>NC_089508.1:161486429-162786429 GCF_036850995.1 Saccopteryx leptura | reverse complement strand
TGGAACTGGTGGGCAGTTAGAAAATTTTACTACTAACAGAGATACAAAAGTGGGCAGTAGGTATAAAATGGTTGACTGCTCCTGATCTAAAGCATTCAAATTTGCCCCAAATATCATGTCAACTAAACTGCAGTGAATACAGTATTGACTCTCTCTAAATTAAAATAATGTATATCCTATTGTTAAATTTCACAGTGAGTATCAGAAGCTAGCTTATCGGTACCAACAAACTTATAATTAGCAATAAAGAATAAAGTCTTGGATTTGAACTACATGAAAAGCAACTCACAAGCAGAACCTGGGTCTTCCACTTGTGTGTGAGGTGAGTGGAGACAGAGAGAAGACTAGAGGCTGATACTAGCATTTGACAAGATGGGCCAACAGCCCTGCAGGACTATCAAAGAAACCTTGTATTTGCTGGCACAAAAAAATGAGAAGAGCACCCATTATTTTCATGTGGTCATTGGTAGTCTGTAGGATTCCCCCTTTGAGGCAGGGACCTTTAAACTTAGACTACTCCTTCTAGAAGACTACTCAATGGCAGCCCCTAAAGTATATTTCATAATCAAGATTTATCATCTTAATTTAGACAAGTTGAGAAGAATATATTTAGGTATTTTGAAAACCAGAGCATGGAGTAAGCAATATGCCATAAATAATACTAAGTCAATATGATTATTAAGTGTGCATCACATCTCCTATTCTTCCAAGATTTCTTCCTTTTTAGTTTGCATTTATAAACACAAAGTCATGGGAACATTATATAATAAAAGCCCAGATACCTCCATCCTTTGGTGATTAAATGCACATTAGCAAATTTATGTCCTGTCCTGATTCCATGTTGTAAAGTGTGAACAGAGACTAAAAGTATCACCTGGATTGTGTGTAACATTTAAAAGCAATGGCCTTTATCTGCTTTTATTTATTTCCTCCACCATGACTTAAGGATAAGGCAGTGTGAATAAAGGTAGTTGCTAGGGTTAGCTGCAGGGGTATAGGTGTTTCTTTCTTTTTCTGAGGATGAAGGTAGTTTTAATTTTAATGATTTAACTGCAGTAAAAGCAGCTAACCAGTTTCCAGAATATGCTCTCTAGCCAGGTCTAACTTATTTTAAACACTATAAATAGATATGTCTGAACTAATATGGAACTACTAAATAAACATCATAGCCCTCACTAATAACACTGTGACTTTGCTGTCAAGTGTAGAATCTTCCCTTGAAAAAGAAGCTTGTGAACATTTTGTATGGTTTATAAACTTCTGTAAATCTTATTTTAATAAAATGATTTTTTTAATTCTAAAGCCAACATTAGCTGTTTCATTTAAAATACACATGCAAATTTATACATTGCTTCTAATTTTGTATTAGGCTACTTTGGATTTAGCATGACCCTATAGTTTAAAAGAATAACAATAACGTTTAGCCTGACTGGTGGGTAGCACAGTGTATAGAGAGCATCAACCTGGGACACTGAGGTCCCAGGTTAAAAACCATGAGGTCACTGGCTTGAGCGCGGGGCCACTGGCTTGAGCATAGGATCATAGACATGACCCCACGGTTGCTGGCTTGAGCCCAAAAAGTCACTGGCTTGAAGCCAAAGGTCACTGGCTTGAGCAAGGGGTCACTGGCTTGGTTGAAGGCCCTGGTCAAGGCACGTATGAGAAGCAATCAATGAACAACTAAAGTGCTGCAACTATGAGTTGATGCTTCTCATCTTTTTCCTTTCCTGTTCCTGTCTCTGTCTCTCTCACTAAAAAAATAAATAAATAAAAATAACTATTTTCAAATTATTCATTAATTAAGTGGGTAACCATCTGGCAGAGGAGAATCTGTATGGTCTATGAAAGTTAAAAAGATAAGATTAATTCTACTTACCTTCGTACAACTTCTTTCCACCCTTCTTCTCTTTTCTGCCCCCTTTTGGGGCTAGTCAGATTTAGCTTTATGTTTGGAGAGCTTACTGGCAATGACACTGACTTGTAGCTTGTTGATAAGGAATTAGGATTCACTTCGCCTTCAAGTCTGAGAAGAGAGAAATATCAAGTCCAATAAAAGGTAAATTTTAAGTTAGAAACTCAAGAGAATACTTTATGGACAAAGTTACACTGAAATATTTGAATTAAAATTTGGCACATCAAATTATCAACAATCCAGAAAAACAGAAATAGGACAGAGTCCAACATCTATTTTAGTATAAAAATGGATTCAGCAGCCAAAAGTTGTATTACAATCAATAAAAATGACAGTGAAAATCAAGGTATGCTAATATTTTCAACTTCAAAATGGAATCATAAACATTTTTAATAATCTCATTTCATAACTAGCACATGATTAGAACATTGATGAATTTCACTTTTGAATACTGAAGAAAGATAATGAGGTAGACTTAAACTGTTTAAAACAAGTTGTGCTTGAAGAAGAAACTTCAAATTATTGTGGTAGACATTAAGAAGTACAGCTGGATGTCGAGTTTACAAATCAGAAAAATTTACCGTGTTTGAGTTTTAGAAGCAGCAGTACTCGTTTTTTCTTCTTGGGAATGGAGCAGCAGCGAGGGGTATCTCCGGTCACCAGAGGCATTCACATCCACAGTGAAATTTAACTCTTGGCTCTTACCACCACTGCTACTCTCACTGTTGCAATCTGTGCTGTCCACGTTATCTGAATCACTATTTCCACCTGTACCGCCACCTCTGGGTTCTCCATTTATTTTATTTTTGTCTGCTTTTTGCTGTGCTAAGGATATATGTTGTTCTGGTAATATTAAAGGTGCAGTGGGAGGGGTCTCTTTTGTTTTGTTCTTCTTATTTTTCCGATTGGTGCTGGGGGTTGTCACAACATTGGCCCTTTTTTTCCCAAAAGCATTTGTGAATGTTGCAGATGTTGCAGAGATTCCAATTGTGGTGGTGGTGGTTGCACTGGGAGGCTCAATGGGAACTTCTTGCTCCACTGAAATTATTAAAAAGGATAAAAATTACATTGAGAGCTACCGATCTTATAAAGCGTCGACCTAGAAATGCTGAGGTCGCCGGTTTGAAACCCTGGGCTTGCCTGGTCAAGGCACATATGGGAGTTGATGCTTCCTGCTCCTCCCCCTTCTCTCTCTCTCCCTCTCTGTCTCCTCTCTAAAAATAAATAAATTAAATTAAATTAAAAAAAACAAAACAAAACTGGGAGAGCTACTGATCTCAAAACAAATTACAGTGTTTCATAATTTAGTCCCTCACATCATATTTTTCTTTGACCAGTATTTACTAGTAAATAAAGAAATCTTTACTGTTGTTAGAACAGATATATCATTTAAAAAAAATTTTTTTTATTTATTCATTTTTAGGGAGGAGAGAGAGAGGGAGAGAGAGAAACAGAGAGAGAGAAGGGGGGAGGAGCCGGAAGCATCAACTCTATATGTGCCTTGACCAGGCAAGCCCAGGGTTTCAAACTGGCGACCTCAGCATTTCCAGGTCGACGCTTTATCCACTGCGCCACTACAGGTCAGGCCTATATCATATTTTGATGTCTAAATTGGTATAAAATATTTATACTGTTAACATTCTTTTTTTTTTTTTTTTTGTATTTTTTTTTTTTTCTGAAGCTGGAAACGGGGAGAGACAGACAGACTCCCACATGCGCCGACCGGGATCCACCCGGCACACCCACCGGGGGCGACGCTCTGCCCACCAGGGGGCAATGCTCTGCCCCCTCCGGGGCGTCGTTCTGCCGCGACCAGAGCCACTCTAGCGCCTGGGGCAGAGGCCAAGGAGCCATCCCCAGCGCCTGGGCCATCCCCGCTCCAATGGAGCCTTGGCTGCGGGAGGGGAAGAGAGAGACAGAGAGGAAGGAGGGGGGGGGGGGGTGGAGAAGCAGATGGGCGCTTCTCCTATGTGCCCTGGCCGGGGAATCGAACCCGGGTCCCCCGCACGCCAGGCTGACGCTCTACCGCTGAGCCAACCGGCCAGGACCTATACTGTTAACATTCTTAAGCTCTGAAATGCCAGTCTCACGAACTAACCAAAAATCACAATATAGTTTGAATTTAGGAGATTTTTCAAATAGGATTTTAGAATTAGAATTCAAACACAGCAAGATTATTTGCCTACTACAAACACTGTCAGTACTGTCAGTACAATAAACAACTCTTTGAGAGTAATAAACCCGAGGCTATAGAGCTTTGAGCCTGAACCTTAGCTAAAAATTTATTGAGGAAACGGACCTCTCCCAGTTTCCCACTGGGGGAGGGGAGAGTAGAGAAGAGCCTGGCAAACCTCTCTCCCTATACTACTTTTAGGACATATTTGGTGTTTTATAGGGTGACTTAAATTACAACTGGACTTCCTCAAATTACTTTCGTCTTCCCTATTCTGTTTCTCTGTATCACTTTACAATGTAAAATATTACTTAAAAATATTTACTGTAAGAGTCAATTGTCAATTTCAGATTAAGGTAACTGAATAATTAACTAGAATTTATTCATTTGAGAGAGAGAGAGAGAGAGAGAGAGAGAGAAGGGAGGGAGGAGCAGAAAGCATCAACTCCCATATGTGCCTTGACCAGGGAAGCCCAGGGTTTTTTTTGAACCGGCGACCACAGTGTTCCAGGTCAATGCTTTTACCCACTGCGCCACCGCAGGTCAGGCTCTAACTAGAATTAATTAAAGCAAAAAGCACTCAAAATGAAGTTGATCAATACAGGAGAATTTTATCACAGGTAATTTCTCACCATCTTCATCATTCTCCTCTTCATCTTCATCCTCTGGTAGTTCGGAATTCTCCTTAGGTTTGTTCTCTTCATCTTCCTCCTGCTTCCTTTTCTGCTCCTCTTTTTTCTTTTTTCTCTTTTCTTTCCTTTTCTCTCTTTTAGCTGCAAGCGCCTGCTTTCTACTCTCCTCTCTTGACTGCAAATAAAGTAGGTATATCATATATTATCAACAAAGCAATAATTTAAAATAAAGAATGAAGTATTTTTTGTTTATATATCATGTCAGTCTCAAAACACATTTATAAAAGCAACAAAAGGAATAAATAAACTGGACATCCTGAGAAATAAAAGTTTTTATACTTCAAAGGAACCATCAAGAAAATACAGACAACCCATAAAAAGGAGGGAAAATTTACAAATCATACATCTGGCAAGGGTCTTGTTTCAAGTATACAGCAGTCACTCTTTATCCAGTTTTATTTTCTGCAGTTTCAGTTACCCACAGTCAGACCACATGGCCTGGCCTGCAAAGCCTAAACTATTTACTATTTGGCATTTTATAGAAAAAATTTGCAAATCCCCCATGTTAATGAGAAAGGGGCTAAGGACTGAAAGAAGAGACTGTATATTCAATTAAAAATCATTTCAGCCCTGGCCGGTTGGCTCAGTGGTAGAGCGTCGGCCTAGCGTGCGGAGGACCCGGATTCGATTACCGGCCAGGGCACACAGGAGAAGCGCCCATTTGCTTCTCCACCCCTCCGCCGCGCCTTCCTCTCTGTCTCTCTCTTCCCCTCCCGCAGCCAAGGCTCCGTTGGAGCAAAGATGGCCCGGGCGCTGGGGATGGCTCTGTGGCCTCTGCCTCAGGCGCTAGAGTGGCTCTGGTCGCAACATGGCGACGCCCAGGATGGGCAGAGCATCGCCCCCTGGTGGGCAGAGCGTCGCCCCATGGTGGGCGTGCCGGGTGGATCCCGGTCGGGCGCATGCGGGAGTCTGTCTGACTGTCTCTCCCTGTTTCCAGCTTCAGAAAAATGCAAAAAAAAAAAAAAAAAAAAAATCATTTCATCACTCTGTTGGCATAAGTCCAAATGCTATTTAGGGAATTGCTGACCATGTCCCTGGGCAGTTACACAAAAATAAAACTATAGATGTGAATGGGGCCCTAGCTGTGATCTAACTTCAAATTTCACTTTATTTAAAAATGAAGGTAACTTTTTTCCTTCTAATTTTAACTGTAATTAAGTTTATCATGAAGATACTAAAACTTATAAATTCCCTAATTAATAAGATTAAGGTTTATAATTTCCCCCTCATTATAAGCAATACAACGAGTGATCTTATTACATTCACATCTTTGAGAGTTTGTCTACCTACCTTAGGTAAAATTTCTGTGAGCGGAATGGCTGGAGTAAGGGTATTCACTTTTCTAATTGATTCATTTGTCAAGCACTTCTATTAATGGTTATACTCATTTACACCATACTTTAAAAAATCATACTAGAGTGCTAATTTCTCCATACTCTTTCCATTAATAGCTATTACCAGACCTTTAAATTTTATGCTTTGATAGTATGGTGAAAAAAAATTTAATGTCAAAAAATTTAAATCACTACTATACTGTATATTTCTTTATTTATGAAGTTGAACACTCTCCATCTATTTGGTGAACATTTGTATTTCTGCATATCAGGATGCTCTAACCAAACTATCTGGCCAGGGCAAACATTTCTATTTCTTTTTCTGTGAATTGCCCATCCGTGTGATCATTTTTTATTTTGAGCAAGTTCTCTTTTTCTCATTGATTTGTAAGCAGTCTTTCCTTCTGTTCTTAGCTTATAAGTTTTGTTTTGTATTTTTTAAACTAAGAATTAGTGTCTAATTTTAACATTTCTCAAAATGATCAAATCTCTTTTCTTCCTTTAATCAACAAAATATCTTCATGTGAAGATATCTCTTGCTTTCCTAGAATGACTATTTGGTCATGGAGTTGATTCTTTTAATATAAATTCTAAATTCAATAACAACACCCTGATTTTCCTGGTAAGCAGACTGAGCCTCAGAAATGTTATTTTGTTTTTTTAACTTTTTCCATTTTACCATACATGCTAGGATACTTGACACTTAAGTGTTTGATTTTTATTTTTACTTTTTAAAGAGTTTATTCATTTTTAGAGAAAAGAGAGAGAGAGAGAGAAGGGAGGGCTGAGCAAGAAGCATCAACTACCATATGTGCCTTGACCAGGCAAGCCAAGGCTTTGAACCAGTGACCTCAGTGATCCAGGTTGACGCTTTATCCACTATGCCACCACAGGTCAGGCTTGACACTTAAGTCATTTTTTTTTTTTTTTTTACAGGGACAGATGGACAGAGTCAGAGAGAGGGATAGATAGGGACAGACAGGAACGGAGAGAGATGAGAAGCATCAATAATCAGTTTTTTGTTATGACACCTTAGTTGCACATTAATTGCTTTCTCATATGTGCCTTGACCGTGGGCCTTCAGCAGACCGAGTAACCTCTTGTTTGAGCCAGCGACCTTGGGTCCAAGCTGGTGAGCTTTTTGCTCAAACCAGATGAGCCCACGCTCAAGCTGGAGACCTTGGGGTCTCGAACCTGGGTCCTCCACATCCCAGTCCGACGCTCTATCCACTGCGCCACCGCCTGGTCAGGCATACACTTAAGACTTTAATTGAGGATCTAATACACCGTTTATAGCCCAGATCTTATAATAAATAAATGATTTCCAACATTTTACTAAATTTCTTCTCAGATAGATGTTAAAACCACTAAGGTAGTTATATCATTTGGTAAACTGTGATCTAAATGAAAACTAGTCCCTCACTTAAATGGTTTAAAATATTTTATGAATGATACATCAGAATAAAAAAATTATGGTAGTTTGATATCTATTAATCATTTCCTTTGAAAAGATATTTTGTTAAGAATATTGGTCAGGAGTCATTTTTTAAAAATAAAATGTTCAGACTTAAAAAAAAAAAAAAAAAAAATATTGGTCATGCCCTGACCAGAAAGCTGGTTGGTTAGAGCATTGTTCCCAATCTCCAGAGGTTACTAGTCGATCCCCAGTCAGAACACATATAGGAACAGATCCGTGTTCCTGTCTCTCTCTCACTTCCTCCCATTCCCTCTCTAAAATCAATGAAATAAACATAAAAAAAAAAAAAAGAAAGCATTAGTCATATAGGTGGCAAATTTATCCTAGATTTTCAACAATTTCTAGTAAGGAAAATTATTTTTCCCACTCACCTTTTCCAGATCAAGTTCCTTTAAAAGAATACTTGCATTCTTGTTTGCTTCTGCAGCCTGTTGGTCTTTAGCCTTCACAATTGTCTCAACACACTGGTGACATTTTTTCAACAGTTCCTATGGTGGAAAATGGAATTACGTCAATATAGAAACACATAACATAAACAGATCAAATCAAATGAGCTAATTAGCATACCAAAATAATTTAAAATTCACTAAACCATGGTATCCGTAGAGTCTAGTCATGAATAAAACTTTTACTAAAATAAGGAGCCATTTCCACTTGACCAGGCAGTGATGCAGTGGATAGAGTGTCAGCCTAGGATGCAGAGGACCCAGGTTCAAAACCTCTAAATTGCCGGCTTGAGCATGGCTCACCAGCTTGAGCGTGGGGTTACTGGCTTGAGCGTGGAATCATTACCATGACCCCACGGTTCCTGGCTTGAGCAAGGGGTCACTGGCGGCTGGTGCCCCCCTCCCCAAGGCACACATGAGAAAGCAATCAATGAACAACTTAGGTGCCACAATGAAGAACTGATGCTTTTTGTCTCTCTCCCTTCCTGTTTGTCCCCTGCCCTCTAAAAAAAAAAAAAAAAAAAAAGAAAGAAAGAAAGAACCATTTCCTAAAAACTTTATACATTCTCTTAGAAAACTTTCTAAATCAGGCTAGTGGTCTAGTAATACACTTTTGCTGCAGTCACTGTAATTATGGTTCACAAGAACAAGAAAATTTATAATTTAACAAAAGTATTATACCCATCCTCAATTTACAAATGGAGAAACGAAAGCAGAGAAAGATCAGGTGATCAGTCACACAGAGGAAAAAAAGAACAGGTTGGTAACTGCACATTTTGGCACTATTTCTACAAAGAACAAAAATGTGCTTCAATAGCATATTAAACTTACCTTATCTGTAATTGTTGCTATGTATCTCATGCATTCTATATCAGAAGGGAACTGATTGACTTCCTTCACCAAATATTGAACAACTTTTACATGACCCTGTAAAGAGTACAACAAAGAATACACAAAAGAATTCCTTTAAATTTTACGCATATGCTTAAAAGCTTAAGAGTAAAAGGTATAGTAACACTTGCAGATGGTTTACTAAACTACAAATTATAATTATAAAAATAAAAAATGTTGAGTTTATAAATAGAAAAAGAGAAGTACATGCTCAGAAATAAATGGTGGACTAAAAAAATTTTCCTAAATTTAATATGCCCATTTCCCATTAAAAGTTGAAAAAATTTAGTAGAAAAAAGGTATCTCTTTGAATAACTGTATTAAAATTAAATCGGTGATGTAAAATAAACCTCAGTTTAAAACATAAATTAGTCCTAAAAACAAAAAGGATGCTCTAGATGCCAAAGCACTACTTTCATTCTCATGCTACTAAACAAAGCATTTGAGTCTTATGACTTGAATCTCGGTAAAACACTTTCTAAACGTCATTATCAGAGGCTGAATAATCACTGTGGAACAAATTTTTTTTTTTCATTTTCTGTTGCATAAGGTTTTAGAACTGTTTCTATATACTTCTGAATCGCTGATTCCAAATCTGAAATCCATTTTTTGGTGCATGCTCTAGTTTTTATGAAATTTTAATTTCTTTTTGTTACAGTTAATGGCATGCATTGGTTTTTAAATTGGAGTTAAAGGGCAACGACTTTTGGATTGAACATAACCACAAGGCAATTAATGTTTTACAAACATCACTTTTACATAATTGTAGTTATTTTTAAATGTAAAAAATTATTATCTGATAAAAACACCCTCTTATTTTGTTTTATGATTGAATCATGGCTTCTTCGAGTAGGTATAAATGTAAGAATAGTCCTGACACCTTCTGTTATATATGTGGCTGTTACACACTTCAACGTCAAAGGCGCAATATTTCATCATTTGTGACACGTGCATATATCGCCTATTTTCAGCGGTTTCAATTGGTTATTCAACTCATCTGCGAGAAGATTATAATGACAAAAATTGTCCTCGACTTTCTGAAGTATGAGGAGCATAACTGGATCATTTGTGTGGATCTTAAAATGGTAAATTTCCTGCTAGGACAACAGAGAGGTTTCACAAAGTATCCTTGCTTTCTGTGTTTGTGGGACAGCAGAGCTCGGGAGAAACACTGGACACAGAAAGAGTGGCCGAAATGTGAAGCTCTGGAAGTAGGGATGCAAAATATTGTGAATGAACCTGTAGTTAATCAAGGCAGGATCATTTTTCCCCCACTTCACATCAAACTTGGCTTAATGAAGCAGTTTGTTCAGTCTTTCAATAGAGCAAGTGAATGTTTTCAACATATTATTTCTGCTTTTCCTGCCTTGACTATTGAGAAGATAAAAGCAGGTATATTCGCCAGACCAGGTGGTGGCACAGTGGATAGAGCGTCGGACTGGGATGCAGAGGACCCAGGTTTGAGATCCCGAGGTTGCCAGCTTGAGCACGGGCTCATCTGGTTTGAGCAAAAAGCTCACCAGCTTGGACCCAAGGTCGCTGGCTCCAGCAAGGAGTTACTCAGTCTGCTGAAGGCCCGCAGTCAAGGCACACATGAGAAAGCAATCAATGAACAACTAAGGTGTTGTAACACGCAATGAAAAACTAATGATTGATGCTTCTCATCTCTCTGTTCCTGTCTGTCTGTCCCTGTCTATCCTTCTCTCTGACTCTCTCTCTGTCTCTGAAAAAAAAAAAAAAAAGAAAAAAAAGCAGGTACATTTGATGGACCTCAAATTCGAACCCTCATACGTGACAAAGAATTTGCCAGGAAGATAAATAAGGAGGAGAAAGCAGCATGGCAGTCTTTTGTGGCAGTTACAAAGAACTTCCTTGGCAACAAAAAAGCAGGAAACTATGAACTACTGGTTCAAAGAATGCTGTTGGCTTTCCATGACATTGGATGTAACATGAGCATTAACATTCACTTCCTATATACCAACCCAAGAAGACCTAGAAATAACACAACTGAAAACTGGAGGCAGACAACACCAAGCCTAGACTCAACCAACTCTACAAATAAAACACCCAAAAACAGATGATGAGAAGACAAAGAAGTGCAATCCAAATGAAACCACAAGACACACCTTCAAGAGATGAACTGAGTGATATGGAAATAATCAAACTTCCAGATGAGGAGTTCAAAATAATGATTGTAAGGATGCTTAGGGATCTTAGAACAACAATGGACGGTCATTATGAACACCTAAATAAAGAAATAGCAAGTATAAAAAAGAGTCAGTCGGAGATGACAAATACAATATCAGAAATAAAGACCACAATGGAAGGAATTAAAAACAGGATAGAGCAGAGGATCGAATCAGCAAGTTAGAGGACAACTGGAATGAAGGCATGAAAGCAGAGGAGAAAAGAGAAAAGAGACTCAAAAAGTCAGAGGAAACTCTTAGAGAGCTCTGTGACAACATGAAGAGAAATAACATCCGCATCATAGGGGTTCCTGAAGAAGAAGAAAAGGAACAAGGGATAGAGACTTTGTTCAATCATATCATAGCTGAAAACTTCCCTAAATTAATGCAAGAGAAACTCTCACAAGTCCAAGAAGCACAGAGGACTCCATTAAAGAGAAACCCAAAGAAACCTACACCAAGACATATCATAATTAAAATACCAAAGCTAAGTGATAAAGAGAAAATATTAAAAGCTGCAAGAGAAAAAAAAGTTATCACCTACAAAGGAACCCCCATAAAGATGACATCCGACTTCTCAACAGAAACACTTGAGGCCAGAAGGGAATGGCAAGAAATATTCAAAGTAATGCAGAACAAGAACCTACAACCAAGACTACTTTATCCAGCAAAGCTATCGTTTAAAATCGAAG
Source organism: Saccopteryx leptura (assembly GCF_036850995.1). NCBI lineage: Eukaryota > Metazoa > Chordata > Mammalia > Chiroptera > Emballonuridae > Saccopteryx > Saccopteryx leptura. The sequence continues at coordinate 162,774,626 of NC_089508.1, read as the reverse complement.
GAGAGGCAACTTCTCTGGCCTCCATCTTTCCTCGAGGCCAGGGAACCTTGCTGGGCGGGGTGTGCGCTCTGTACTCAATAAAGCCGTTTATTATTTCACACACACACAAAAAAAAAAAACGAAGGAGAAATAAAAAGCTTCCCAGACAAAAACAACTCAAGGAATTCATTACAACCAAACCAATGCTGCAGGAAATGTTAAGGGGCCTGTTGTAAACAGATCAAAGTGGGAAAAGAATATAGCAAAAAAGGAATACACCTTTAAAGAAGAAAATGGCAATAAACAACTACATATCAATAATAACCTTAAATGTAAATGGATTAAATGATCCAATCAAAAGACATAGGGTAGCTGCGTGGATAAGAAAACAGGACCCATACATATGTTGTCTACAAGAGACACACCTTAGAACAAAAGACACACATAGATTGAAGGTAAAAGGATGGAAAAAAACATTTTATGCAAACGGAAATGAAAAAAGAGCTGGGGTAGCAATACTTATATCAGACAAATTGGACTTTAAAACAAAGGATATAGTAAGAGATAAAGAAGGCCACTACATAATGATAAAGGGGGTAATCCAACAGGAAGATATAACTATTATAAATATCTATGCACCTAATATAGGAGCACCCAAATATATAAAGCAGACTTTGATGGATTTAAAGGGCGAGATCAACAGCAATACTATAATAGTAGGGGATTTCAATACCCCACTAACATCACTAGATAGATCCTCAAGAAAGAAAATTAACAAAGAAACAGCAGACTTATTGGAAACACTAGGTCATCAGAACCTTTCACCCTAAAGCAGCAGAATATACATTCTTTTCAAGTGCTCATGGTACATTCTCTAGGATAGACCACATGTTAGGGCACAAAAGTGCTCTCAACAAATTTAAGAAGACTGAAATCATATCAAGCACTTTCTCCGATCACAATGGCATGAAACTAGAAATGAATCACAACAGAAAAGCTCAAAAATTCTCAAACACATGGAAACTAAATAGCAGGTTGTTAAATAATGAATGAATTAAGAATGAGATCAAAGAAGAAATAAAAAAATTCCTAGAAACGAATGACAATGAGCATACAACAACTCAAAATTTATGGGACACAGCGAAAGCAGTGCTGAGAGGGAAGTTCATAGCACTATAGGCACACTTTCAGAAGCTAGAAAAAGCTCAAATAAACAACTTAACCCTGCATCTAAAAGAATTAGAAAAAGAACAGCAAGTAAAGCCCAAATGTAGTAGAAGGAAGGAAATAATAAAGATCAGAGCAGAAATAAATGACATAGAGGCTAAAGAAACAATACAGAGGATCAATAAAACTAGGAGCTGGTTCTTTGAAAAGGTAAACAAGATTGATGAACCTTTAACTAGACTCACCAAGAAAAAGAGAGAGAGGACTCAAATAAATAAAATTAGAAATGAGAGAGGAGAAATAACAACTGACACAACAGAAATACAAAATATTGTAAGAAAATACTATGAAGAACTGTATGCCAAAAAACTAGACAACCTAGATGAAATGGACAAATTCCTTGAAACATACAATCTTCCAAAAATCAATCTCGAAGAATCAGAAAACCTAAACAGACCGATTACAACAAATGAGATCGAAACAGTTATCAAAAAACTCCCAACAAAGAAAAGTCCGGGGCCCGATGGCTTCACAATGGAATTCTACCAAATATTCAAAGAAGAACTAACTCCTATCTTTCTCAAACTATTTCAAAAAATTCAAGAGGAAGGAAGACTTCCAAGCTCCTTTTATGAGGTGAGCATAATTCTGATTCCAAAACCAGGCAAAGACAACACAAAGAAAGAAAATTATAGGCCAATATCTCTGATGAATATAGATGCTAAAATCCTCAACAAAATATTAGCAAACTGGATCCAACAATATATGGAAAAAATCATACACCATCATCAAGTGGGATTTATTCTGGGGAGGCAAGGCTGGTACAATATTCATAAATCAATCAATGTGATTCATCACATAAACAAAAAGAAGGAGAAAAACCATATGATAATTTCAATAGATGCAGAAAAAGCACTTGATATAATCCAGCACCCATTCATGATCAAAACTCTCAGCAAAGCGGGAATACAGGGAACATACCTCAACATGATAAAAGCCATCTATGAGAAACCCACAGCCAACATCATACTCAATGGGCAAAAATTAAAAGCAATACCCTTAAGATCAGGAACAAGGTAGGGGTGCCCCCTTTCACCACTCTTATTTAACATGGTCCTGGAAGTCCTAGCCACAGCAATCAGACAAGAAGAAGAAATAAAAAGCATTCAAGTTGGAAAAGAAGAAGTAAAACTATCATTATTTGCAGATGATATCATATTGTATATAGAAAACCCTAAAGTCTCAGTCAAGAAGCTACTGGACCTGGTAAATGAATTCAGCAAAGTGGCAGGATATAAAATCAATACTCAGAAATCAGAGGCATTTTTATACACCAACAATGAACAGTCAGAAAGAGAAATTAAGGAAACAATCCCCTTCACAATTACAACCAAAAAAATAAAGTACCTAGGAATAAACTTAACCAAGGAGACTAAAGACTTGTACTCGGAAAATTACAAACCATTGATAAAAGAAATCAAGGAAGATACAAACAAGTGGAAGCATATACCATGCTCATGGTTAGGAAGAATAAACATCATTAAAATGTCTATATTACCCAAAGCAATCTATAAATTCCATGCAATACCAATTAAAATACTAAATGACATACTTCAAAGATATAGACCACATATTCCAAAAATTTATATGGAACCAAAAGAGAACACGAATAGCCTCAGCAATCTTAAGAAAGAAGAATAAAGTTGGAGGTATCACACTTCCTGATATCAAGTTATACTACAAGGCCATTGTACTCAAAACAGCCTGGTACTGGCATAAGAACAGGCATATAGATCAATGGAACAGAACAGAGAACCCAGAAATAAACCCACAGTTCTATGGACAACTGATATTTGACAAAGGAGGTAAGGAAATACAATGGAGTAAAGACAGCCTCTTTAACAAATGGTTTTGGGAAAATTGGACAGCTACCTGCAAAAAAATGAAACTAGATCACCAGCTTACACCACTCACAAAAATAAACTCAAAATGGATAAAAGACTTAAATGTAGCCCGTGAAACCATAAGCATCTTAGAAGAAAACATAGGCAGTAAGCTCTCGGACATCTCTCAGAGCAATATATTTGCTGATTTATCTCCACGGGGAAGTGAAATAAAAGACAGGATAAACAAATGGGACTATATCAAATTAAAAAGCTTTTGCACAGCTAAAGACAAGAAGAACAGAATAAAAAGACAAACTACACAATGGGAGAACATATTTGACAATACGTCTGATAAGGGGTTAATAACCAAAATTTATAAAGAACTTGTAAATCTCAACACTAGGAAGACAAACAATCCAATCCAAAAATGGGCAAAAGAGATGAATAGACACTTCTCCAAAGAGAACACACAGATGGCCAATAGGCATATGAAAAAATGCTCAACATCACTAATCATCAGAGAAATGCAAATTAAAACCACAATGAGATATCACCTCACACCAGTCAGAATGGCGCTCATCAACAAAACAACACAGAATAAGTGCTGGCGAGGATGTGGAGAAAAGGGAACCCTCCTGCACTGCTGGTGGGAATGCAGACTGGTGCAGCCACTGTGGAAAACAGTATGGAGATTCCTCAAAAAACTGAAAATCGAACTGCCTTTTGACCCAGCTATCCCACTTTTAGGAATATACCCCAAGGACACCATAGAACAGCTCCAAAAGGAGAAATGCGCCCCCATGTTTATGGCAGCATTGTTCACAATAGCGAAGATCTGGAAACAGCCCAAGTGTCCGTCAGAGGACGAGTGGATTAAAAAGCTTTGGTACATATATACTATGGAATACTACTCAGCCATAAGAAATGATGACATCGGATCATTTACAATAACATGGACCTTGATAACATTATACGGAGTGAAATAAATCAGAAAAAAAACTAAGAACTAAATGAATCCATACATAGAAGGGACATAAAAATGAGACTCAGAGACATGAACAAGAATGTGATGGCAACAGGGGTGGGGGGAGGGGAGATGGGGTGAAGAAGGAGAGAGGGGTTGGGGGAGGGGAGGGGCACAAAGAAAACCAGATAGAAGGTGACAGAAGACAATTTAGCTTTGGGGTAGGGGTATATAGCACAATCAAATGTCAAAATAATCTAGAGATGTTTTCTCTCAACATATGTACCCCGATTTATCAATGTCACTGCATTAAATTTAATAAATAAATTAAAAAAAAAAAAAGATTCACTTCCTGAACAGTCACCTTGATAAGTTTCCCGAAAATCTTGGAGCTGTTAGTGATGAGCAGACTACTGCTGGAGCATCAAACGAGATTGTCTTCAACAAGTACACAAACGCAAGAGCTACAAACGCAAATTTTTGCCTGAATAGAATTTAAATAATTTTCACGCAAATTTTATGATTAAAGTAAGTGTTTTAATATGTCCTATTTCGAAATTGTAGACAAATTCTGATGCAATCATATCTTTTAGTGTATTAGTGGATTTACTGCATTATATAAATTATATTTTCACAAAGATGATGCCCAAGAAGACATTCTACTTCCTTAAACTAAATGTTGAAAATTTTACAATAAAATGAAAACCTAAAATCTTGAATTGCAAAAAAACTGCAGCTTACAGAGAAAGACTAATGTCAGATTTGAGATCAGCACACTCGATTTAGGTAAGAACAAGTGTTTTTGTGGATGCAACAAAAATTTTGTTCCCCAGTGAATCTATAATCAATTCCAAGTACATCTATTATAACCAAACTTGCAGTTTCCCCTCCTATCAAGGCTCTAAAATATCCTCATAAATTAGTCTGCTGGTGACAAGAAAACAAGAAAGTAGTTGCCTCCAAGGCAGGGAACTAACTGAGAACAGGCATCATGAAATTTCTAAAATTATGAAAGTATTTTATATCTTTATCGGTATGGTTTACATGGGCATATGAATTTACCAAAACTCTTTAAACTATGAATCTTAAGATTAGTGCATTTCACTGTATGTAAATTATCTCAATTAGAAGGAAAGAAAAAAATATTTTTTAAAAGTATTAAGTCTAGAAAATATTTTAAGATTTTTTTCTAAGACACAAAACTTACACGGCTCTCATTCAATAGCTATTTAGTTACCAGCTATTATGAGTTGGGCACTGCGCTAAACAACTGGGTCTAAACAGTGGTGAAAAAGTCATGACTCTTGGTCTTCATGGATCTTCCAGCCTAGTTGAGGAGATAGGCATTAAAAAAGTAAACATGGGTTTGAATGTATAATTACAAATTGGGATAAGAAAAATAATAGTGTTCTATAAAAGAGAAGAGGAGGAACTTTTTTCAGATTGGATGTTAGAGAAGGAGTCACTAAGAAGTGACATTTAAAATGGGAGCTAAAGGGTAAGCAGAAGTGAACCAGGTGATAAACAACAGAAAGAACATTTTGGGAAAAGAAAACCAGTGAGGAAAAGCCTAGAGGGAGTTAAAAATTAAGTGCATTCCAGACCAGTGGCTGAAGTGTAGTGAGCAAAGGGGAGGGCAGCATAACAGATTGGTCTGGGGAGGCTGGCAGGAGCCATATCTTGCAGGGTTTGTAAGCCAGTTAACTAGTTTATAGTTTATCATCATTGCACTGATAAATATATATGAGGTATAATTTTTTATGAAAGAGTCCACACATTTAAGTTGTTCCTTAGATAGGGAAGACATCCATTTATATATAATATCTGACCTTAAATCAGATGTTATGTATCACAGCACAACAAAACTAGTCTAGATACTAACTGCTCTAAAAATATAGGTGCTTATAGTAAACTCCCATATAGCTGTTAGATTTGGCCACAAAAAGAGTGAAAATATAGCAGTGATTTGTGTATAGATATATAGTCAATTATCCAAACTCAATATATCTTTCTTATATGATTTTAACTTAGAATTGATTTAGAATTATTAAATTGTATCTTCCCTGCCCCACCTCAAATTACCTTGCGAAATGCTGACATAAGAGGTGTGATTTTCCGGTTATCTGCTGCATCCACATCAGCACCTGCTTGCACTAGCAACTGCACCACATCAAAATGGCCACCATTGGATGCCAACCAAAGTGGTGTGTTTCCCTTCTTGTTATGAACATCAATATGGGCTCCTCTATAAAATCAAAAGATGTTAATATAATTTGTTTCCTATGAGAAGAGGCAGACTTTTTGTATTTTTCTGTCTTTTTATCTTTTATAGAATATCATGCAAATAATCTGTTCTTTTAAGTGTCAGTAAAGTAGAACAATTTTAGTTAATGGCTCTGAAAAGTGAAAGGGATGGTAGAAAGTTCTATATATAAATATAAATTTTACCCACCTACTAATCAGGAGCTCACAAAATTTGTAATGCCCTTTGTCCGCTGCTATTGTTAAAGCAGTGTCTCTTGAGGAAGGCACAGGGGGGGCATTGACATCTGCTCCTTTATCAAGGAGAACTCTTCCAACCTCTGCATAGCCTCCAGAAGCAGCTTCCATCAAGGGGGTAAGACCAGTCTGTTTAAACCAAGTGTTATTTAAGTAAATTAATATAATTTCTTTAAAAGACTGAAACAATTGATTGTGGGTTTTTTTTTGACTTGTGTTTTCTATTTGCGGTTTTTCTCTCATAAAGGAGCTAAGCAATATTCAGTCTTAAATTTCCCTAAATAGCAAGTAAAAATTGTTAGATTCAATTAGACAAGCTAGAATGAACTTACACTACCACATGCTAAAGTATAAAAAAAAGTGTATATATACACACACACACACACACATAACTTCTATACTGTTATAAATTTACACATTTGAGACCATAACTTATCTGCACAATAAATAAAGATATATCAAAAACAAATAAAAAGAAAATCAAGTAAGGCACAATGTTCAATTGAAAAACTTTTTTTTTTTAATATACTTTATCTGAGAATGCACTTTGCTAAATAACTCAGGGTAAATTCTTTCAATCCTATTCAAACTTGGGTAAAATAGATTAAAATATTACTTCATAAATTTTATTCATGTCTTTTGTTCATTAGTTTCTGGCATTTTTGCCAAAAGATATTTACTGGTTTCATTTCCAAAATAATATTTCTCTAGAACTTCTAATAATCACACTGAATATTTGTAATACACAAAGATAAACTGGATAGCAGATATCGCTCATTTTTCTTTGTGCAATGGAAAGTCTGAGGGAAGACTACACTTATTCATTAAATTTTAGGAAATATAACTAATGAAGTTCAGGGAGAAAATATAAGATTTTCATCAAAACCCTTCCAATTTTCAATGACTAACAGATTGGCCATTGCCTGATTATTAATAATTCTACATACGCTACATTTTTTCTAGGGGTCTAAGTACCTAATAATTCTAAGAAGAAAAAAATCACAACACTGACATATTCTGAAAGCTGAATAGTCATAAAATGATCAGAATTTGTCATAGATTAGATTTTTAGCTGTCTCAAGTTTAAAATTTATGCAGTAATTTTTTGATTGGGTTTTTACCAAGGGTAAGCCCATGCCTCATTAAAAGAGTTCTTTAAAAATCCACATTAGCCTGACCAGGTGGTGGTGCAGTGGATAGAACGTCGGACTGGGATGCAGAAGACCCAGGTTCGAGACCCCGAGGTCACCAGCTTGAGCACGGGCTCATCTGGTTTAAGCAAAAGCTCACCAGCTTAGACCCAAGGTCGCTGGCTCCAGCAAGGGGTTACTCAGTCTGCTGAAGGCCCATGGTCAGGGCACATATAAGAAAGCAATGAACAACTATGGTGTCGCAACGAAAAACTAATGATTGATATTTCTCATCTCTCTCCATTCCTGTCTGTCTGTCCTCTGTCCCTATCTATCCCTCTCTCTGGCTCTGTCTCTGGAAAAAAAGAAAAAAAAAACTACATTAAAGGACTCTACCAAATAATGTTACTATTCAAAACTATCTTACTACAGAATAATCTTACTACATTCAAAAATTGCAAACTGGCCTGAGCAGTGGTGGTGCACTGGATAGAGCATCAGTGTGAGAGGCTGAGGTCCCAGGTTCGAACCCCAAGGTCGCTGGCTTGAGCGCAGGCTCATCAGCTTGAGGCCACTGGCTTGAAGCCCAAGGTTGCTGGCTTGAGACCCAAGGTCACCGGCTTGAGCAAGGGGTCACTGGCTCAGCTGGAGCCCCCTGGTCAATGCATGTATGAGAAAGCAATCAATGAACCAAAGTGCCGCAACTATGAGTTGATGCTTTTCATCTCTCTCCCTTCATTCCTCTCTCTTTCAAAAAAAAAGTTGCAAGCTGGAGAATTAAGAGAACACACTCAAGCCTGAGGTTTGAAAAAATACTGATTGTATTTCTTTCACTGTCCTTAATAAGTCATGAATAGTGCTAGTGTGTCACTGACCACCATACAGCACAATTCCCCAATCCTGCATTGGGGCATCGGCTTTACCTTATGAAAATTTAAAATTGCACATTCAATTTGGGTTGAAATACCATTATCTTTCTACTAGAAATATACCTGAGGCAGTTGACAAGTTATAAAATGCTTACCTTTGCTCTATGTTCAACATTGGCTTTTCGGTCTAGAAGCAAACTCACTACTTCTGCTCGGCCTTGAAAACAGGCCAAGGTGAGAGCTGTATTCCGATTGGTCTCTATTTGGGCATTAATGTCTGAACCCATATCAAGCAACAATTTTACTGCAGGGACGTGTCCATTCATTGCAGCCAACATCAGGGGAGAAATACCTAGTTTGCTCCCAGTCCTAAAGGGGGAAAATGTGCTTAGAAAATTAAAATGTTACCTATTGCTTTTAGAAAGCACAGGGGGGAAAAAAAAGACAGAAAGCATAGGAAACATAAAAAATGAAAATGTGGTTCTGGCTGGCTAGCTCAGCAGTAGAGCGTCAGCCCTGTGTGTGGAAGTCCCGGGTTCGATTCCTGGTCAGGGCACACAGGAGAGGCAACCATCTGCTTCTCTACCACTTCCTCTCCCTCTTCGCTCTTTCTCCCCATCCCACAGCCATGGCTCAAATGGTTTAAGAAAGTTGGCCCTGGGCAATCAGGATGGCACCATGGCCTTGCCTCAGATGCCAAAATGGCTTGGTTGCTAAGCAACAGAGAAGCAGCCCCTGATAGGCAGAGCATTGCCCCATAGGGGGCTTATTGGGTGAATCCAGTCAGGGCACATGCAGGAGTCTGTCACTCTGCCTCCCTGCTTCTCACTTAAAAAAAAAAAGATGAAAATCTTTCAGTGAAAAACCAATGATTTAGTTGTTTATACTAATACTCAGAAATAGGAAAATCTCACAATTTAAAATATAATCCCTAATTTTTATAAGTTATACAATTCTAACTACACATAACAAAGTACTTTTTGAAGGAGACCTCTTTAAACATAGCCACCTGAGCTAATAAAGCCACTTTATAATGTGATTATAAGTACATTACAGAAAAAACTGTTGACCCTTGCAACTTTAGTGTTACCTTAATTAAAAATGGTATCTGTCCAAATATTTAGGGGAAGACACTTATTCTACGCAGCAACTTATTAACCATGAGTACTAAAAGAAACAGGTGATAGATACCTTGAATTAATTTCTGCTCCAGCATTAAGCAGAATCTTAATGATATTAACATATCCTCCAGATGCAGCTAGACTCAGTGGTGTATAATCAGATACATTCCTATGTTCTTTATTTGCACCTCGAGCCAACAGCAAGTCTACCACCTACAAAGTAAAATATGAACAGAGAAATCCACTTTACACCAACGGTTCAACTTATAATTAATTAGGCTGTATGTATTAAAAAATCAGCATTAGAGAAATGGATTCAATTTCACATCAAGGAATTCAGAGATCTGAAATCCTGATTGTTTTGAAATAAGATGTTACTTTTTCTATTCATTAACTGAGTTATAAATTTGCACTTCATATGTATCAGGACTGTGGTTCATTCATCATACACATTTTTAAAATATAAGCAAAATATTTACAAAATGAAAATTAACATTAACACACCTCCTGACGTCCACCAGAACATGCCAATGAAAGTGGAGTATCCTTTGTTCGTTCAGATTGTGCTTCTATATCTCCACCTTTATCCAAAAGGATTTCCACAACTCCAACATGCCCTGCTGTTGCCGCCAGGATCAGTGGTGTAAAACCTAAACCAGAAAAACAAACAAACAAACTTGTAGGGTTTTTGAGGGATAGATAGGGAGAAACAGACAGGAACGGAGAGAGATGAGAAGCATCAATCATCAGTTTTTCGTTGCGACACCGTAGTTGTTCATTGATTGCTTTCTCATATGTGCCATGACTGCGGGACTTCAGCAGACTGAGCAACCCCCTGCTCAAGCCAGTGACCTTGGGTCCATGCTAGTGAGCTTTTTGCTCAAGCCAGATGAGCCTGCACTCAAGCTGGCAACCCCAGGGTCTCGAACGTGGGTCCTTCCGCATCCCAGTCCAACGCTCTATCCACTGCGCCACTGCCTGGTCAGGACAAACTTGTAGTTTTTATTTACTAAGCCATTGCCTTCATTTCTTTATTGTTTTAGTAGGAAAAAGTCTTTAGGGCAGATAGTTATAACTATTTAACATAAAACAGCTTTAAACCCTGATTTCTTGGTGACAAAAATCCATGAACATCTGATAAAAAGGAAATGCTAAGTCAAAGAAAACTATTAAAGTTTATACTTGTAATGAATTTTTATATCTCTGCATGCTCAACTTCTGGGTTAAGGAGAAAGGCAACCACACTTGCTGTACTCCACTGATGATTTCTCTAATTTTTGGAGAATAATTTGGCTCTATAGATGAATAAATCTGGAATTCCTAACTGAAATATGCTTATTCAGCTTTTCAGAGATAGTCTAGGAACTACTAATTGAGAGTGAAAACACTGTCTCTTTCTGACTTTATTTTTGACTGACATTCCTTACCTTTTTTGTCTCTGTGCTCAATTTTAGCATCTCGTGCAATGAGTACAGATACAAGCTCTTCATGACCACCCGCACAAGCTAGTGTTAATGCTGTGTCATGATTGCTCTCAGTCTAGAAGGGGGAAAAAAAAGTTAATCTTTTTCTTTTTACACAGGTTATTACTTGAAGAGCAAGTAATATTTTTACAATGAATATACAATAATAATTTTCCTTTCCAAACAAAGAAAATCCAAATGTGCAAAGTAACTTTAGATAAAGTGATATACTCACATGTGCATCAATGTCAACTGAGGGATACACAGGGGGCAATGACTGGGGAGCCACACTGCTTGGAGACTGTGAACAAGGTTCAGGTGTAAGACATTCTGTGGTCTGAGAGGAATTGTTTGAACCAGTGGGCACTCTGCTACTCACAGCTGAAAAACAATAGTCATATTGCTGAATTCTACTAAAAAGAGTAAAGTCATTTATATACGAAAAATAAGAAAACATAAAATTCTGTATCAGTAATATAATGTAGTAGTTAAATCCAAAGTTTGGAGTCGGATGGACCTATGCTTGAGTTTCAGTTCCTTTACTGACTTTCTCATCTTGGACAAGCAATTAAACCTCTCAGAGCCTCAATTTTCCTTACATGTAAAATGGGGATGATAATAATAGTACCTGCCTTGTAAGGCTGTTGGAAATACTACTTAGAACAATGCAGGTAAAATACTTAAATACAGTGCCTGGTATTGCGTGCAGATATAAAAAAATGTAGCCTTTTACACTGTTGTCAATAGAGAGAAAATAGTTTCAAATTAAAATTTTTTTCAATTTATATCTTAATTTGTAAAAGGCAATTAGATTGAAATATCCTGAGAAAAATGCAAAGAAAGGAGAGAACAAGTTAAAATATTTCTCACATAAATAGCAGACAACATGTGTTTTTTCTTTAATTCAGTATTTACTTTGAAAAACTGCCACAATGAATCAGTGTCTGAAAAGCAAACACTGGAACTTTTTTTTTACGGTGATCAATAAACATTGGAACTTTTATTTGGGATTACAATATCTGGCATTTGAAAACTTGGTTAACTGAAATTATATCTTTATGTCTCTGTATATTTCCTACATTTCATAAGAGATGAAGTTTGCCTCAGAGTGGGAAAAATGACTGATCTCAGATGGATGCTGTGAATTGTCTGAGATAATTTATAAAAATATTTAATACAGTATTTGGCACATAGCAAGTACTCAAGAGAGGTAATTATCACGTAGTTTATTGGGCTTTCAGTATTGTTATTCACTGTATTAAAAAGAAAAACAATACTATACTACTCACTCAAGAAGAAAAAATTAAAAAAACAAAACATACAATCATTAATAATACAGAAAAAGACAACAAAGATTTGGTGATGGTAATAAACAAATTTCTATCACCCAGACTAAAAGTCAGTCAAAAACACACAGGTCTTAAAGAGAAATCTAAGCATTTCAAATGTTAGAGAATGTTTTCTCTAGAATTTTGATAAGCATGGACCTCAATGAGGATAATGTTTATAAATGTGAACGATTCAGTTTAGTATACTACTTCTTTAAGATGTTCAAATATGTAACCAATGCCACCCCTATAAATCCATTTAAAAATTAATTTAAAAGAAGATATTCACATTTTTCTGCATGAGCTGTCCTTCCCACACCCCACCAATATATATAAAATTATCTTGACAATATAAATTTCTACAGCTTTTTACTACATAAACATACATAATTTAACTATCCATTTACTAGAAATGATTATTATATATATTTGTTTCACCTGTAAGAACATACACATGGAGAAAAAAGCTTAAAATATATTTTCATTTAATGAATTAAAAGCAAATATTAATTTGTTACACCTCCTCAAAATAGCAGATACATTTGGAAAATAGCTCCAGTAAACAAGATAAAAAGATTGATATATAGCACCTTTATAATAAGATTTTACAGTGATGTCATAATTATTCATATATACCTTTTTTTTTTTTTTTTTTTAGGGGCCTTCCGGCAAACACCGGAAGACCTACTAGACAAATTCAAAATGAGCTGTAAGCACTACCTTCTTAAAGAACTACTTTCCTATCATTATTAATTTTATTCATGTTATCTTTGTTATATAAAAAGATATAAGAAATTTTTAAACAGCTGATCAGAGGGTTATGCCAGAATGTGATGTTATAAAAAATGTTTTTACAGAGTTATTTAAAATATACTTTTTGTGCCTTTAAAAACTCTATAACCAATAATGTGTTGTTACATCAATTATTGCACATTTTCTACAATATTATCCTAGACACATTTTTTCCTCCTTGCAATAATGACAATTGGAAACATTCTATAGAAGTGACTTTAATAGGATTAACTATGTACAAACAGTTATGAAGATAAAACTAGACAGGAGCAAAGATTTAAAGACACATGTGGAATAAAGGTTTTATTAAGATAAAATTATACCAGACTATGAGATTTTCATAAATCCTAAATTGTTTCCTATCTCTGAACAAAATGTCACTGAAAATGACTAAGATCACTATCACAAAGTCACTGTATAACTCAAATTAAATTTATGCACTATCCTGAATAGGAATGCTAAAAGAAGTAATTGAAATATTCTACATAATTCTGTAGGAAATTTAGGATAGTTTTGTAGGCAATATGGAAGATAATGATAAACCTTACTATAAAAAAATTGGATACTAGGTTGTACTTACACTATGCTGTAAGGTTTTAATAAGTTAAATCACTATAATGTTTTATATAACACATATAGTAACTATTAGTTTTGTGTAAATAAAAAAATCTATAAATAAAATACTAACATCTACTAAAGGAAATTATTAAAGGTATTTTATTGTAAATGCCCTAAAAAAGAAAAGTATGTCCTAATTACTCATTTATTGTTAAGTCACACTGACTACGACAGGATTATTTAAAACAAAATACTTTTGAACTGGAATTTGTTGTGAGAGAGCCTATTAAGGTGCCAATAGCTGTAACAATGTACTAGTCACAAAACTATATTAAAACTTACATGCACATCAAATCTTAATATAAAAGAAAAATTTTAATAGAATCTAGAAGTTTAAGGAAATATCTTTAAGATAAATTTAGTACTTCAAGTTGACTCAGATGCATGCATATTACATCTAAGGTTCTTAAACCTGGCTGAAATGACTTTTACTCGTTACTTACTAGCAACTTAATTTCCATAAGGCTCACTTTTTTAACAGAAAAACAGGTTGGAAAATTACATATTTTATATGATTATTATAAATAGCACACAAGATAATGCACATAAGCATTTAGCACAGAGTTTGGTGCATGGTAAGTGCTTAAGAAATGTGAATAAATTTATATTAGTTGACTTTTAACCAATGTTCTTTATATATTAATAAAATTTTTACTAAATGTTTCTAGAACTATTCAATGGTCAAAACTATTTTGAATTTATTTAAATTGCTTTTAATTTCCAGACCTCAGTTCTAGACATTTGAACTGAGAATCACTTGCTATTATGCTAAACTCTAAAAGCCCAACACTTTCAAAAGAAAAAGACTTGAAAAACCATGCTCCCAATCAAGAACTATGTACATTCTGTCTGGGTGTTTATCAAGTATGACACAAATAATATACTAATATACACTAAAAGACTAGGTTAGACAGCTAATCAAGTCACTACATTAATAAATTATGTATCTATGAACTCATGACAAATTTTGAAAATAGAGCAGCAATAAAGGAAAAATACTCCTATATTTAAAGAGTAAATTTATTGCTATTATAAATGAATATTCTCTAAAGTATAATTGTAAGATATACAGTATTCTTTCCTTTATTAATTACAAGGCATAAGAATTAGATTTAATTTAGGTAAAATTAATTACATATTCAGTCTCACATATAATCCTACCAATTTCAACACACCATACAATTGTATAATTAGGTATTCACCAAATTCATCCTAGTCTAATTTCTTTCATCTTCACTTAAGAAAATTAAGAGAAACTTGGACTTAATGGAAATTTTTATATGAACATAATTTTTCTACTTATTGGCTGATTTACAAGTTAAGGTTTATTAATAAAACAATATGGTACAATATTGTAGGCCAACTATCCCTAGACATGATTGTCTAACAGAAATTAAATGTTATTAGTTTATACTAACATTATATACGATTGAAAGATGTTTTCTAAATCAACTTTTTAAAGTTTCCTGTTAACTTTGTAAAAGTCCATTTCAACTTAACAAATACTTCAGCGAAACAAAATTTGGCCTCTCCTACAAGAACCATCCAACCATCCATTAATATCACCATAAAGTTCTTATCTACATTCTTTAAAAAAAAAAACCAAAACAGATCCTAAATTACAACCAAATTAGATCGATCAGTAATGTGGGTGTGAGTTTCACAGCTGCAAATCGATTATTTACTTAGAAGCATTGTAATGCTATTTATAGAAACCTATGTCTTAAGAATATTACTCCCAGTCCAGATCACCAGTTTCATTATTATTCATAATCATACTTCATATTCCAATATCTACTTTTACCCAGATTAGAAATTAGAACTATAAATGAACAAAAAGAATTTATTCATAATTTATAACAACTCTCAGTGTTAATCACACAAAGTTAATTTGAGATAAGTGGCTGTGGACTGAAGATATAAAAACCGAAATTAAAGAATCTAACTCCTTAATGTACTCCCAGCATTTTTATTTTCCTTATAAAAATTAAGATATTTCTCCTCTGCACCACGTACCTATTACATATCAGAGGAGCCCCACACACTGTAATAAAGAATATTATCATTCTTTAACCACTGGAAGTCATACACATGCCCAAAAAATTTGTCGTTTAAGTAATCTTATTCCACATTTTTAAAGATTCAGTAAAGATTAGGAAGACTAAAGGCTCACATAAAAAGAAAGGGAACTGGGACAGCATAATTGGGACGGGAGGAGGGGAAGAGAATATCACAAGAGGAAACAGACAACAGTAAAGGAAAAAAAAGTTGCAATCAAGAGACAGAGGACTGGCCTGCCTTTGAATATCACTCCAGCTACATCTTAGTTCTTTGTCTTCATCCACTGTTAACAGCCATTCTGGCTACATTTCTGAACTGGGCTCTCATGGAGGTGATACATTCACCAGCCATCTTTAGGAAGGTAAATGATTAATTGCATGTTTTCCCACTGCTGCAAGGACAATGAAACGGAAAGTAAACTTGTGCACCTTTTTTCATATCTAGTTATAATTTCCACCAAAAAAAGAAAATAAACAGAAACATATACTTTAAGGTTACCAGGCCCTTCTTGTGTGTGTGTGTGTGTGTGTGTGTGTGTGTGTGTGTGTGTGTGTAGTATGTCTGTGTGCTTTCATCAAGACAGTTAATATAAAAATCCCAATCTCCAAATGATCATTAAGTTGAGAATAATTTCTAATTTGAAATATTCTAACCACAAATACTACAGCAACGTGGAATGCTTAGTTTTCTCTGAACATCCCTTTTAATTAGAAATATTCAAATTGATGTCATAAAATTATAAAGAAAAAGCAATGTGATTTAGAATTTCAAACATTAAAATCACTAGCAGAAAAGTTTTATGTATACTCTTATATGAATATCTCGAAAGCCTACAAAGAAATTCTACTTTGAGATCTCCTAACCAAGACACAATACAGGGTGGTTTTGATTCCAAACATCTAAAATAAAGGATCATGGCAACTCTATTTCTTTGCCTTTGCAAATAACAAAAAAGAAGAGGGGCAAACACACTTTTGTGTGTTAGTGCTGTTAAGCTTAGTTAAATTCACTTCCAAAACACCTCAAGAAATAAGTGATTTTACAAAAATAGTTCCAAAATAGAAAAGTACAAAGTTGGTGTTTTTGGAGGGTCGTGTAAAGAAGTTGAGCACACAGATTACAGAGAAATTATTACAGATTAACCCACCTGCTATAAGGTCATCAAGAGTGTCGGTAAGCGTCTGGGCTGGAGTTGCAACCATTAGTCCATCTGGTTCTTGAACTAACAGCCCCTGATCATGTCCAGTAATAGCAATCTGAGGCTGTCCTATAATCTGATGATTACCTGATACTTTCTGAAGTTCAAGAGAATTTGTCCCATTAGAACCTAAGTCACTGGAAAAGTTACACTGCGGAGATGATAAAGACTGGACTGGGACAAAATCAATTTGTTCTGCCGATGGTGAAGACTGTTGCTCATCATCAACATTATCTTTAAATAAGATTGTGTCAACCTGAGGTAACTCTGAAAAGTGATCCTCTAGGAGACTACCATCTCCTTCCCCTTCTGGGAAGACTCCTTTATGAGAGCACTGCTGGTGTAGAGATACTGTGTCTTTCTGACCTTTGGTTTCCAAGTATTCTTTGGTAAATTGCTGCTGTGTTTTCATCTGCAACTGCCTTTCCACTTTCTGCAGCTCTTTCAGTATTTTCTTCTTCTTTTGGACTTGCTCTTCTCTGTTCTTTTTAAGTTCTTCTATCTTATCTTTGTTCAGAGGTTCACCTTGAATTAACTCCAATGACTTAAGCTGTGCTTTTTCAATAGCACTAATTCTTTGTCCCAGTTCATTCAGCTTGCCTTCAGTCTCCTCTACTATGCACTCCAAAGGCTGGTATGGGTGAAAAGGTGGCAGTACGTCCTGATCTGCTACCTGCAGGGAACTGGACTTCTGCTTGGATGTACCTAAGCACATGAAAAATGTTTGAAAAAGTGCCATGCTAAAAAAAAAAATCATCTTCCCCCTCCCACACACATGGACCTCCCACCTCAAACCCGTATAACTAATGCTATAGAATGAATGTTCAAAGATTCACACAGTGGTAGATAGATTAAAGACTATACTCATCTATTTAACAGCACAAACTGGGATGTTGCCAATGCAAAAAATGTGAATTTTAATAAAAAAATTTAATCCTTAGAATAGGAGAATTATGGAAGACAGGACAGAGAGAAAAGAAAGTCAAAGAAGAAACTCAAAATTCTGCTTATTTGACTACACTTTTTATTTTATTATTTTATTTTTTTGTATTTTTCCGAAGTTAGAAGTGGGGAGGCAGTCAGACAGACTCCCTCATGTGCCTGACCAGGATCCACCCAGCATACCCACCATGGGGCAATGCTCTGCCCCTCTGGGGCGCTGTTCCGTAGCAGCCAGAGCCATTCTAGCACCTGAGGCAAAGGCCATGAAGCCATCCTCAGCAACCAGGCCAACTTTGCTCCAATGGAGCCTTGGCTGCGAGAGGGAGAGAGAGACAGAGAGGAAGGAGAGGGGGAGGGGTGGAGAAGCAGATGGGCGCTTCTCCTGTGTGCCCCAACCAGGAATCGAACCCATGACTTCCACATGCTGGGCCAATGCTCTACCACTGAGCCAACCAGCCAGGGCCTTGACTACATTTTTTAAAGAATATCAAATCTAAAACAATATCAAAATAGTGTTATGATACCATTAATGTTAGCTTAACTGCCCAATTGTTCTTTGCACAATATTAATTGTGCAAGTAAATATCACCTCAAGAAACTATAACTTGCAGATGAAAGAAAAGTGTTTTTCAAGATACCAAAATGCTTCTCTTAATATATCAATGTATAATGTGAAATCAGTTTTTTCAAGACATATCCTTATAAAATTTTCCATTAAGTCTTTAACACTTCTGTATCTGAACGCAAATATTAAAGTGGACAATTTTTCTGAGTTTAAGTAAACTCTTTATGTGAAAGTCTATCAAGGAAAAAAAAATGAATGTTACCTAGAAAAAAATCAGATTTCTTATCTAAGATTACTCATATTGACAATGTATGTTAAAAATAAAGTAAATCAATATTATTTTAAGGTTTTGAATCACATTTACATTTAAATTAAGTTACTCCCCTCATGACAAAATATCAATATTAACAATTCTAACATCTAGACACAGAATGGAGGATATATATAACTACTTTAATTCAAGGCTTAATCTTCTTGTTTAGGAAGAACTGGGACTATTCAGCTATATAAAGGAATAAACTACTGATACATCCTACAACATGAATTAACTTTGTAAACATTATGCTAAGTCAGGTGCTGCAAGACCTTTTAAAACATGCAGCACCTGACTATTTAGTCAGGGGCACTGACCTCTTTTCCCTTAGATTGTCAAATAAAAAATGACAATTGCTAACACAATAGCCATCCAGTGTAAATGAATTGAAATTATTTTTTGTCAGATTCGCAAAAAAAGATTTTTTTGGTCAGATTTGCATATCTTTTGGTATGCCAAATTTTAGTAATTAATTTATGTTACCATGAGAGGAAAAAATAAACTTTATGGTATGTAAATTGAACAATAATAAAGGCTTTTTTTTTTTTTTTAAAGAACTGGGTAAAAGAAAAAATAGTTGTCTATGCTTTTGGATTGTAGTTGACATATATGAGTAACAGTCAACTTTAAAATATTTAGATAGATTATCCAATGCTTTCAAAATGCTTCTCAAATTCAAAGGGAAAATGTCACCCATTAGATGTTAAAATATACTTTATTACAAGAGAATGACAAGACCAATGAAGAAAAAAATCAAGAGATTCAACTGTTTTTTTGCTAGAATAGGAGATCTCAGGACTGCAGGTAGCTCAAATATCTGCAACATGTTTTATTACTGAAAAAGTCTAACAGTTTTCCCACAGGATACTGTCTTTAACAGGTCAGAAGACCAAGGTTCCAAAATCACTGCCATCACTTTAAGAAACTTAGTTATTCTCCCCTGACCTGGGGTGGTGCAGTGGATAAAGCATCGACCTGGAAAGCTAAGGTTTCCGGTTCGAAGCCCCAGGCTTGCCTAGTCAAGGCACATATGGGAGTTGATACTTCCTGCTCCTCCCCCTGTTCTATCTCTTTCCTCTCTCTCTCCTCTCTTTCTAATAAAAATGAATTTTTAAAAATCTAAAAAAACAAAAAACAAAACAACTTAGTTATTCTTTGAAAGCAAACTTCAGCAAAATGCATTGTATATATATTCAATTCTATATTTCGATCTAAGCAAAGTGGTACAGAAAGACTATTCTTTCAGAGCAAAAAAGCCTTTAGATTTGTGGGATAATTTAATAAATATTTCCATAAGCTTATATAGGAATCCATGGTTTGATTTACTTATTCAAAGTGCCTAATGACAATCAACAGATAAGGGAGGTTAACTAGCATAAATAGCAATATATAAAGCAATATATAAATCTGTTAGCCCAGCAAGAAAAATTTTAGTTGTATGATAAATTCAATGACATTGGCAGACTTCTTTAAACATTGATTAATTTCAAAACACCATTATATAGTTGCTAGGTAATTTTCTATATGTAAGATTAAGGAAAATCCATGTAAGAGTAATACTAACCAGACTGGTAATTATATAAACATATTGGATGGTCAAAAATTAAAAATCTTATAAAAAATAAGATGATCCAAAATAAGACTAGAATTTTGAGGACACTAACAAATAATAAATTGCCCTTAATAATCTTGTTAAGAAATAAGATGCAAGAAGCTTAGAGTACAAGGTTAGTAAAAATAACTTACTTAACAAAATACAGAAACTATAAGCCCAGAATATACATAGTAGTAAAAACAAAGAATGGTGAAAGTAATGAACAAAAAGCAGTTCTTCCCCAAAGAGTCAATAGCTGAGTATCTGTAAGAATGGAATTAGTGGGATTGCCTACATACACATCAAAGCATTAACACGACTCTAAAAACATCAAGAGTAAACCAGGCTGGTGAAAAATAATGTAACCTAATTATTCCTAGAAGCTGAAGCAACACCTTCAAATCTGGAGAAAAGTAGGCCCTGGCCGGTTTGCTCAGCGGTGGAGCGTTGGCCTGGCATGCGGGGGACTAGGGTTCGATTCCCGGCTAGGGCACATAGGAGAAGCGCCCATTTGCTTCTCCACCTCCCCCCCTCCTTCCTCTCTGTCTCTCTCTTCCCCTCCAGCAGCCAAGGCTCCATTGGAGCAGGGATGGCCCGGCGCTGGGGATGGCTCCTTGGCCTCTGCCCCAGGCGCTGGAGTGGCTCTGGTCGGGCAGAGCATCGCCCCCCGGTGGGCAGAGCGTCGCCCCTGGTGGGCGTGCCGGGTGGATCCCGGTCGGGCGCATGCGGAAGTCTGTCTGACTGTCTCTCCCCGTTTCCAGCTTCAGAAAAATACAAAAAAAAAAAAAAAAATTGGAGAAAAGTAAAGAATGTGACAAGTGTCCTTTTAGCAACATATCCTCAGTAGGAAGCTAGTAGTATAGAAGATGCCAGAAAATAAAGAGTTTCACCTAACCTTTCAACATCTTCCACTGTCACAGATAGATAAATAAATCTATCCATTGGTAACACTGAATGACATTATAATGTATTTTCTAGGAATTCAGGAAAAGTCACCATCTCATCTTTTTGGTTTGCTTTCTAACCTACTTTTGGGCCTTTCATTTTTTCTCCACTAATAAAAGTAGGGAAAGTTTGTAATAGGAAACCATGATATAAAGAAAGCTTAGATATGGCCTTTATTTTTTTTATGGGCAGTGAGGGAATGAGGTGGACATATATTTGCCAAATATTTAGTCTACTATTGAAATGAGTTAATTCTACCAATCGTTTTTGTGTCTAAAATAATAAGCATACTGTGCAATAGAAAAATAATGGAGCCCTGGCCGGTTGGCTCAGTGGTAGAGCGTCGGCCTGGCGTGCAGAAGTCCCGGGTTCGATTCCCGGCCAGGGCACACAGGAGAAGCGCCCATCTGCTTCTCCACCCCTCCCCCTCTCCTTCCTCTCTGTCTCTCTCTTCCCCTCCTGCAGCCAAGACTCCACTGGAGCAAAGTTTGCCCGTGCACTGAGGATGGCTCTGTGGCCTCTGCCTCAGGTACTTGAATGGCTCTGATTGCAGCAGAGCAACGCCTCAGATGGGCAGAGCATCGCCCCCTGGTGGGCATGTTGGTTGGATCCTGGTTGGGCGCATGCGGGAGTCTGTCGGAATGCCTCCCTGTTGTTTCCAGCTTCGGAAAAATACAAAAAAAAAAAAAAAAAAAGAAAAAAGAAAAGAAAAATAATGGCTAAAGGATAAAATTTATGACATACAGATGGATCTAGATTTGGTTTCACATTTTCTTGGTTTTGTCTAATCAAATATAAACTTTGTTTTGTGATTCCTTTGCTTTTTTATTTTTAATTTTCCTATTGATTTGAGAGACAGAGAGGAAGGGAAAGAGAGGAGGAACGGGGAGAAAAAGAAAGAGAAACATCAACTCCTTGTTTCACTTAGTTGTGTACTCATTGATTGCTTCTCCTACATGCCCTGATGGGAGTTTGAACCCATGACCTCACTGCACAAGGACAACGCTTTATCTGCTGAACCACCTGGCCAGGGCCTCCTTTGCTTTCTTATATCTCTACATAGCACCTTACTAGAATGTTTTTTTGTTTTTTTTACAGAGACAGAGAAAGAGTCAGAGAGAGGGATAGATAGGGACAGACAGACAGGAACAGAGAGAGATAGATGAGAAGCATCAATCATCAGTTTTTCGTTGAGACACCTTAGTTGTTCATTGATTGCTTTCTCATATGTGCCTTGACCGTGGGCCTTCAGCAGACCGAGTAACCCCTTGCTCGAGCCAGCGACCTTGGGTCCAAGCTGGTGAGCTTTGCTCAAACCAGATGAGCCCGCGCTCAAGCTGGCGACCTCGGGGTCTTGAACCTGGGTCCTCTACATCCCAGTCCGACGCTCTATCCACTGCACCACCGCCTGGTCAGGCCTGGTTTTTAAACAGCATTCCCAACCAGATCTTAAATAGAAATAGAGAAAAAGGTTGATGGAGTAGTATAGAAAATAACACAGTATCACATTAAGAGTATATATTATGTAATGGAATTTGTGTTTGGACAAGTAGATGTATATTGTGTCCTGGGTTTCAGTATTCTTATTGTGGTCATAGTAAAAAATGAAAGCCATTGGCCTAAAATGGACCCATTTTTTTCTTTATGTCTGTATATCTGTCTCAAAATTTCCCAAAAAAACAGGACATACTATATACATCTTTAACTCAGTAAGGACAACCAAGAGTGTACAAAGACACAGGATCTGTGTTACATGCTAAGAGATTAATTCAACCTTCTGCTTTTTACTATAAGCAGTTATATGTTAAAAGACATTATTAAATTTGAGCATATGTAATCCATGTAAGCATGATTACATAATGAAAATCTAAACTAGAGAGTATCAGTAGTAAAATTTCAATAAAAATGATTTCATTCACTGTACATATATTTTTCTATGCACTTTAATAATTTGAAATAAAAAAATGAGAACTTTTCATGTTACCTATTTCGATAAACAACTCTGGGATATAAAGTGTGTGTTAATTTAATTCTTACTTTATATTTTATATTTCTTTTTCAATCTTTTCCCTGCCACCCTAGAATACTACTTCTTGATTAATTTTTAAAAACATCCTCTAATCACAATGTCTACCCTTCTTAAACATTCTTAATAATTTTCTTTTACCTTCAGAATAATCTACATTCTTAGCCCAGCATTCATTAGTTTGTTCTACAAATATTGGAACATCTAGTCCAAGCAAGGCATAGTGGACCATACAAAGATAAACAACATAAACCTGCCCTTAAGGAGCTTACAGTCTAAAAGAGGAGATAAAGATGTACAAGTCCAAATATAAGGATAAATCCAAGGGTTGGCAGGCATGGAAATAAGGGGTATGATATAGGAAACTTTATGTATTGCTGGTGGGAATATAAACTGCTTTAGCGCTTTAGAGAGCGAATTTGTAGTACTGTCAGATAAACATTATGCATTCCAGTAACAGGCAATTCTGCTCCTAAGTTTATCCCAAAGAAATTCTCACAGAGATCCACAGGGGAGTGTACCAGGATTTTTATCATAGCATTGTCTGTGGTGGTGTGAAATGAGAGGCAACTGAGTACCCAGCCCTGGGAGAAAGGACAGGTAACACATAGAGGATACACAGAGTGACGTAATGTGCTACAGGCAAAAAACAATCAAGAGGTAGACATATAAACATCTTAAAAACAGTATTGAGCAAAAAATGTAAAAACACAAAATGAGATTACAGTACAAAACAACTTATGTCATTTAAAAATACCCATAAAGTAGTAAACACTATAAAAATTTGTAAGAAAATAATTGGCACATCAAACAAAACAGAATGATTGCCCATAGGGCAAGTAGGGAATGGGAAAAGGGATAAAATGGAATAAGTAAAACAAGAGAGCAGCCACAATGTCAAAGCACCAGGAATTATGATTAACTCAACCTTCCACACTTGAGGCCCAAAGAGGAAGGACAAGGGTAGAAATGATCAGTCTAAAGGAAGATCCAATAAAGTGCTGTAGGAGTCCAGAGCAAAGAAATTACTCTAAAGAGGGCTTGAGGTGTACACAGATGTAGGTTTTGTTTTATCCAGACATCATTTAAATGCTTTGTAACAAATTAATGCTAAGCTATAAGCCTGCATAGGATAATCAAGTCCTCTCTTTTAGAATCTCTATAGAACCAGTTATCATAAATAAGATTCAACAAATGGCTTCAATTAACAAATTTATTTTAAAAATTGATTTGGAAAGTCAAAGAGTTGATATTACTTATATATCTTGTCTCATTTGAACATTCACACTATACGTAGTAAAGATAAATAATGCTGGAAAACAGCATATCACTCTCACCTAGTTTTACATTTTGTTTATAGAGGTGATTCTAAGGTCTGAAAGATGCCACCTAGAATTGCAAATCCTTAAAAACCAACAATAGATAAGTGAGATTAGTTGCCTAAATCAGGAGAATATAGGGCAAGATGGATGGAGCCTAGAATAATGGTGCACATGGCTCATGAAAGAAAAGAATGTGTGGGTAGAATATATATAAAACACCTGGGTAAGATCTAAGGGCACGAATATATTTTAAAAAGATGCAGGTAAGAATAATAAAAAGATTTATTTAAAATAGGAGTAAAATGTTATATGAACTTGAAAAGATGTTTGCTAGAAGAGGAAAACAAGAGTCTTCGAGAAGAAAAACCTTTCCTTTATCCCTAATCACATAAGCAACACAGACATAATATAGTACATGGCCTTAGGAGAAACAAAAGGGTCAATCGTCAGTTTCATCACTCAGTGGAACTTCCTATGGACATAAATGAGAAGTTTTAAAGGGAAAAAGCCACCTTGAGGAGAAAAATATAATAATGTATCTTTAATAACTTAGGATAGGTTTTGCTATCCTATCAATCAGTGTGCACTTTTATATCAACCAATTTTTCCTAATTGATTTAACATTCTATGATGCACATGATTTATCCTAACATTACATCTTAACACAATGCATTATCACAGTTTGATCCTGCAATAGTAAATTATTAGGTTGGTATGTCACTTGGCAGTTGGCAACAGCAAGTGCCCAAGTGTCTAGAAGTGTTAACTTTTTTCCTTCCCTAATAATTTTAAAAATGACAGATTCTGCCCCTGGCCGGTTGGCTCAGTGGTAGAGTTTCGGCCTGGTGTATAGATGTCCTAGGTTCAATTCCCAGTCAGGACACATAGCAATAGTGACCATCTGCTTCTACCCTGCCCCTCTTCCCCTCCTGCAGCCATTGCTGGATTGATTAGAGTGCATCAGCCTAATCAATCAGGCTCTGAGGATGGCTCTGTGGAGCCTCTGCTTCCCCCTCCTGCAACCATTGCTGGATTGATTAGAGTGCATTGACCCAGGCTCTGAGGATGGCTCTGTGGAACCTCACCTCAGGCGTCAAAACCAGCTCAGTTGCGAGCATGGCCCCAGATGGGCAGAGCATCAGCCCCAGACAGGGTTGCTGTGTGGATGGATCTCAGTCAGGGCTTATGTGGGAGTCTGTCTCTCTAGCTCCCCTTCTCTCATTTGGAAAAGGAGAAAAAAAATGAAGATTTATTAAAAGGTTAGTTCATTTTTATACTATTCAGTAAGTAATAAAACATCAAAGTGAAGATAATAAGTAGATACTCTATATAAGAAAGTATTTCAGTAAGCAAAATATAGATTACTCAGTTAAGTATCAATTTTAAAAAATCATTACCTAAATGTTTCAGTTAACTTACATATGCCCTTCCTTGCTTATTTCTTGGTTATTTTGTGATCTGTGTTAATAACATATTTTTTAAAAGATTCTTATTTAGTACTGAATTTCCCTAGCCAGTTGGTACAGTCTTCTATAGGGTTTCGCCAAACTAGAAACAACAAAAACAGGCATTTAGGTTTCACTGTTTTACTAAAGGTTTTCAGTTAGTTATGATGCTCAGATTCCTTAACAAGTATATGCTTAATCTGCTTTTTATTTAAGCTTAAAAACAGCAGTTTGTTTTCTGAAGTCTAAATAGTTCTGTTTAATGGAAAGCTTCTAGAATTAGCATAAGTCAGAAAGACTATAGACATTTTACCTCTGAGATTAACAGTTTAGAAATAAAGTAATTCTTGGTGAAGACCTTAAGAACTCTAAATTACTAAAATTGACATAATTTGAAAGAAGTTTGTTTGCTGCTATAATAACCCCCAACTTTCCTTAAATCACAGTATTAAAAATACTACTACATATAAACACACTTCATTGTAATTTCAAAAATCTAGAACTTGATTATCATATACTGAAAGAAATACACTCATAAATTTGTTTTTATGTAGTTTTAAATACCTTACAAAGTACCTATTTTCTTATTTCAGGGAACTCAGATATGACAACTATAATGATTAACAGGTGAAGGTACTTTTTATACCTATAAATGAAAAGACAGCAGAAAATATCAGAGCTCACAAACTGCAGTCCTTTAAATAGTGTATACTCCTTCTTAATATTCACTTGGATATTGTTTATATACTTTTTGATAATTATTTGTTCAAGTCCACATGTTGACAGATGTTAACCCACTCTATTCTATATTATGTGAAAGAAACTAAATTTAGTAATTCTTAAACTTCACACTCACTAAATTGAATCAATGTTACAGAGACTTAACTAGACAACAAATACATTATTTTCATTCCTCATGTTATACTACTGTTTAAAGTAAAGAATCGTTATATGAGAAATGCCTGATATATTTTTGCTACTTTAATTAAGAACTTGGTTTGCTTCTGTGCCAGATAAAAACTACACCTAGCAGTATATTAAAAGGAAAATAAAAAGTCATTTTCCTAGTACCGATGTCTTTTCTATTTTAAATAGTCTGTAAGACTACTTGCATTTTCAAAATTACCTACCTCAATTAATCATGGGTTACACATTTATGAATTCATTACTAGATAATAAAATACTCATTTTTAAAAAAATAATTCAAAAACTAACCTTTTTGTACTCCTAAAAGGGCAGGGGAGTTCTCCTGTGAAGTTCTGTCAGGCTCTTGGGGAGGTACAACCATGGCGAGTGTATGCATTGGTACACGTGGAACCTAAAAAGTCAACTCAGAAAAATAATCTCAGACCAAAGAATCAAAGCTCCACAAACTAAACAGTGATCCTGTTTTAGATTTTCTTCATACTACCAAATTCACTTTTTGGTTTTTAAAAAATTAAAAACAAAAGTCAACAAACCTCCACTAAGGAATAATTTCTAAGAATATTGACTAGACAAACTCAGGCAATTTACAAGTAGTGAATGATTTAAGCTAAATAGGATTAATATTACTCTCTTGCTAAGGAGAAAGCCTTGTGGGTTTCATTTATAGCTAGGAATACAAGTTACATATTCACTGGCCAATTTATCCTTGTTCAAATTCCACATGGGTCAAAAGAAAGAAAAATTCCACATATTTCCTGAATTGGGGCATTTTCACAGTTTTCAGGATAATTTGTAGAAAAGAATTTAAGATTTCACTGAATTCTACATGCTTAGTATTCTCTATATCCTCTCCATATTTTTAGGTAGGCTTAAAAATTACCTTAATGGTGCATATATTCTGGTTAACTGTACTCTGCTGGTTGACAAAGTAGTTACTTCTAGGATAAATAATAGTGTCTTGGGAAGTATTAAGGAAAAAGCTTTTCTCGGTTCAAAATTATGCTTAATACATTAAAAAACAAGCAACCTTAAAAACCTAGTTCTTGTAGTGACAACTTGGAATATTTATATTTGGTATTTTAAAAAACACTATTTTTAGTAAATAAGATTTAAAAATTTCCATGTACTTTTGAAGAAAATAAACTTTAAGAAAATTGAGGATCATGTTTATTTCAATATGTAATAGAAAAGAGAAACAAATTTTTCTTAAAACAAATTTTAAACAAAAACTCCCAATTTGTGAAAATAGTTATATTTACAAATAAGTTATTTTACTTTACCTGAGACTGATCTTGAGAAGGTGGAGTGAGCAGTGACACATCTGTAGTAGGAACTGACAGAACGTTGTTTGGATAATCCAATAGATAAGAAACAACATTAGTATGGCCACCTTTTGCAGCTTCAATAAGCATTGTTGAGCCATCCTGAGAAAAATTGACACCATAATTAATTACCTATAAATTTCTTCTTATTTGATTACTATACACATTTAGTTTCTTAGCAACTCATATAAAATCAAACTCATTTAAACAGTAATAAATATTAAGCACTAAGAGATAAAACAAACTTTTTTTTTAAGGTCATAGGAGGGGAGATAATAAGGCAGACTCCTCCTGCATGCACCCAGACTGGGATCCACCTGGCAACCCCATCTGGAGCCAATGCTCAAGCACTCAGATATTTTAAGTGCCTGAGGCTGACATGCTAGGATCAACCAAGCTATCCTCAGCACCTGGGGCCACACTCAAACCAATTAAGCCACACTGGCTGTGGGAGAAGATGAGGGAGAGAAGCAGATGGTCGCTTCTCCTGTGTACCCTTGACCAGGAAATGAACCCAGGATGTCCATATACCAGGTAGACGCTCTATCCACTGAGCTAACGGCCTGGGCCCAGACAGACATATTTTAATAATGATGTTTATATTATTTACTTATTCACTTATTTTTAAGTAGAATACCTTGAGTCGATGAGTAGGGTCAGCCCCATGAGCCAAGAGTAGTTCAACAACTGCCAGGTGACCTCCTGCACATGCCAGCGAGACCACTGTATGATCATTATTGGCTGTAGCCCTATTCACATTGGCACCTTCAAAGAGAAATAAACAGCAATCTTAGCAAAAGCCAGTTAACAGTGTCATCTTAAAGATTTTTTTGAACTCTAGTATGGATACAAAAAAACTCCCATGTAAATCGTTATTGTATAGTTTAAAAAACTGTCACAAAATGAAACACACTGTGTCACCAGCACCCAGGATAAAGAAACAGAACATTATCCACATACCAGCAGTCCTACATTGTGTCCCCTTTTAGTCAGTACCGCCCCCAAAGGTATCTACTATCCTTTCAAACTGGTTTTAGTTTTTGAACTTTATATGAACTTTATACAGTATATTCTTTTGTTTGTGTCTGGCTTCTTTTGCTCAATATAATATTTGTGAGATTCATCCACACTGTTGCACATAGTTGTAGTTCATTCATTCAATATCACTTTTTTCTTTTTTTTTTGGTATTTTTCTGAAGCTGGAAACAGGGAGAGACAGTCAGACAGACTCCCGCATGCGCCCGACCGGGATCCACCCGGCACGCCCACCAGGGGGCGAAGCTCTGCCCACCAGGGGGCGATGCTCTGCCCCTCCGGGGCATCGCTCTGCTGAGACCAGAGCCACTCTAGCGCCTGCGGCAGAGGCCAAGGAGCCATCCCCAGCGCCCGGGCCATCTTTGCTCCAATAGAGCTTCGGCTGCGGGAGGGGAAGAGAGAGACAGAGATGAAGGAGAGGGGGAGGGGTGGAGAAGCAGATGGGCGCTTCTCCTGTGTGCCCTGGCCGGGAATCGAACCCGGGACTTCTGCACGCCAGGCCGATGCTCTACCACTGAGCCAACCGGCCAGGGCCCATTCAATATCACTTTTAAAATGGAAAATCTAGAAGACTAAGATTAATAAATATATATAGGTTAACATAAGCATCAAATAATACCATAGTATGTAACTTTCAAAATGTTTCAAAGACAGTTTTAATTTATTTCTAGTATGTGGTAATATAGGAAGGTCTCAAAGTAGAGAAAACAGGGTTTTTTTACCCATATTTTTTTTAATTCTTTTTCTTTTTAGAATTTTACTTATTTTAGAGAGGTGAGAAAGAGAAGGGGGAGGAGCAGGAAGCATCAACTCCCATATGTGCCTTGACCAGGTAAGCCCAGGGTTTTGAACCGGTGACCTTAGCATTCCAGGTTGACACTTTATCCACTGCACCACCACAGGTCAGGCTTTTAACCCATATTTAAGAGAAAAATAATTCTTCATATTGTGCATGTTATGAGTCAAAGGGATCTAGATATAAAGAGAAGACAAGATTATCTAAATATGTTATCTGAAAGACTAATATTTAGTAAGTTGCTCAATAGCTTTGTACAATATGACCTAAAGCAAAAACAAACACAAAATCTTTCCTTAGTCTCTTCTTGAAAAGTTGTTTTTAACCCCTGGAAAAAAAGACTGATTTTTTAGTTCAACTAAGGAGTCGTAACGAATTGATGTTTCTCATCTCTCTCCCTTCCTGTCTATCCCTCTCTCTGACTCTCTCTGTCTCTGCCACAAAAAAAGAAAAGGAACATGAGAACACTTCAAAGGTTAGCCATCTGTTTATTACTTCTGTGTGGTTGCGGTAAATAATTTTACAGAGTATGTTATAACATTATATAAAGATAAGCCTCATTTGGTAGCAAAAATGTAGTATAAAGAAAAGAAACCTCAAAAAAAGAAAAGAAAAGAAACCTCATTTTATCCAATTAAAGAAGAAATACTTTATTTATAAATTGATAAAATATTACACTGCATTCTTAATGGCTCAAAATGTCAGACTTTTATTGGAACAGAGATAAAAAATTTTTATTTTATTATGTAACATCATCCAAGTGGACGGACCTTCCTTGCATTTTACCATTCTATCCTAGGATTTTTCATTAGATGCCAGAGTACCTCTAACACTATAGTACATAGAGTTAGACTGAACCAAATGAAACTGCTGATATTATACACCATTTGTGTGTGTGTGTGTATTTTTCTGAAGCTGGAAACGGGGAGAGACCGTCAGACAGACTCCCGCATGCGCCCGACCAGGATCCACCCGGCACGCCCACCAGGGGCGACGCTCTGCCCACCAGGGGCGACGCTCTGCCCACCAGGGCGTCGCTCTGCCACGACCAGAGCCACTCTAGCGCCTGGGGCAGAGGCCAAGGAGCCATCCCCAGCGCCCGGGCCATCTTTGCTCCAATGGAGCCTTGGCTGTGGGAGGGGAAGAGAGAGACAGAGAGGAAGGGGGGGGGGGGGAGCAAATGGCGCTTCTCCTATGTGCCCTAGCCGGGAATCGAACGGGGGTCCCCCGCACGCCAGGCCGACGCTCTACTGCTGAGCCAACCGGCCAGGGCCTATTCACCATTTTTGATGTATAAAATGGCAATTTTATAAGCTTCAACTTAACATGGGTTCAGTAGCCTTTCATTTTTCTATAGTAAACAGTATTGAACTACTACTCTTCATCATTTGAACTTCTTTACCTAAATATAATCAGTTTATATAACATCCTTGTAAACTAGATTAATTCAACTGTCCTATAAACAACATAACAGACTTTCTCCCTTCTACCCCTCCCCCCACCACCATTTCCAGCAGAACTGC
Source organism: Saccopteryx leptura (assembly GCF_036850995.1). NCBI lineage: Eukaryota > Metazoa > Chordata > Mammalia > Chiroptera > Emballonuridae > Saccopteryx > Saccopteryx leptura. The sequence continues at coordinate 162,742,796 of NC_089508.1, read as the reverse complement.
CTTATTAAGTCCTGAGCAATAAATACTATCTACTAAATATAGCTGGATATTTACATTTGGCTTTTCCAACTTCTGGGAGTAACCATATGCTGTTTGGTTGATAAAAACTTAAATAAAGAAAGGTCCCAGTAAGTACCTCATGAGCTCTATGATTACTGAATAAAATACAGCAATAAGACTAGAATATAGCACTAATGCTGTAGGCAAAGTAGCTTTAACATAAATTACAAGAGTTTAGAACTTTTCTTCCAGAAATTGTAGCCTCTTGGAAGCAATCACTTGTGCTTTCTTTACCTTTGCTGATAAGGAACTGCACAGTGCACAAATGACCAGCTCTTGCAGCTTTCATCAAAGGTGTTCTTCCACCTTCAGATTCATGTTCCTAATAAAGAAACAAAAATCCATCAGCAACATTTCATTAAGCATCTATTTTAAATACTTAGTACCAGTGACACAGATATATAATGAAGATTTAGTACTTACTCCATGTAGTTACTTATACAACCTACCTCAATTCCTTCGAAACATAGGATTAATTTCAGTTCGCACTAGATGGTGTAACCTTTTAAAGTTAAATTTAGTTTTGCATACCAAACAATAACAATGAAAGATAGTACTTATATTTAGTTTGATGCCCAAAGAGAAATTGCTGCATTTTCCTATTCCTAAGACTAAAAAGATGTTTTTCTAACTATTCACTTAACTATGAAAAAGAAGCCTTTGTATTGCAAGGTGATTGGGAGGATCCTGACCTTATATCAAAAGCCAATGAGCCTGACCAGGCGGTGGCGCAGTGGATAGAGCGTTGGACTGGGATGCAGAGGACCCAGGTTCGAGACCCCCGAGGTCGCCAGCTTGAGCGCGGGCTCATCTGGTTTGAGCAAAATTCCACCAGCTTGAGCCCAAGGTCGCTGTCTCCAGCAAGGGGTTACTCGGTCTGCTGGAGACCCACGGTCAAGGCACATATGAGAAAGCAATCAATGAACAACTAAGGAGTTGCAACGCACAATGAAAAACTAATGATTGGTGCTTCTCATCTCTCCGTTCCTGTCTGTCTGTCCCTGTCTATCCCTCTGACTCACTCTCTGTCTCTGTAAAAAAAAAAAAAATAATAATAAATAAAATTAAAAAAAAAAAAAAAAGCCAATGAGGCCTGACCTGTGGAGGCACAGTGGATAAAGCCTTGACCTGGAATGCTTAGGTCACCAGTTTGAAACCCTGGGCTTGCCCAGTCAAGGCACATTTGGGAGTTGATGCTTCCTGCTCCTCCCTACCTTCTCTCTCTCTCTCTCTCTCTCTCTGCTCTCTCCTCTTCAAAATGAATAAAAAACTCTATCATAGGACAGAAACCAATCCCTGAAGAAAAACACTATGTTATTTCAGTAGTAAAGCGGGTGGAGGGGGGATGAGCAGATTATTTCTTAGAGCAGAAATTAAATATTTGAATATAAAAGGCAAAAGAAACAATTTTAGAAAAACATAAAGACTGTTATTCTTTCTAAGAAGTTTGCCAGCGAGTGAAATGAATGATTAAACAGCTTCCAACCATCCTAATATCAAATGCCACTACAAGGAGTATACTTGTATGATAAGTAGCACAGGATGTTGGGAGAACTGTGAGCTCTTGTGCAACCATCTAAGTATTAAAATGGGGCTGATAATAAAAAGTTCTTTCACCTATCCACTCTTTCTCAATGTATGCAAACAGTAATTTCTGTTGTTCTAGTTCTCTTTTGTAACTAAGTACTTGATAAAGAACAGTGATTAAGTCAGACTTTATTTCAGCTCTGTTCTTATTAACTGAGAATCCTTTAGCTACCACACAATCAATTTAAAAATTGTGTTCTACTTGAATTCATGTTAATACAATAAAGTAAAATAAAAAATAAAAATATTAATATTTAAAAAAAAATGTTTGTTCTGCCAAAAGGATATTTAGTCTATTTACACAACTATATCTGATCTACAGCTCAGGCAAACTAACAATAAGAAAGTAGATTGTCAACACAATAGAAATGTTACACTGGCCTGCAGTGACTGGAGTTGCACTCTAAAGATATTTTTTTTAAAAATCTTGACCCTAGCCAAGTAGCTCAGGTGGTTAGAGCATCATCCCCATACACCAAGATTGTGGGTTCAATCTCCAGTCAGGGCACATACGAGAATCAATAAATGTGTTCTTATGAACCATGTCACCACATTAAATTTAATTTTTAAATAAAAAAGAATGAATCAAGGAATGCATAAAGTAGAACAAATTGATTTTTTTTTCTCTCTTCTTATAAAAAAAAATCTTGATAGTATAGAATCTCAATCTCCTATAAAAATCAATTAATATTTTGACTTTTAATTGTTATATATAGGGTGGGGCAAAAGTAGGAATACAAGGAATACGCAAAAGTTTATTCTTGTATTCCTGCTCACAAAAATTAGGGGATCAGGGAATGTGCAGATACTCCAGTACTTTCAGCCTTTTGTATAGTACATTTTCACCAATGAAATAAAAGTTGGTTTTGCATCTCATTTGCATAATCAAACATCCTTCTTTGACTTGTCAACTGCTTTTCTTTTTTTTATTTTATTTTTTAATTCATTTTAGAGAGGAGAGGGAGAGACAGAGAGAGAGAGAGAGGAGAGACAGAGAGAGAGAAGGGGGGGAAGAGCTGGAAGCATCAACTCCCGTATGTGCCTTGACCAGGCAAGCCCAGGGTTTCGAACCAGCGACCTCAGTATTTCCAGGTCGACGCTTTATCCACTGCACCACCACAGGTCAGGCTCAACTGCTTTTCTGATGTTCTTGTTTAATAAAAAAATGCTTTTTGTTATCACTTTGTATTCATTTTGAAATATCCCCTAATTTTTGTGAGCATTGTATTTTCCATGTGAAGAACTGTAAACCTACTTTTATCCCACCTTGTATACTATTAAGACAACAACCTTTATTAACTCCAAGGTATGAAAGAATGAGTAACTATAGATAATGCCACATAATTTGGCTTTAGAATGGATTTTAAACTTACAGTCAAATGTAGGTAAATCTAAGATTCTGGCAATTTATCTCAAAAACAGAAGATACACCATCAAGATCTTACTCAGAAAGACCTATAAAGTTGTTCATCCAGTTTTACCTCTTGCCTCAAGGCACTTGCTAAATTGTTCTCCCTCCCCTGTTATACTTGTCTGTTCTTTTTCATCCTTCACATCAAGTGTTATTTCCTCAAGGAAGACCTCCTAAACTTCTTGAATAGATCACTCTTTTTATTATTGACTTATAGTTCTATGAACTGCCTGGGTAGCTCAGTTGGTTAGAGTATCGTCCCAATACACCAAGGTTGAGGGTTTGATTCCCCATCAGGGCACATGTAAGAATCAACAAATGAATGTATAAATGGAACAACAAATCAATGTTTATTTTTCCTTCTGCTCTCCAAAACCCAATTTAAAAAACAGTTCCAATCATATATTAGTTTGTGTAACTACTTGGCTAACATGTCTCCGCCACTAAAATGTAGGCTTCACAAGAACAGCAATCTCACTCGTTTTTGCTTACCATTATAAACCTAACATCTAAAATGAAGAGCCTGAATACTGTTTATCAAGAAGAAACTACGCATAACTGACCTCTTAAATGTTAGTAAGCTTTAAAGTTGTAATTTTCTACTAAGTAAATAAGAGAAAGAATAGTTAATTTAGCTTGAACAGTGTTGGCACAGAGCATCAACATGAGACACCGAGGTCCCAGGTTTGAAACCCTGAAGTTGCCAGCTTGAGCATGGGATCATCGACATGATCCCATGGTCGCTGGTTTGAGCCCAGATGTCACTGGCTCAGCTGGAGCTGGCCCCCACCCCCTGTAAAGGCACCTTTAAGAAGCAATCAACGAACAACTAAAGTGCTTCTCATCTCTCTCCCTTCCTGCCTGTCTCTCTCACAGAAACAAAACAAAACAAAACAAAACAAAACAGGAAATTAAGAGTAGTAGCTAAACTTAAAAGTAACACATTGATTATTTGCATTATTTACATTATTACTAAAGCATGGGTGGGCAATATTAATGTCACTTTTCCTTTTTTCTTTCTTTCTTATCTCACCTATCAAACACAACTAGATTCCAAATACAAAAGATTTTAAAAGCTTTACTTTAGAATAAACTTTTAAAGTAACTGTTAGTTCTGTATATTTAAAATATTACCATATCAGTGGTCGGCAAACCGGGACTTGAGAGCCACATGCGGCTCTTTGGCCCCTTGAGTGTAGCTCTTTGGCCCACTTAAGAGTACCCTAATTAAGTTAATAACAATGTACCTACCTATATAGTTTAAGTTTAAAAAATTTGGCTCTCAGCCCTGGCCAGTTGGCTCAGTGGTAGAGCGTTGGCCTGGTGTGCAGGAGTCCCGGGTTCGATTCCTGGCCAGGGCACACAGGAGAAGCGCCCATCTGCTTCTCCACCCCTCCCCCTCTCCTTCCTCTCTGTCTCTCTCTTCCCCTCCCACAGCTGAGGCTCCATTGGAGCAAAGATGGCCTGGGCGCTGAGGATGGCTCTGTGGCCTCTGCCTCAGGCGCTAGAATGGCTCTGGATGCAACAGAGCCACGCCCCAGAGGGGCAGAGCATCGCCCCCTGGGGGGCATGCCAGGTGGACCCCGGTCGGCGCATGCGGGAGTCTGTCTGACAGCCTCCCTGTTTCCAGCTTCGGAAAAATGCAAAAAAAAAAAAAAAAGGCTCTCAAAAGAAATTTCAATTATTGTACTGTTAATATTTGGCTCTGTTGACAAATGAGTATGCCGACCACTGCCATAGCTGATAAAAAATAAGAAAGTACTATCCCAAGGTCAAATCAAATTTCAAAATCCAACAAACTAATAAAATTTCTGAAATAAATGATATAAAAAATGCCTATTTATTTTCCTCCCTATTAATTAATATACATTCATGCCTTTGGATTTGAGCAACATAATTATGTTCCAAGGCTATAACCCATGAATTATGTAAAAGTATTTTTCATTTCCTAAATGCATGGAATTTTTTAAAAAAGATTTTATTATTGATTTGTAATTTTAAAGCAATAGAGATCAGATAACGTAGTTCATATGATTAAGGAGTCTGTTTTAAGGACTCTGGCCTAAAACATAACCTCCCCCCACACACACCTTTTTCTTTAAAAAACTCCCTTTAAGTGTCTATGATGCCTTTGGATTTGAACAATATAATTATGTTTGAGAAAATGGCTGGTAAAACAATGTTATAACTTATCATGTATTTACAATATTTCATGTCCTAAAATTAATAATATATATCCCACAACATGTATCATTTGTACCAAAATATCTGACCACTATATCCTTTTAAAATAGGAATCAAATTTGTATTTATTACTTACAAATGTTGGGTTTATTAGTAGAGGCAATATTTGTTCCAGGTCAATAAAATTTCAAGATATACATTATGATTTTCCTTCATAAACACAGAAGATTATTTTTCAAGGCTATAAACTTAGATATTGTGCAGTTTAACAATTTTTCTCTGTTCTTGGGAACAGCTAGCATAACATAAGGATTATCTATTCCTTAAACACTTACTAAAACTCACCTATAAATCCACCTGAGCCTCTTTCCTTCACTGGATGGCTGATTTTAAACTACTGATTCAATTTGCAATATGCTTATTATTCTACTGAGGACTCCTTGAGTCAATTTTGATCATTTGTATATTTACAGAAAAAAATCAGTATTAATTTTATCTAAGTATTTATAACTTATTTATTTATTCATTTTAGAGAGGGAAGAGAGCAAGAGAGAGAGAGAAGGGAGGGAGGAGCAAGAAGCATCAACTCCCATATGTGCCTTGACTGGGCAAGCCCAGAGTTTTGAACTGGCGATCTCTCAGCATTACAGGTCGATGCTTTATCCATTGCGCCACACCAGGTCAGGCTAATTTCATCTAAGTATTTAAATTTGATTGTTCATGATTACTTTGGAAATTTTAAAGCTCTCTACTATAACAAAGTTATAAACCCCCCGACACACCTTTTTCTTTAAATAACTCCTTTTAAGTGTCTATGATTTACCTATGCCTTTCCCTTTTTTGAAAAAATGGCTGGCATATTTTATCTATTTCAGTAGATTTTTAAAATCAGCTTTTAATTTTGCTTTTCACACCTGTTTTTTCTCCTTTTTCTCCTTATCTTTACATTATTTTCTTGTCTGTTAGCATTCGCTTTTATCTATTTCCTTCTTTGCTTTTGTTTTTAAATTAGCTTGATTTACTCACATCTATACACATATAAAATTTTTCTTCTACAGACCATTTAAGTTGTATCCTCTTACTCAAGTTTTGATGTGTAGTTTTTAAGATAATTTCTACTTTGTAATTTTTACTAGGATTGCCTCTTTAACCCATGAATTATGTAAAAGTATTTTTCATTTTCTAAATGAGATTTAAAAAAAAGGTTTTATTACTGATTTGTAATTTTAAAGCATTAGAGATCAGATAATGTTGTCCAATGATTAAGGTGTCTGTTTTAAATACTCTGGCCTAAAACATGGACAATTCCTATCCATGTCCCATGTACTGGAAAAGATCACATAGCCTATTTATTTAAAAAGAGCAAACCTGATTTTTTTATTCTTTGCAATAGTTTCATCGAAGTGTGAAAAGATGTTATCCCTATAAAATTTTCTTGTAATTTCATAATTTTCTACTTTATTTGAAACGTAGATTGTTATCTATTGATTAGTGATTGTTATCAGTTGGAGCATTTATCTATCTCTAAAAATGCTTTTGGTCTAAAACTCCATTTTGTCTGATATTAATATTGTAATATGCCTTACAAAATGTTTCTATCACTGATTACTAATATATTTTTCTTAAAATATTTAGTTATTTAGTGTCTGATTCTTCTCTCAACAACACAAAGCCTTTAAAATGGCTTTTAACCTTCTAATATATCCTTCTGAATTTCATGTTATTGCTGTCTAAAATTTTAGCACTACTTTGGTTTTAAGCATAAAATCTAGAGTTTATACTAAAAAATGTGTATTTACAATATTTTTTACCAATTTATTAGCTTACCGTAGTTTCTTGCATCCCAGGCCTTCCTCCAAAGTTCACTTTTCTCCTTATTGGTGTATACATCTTTTAGTAGTTCTTTTAGCAAGGGCCTTACGTGGTAAGCTTTTATTCTTTGTAGACCTGAGAATATGCTTATTTTTCCTTCTTTGGAATAATCGTTGTTTACAAAATTCTATGTTTTGTTATTTTCTCTTGATACTTTGAGGGTATTAACCCCCACTATCTTCTGTGTCATTATTACTTTAGACATCAATCACTGCTTTACTAAGGCTCGGCACAGTCCACCAGAGTTCACTTTGGGGATCACCCTGAAGGAAAGGGGAGACTGTACGAGAATCTGAGCCACAGTCTATTGTGCTCCATGGATACCCACCCTGCAAGGACAGAGATGATGTACGCAGATAACTTGGGAAACCTCAGCAGGGCAGGGCAGTTCTGGCTCTCACAGGCCCTGCACTCTTTCTGACAGGGTGGGTGGCAGGGTGTGAATATTACTGTTGATGAGAATCTGCTGTCAAAATTTTGATTATTGTTCCTTTGTAAGTAATGCCTTTTTTCTTCCAGTAGCTTTAGACATTTTTCTTTATCCTTAAAATTCTGTTTCATTTGCTCTGCTTAGTTATTAATTTTTCAAACAAGGATTCATATCTGAATTAAGTTCTAGAAAACTCTACATCATTATTTCTTCAAACATTGCCTCTGCTTTCTATTTCTAACCTCTCCTTCAGGAACTTCAAATAGATATATGATGGAGCTTCTCAATCTGTTTTTTCTCTCAATTTCTCTTCATATCTGTGCTGTATTGTGTTATTTCTTGTCTTCTCACCCAATTCATTAATTCTTTATTCAACTATTCAATATACTGTTTCTCCTACACAGAGTTCTTACTTTCACAATTTCTCCCCCCCTATTTCATATCCACCTTTGTTAAATTCATAATTATCATTTTTTGTTTTATTGTCTCACATTGTTTTACAGCTATTGGCCACAGTTTAAAAGAAGCATGCTTAAAATATTCAAGGTTAAAGTCTTTTATTTCAATTTCCTTGGACATGAAGTCTCCTGTTTTGCTGCTTTTTGTTTGTGTCCTTATATTTGGACTACCTCTCTTGACAATTTGCATTTGAGCTTTATAAACCTTTTTATTTGAATAAGCTCATGTGCATGAGAGTTGTTTTTTTCTTTTATTTCCATCGAACTTATCCCTTATCAGATGATTTGACAGTTGCTTCAGTCTGGCCTTCAAGTCAGAAGATCTTTTACCAATATTGTTTCTGGTACTCGTGGAAATATTTCAGTTCTGCTCACTAAATCAAACAATGTGCTCTCGAAGTTTTAGTTACTGCGGTCTTTGCTTCTCCTCTCTACCAAGAACAATTAAGCTAAATTCCAATTGCAACTATGGGAAGCTGCTTGGAGCTTTATTTTTTTTATCTTGGTTCACAGATAGGATAACACCTGGTCTCAGTTCCTTGCTTCATTCAAGTAGACTAGATCTATTTGGCCTGCTCCATGTGAGACGTATTCAGTCTCACTTCTTTACCCAAAGAGGTTGAAACCCCAGTCTCACTGCCCATGGTTTTTAAGCCTTAATTCTTCTTGGGCATATAGCTTCAACTGTGGATCCATGACCCATTTCTAGTCCACAGTGTTCTTTAATCTTGTTCCTGGGTACAGCTACATATTTTTTAGTTTAGTTTGTTTTTCTTCCATATTTTATTTATGTCTATGTGTTTAAAATGAGAGAGAGCAGAGAGGTTCAAAAAAGTAAATAGGCATTACCTTCACAACTGAAAACCATTTGTACTGTGTTTAAACAATCGAGATAGCCGAAAAGAACTCACTCAACATACAATAACCTAGAAAAAAAGAACTTGGCCTTTAAAAAAAATACATTAGGAATTTTGTGTATTTCACAGTTTTAGGTCAAGAAAAAATTGGTAAGTATTCCAGTAATAAAACTAAACAATATGTATATATGATACTTTAATAAAAAGTTAGCATTTAAAAAGTTGGAGGCCAGCTCTAGCTGGTTAGCTCACTAGTAGAGCATTGGCCCAGTATGTGGAAGTCCTGGATTCGATTCCCGGCCAGGGCACACAGGAGAAATGCCCATCTGCTTCTCTACCCTTCCCCCTCTCCTTCTTCTCTATGTCTCTCTTCCCCTCCCACAGCCAAGGCTCCACTGGAGCAAAGTTGGCCTGGTCACTGAGGATGGCTCCATGGCCTCTGCCTCAGGCACTAGAATGGTTCCGGTTGCAACAGAAGAACACCCTAGATGGGCAAAGCATCGCCCCGTAGTGGGCTTGCCGGGTAGATCCCAGCAGGGCGCATGCCTGAGTCTGTCTCTGCCTCCCTGCTTCTCACTTCATTAAAATACAAATACAAAAAAAAGTCAGAAGTCATATTTAAAGTGACCACTTAATAAAGTAAGCTTATCGCTAACAATTGAAATATACTGGTAAGTAGATAATTAGAGCTCATAAATCCCCTAAAAGCTTATCCCTGTAAAATACACTACAAAGTTGTATTTCTGATAAATAAGCGCTATGAGAAAAAAGGTGCAGTTTTTTTCTATTTGATTTCAGATTACAAAATTCATTTTTACATTGTTTATTTTCTTCAAAATCAGTTGATTTCCTTTAAAATCATAGTCATGGGCACCCTAGGCATATACTATATACATACATAAGGATTTTAACTATATCACAGAGGTAGTGTTTTCTTGGAGCTGGAGAACATTGTCTGGGGGAAGGACTAGAATCCCAGGAGAGGGGAGGTAGACTGTTTTATACTACGTATCTACTAGAGTACTCTGATAATCTCCCCTGCAGGACATGTTCTTCCAGCCCACCACTTATGATTCCATTACCTTAATGATCTACTGTTACTGATGAGATTCATATCCCTTGGGAGAACTGAGATGGAAAAGAGATTAAGAGGCACTAATCTATGGATTTTTATTAGCTTAGTTTCTAAAAGTCACAAGTAACAAAGAAAAATTAAACTTACTCAGTTTGGATGAAGGAAGAATTATTAATTATAAAGCAAAGATGAAAAAAGAACAGAACTCTACAATGACACAAAATAATCTGTACAGACTCTAGCAAAGTCTCAAAGTGTGGACTATGGAGGACTTGTCATCAGAATCTCCTGGAATATTAGTTAAAATGCAGACTCCTATTTCAAATCTGCTGAATCTGAACCTCTTCAAAAGTTTTGAGACTTACAACTAGAGAAAGAGATTTATAATCACATTTAACTAATCTAGGGAAAAAGAAATCCCTTATATGAAAATACACTAAGCTTTATATTCTAGTAAGAGACTGCGATATTACAGAAACTGAGTAAAGTTCACATTTTTACATATTTTGTGAAATAAATGGATTTAATTTATTCAAATCACAATATAACAACTTCTTATTCAACAAGTCATTAATGAAGAAATTTAATAAGTATTATAATTAAGAATGGCTTGATACTAAAAAATTTATTTTAGATGGCCTAAGTTAATCGTGATCCAATCACAATTATTCATAATTTATAAATTAAGCACTGCTCCTGAATCTAAACAAATCTCTCTGGGTTAAATGGATATTAACTTTGCTTGACTTTTAAAAAAACCATCAGGCACAAGTTCCATACACAAAAAAGAAATGTTTGCCTATGAACAAGTATTCACTTTCTTAAAAACCAATTTCAAAATGAGGTAACAGGAGACAATTTTAAGAAGAAAATTTTAACATACATAAATGCAGGCATGAATAATATAATAAATAATGTAATTAATCTTTTTGTTTATCTCAGGGTTATATAAAAATAATCTACTAAATCACCTAAATCTAAGTTTCAGATTTTTGATGAACAAAGTTGAATGCAAAGGACATTATAATTGAGACTTTTTCTCTGGGGTATCAACTCTCCCAATAAGAGAGGATACAAAAGATCTGAGTAAGAAAATTTATATTCACCTACGAGATTTTTAAAGGAATACCACATAAAAAGAATACTAAGGAAGCAAATTAACAGTAATGTAATTTTCTTTTTATTTAAACTTTATAATCTTTTTCAGTTGATGAGGATTTCCTTTGCCACCCACCAGGGTGCTGGAACTTCTTGGCTGGAATTCAGATATCCAGAGTTCTGGTTACCTACAACATCTATTGTTTATGTAGTAGCTTACAAGCATCAAAGGCCACCCTCACCTGATGCTTGGCCGGATCTATGCCCTCCAAAATAGTCTTCATGTCCTCCTGCTTGTCCTGTGAAAGGAAAAAGAAGAACTCACGGATCTTATTCCAAAAATAAAAATCACATTTGGCCATGAAGACCTTGTGACTGGTACTTTAGATGTTGGGCTCTTAAATTCAGGATCTTAAGCTAAAAAGATTATCATCTGTAGAGACCATAATCTCAGGAGCATAGCATGATTTTTTTGTAGGGTGTGATAATATGGTTCTCTACCAATATAACTTCAATATGAAGCTTAGCATATGCAGATATAATTCTGTTGAATTATTTGAATTCATGCCTTTGTCTCCAAACAAAACTAAAGCCACAGAATAAAAAATAATAAATTTTAACATCTAACCAAAGAAAATAAAAGTGTGGGGATATCACAAGTTGGGATAAAAAGAAAAATACTGTAAGACAATTACATAGTTATATAGTTCCCCATTATAAATACTCAGTGCTCACACTTTTCAACTAAAACAGGTTCCTACAAAGAACTTGAGAGATAGAATATCTGTGTTTTCTCTAGATTTAGACTCCTGACAGAGGGAAAGAACTTGAAGTGAGACAGGGATATTATCTAGGAAACTAATAAGCTTTGCTAACTGACCAGAGTCAACAAAGTTTCCAAATAAAGAAAAATGTAGCCTAGAGAAGACTTCACTCTAAGTCGCTTCTACCTCCTACCTGGGAGATGTGCTTACTTTAAAGGGATGCATGCACCTATGGTACAGATTTGGTGAGAAAGTATTGTGAAACAACTACATGTTTGAAAAAGCTAACTGTTAAGACTCACTTCCTCGCCCTGTCCCGCTCCTACATGATTTTCAACAAATGACAAGATCCTTCAAATATGAAAAATAATCAAAGTATCCAACTTGGAACTTATTAAGAGTTCCTACAAAAATGGAAACAAAATTTAAGTCAAATATTGCCCTGCTCTTTCAAATAAACTAAAGAGAACTCTTTAAATAGCTAAACAAAGTGATATAACAGAAAGAGGAGATTTGGAAGAGCAGACAAAACTAAGTAATAATAAAACCATACTAGAAGCAACAAGTATACAGAAAAAATAATGACCTGAAAGATGAGCTTAAGAGAAAAACAATGCAGAGGAAAAGAAGACAAATGAAAAGAATTAAGATAATACAAATAAGAAAGGTCTAAAATATGAATAATAAATATCCCAGATAAAAACAGAATAGAAAAAGAAGTATTTGAGGATGTAATAAAAGAAAACAGAAGAAGGAAGAACAGCAGCATTGAATTAAAAAATATTCATTGTTTTCCAGGAAAAATTAATATAGACTAATAAATGCCAAGACACATCTGGTGAAATCAGAGGTTGAAGTATAATGAAAGAACCTTATGATAATCCAGGACGAAAAAGATAATTACTTATATGTAATGGGGAATATTCTAGCAGGCTTAGGCAATATTCAGTACCACAAGACAGTAGAATAGAGGGCTTAGAAATTTTTTTTTTTTTGAGAGAGAGGGGCAGACAGGAATGGAGAGAGATAAGAAGCATCAAATCGCAGTTGTGACACTTTAGTTGTTCACTGATTGCTTCTCATACATGCCTTGACTGGGGGGCTCCAGCCAAGCCAGTGACCCCTTGCTCAAGCCAGTGGTGACCATAGGCTCAAGCCAGTGACCTTGGGGTTTTGAACCTGGGTCCTCAGCATCCCAGGTCGATGTTCTATCCACTACGCCAACACCTGTCAGGCTATAGGGCATAGAATTTTGAAGGGAAAAACAAGTGATTCAGTTTTATATGTGGCAAAATTTATTTATAAATTTATAAATACAATAGTCTCCAAAAAAAACCCAAGTATCGGCCCTGGCCGGCTGGCTCAGTGATAGAGCATCAACAGGCACATGGAAGTCCTGAGTTCGATTCCCGCCCAAGACACACAAGAGAAGTGCCCATCTGCTTCTCTACCCTTTCCCCTCTCCTTCCTCTCTCTTCCCCTCCTGCAGCCAAGGTTCCATTGGAGCGAAGTTGGCCCAGGTGCTAAGAATGGCTTCATAGTCTCCACCTTAGGCGCTAGAATGACTCCGGATGCAACAGAGCAACAACACCCCCTGTTATCTGTGAACTCCTTTTTTATTTTTTTCAGAGATTGGCAGTGAATTCAAATCAAAATACCGCTGTCAGCCAGCCAAACAGTGAGTCAAGTTAAGGCTCTCAGGATTTAAGACACTACATAATATAAAAGGCTAGTAAACACTCAATCCACCTAAATACACAAAGTTAAACAACTTTGAGAAATAGGATCATAAAACAGTATAAATGTTATAAAACCACTGTAATGTAAAAATAACTACGGAAAATCTTATAGTGAAAGATACATTTAGCCTGACCAGGTGGTGGTGCAGTGGATAGAGTCAGACTGGGATGCTGAGGACCCAGGTTCTAAACCTCAAGGTCGCCAGCTTGATCGCAGACTCATCTGGTTTGAGCAAGGGGTCACTCGGTCTGCTGTAGCCCCTCAGTCAAGGCACATATGACAAAGCAATCAATGAACAACTAAGGTGTCACAATGAAGAATTGATGCTTCTCATCTCTCTCCCTTCCTGTCTGTCCCTATCTGTCCCTCTATCTCTGTCACATTTAATCTCTTTTTTCAGAACAAAGTCTATAGATATTGTCTAAATATATTTTAAAAATAAATTTGTTCTTGCCTGACCCATGGGGGCACAGTGGATAAAGCATTAACCTGGAATGCTGAGGTTGCCGGTTCAAAACCCTGGCCTGTCCTGGTCAAGGCACATATGAGAAGCAACTACTATGAGTTGATGCTCCTCCGCCTCCCCCCTCCTCCCTAAAATCAATAAATAAAATCTTAAAATAAAAAAATAATTTGTTCTTTAAAGAAATTAACAAAATATTTCAAAATTTACATTTGTAAATATCTGAATATTCTTCCAGAAAGTTAACTTTATACCTATGTTTTATATAGTTCATCAAAGCTTTGGGAGCAATTAATGAGCAGCTCATAGGGCTACTTGGAACACAGAAAGATTTTTTAGTTAAAAAAAACATGAAGCCCTGGCCGGTTGGCTCAGTGGTAGAGCATCGGCCTGGCGTGTAGGAGTCCCGGGTTCGATTCCTGGCCAGGGCACACAGGAGAAGCACCCATCTGCTTCTCCACCCCTCCCCCTCTCCTTCCTCTCTGTTTCTCTCTTCCCCTCCTGCAGCCAAGGCTCCACTGGAGCAAAGTTGGCCTGGGCGCTGAGGATGGCCCATGGCCTCTGCCTCAGGCACTAGAATGGCTCTGGTTGCAACAGAGCAACGCCCCAGATGGGCAGAGCATCGCCCCCTGGTGGGCATGCCGGGTGGATCCCAGTCGGGCACATGCGGGAGTCTGTCTGACTGCCTCCCTGTTTCCAACTTCAGAAAAATATAAAAAACAAACAAACAAACATGAGGACTATAATGATAGATTAGAAAATTAAACCATTAAGAAAGAAAGAAAGGAAAGAAAGGAGGGAGGGAGGGAGGGGGGAGGAAGGAAGGAAGGAAATAAATCAACTTATGTTAATGAGAATGTGGGGAATCAGGAAGTCACAATTGTTAAAAGTACTGTATATAACCTGGTTCAGCATTTTTGACTAATTTGGCAGCAACCATCAAATTTTTACATGTGAACTCTTTGACAACCAAAATTTTACTTCTAGGAATTTATCCTTTTACAAAAGTAGAAAAGATATAATGTGTTTAGCAATATTTAATGTAGCACCATTTGTAATATTTAAACATATTTATAAATAAATAACCAGTTAAGAAATAAATAACTGAAATGGAATGAGAACTCCCTAGGAACTGACATAGAAAAATATTAATAATGAAAAGGTTGCAGTATATGTAGTAACAAATCCACTCATATAAGACATGTAGCCCACATACATAGAATATACATATATTTGGGTATATAGAAATGTCCAGAAGGACACACAACATATTGTTTAAATTAATAAAACAATCTTATAAAAGAGGACCTGGTCTACATTTCTATTTCATAAGATTCAATATAGGTAAAAAAACTAATCCTTCAATTTTTTTCTTTCTTTAAGGAAAGTCCATATCAAATCTCATTTAAAAAAACATAAATTCCAGAACAAGAACCAAATGGTGCTAGTATTTCCATTAGCTCCATTATTCTAAGAAAATATCCCCAAAAAGTTTATTTGCTGGTAGAATACAGTTCAAGGAAAGCAAAAAGAGTCAGAGAGCTTACTTTATAGTTAGGGAAGAAAATCAGTGATAGACACTGTGACATAGTCAAAGGGCTCTATTTTTTCATCAGTGCAAAAGTGTTTCAATTTTTATTAAAATGTTAAAAATACTAGCGTGCGGAGGACCCGGGTTCGATTCCCGGCCAGGGCACATAGGAGAAGCGCCCATTTGCTTCTCCACCCCTCCGCCGCGCTTTCCTCTCTGTCTCTCTCTTCCCCTCCTGCAGCCAAGGCTCCATTGGAGCAAAGATGGCCCGGGCGCTGGGCATGGCTCTGTGGCCTCTGCCTCAGGCGCTAGAGTGGCTCTGGTCGCAATATGGCGACGCCCAGGATGGGCAGAGCATCGCCCCCTGGGGGGCAGAGCACTGCCCCTGGTGGGCGTGCCGGGTGGATCCCGGTCGGGCGCATGCGGGAGTCTGTCTGACTGTCTATCCCCGTTTCCAGCTTCAGAAAAATGAAAAAAAAAAAAAAAAAAAATGTTAAAAATAATAAACCCTTAAAATCTATGTTCAACACTACAGAGAAAATGAAGATAATAAAAATCAAAATTCTATTTTAATAAGAATTTATATGAAAAATTAAACATTGGTAAGTATGTTTCTTTCAATATCTGTCACTTTTCATCATACATACATAAAATGTCTCTTGGAAGGATCATAAAATTTCTTGGAAGGATCCAAGAAATGAACCAATTGCCAACAAAGATGGAAACTGAGGGCCCATGGAACATTCTTAAAAATACTTTTTTAAGAGACACACACACAGAGAAGGACAGAAAGGGACAGACAGGAACGGAGAGAGATGAGAAGCATCAATCACCAGTTTTTCGTTGCGACACCTTAGTTGTTCATTGATTGCTTTCTCATATGTGCCTTGATGGGGCAGGGGCGCTACAGCCAAGCCAGGACCCTGTGCTAAAGTCAGATGAGCCCATGCTCAAGCCAGCGACCTTGAGGTTTTGAACCTGGGTCCTCTCCATCCCAGTCCAAGGCTCTATCCACTGCACCACCACGTGGTCATGTTAAAATACTTTTTTTATTGATTTATTTTATTTAAATCAGGGGGCATACTGACCTGTTGTTCCACCCATCCATGCATTTACTGGTTGGTTACTACATGTCTCCTGACCGGAGACCGAACTGCAACCTTGGCACATTGGAATGACACTCCTACCAACTAAACTACCTGGCCAGAGCCTATGGAACATTTTTATACTCTGTGAATTTGAACCTGGTAAAGGTATTACCTACTTAAAATTTTTAAAATATATTTTTCAAGTAATTTTAAGATTTTGTTAATAAACAAAAATTTAGCCACAATAATAAGGAAAATAAATTCACATAGGACCAACTATTATTCAATATAGTAAAGATTCTAAAATTAGCAACACAGTATGCCTACCATACGTCCTTAAGTGGGTCCCATTTATTTTCTCTGATCCATTTCATCTACAGCAGATTCTTTATGAGTACAGAGAAACAAACTGTGTTCTTATGTCCTTGGGTACCTCTCCCTCTACTATCTTTAAGGTGACAAACATTTTAAAGTAAAATGATATTCTAACTTCCTTGTTTTTCAGTTATTATGTATACTTAAAAGCTGAAAAAGCAATCCTAAACAAAGGAAATTTTGAAAAGTTTTAAGACATAAAACATGAAAGGAAGATGATATAACACGTTTATTCTGCTACTTGAAATAAACTTTACTTTCCAAAAAAATTAATTTGAGACTATTCTTGACTAACTTTAGTAGTTCACAAGGGAAGAGGAATAGTCTACTTAAAACAAAAACCTATGTTGAGAAAACTTTTCCTATATATACATATTTTAAATTTTTATTTATTGATTTTAGCAAGAAAGGAATGCAGAGAGAGAAGACAGGAACATCAATCTCTTCCTGTATGTGCTCTGACTGGGAATCGAACCTGCAACCTCTGCACTTCGGGACGATGTTCTAATCCACTGAGCTCTTCAGCCAGAGCCAATTTGTAAATGGTGTTCACTGGTTGTTTCTAGTAAAACAGTTCAGTAACAAATTTGTAAGGATGCTGATAATATGAAAACTCCATTTCAGAGAAATATGATTGAGCAGTTTTCAAAGACAATCTGTTTTTTCCTATTTCTTTTTAAGAGATTTATTTTATTTATTCCTTTTTAGACAGGAGAGAGAGAAAGAAAAGAGGGATAGGAGCAGGAAACATCAACTCCCACATGTGCCCCGACCGGGCAAACTCGGCGCTGCAGGTTGACGCCCCATCCACAGGTCAGGCCCTAACTATTTATTTTAAATTTTAAATACCAGAGAATGCTAACATGTTTTAATACAAACTTCCTTACAATGAGTTTACTTCGTATAATACATGTAATCATAGCAAATACTAAAAACCAAAAAACAATACAGAGCTGGACCCAATAAACAAAGATGTTATTCAAAGGAAAAAAAACACGAACAAGGAATAATATTTCAATACACTGATTCCCATTAGAGGGGTAACAAGAGATGCATACAGCAAAAGATATGAATTAGGTGATTTGTTCAGGGCTCTCTGATTGTAGAGTAAGCTCAGTGCTGATAGACTCGTTAAAATGATTCTGAATGCTAAACGAGGAACTTTTTAAAAAAACTCTGGAATTAATGGACAACTTTAAATTTTTGATTTTCAAAAAGGACATTTTTTTTTTTTTTTTTACAGGTACAGAGAGAGGAATAGATAGGGACAGACAGACAGGTACAGAGAGAGACGAGAAGCATCAATCATCAGTATTTCGTTGCAACACCTTAGTTGTTCATTGATTGCTTTCTCATATGTGCCTTGACTGCAAGCCTTCAGCAGACCAAGTAACCCCTTGCTCGAGCCAGCGACCTTGGGTCCAAGCTGGTGAACTTTGCTCAAACCAGATAAGCCCACGCTCAAGCTGGTGACCTCGGGGTCTCGAACCTGGGTCCTCTGCATCCCGCATCCCAGTCTGATGCTCTATCCCAGGGGTCCCCAAACTACAGCCAGCAGGCCGCATGCAACCCCGAGGCCATTTATCCGGCCCCCGCCACACTTCTGGAAAGGGCACCTCTTTCATTGGTGGTCAATGAGAGGAGCACATTGACCATCTCATTAGCTAAAAGCAGGCCCATAGTTTCCATAGAAATACTGGTCAGTTTGTTGATTTAAATTTACTTGTTCTCTATTTTAAATACTGTATTTGTTCCCATTTTGTTTTTTTACTTTAAAATAAGATATGTGCAGTGTGCACAGGGATTTGTTCATAGTTTTGTTTGTTTGTTTGTTTGTGTTTTTTTTACAGGGACACAGAGAGAGTCAGATAGAGGGATAGATAGGGACAGACAGGAAGGGAGAGAGATGAGAAGCATCAATCATCAGTTTTTCGTTGCGACACCTTAGTTGTTCATTAATTGCTTTCTCATATGTGCCATGACCGCGGGCCTTCAGCAGACTGAGTAACCCCTTGCTCAAGCCAGTGACCTTGGGTCCAAGCTGGTGAGTTGGGTTTTTTTTTTGGTTTTTTTTTTTTTTTTGCTCAAGCCAGATGAGCCCGTGCTCAAGCTGGCAACCTTGGGGTCTCGAACCTGGGTCCTTCCGCATCCCAGTCCGACGCTCAATCCACTGCACCACCGCCTGGTCAGGCCCATAGTTTTTTTGTTTTGTTTTTTTTTAAATATTTTTTATTTATTCATTTTAGAGAAGAGAGAGAGAGAGAGAGAGAGAGAGAGAGAGAGAGAGAGAGAAAGAAGGGGGAGGAGCAGAAAGCATCAACTCCCCATATGTGCCTTGACCAGGCAAGCTCAGGGCTTTGAACTGGCAACCTCAGTGTTTCTAGGTCGATGCTTTATCCACTGCGCCACCACAGGTCGGGCCATAGTATTTTTTATAGTCCGGCCCTCCAACGGTCTGAAGGACAGTGAACTGGCCCCCTGTGTAAAAAGTTTGGCAACCCCTGCTCTATCCACTGCACTATCGCCTGGTCAGGCCAAAAAGAACATTTTAAGTGGCCTATTTAAGACTACTAAACTAGCCCAAAGGTTTAATAATGGATTACTCAAACTTATACAATTATAAAAAGTTATATATCAATTCATAATCTCTAAATAAGGTAGATAGTCAGTGTGCTGTTAACTGGAAATATCTATAAATATTTTTCTTAAGTTATTGGGGTGACACTGGTTAACCTAATTATATAGGTTTCAGGTACTCAATTCTACAACACATCTCTGTACATCTATAAATATTTTTGTTTCTTTTTCTTTTTTTTAATTTAGAAATTAAAGTGAATGGGGTGACATTGATCAATAAGAATACATAGGTTTCAGGTAAACATCTCTATAGCATTTGAACTGCTGACTGTGTTGTGTGCCCATCACCCAAAGTCAAATCATTTTTTGTCACCATGTATTTGTCCCTCTACTCCCCACCTGCCCTGTACATCTATAATACTTTTAATTTAAAATATTTTAAAACTAGAAAAAAAGAATTTCAAATAAGTTTCAAATTAGAAGATGCACATATTTTGAAGATCTACCTGACAGTGCTCCAGTCTGCCTTCAGTTCTGGCTATGAATTTTTAAAAAGCAATAAATAAGAATTTTCCAGATTTCCTTTAACACTAAATTCTCAATTACACCTACCACACATTTAGAATATAAAGTCCTAAATCTTCTGAGTTTCATCTCAGTAAACAATACAAGAAAACCAAATTGTCGCATTAAGTTTTTTAAAACCATAACTAATAATATTAACTGATTCTGGTGCAGAATATTTTAAGGAATGGGAAACAATAGTTTTTAAGCTCCTTTTAAAAAAATGTAATATCAAAACCCAGAATTATGACAAAAATTAAACTCCACAATCTAATTAAGATTTCAGGGTTGATCCAGATGTGTTCCAAAGGTTTACCTATATATACATCCTTATTTAAAACTGAGAGTAAAAATAGTTCCTAAAATGAAGGTTCTCAGCCAGTCCACAAGATCATCTATTTAACTTAAAGAATGAGCAAACCCAGATACCAAGAACACATCCATGGAATGCCAGGAATGGACTATATCTCCACCTCATGCACTGGGAGAGGACAGCCTTCCATCTGCAAACCAGTGGAGGAAATTCCTATAGTCCAAAACAGATACTAGGAGGTGGAAGAAAAGAATAAAGGATAAGAAAGATGCCACTGCCTTGTTAGGTCCATCTAGTAAGAATTATCAACCACTTTTCTCAGGACTCAGACTGATATGCCTGCTTTACTCACTTCTTGTGTCTGACTAGGTCTTTTTTCCCTCTCTCTGGCTTATAGTAAAGCCTGAAATTACAAAGATTATTCATAGGTTTTAAATATCAAACTTACTATACCTTCCCATACTTTTCACATATTCTATAAAGAATATATAATTAGGAAAATAACTAATATTAAAATTAAAATGTTTCTCCACAGAGTGCAAAAGGATGGAATAGGCAATATATTTTTAAGTTAAAATCAATATAAAACAAAATTCAAAAGGAGAATAAAAAGTTATGCATACGAAGTTACTAAATCTATCAGTATAATAGTGAAAAATGAAAAATGAGAAGTTTAATAAGTGAATGACTATGGTCCATTAATTTGATGGAATATTATGCAAGAGTTATAAACATAGAGACTATGAAACAATATGAAGTTTATGAAAAATCACATAGTAGAAAAAATTAAAAACAACTATATTATAATTATACCTAAATATAAATGCAAAGATCAATTGCAAATTAGAAAAATGAAAATTATGTTAAAATAACAGTATTATCTTTGTATTTAATTAAGGTTTATTTATCTAACCCAATTTTTAAATCTTATATTTGAAGGTAAAACAGTATGGCAAATTTAAATCTTTCTATCTATTCATGTAATGTTCTTCTAAAGAACTCAAATCACAAACACTAATTCCAGAAGACTATACAAATAAAACATTTGAAAATATTTCATAACAGATTTCTAACTCAGTCAAATCAGTAATATTTTGCTATACAACATAATATATTAAACAGTTCCTCTTTTTCCTATTTAATATTTTCAGAAAAACAAACAGGTTAAGAAAGCGACTTTGCTATAGAAAAATGGAAGAGAAAATCTGGGTAAGAATTTGAATAATAAGAGTATTACATTTGTTAATAGTATCTAAGCTTTTATGCTCTACCCTATTTCTTTATTTCAAGTGATGAAATACTCCAATTCTTAATTTTTATAGATGACCCAAAGCAACTCTAAAAAAGGAAAACGATATAGTAAGAAGGCAGAAGATTGAGATCTACTTAACAAATCTGTCATAGTTCTCAAATTAAAAAGTATACCTCAAAAAATCTAACTGAGCCCAGCCAGATGGCTCAGTGGTAGAGCGTCGGCCTGGCTTGCAGGAGTCCTGGGTTCAATTCCCGGCCAGGGCACACAGGAGAAGCGCCCATCTGCTTCTCCAACCCTCCCCCTCTCCTTCCTCTCTGTCTCTCTCTTCCCCTCTCACAGCCAAGGCTCCACTGGAGCAAAGTTGGCCCGGGCGCTGAGGATGGCTCTATGGCCTCTGCCTCAGGTGCTAGAATGGCTCTGGTTATAACAGAGCAACGCCCCAGATGGGCAGAGCATCGCCCCCCTGGTGGGCATGCTGGGTGGATCCCGGCCGGGCGCATGCTGGAGTCTGTCTGACTGCCTCCCCATTTCCAACTTCAGAAAAATACCAAAAAAAAAAAAAAAAAATCTAACTGATGGGGAAAATCTAATTAACGAGAATGAATGCTAGTGTCAGTATAATATTATTAGTAGAAATAATAATAAGTGGCATAATTATACTATACATTTACTTTAGTCAATAACTATTTTCCAACAATCTCAGATATCTATTTGGGAATGTGTGCTATTGGAAATGGTTTAAAAGGCAATACTTGCACATTTTTTTCCAAATAACTGAAGACTAATGAACTTTTGGTTCATTATAATATTTCATAAATTTTTATGAAATATATAAAGAAATTCTGTGAAAATCTCTAAAAAGCAGTTCAGAAAATAAAAATGAATCGAAGTACACATTTCAGCGAGAAGCATGAACCTGTAAGTAGGATACGATTTATAATTTCCATAATTGTAAGAAATACTACACATACGAATCTATCATCTAATTTGAAACTTTGAAAAGTCAAAGTAGGAAGAAAATACCAAAAGAACAGAACAATAATAGAGTGCTTTAATAATGTTGTTAGGAAAGATGATAGTATCTTTGTTTTTAATTTTTTTTTTTTATATTTTATTTATTCATTTTTTTAGATAGAGGAGACACAGAGAGAGAAAGAGACAGAGAGAGAAAAGAGATGGAAAGAACAGAGGGAGGAGCAGGAAGCATCAACTCCCCATATGTGTCTTGACCAGGCAAGCCTGGGGTTTTGAACCAGTGACCTCAGCGTTCCAGGTCGATGCTTTTACCCACTGCGCCACCACAGGTCAGGCAGTATCTTTGTTTTTAAAGCCCAATAAGATAAAAGAAATCACTCAAAAAGATTTGACAAGTTATTCTAGTCTGTGAACATATCCTTGAATTGATAATATGTCTAATAAAGTTTAGAAATGTCGATTGGGATTGGAGAGAGGAAAAAACTACAGTTTTACCTAGAAAATTAAATAGTATACCTCATTAAAAAACTAAGTATTTTTAAATACAATTAATAAATGCAACAAAACTAGAATAGCCAAACTTTTTAAAGTTACTTTATACAAAGCATGCAAACTATAGGTCTTTTTTACTAGTTTTTTTTAATGTTAAAAATAAATGAATGAGAATTAATACACAAATATTTGAAATTAAGAATATCTTACTAAATCGGCCCCTGCTTGAAGTAAAACATCTGCAACATCTGTGTGTCCATTTTCACAAGCATAAGTTAAGGCTGTGTCTCCTGTTGCTGTTGTAGCATGAACATTAGCACCTAGCAAATAAAAAAAAAAAACAACCATATATTTACTTTGTAAATTATAAATTGTATTAGATAATTCAACTTTGCAATTTGGAAATTGATAAACTTGAAGTATGAAAATACCAGTATATATTTTAAATAGCCTAATTTTCCTTTAAATATGTTTTGTAAAAATGCTTTTAACTATAAAGGAAGTACAATAAATGATTTTAAACCACATAGAAAGGAAGTACACTAAATGATTTTAAAACATAGTAAAATCTGCCTATACATCCTCAGTAAGATATACCCTAAGAAATAAAAGAATTACAAAAACAAAAAGTATCAGTTTTCAGAAATCATATTGGTGGTAGTTTTGGATTGTATTCTGAGACAGTTATACAGATGTTGTGGTACAAATCAAATGAGTAATTCTTTGGTAAAAAGTAAAATTCTGACATGGTTGAGAGAAAACAGAGATATGAGATTGTTGAGGTTAAGTAAAAAGCCTATGGTTCTGAACTGGAAGTACTGACATGAACTCATAATATATTTTACCTCTAAGAAAAATAAATATTTCTTAATTCTAACTAAAAAAGACCCACAGACAATGACAGACCAAGCAGAAATAGTACATCTAGCTTAGATTGTGGTCTCTAAGTACTATTTCCTACTAAGCGGAATGAGGGCTTCTTTGAAAAATTATTGGTTCCAAGACCAGGGCAGAAACTGTATAAATGAGCATGAAATACCTTGCCATATCATGAAAGCAAAGAAACCTCAAAGACTATAATGAGATCACATCAAAAGGATTGAGAAGATAATTTTATTGACCAAAGAGAGTCATACTGCCCCATCTTCTAAAAATTTTTGCATCCCCCCCCAAAAAAAGAGGACTATGATGAAGTAAAAACCATCATATATGTTTAAATCCAAAAGTTCAAAATAATGTCCATATGAAAAAATAAAAACACTTTATTGGTCACTACTATAAATGCTAAGAGAGCACCTTATTATTTTAGAATTGTAAATAAGGAGTGAAAAAAAATCAAACATTTATATGCTATTCTTATATGATTTATACCTAAAAGTAATCAAATAGTTTGAGAGGACGTTTCTCTTTATCAACATATCCCAACTATGTAATAAACAAGGAAGGAATAATACTAGACTATCATCACCCCTAATGAATTAATTCTAATCAATAATCATCAATGGCTAATAATTTAACAAAAAGAAATACAATCAGATGTGTATTATTTCCTGAAGATAATAAATACTATAAATAACAATTACTACCTATAAAGAAATCTAGTTATATATCACACACACACACACACTACCACCACCTAATTCAGTCAAGTCTCTAGATCCAACTACTACTGAATAGGAAGTCCAAGGGACAGAAAAACAAGTTAAATGAAATCATGGAGATAGTATAGCAAAATCTATACTATAGAAAGCTTAAAATATACACATTCCATTTCTTCAACTAACACTTGCAAGAAATAAGAAAAATAGAAGAAAAGTCTACAGATTAAAAGAGACTTAAGAAACATATTGACTATCAAGAAAATATGAAAACTGCTCAGATATTTAATAACAATCATTATTATTTTAATTATTTAGGTAGGAAATAGTATTGTTACTTTTTGTTTTTAATTTTTAGATTTTTTTTTTTCAGTTTTAGAGAGAGGAGAGAAGAGAAAGAGAGAGAGAGAGAAGGGGGAGGAGCAAAAAGCATCAACTCCCATATGTGCCTTGACCAGGCAAGCCCAGGGTTTCGAAACGGTGACCTCAGCATTCTAGGTCGACTCTATCCACCATACCACCACAGGTCAGACAGTATTGTTACTTTTTAAAGATTACTTTTAGAGAAATATTTATTGATAATTTATACAAATAAATTTATATTTTAAATAATTTATTTTCAATGTTAAACAATCAGAATTTTAATTTAAAAGTTTTTATA
This sequence comes from Saccopteryx leptura, assembly GCF_036850995.1. NCBI lineage: Eukaryota > Metazoa > Chordata > Mammalia > Chiroptera > Emballonuridae > Saccopteryx > Saccopteryx leptura. The sequence continues at coordinate 162,717,368 of NC_089508.1, read as the reverse complement.
AATATGTATGGTAACATATAACTAGACTTACTGCGGTAAGCAATTCACAACATAATTTTATCTCAGTAAAATTTTTTTTTTTTTTTTTTAAATTTCTTCAGCATGCCTAGTTAGATGTTTCTTTCTTTTTTTTTTTTTTTTAAATTTTTATTTATTTATTTTAGAGAGGAGAGGGAGAGACAGATAGAGAGAGAGAGAGAAGGGGGGGAGGAGCTGGAAGCATCAACTCCCATATGTGCCTTGACCAGGCAAGCCCAGGGTTTTGAACCGGCGACCTCAGCATTTCCAGGTCGACGCTTTATCCACTGCGCCACCACAGGTCAGGCTCAGTAAAATTTTTAAATAAAAATAATTGTAGCCTGACCTGGCAGTGGCGCAGTGATAGAGCGTCACACTGGGATGCGGAGGACCCAGGTTCGAGACCCCGAGGTCGACAGCTTGAGCACAGGCTCATCTGGTTTGAGCAAAGCTCACCAGCTTGGACCCAAGGTCGCTGGCTTGAGCAAGGGGTTACTTGCTCGGTCTGCTGTAGCCCCACAGTCAAGGCACATATGAGAAAGCGATCAATGAACAACTAAGGTGTCACAACGAAAAACTAATGATTGATGCTTCTCAGCTCTCTCCATTCCTGTCTGTCTGTCTCTATCTATCCCTCTCTCAGACTCTCTCTCTGTCTCTGTAAAAAATAATAATAATTTTATAAAACAATGGGAGTAAAGGATCTATAGATGAAATGAGATTGGCCGTAAAAGTTAATGCTGGCGATACACTCTTAGGGCTTATAAACTATAGTTTCCACATGTTGGGAAAACTGCCATAACAAGAGGTTTTTCAGTGACCCAGGTTCAAAATCCCGAGGTCGCTGGCTTGAGCGGGGAATCATAGACATGACCCCATGGTCACGGGCTTGAGCCCAAAGGTCACTGGCTTAAAACCCAAGGTCGCAGGCTTGAGCAGAAGGTCAATGGCTTGAGCAAGGGGTCACTCACTCTGCCGTAGCCCTCCATCAAAGGCACATATGAGAAAGCAATCAATGAACAACTAAGGTGCTACAACAAAGAATTGATGCTTCTCATCTCTCTTTCTTCCAGTCTGTCTGTCCCTATCTGTCCCTCTCTGTCTCTGTCACAAAAGAAAAAAAATCGTATAGGCAATGTATTAAAAGATCTATTTGACTTTTCTTTAGTCCTATACTAAAAGAACTTTATGTAAATGAATCACACTCTAATACATTAAAAAAAATGCTTAGGTAGTAACCCTTTGAGTAGTACGAATGTTCATGTACATCCTCGTGCCTCCTGACCATCTAGAGCAGTGGTCCCCAAACTTTTTTGGGCCACGGACCGGTTTAATGTCAGAAAATATTTTCATGGACCGGCCTTTAGGGTGAGACAGATAAATGTATCACATGACCGAGACAAGCATCAAGAGTGAGTCTCAGATGGATGTAACAGATGGAATCTGGTCATTTTTTAAAAATAAAACATAGTTCAGACTTATATATAAATAAAACGGAAATAATATAAGTTATTTATTCTTTCTCTGTGGACCGGTACCAAATGGCCCACGGACTGGTACTGGTCCACGGCCTGGGGGTTGGGGACCACTGATCTAGAGTACGACTGTAACAAAAACTTTTATTTTAAAAATGTGTAAGGCAACATTAAAAAAAGGCATATGTATGTTCTTCTTGTTTCCATATATTGGTTATCCAACAAACATGATTTTTTTTAAAGACTTTATTTATTTATTCATTTTAGAGAGGAGAGAGAGAGAGAGAGAGAGAGAGAGAAAGAGAGAGAGAGAAGGGAGGAGCAGGAAGCATCAACTCCCATATGTGCCTTGACCAGGCAAGCCCAGGGTTTTGAACCAGCGACCTCAGCGTTCCAGGTCAATGCTTTATCCACTGCGCCACCACAGGTCAGGCCCAACAAACATGATTTTAAGTTAATAAAATTATAACTGGAACTAACTTCATTTTTTGAAAAAAACAAAGACCTCACTCCCGGAGGTCAGCAAGCATGAAAAAAACGCACTACTCAAAGGGGTAATCAGCCCTGGCCGGTTGGCTCAGTGGTAGAGCGTCGGCCTGGCGTGCAGAAGTCCGGGTTTGATTCCCGGCCAGGGCACACAGGAGAGGCGCCCATCTGCTTCTCCACCCTTCCCCCTCTCCTTCCTCTCTGTCTCTCTCTTCCCCTCCCACAGTCGAGGCTCCATTGGAGCAAAGATGGCCCGGGCGCTGGGGATGGCTCTGTGGCCTCTGCCTCAGGCGCTAGAGTGGCTCTGGTCGCAACATAGCGACGCCCAGGATGGGCAGAGCATCGCCCCTGGTGGGCAGAGCATCGCCCCTGGTGGGCGTGCCGGGTGGATCCTGGTCAGGCGCATGAGGGAGTCTGTCTGACTGTCTCTCCCGTTTCCAGCTTCAGAAAATTACAAAAAAAAAAGGGGGGGGGGGTAATCATATAAAAAATGATTCTCAAACCACTAAGTTCTGGAAACTACATGCTTCAAATTAGTAAAAGTAGCTCAATATGAGAATCAATGGTGACGAAATAGAATAAACAATGTTAGGAGTTCTAAGTGTGAATATTGGCTCCATCATTATCAGTTTGATTACATTAGAGAAATTCTCTAATGTGATTGTGCATCAGTTTAAACATCTATAATAATGTGTTTAATAATTTACTATAAAGGGACCAGTGGTAATTAATAGAGATAATTAGCAGAATGTCTAGTATTCAATAATTTCTTACCCCTTCTTTTAAAAGCCTCTTATAATAATAGCATGGGCTTACTTGAAAAAGGAGTAAAAAAAAGTATTAGGAATGTAGAAAGACAACCACTGATAGAAAAAGATTCTTTTTTAATTGAGGTATAACTGACATGAGAAAGACTTTCGGCCTGACCAGGCGGTGGTGCAGTGGATAGAGCGTCGGACTGAGATGCGGAGGACCCAGGTTCAAGACCCCGAGGTCGCCAGCTTGAGCACAGGCTCATCTGGTTTGAGCAAAACTCACCAGCTTGGACCCAAGGTCACTGGCTTGAGCAAGGGGTTACTAGGTCTGCTGAAGGCCCACGGCCAAGGCACATATGAGAAAGTAATCAATGAACAACTAAGGTGTCGCAACGAAAAACTAATGATTGATGCTTCTCATCTCTCTCCGTTCCTGTCTGTCTGTCCCTATCTATCCCTCTCTCTGTCTCTGTAAAAAAAAATAAAAAATAACGGAAGACTTTTGAAGGGGACACAGTTACTGACAGTGATAAAGGAATAAGGACTGAATAAGGCATATACTACAGTGATTAATAGCATTTGAGTTAAGGAAGAAGAGGTCAACCTGTATGGCTGGTTTGTGCATTAATTCAAAATCTAAATAACCATCTGAAATATTAATCATCTAATAATTCAAAAGAAAAATTGAAACTGGTCAATATTCAAATTAATGTTAATGGTGAAAGCCCAAAAAACATCAATGAAGTTTTGCTAAACATTGTATTTGCTTTTACAGATTTTTAAACAATATATCAGATATGGATAAAAAGAAAAAAAAATTTTTTTAATCACATTAAAACTCGCTTTTATTCAAAGTTTTGTTTCTTTTTTTTTATTTCTTGTTTTTCCTCTGTGCCTTTAGCAATCTGTGTATTCTTTTTTTCTTAAAGAAAAATTTTATACTATTTCTAAAGGATATATAAAGAATTTTATCTATCTGAGTCAATTTGTTTGGAATATTCTTACTTTGCTCTATTACTGTTGCTTAACAATGTATAAATCACAAATTATTTTAAAAGTACTTTTGGCAAAAAAATAAAACTCCCACATGTTCGTGTGTGTGTGTGTGTGAGAGAGAGAGAGAGAGAGAGAAACAGAGAGAGAAAGAGAGAGAGAGAGAAGACTCAGAAATGTCAAGAAATAAACAGGTTTAGTATAACCAGGTAGTGGTACAGTGAAGAAGAGTGTCGGCCTGGAACTCTAAGAACCCAGGTTCAAAACCCCGAGTTTGCCAGCTTGAGTGCTGGCTCACCAGCTTAAGTGTAGGGTCACTGGCCTAAGCAAGGGGTCAAAGACTCTGCTGGAGCCCACCAGTCAAGGCACATATGAGAAAGAAATCAATGAACAACTAAAGTGCCATAACTATGAGTTGATGCTTCTCAGCTCTCTCCCTTCATGTCTGTCTGTCCCTGTCTGTGCTCACCTCTCTAAAAAAGAAAAAGAAAAAAAAGAGAGAAATGAACAGTTTTAAAGGTATCAAATTATGATCTCTGTAAGTCATCTCCACCTCCTCTTATTAGCAGAGAGACTAGAAGTTAGTGTCTCTCCCCTCCAGAAGCCACAGACCATTCAATGGGGAGAGAAGGTCAATGTGAAGCCTATGGTCACTAAGCAAACATAATAAGAAACTTTTTTTAAAATGACATTTTTGGAGATCTAGGAGTCTGAAGAGCAGTTAAACTGTAGCACAGCTGTCCTTCAACTTCTGCAGAAATAAAAATTCAAGGTTAACTGTTAAAAGTTATGAAAGCAATATAAAAGCCTTTTTCTAACAGGCATTTTAAAAGCCACATACCGGCAGCCAGTAAATATTTAACCAATTCCAGGTGTCCCTCCTGAGAAGCCTCCATCAGAGGTGTGGAGCAGCCAAGTTCTATATCAGCCCCCGCCTTAATCAGGAAGTCTGCAACTTCAGAAAAACCTCCACAGCAAGCCAAGGTCAAAGCAGTTTCTTGGGTTTCTTCTGTCTGGGCATTTATATTTGCTCCTGGAGACAGCATAAAAATAGATAAAACTAATTATAAAAGACGTATGATAAAGATATTAGTTATTCTGAATTCTGATAATCATCTCTATCTTCTCTGCTTCTGGGGTTTCTTCTGGGTGTTGATAATTCACCATTGATGGAAAAAAATTTTTAGTTGTAGTAAACTTCACTGACATCCAAAAGAAATTCATACCTTGTGCTAAAAGTAGTACCACCATCTCCTCATGTCCTTCCCGAGCAGCTTCCATCAAGGGTGTGTAACCTTCATCATTAACTTCTTCAAGATTTGCTCCCCTTTCAATAAGTAGAGCTGCCAATTCAACATGTCCCCCACAGGCAGCTAGTGTTAAGGGAGACTCGAATGAATCTGCAGGCATGTTCACTTGAGCACCACTATCCAAAAGCAAACGGGCTACTTCTACATGTCCATCCTGCAGATTTTCAGAAATAAAACAAGAGGAAAGAAATTTTTTGGAGATTTTTAAAGTGGGAAAAGAGAAGCAAGAGATTGAAGAAATAAAAGATACAGCTTAGATGCATATACATTATCACACCCATCTGAGCAATTTGAGATCTATCTTAACAAAAATGCATTAAATTATTTCTTACTTTTGAGCAAGCCCAAAATTTTCCAAAAGGATCATACTTGTTACATACAGTTAGGATCTATCTTCGAGGTTCAAAATATCTGTTAAATCGGTAGTCGATAGTACCTCAAAATAATGTTTATACTACTGCCAGGTCAAATCTAGCTAAACCCTCAAACTCAGATGTCATGTTTAAGTGTAGAAATTGTGTTAGATCTATTAAGAAAGAAACACTTGGCAAAAAATAACATCAATTCTGTGATTTCATTACCACTTGGGATTTATGCCACCAAGGTAAATCCATACGGACTGATACTACCCTATATTTTTCTTCATCACTAGCTTGTTGCAATGAGGGAAAAATTTTTACAAAGATGTAAAAATAAATATCTTAGTAAGGCAATTAACTATAACGTTCTCCTCGAGGGTATCCATTCTATGCCTTTATCATCATAAATATCCCTTAACAGTTTAAATTTTTTAGTTAAAAATTTTATGTAGGGCTTTTTGTGACATATAAAATCAGATGCTGTGTTGTTCAATATTTTTTAAATGACTAAAATATTGCTAATGAAAAGTTAAGACTGAGCACAAAAATAAAGTTTTATAAGATTGAGCAATACTTTTATTAAAGAACCTGACCAGGCAGTGACGCATTGGACTAAAGATAAAGCATTGGACTAAAATGCAGAGGACCCAGGTTCAAATCCCCAAGGTAGCTCGCTCAAGCGCGGGGGCCATCTGGCTTGAGGGAAGGCTCACCAGCTTGAGTGCAGGGACGCTGGCTTGAGCATGGGATCATAGACATGACCCCATGGTTGCTGGCTTGAGCCCAAAGGTCGCTGGCATAAAGCCCAAGGTTGCTGGCTTGAGCTCAAGGTTGTTGGCTTAAACAAGGCATCACTAGCTCTGCTGTAGCCCCTGAGTCAAGGCACATATGAGAAATCAATCAATGAACAACTAAGGTGCTGCAATAAAGAACTCTCTCCCTTCCTGTCTGTCTGTCCCTAACTGTCCCTCTGTCTCTGTCACCACAAAAAAAAAAATTAAAGAAATCTCAATTAAATGTCAGATTTCAGCATCCATCAAGAGTTTCATTATACTTAACTAAACAACTAGCTTAGCTTTAATCATTGTGGACATTGATGCCAAAGACAAAATTTGAGTTTTACTAATTCTTCAAATATATGTAAAATGAAATATATTTAAACCAAATTACTGTATTGAGTTATTTTGTGTTTGAAATACACTTAAAATTGAAAAGGAAATAAGGATTTTTATAAGTGTTCACAGATCAGGGAACAACTGTTATGCTGAGCTCCTGGAGGCTTTCAAATAAATTATTTTGCTTGAATTTAATTTTTGAAGATTCTTTATGGATTTTACTAATATATCTTGAATACAAACATTAAGAGAAAAACTGTACTAAGTACGTCTTTTTTAAGTGATTGGAGGGGAGGATAGACACAGATTCCTGCATGTACCTGACTGGGACTCACTCGGCAATACCCCTCTGGGGCCGATGCTGGAATCAATAAAGCTATCCTCACTGTCCCGGACTAACACTTGAACCAATCGAGCCACTGGCTACAAGGGAAAGAGGGAGGCAAAGAGAAGCAGATGGTCGCTTCTCATGTGTGCCTTGACCAGGGACCAAACATAGGATGTCTGCATGCTGGGCCAGCACTCTTTGATATTAATGAACAATATTAATTTTGCCAAAAGGAAAAATTTAAATCTACTCTTAAATGTCTAATATTATTGGAATTTTTTAAATTCTAAGATTTTAGTCTTAGCCATAGAATAGTAGGTGATACTGGACTTATTCTTCTATCATAAATAACAATAAAAAATAGAAAAAAGATAAAGCATTGGGAGGCACTGGACAGCAACCAAGCTAGGAGCTAGGGTTATGATCACTGAAAGAAGGGAGCAATGAAGTGAACCCTACATTCACCCAGCTTTATCAGCATCTTTCAAACCATGGCTAAAGGAAAGAGAGCCTAAACAAAGAATGAACATCTCTTTGGGCAAAGGAGATAAAATCAGAACACAGATATCCAAAATATTTAGGACCTGGGGAGTGTGGGCAGCATACCCAAGGAAAATAAAAAGACACAAAGAAGGAGTCCCAAAAATCTATATAAAATCATCCTCATATACTTGGGCAACTCCTGAGTTGAACACATCAAGGATGACAGTCCAGGATAACTAACAGAAAATGGCTCCTGGAAGGTGGGAGATTTTGGGAGTTCAGACTCAGCCACAATGAAAAGACTTTGGTGAATATCCCACACTATCAGGTGAAATGATAGATAGCCATACTGAAGAAGTAGGACATGGAGTTCCATACTCTAGGACCACAGAGTAAGGACTTAGGAGTATGAATAAAACTGGAATTAAGCTTCAATAGGATCAGAGTGATGCATTGGTAATTTAACTGCCTGTTAGAACAAAACAGTCTTAAAAAGAGGACAAGATAATCTAAAGCATCAAAAAGGTATCATCCATATTGAGTAGGACACTTGAATCCAAAATTTTTAAAAATTAATAAAAAAAAATTTTTTAAAGGTATCCACAGCCTGACCAGACAGTGGCACAGTGGATAGAGCGTCGGACTGGGATGCAGAGGATCCAGGTTCGAGACCCTGAGGTCACCAGCTTGAATGCGGGCTCATCTGGCTTGACCAAAAAGCTCACCAGCTCGGACCCAAGGTCGCTGGCTTGAGCAAAGGGTTACTCTCGGTCTGCTGAGGGCCCACTGTCAAGGCATATATGAGAAAACAATCAATGAACAACTAAGGTGTCGCAACGAAAAACTAATGATTGATGCTTCTCATCTCTCTCTCCTGTTCCTGTCTGTCCCTATCTATCCATCTCTCTCTCTCTCTCTCTGTCCCTGTAAAAAAAAAAAAAAAAAGTTTAAAAAAACAAAAAATGAAAAGGTATCCACCGCATGTAGTTTACAATAAAAAAAATTACTAAATATTAAGAGGCAGGAAAAAGTGACTAATCATCAAGATATAAAATAAGCAATAAAAGTAGACCCAGACCGAATCAAGGACAGGAGTTAGCAGAAAAGGACTTTAAAATAACTATTAATGATAAATTAAAGAAAATAAATGAAAATAAAAAGAAAGTAGATAAAAAATAAAATGAAACATAGAACCAGAATATAAAAGCACAATGTCAATATTTATATTTATGAGTTCATGTGAACACAATAAATTAAAAAATAAAATAAAAAATAAAATTTGTATTTAAATAAAAATGGTTTAAATAAACCAACTAGAAACTCACATCAGAGTAATGCTAAAAGCCTATCAAACACATCAACGTTTGAAAAAAATGTGAGGGTAAACATTAAATGAAGGGAAGCAGGGGTAGCTATTAATATCAGATAAAGGAGAACCTCAGAACAAAGAAAATTACCAGAGATAGAGACAAACTTTATAAAATAATAAAAGGGTCAAAGAACAATTCTTAAAATGTGTATACACCAAACAACAAAGTTCCAAAATGTAAAAAAAGCTTTTTTAAAAAGGTGAAGCATCTGACCAGGCGGTGGCGCAGTGGATAGAGCGTCATACTGGGATGCGGAGGACCCAGGTTCAGGACCCCGAGGTTGCCAGCTTGAGCGCAGGCTCATCTGGTTTGAGCAAAGCTCACCAGCTTGGATTCAAGGTCGCTGGCTTGAGCAAGGGGTTACTCAGTCTGCTGAAGGTCCATGGTTAAGACAGATATGAGAAAACAATAAATGAACAACTAAGGCTTTTAGCAACAAAAAACTAATGATTGATGCTTCTCATCTCTCTCCATTCCTGTCTGTCTCTATCTATCCCTCTCTCTGACTCTCTTTGTCTCTGTAAAAAAAATTAAATAAATAAAAAGTGAAGCAACTAGGCCCTGGCCAGTTAGCTCAGTGGGCGAGAGTCAGCCCGACATGTGGATGTGCCGGGTTTGATTTCTGGCCAGGGCACACAGGAGAAGTCCCATCTGTTTCTCTACCCTTCCCCTTCTCCTTCCTCTCTTTCTCTTCCCCTCCCACAGCCAAGGCTCCATTGGAGCAAAGTTAGCCTGTGCGCTCAGATGGCTCCATGGCCTCTGCCTCGGGCGCTAGAATGGCTCTGGTTGCAACAGAGCAAGGCCCCAGATGGGCAGAGCATCGCCCCCTGGTGCGCATGCTGATGGATCCTGGTCGGGCACATGTGGGAGTCTGTCTCTCTGCCTCCCTGCTTCGCACTTCCAGAAAAATACAAAAAAAAAAAAAAAAAAAAAAAAAAAAAAGGTGAAGCAATAAAAGAATATACAAAAACACAAGTACAGTTGGAGCTTTTAACACTCCTCTCTCAACAACTGTTAGACCTAAGCAGAAAATCAGAAAGGATATAGAAGAACTCTACCATCGATTAACAGAATATAAATGACATTTAAAGAAGACTCCACTCACCAACAGAATATACATTCTTTTCAAATGTTCATGGAATACATGTCCATATTTTGACTAAAAATTAAACCTCAAACATTTTTAAGAAGTGAAATCATATAGATTGATTACAATGGAATCAAACTAGAAATCATTAACATAAAAGATAAAAGGAAAATCTTCAAACATTTGAATATTTGGAAACTAAAAAAATGTACATCAAAACAATCCAGTCGGCCTAGCGTGCGGAGGAACCGGGTTCGATTCCTGGCCAGGGCACACAGGAGAAGCGCCCATTTGCTTCTCCACCCCTCCGCCGCACCTTCCTCTCTGTCTCTCTCTTCCCCTCCCACAGCCAAGGCTCCATTGGAGCAAAGATGGCCCGGGCGCTGGGGATGGCTCTGTGGCCTCTGCCTCAGGCGCTAGAGTGGCTCTGGTCGCAACATGGCGACGCCCAGGATGGGCAGAGCATCGCCCCCTGGTGGGCAGAGCGTCGCCCCATGGTGGGCGTGCCGGGTGGATCCCGGTCGGGCGCATGCAGGAGTCTGTCTGACTGTTTCTCCCTGTTTCCAGCTTCAGAAAAAAACAAAAAACAATCCACAATCCATAGGTCAACGAGGAAGTTTCAAGTGAAATTTAAAAAATACTTTGAGCTAGCCTGACCAGGTGCTAGTGCAGTGAATAGAGCATTGGTTTGGAACGCTGAGGACCCAGGTTTGAAACTCCAAGGTCACCAGCTTGAGCACGGGGGTGCTGGCTTGACCATGGAATCATAGACATGACCCCATGGTCACTGGTTTGAGCCCAAAGGTCTCTGGCTTGAACCCAAGGTCTCTGGCTTAAACAAGGGGTCACTGGCTCAGCTAGAGTCCTCCAGTCAAGGCACATATATGAAAGCAATCAATGAACTAAGGTGCCACAACTATGACTGCTTCTCATCTCTCTCCCTTCCTATCTGTTTGTCTCTCACTCACTTAAAAAAAAACAACTTTGAGCTGCTCTGTGGAGTAGCCACTTTGTCTCACTGCTTCATTAATAAACTATTTCACTTTAACTTCTAAAAAGTAAGGTACACCGAGCCCTGGCAGGTTGGCTCAGTGGTAGAGTGTCAGCCTGGTGTGTGGAAGTCCCAGGTTTGATTCCTGGTCAGGGCACACAGGAGAAGCAACCATCTGCTTCTCCACCCCTCCTCCCCCACCTCTCTCTCTCTCTCTTCCCCTCCCACAGCCATTACTCGAATGGTTCCAGCAAAGCTGGCCCTGGTCTTGGGTCAGCTGCTAAAATAATAGCTCAGTTGCCGAGCAACACAGAAGCAGTCCAGATGTGCAGAACATCGCCTGGTAGGGGGCTTGCCGGGTGGATCCCAGTAGGGGCACACCCAGGAATCTGTCTCTGCCTCCCTTCCTCTCACTGATAAAAAAAAAAATTGTCACAGGAATATAAAGCAGTGGTCCCCAACCCACGGTCCGCAGAGAAAGAATAAATAACTTATATTATTTCCGTTTTATTTATATTTAAGTCTGAACGATGTTTTATTTTTTTAAAATGACCAGATTCCCTCTGTTACATCCGTCTAAGACTCACTCTTGACGCTTGTCTTGGTCACGTGATACATTTATCCGTCCCACCCTAAAGCCCTGTCCGTGAAAATATTTTCTGACATTATACCGGTCCGTGGCCCAAAAAAGGTTGGGAACCACTGATATAAAGGACAGCATAGGGAATATAGTCAATACTGTAATAACTATGTCTGGTGTCGGATGGGTACTACATTTGTTAGGGTGATAACTTAGTAAGCTATGTAATGTCTAATCACTGCATTGTACACCTAAAACGAATATAATACTGTGTACCAGCTGTAATTGAAAAATTAAAAATTTAAAGTAAAAAAAAAATTAAAAACTTTGGTATGTGCATGAAAGTACCCTCACAGAGTAAAGGCAACCAACACAACAGGAGAAAATAGTTGCACATTATATATCTGATAAGGGATTAGTATGTAAAATACAGATTCTTAAAACTCAACAATAAAAAAAGTGATTCAAAGGCCCTGGCCGGTTGGCTCAGTGGTAGAGCATCGGCCTGGCGTGCAGAAGTCCCGGGTTCGATTCCCGGCCAGGGCACACAGGAGAAGCGCCCATCTGCTTCTCCACCCCTCCCCCTCTCCTTCCTCTCTGTCTCTCTCTTCCCCTCCCACAGCGAGGCTCCATTGGAGCAAAGATGGCCCGGGGGCTGGGGATGGCTCCTTGGCCTCTGCCCCAGGCTTTAGAGTGGCTCTGGTCGCAACAGAGCGACGCCCCCGGAGGGGCAGAGCATCGCCCCCTGGTGGGCAGAGCATCGCCCCCTGGTGGACGTGCCGGGTGGATCCCAGTCGGGCGCATGCGGGAGTCTGTCTGACTGTCTCTCCCCATTTCCAGCTTCAGAAAAATACCAAAAAAAAAAAAAAAAGTGATTCAAGAATGGGCAAATGATTTGAACAGACATCTCTCCAAAGATATACAAATGACCAATAAGCACAGGAAAAGATATTCAATTTCACTAATCATTAGGGAAATGCAAATCAAAACTATGAGATACCATATTACAATCATTAGCATGGCTACTTTTAAAAAATCAAAAACAAAAACAGAAAATAGAAAGTGCTACTGAGAATGTGGAGAAACTGGAACCCTTGTGCAGTGGTGGTGGGAAAGTAAATTGGTACAACTACTGTGGAAAACAGTATGGTGTTGATGTCTCAAAAATTAAAAATAAAATTCGTTTTCCCCATGTATAAGATACACCTTAATTTTGTGGTCCAAATTTTGAAGAAAAAAAAAAATTACATAAGGTTATTGAACTCGTTTTATTCATCATAAAATTCATACAACTCCTCATTACTGTCAAAACTCCCATCCATTAACTTGTCCTCATCTGTGTCTGATGATGAATCAATCACTATCTTCATATATTGCCTCATCCTCAGTTCATTCCATCTATTGCATTTGAAATGCCACAACCACTGTATAAGACGCACCCAGTTTTTACACCCCAAATTTTTCAGAAAGGAATACATCTTATACGTGGGGAAATATGATCCGTATGATCTAGTAATCCTGCTCCTAGGTATACCCAAAAGAACCAAAAACAGAAACTTGGACAGATATTTGTACATCTATATTCATAGCAGCATTATTCAGAACACCTAAAGTGTAGAAGTAACACAAGCATCATCAATAAATGAATGTATAAGCAAAATGTGGTGCATATATATATTCAATGAAATATTATGCAGCCTTAAAAAGGGAAAGAAATTCTGGCACATGCTTCAGCATGGGTGAACTATGAGGACATTATGCTGAGTGAAATAAATTTGTCACAAAATGACAAATAATGTATGATTCCACTTACATGAGGTACTTAGAGGAGTCAAAATCACAGACAAAAAGTAAAATGGTGATTGCTAAGGGCTGGGGGTAGCAGGGAATGAAAAATTGTTATTCAATAAGTATAGAGTTTGTTTTACAAAATGAAAATAGTTTATGGAGATGGATGGTAGTGATGGTTGCAAACATTATGAATGTATTTGATACCACTAAACTATACACTTAAAAATAGTTAAAATGGTAAATTTTATATCTATTTTACCAAATTTTTAAAAATTCGGAAAACAATATGCCTGACCAGGTGGTGGTGCAGTGGATAGAGCATCGGACTGGGATGCGGAGAACCCAGGTTCGAGACCCTGAGGTTGCCGGCTTGAGCGCGGGCTCATCTGGTTTGAGCAAAGTTCACCAGCTTGGACCCAAGGTTGCTGGCTCAAGCAAGGGGTTATTCGGTCTGCTGAAGGCCCCCGGTCAAGGCACATATGAGAAAGCAATCAATGAACAACTAAGGTGTCGCAATGCGCAACGAAAAACTAATGATTGGCCCTGGCCGGTTGGCTCAGTGGTAGAGCGTCGGCCTGGCGTGCGGAAGTCCTGGGTTCGATTCCCGGCCAGGGCACACAGGAGAAGCGCCCATCTGCTTCTACATCCCTCCCCCTCTCCTTCCTCTCTCTCTCTTCCTCTCCCGCAGCCAAGGCTCCATTGGAGCAAAAGATGGCCCGGGCGCTGGGGATGGCTCCTTGGCCTCTGCCCCAGGCGCTAGAGTGGCTCTCGTCTGGACACAGCGACGCCCCGGATGGGCAGAGCATCCCCCCCTGGTGGGTGTGCCGGGTGGATCCCGGTCGGGTGCATGCGGGAGTCTGACTGCCTCCCCGTTTCCAGCTTCAGAAAAATACAAAAAAAAAAAAAACCAAAAAAAGAAAAACTAATGATTAATGCTTCTCATCTTTTTGTTCCTGTCTGTCTGTCCCTGTCTATCCCTCTCTCTGACTCTCTGTCTCTGTAAAAAAACAAAACTGAAAAAATAAGTGTATAAGTGAGTTAAAAATGATTGTATCCAATTCTACCTTTTTTACTGTTTCCTATATTGACAGATTTACTCTCAAAAGTTAAAAAAAAATGTTATATACTTCCCCATCCCTCTCCAGTAGTGTGTAGAATTTTCAAATCTACTGATGACATAATTATTTTTCCAAAAAAATAATATTAATCCTTATAGACTTACAGATTCTCAAAAAAATCTCAAGTGCAATTTAAAATTACCATGCAAGCCTCCATTAAGGCAGTGTGCATCTCATCTGTTTTGTGCTCTTGATCTGCTCCAGCGTCAAGTAGAAAGCGAACCATATCCAAATGGCCTTCAAAAAAAGAACACAAATTTTAAAACTATATTTCTAAATAATAGAGTATCAATTTAATACAAAGTATTAAAATAGGGAATCTTTTTCTTTAAGATGTCTATACAAAAATTTTAAGAATTTATTTTGCATTCAATAAATAAATTAATGACAGCTTTACAAAGCCAATCCAAAATAATAAACAGGCTCAGCAAGGTATCTAGGTTGTAAAGATTAAATTACTCCAAAGCACATAATTCAAGTTAAGTAAAGTGATAATACTCATTCTTTATTTAATCTATATAAACTATCAAATCAAAATACTGAAATCAAATAGAATGCCAGGTAAAGTATGTTTGGATCATTTTTCAGAAAAACATCTTTAAAATAATAACCATAAACTCACTGTGGCAATAAACAGGCACAGAAAACTCCACCAAAACAATTTCAACCCTCTTGATACATTTAATACATAAAAAGCCTTAATAGTCAATAAGAAAAAGACAAACATTCCAGTAGAAAAATGGATGAAAGACATAAAATGATAATTTAAAAAAGAAATGCAAGTGAATATTAATGAAAAAATATTAAACCTTCCTATTAAACAAATGCAAAGTAAAATGACACACCATTTTTTACTATCAAAATGGCAAATATTAAAAAGAATAATACCCAGTGTTGGTGAGGGTGTAAGGTGGGGTAAAGGGCACTCTCAAACACTGCTGGTGGGAGTGTAAATTGGTTCAACCTTTCTAGAAGGCAATTTGGCAATATGTATCAAAAGCCTTAAAAATGTCCATACTCTTTGACCCAGCAATTCCACTTCCAGGAATTTATCCTAAGGAAATAATCAGAGATTAGGCAAAGATGTCTGCACAAGGATGTTATCACAGTGTTTTTAAAAATAGTGAAAAACTGGGAACAATTCATGTGTCCAATTATGATACAATTACATTATGTGGCAATTATGGTACATCAATTGATGTATTTGGCAAAGACTACTAGTTCCCTACTCAGTATCCTTTCTCAATGTTCCTTAATAACAGAACTCTGATTTTATTTGAGTGGCAACTTGCTTGACTAAAAGACTACATTTCTCAGCCTCCCTTGTTGTTATGTGTAGCCAATGAGATGTAAGTGGGAGCTAGCTATAAGGCAAAAAAGTTCTAGGAAGACTCCTGAAAGGTAGCTTACTAAATTGGAAAGCACTCCCTATATCGCCCTTACCCTCTTCCTCCTTTCTAGAATATGTATTGCTGGGGCCATAGTTACCATCTTGGTAACCTTGAGGATAGAAACCACATACTAGGATGGTGAAGCAGAAAAACAGAATGCTGAGATCTAGGTAACAGTAGAACTGCCATACTAGACTGTCCTAGACAGTCTACCCCTGCATTTGTTTTAAATAAAAGAGAAAAAGTTTTCCTTTTGTTCAGACCATTATTAATTTAGGTTTTGTAGCCAAATCCACTATCAAATGCAATAGTAAAATACTATGTAACCATCAAAAGTTGTATTACAAAAATATTGAGATGACAAAATGTTTATTATGTACCACTAAATAAAATAAGCAGACTTATATAAAATAGTGTTAGAATATGACTGTATAATTTAAAAATACAGGCAGAACTCATTTTATTGCATTCCAAAAATGTTGCATATTTTTGCCTGACCAGGCGGTGGCACAGTGGATAGAGCGTCGGACTGGGATGAGGAGGACCCAGGTTCGAGACCCTGAAGTCACCAGCTTGAGCGCAGGCTCATCTGGTTTAAGCAAAGCTCACCAGCTTGGATCCAAGGTCGCTAGCTTGAGCAAGGGGTTACTCGGTCTGCTGTAGCCCCACAGTCGAGGCACATATGAGAGGGTAATCAATGAACAACTAAGGTGTTGCAACGAAAAACTGATGGTTGATGCTTCTCATCTCTCTCCGTTCCTGTCTGTCCCTATCTATCTCTGTCTCTGAAAAAAAAAAAGTTGCATATTTTTTTTATAAATTAAAGGCAAGACCTTTCACCCGCAAAATGATTATAGCTTGCTTTATTGAGGTTGTCTGAAATTGAACCTGCAATATCTCCAAGGTATGCCTGTATGTACATATATATTTGCTCATATATATATATATATATATATATATATATATATATACACACACACACACACACACACACACACACTTTAAAAGCACACTGGAAGTAAATACACTACAATATTGTTGACATGCTTTTTATATCTTTAGATGATAGGATTACATGTCATCATACAATTTCTTTTCTTTATGCTACTGTTTTTCAGGTTTTCTGTATCAGAATGATTATTATTTGAATGTGTATTCTTTTATAAATAAAAGCTAGAAAAATCATATAAAGTGAAAGCCATTAAAGAACGTAAACCCTCTAAATCTGTGTGCTAAGAGTTTTGGTTGACTTTATAGCTAACTGAATAAATCTGAATTAAAATAATAAAAAAAAATATATTGTGAGGCTATAGTTTAAGAAATACAGTCTTACGTGGACTTTTTACATAATCTCTTATAAGCTAATTTTATAGCACAGGGAAAACATAAGCAATATAAAATTAACTCAAATACTCAATACTTAAATATTCAAAGTTGTCATTTTTAAAACCCCTAAATAACCATACATATATAGAGTAAGTACCTTTGTAGCATGCAAGTGTGAGAGCACTTTCTTTGAATTCATTAGAATGAGTGTTGATGCCTGCCCCATGATCTAGAAGAACTCTTGCAACCTCCACATGACCTGCACTGGCCGCTTCCATTAAGGGGGTATGTCCATTTTCATTATGATCTTCTATATTTGCACCTTCATTAAGTAGCACTTTCACAATGTCAACAAATCCTCCAGCACAGGCATAAGTTAATGCAGTGTTTCCTAACAAAGAACAAAAGAAATACAAAATTATGATAGAATGTATACAATTATGATTATGCTACTGTTCTAGTTCTACTTCTATTTTCTTACATAAACAATCATCTCAGTTTTGTTGTATTGTTTAGAAGCATCATCTTAATTTTCTTACTAATTAAAAGGTTTATTATAAACAGGCCAATTTACCTCTCTTCATATTTCCTTAGTTCAATATTAAGTACAACCCTGAAAAATCACTTTCAACATATTTTTATATAAAATATTCTCATATATTATTTAAAATTATTCCTTTGTTCTTTCAACACTGTACATCTCACAAACACTTAATTTTCTATGTATATTCATTTTTTCATTTTCTTTTACCTCTCCTTTATCTTACAGATTTACTCATAAGACAATTCATTGTTTTAGGTACATTTTCCTTCTGAAACATATCTTCTTTCTAGTTCACATATTTATGTTCGCATGTTTATGTGAACTAGAGAGACAGATATAAATTCTCCTCAGCATAACTCCTTCAAAGGAAAATTTCTTTACAAGGTCCTTGGTTTGTCATTTATTTCTTTCCTGATTTTGTTTTGAGGATTTTTATTTATTATTAAAGGGGGGGTGGGAAAATGGTTTAACCATGCAACAGGATGAGATTAGAGAAGAATGTTTTAAAGGTTCATCAAGAAAACTATCATTTCAGAACTCAATCTGTTCAGAATTCAAACATTTAACCATCTCAAAGATTATGCATATTAATATTATTACCATTAAGACATTTTGGTCAGTAAAATGACCTAGAATCCTTTTTAATAAGTCTTCCTCATTTTAAAAATAAATTAGGCTACATTTATCATTTACTTAATGGTATGGAATACTAATAGACTTTCATTATTTAAATTTCCTTTTAAACCATTTGGTTGCCTCACTAAATCCAAGGACTCTCACTATTAAAACTATACCTATAACTCAGGACACACAACCAAGGGCTCTTCCTGTTTATGAGTGTGAGAAGCATAAATAAATAAAAGAGTAGTCTTTTCTAGAGTAGCTTCATGCTGCCATAAGAGTATCTTATTAGTAAATGCATTCAGTATACCTGACATGAAAAACCCTATAGGTTAAATATTCTCAGGTTAGTCCATAAAGACAAGGGACTTGTGTTTAAATAAAATAAAAAATTTTAAGAGATACAGTTCATAATTTTGCTTCTTTATACACTGCATATCATTGTGGTAGAAAAAACTGTCCTCTATAGAAAAATTATCATTCTCATCAAACAGAATCGAAATATGTTTTAAAACTTTTAAAGATAGTAATCTGTATTTTACTCCTAAACAAGGGCTAAAATTTTTCTGTAGGTTTGGAACTGGCTTTCCCTAGAAACCAAATTTTTCTTAGGTAATAATTATATCAATTTATTTTCCTCAAGTTCATACATCATTTTCTACATACCTGTTGCAGACTGGGAATTGACATTTGCATCATGAAGAAGTAATAATTTCACAATATCTAAATAACCTCCACTGGATGCTGCCATTAGGGGAGTTATGTCTCCTTTAGTCCCTCGATCTTCAACATCAGCATGCATAGCAAGTAATACCTTTAAAACACACACACAAGGAAATTAATTCATTTTTTAAAAATGTATTGATTTAGAGAGAAAAAGGGAGAGGGAGGGAGGGAAGAAGGGAGAGCAAGCAACAAACAGAACCATCAATTTATTGTTACATTTATTTATGAATTCACTGGTAGATTCATATGTGTGTCCTGTCTAAGGGTTGAACCCACAACCTTGCATACTGAGACCATGCTCTAACCAACTGAACTACCTGGTCAGGGTAGAAATTATCAATTGCTGCTATTAACAGTATTTCTAGAGAATATACTAAATCTGGGAAAATATTCTTTTATTTAGTGGGGGGTAAGAGGGTTGAAGAAAAATAATAAATAATCACCTTTAGAAAAATACACTAATGTTCACTGCTCAAAACACCAAGTTAGATGGTGTTTCCCATACCATTACATATTAATCTTTAAGTATATAATCACATTAGCCATCCTATTATAAAATAGGACTGCTCTTGTCAAAGAACTTGTGTTACGCTTGGGATCATCTAGTAGAGAATAGCAAAAATACACTTGCAAGATAGAAACTAATAAACACATGGTTATTTCCTAATATTGCTCTAATAGAAGGAAAAAAATTAAAAGATTTAGGGAAATATGACAAAATGAAAATAAATCACTACTTGCTATTATAGCTTTGTATTATTTCCAAACACAAGTTTAAAATAAAATATTATTTGTGTGTTTACTGATTAGGACTAGTTTTGAATAAGTGGCAGAAAAATGGACCATGCCTTGTTGCATGTATAGGCAATAAATTATGTATTAGTTTCTATTTTACCTACTGCCAAAAAGGAAAGACCTTGGCCCATAATTATAATTTTTTATTTATAATAAAAATAAAACATCAATACCCTTCCATAATTTTAAGCACTAAAGATATTTCTCCTTACTTGCGCTAATTCATAATATCCTGCTGAACAAGCCAAACACAGCAGGCTCTCTCCTTCTTCTGTATGTTCATTTACACTTCTGCCTTCATCTAGCAATTTACGAACAGCATTTACATCCCCATCTGAACAGGCTTCTGCCAGACTGCGACTGAAAACAAAATCAATAATTAACCAACACAGAAAGACTCAGGCTCCCATGGTAACAAATTACATTAAATATAAATAGTCATACATAGAAAAATATTGATATAGTTAAAAAAAATTTGTATGAACATCCTGTTTAGTTGAGATCTTGTTTGCAATACTATTCATGTATGTCAACTAAGCCAGAATGTCATTTTTAGTTTTCAACATGTCCTAACATATTGTCATATTAAATTTTAAATAAACTTTTTAAAAGCATTAGATGCACAAGTTTTTAAACTATACTATACTAATGTAATAACTGCCAAAGACATTTGGGATATAATCCTATAGATTAAAATTTCATTTGGTAACAGTAGAAGATGAAAATCAAAGTAAAACTTTTATTGTAGAATGAGTAACAAAACAGGGAATCTCAAACTTATTGTACATACAGATCACCCATGTTTCTTATTAAAATGCAGATTCTGATTCAGAAGACTCAAGATGGGGATCAGGAATTCTGCATTTGTAATAAGCTCTGAGGTGATGCTGATACTGCTAGCACATCAACCGTATTTAGGCAGTAAGCACCTAGATTATTGAATTAGAAACCCATTTCATTTATTATTTTTCCCCAGTTTTATAATTGGTATACAGCACTATACAAGTGTACAGTGACTTGACTTACATGTATGATATAAAATAATTACAGTAAGTTTAATTAACATCCATCACTTCATATAGATACAAAAAAGGTGGGGTTTTTTTGTTGTGATGAGAACTCTTAAAATTTACTCTTTTAGCAACTTTCAACTTTTCATATATTATTATTCAAGTAGTCAGTTTAGAGTTTACTCCTATAACTAACTGTTAGGAAAAGTAACTTCCTGCCTGACGAGGCAGTGGCGCAGTGGACAGAGCTTCGGCCTGGGACGCAGAGGACTCAGGTTTGAAACCTCAAGGTAGCCGGCATGAGTGCAGGTTCATCCAGCTTGAGCATGGCATCACTGGCTTGAGCCTAGGATCATAGACATAACTCCATGGTCACTAGCTTGAGCCCAAAAATCGCTGGCTTGAAGCCCAAGGTCATTGGCTTGAGCAGCGGGTCACTCGCTCTGCCGAAGCCCCTCAGTCAAGGCACATATGAGAAAGCAATCAATGAACAACTAAGGAGCCGCAACAAAGAACTGATGCTTCTCATCTCTCTCCCTTCCTGTCTATCTGTCCCTATCTGTCCCTCTCTCTGTCCTTCTTCTGTCTCTGTCACAAAAAAAAAGAAAACTTACTTAGAAATGGAAAACAGATCTTATTCAGTTTGATTACATATAGTATTTTCCACAAGGATGCTCAATGTATATAAGTAGAATGTCAGAATAAAAATAATATCCATTTTTATACCCATAATTACATATACATTCATATATCAACTTAAAATAAAAGAGTGGGAAAAAGCAGGTTTACAGTTGCCCATATAGAAAAAGACATGCAGGTTATAATTATTGTAATAGCTTTATTAACTCAAAAAACTGTCACAATGGCAGAGTAAACCTACTTTTGCCCACACCATATACTATAATATCCATTTGGCTAAAGTTTGTAAGCCCCTCCAAAAGATATATTAACCAAATTTTGCTACTTCCCCAAAATCCACTCAAGGAAATATCTAATAATCTAGCAGAGGGCCTTAGATACATACGTGTCTATCTGTCCTGCATTGTGGCCATTTTCTGCTTTCATCCGCGTCAAAGCAGCAGCAGCTTCATCCAGCGCACAACTTACTGAGGATGTCAGTCTCCGGAGTACCTCAGGATCTGCAAAAGCTTTACCATCAGCAGTTGACAATTTGCCAATTCCTTCAGTGTGCGTCAATCAATCAGAAGTGCAAGGGAAAAAAAAGCATAAAAGTGAAAATTGTAATTACATTTCTAAACATTATTTATCTAGGGCAAAAATGATATAGTTTTCACAGATAAGGCTCAGAGAATATTAGGCTGATAATTTCAATTCTGCCATTAATGTCAAAAGGCCAATGCAGCCTGACCGGTGGTGGCGTAGTGGATATAGCGCCAACCTGGGGTACTGAGGTCCCAGGTTCAAAATTCCAAGAAGCCAGCTTGAGTGCAGGGTCACTGGCTTGCACATGGGATCATCGATGTTCCTGTTTCTCTCTTGCAAGTTAATAAAATAAACATTAAATAAAAACACCTAGGCCCTGGCTGCTTGGCTCAGTGGTAGAGCGTCGACCCCACACATGGATGTCCCAGGTTCACTTCCCAGTCAGGGCACACAGGAGAAGTGACCATCTGTTTCTCTACCCCTCCCCCTTCTTACTCTTTCTCTTCTCCTCCAGCAGCCATGGCTCGATTGGTTTGAGTGCATTGTCTCACCATTGAGGATGGCTCCATGGAGCCCACCTGTCTCAGGCACTAAAAACAGCTTAGTTGGGAACATGGTCCCATTGGCCCCAGATGGATGGATCCCAGTTGGGGCACATGTGGGAATCTATCTCCCTGCTCCTACTCTCATGTGGAAAAGGAAAAAAATCTAAATGTTAAAAAAAACGAAACCCTGAAAAGTACTATTATACTACCTAGTATATATTTTTCTAATGTTGATGGGGAAGAGGGGATAACTTTTCTAAGCATAAGACCAAATCCTAAAAGCCATGAAGTAAAAGATTAGTAAAAGTGACATTAATCATTTTTAATTTCGTAAAAATTTCTATATAATTAATGACACCATGTCCTGGCTGGATAGGTCAGTTGGTTAGAGCATCATCCAGAAGCTCAGAAGTTGCCGGTTCAATCCCCGGTCAGGACACATACAGGATCAGATTGATATTCCTGTCTCTCTCCCTCTCTCCTTCTCTCTCACTCTCTCTCTTCCTCCCTCCCATTTTCTCCTCCAATACCAACAAATTTTTTTAAAAGCACCATAAATAAAGTTAAAAATCAAAACTGGAAAATTAATACCCAATGTATTTAACGTATATCATTTAGAAAGAGCTGCCATATAATTTACTGATAATATTAAATAAATGCAAACAATAAAATTGACAAAAATATTTGACTGAGGTCTGAAGCCCTCTCAAAAACTATTGATAGGAATATATACTGGTAAAAACTTAGGGGACAAATTTGACAACAGTTATCAAAATTTTAAATGCAAATATCCTTTGACCAAGTGATACCACTTTTTAGGAATTCTTCCCATAAAGATATTTGCACAAGAGAAGTTATAGATATATGTAAACTACAGCATTAATTATGATATGAAAAAATAGGAAATAAATTAAGTATCACTTAACAAATTGGTAAAATAAATTATGGTGTATCCAAGCAACAGAGTATTATCATCTTACCCCTTAAAACAGTGGTCCCCAACCTTTTTTGGGCCACGGACCGGTTTAATGTCAGAAAATATTTTCACGGACCGGCCTTTAGGGTGGGACGAATAAATGTATCACGTGACTGAGACAAGCGTCAAGAGTGAGTCTTGCCTGACCTGTGGTGGCACAGTGGATAAAGCGTAGACCTGGAAGTGCTGAGGTCGCCG
Organism: Saccopteryx leptura; assembly: GCF_036850995.1. Lineage (NCBI taxonomy): Eukaryota > Metazoa > Chordata > Mammalia > Chiroptera > Emballonuridae > Saccopteryx > Saccopteryx leptura. The sequence continues at coordinate 162,693,813 of NC_089508.1, read as the reverse complement.
GTTCGAAACCCTGGGCTTGCCTGCTCAAGGCACATATGGGAGTTGATGCTTCCAGCTCCTCCCCCCTTCTCTCTCTGTCTCTCCCTCTCCTTTCTAAAATGAATAAATAAAAAATTAAAAAAAAAAAGACTACACTATTAAAAAAAAAAAAAAAGAGTGAGTCTTAGACGAATGTAACAGAGGGAATCTGGTCATTTTTAAAAAATAAAACATCGTTCAGACTTAAATATAAATAAAATGGAAATAATGTAAGTTATTTACTCTTTCTCTGCGGTCCGGTACCAAATGGCCCTCGGACCGGTATCGGTCTGTGGCCCAGGGTTGGGGACCACTGCCTTAAAAGAAGTTAAAAGAGCCTGACCAGGTGGTGGCACAATGGATAGAGTGTTGGACTGGGATGCGGAAGGACCCAGGTTCGAGACCCCCAGGTCGCCAGCTTGAGCGCGGGCTCATCTGGTGTGAGCAAAAAGCTCACCAGCTTGGACCCAAGGTCGCGAGCAAGGGGTTACTCAGTCTGCTGAAGGCCCATGGTCAAGGCACATATGAGAGAGCAGTCAATGAACAACTAAGGTGTTGCAACAAAAAACTGATGATTGATGCTTCTCATCTCTTTCCGTTCCTGTCTGTCCCTATCTATCCCTCTCTGACTCTCCCTCTGTCTCTGAAATTAAAAAAAAAAAAAAAAGTTAAAAGATCAACATACATGTTATGAAAAGATGCCCACAATAAATTAAGTGAATAAAAAAATAAAATTATACTTGACAGGTGGTGGTGCAGTGGATAGAACATCGACCTGGGACACTGAGGTTCCAGGTTCAAAACCCCAAGGTCACCGGCTTAAGCACGGGTTCATCCAGCTTGAGCGCAGGCTCACCAGCTTGAGCACGGGGTCACTGGCTTAAGTGTGGGATCATCAACGTGATCCCATGGTCACTGGCTTGAGCCCAAAGATAGCTGGCTTGAAGCCCAAAGTCACTTACTTATACGAGGGGTCATTGGCTCAGCTTCAGTCATCTCACTCCACCCCATTACCATCAAGACACATATGAGAAGCAATCAATGAACTACAGTGATACAACTACAAGTTGATGCTTCTCATTCTTCTCCATTCCTGTCTGTCTCTCTTTCTCTCTCAAAAAAAAATTATATTTCATATAGTATGGTCCTACTCCATTTTTTCTTTTTCTTTTTTTTTAATTTATTTACTGATTTTAGAGAGAGGAAGGTAGAGAGAGACAGAAACTTTGATCTGTTTCTGTATGTGCCCTGACTGGGGATCAAACCCACAACCTCTTGCATATGGGAGCAATGCCCTAACCAACCAAGCTTTCCAGTTAGGACTGATCCTACTTCATTTTTCAAAGAAATTATGTATATTCAAACATATACATGTATTTATATAACCACAAGGGAAAAAAATCAACAAATATATGAAAACTTCAACAATGGAAAGGCTTTATAGTCTATTTAATACATTTCATATTGCTTTAGCTATTTCATAATATGCATTACATTTACAATGTAAAAATAAAATTTTTAATTCTTCTTGAAATGACCTTAATTCTTAATTTTCTCCATAAATCTGAATTTAAAAGGAAAAAATGTATCTTCAACTTCAATTTTTCAGTTAAAATAGTGTCAAGTATCCTATCTTCCTTAAGAAGCCTAGTAATGTCTAACACATTCTCATAATTAAAAACACAAACATATGTCTAAAAATTCCTCTTAAATGTTATAGGCACAATACAAAGTCCAAAAGCACAGGAAAATACTGAACTGCTAAAAGAAACTATTTATTAAACTGACTTGCATAGGGCTTAGGAAGGAGTATATCACCTTAAAATACATCTGATGATTTGTTTGGACAATATATTATACTCAACAATGAATCTGAATCCCTTAATTAGAGGTCTGAAGTAGTACTCACAACATTAGTGAAGTGTCAGCCTAAACCAAAAGGTATTACCACCACTAAAAAAATCTTGGTCTGGAAAAGGAAAGTGAATTAGTCCAGAGAATATTTTAGGGAAGAGAAATGCTCCTGTTTTTCTTCCTGTTTGAAGTAAAATATAAGTATCCAAAGCACAAGAAAAAAAAATAGAGGGTGGCCACAGAATTGTCATTTCAGAAATCTTGTACAGTATATCTCTCAATCAAATCTAGGACACTCATAAATCAGACTAAAAAGGAAGGAGACCAATATAACTATTAATATGATCTTCATACCTTTTCTTTCGTAATTACCAGTCCTGCCCTAAATTATTAAATAGTTTTCTGCTGGATACTTGCATATTTTGTCCAATCTAGTTTTTAAGTTTCTATCAATTCCAGATAGAGACATTAGATAGACTGAAAGTCAATCTGCTATAAGTCTTACCTAAGCTTTTTAATAACAGAATAAAGTTAAAGGAACAACAAAGATGATATCAAGAAAATACATTCCTAACACACTATGTTTTTCCAAGAATAATACAGAAATACTCAATTTCTTTTATCCTAGTTTTCCCCTAGTCATTACTTGGTCAAATGTAATGTTGTTTATTTCCTTCAAAATGAAATGTGTTAAAAAGCTGCTATGGTTTTTCTGAATATCTTTAATATATTGCTTCTTAAAGTACACTGACTCTTAACATGGGTTTAAATTGTATAGGTCCACGGGTTTTTTTCAATAAATCTACAGTTGGCTTTCCATATCACTGGGGTTTGCATCCACGAATGTTGGAGGTCCAACACTGTGCACTGTTCTACACCACAGATTTGGAATCCCCAGGGGTTCCTGGAATCAAATTCCACCAATACTGAGAAACAACTGAGTTTGGAGAAAGTCAAAAGTTAAAAGTAGATTTTTTACTGCATGGCGGCTGGCACCCCTAACCTCCTGCATTGTTCTACAATCAACTGTACTCAGAAACTGAATGCAATTTTCTATACTTTTTAAAATGTTTTATTTTGCATTTTCCATATTTAATAACTTTAACATGGCATAAGGTATATTATATGTTCTAGCCACTATAAAAATAACCTAAAAATTCTTCCAAATTAAGTTCTTTGTGTGTATAATATGCACAAATATTTATAATAAGTAGGTGAATAAAGGAAGTGCCATATAATGTGAACATCTCAAAAAGCAATATATAAATAACAGAAAAAATTAACTTCCTTCTTAAATACAATTTTAGGAGATGTAAGGTTTTTATTACAGTGTAATAGAAACATTATGTAAAAATTATCAAGCAGATCAATTTTCCTTTTCTGCTACTTCAGAACAAGAGGTTGATATAGCTTGGTATATCTGACTAGAGTTAGTCCAATTTTTTGCTCAATTTTTATTTAAAATCTTCTAAGTAAAAAATAGCAATGTATATTTTAGATACATACATATAAACTAAAAAAAGTAAGTAAATAATCATACAATTCCCTAAATTAGTTAAAAGAGTCATAATTGCATAAACTAAGTTTATCTTTCACATTTTTATTTTATAATATAATTAGTAGTTAAGTTTTCCTTGGTAATTAGCTTATCTAATACCTTAAAAATGTTAGTGTAGAGCCCAGAAATCACTCACAGAAAACTTTCAACCAAGAATTTTAAAATACGTGACCATTTTCTTTAACAACATATATATAATTTATTTTTAATTTTTTTTTTTTATTCATTTTAGAGAGGAGAGGGAGAGAGAGAGAGAGAGAGAGAGAGAGGAGAGACAGAGAGAGAGAAGGGGGGTTGGAGCTGGAAGCATCAACTCCCATATGTGCCTTGACCAGGCAAGCCCAGGGTTTCGAACTGGCGACCTCAGCATTTCCAGGCCGACGCTTTATCCACTGCGCCACCACAGGTCAGGCTATAATTTTTTTTAAGATTTCAAATTTCATTCAATGTTATATAATTTGGAAGTAATCTTGTATAACTTTGTATAAGCTAGACCAGTGGTTCTCAACCTGTGGGTCGCGACCCCGCCGGGGTCACGACCCACAGGTTGAGAACCCGCTGAGCTAGACATTTAAAGAGATGAAAGAGTAAACAAAAAAGAATGTACCTGCTGCTTCTAGCAATGCTTCCAGTCGTGCCTGTGTCTCTGGATCCACAGTGCGTAAGTCTGCTCCTTCTGCAGTACTGGATAAGAATATCTCTGACGTTGTTTTAAGCACTGGGTTATCCAGATCTTCTTGGTCCAAAATAAATGATTCAACCTGTTTATGAATTAAATATGCAATATCCATAAAAATGATCTCAATATTGTTAGAATCACTGCAATTAACCAGATAAATTACGGTAAAAATTGGGGCTATGGGAAGGGACTTTGAGGGAACCTCCCAACTATCTGCTTATCTTTAGATCTGACTATAGGTATAACATAGACACAACAAATTCAAATTTTCTAGAGAGCACTGTATCTTCCATGCCTGAGCCTGAAAAGTAGCATTCTTTTCAATGAAACAAGTATATGAACATAGTCCCCCAGATGATGTATGTAGGACTACATAATAAAAAAAAAAAAATAAGATAGCAGGCCCTGGCTGGTTGGCTCAGTGGTAGAGCGTTGGCCTGGCGTGCAGAAGTCCCGGGTTCGATTCCCGGCCAGGGCACACAGGAGAAGCGCCCATCTGCTTCTCCATCCCCTCTCCTTCCTCTCTGTCTCTCTCTATCCCTCCCGCAGCCGAGGCTCCATTGGAGCAAAGATGGCCTGGACGCTGGGGATGGCTCCTTGGCCTTTGCCCCAGGCACTGGAGTGGCTCTGGTCGCAACAGAGCGACGCCCCAGAGGGGCAGAGCATCGCCCCCTGGTGGGCAGAGCATCACCCGTGGTGGGCGTGCCGGTGGATCCCGGTCGGGCGCATGCGGGAGTCTGTCTGACTGTCTCCCCCAGGTTCCAGCTTCAGAAAAATACAAAAAAAAAAAAAAAAATTGATAGCATTAATAAGTCATTCAAGCACAGCTTTTCCTTGCTTCTAATTAATTTATTCAATTCTAATTCTTTTAAAAAAATTTAATCCACTGCCAAATATCTTGAGTCCTACAGACAAGAAAGCTACATGAGATTAGGAAATCATACCTGTTTATTCACTGCTCTATTCTCTGGACCTAAAACTACCTTGTACTTTGCAAAGAGTTGGTATTCAATACATATTCATTAAAATGAATAAATGGTGTAAGCAAAACCAACTTATGAAAATAAACGCAACCCTCTAATTTCAAATCAAGTTTATTCTAAACAAATTCTCTTTTTTCTTTTTTGTGACAGAAACCTTAAAGAGTCAGAGAGAGGGACAGATAGGGACAGACAGACAGGAAGCGAGAGAGATGAGAAGCATCAATTTTCGTTGCAGCAACTTAGTTGTTCATTGATTGATTTCTCATATGTGCCTTGACCGGGGAGCTACAGCAGAGTGAGTGACCCCTTGCTCAAGCCAGCGACAGTGGGCTTCAAGCCAGTGACCTTTGGGCTCAAGCCAGCAACCATGGGGTCATGTCTATGATCCCACGCTCAAGCCAGCCACCCCACGGCTCAAGCTGGTGAGCCCACACTCAAGCCGGATGAGCCCGCAGCTCAAGCCGGTTACCTTGGGGTTTCGAACCTGGGTCCTCCGTGTCCCGGTCCGACACTCTATCCACTGCGCCACTGTCTGGTCAGGCCTAAATACATTCTCTTAAAGTATGTACAACTCTTCCAGAAAGCAATTTAGAAATGTGTGTCAAAATGCTTTAAAAAGCTCATGCCCTTTGTCCTAGTAATTCCATTTTAAGAACTCTGTCCTTATAAAAAAAATTATCTTAAAGTCAGACAAAATTATGCAAGGATGTTCACTACAGCATTAATTAAAATACCAAAAATAAGAGGAAGCAAACTACCATTGGGAATTTGGTAAATAACTTTGGACATTCAAAGGATGGACTACTATATAGTCATTACACAGTGTTTTGAACCATACTGAATGGCAATGAGAAAGCATTCATAAAACTAAGCAAAAACCAGAAAATTGAAAACAGTAGCCTTTTTTTCCTAAAAGTATATATGTACATGTAAGTAAACATGAACATCTATATTCATGTATATAATCATGAGTACAGATTTACAAATCTATATACATTTGTAATATATAATTATGTATACCAGAGAAAGTTAATATATTTTTATAGATATATAGATAGAAAAACAGGAATAGAAAGGTTAGGTACTTCTTCAAAGTCATACAGCTAATAAATGGCAAAGCTAGGTTTCAAACCCAGGCCATTAAGCTACAGAATCTGTGCTCTTAACCACTAGATAATACTATGTCACAAATTTATAAACAAAAGATGTCAGTATTTGGACGAGACTATTTGGCATATTTAGCTAGTTGATCATGTTTCTACAATGGGTACCAAATAAAGATATCCTAATAAAGACAGTAAAGTTAGAATAATTTGGATATAATTATCTAGTATATTATAATTTTACAAAATAAATCTTTAACTTTAGATCTAATAACATTGAGCTGTGTACTATGTATGTACTTAGTACTATGCAACACAGCTTCTTTAATATGTAATTGAAAACATGGCATTCTAGATTTGTGCCAATAGATAAATGTAGACAATTAGTTGTCAAATGATAGTGAAAGGTGACTATACAACAAAAAGCTTGCTGCAAGCTCAGAACATTAGGTATTTGCAGATACATATACATGCCAGTTGTGAAAATTGATAAAACCATCAATTCAAATTCTGAAATTTACTGAAGATGGTATTTAAATATTAGTATTTCTATTTTATAGAAAGCACTGGTTGGCATGATCTGTAGTGGTGCAGTGGATAAAGCGTTGACCTGGAATGCTGAGGTCACCAATTCAAAACTCCAGACTTGCCCAGTCAAGGCATATACAAAAAAGCAACTACAAGTTGATGCTTGTCACTCCTCCCTCCACCTTTCTCTCTCTCTCTCTTTTTCTCTCTCCTCTCTCTAAAATCAATACATAAAAATATAAATAAAAATAAAGCACTGATCTGGCAGTTTGCTTCTAGAGCCTGCCTATCCTCTGCTTCCAAGGATGTATTAATTCTCTTCATTCCAATAAAATTTTAATCACTATGTTTAAATGTCAAAAAATAATTAATTTTAAAAAAGCATTGGTCTAATGTAGTACTACACATTATTATAGAGACAAATACAGATTATATGTAGCATGCAACGTTTATAAAATCCAAGTTAAGGATTTCCAATTCTCTCCCATTTGCTTTACCAGTATTACTGAAGTCCTGTTTTATATAAAGCACCATGAGAGCACAAACATGTGGTAGAAAAAATAAGGACTCCAACAACTATTACAAAAGAACTAGAGAGAAATAAATGGTACAACTATATACATTAGAGAGAAGTCACTTCCAGCCCCAGGAATCAAAGATTTTGCACAAGTAGTATTTGAGATACGCTTTTAAGGATGTATAGAGTTTCAGTAGGTGGTCAGATATAGGGGTAGAGGTGGAAGGGAATAAAATAAATAGACTTGAAGATGCATTTGGAAAATGATGAATGGTCTACTCGCAAAAAACATAAGGTCCCCTTCAGATATTGCTAGTGTGAATATAAATGGTGCCGTCATTGTGAAAGAGTTTGACAGTTCTTCAAATATTAAACACAGAATTACCATATGACCTAGCAATTCAACTTCTATGCATATATATATTATATATGTGAGGATTTAAAACTTATATACATGTTCACACAAAAACTTGCGCCCAGAAGTTCATGGTTGCATTATGCATAATAGACAAAAAATGGAAACAATCTAAATGTCCATCAACTGTTAAATGGATAAACAATGAAATGTTCAGCCATAAAAAGGAATAAATACTGACAAACACCAGAATAAAAATTTACAAGAAAGGTCCAGCATAGGCAAATCCATAGAGACAGAAAGATCAGTGGTTGCCTAAAGCAGTGGTCCCCAACCTTTTTTGGGCCACGGACCAGTTTAATGTCAGAAAATATTTTCACGGACCGGCCTTTAGGGTGGGACGGGTGTCACGTGACCGAGACAAGCGTCAAGAGTGAGTCTTAGACAGATTTAACAGAGGGAATCTGGTCATTTAAAAAAAATAAAACATCGTTCAGACTTAAATATAAATAAAACGGAAATAATGTAAGTTATTTATTCTTTCTCTGTGGACCGGTACCAAATGGCCCACAGACTGGTACCAGTCTGCGGCCCGGGAGTTGGGGACCACTGGCCTAAAGAGTCAAGGAGGGAGAAATGGGTGTGAATGCTAACAGATCTGAGATTTCTTTTTGGAATGATGACAATACCTGGAATTAGATAATGGTGAAAGCTGTATAACCTTGTGAATGTACTAAATAAACCACTGAGTTGTACATTTTAACATGCTGAATTTTATGGTATGTGAATTATATCTCAATTTTTACAAAACTGTAAAGTACTTATTATAGTAAACTAGGGCTTTAGGCTAGGAAGAACTGGGAACAGATTTGAGTAAGATCATGTAAAAAAGTGATAGACTGCTCATTGCCTACCTGGTCACTACCAGCAGGAAGACAGATAACCAGTAGCAATGTCATTTGGGTGTCAGTAATGTCAGTATCACATACACAAGACGGTGCATTCCTAAGTACTTGGGAAGAAGCAAGTTCAAAAGAAAAATGCACAAGTTATGTGCTGCTTACTTTCAGAGAGCTTGTAACCTCTCTTTGAAAATTACAATTCATAAGACCATCCACTGAGTTTTAACTCCAGTGTCTAAGAGTGCATATAAATTTGTTTCAATCAGATAACAAGGTTTAATGGAATAAATATTGCACTAGAGATCAGGAGAATTAAGTTCAAGTGCTAGATCCATTAGGCTTATCACTCAACCTTTCTGACATTCCATTTCTTTCGCCATAAGCAAAGACAATACCTGACTCACCTATCTTCCAGTGCTGTTAAAATGATGAAACAGATAAAACATTTAGAATAAAACATTATATAAATATAGTTTTTAGAATATAATTCTGTGTAATTACCACCTTTTTGTTCTGTTCCTCACCAAAGTGTCTATCTTTTTTACACCTTTCAAACTGGAAGAATGATACTTATTGAGAATCTAGCATGATGAATTTTTAATCAACATTCATTTGGATTTTTTCCAGTTTATTTTTTTCCAGTTTTATTGATATCATTAAAATTACATAAATTTAAGGTATACAACATAATTTCATATTATGTCTATATTGCAGAATGATTACCAAAGTAAGTTTAGTTAACATCCATCGCCTCACAGTTACCATTTTTTTCTTGTGATGATCACTTAAATTATCAAATGTAGTTTTTAGTCATTTTACTTTTTTTTTTTTTTTTTTTTTTTTTTTTTATTTTTCTGAAGTTGGAAATGGGGAGGCAGTCAGACAGACTCCCGCATGCTCCCAACCGGGATCCGCCAGCATGCCCACCAGGGGGCAACGGCTCTGCTCATCTGGGGCGTTGCTCTGTTGCTACCAGAGCCATTCTAGCACCTGAGGCAGAGGCCATGGGGCCATCCTCAGCGCCCAGGCCATCTTTGCTCCAATGGAACCTTGGCTGCGGGAGGGGAAGAGAGAGACAGAGAGGAAGGAGAGGGGGAGGGGTGGAGAAGCAGATGGGCGCTTCTCCTGTGTGCCCTGGCCGGGAATCGAACCCAGGACAGTTTTTAGCCATTTTATACTTAAGTTCTGACCCACAAGATCAAAAGATTTCAAATATTCACAACATTTGTGGTAAAAAGTCTTAAGTTCCCCAGACTCTTCTCTGGGAGTTTAGCCTCCAGATATACCATGTGACAATGATTCATTAAACTAGAACAAATCAAACAGTCCAATGGCAAAGCCTGTTTTAGCACAAGCCAGTTCAGTGGTGTGATGTTCCCAGGCCTGACTATAAGAAACTTCAAGGGAATTTACTCCCTGCCTTTAACTGTAGTCATATATAACTAAACACATAAATTTGTGTCAATCTGATGAGCCAAAAAGCACTCAATTCTTTTACGCATTTTGTCCTAACTCCTCTAAAATTTTAAACGCCTATTTCAATGTGGAATCAATAAAAAAGAAAAATCCAGTTATATGTATTACTTTGGGAATATTTGGGATTGCCTGTAGCAGTTCATAAATATCTCTTCCTTTTTTAATTGTCCTACTGATTTGAGAGCGAGAGAGAGAAAGAAGTATCAACTCATTGTTTCACTTAGTTGTTCCATTTAGTTATACACTCATTGGTTGCTTCTTGTATGTGTCCTGACTGGGATGGAACCAGCAACCTCAGTGTGCTGGGATGATGCTATATCCACTGAGCAACCTGGCTAGGGCCTCATAAATATCTTATTGATAAACCCACTGAAACACATACTCTTGCAATTCATATCACAATCGCATTCCTCAAAATATATGTGGCCAGCCAAAATGGAAACCTTTTATAACTACATGAAAATATTAAACAAGACCAATTCTGGTCAGTTGGTTGGAGCATCATTCCCAAACGCCAGGGTTGCAGGTTCCATACCTAATCAGGGCACATACAGAAATCAACCAATGAATGAATAATGGGTGGAACAACAAGTGGATGCTTCTCTCTCTCTCCCTTCTCTCTAAAATCAATCAATAAAATTTGAAATAAATAAGACCAATTCTGTAATTGTAAATTTAATACAGGTTTGGTAATACATTACCAAAAAAAGTCTATATAATGGATAAGTCCAAATTAATTACATATCTAGTGAAATTAGTCTTCATTATGCAACAGAATATAAAATCCTCACAATTTTTTACATATTGCTGAAGGATCGCAGAAATTTCCCTTATTGCCTGATGATAGTTGTATAGCTCATCTCTATCTGGCAGTTTCAATCAGCAGCAAACAAAACATTCACCTAGAATGGTACCTGCTTTTGCCAATGGCAAAAAAAGTTTATTTCAAGTCTTTTATCTCTGATTAGGTACAAAAATAAAAGGTGGAACAAATAGGACAAAAGGGAATCTGGCCCAGAAAACAAACAAATAAACCCGATCTTTCTCTTATAGGTAATCTCTTCTAAAATGCTAAATGCTAAAACTTTATCTTCCTTCTCAAAAATCATTTTTTTGCTCTATCTCCCTTTTTTAAAACATGAGTGTTTTTTAGCTTCAACTAGAATTTAAACAAAGGGGTAGATAAAAACGGGGAAAAAGCATTTTTGTCCCATTTTTTATCCCACTTGACATTTCAGAAATGAACCACTGGATGGCAACAGTTACTAAGGAGATTAACCATAGAATCAGATATTACCACCTAAAAAAGGAAAAAAAGAAAAAAAATTCACCCTGGCCAAAATCTAGTTAGCAAAATCATTTATTAATCCAGTTAATACTGGTCAAAACATGCTTCCATTAAAAAATCAATTTATATCAAGTATAAGAAGTGCTATAATTAAAAATTTCAATAATATTAATGTTTTATCATATAATAGTAAAAATCTCACCTATACATTTGTCAACAACCAATTTTACCCTCTCTAAGATTCTATTTCTGAAATAGCATTGCTAATTAAAAGAGAACTTAGTAAAAATGAACATTCTATCACAAAACATATATACAGTGTGTCCGTACAGTCATATGCACTTTTGACCAGACACAGGAAAGCAACAAAAGACTATAGAAATGTGAAATCTGCACCAAATAAAAGGAAAACCCTCCCAGTTTCTGTAGGATGATGTGTCAGCATGTGCACACGCGCAGATGGTGACATAACACTGGAGTATACAGCGGAGCAGCCCACGGCCATGCCAGTCGAGATGTGGACGATACAGAGGAAAGTTCAGTGTGTTCTGTGGCTTGCTAAATTTGAATCCGTGACCAAAGTGCAACGTGAATATCGGCACGTTTATAAGGAAGCGCTACCACATAGGAATAACATTACTCGGTGGGATAAGCAGTTGAAGGAAACCGGCAGTTTGGTGGAGAAACCCTGTTCTGGTAGGCCATCAGTCAGTGACGAGTCTGTAGAGGATATACGGGATAGCTACCTAAGGAGCCCTAAAAAATCTGTGCGTGAGCCTAACCTGTGATGGCGCAGTGGATAAACCATCGACCTGGAAATGCTGAGGTCGCCGGTTCGAAACCCTGGGCTTGCCTGGTCAAGGCACATATGGGGAGTTGATGCTTCCAGCTCCTCTCCCCCTTCTCTCTCTCTGTCTCTCCTCTCTAGAAAATGAATAAATAAAAGTTAAAAAAAAAAAATCTGTGCGTGAGCCCACATCGAACTACACTGAATAGGTATGAAACTGGGAGAGTTTTCCTTTTATTTGGTGCAGATTTCACATTTCTATCATCTTTTGTTGCTTTCCTGTGACCGGTCAAAAGTGCACCATGACTTGATGGACACACTGTATTGTATGTTTGTTTATATAATTTTCTAGTCATGTTGTCAAATCATGTAACAGCATGATAAACACCACCAAGCTCTCAACTATAAGTAGAGAATACACTTTCACAAAGAATGACTTTTAATAAGACAACTGGATTATGAAACATTTATTTTATTTTTATTCAGTGAGAGGAGGAGAGGGAGAGAGACAGACTCCCCACACTCCCCCACTCCCCACATTCGCTGGGACCAGGATCCACCAGGACAGTCCACTAGGGATTGAGGCTGTGCCCATCTGGGGCCCTTGCTCCATTGCACAGCAAATGAGCTCTTCTTAGTGCCTAAGAGGGAGGCCACGGAGTCATCCTCAATGCCGGGGGCCAACTTGCTCCAATCGAGCAATGGCTGCGGGGGGGGGGGGGGGAGGGGGAGGATGGGGAGCAAGAGGGGGAAGGGTGGAGAAGCAGATGGGCGCTTCTCCTGTGTGCACTGACCAGGAATCAAACCTGGGACATCCACACGCCAAGCTGATGCTCTACCACTGAGCCAACTGGCCAGGGCTGAAATTTTTATTTTTAACATGTTAATTTGTATGCTGAGTTAGGAACTAAAATATTAGTAGTTACAAATTTTGTTTCTGCTAACTTTTAAGAATAATCATCACTCCCATGAATATAACCTAGAGCTATGAGAAAGCTTAAGGAAAGACAATCTTTATTTTACACTACCTCTCCTCACAAACCTTCAAAAATGAAGCTCCCTTAAGAAATTCAGATTTGGGCCCTGGCTGGTTGGCTCAGTGGGAGAGCGTCAGCCTGGTGTGCAGGAGTCCCGGGTTCGATTCCCAGCCAGGGCATACAGAAGCGCCCATCTGCTTCTCCACTCCTCCCCCTCTCCTTCCTCTCTGTCTCTCTCTTCTCCTCCCGCAGCCAAGGCTCCATTTGAGCAAAGTTGGCCCGGGTGCTGAGGATGGTTCCGTGGCCTCTGCCCCAGGCGCTAGAATAGCTCTGGTTGCAACAGAGCAACACCCAGATGGGCAGAGCTTCACCCCCTGGTGGGCATGCTGGGTGGATCCCAGTTGGGCGCATGCGGGAGTCTGTCTGACTGCCTCCCCATTTCCAACTTCAGAAAAATACAAAAAAAAAAAGAAATTCAGATTTGAAAAATAAGCTAAATAAAACATTTTAAACTACTAAAATATGCCCTAACTAGATAGCTCAGCTGGTTAGAGCACTGCCCCAAAGCACAGAGGTTTGCCAGTTCAATCCCTAGAGAGATAGAGAGAGAGGAGAGAAGCGGGAAGCATTAACTCCTAGTAGTTGCTTCCTTGACCGAACATGCCCAGGGCTTTGAACTGGTGACCTCAGTGTTCCAGGTCAACGTTTTATCCACTGTGTCACCACAGGTCAGGCTCTGGCTCTCTTTCTCTCCCTTACTCTCTTTCTAAAAAAAAACCTTCTAAAATATACATTTTCAAAAATGGACTTGCTATTTCTCCTCTTCTCTCTTATTTAGCCTACCAGATAGACCAACATGTTTTGCCTTTCCCCACCTAAATTAAGCCCCCTACTTTTAACTCAGAAGCGTCACCTACACCAATTTTAGAATGCAAGGCTTACTACTAACTTCTAGTTGGTGCAGCAAAACGTATGGGTCAATGTTCAAGAGATAATTACTGAAGGACATAGCAATTCATTTTGGAAAAAAACACAGTACTCCAAAAGTTTCTACAGTAGCATCCACCGCAAACATTCTCCAAGAACCACTCAAAGGGAAAAAGTAAACACAGCTGCAATTCAGTACCAAATAAAATTTTGGAAAGAGTTTTGCTGATACTGTAACTAACGCCCAATATAATCAGCAGCAATATCCTGAAATACTGGAATGAAAAGGCTATATTCCTTAATAAAAACTTCTCAAATTTCTTTCTAGAAGGAAAACTGTACTCCCAATTTCAGACCCAAAATTTTCTCACAGAATGTAAATGGTATTTTGGGATTTCTTTAGATTCACACAGCACCGGAGAGAACCATTATACTCTACCTAATTCTAAGTTAAAATCGGAAAAAGTTAACTACTTTGCTCAACTACAAAAACTTCATTTCTAATCTATAGTTTTAATGTAAAATCTATTTTCTAAGTCTCTAATTAAAGATGGGAGAAAGGAAGGTCTTTTTACAAATAATATTACCATTAAGTACTTAGGTCACCACCGCCTGACCACTGTAGTGGTGCAGTGGATAAAGTGTTGACCTGGAATGGTGAGGTTGCTGTTTCAAAACCCCAGGCTTGCCCGGTCAAAGCACATATGAGAAGCAACTACCACCTATGGGCTATGCTTTCCACTCTTCCCCCTCTTCTTTTTCTCTCCTCTCTCTAAAACCAATACATAAAATCTTTTAAAAAAAAATGTCTCAAATGTATGTATCAACATTATTATTATTCTATTTAGTCATCTTACCTATTCAATGATCTTCATGTTAAGTAACAAACTCAGAAAAGCTAAGTGGCTTGCCCAAGATCACAAAACTATGCAGGGATCTAAAGCCATGTACTTCACACTCCAAAGCTCACACCCTTTCACCACATCAAATTGAATTAGGTCAACCTGCTAAACAAGGCAGTATAACTAAAATAAATACTAAGCAATGAAATAAGCAGAGATCTACAAATATTGCAATGTCATGGCTAACAGTAATAGTAATGTCAGGAAAAAAACTTCTTTAAATTAAATTAAGTGTAACAGATTATCAAGCCCACTAATTCCTCTCTGCCAGAGTTCAACAGGCAAATCATGCTTTCCTTTAGTAATTTCCGGCAGCTACTTCTATATAATGTCTAACTATCACATGTATAACAACATAGGTGCCACAACAGGTTTCTAAGAAAGAAGGCAGCTTACATATTCATTAGAAAAACCACAGGAATAAAGTTTCTGGCAATTGAAGTAAGAAATGTTACTCTATATTTTCCCTATCATAATAAATGGGTAAGGTTGAAGTTAGAAGGAAGTCTTGGCTTCTGCTCGTTATACCAAACAGAAAATAAACATTGAACACTCCAAAGGAATATTCTATTTTAGTAAGTTAAAAGAGCTCAAACACTCATAAACCTCCAATTAATACCAATAAGGGGAGGACAGCATAATGACTAAAAGCATGGACTCCTAGAATACTAAAGCTCAGAGTGTGATCTTAGCTAACTTGTTTCACTTCTCTTAGCCTCATTTTCCTCAGCTAGAAAACAAGGGTAGCAGTAACCATAATCAGAGTTACTGATGATTAAGTAAGACAATATATCTAAACTTGTACACCAGGGCTTAACACATGGTAATTGCTCAACAAATATTGTTATTACTACTATTAATATTACCACTACTACTATTATTAAGGTCAGTTTGCCTAAGAACCTTGTCTTCCTATACTCTTACTCTCTACTCCACAAAAATAATAAAAAACCCATTATACTTGTCTTAAACTAACAAGTAACCTGAGCATATTAAGTACTACATATACATTCATTCAACATTTATTAAGCATCTACTATGTGCCAAACATTCTAGTATATACTGGGAACACAAAAATAAATAAGACATGATCCCTGCTTATTAAGACAGATAAAGAAAAAGATAATCAAATAAATGCAATAACGTATTACAGACACTTTAACAGTTAGATACATAACATGGGAACACAGAAGAATTCGATTCCAATTGGGATACTAATAAAGGAAATCAGAGATTACAACTCTGAAACATGAAGGTATCCAATAGGATGAAAAAGAGGGACAACAGTGACAGCAGCAGTATATAGTGGTAGTTACAAACATCAGCTTTACAATCCAGGAAGATACCTGGATTCAAATCCTGCCTCCGTGCATGACCTCGTGTGTATTACATAATTTCTCTAAGCTCCAGTTTCCTTACCTATAAATCGGGGATAATATCACTTTCCTCATATGGTAGTTGTAAAATTTATTTGAGGATATATAAGTAAGCATTTAGCCCAGTACACAATAAGCACTCAGCATGTAGCAGTTATTACTTTGATTCTAGAAGCAGTGGAAGCAAATATATCAGGGCATATTACAGATTCAGAGGTTCATAGAACTACAGCAATTCGGTATAGATGGAATATAAAAAGCAAAAAAAAAAGTAGGGTACAGCAAGAATAGGGTTGATAAAATAGAAGCAAAATCCTAAATAACTTTGGAATTTAGACTTACCTTTTATCTAAGGAACGTGAAGGCTTCTTGCCAAAGGAGTGAAATGATTAAACTGGCAGTAGAGAATTTACTCTGATAACGCATTAGAGAAAGAATTAGAGAGGTATAATCTTAGAGGTAGATAAAACCAAGGATTAATGCAATAAGTGCAGGTGAAAGATGATGGTTTGATTTACAGCAGAAGCAGTGAGGATATAGTGAAAGGGACATGTAAACAAGACGTTAAGAACAAACCTACAGGACTTAGTGCCTGCCTGCTTAGATGTATGTGGTGAGAAGAAACAGCAGATGTGAGCTCCGAGGTTTCTGAGGTCAGTGACTAGCTTCTAGGGCAATGTAATTAACCCTGGGGGGGGGGGGGGGGGATAAGCGGTGGAAGGAGGAAAAGGATAAGTGGTGGAGGGGGAAATGAAAAGTTAGTTTCAGAACTGGTGAGGCTTAGATGTTTATGAAACATGTATACATTGGGCAGTTGGAAGGCCTCTTAGCAGACGGCTAAAAGAAGGGAGACAGGGAAGCAATTGGGTATCTTAAGAGAAGACTGCTGAGCCTGACCTGTCGTGGCGCAGTGGATAAAGCGTCGACCTGGAATGCCGAGGTCGCCGGTTCACCTGGGCTTGCCGGGTCAAGGCACATATGGGAGTTGATGCTTCCTGTTCCTCCCCCTTCTCTCTCTCTCTCTCTTTCTCTCCCCCCTCTAAAAAAAATGAATAAATAAAAATAATTAAAAAAAAAAAAAGACTGCTGAAAGTGCAAATGCCAAAGGTCCTGAACTAGGACATGCTTGGAGAGTTTATAGAATGTAATGAAGCAATTGTGGTTTTGCTCAAGTATGAGCAACAGTCTTATGCTGATGGATTCTGTGGCCTTTCATGTAAAATCATGGCTCCTTTAAACCTTCCACTTAAACCCCATTAAACTACTGAAGACACCCAAACATCAAACTTTACAGTGACCATCCACTAACATAGGGCAATGACTCATACATTAATTAGTTTAGGATCTTGGACTGTCACAAGACCATGGGAAAATTAAATGAGGTAATGCAATTAAAGTGCACAATGCCTACAACACTCAAATATAACTTGTTAATATCTGAAAGGAGTTTAAAAAGGTAAACATAATTTGAATAAATAATTTACATTGTTTTTATATTCCTTCAAATGTTTAGTTCCTGCAAAGATTGATGTCTTTAATGAACAGGGATATTTTTTTCATCTTTGTAATTCCAAAGCCTAGCACCAAGCTTATCAAATAGTAAACTTTAGGTAAATTATTGTACTATGGAATAAATAAATCCACTCTACAATACCAATCAGAATTCTCAAACTGACAACGACTCTAATCTCTGAAAGACAATTTAATTATGCAAGATGTGACTTCATAAAATTGCAGCCCTACTCCAAACTACAGTCTTATTTTCTTCTGAAAAGAATGAGTGAATAATAATTGTAACAGATAAGAAACAAGGAGATCATACACAATAGTAAGTATCTTTTTTTTTTTGAAGTTGTGTTTTTTTTCTGTATTTCTTTTTTTTTTTTTTTAATTTTTTTTTATTCTTTTTTTTTTTAGAGAGGAGAGAGAGACACACAGAGAGAGAGAAGGGGGGAGGAGCAGGAAGCATCAACTCCCATATGTGCCTTGACCAGGCAAGCCCAGGGTTTTGAACCGGCGACCTCAGCATTTCCAGGTCGACGCTTTATCCACTACGCCACCACAGGTCAATAGTAAGTATCTTGGATAATGTATTATCATATTATTCTAAATTTTGGGGGGGGGGGGTTATAGCTCAAACTCGTACTTGATTTAAGTAGTCTTAAATAATAGTCTCTTCAAATTAAAAGAATATAAACTTTCCTTTCTTAACCTGTCACTCAAATCCTAAGTGAAACGGGTACTAAACTATAGTACGGAACCTTACTGTTCATAGAATTAAAATAACTAGTAATTTAATGTAATTGAAACCACTGAACAGAGACATCCAAGATCTGTTACTATTGCTGGACACTGTTTCGGGTGTTCAGCAAATAGTATGCTACTTAAAAATTGAATTCATACCTCACCTCTTAAGCAGTTGTTAGAAGACACTAGATGCAAAACTAATTGCTATGTTTTATATGTTATTCTACTTATCCAATTGTTTATTATCCTGGCAAAAGAATTCTGCTATATTCTTCTTAGAGACTATATTCCATCCACATCAGATGCTCTCAGACTACACCTACACAAACCAACCATCTCCTCCACTTCAGTTTTGTCTCCTCTCAAACATTTTTCCAGGCTTTGTCAGGGAGAAGATACATGGAGAAAAAAAAAAAGTAAACACTAATACTATGACCAATTGCTCTT
This sequence comes from Saccopteryx leptura, assembly GCF_036850995.1. Lineage (NCBI taxonomy): Eukaryota > Metazoa > Chordata > Mammalia > Chiroptera > Emballonuridae > Saccopteryx > Saccopteryx leptura. The sequence goes on along the minus strand of NC_089508.1, from coordinate 162,674,889 downwards.
CTGGTAGTATGGCAAACACAGATTTAAAGCACATGAGCTCCCCTCATCCCCTATCCACCTTCAGCATACACAAGAGGGGCAGAAACTTCAAGAAATAGAATACTGCCTGACCAGGCAGTGGTGCAGTGGATAGAGCATCCGACTGGGATGCGGAGGACCCAGGAAGACCCTGAGGTCGCCAGCTTGAGCGTGGGCTCATCTGGCTTGAGCAAAAAGCTAACCAGCTTGGACCCAAGGTCGCTGGCTCAAGCAAGGGGTTGCTCGGTCTGCTGAAGGCCCGCGGTCAAGGCACATATGAGAAAGCAATCAATGAACAACTAAGGTGTCGCAACGAAAAACTGATGATTGATGATTCTCATCTCTCTCCATTCCTGTCTGTCTGTCCCTATCTATCCCTCTCTCTGACTCTCTCTCTCTGTCCCTGTAAAAGAAAAAAAAAAGAATAAAGCTAAACCTCTATCTGAAATCTTATATAAAAATTAACTCTAGGCCCTGGCCGGTTGGCTCAGTGGTAGAGCATTGGCCCAACATGTGGATGTCCTGGGTTTGATTTTCAGTCAGGGCACACAGAAGAAGCACCTGTCTGCTTCTCCACCCCTCCCCCTCTCACTTCTCTCTCTTTCTCTCTTCCCCTCCTGTAGCCACAGCTCAATGGAAGTGAGTTGGTCCCAGGCACTGAGGATGGCTCCATGTCCTCTGCCTCAGGCGCTAAAAAATGGCTCAGGTTGCAACTGAGCAAGGACCCCAGATGGGCAGAGCACTGCCTCCTAGTGGGCTTACTGGGTGGAACCCAGTGGGGTGCATGTGGGAGTCTGTCTCTGCCTCCCCTCCTCTCACTAAATTAAAAAAAAAATTAACTCTAAATAGATCAAAGACCTAAATATAAAAGCTAAAACTATAAAACTCTTAGAAGAAAAGTCATAAAAAATCGACACCGAATTATGCAGTTTCTTAAACATGACACCAAAGCATAAGCCACAAAAGGAATAAATATAAAAATTGGGCTACGCCAAAATTTGAAAATGTCAATGACACAAACAAGTGAACAGACAACCCACGGAATGGGAGAAAATATTTGTGAATCACACATCTAAGGGACTAGTATACAGAATATATAATTTTTTTTCTAAAAACAAAACAAAACACACACAATGCAACAGTAAAAACACAAATAACCCAATCAAGACATGGAAAAAATATTTGAATAGACATTTTTCCAAAGATATACAAATGGCCAACAAGCACACGAAATGAAGCTTCATTAGGCACTGAGGAAATGCAAATCAAAACCACAATGAGCCTGACCAGGCGGTGGCGCAGTAGATAGAGCGTCGGACTGGGATGCGGAAGGACCCAGGTTCGAGACCCCAAGGTCGCCAACTTGAGCGCAGGCTCATCTGGTTTGAGCAAAAAGCTCACCGGCTTGGACCCAAGGTCGCTGGGCTCCAGCAAGGGGTTACTCGGTCTGCTGAAGGCCCACGGTCAAGGCACATGTGAGAAAGCAATCAATGAACAACTAAGAAGTTGCAATGCGCAATGAGAAACTAATTAATGATTGATGCTTCTCATCTCTCTCCGTTCCTGTCTGTCCCTGTCTATCTCTGCCTCTGTTAAAAAAAAAAAAAAAAAAAAAAAGCCCACAATGAGATACCACTCTATATCCACCAGAATGGCATATTCAAAAACAATATAAAATAACAATTTTAGCAAGGATGTGGAGAAATTGGGACACTCATACATTGCTGGTGGAATGTAAAATGTTCCAGCTGCTGTAGAAAACACATTGGTAATTTCTCAGAAAGTTAAACATAGAGTTATCATATGACCAACCAATTCCACTCCTGGGTCTATACACAAGAGAACTAAAAGATATGTTCACACAAAACTTGTACACAAATATAGCATCACTATTTATAAAAGCCAAAACATGGAAATAACCTAACAATCAATTGTCTTCAAACAATCAACAAAATGTGGTTTATCCACAGAACATTCCAATGACACATGTGGAAACCTTGAAAACAATATGCTAAGTGAAAGAAGCAAGGCACAAGACTATTGTATGATTCCATTTAAATAAAATGCTCAGACAAGGCAAATCCAGAGAAAGTAGATAAGTGATTACCAGAGCCTGCAGGGAGAGGGAAACGAGAAATGACTGCTAATAATAAAAATATCTTAAAATAGTGGTGATGGTTGCTCAACTTTGTGAATCGATTAAAAACCACTGAATAGTACACTTTAAAGAGTGAATTCTATGATGTGTGGATTATATTTAAATTTTTAAAAATTGGGAATTGGAATTTGAAAAATACTTCAGAAATTTGTTAAATTTCTTATTTGGTTAAATATACTCTAGTTTTGTAAGAAAATGTCTTTGTTGTTAGGGAATGTACACTGAAGAATTTAAAAGTAAAGAGCATTATGTATATACAACCTACTTACTTTCAAATGGTTCCAATAAATTATTTATTTATAGAGATAAAGAGAATGAGACAAAATGAATATAATTGGTGAATCTAGGTAAAGGGTATATGAGAGCTCCCTGTACTATTTGTGCAACTTTCCAGTAAGTGTAAAATTATATCAAAATAAAAATTAACAGCCCTCACTGGATAGCTGGATTGGTTAAAACTTCGTCCCAAAGTGCAGAGGTTGTTGGTTCAATCCTTTGTCAGGGAATACAGTGTGTCCGTAAAGTCATGGTGCACTTTTGCCTGGTCACAGGAAAGCAACAAAAGACGATAGAAATGTGAAACCTGCACCAAATAAAAGGAAAACCCTCCCAGTTTCTGTAGGATGATGTGGCAGCATGTGCGCATGCGCAGATGATGACATAACACTGTGTATACAGCACAGCAGCCCAGGGCCATGCCAGTCGAGATAGATATGGACGGTACAGAGGAAAGGTCAGTGTGTTCTGTGGCTCGCTAAATTCGAATCTGTGACCAAAGTGCAACGTGAATATCAGCGCGTTTATGACGAAGCGCCATCACATTAGGAATAACATTACTCGGTGGGATAAGCAGTTGAAGGAAAATGGCAGTTTGGTAGAGAAACCCCGTCTGGTAGGTCATCAGTCAGTGACGAGTCTGTAGAGGCTATACGGGATAGCTAACTATGGAGCCCTAAAAAATCTGTGCATGAGCCCACATTGAACTGCACTGAATAGGTATGAAACTGGGAGAGTTTTCCTTTTATTTGGTGCAGATTTCACATTTCTTTTGTCTTTTGTTGCTTTCCTGTGACCGGTCAAAAGTGCACCATGACTTTACGGACACACTGTATAAAGGAACAGGTCTATGTTCCTGTTTCTCTCTATCCCTTCCGCTCTCTCTAAAATCAATAAGAGAATTTATTCAATATAATTTAACTATTACCCCTTTTGGGATTTGCTCTTTGATGGTAGTTTGTTTCACATGTTACTAAATTTAGCAATAGTTCAATTTTCAAAAGATAATAAAGTGTAGAGATTTAGCAGAAAATAAGTAAACATGAGAAAAAAATCAATTAGAAGTTGACAGGAGCCTGATCAGTCAGTGGTGCAGTGGATAGAGCGTCAGAATGGGACGCTGAAGTCCCAGGTTCGAAACCCCAGGGTCTCCAGCTTGAGCGCGGGCTCATCTGGTTTGAACAAGGCTCACCAGCTTGAGCCTAAGGTCACTGGCTCAAGCAAGATGTCACTCAGTCTGCTGTAGCCCCCTGGTCAAAGCACATGAGAAATCATCAATGAACTAAGGTGCTGCAATGAAGAGTTGATGTTTCTCATCTCTCTCCCTTCCTGTCTGCTTGTCCCTATCTGTCCTTCTTTCTGACTCTCTCTGTCTCTGTCACACACACACACACAAAAAAGAATGAAAGAAACTGATAGGAGCTCAAAGTCCTGTCAAAGTATAGCACCCAAGGTACCAACTGACATGGTCAAAATTTTATTTGACTAAGATTTCATAAAATGCCTCTAAAAACTTTTTAAATTTGCCTGATCAGGCGGTGGCGCAGTGGATAGAGCGTCAGACTGGGATGCAGAGGACCCAGGTTCAAGACTCCAAGGTTGCCAGCTTGAGCGCGGGCTCATCTGGTTTGAGCAAAAGCTCACCAGCTTGGACCCAAGGTCGCTGGCTTGAGCAAGGGGTTACTTGGTCTGCTGAAGGCCTGTGGTCAAGGCACATATGAGAAAGCAATCAATGAACAACTAAGGTCTCACAACGAAAAACTGGTGATTGATGCTTCTCATCTCTCTTTGTTCCTGTCTGCCTGTCCCTGTCTATCCCTCTCTCTGACTCTCTCTCTCTGTCCTTGTAAAAAAAAAAAAAAAAAAAAAAAAAAAACTTTTTAAATTCATTATTACAGAAAACACTATAGGTTTAATTATCTAGGTTTAATACAATATTGAGATAATTTTTCCAAAACTCAACTCATCACATAAAGGATAAAAAGTTATTCTTCCTGGAATTTAATCAATATATGAAGCATTGTCATCAATCACAAATAGTGTGAGGTCAAATCAGAAAAAAAATAAGGGTTCTATTACAGAAACATCTACTCAGAGTCCAGTATTCTGTGTTAACTGTGTTCAGTGGCTTCAGGGAGAATATCAGTAAGTGCTCAGTCTCTCCCTGTAATAGATGCTTTTTAATCTTCAGTCGATATTTTGATTTGCTAATATCTATGATGAAATGCGATGCCAATATCTGTGATGAAATTACATAAGGATTGTTATAAAACTTGTTCTCACTCATAGCCATTCACAGATTCAAAGCAGTCCCTCTTAAAAGCTCAACAGCATTTTTTGTAGAAAGACCCATCCTAAAATTTATGCGGAATCTCATGGGATCCTGAACAGCCAAAACAATCTTGGGGGAAAAAAAATGGCCAAAGATGGAAGACTAACACTTTCTGATTTCAAAACTTACTACAAAAGCTACAGTAATCAAAACAGTGTGGGCCTGACTTGTGGTGGCACAGTGGACAGAGTTGAGGTCGCCAGTTTGAAACCCTAGGCTTGTCCGGTCAAGGCACATATGAGAAACAACTATTACAAGTTGCTGCTCCCTGCTCCCCCCTTTCTCTATCTCTCCTCTAAAATAAATAAATAAAATCTTAAAAGAAAAAAGAAAAACAGTGTGGTACTGGTGTTAAGAAAGACATATAGACCAGTGGAATTGAACAAAGAACCCAGAAATAAATCCTCCCATATGCGGTCAATCGATTTTCAATGAGGATGCTTAGACCACTCAATGGCAGAAAAGGCAGTCTTTTCAACAGTGCTAGAAAAACTGGATATTTACATGCAAAAGAATGAAGTTATACCCTTACCTTACATCATACACAAAAATGAACTCACAATGGATTAAAGACCCAAATAGGAGCTAAAACTATAAAATTCTTAGAAGAACGCATTGGAAAAAATATTAAAAATGGATTTGGCAATGACTTCATGGATATGACACAAAGTACACACAATAAAAGAAAAAAATAGATCAAAAGAACTTCATCAAATTAAAAACTTGTGCATGAAAAGACACTTTCAAGAGTGAAAAGGCAACCCATGGAATGGGAGAAAACATATACAAATTATATAAAATATATCTGATAAGGGATTAATAATATACAGAATAAAGAACTCCTACAATTAAACAATGAAAAAACAACCCAATTAAAAATGGGCAAAGGAAAGCCCTGGCCAGTTGGCTCAGTGTAGAACATCAACCCACATGTGGAAGTCCTAGGTTCGATTCCTGGCCAGGGCACACAGGAGAAGCACCCATCTGCTTCTTCACCCTCCCCCCTCTCCTTTCTCTTTATCTCTCTCTTCCCCTCCTGCAGCCAAGGCTCCACTGGAGCAAACTTGGCCCAGGCACTGAGGATGGCTCCATGGCCTCTACCTCAGGTGCTAAAAGGGCTCTGGTTGCAACGGAGCAACATCCCAGATGGGCAGAATCTCACCCCCTAGCGGGTAGGCCGGGTGGATCCCTGTCGGGTGCGTGCGAGAGTCTGTCTCTCTGCCTCCCACTTCGCACTTCAGGGGGAAAAAAAAATAAGCAAAGGATTTAAATAGACATTTCACCAACGAAGGTATACAATGGCCAGTAAGCACATGAAAAGATGCTCAACATCACTGTTAGGAAAATTCCAATCCAAACCCCAATGAGATACTACTTGACACCATCAGAGTGGCTATTATTTAAAACAGGCAACCTAAACTGTTCTCCTGCTCAATTTGTTAGTTTTTAGGGCTAATACCTGGGGGTACACTTGGTTTTTCTCTTTTCAAAATTGCACGCTAATGCAGGTGAATCAAACCACTAGGATACAGTGGGATATCCACTTTTTTTAAATTTTTTTTATTTTTTATTTATTCATTTTTAGAGAGGGAGAGAGACACAGAGAGAGAGAGAGAGAGAGAGAGAGAAAGAGGGGGGGGGAGAAGCTGGAAGCATCAACTCCCATATGTGCCTTGACCAGGCAAGCCCAGGGTTTTGAACCGGCGACCTCAGCATTTCCAGGTCGATGCTTTATCCACTGCGCCACCACAGGTCAGGCCAGGATATCCACTTTTTTAAAACACACTTTCTACTACTGAAAACAGCATCCATTAAGGGAAAAACAAGAACTAAAGTATGTATAAAGGAAAAAGAACATGTTGCTAAATTTCAGCCTAACAAATAAAAAAGAACTTTATAAACAACTTTACTTTCTTCCTGGTTTAGGTAAAGTTTACCAGAAAAAAGGTAAAATAATCATAAAGGCAAATGTTCTTCTTTCACAGGAACCATACACTGTAACTATCAATACTTAGTATACAGATTTTAGTTTTTACAATTAATTACAGTTTAACAATATTACAGAACAAGTGTTTCCCATATTGGCAAAGTTGCAAACATTAGTGCAAAGTTGGGTATACATGCCTTTCTCTATCAATGTTTTAATATTTCTAATTCTTTAAAAATGATTAATGACAAGGCCTGAACTTCTCAAGTTCAATTACAAAAGTACCTTAGAATAGTATTCCTTCTATGTTCAATGATACAGTGATTTCCTTAATACACTGATCAACATGGTAGTCACCAATGTCATTAAATAATGAAAGACTTTCCCCATAAGGTCAACCATGAATTATATGATAGTTTGAGAAAGACATTTTTTTTTTCTTGTGGGAGTTACAGAGAGAGTCAGAGAGAGGGACAGATAGAAACAAGCAGACAGGAAGGAAGAGAGATAAGAAACATCAATTCTTCATTGAGGTTCCTTAGTTGTTCATTGATTGATTTCTCATTCATGCCTTGACCAGGGGGCTACAGCAGACAGAGTGACAACTTGCTCGAGCCAGTGACCTTAGGCTCAAGCTGGTGAGCCTTGCTCAAACTAGATGAGCTCGTGCTCAAACTGACAACCTCAGGGTCTCAAACCTGGGTCCTCCACATCCCAGTCCGATGCTCTATCCACTGTGCCACCGCCTGGTCAAGCTGAGAGAGACATTTCTTAAGCAACTAATTAATTCATTAGTACAATGCATCAAACGAGAAACAATAAGCAGAACAATCTAGCAGGTAGGATTAACTAGAATGAGAAGCAGATGACCTGTTTTCTACTACAAATTAGATGTGTGATCCTGACTAAGTCACTTAGCTCAATGGTTCCCAAACTTCTAGGGCTTCAGCCAGAGTCCTGATGTAAAGTTTCCATTTGATATTTTCTCAAATGTGAATATTTTAAAAATTCATTTTGAGCCCTAAGCCAAACAGCTTGGTTGGTTAGAGCAGTGGTCCCCAACCATTTTTAAGCCACAGACCGGTTTATTTATTTATTTTTTTTTTTATTTTTTTTTTTTACAGAGACAGAGAGTGAATCAGAGAGAGGGATAGACAGGGACAGACAGTCAGGAACGGAGAGAGATGAGAAGCATCAATCATTAGTTTTCCATTGCACGTTGCAACACCTTAGTTGTTCATTGATTGCTTTCTCATATGTGCCTTGACCACGGGCCTTCAGCAGACTGAGTAACCCCTTGTTGGACCCAGTGACCTTTGGTTCAAGCTGGTAGGCTTTTGCTCAAACTAGATGAGCTCGTGCTGAAGCTGGCGACCTTGGGGTCTCGAACCTGGGTCCTCTGCATCCCAGTCCGACGCTCTATCCACTGCGCCACCGCCTGGTCAGGCCACAGACCGGTTTAATATCAGAAAATATTTTCACGAACCGGCCTTTAGGGTGGGACGGATAAATGTATCACGTGACCAAGACAAGCATCAAGAGTGAGTCTTAGACGGATGTAACAGAGGGAATCTGGTCATTTTTTAAAAATAAAACATCGTTCAGACTTAAATATAAATAAAACGGAAATAATGTAAGTTATTTATTCTTTCTCTGCGGATTGGTACCAGATGGCCGCCGACGGTACTAGTCCGCGGCCTGGGGGTTGGGACTACTGGGTTAGAGCACTGTCCGAAGTGTAAAAGTTGCTGGTTTGATTCCCAGTCAGGGCATAACAGGAACAGCTCAATGTTACTCTCTCTTTCTCTCTCTCCATCCCCTCCTCGCTAAAATCAATAAATAAAAATTAAAATAAAAAATAATGAATAAGGCTCTGGCCGGTTGGCTCAGTGGTAGAGCGTCAGCCTGGTGTGCACAAGTCCCGGGTTTGATTCCCGGCCAGGGCACACAGGAGAAGCACACATCTGCTTCTCCACCCCTCCCCCTCTCCTTCCTCTCTGTCTCTCTCTTCCCCTCCCGCAGCCAAGGCTTCACTGGAGCAAAGTTGGCCCGGGCGCTGAGGATGGCTCTATGGCAGCAGTTCTCAACCTGTGGATCGCAACCCCTGTGTTTTGGTCGTTCGACCCCCGCAGGGATCGCGACCCACAGCTTGAGAACCGCTGCTCTATGGCCTCTGTCTCAGGTGCTAGAATGGCTCTGGATGCAACAGAGCAACGCCCCCTGGTGGGTGTGCCGGGTGGATCCCTGTTGGGCGCATGGGGGAGTCTGTCTGACTGCCTCCCCGTTTCCAACTTCAGAAAAATACAAAATAAATAAATAAAATAATGAATAAATTCATTTTGTAACAGTAGGAAGGGCATGATCTCAAAACAGAAAACAAGTGAAAAAAATAGCTTTATGAGAAATTCACTACATTGTCCTTACTTTTCTTATTTCACTTTAGATCTAGGAAACCTCAACAGGGAATAAGCAAGCATGTACTGGAAAAACAGCATTTCATAACCAAAAACATGGCCAATTTCTTAATCTGAGGAAGCAAAATAGTAGCATGGGTTCTGAATGCAGTAATGAATTTAAATCCTAGTTTTACCACTTACTAGCTGTGTAACATATTAACTATGTTTTTGTTTTTTGGATTCACCATTTCTCTGAGCCTACATTTATTTGTCTATAAAAATTTAGATAATATACCTACCTCAAAGGGATGTTGAAACGATTAAATAAAATAACGTAAGTATCTAGTATGGTACAGGCATATAATAAGCATTCAATAAATTGTAGCAGTTACCTAAAAATGAGATGAGATAGGATTATCACCATGAGTCTATGACTTTATAAACAAGTAACAGGAGAAGAAAATTGTAAATAATAAGGTCCAAGAAGACTGATATATTGAAATAGTTCGCTTATAGTGGGTTACAAAAAAAGAAGTGAGCTTACAACTTTGGTTCTATAGAAAGATAAATTTGGGGGAAAAAAATGTGGTAGACTCATTTCCTTTCTTTATACTTGCCAACTCAAAACCAATACTTTTTTAAAAACTGCTTTGCTTGCTTTAGAGCAACATAGTTTATCTTATCTCCATCACTGAATCAGAAGGCCAGAATTGATTTTCAGAGGGCATCTGGTACATCATCGCTTTACACCAGATAGGCTCAGAAAGGAATGTCCTTAAACTCATCCCCAATGCTTTATTCTTAACATGTTTTAATCACTTTCTTCAGATAAAAAGTCTAAATCCTTCTCAAATTTACCATTTAAAAATCTCTAATGAATAGTATGTTATCTTTTGTGTAACAATGGGGAAAATAAAAATTCTGAAAGAATATACAGAACAGTAAAGGTGTGGAGGGCATAATAGTTGGGAGCAGGAGTAAGATCAAGACTTTTAACTGTATTTGTCTTTATATTACTTTGACTTATGAACTATATGAATGTAATCACTTATGAATATGTACTAAATAAAAACCAAAAGAAAACCCCTACATGCTTCAAGTTTCACAATAAGGTTTTTCTCCACCCATACCAACCATTTTGACCCACCATTCATGTAACCATACTCATCAACACATCATTTTACATGTAAAGTCTTCAGGCTTTATAGAATGTAACTGTGCAAGGTTGATACTCACATTATATAACAAATCATTCCTTAGTAACATGCAACTTTTCCTTCAATAAACATCTCCAATGTCTCCAAAATTTGCTCACTAGAATACAAAGTTCCATTTCCTATTTGTCACTTCTGATGATAGTTTATGGAATAAAGCCCTTTCTTCCTTGAACAAAGTCTCCACAAAGGTTTTTTAGAAATCCACTTTCCTGGACAATAAATGGATTTTTCAAAAATAATATAGTAGTTTGCCTGACCTGTGGTGGCGCAGTGGATAAAGCATCAACCTGGAACGCTGAGGTTGTCGGTTCGAAGCCCTGGGCTTGCCTGGTCAAGGCACATATGGGAGTTGATGCTTCCTGCTCCTCCCCCCTTCTCTCTCTCTCTCCTCTCTAAAATGAATAAATAAAGTCTTAAAAATGAATAAATTAATTAATTAAAAATAATAATAATATAGTAGTTTAAGTGAAAGTTTCCCAAAATGATAAATTTTCCATAGAAAATTTACAGTATTAAACCTTTCAGTACACTCTTTCAATTTCTTTCTTGTTCAGGTTATGAGCTAAAGCCCTGAGATGCTATTAAAAGCAGTGACTCACCTTGTTTACCTGAAGTTTGAATACAGAGTATTCATGACAAAATTGCCATCCCTGACAATAAGAGTGGCCTCTAGACTGGTGGTTCTCAACCAGGGGTGATTATGCCCAAAGGAGGCATTTCTGGCTGTCACAAATGAGTGGGTTTTACTGGCATCTAGGGGGTAAAGGCTAGGGATGCTGCTAATGCATAGGAGAATCCCTGAGAACAAAGAATTATCTCACCCAAAATGTCAATATGTTGCTCTAGAGAAACCTTGCTCTACCTTATAGATGACAAATAACCCTAAAGGAAATGATCCGTCTCCTCTCCCACTATAGCAAAGTAAAATGAAACTTCCGTACGGGCCTGTGTCTTTGACTCTAAAAGTACTTTTCAGAAAAAAAAAAAAAATCCCTACAAAGCTTTTGTTATAATTTGCTATAAATTGTTATATACAATATCTATGTGCTTTTATTTCATTGTAAATATGCCATCTGCCTCAAGAGAAAGGAGAATAACACCTCACTGTGATATAAAGCTATGCTTTCTAAATAGATCCTGACATTTTACACCATGAGATTATTATTATAATTTTAAAAGGAGGATGTCACACACATATACACAGTATATACATTCTTATGGCAGAAAAATTAAGTCATAAACCTCACCAAAGCCCTTTCTTTAGGAATTTTATTTTTCTTTTAACTTGCTAAAAAGAAAGACTACTAATCTAAAATTAACATTTAAAAATTGTTTTTTAAAGGAATTTTCATCCTGATCTCTACTCTGAACAATAGGCATATTTCAATAGAATCCATGCAAGTTCTGACTTCTAATAGAGGCCTTTGACAACTATGGAACATTCTCATTATGTGTGAAGAAATATATGACACATATTTATCCCAATATTTAAAACAAAAACCAAAGATCCTGCCTGACCTGTGGTGGCACAGTGGATAAGGTGTTGACCTGAATGCCAAGGTCGCTGGTTCAAAATCCTGGGCTTGCCAGACAAAGCACATACAACAAGCAAGTAATGAACTAAAGAGAAGCAATTATGAGTTGATATTTCTCGCTCTCTCTTTCCTGTAAAATCAATAAAATCTTTAAAAACATTTAAAAAAATTTTCCCTAAAGGACCCAAGTACATTTTTCCAACTAAAAGGTCCTTTGGTTTAACCAGGAAGAAAAAGCAACTTGTTTTTTCTCAGCTATAGGCTCTGACAATGAAAAGAGGTCCTTAAAGTATCTACATCTCTGTACAACAAATGTATAACTTCAACTAATTCTACAGCAAATACACTAGGTCTCTATGTTTCTTACTCCCTTCTCACCTAGTCTATCTGGAGAATAAAACAAACATCACTCTCAAACTACAAACAACTCATTTCTCTACAATGTCTACATTTTAAATACTTCATTCCAAAACACCTATGCAAGATGAAAATAAAGATGCTGTATTTATTCATCAAATGACAGTTTGGTATTTTTGAAGAACATTACTTATGGTCTTCACACTGAAAACTCAAAGGCAATAATATGGGAGAAGACAGCTCATCTTAGGCAGAAAAAAGGCAAGAAATTTGCTTGCGCAATATAGGTCATTTCACTCACAAAGGCACAGACTATACCTACTATCATGTACTATACAGCAAACACTAGCTATTCCAGGAATTTCTTCTCTATATGCTATGGGAGAAACAGGACATAAAAACAAAATTTCCTTCCTCCACATGTAACAAAAGAATGTACATACACAATGAGCATCATTTTAGACCAGTCTCTAAGTATTTTAGAAATCTCCACTCCAAAAATAAGGTCTATATATATGCTTAATACCTAAATCCTTTATAAGCACAGAAAACATAAGTAAACAGGAGACTAAGTAAGGGATTCTTCTACCATTAGCCTAAATGGGTACGGGAATCATGAATAAATAACTTCTATGATAAACATCAAAACAAGACAAAAGGTATGGATTTTGCTCAGAGATTTAACCACATGATATGTGGACTCCAAATGAAATGCTGTGTGTGTGTGTGTGTGTGTGTGTGTGTGTGCAAGCCTCACAGAAATGGTTACTTCAAAAGCTTATTTCAACACACAATACAGTGTAAAAATGATGTATTTTGGAATTGTGTGCCTGAAGCCTGCATAATTTTGTTAACCAGTGTCATCCCAATAAATTCAGTAAAAAGGAACAAAAATAAGCAGCTCATTTCCCAGATATAACACATGAGCCCAAAGATTTAGAAATTTATGACTTTGGAGGCTCACTAGCACTCCACCTCCAAAGAAATTTAATACCACTTATTATGTAAAAACAAATGAGTTTTTATCTCACCTATGACAATTATGTAAAAATAGTCCAGAAAATCAAGGACATCATCTATTACTTAGACCAAAGCAAACCTGTTTGATCTCTTCTACAAGTTTCAAAGAAAAACAGACTCTAGAATCTAAATATGTTTCCGTTTTATTTTCTAAGTAAATAGTGTATGGGTTCTAGGCTCATCTCCCATCAGTTTTCATCAAAGATACAAAGAATAGCTCCTTTACAGCCCACACACTGTTTTTTCCAAAGCAAAATGTTGGAGGGTCTGAATGTATGAACGTTTTAAATCTAAAGGAACCCCTGTTCAGACCTAGAATGTGGAGCAGTGCATTAACTATATTCTGTAACCCAAAAACAGTTTTGTCTATTCCTCTCAAATACAACAGCCAAGATAGTTGTACACACAGAGAAATTCTTGTACTTTAACACCAAGATCAGAAGTTAAAATACATAATTGGACCCAGGCACCTTAGAACCCAAACATACTGCTCACAAAAGTTAGGGGATATTTCATAGAGATACTCTGAGCACTTACAACAGTAGTCATCACAGTACAATAGTACTATAACCAAGTCACAGTCAAGAGGCAAAAAGTAAATGTATATAAAATACTTCCTGTTTCCCTAGAACCCAAAAGATGGTGCCTACCATCCTAGGTTGCTCAGACCTAAAAAGGCCCAGTTTATACATAAAAGAAAGACCTTATTACTAATTTCTCTCACTTCAAAAGATCTCCATAGTGTGCCTCACCTTCTTCAAGCCTAAAAATCTACAGAGTTCAGCTATTCAGCTACTCGGTAGTTGTACGGGAACTTCCTTTTCCTGTCTAACGTCACAAATGGTCCCAGGTGCAAGGCTCACGTGATTTATCAGGGTAAAGGCAGGGAGCTCCTTAACATTCACCTGTCTCAAACTAAAGAAGGGAATTAGAACCCGACTTAAACACACAGGTAAGGCATAAGAAAAATAAGTGTCCAACCCCTCAACTTTGGGGAAAGACATATAATGGAAATGCTCTATGAGCTAGTTAGCGTTACCCCCCGCCCCCCCCCCCCCCCCCCCCCCCCCGCCCCTGTTTCAGTCTCTCCTTCTCCGTCTCGCTCTCTCAGTACCAAGGGCAGGGACTCGGGCAAGACCCCGCCCTCCCCCATCGCCAAAGCGGGGTGGGCGGGAGGTAGTCTGGCGAGTCCTTGTTCCCGCGCGAAGCTCACAGACCAAAGGACTCCCCATTGTGGGTCTACGGATGATGACGGGAACCGGTCCGGCTCCAGCCGCGAGCTGAAGAGTAAGCTGCCAGAGCACTAGGCCCGCACCGCTGCCACTGCCGCCTTGGAGCCGATCGCTGTCAGAGAACGACTCCGCCCGGGCAGCGGGAGGGTGGCCCCCGCCCTGTACCGAACCGTAGAGCTTTCATGCTCCACGCTGTGTGAGAGGTGGGGGTCCTGAAACCGTACCTCGGACACTTCGTCCTCGTCGCTGCCAGAGGCACCACCTCCACCCCCGGTCCTCAGCACAGCAGCCGCCAACTTGAAATCCAGCGCCGCGTCCCCTCCGCCTGCACCGCTGCTACCGCCACCGACTCCCGGCGCAGTCCCGGCCTCCCCAAAGAGTCTCACGGTGCGGATCCCCAGCCCGACCCCTCCCGGCGGAGGTGGCTCCGAGGCCCCAGCTGGGGCGGATCGCGGAGCTACAGAGTCCAAGTCCTCCTCAAAGGAGGTGCCGCCGCCTCCGCCGTCGGTCAGCATGGTTCACACGCGGAGCCGGAGACACTGCAGTCACTCGCGGCCACCGCCGCCGCTGATCCCAGGAACGAGGGAAGCAGCAGGAGGAAGAAGCGTCTCCTTCCCCCCTGTCCCAGCAGCGCCACTAACTTCTCACTGCCTAACCTGCTGCCTCCCGCCCCCCACACTCGCCACTGGCTACAGCTCCAAAGCGACTGAAGATCATTGGCCAAGATGACCCGTCGCTCAGGCTCTTCGTCACGCGCCACTCTCTGGCTCTGGGCCCCCAAGATGCGTTGACCCGCGCAGGCCTAGGCGGTTGCGAACACCCGCCCCCTATTCCCCGCGCGCGGACTTCCGGTCTTTTTCTATGTCTATTGGTCAAATTCTCTGACTATCACGTCACGACCTTAAAGTGGATTAGTTGGCCTTGTGGTCAGTCACAATGACCCCTGACGATAGGAGACTTCATTGGTGTCATAAAGTGTCGGTCACTTTGTCACGGGACGTCGCGTGGTACAATTGGTCAGTAAGTATACCGTTCATCCCGCCCCCATCTGAGGTGACGGGAAAGAATTGGGGAATTTCCACTTCTGATAAAAATGACGGCTGCAGGGATGACCCGCAAGAATTGGTGAGTAGAATTCACCATGTGCTTGGGACGCTTCTACGTCAAATATGCAAAAGGCGCGGACGTAACGCAGCTCCCACCTGTCGCTCACTGCCAGGCGCAGAGACTCCGGACGGCGGTGTGCTGCACCGGCATTGGAGAAATAAGCAATCATTCTCAGCAGGCTCCACCTTCCCGCCAGGTTCTGATTGGAAGAGCGGAGCGTCAGTCACTAGAGGTCTCGCCTCTCTGGTACAGGTGAGGCTGCCTCAACTATTTGCTTCAGGTTCATTGGGCGGGAGTACGGAGGCTGCGAGAGGCGAGGTGCAGCGCCGGTCCAGCTGCGCGCCTCCGGCCTTTCCGAGCAGAGCCCAGCGCGAGGATTTCAGTAGACCGTGGGGGCTGCTTGGGATGGCCGACGGGAGGCGATTCGGCCCGCCCGCGTGCCGAGACGTGGCTGGGCGCGGCAGTTCTACAGCCTGCGGGCGGGATCACCCCGCGGTGCCGCGTTCTCTTGCTGGCGGAAGGCGGCAGGCCTGAGGGCTGGACAGCGCCATGCCTCAGTACTGGGAACTGTCCCACGAAGGAACAGGGGAGGGCCGCACTGAGCGCGCGCAACCAGACCGCGCGGCTGGACGCCGTGGTCAGGAGTGTGTTCGAGAGCAATTGCGAGTTCTGGTCCCGCCACCTGTTTGCTGTGTGACCTCCGGGCGTTTGTTGTTCATCTAAAATGTGACTGATATTAGTACCCCATTGAGTTGCCGTTATGAATAACTTCGATAACATAAGGCGCTTAGCAAAGTGCCAAACTTACAGCAAAAACTCATCTTTGTTAGCTACTCTTAATTCTCCCCCTACTCCTGGGTCCTGCCAACTGATTCTTGTCAAATCTGTGATGCAATAGCTGGGGCTGGGGTGGGAGGCTGTTCTTTTCTTGTCTAAGGAACTCTACTTGTTATCTCTGTCTCCTTTGTCATAAAGAGGGGTTTTTAAATGCTCATACTCCCAACAAATCTTATCATCAAAGATGACTAGAAAGGCGCTTGGTGAAGTTTGTGTAGTAAATGTCCTTTGGCTCAGTGAATGTCCTTATGATTTTTAGCCAACAGAGGCTGGCTAAAAGCAAACAATTTGGCATTGTCTCCTCTTTTGCAACTTTAACAAAGGACTTTGTATATCTTGATTATGCAATATTTAATATTTTACCTCCCTTGAACTGGAATCTTAAAATTCTGTAAAAAATATAATGATTTTTTAAAGATTTTTAAAAATTATTTTATTTCTTTTTAGAGAGAGAAGGAGGGGGGAGGAGCGAGGAGGATCAACTCATAGCAGCTGCTTCTGCTATGTGCCTTGATGGGGCAAGCCTGGGCTGCCGACCCCGAGACCTCAGGTCTACACTCCATCCACTGCACCACCACAGGTCAGGCAAGAATATGATTTTTAAAATGAATAATGCCAAACGTTTATTTAAAGAACATTTTGAAGATTGTGAAAATTTCTTTGGTTAGGTAATGCTCATTTTGGCATTCACATACAGAAAAAAAAAGGATAGTGTTTTTCATCTGAGCAGAACATGTTAAATGTGCTCTCTAGATAATAAGTTGTAGAAAACGGAGGAAAGTCTTGTACATTTTCTAGAAAACTATTTTGATGTAAATGCCAGGTACACACTGGCTGTAGTTAGAATTTATGGTGCTTAATTAGCCTGTGTCTTCAGTGCTGTTTAAGTTTTCAAGGCATGTATGACTAGGTCACAACCCAAGCTAATAGCACCAACAAAAGAAACTCAACACTGCCCAACCCACTTCAAAGCTATCCAGATTGTCCAGAATTGGTATGGATACATCCTTAGACAAAAACAGGTATTGACTGGTGCAACATTACAAAGGAACAACTTGTCATTCCTACCACTATTACAAAAATAATTTCTGATGCAATTGCCTGAATAACCTCATTAAATTCTTTAAACAAATATAATGAATCTCAAGGACAGGAAATTTGAGTATGTACATTTTTTTCCAGGATATATGACACACAAAAATATTTTTTTCCTATATAAAAAATAATCCTCTACTCAGTGCCTACCAGACAACCCTGAGGCTAGCCAGGAAGATATGATTGAGCAATCACCTTTTTTTATCCTGGACCTTTACCAAAGACACTTACTGTCAGTATTTTGACATTAAATATGGGAGTTAGGAACTCCCATTCTCCTACACTTGATGACTGCTATATAAGGTCTGGATTTTTTAAATGACTTAATATTTCCATATATAATGCAGTCGTGGTTTTACAAATGTGAAAATTAGTGGACATATAAAATAACACTCAATGCATTCAATGTAAAATATCAATATGTTTTAGTGTAATTGGTGGGTAACCTTAGGTTTACCTAAGATATGTTGTATCTTAAGATGAGACTTACTAATAAAAGAAGAGTAATACACTGATTTTTCGAATGCTGAGTAAGTTGTAGAGAGCGAAATTTCTCTTAAAAGTATATTTATTAGAAATGTTTTCCCATAGAATATTTATTAGGGTATAGTTGAATGTGTTTCAAAGCACTCTCTTCCTTCTGGCCGTCTATCAGACAGGGAAGGAAAAGGAAAATGAGGACACTATATAGGCCAAGGATTTTTAAAACTTCTGAGGTAATAAAAGCTTCATGCCTCATAAGAAATACGAGATTGACAAACTAAATTGTACATACGGGGACTTTAGCTACAGGTCAATCTTTCACTGCACTCTATATTTCCTCAAAACATTTCATTTCTGGGCCCTGGCCGGTTGGCTCAGCAGTAGAGCGTCAGCCTGGCGTGCATAAGTCCCAGGTTCGATTCCCAGCCAGGGCACACAGGAGAGGCGCCTATTTGCTTCTCCACCCCTCCCCCTCTCCTTCCTCTCTGTCTCTCTCTTCCCCTCCTGCAGCCGAGGCTCCATTGGAGCAAAGATGGCCCGGGCGCTGGGGATGGCTCTGTGGCCTCTGCCTCAGCCACTAGACTGGCTCTGGTCGTGACAGAGCAACGCCCCGGATGGGCAGAGCATCACCCTCTGGTGGGCATGCCGGGTGGATCCCGGTCGGGTGCATGCGGGAGTCTGTCTGACTGCCTCCCCATTTCCAGCTTTGGAAAAATGAAAAAAAATGAAAAAAAAAAAAAAACACATTTCATTTCTGTGTATCAGTCCATCTCAGCTCGTCAATTTATATAAGAAAAGGGGTTAAGTAAACCAACAAATTTGTTGCACTTGGATATTATATAATTTAACCTTTATAATAATCCTAACAAGATTTCATTCATTTTAGCCCTGGCTGGATAGCTCGGTTAGTTACAGCATCGTCCCTAAGTGCAAAGGTTGATGGTTTAATCCCAGGTCAGGGCACATACAGGAACAGATTGATCTTCCTGTCTCTCTCTCTCCCTTCATCTCTCTAAGATCAATAAAATACACATTAAAAAAAAAAGACTTTAAAAAATCTGACTAAAAAAAAAGTTTCACCTATTTTATAGATGAGGAAATTGAAACTCCAGAAAGGTTAAATAACTTACCCAAGTTTGTAAAACCACTGTATGGAATAGCTAGGATTTGAATTTATTTCTGCCTCATCTCAAAACGCATGCTCTTCCCACTATATCACATTGATTTCATACTACCAGCCGTAGAAAAGGAACTTCATCAGTCAGATAATCTGATATAATACTCCAAACATTATATACCTGCTAATTGACACTGTATGTGGAGTTATCTGTAACTACCACCAAATTTGCTATCTTCCTCATTTGTAACCGTTTGAAGCATTTAATTTAAAATTTATCTTCTTGCCCTGGCTGGATAGCTCAGTTGGTTAAAGCATCATCCTGAAGCACTGAGGTTGCCCGTTCAATCCCCGGTCAGGGCACATACAGGAACAGATTGATCTTCCTCTCTCTCCCTCTCCCTTCCTCTCTCTATATAAGCAATGAAATAAACATTAAACAAAATTTTAAATAAGTAAAACCTCATTTCTCCAACTATATTGTTAGTTTCTTAGACCATATAATTTTATGTTTAAAAACTGGAGTTAAGCCTGACCAGGTGGTGACAGAGTGAATAGAGCGTTGAACTGGGACACAGAGGATCCAGGTTTGAAATCCCAAGGTCGCCAGCTTGAGCGCAGGCGCATCTGGTATGAGCAAGGCTCACCAGCTTGAGCCCAAGGTTGCTGGCTCGGGCAAGGAGTCAGTCGGTGTGCTGTAGCCCCCCAGTCAAGGTACATATGAGAAATCAATCAATGAACAACTAAGGTGCTGCAACAAAGAACTGGTGCTTCTCATCTATCTCTCTCCCTTCCTGTCTGTCTGTCCCTCTCTCTGACTCTGTCACCAAAAAAGAAAAACAAAAAAATACCTGAGTTAATATTTTCACATGGTTCAAATTTTAAAAAGAATGTGAAAAATACAATGAAAGGCCTTAGCTGGGTAGCTAAGTCTCGGTCAGGGCATATACAAGAATCAGTGAGTACATGGTTGGCTAGAACTACAGATTGATCTTCCTTGCTCGCTCTCGCTCTCTGCCCCTCCCTCCCTTCCTCTCTCTCAAAAATCAATTTAAAAAAAATATTTTTTAATACAATGAAAGGAGGCTTTTACTTTTGTCCACTAAGCACCCAGATGCCCTCTCACAAGCAAACTATATTATTAGGTTATTAAATATTCTTCTAGAGATACTTATACATATATAAGCAATTCCATGCATGTCAATTTGTTTTTATTTTTTATTTTTTATTTTTTTATTTTTATTTTTTTTCATTTTTCTGAAGCTGGAAACGGGGAGAGACAGTCAGACAGACTCCCGCATGCGCCCGACCGGATCCACCCGGCACGCCCACCATGGGGCAATGCTCTGCCCACCAGGGGGCGATGCTCTGCCCATCCTGGGCGTCGCCATATTGCGACCAGAGCCACTCTAGCGCCTGAGGCAGAGGCCACAGAGCCATCCCCAGCGCCCGAGCCATCTTTGCTCCAATGGAGCCTTGGCTGCGGGAGGGGAAGAGAGAGACAGAGAGGAAAGTGCGGCGGAGGGGTGGAGAAGCAAATGGACGCTTCTCCTGTGTGCCCTGGCCGGGAATCGAACCCGGGTCCTCCGCACGCTAGGCTGACGCTCTACCGCTGAGCCAACCGGCCAGGGCTGTTTTTATTTTTTTAACACAAACAACAAAATACTATACACACTTCTGTATCTTGCTTTTTGTCACCTAATTTATTCTAAAAATATTCCATGTCAGTACCTAAAGAGCTCTCTGTCTGTCATTCTTGTTCACTACCTCATAGTATTCTGTTGACTGATTCTATCATTTATTTGTCCAGTTCTGTAATGATAGACATTTAGATTGTTTCCCTTTATAGGGGGAGGTTAACAAACTGCTACAGATGTCTAATTTTCTAACCTGTTCTCTATCCTCCAGGAAGCTCTGAGCACATATTAGTTTAGTTAAAAAGTCATAAAATTGCTACCCTGGCCAGATAGCTGGGTTGGAAGTGTAGAGGTTGCTGATTTGGTTCCTGGTTAAAACACACACAGGAACAGAGTGATGTTCCTGTCTCTCTCTCCCTTTCTCTCTTGCTAAAATTTAAATAAATAAATAAATGAAAATTGCAGCTAGTCTGAAGGTTAATGCTTATTTGAAGGTTAACGCTTAGTTGAATACACCTGCAAACTGTCTAGCCCAGGGGTCCCCAAACTATGGGCCCGTGAGCCACATGCAGCCCCGAGGCCATTTATCTGCCCCCGCCGCACTTCCAGAAGGGGCACCTCTTTCATTGGTGGTCAGTGAGATGCATCCTGTGCTCCTGAAGTACTGTTTGTGGCGGCGCCTCTAAGCGCTGCGTTGCTCACATACAGTACTACTTCCAGTGACGCGGGACGCACGCGTCACGGCTCTGGAAGCGCGTCATGTCACTTGTTACGGCTAGCAGTGACAAATATGGAACTGGACATTGACCATCTCATTAGCCAAAAGTAGGCCCATAGTTTCCATTGAAATACTGGTCAGTTTGTTGATTTAAATTTACTTGTTCTGAAGACAAGATGGTGCTGGAGTAGGCGGACGTACCAACATCCACTTCCCAGAACCAAAGTGGATTACAAACTAATTTTAAGAACTATCATCTGGAAAAACCAACTTTGGACTAAACTAAGAGTACTGTTCAACCAAGGAACACTGAAGAAGCCACACCGAGACTGCTTAGTGTATCCCAAGGTTCTCTTTTCCAAGCCACAGTCTCAGAGCTCCAGGGAAAAGCAACCTGGTCTCATCTCTCCAGGCAGAGGAGAACAGAAGCTCCATCTCCACACATGCTGCAGATGGCTTTTCCAATCTACCTGAATCATTAACCAGCTAGAAGCAGTGGTCATTGGGACTTGGACGTGAGCTGCAAAGTATAGAATTGTGACAACAATTCCAGTGCCATGTGGACTTTGCCTGGATGTGGACTTTTTCTGGACTCCTGCTCCTTGTGACAGCTCCTAACGGACTGAACTGGGGTTGGGTTGCATTTGCAGGGATCTGGAATGGTGTTGGTGCCAATTTGGACTTGGTGAACATGTTAAGGACACTACTCTTTTATGGATTCTTGCTGTATTGGCCAAGAGTTTGCTTAAAGGCTTTAATCACTGTAAAAAAAAAAATAGAAGACTGGGTAAAGAAGATGTGGCACATATACACTATGGTATACTACTCAGCCATAAGAAATGATGACATCGGATCACTTACAACAAAATGGTGGGATCTTGATAACATTATATGGAGTGAAATAAGTAAATCAGAAAAAACCAAGAACTGCATGATCCCATACATTGGTGGAACATAAAAATGAGACTAAGAGACATGGACAAGAGTGTGGTGGTTACAGGCAGAGGGGGGGAGGGAAAGAGGGGGGGAGGGGCACAAAGAAAACTAGATAGAAGGTGACGGAGGACAATCTGACTTTGGGTGATGGGTATGCAACATATTTGAATGACAAGATAACCTGGACATGTTTTCTTTGAATATATGTACCCTGATTTATTGATGTCACCCCATTAAAATTAATAAAAATTTATTTATATATAAAAAAAAGAAGAGCGTTGGCCTGGCGTGCAGGAGTCCCGGGTTCGATTCCCAGCCAGGGCACACAGGAGAAGCACCCATCTGCTTCTCCACCCCTCCCCCTCTCCTTCCTCTCTGTCTCTCTCTTCCCCTCCCGCAGCCAAGGCTCCATTGGAGCAAAGTTGGCCCGGGCACTGAGGATGGCTCTGGTTGCAACAGAGCGACACCCCAGATGGGCAGAGCATCGCACCCTGGTGGGCATGCCGGGTGGATCCTGGTCAGGTACATGTGGGAGTCTGTCTGACTGCCTCCTCATTTCCAACAAAAGAAAAATACAAAAAAAAATTTTAAAAAAATAAATAAATTTACTTGTTCTTTATTTTAAAAATTGTATTTGTTCCCATTTTGGTTTTTTACTTTAAAATAAGATGTGCAGTGTGCATAGGGATTTATTCATAGTTTTTCTTATAGTCCAGCCCTCCAATGATCTGAGGGACAGTGAGCTGGCCCCCTGTGTAAAAAGTTTGGGGACCCCTGGTCTAGCCATATCTAGGAAGTATGCAAATTTTTTAAATCTTTTTTTTTTTTAAGATTTTATTTATCCATTTTAGAGAGGAGAGACAGAGAGAAAGAGAAGGGGGGAGGAGCAAGAAGCACCAACTCCCATATGTGCCTTGACCAGGCAAACCCAGGATTTGAAACCTGCGACCTCAGCATTCCAGGTTGATGCTTTATCCACTGTGCAACCACAGGTCAGGCAAGTATGCACATTTTTAAAAAATAAGAGGCTATGCCTGCAGCTGGACTACCCCCACCATAAAGCCCAAGACAATCATAGCATATTATTTAGAAAGTTTTCTAGAGTTTATGCTGTTACTAAGCCTACCCTCTTGAAGAGGGCAAAAATATGGATACACAAAAAACGCCACTTTGCCCACCAGAAGTTCTGTCCTTGCTGCCTGCCCAACAGGAATGTGGCAAGTATATGATGTTGCACCTTTTATTTATACATCTTTACTGCCAGTAATAGGTTATTTTTTCAAACTAATATTAATGAGTATATAACTGTATCTTATGGTGGAAATCACAGGTCTTCAACAAAGGGAACAAGAGGGAGCAATTAATATTCACCCTCTTCCTTGGGACTCTATCATGATTCTCTAATTCTTGAATGTTGGATAAAGGACAGCATGGAGAATATGCATTGGGATTATTGAGAGGAAGTAGGATTTGTTGGGAGAGTCGCTGTGCTGGAAATCAGAAATACCAAGTCTACTTTAGGTGTTTGGTATACTTCTGTGTATGACACTCTTAGATCTAGGAAGTTTGTCTCTTTGTCCCTTAGAGGTGTATACATTAAAGGTACATAACTTCAGACGCATTTCATATCGCAAAATATAGTCAGCACTTCAAATCACATACCATCCACGCATAGAGAAAAGTATAGCAGATTACACATAAAACCAAGATGTTAATAGTACTAATTTCTGGGTAATGGAATTATACAGAGATTTATAAAATCTTTTTCTCTATTTTGAATATTTGTGTCTAATAGGCTTTTATTTTTCCTATAGTCAACACATACATTTTTATATAATAAAATATTAAAATAGTTCAAATAGTTTTGCAATTTTTATTTTTTTGTTTTTATTTTTTTATTTTTTATTTTTTAGAAAGGAGAGAGAAGAGGGGAGGAGTAGGGGAGCAGGAAGCATCAACTCCCATATGTGCCTTGACCAGGCAAACCCAGGGTTTCAAACCAGCAACCTCAGTGTTCCAGGTCAATTCTTTATCCCACTGCGCCAACACAGGTCAGGCTCAGTTTTGCAATTTTTAAAAAAAGTTTATTGATTTTAGAGAGAAAGAAAGGGAGAGAGAAAGAGAGAGAGAGAGACAAGAACATCGATCTGTTCCTATATGTGCCCTGACTAGGGATCAAACTGGCCATCTCTACGCTTTAGAATGATGTTCTAACCAACTGAGCTATTCAGTCAGGGCAAGTTTTACAATTTTTTAATCTGTTCATTCAACCAGCATTTATTTAATTCCTGCTATGTGTATGGCACTGTGGCAAGAGCTTTAGAGGAAGTATAAAAGAAGTAGAATGTTTCATGTATTTCCTTTCAATTATTGATAAATGTGTTTACTGACTAATGATTAGATAGAAAGAATATACATGAAATAGTAGAGAACAGCCTTAAACAACAGAAAATCAAAACAGTATAACTAGCCCTGGCCGGGCAGCTCAGGTGGTTAGGGTGTCATTAGTTTGCAGGTTCAGTCCCAGGTCAGACACAGACAAGAATCAACCAATGAGCCTGACTGGTGGTAGCGCAGTAGATACAGCATCAATCTGGGACACTGAGGTCCCAGGTTTGAAACCCCAAGGTCCTAGCTTGAGCACAGGCTCAACAGCTTGAGTATGGGATGGGATCATCAACATGATCCCATGGTCACTGGCGTGAGCCCAAAGATCCCTGGCTTGAAGCCCAAGGTTGCTCGCTTGAGCAAGGGGTCACTGGCTCAGCTGGAGCCCCCAGTCAAGGCACATATGAGAAAGCAATCAATGAACAACTAAAGTGCTACAACTATGAGTTGATGCTTCTCATCTCCTTTTCTGTCTCTCTCTCTTGTAAAAAAAAAGAATCAACGAATGAATGCATAAATAAATGGAACAACAAATTAATGTTTCTCCCCCCTTCCTCCCTCTAAAATCAATCAAATTAAAAAAAAATTTTTAAAGACAGTGTGACTATTTTATATTATTGATTAAATGAGAACTAAAAGAGAAATCAAAATGGAGTGAGTGTGTTTAGGAAAAAGCTTTGATTATGATCATTTTGAGCTGGGGCACTGACTGAGGGAAATAGAAGAGATAAAGCATTCCAAATAGAAAGGAATGTTAGGAACGATGACAAGGAATTGAAAGTCTTCAAATTGCATGTCAGGATGGTAAAAAGACTCACTTAGTACAGAGAGCTCAGAAAGCGGTTTAAAGAGAAATTTAGTTACATGAATGTTGAATACTGGACTGAAGGCTTTCAGTTTGGTTCAATAGGCCACCCGCCATAGATCTTTTTTTTTTTAAATAATGTTGAGGAACAACCACTGAGTGGTCTTCCACAAACTCTTTATTTGTTCATTTCCGAGGAGAGAGAGAGAGAGAGAGAGAGAGAAAATGGGGGGAGGAACAGGA
The DNA here is from genome assembly GCF_036850995.1 of Saccopteryx leptura. Classification (NCBI taxonomy): domain Eukaryota; kingdom Metazoa; phylum Chordata; class Mammalia; order Chiroptera; family Emballonuridae; genus Saccopteryx; species Saccopteryx leptura. Next base: position 162,649,055 of record NC_089508.1, on the reverse strand, counting down.
AGTATCCATTTCCATATGTACCTTGACCAAGCCCAGCGTTCCAGGTCGATGCTTTATCCACTGTGCCACCACAGGTCAGGCTCGCCATAGACCTTGAAAAGCAAAGTTACCAAGATAAAAATTGTTCGAAGAAGATTACAATTTGTTGTTGTTTTGACTGCGTTGTGTGAGTTTGGTTGGAACAAGGAAACTTCTTGTGTCTTCTGTGTATGACACTCTTAAGACTAGAAAGCTTGTCCATTTGACCTTTAGAGGTATACTTAAGGTACATAACTTCAGAAGCATTTCATATTAGAAAATATAGTTACAAAATATAAACAGAAACAAGTAGTCTTTCTATAGTGCTTCATCCAGGTTTGAGGTAATGAAAGTTTGGATCAGAAGAGTGGCTATCAGAATGCAGAAAAAGGGGCCTGGCCCTTGGCTAGGTGGATAGAGCGTCAGCCCTGTGTGTGGACATCTGGGGTTCAATCCTCGATCAGGACACACAGGAGAAACAACCATCTGCTTCTCTTCCCCTCCCCTCCCCCTTCTCTGTCTCTTCCCCTGTCACATCTAGTGGCTCGGTTGGTTTGAGTGATAGCCCCAAGCACTGAGGGTAGCTTGGTTGGTCCAAGCATCAGCCCCAGCTGAGCACCGGCGGGAATTTGTCTCTCTATCTCCCCTCCTCTCACTTAAAAAAGTTAAATGAAATTAAAAAATAAAAATGAGTGCAGAAAAAGGAACTGTCAGCAAGCATAAAGAATCAGCATGACTTGGTGTCTGGTTAATGTGGGAAACAAAAGAGTATAAGAACAAGTTACTCCAGAGAAATGAACACAAACTTTTTAAAGAGAAATGTGGCTTTGTATATCAAGATTGTTTCCTTAAATTTTTATTTCCACCTAGGATGCTGAGGACCCAGGTTCAAAACCCCCAGGTTGCCTGACCAGGCAGTGGCGCAGTGGATAGAGCGCCCGATTGGGATGCAGAGGACACAGGTTCGAGACCCCGAGCTCACCAGTTTGAGCGTGGGCTCATTTGGTTTGAGTAAAGCTCACCAGCTTGGACCCAAGGTCCCTGGCTTGAGCAAGGGGTTACTCAGTCTGCTGTAGCTCCATGGTCAAGGCACATATGAGAAAGCAATCAATGAACAACTAAGGTGTCGCAACGAAAAACTAATGATTGATGCTTCTCATCTCTCTCCATTCCTGTCTGTCTGTCCCTATCCATCCCTCTCTCTGACTCTCTCTGTCTCTGTAAAAAAACAAAAAACAAACAAATAAAAAAACAAAACCCCCAGGTTACCGGCTTGAGTACAGGGTCACCAGCTTGAGCATGGGATCATAGACATGACCCCATGGCCACTAACTTGAGCCTAGAGGTCACTGGCTTGAAGCCCAAGGTCGCTGTCTTGAGCAAGGGGTCACTATCTCAACTGGAGCCCCCCATCCCTGGTCAAGGCACGTATGAGAAAGCAATCAATGAACAACTAAGATGCTGCAATGAAGAATTGATGCTTCTCATCTCTCTCTCTCTCTCTCTCTCTCTCTCTCTCTCTGTCCTTGTCTGTCCCTCTCTCTCTCTCTCTCACTAAAAAAAATATATTTTCACCTATTGGCTTGGTTAAAATCCAAGTTAAAAACAAGACCAATTGCTGGCAGGGATGTAAAGCAACAGGAGCTCTCTCATTGGTGAGAATGCAAAATGCAGCCACTTTGGAAGAGAGTGGAAATTTCTTATGAAGCTAAACATAGTCTTACTATACAATCCACAATTGCACTCCTAGGTATTTAGCCACTGATTTGAAAACTTATATCCACATAAAATAGTGGGTGTGAATGTTTGTAGCCACTCTGTTCTTAATCACCAAAACCTGGAAGCAACCAAGATGTTCTTCAATAAATGATTGGATAAACAAATTGTGTTATAGACTTACAATGGAATACTATTTGGTAATAAAAAGGAATGAATTATCAAGCCGTACAAAGGCATTGATGAATTTTATTTTTAATTAAATTTATTGGAGTGACATTGGTTAATAACGCTATGTGTTTCAAGTGTATACTTTTATGACACATCATCTGTATATTGCATTGTGTGCTTACTACCTGTAGTCTAGTCTCCCTTCATTACCGTATATTTGACCCTTTTGCCTTTTCATCTTCCTTCTACCTGTTCCATTTTTTAAGCTTCATGCTGTTGTGGCATAGATAAAATTTTTAGATGAATTTTAAATGCATATTGCTAAGTGGAAGAAGCCAGTCTGAAAAGGCTACATATTGAATGCTTCTATTTATATGACATTCTGAGAAAGGCATAACCATGGAGCTAATAAACAGATCAGTGACTGCCAGGGGTTGGGATGGAGGAAGAGTTTAATAGGTGAAGCACAGGGAATTTTTCAGGGTGATAAAATTCCATATGATACTGTATTTTCATGATAAGGTAATGGTGAATACATGATACTATGTATTTGTCAAAACCCATAGAACTTTGCCTGACCAGGCAGTGGCACAGAGTGAATGTTAATGTATGAAAAGTTTTAAAAGTTATTTAGTAAATTAGGGAATTGCAGAATGGAATGCAGACTACGACAAAGGAATCTAATTGTATTATAAATGTATGAATAAACTTCATTGAAGGGAATGAAGTTGACTCAGCCAGCCAGATAGCTCAGTTGGTTGGAGTGTTGTACTAGAGCATAGAGGTTGCTGGTTAGATTCCCTGGTCAGAGCACATACAGGAGCAGCTCAATGTTCTATCTTTCTCTCTTTGACTCTCTCAAAAAAAAAAAAAAAAAAAGGCCCTGGGGCGCAGTGGCTAGAGCGTCGGACTGGGACTCGGAGGACCCAGGTTCAAGACACCAAGGTCGTTAGCTTGAGTGTGGGCTCATCTGGTTTGAGCAAGGCTCACCAGCTTGAGCCCAAGCTCACTGGCTTGAGCAAGGGGTCACTCAGTCTGCTGGAGCTGCCCAGTCAAGTCATATGTGAGAAAGCAATCAATGAACAACTAAGGTGCTGCAACAAAGAATTGATGCTTCTCATCTCTCTTCCTTCCTGTCTGTCCCTATCTGGTCTCTCTCTCTCTCTCTGTCACTGTCACCAAAAAACAAACAAACAAACAAACAAAAAACACCCTGGCTGTTGTCTCAGTGTTAGAGCGTCAGCCTGGCGTGTGGATGTCCTGGGTTTGATTTTCGGTCAGAGCACACAGGAGAAGCTACCATCTGCTTCTCAACCCCTTCCCCTCCCCTTTCTCTCTTTTTCTATTTCTTTCTTTCTCTCTCTCTCTCTTTCTTTCTCTGTTTCCCCCTGCCGCAGCCATGGCTCATTTGGTTCGAGCACATCAGCCTGGATGCTGTGGATGGCTCCATGGAGACTCTGCCTCAGGCACTAAAAATAGTTAGGTTGCTAGCATAGCCCCAGATGGGCAGAGCATCAGCCCCAGATGGGGGTTGCTGGGTGAATCCCAGTCAGGGTGCATGTAGAAATCTGTCTCTCTATCTCCCCTCTTCTCACTTGGAAAAAGAAGAAAAAAACTGGGATGAGGGAGTGAAGGAAAAAGGTACTGACCTACATAACTTTGGAAATGAGTGGTGGCTGTAAGACCAAAGGCAAAAGGAGAAGCACATAAGAACTGTACTGCAGTTGATAAAGTTGTTTCCTATGGGGATATACATTAACAGTTCAGGAACCACTGTGTATGGAATTGAACAGTTATGTAAATGGATGTCAGATGGTAACTTAATTTCTGACTGTTGAAGTGGGAAATTACAGGTAAGCAAGCAGAGGAGGCTAGAATGATCCCTGTGGTAATGGATTAGAGTTGGAGGCATCAGTATGAACTCATATTTAGTTTAATATAGTTACAAGTGGAGCTGCCTGACCAATGGTAGGTAGCACAGTGGATAGAGCATTGACCTAAGATGCTGAGGTCCCAAGTTCCAACCCGAGGTTGCCAGCTTGAGCACAGAGCTCACCCAGCTTGAGGGCAGGCTCCCCAGATTGAGCACAGAGTCACCAGCTTGAGCCTGGGATCATAGACATGATCCCATGGTCATTGGCTTGAGCCCAAAGGTTACTGGCTTGAAGCACAAGGTTGCTGGCCTGAGTAAAGGGTAACAAGCTTAGCTGGAGCCCCCCAGTCAAGGCACTTATGAGAAGCAATCAATGAACAACTAAAGTGACACAACTATGAGTTGATATTTCTCATCTCTCTACCTTCCTATCTGCCTGTCTCTCTAGCTTAAAAAAAATTATATAAATTATATGTATGTATATATAGTTACAAGTGGATACATGTAAAACATGTATAGGTATATGTATATACACAGATACTATACACATATTTTTCCTGGCTCTGTCAGTTGAGCAGATCTGGAAACAATGACACTCCAGAAGCAGGCATGCACACATTTCACTCAGATCTTGGTTTTTAATATCATTCTTCAATAAAAGGAACCATGGCTTCTTGGAGAAGTGGCTGATTCTAGGACTGGGGCAGGAAATATACAAGCTGAGCCTGGAGCATCTTATGATGCCAAAGAGTAAGATACTAATGCACACATGCACTAATGAGGATATATCAAAGAGATACAGGATCTAACTGAAAGAGCCCCCAGTGACCAAAGCTGAATCATTTAAGTAAATAAATAGTATTAGATTATAACCCAAAGTATAACATAAATATTTATGAGTCCATATGGATATAAATAAATGATTGAATAAATAAATAAATAAATGGGGAGAATAGATAAATCTATTCAGAAGCATTCCACATTTATATAGAAACTCTGCATTCAAGAAGGTGAAGCATTAACTCTCCTCTCCTAAGTGTGGGCTGTTCAAAGTGACATTCTTCCAGAGAGTACAGTATGAAAGTTGGGGGTGAAATAACTTTATAGTGGAGAAGCCTGACAAACACTATGTCAGCCAGATGATCAACAATAGTGATGTCATATTGTTGATAGTATGTACCCTTAATACTGTGTGCAAGAAAAGTGTGAGAAACTGTTATAGTCAAGAGAGAACTAAAGAGGCATGATGACTAAATGTAATGTGGTTTCCTGGATGGGTTCCTGAAACAGAAAAAGGGCATAAGGTAAACAGGAAGGAAATCTGAATAAAGTATGGATCTTAGTTAATAACACAGCTAATAATGTATTATTTTTGGTAAATTTATTGAGACAAGTGTACTATTCCAATTTAATATCTTGGCAATAGAGGAAACTGGGTTTGGGAACTCTGTGCCATCCACAGCTTTTTTTACATCTAAAATCTTCTAAAATTGTTTTTTCAGGCCTGACCTGTGGTGGCGCAGTGGATAATGCGTCAACCTGGAAATGCTGAGGTCGCCGGTTCGAAACCCTCGGCTTGCTCAGTCAAGGCACATATGGGAGTTGATGCTTCCTGCTCCTCCCCTCCCTCTCTCCCCCCTTCTCTAAAATGAATAAATAAAACCTTTAAAAAAATTGTTTTTTCAGCAAGAGACAGAGAGAGTTTGGAACCTCATGGTCTGAGCACTTCCCTGATGAGAGAACAGATACACAGTAACCCCCACAGCAAGATCAGCTTCTTTTCCAGGTCACGGTGGTCTGGCATGTAGTGAATCAGTACTTTTGACTCAGAAGAATCCTTGAGGAATCACGTAGTCTTCACATTCCTCTTTTTAATAAAGGGAGAACTAGAAAACTGGGGATTAGGGTATCTTCCAAGAAAATCTCTGCGGTTACCTATGTGACCCCATCCATTAGCCTCTGATCTTTTGTATTAGAATCAGAAATACATCATTGCTTACCAATGTGAGGAGAGGGCACTCCCTGGATTCCAAATTGGGGAGTAATTTTGGCTTATAAGTGACAACTGAGTCACTCTGAAGGTTGATCTTTGAGACTCCTGTGGAGTGTTTGAACTCAATTTAGTTTACCACACCTCTTGCTCATCGAGGCAGGCCCATAAATCAGGGGATGCAGCATGGCGTTCACCTGCAGGACAGGTAACACTGCTACCTCCCAGATGTTCTTCCCCAAGGAAATGGAATGGTGTCTGTTATGGCCCCAAAAGAACACCTATAGGAAGCCTAGTTGAGATATGAGTCTGAACAAGATCACAGAAGCTATAAGAAAAATTGTGGTCATGCCTGACCAGGCGGTGGCGCAGTGGATAAGAGCATCAGACTGGGACTCAGAGGACCCAGGTTCAAAAACCTGACATCGCCAGCTTAAGCGCTGGCTCATCTGATTTGAACAAGGCTCATCAGCTTGAGCCCAAGATCTCTGGCTTAAGCAAGGGGTCACTTGGTCTGCTATAGCCCCGGTCAAGCACATATGAGAAAGCAATCAGTGAACAACTGGGGTGCCGCAGCAAAGAATTAATGCTTCTTATCTCTCTCCCTTCCTGTCTGTCTGTCCCTATCTGTCCCTTTTTCTGTCTCTCTGTCACACACACACACAAAAAGTTGTGGTCAGACCCTGAAACTTTTCACCTAGAGGGTCCTCTTAAACCTGGCATGGGCACTTTGCAGATAAAACCTTGGGAATTATATTTAATTCAGAGAAATGTGAATGTAGAGGAGAAATATTTTACATGTATTTCAATGTATACACACATACACATATTGCCAGAGTTCTCAAAGTATGGTCTATAGGCTTCTGGAGGCCCCAGGCACTTTTATTGAGTCCATGAAATCAAAACTGTTTTCATTATAATTCTAAGATACTATTTGCACTGTGTTGACTTTTGCACTGATAGTTAAAAAGCAATGGTGGTAAAAATTGCTGGTGTAGGCCCTGGCCGGTTGGCTTAGTAGATAAAGTGTTGGCCTGGCATAAGGACATCCTATGTTTGATTCCCAGTCAGGGCACAGAAGAGAAGCAATTATTTACTTCTCTCCCCCTTCACTCCTTCTTCCCCTTCCACAGGCAAAGGCTCAATTGGTTCAAGTGTCAGCCTGGGCACTGAGGATAGCTGGTTGGTCCGAGCGAGTCAGACTCAGGTGCTAGAAATAGCTCATTTCATTTGAGCATCGGCCCCCAGACAGGGTTGCCAGGTGGACCCCAGTCAGGACACATGTGGGAGTCTATCTCACTATCTCCCCTTCTCTCACTTAAAAAAAAAATTAAATTAAAAAAATTTAAATTGCTGGTATAGTCTTCCCCACTGAGGACTCAAAGGGGAAAAAGCCAATTTTACTAAAGATGTCCTTAATGAAGCAGGAAAAATTTATTTTATTAAAGCTCAACCCTGAGTACATATATTTCTAAAATTCAATATGAGGAAATGGGAAGTATACTTAGAGCACTTCTGCTGTACATTGGTTGTTTCAAGTACATTGATTGATTGTCTCAGGAAAACCACTTGTGAAACTATTCCAGTTGCAAGCTGAACTATTTTTTCATGGAACACTATTTTTACTTGACAGTATGACTAACATGAATTTTGGTAAGTCAGACTTGTGTATTTGGCCAACATTTTCTGGAGCCTGCCACCTGAAGGAAAATAGCTGACAATATATTTTATAATTGGAAAATATATTTGTTTCCAATTATAAAATTTAAGCTTTGGGGCAAAAATGAAGATTTTGGAAAATTGTATTGACTGCCATTGGCTGACAGTTTCCCAAAATGTAAAGATTGAGATTGGGGATGTTATTTAAAATTTTGTTTTTATATTATATAATAAAATATGTCAATATTTGCAAGATCCGATTGACTCGGTGAACCAAGATTTCCCAGATGACCAATGCATGATTTTACAAAACCATGCATGAGTAAAAGAATCATCCGAGATAGACCAATGAATTTTAATGTAATAGAGTATGAAAAGTTTATAGTATGGCTTCAACCTTTACAAAACTAATAATTGTTTAATTTTGGTGTAGTGTTGAAGGGAATAACCACAATTCTCTGAAAAAGCCATTAAAACATTCCTCCTGCCCTGGCTGGTTGGCTCAGTGGTAGAGCATCGGCCTGGCATGCAGGAGTCCTGGGTTCAATTCCTGGCCAGGGCACACAAGAGAAGCGCCCATCTGCTTCTCCACCCCTCCCCCTCTCCTTCCTCTCTGTCTCTCTCTTCCCCTCCCGCAGCCAAGGCTCCATTGAAGCAAAGTTGGCCCGGGCGCTGAGGATGGCTCTAGGGCCTCTGCCTCAGGCGCTAGAATGGCTCTGGTTGCAACAGAGCAACGTCCCAGATGGGCAGAGCATCACCTCCTGGTGGGCATGCCGGGTGGATCCCGGTCGGGTGCATGCGGGAGTCTGTCTGACTGTTTCCAACTTCAGAAAAATACAAAAAAAAAACCCAAAAAAACATTCCTCCTTTTTCCAACTATGTATCTGTATGAACCCAGCTTTTTTTCCTATTCTACAACCAAAACACTATATTACAGTTAACTAAATACTAAAGCAGATATAAGAATCCATCTGTCTTTTATCAAGCCAGTCATTAAAAATTCCACTCTTTTCATTAAATATCTTTGTTTTGAAAAATATATTTTTCATAAAAATGTTACTTATGTTGCCTGACCAGGCGGTGGCGCAGTGGATAGAGCCTCGGACTGGGATGTGGAAGGACCCAGGTTCGAGACCCCAAGGTCGCTAGCTTGAGCACGGGCTCATCTGGTTTGAGCAAAGTTCACCAGCTTGAGCCCAAAGTCGCTGGCTCCAGCAAGGGGTTACTGGGTCTGCTGAAGGCCTGCGGTCAAGGCACCTATGAGAAAGCAATCAATGAACAACTAAGGAGTCGCAACAAAAAACTAATGATTGGTGCTTCTCATCTCTCTGTTCCTGTCTGTCCCTGTCTATCCCTCTCTCTGACTCTCTCTCTGTCTCTGTAAAAAAAAAAAAAAAATGTTACTTATGTTCATATTTATTAAATGAACTTAAAGATTTTTTAAAGTTTCTCAGTTTTCATTTATGATACAGTAACTATTGATAGATAAAGCCCACATATATAAAAAGTAGCTCTTTGATTCTCAAATAAAAGCCCTTTGGGGGTTTTTTTGTTTTGTTTTATTTTTTTGTGGCAGAGACAGAGAAAGTATCAGAGAAAGGGACAGATAGTGACAGACAGACAGGAAGGGAGAGAGATGAGAAACATCAATTCCTCATTGCAGTTCCTTAGTTGTTCATTGATTGATTTCTCATATGTGCCTTGACCAGGGGCTACAGCAGAGCAAGTAACCCCTTGCTTGAGCCAGCGACCTTGGGCTCAAACTGGTGAGCCTTGCTCAAACCAGATGAGCCCGTGCTCAAGCTGGGAACCTCAGGGTCTCGAACCTGGGTCCTCCATGTCCTAGTCCAGTGCTCTCTCCACTGCACCCTGCCTGGTCAGGCAGTTTTGGGTCTTTAATAATAATTAAGAGTGTCAAGGGGTTCTGAGAACAAAAGGTTTCAGAACTATTGCAGCTCTGTGGAACAGTTCCAATGAAGGCAGAAGAATAGAGGAGATGACCTATGGAAACTGATGGGTTTTCTATCTTTTCCCACTCAGCCAACTCTCATCTTTAGCCCAGTAGTCAAAGCTTGGGAGCAAGAGCTCTGATCTGTGCTCTGGATGTCTCTGGTGAATCTATGAAAGGGGAAAAGCACTCCTTTTCCTCCTCCTCCTTCTCTAAGTCACCAGACAAGACTTGGGGGCACTGGTGTGCAGGGTGAAGAGAGAGACTAGGGAAGGGCAGGTGAGAGTGAAGGAACTTCCCAATCATTAAGGAGTTCTTTTTAATATTTATTTATTTATTTATCTATCTATCTATTTATTTATTTATTTATTTATTTATTTATTTACAGAGACAGAGAGTAAGTCAGAGAGAGGGATAGACCGGGACAGACAGACAGGAACAGAGAGAGATGAGAAGCATCAATCATTAGTTTTTCATTGCGTGTTGCAACACCTTAGTTGTTCATTGATTGCTTTCTCATATGTGCCTTGACCGTGGGCCTTCAGCAGACCGAGTAACCCCTTGGTGGAGCCAGCGACCTTGGGTTCAAGCTGGTGAGCTTTTGCTCAAAGGAGATGAGCCCGCACTCAAGCTGGCGACATCGGGGTCTCGAACCTGGGTCCTCTGCATCCCAGTCCAATGCTCTATCCATTGCGCCACCGCCTGGTCAGGCAAGGAGTTCTTTTTAAAAACGTGAAATTAGATAGTAAGGACAAACTGTCAGGATTCCTCAGCAAGTCCGCTCCAGCAGAGGAGCCAGGGACATTCCCTAAACAGCAATACTCATTGCCTTCCTTCTGCTGTGGCCCATTTCTTAAAATGGACTAAACCCTAAACCCTTCAATGACCTTTAAGAACCAACAATTCTTCTAGGCCACAGAACCACATGGTTAACTAGAAAAAGCCAAAATGGAAAGAAATCAAACTTAAAGAGAAAAAAATGTAAATCAAAATAGTAACAACTCCTACTTTACCACACACTTCCCTTTCTCCTTCCACTTCCACCTACCCTCTCCCTTTCCCTCCTGTCATCCATCCCTTCCCACTGGCCTGGGCCCTGTCCTTTTTTAGACTATTACTGATTCATTCAGGATGTAGTCACTAGCATGGGGAACTTCCAGGAATGATTTGAGTCCCCTCTATTACTGCTTATGTGATTAAACAGGTAACCCTCCTGCTCTGGACCTTAGTTTCTACATCAGAAGTCCCCAAACTACGGCCCACAGGCCACATGTGGCCCCCTGAGGCCATTTACCCGGCCCCCGCCACACTTCCGGAAGGGGCACCTCTTTCATTGGTGGTCATTGAGAGGAGCACATTGACCATCTCATTAGCCAAAAGCAGGCCCATAGTTCCCATTGAAATACTGGTCAGTTTGTTGATTTAAATTTACTTGTTCTTTATTTTAAATATTGTATTTGTTCCCATTTTGTTTTTTTACTTTAAAATAAGATATGTGCAGTGTGCATAGGGATTTGTTCATAGTTTTTTTTATAGTCCGGCCCTCCAACAGTCTGAGGGACAGTGAGCTGGCCCCCTGTGTAAAAAGTTTGGGGACCCCTGTTCTACATCTTACAGATGAGGTGATCTTCCAGCTCCGTGAGCCAATGGTTATTAATAAACAGGAAATATGTCCACACCAGAGCTAAGACTTTGACATGAACGTACTGTCATTGAAAATTGCAGAGAATCAAAAGAGTTTGTGTCACTACACATTATCCCCTTTGGACATTGATGTATTCATGGGAGATGAACAAACACAGGTTTCTGAAAACAACCTTGAAAAACTTCCCAAGGCCATGGCTTTTCCCTTGGGTCCACTTAGCTAGCAGGTTCCTGTAATTGGTATTAGAGAATTCCCCAGTTCTTGCCCAGCAGTGGTAATTCCTTTGGTCTTGGAGACCCTAGAGATTTTCAACCTCTTTGTCATGCCCTACTAATTAAGTAACAGGCTTATCCTCCTACCTTAAAAAAAATTTTTTTAGTAGCTTTAATGAAGTTTAATTCACCTACCATACAATTTAACTAAAGTATACAATTCAATGGCTTTTGTTAGATTCACAGAGTTGTACAACTGTCGCATCTGTTTTAGGACATTTTCATCACTCCTAAAAAGGAATCCTTTACCCCTTAACTATTATCTCTAAATCCCCCAGGTCCCCAGACCTAGGCAACAACCACTGGTCTACTTTCTGTCATTATAGATTTACCTGTTCTGAATATTTCATATAAATGGAATAATATAACATGTGGTCCTTTGTGACTAGTTTATTTTGCTCAGAATAAAGTTTTCAAGTTTCATCCATATTGTACATTGAACCAATGCCTCATTCCATTTTATGGCTGAATAATATTTCACTGTATAGATATATTTTGTTTATTCATCAGATTGGGTTGTTGGGTCACTTGGATTGCTTCTACCTTTTAGCTATCTTGAATAATGCTTCTTGGTTGTTCAAGTATCTGTTTCCTGCCTTCAGTTCTTTTGGACATATACCTAGGAGTGGAATTACTGGATCATATGGTAATTTTATGTGTAACTTTTTGAGGAACAAAAACTTTTTTCCAGGGCTGCTGCACCATTTTACATTCCCAGTAGTGCTGTATAACAGTTCCAATTTCTCCACATCCTCACCAATACTTATTATGTATAGCCATCCTAGCGGGTGTGAATTTGATCTCATTGTGGTTTTGATTTATGTTTCCCTGGTGGTTAATGTCGTTGAGCATTTCTTTATGTGCTCATTGGCCATATATAGAACTACTTTAGATCAATGTCTGTTGTCGATTTTTAAATTGGGTTATTTGCCTTTTTTTTAAGTTTTTTTTTTTTTATGGGAGACAGAGAAAGGGACAGACAGACAGGAAGGGAGAGAGATGAGAAGCATCAATTCTTCGTTGTGGCACTTGAGTTGTTTATTGATTGCTTTCTCATATGTGCCTTGACCAGGGAGCTCCAGCTAATCCAGTGACCCCTTGCTCAAGCCAGCGACCTTGGACTTCATGCCAGTGACCTTTAGGCTCAAGCCAGTGACCCTGCACTCAAGCTGGTGAGCCCATGCTCAAACCGGATGAGCCCACACTCCAGCCAGTGACCTCAGGGTTTTGAACCTGGGTCCTCTGCATCCCAGGCCAATGCTCTATCCACTGCACCACCACCTGGTCAGACTGCCTTTTTATTGAGTTGTGTTTTTATATATTTAGATACAAGTTCCTTATCAGATATATGATTGCAAATATTTTCTCCTATTATGTGGGTTGTCTTTTCACTTTCTAGATAGTGTCATTAGAGCACTGAAGTTTTAAATTTTGATGATGTCCAATTTCTTTTTATTTTGTTGCTTGTGCTTTTGGTATCATATCTAAGAAACCATTGCCAAATCTAAGATCATGAAAACTTATGCCTATGTTTTCTTCCAAGAACTGGTGTAGCCCTTACATTTATATTTCTGATCCATTTTGAGTTAATTTTCACATATGGTATGAGATAGGGGTCCACCTTCATTCTTTTGCATGTAGCTATCCAATTTTTCCAGCACCATTTGTAGATAAGACTATTCTTTTATCATTGAATTGTCTCAGAACTCTCATCAAAACTTAATTGACCATAAGTGTGAGAGTTTGTTTCTGGACTGTCAATTATATATGTCTTTCCTATGCCAGTACCACTGTCTTGATTACTGTAGCTTTGAAATAAACTGTGAGTATTCCAAATTGGTTCTTCATTTTTAAGATTGTTTTGACTATTCTGGGTTGGACTCTACTGTTCTAATCCCAAGGGACAAGGCCTCACCCACAATGCCTCTTCCAGTGTCTCCTTTATGGTAGCCTACAACCCTGATCCTCATCCTCTCCAACCTCATCTTGCAATGTTCTCTCCCTCATACCTCCATACACTTCCACTCGAGTTACATGGCCCTTCTCTCAGTTTCTTAAACATTGTGGAATCCTCCCTGCCTGAGACCCTTTGAACTGGTATTCCCTTTGCCAAAATGCTTCCATTCCACTCCTTCTCCTCTTTCCCAAAACTTCTTGTCATTCAGGTCTCTGCTAAAGTATAATTTCTCAGAGAAGCCCTCACTAGCCCCTGTCTAAAGTATTTACTGACAAAACTCTTTTTTTTTTTTTTTTTCATTTTTCCGAAGCTGGAAATGGGGAGGCAGTCAGACTCCCGCATGCGCCTGACCAGGATCCACCCGGCATGCCCACCAGGGGGCGATGCTTTGCCCCTCTGGGGTGTCGCTCTGTTGCGTCCAGAGCCATTCTAGCGCCTGAGGCAGAGGCCACAGAGCCATCCCCAGCGCCCGGGCCATCCATGCTCCAATGGAGCCTCGCTGCAGGAGGGGAAGAGAGAGACAGAGAGGAAGGAGAGGGGGAGGGGTGGAGAAGCAAATGGGCGCCTCTCCTATGTGCCCTGGCCGGGAATCGAACCCGGGACTCCTGCACGCCAGGCTGACGCTCTACCGCTGAGCCAACCGGCCAGGGCCTACTGACAAAACTCTTTATCACATTATAGCCTTTAATATTACATTCTATTATCATTATATCATTATCTAAGATAATCTTGTATATATATAGTATATTTATTTATTTTCTGTCTCCCCCTACTAGAATGGAAACTCCGGGAGAGCAGAGATCTTGTCTCACTTTACACTGAATTCCTCCACATAGAACAGTACCTGGCATATAACAAATATTTAATACATATTTGTTAAATGAATGAGTGAATCAACCAGTCAATCAATCAATCACTTGTTCAAGCCCTAGACAACCCCTATAGGAGGGATTCAGCCCCAGGAAGAGAGGAAAGAACAGTGAACTGGCCCTCAAACCAGGATTACTTTCCTTGTACTCACCTCGTGTTTTTCACCACTCAGTAATTCCTCTCCCCTTTCATTCAAAACTTCCCCCAAACCCTCCTTCTAACATCTGTCTACATTTGAAAAGTAGATACAGACATACTTCTGCCTCCTCCAGTTTTTGATCTGATTGTTCTTGGGGAAAATGACCAAAGATGTCTCTGACCATAGTATATATACACAAGTGCACACTCAGGTCCATTGGCAAAGGCAAAAATCTAGAGTGTTGGGAAGCATGAGGCACTGGATAAGGGGACAGAAGAACAGAACTAAGAGGATAAGAACCCAGGATCTCAGACGAAGAGCCTAAGAATTTCTATTATAACAACCTTTGCTTCTAATGCCCACAAAAGTTTGAGAACCATTGCCCAATAGCTGCGGAGTGGAAGGGAGAGGGCGTAGGTTACTAATATGGAGAGATTTCCCCTGGAGTTTGGGAGGCTCTAATAACCCTCTATAGAGCCCTGAGTCTTTCAAATAAAGATCTTAAAGAATGTTACAGGCATCAGTTAACCCTGGCAGTCCCCTAGAATCTAGGCTTCTGGCCCTGTGTTACTGACAGAAAACTGAAGCCTGTGGGTTAGAGCCAGGAAAGGAATATCTCAGGCTCATATGGCCTGGACAGAGCAAGCTAAGGGCTAAGTTTGAAGCTGGTACTGACCTCAGAATCTTTCCCTGATGACAAAGGTTCCCAACCCAGGAACAGTAGAGCTCTTAAATTCATGTATATATTTACCACAACTTGACTGCTGGCAGATGATAATTTGTCTGGTTCATTGCCACTCAGATCACAACCTAAAGATCACCTCCCCAGATAGGCCTTCACTGAATATCCATCTTAAGTAATGTCTTCCCCGAGTTCCTATAATCTTACCCTGTTTTATTTTCTTTAGAGTACTTGCCATTATCTGAGATTATCTTATTTTTTGCTTATTACTTCTCTCCTACACTATAATGTAAATTCCATGAAATCAGAAACCTTATCTGACAGGACATTGTTGATGTTCAATAAGTATTTGAAGATTGTTTAGATAAGTAAATCTAAAAGAAGATGCTATCAACAATATGTAAATACTGTTGAAATAAGTGAATATACAATTATCTAAATTTAAATAATAATTTTAGCCTGACCTGTGGTGGTGCAGTGGATAAAGCGTCGACCTGGAACACTGTGCCAGTTTGAAATCCTGGGCTTGCCTGGTCAAGGCACATACAGGAAACAACTACTATGAGTTGATGCTTCCTGATTCTCCCTCCCCCTTTTTTCTCTCTCTTTTCTCTCTCTCTCTAAATCAATAAATAAAATTTGAAAAATGAAATAAATGATCATTTCAGTATGTATTTCTCTGTGAGTAGATACTAAGACTATCATGTTAGGATCCTTCTTTATAACATCAGAAAGGGCCATCAGAATTTTTCTTTTTGGTATTGTATAGATTTAAATTTCTGAACACCTCCTAACTAAAAATTTTAAACTGCTAGGTTAAATATAATTTTTATCTTTAAAATTCTTTTATTTTTTTTTCTTAAGTGTGAAGCAGGGAGGCAGAGAGACAGACTCCCCACATGCACCCCGACTGGGATCCACCCAGTAAGCCCCCTACCCAGTGATGCTCTGCCCATCTGGGGCTGCTGTTCTGTTGTTCAGCAATTGAGCTATTTTTAGCACCTGAGGCAAGGCCATGGAGCCATCCTCAGCACCCGGGGCCAACTTTCTCAAACCATTTGAGCCATGGCTATGGGAAGGGAAGAAAGAGAGATAGAGAAGGGAGAGGGGAAGGGGTGGAAAAACAGATAGTCGCTTCTCCTGTGTGCCTTGACTGGGAATTGAACCTGGGACATCAACACACCGGCCAACACTCTAAAACCGAGCCAACCAGCCAGGGCCTACTATTTGATATTTTAGCAGATCAAAAAAAGTCATGACATATATAGAACATTTTGAACAGCACAATTTGTAAGCTAGCTTAAAAGAAAGAGATTGAAAATTGCTTCAAAAATTGGAGAGTAAACATTTTCTTTTTTTTCTTTTCTTCTTTTTAAGTGAGAGGAGGTGAGCTAGACAGACTCCCACATATACCCTGACTGGGATCTACCTGGCAACCCCCGTCTGGGGCTGATGCTGGAATCATCCGAGCTATACTCAGTGCCTATGGCCGACGCTTGGACCAACTGAGTCATCCTCAGCGCCAGGGGCTGACTCTTGAACCAGTTGAGCCACTGGCTGTGAGTGGGGAAGAGAGAGAGAAAGGGGAGAAGAGAAGCAGATGGTCATTTCTCATGTGTGCCCTGACTGGGAATCAAACCCGGGATGTCTGCACACTGGCTGATGCTCTACCTACTGAGTCAACCGGCCAGGGCCAAGAATAAACATTCTCAAACACACATGGAACTTTACAAAAATGACCACATGCCAGACAATAAAGTTAGTCCCATAAATCTCTAAATGCAATTAAATTAGAAATTAGTTACATGAAGATAATTAGGGGGAAAACATATATTTGGAATTTTTAAAAATGCATTTAACTTTCAAAGAGGAAATCATTTAAAAATTAGAAAATACTTAGAAATGGTAATGAGAATACTGTATCAAAACTGTGGGATGCAGTAAAGGAGTACTTCAAAGGAACTCTATAGCAGTACTGCTTACTGCTGTAGTTTAGGAAACAACTAAGGCTCAAAATAATGAGCTAAGATGTTAGAAAAACAATAGAATAAACCTAAAGAAAATGAAAAAATAATAAAGAGCAGAAATTAATGAAGTAGAAAAATATTCAGTAGAGAGGATCAACAAAGCCTGACTGGGTGGTGGTGCAGTGGATAGAGCGTTGGACTGGGATGCAGAGGACCCAGATTCGAAACCTCAAAGTCACCAGCGTGAGCACAGGCTCACCAGCTTGAGCACGGGGTTGCTGGCTTGAGCATGGGATCATAGACATGACCCCAAGGCGCTGGCTTGAGCCCAAGGTCGCTGGCTTGAACAAAGGGTCACTTGCTCTGCTGGAGCCCCCCAGTCAAGGCACTTATGAAAAAGCAATCAATGAACAACTAAGGTGCTGCAACAAAGAATTGATGCTTCTCATCTCTCTCCCTTCCTGTCTGTCTGTCCCTCTCTCTGTCACAAAAAAAAAGAAAGCCAGAAGTTAGCTATTTGAAAATACTAGTAAAATAGACTAACTTCTGGCAAAAGTAACCAAGAACAAAAATAAGGATGTGTAATATTTAAAATGACAGGGGTACCATATCTCAATAGCTAAATATGCTACATAGATTAAGAAGATATAGAATATAATAACTTTATGCCAATAAATATGAAAAACAAAATGGAACTAATAGATTCCTAGAAAAATACAATTTACTAAAACTGGCTAAAGAAGAAATAAGAGCCTGAGAATCTTATAACTTATCATCTAAAACTGCTCAAAAAAGAAAAAATCTTTAATTTCTGTTTAAAATCCTATAACCATCAAAGGATTTGAATCAGCTCAAACTTTCCGCAAAGCAAGTACCAGGTTCAGATGTCACCAGGTTCAGTTAGTCAACAGAAAAATGGGTAGTTGAACTGTGGTAGAGTCATACAATGGAGTGCAACACAGCAATGGAAATGAACACTCTACAGCTGCCTACATCCTCACGTTTGGTTTGCAAAACAATGTTGAGTGAAAGAAGCAGTCACAAGAGAATTCATATACTACAATGGTCACTCGTGTATCGCAGGGATTAGGTTCCAGAACCCCCTGCAATCGGCAAAAATCCACGAAGTAGTGACCTTATATTTATTTTATTATTTACATATACTTTAAGGCTTTATAAACCCTCCCTACACTTATAAACCTTTCCCACACTGTTACTAACCTTTCCCACACTTATTTTGCTTATTTTACTGCAAAAATAATTAAAATAATATACAAAAACACCTATGTACTGCAAAATCGTGGGATATAGCGAAAAATCTGCGATACAAAATTAGATATATACAATTTTAAAATCCACAATACAGAGAGACTGTGAAAAGTGAACTGTAATATGGTAAGCGACAACTGTACTATGATTCCATTTTATATAACATTAAAAAATAAGGCCAAATAATAAATACATAAAAATATATAAATTGATGTGTAACTATAAAGAAAAGTAAGAAAATAATTACTATCAAATTTAGTGTTATCCTGGCCGATTGGCTCAGTGGTAGATTCCCAGTGGTTGGTTCTGGGTTTGATTCCCAGTCAGGGCACACAGGACCATTTGCTTCTCTCTTTCTCTCTCTCTCTCTTCTCCTGCAGCCATGGCTCAATTGGAGCAAGTTGGCCCCAGGCACTGAGGATGGCTCCAGTGGCCTCTGCCTCAAGTGTTAAGAAGAGCTTAGTTGCTGAGAAACAGAGCAACACCCCAGATGGGTAGAGGATTGCCCTGTGGTGGGCTTGCCAGGTGGTTCCTGGTCAGGGCACTAGCAGGAGTCTGTCTCTGCCTCCCCTCCTCACTTAATTTAAAAAAAAAATTTTAGTGGTTACCTGGAATTGGGGATGGAATCTGGAAGGAACATACAGAGGGGCTTCTAAAAGGACCAGATATATGCTATTTTATAACACGTGGATACACAAGTGTTCTTTCTATTGTTACTCTTTAGTTTCACACCTTGGTATATATTTTGGAGAAATTCTTGCATTTGCCAAAGACATTTATATACTCCTTTGTATAGATGATGTCTTTTTTAATTTAAAGGTTATTTATTCTATGCAGATGACAAAAAAGAATAAGGTAGATAGGTATATACTGATATAGAGGAAATATCCAATGCATATTCAGTGACAAGCATGTTCTAGAACTCAACAGTGTAATCTCATTTTTTTAAATTTATTTATTCATTTTAGAGAGGAGAGGGAGAGACAGAGAGAGAGAAGGGGGGGAGGAGCTGGAAGCATCAACTCCCATAAGTGCCTTGACCAGGCAAGCCCAGGGTTTCGAACCGGCGACCTCAGCATTTCCAGGTCTACTCTTTATCCACTGCGCCACCACAGGTCAGGCCTGTAATCTCATTTTAATAAAAATATTATTGTGTTGATTGAAATAAATCTGAACTAAAGTACAAACACTGGTTATATCCAGGATGGTTTCCATTTCAAAATTAAACAGGTCTGTGGTATTTCAGTGTTTTGCAGTTATCTGATTTACTTGAGGTAAGAAAAACAGAAACAAAAACATTATTTTTATATTAATATGTGGGGTGGGGGGAACTGTTTCACCAGATAGAGGAATACTTATTTTAGAAAGAAAGACTTTGTCTCACTTTTGCAAGCTGACCAGAGTTCTCTGATAACCTGCCGATTCTGTAGAAGAGAGTTTGTGAGGACAGAAAGTTCAAAATGGGAAGGGCTTCTGGACTTGGGTCCCTTTAATGGGGTAGAGCATGAATGGGGCCTGGTCAGTTCCCCCAGCTTCCCAGCCTTTCCTAACCACAAAGCAAACCTGCTGGCTCCCCGCTACTCTCCACCCCAGATCAGGAGGGTGACTGAGGTCTTGGCCAGCTGCCTTCCAGTCTTGACCCATTGTTCCAGGTTCCCAGCTGACTGAGCATCTGGTAGTTAAGCCAAAGGCCAACAATGTCCTGAGTAAACACCTGTGAACTGAGAGGAGACATGGTGTGGTCAGAGCAAGTGCTTGGGGGCACAGTAAAGCAAAGCTTTGACAGGGAATAAGGAAAGCCAGGAGGTCTTGTTCTGGGCCAGCCACTGAATCTCCCTGTAGCCCCAGAACTTTCTATTGCAAGTGGCGGGTTCCTGGGCCCCAAGAGGCATGGAAAGGATGGTGTTCTGAAAAGAATTCAGCTTATGGAAGTGTGGGGGGGATTCCATGCTTTGCACATGTGCCCTCAGTTTGTCCTGGCTAGCTTCTATTCATTGTTCAGATTTCAAATTATACATAGACCACTTCCTTTTGGAAGCCTTCCCCAACTCCCAGCACCCCACCTTTACCACCCTCCAAGAAGGGCTTCAGCCCTCTGCTCACATAGCCTGTGCTTCCCCTTAGCAAGCACTGTCCCACTCTCACAGTTGCTATTTGTCTTTTTTTTTTTTTTTTGTATTTTTCTGAAGTTGGAAACGGGGATGCAGTCAGACAGACTCCCGCATGCGCCCGACCGGGATCCACCTGGCATGCCCACCAGGGGGTGATGCTCTGCCCATCTGGGGCATTGCTCTGC
This sequence comes from Saccopteryx leptura, assembly GCF_036850995.1. Classification (NCBI taxonomy): domain Eukaryota; kingdom Metazoa; phylum Chordata; class Mammalia; order Chiroptera; family Emballonuridae; genus Saccopteryx; species Saccopteryx leptura. Next base: position 162,628,583 of record NC_089508.1, on the reverse strand, counting down.
TGCAACCAGAGCCATTCTAGCGCCTGAGGCAGAGGCCACGGAGCCATCCTCAGCGCCCAGGCCAACTTTGCTCCAATGGAGCCTTGGCTGCGGGAGGGGAAGAGAGAGACAGAGAGGAAGGAGAGAGGGAGGGGTGGAGAAGCAGATGGGTGCTTCTCCTGTGTGCCCTGGCTGGGAATTGAACCCGGGACTCCTGCACGCCAGGCCAACGCTCTACCACTGAGCCAACCAGCCAGGGCCGCTATTTGTCTTTCCCAGTGGAATTTTAACTTCTCAAGGTCAGGGACAATGATGTCTTAATTACTGCATCTCTAGTACCTAGATACTCCATAAGTACTAAGAAAATGTTTTGATAAATGGGTGAGTATAATGAAGAAATGGCAGAGAGGGCAAATGACAGAGAATCCCTCCACTTTGTCTGGAGTGTGGTTCTCAGCAGACTAGGGAGGAGCCTCCAAAGGCAAAGGAAAATAGCAGGGAGATTGATCCTTCCTTTTCTCCTCCCCTCTCTTTCTCATTCTTTTGTCATTGCACCCCTCCCTCCCTTCCCTGACTCCTGACTCTACATCCAGTTTGGTGTGAGTTTGAGCTCCCTCTACTGGCCAGATTTGAGTGCCTCAGGGAGCCAAGCCTAGATAGCCTCATTTGTTTCTTCCCTCTGGAGGGGTTGTTCTACCCACTTCTGTTCTCTGGTTCATGAGGGACTGGAGCATAAACAGAAAACAGGGCTGGTCAACACACTGGAGGTCTCCTAGGTCTGAGTTCCCATCCCCCCTCCCCCTCGAGAACAAGGGGACTTACTTCACACCCTCACCTCATGTTTATTTCCTGGAATCTCCACTCTCAGATTCCCACTCCAGCTAATTCACAGAGATGTTGATTTCTGGAGCCTTTGGCTGATACATCAGCTCTGACTGTAGAACAGAGATCTCAAGAAGAGTTGGGAATATAGACAAAAACAAAAAACAAGAGACAGCAGAGAGAAAGGGACCGAGGGAGTGAAAGGCTATAAACCCACATTGAGATAAAAACAAAGGTCAGGGTTGAGAAAGACGGCTCACTAACTCTGTGTCCCCAGCCCTTCCCCGACCATGGGCTCATAAACCAGGGCCCCTGCCCGAAGAAGAAATATTTCCCTCACCCTTTCAGTGTGCCTTTGTCAATACAGAGCTAAGGGGAATAACTGTATTGATCAGATCTTCAGGCTTAATAGAGATATTAGACTTTAGGGACAACTCCTGTATGACAGCGCCCCCCCCCCACACTGCCCCCTTCTCCTCACAGCCCATCCTGGAGCTCACATCTTTCCTGTCACTCCCACTGAATGAGTACTCTGGCTCCTGCCCCTTCTCAGGGATGCTCCTTTCCTTCTCTGGCATCAGTTCGTCAAGCCAGAGGAGTTCCTGTGGTGAAAAGACCCACTCCAGTGCCTTTCGGACTCCCACCAGACCCAGCAACTGCAGGGACAGAAACAAAGCCCAGGGCTGTCAGCAACAGCAGCAGGAACATTAACAGTGGTAACATTTATTCAACACAACACTTCCAACATGCTAGGCATTGTATCATTGTATATTATTTCACTAACGCTAACACACTCCTACTGGTGGATATAATTATTGCCATTATACAGAGAAGGAAATTGAGGCCCTGAAAGTTTAGGAACTTCTTAGCGGTCACACAGCTGTGATGTGGTAACCAGATTGGTCCTACTGCAAAGTCCGTGGCTCTTGCCTCCCTCAGTAAGAACAAAGTCAGAAGCCACCTACATTATCACCTCACTAAGTAACAAAAGTGGCAGCACTGCCTTTCCCAGGGCCTCAGGGTTTTTCTGGGCTTTATATCCCTACCTGTGGTTGATCAGCCCAAAGAGATTGGGAAAGGAGTTGAATCAGGTACCCTAGGACTAGCCCACCTGTAGGCACCTCTCGGCCATCTTTCTTTGTCCTAGGACTCCTAACCAGGCAGAGCGGGGGCAAGTGAGTGAGGAAAGAGTCTTCCTCTTACGGAGGCCTTGGCCACCCTCCCAGGCTTAGAGTCTCCCAGGAACCCCCAGGATACCACCCCACCCTGAGTCACCATGATGGGGAAGATGATGGCTGCAGGTGTAGACTTGACTATCCAAAGCAGACCCAGGCAGGCCAGCTGGATGGCTGTGAAGAGGTGGACCCTGCTCAGGGGCACGTGCCTCAAGAGCAGGAGGTCTGGCTGGTGTTTTGCTGGCATCAATAATAGCTGCACCCTCTTCGTGAACTGAGGGAACAAAGGAGGAGAGAAGCAGGGTATTAAGGTAACCTGGAGCGTGTCACTGTTAGCCATTAAAGCTCAGCACTGGGGCAGTCAGATGACTCCCTCGGCCCCCTCTTCACCCAGAGCATGACAGCAGAGTCCCTGTGCCCAGAAAAGGGAAAAAAAAAAACAAAACAAAACTAAACAAAAAAACAGGAAGAGGACAGGAGGGGAATTGGCAAGAAGTGCCAACAAGAAAGGAAAGGGGTTTCATGGCGATTTTAATGGGCTCACCTGGATGCTGCTAATGGCTGCCACCCCCATGTACAGGAAGATGCCATAGAGCACAGGCATTGGGATGAACTGGTAGAAAGAAGTAGGGAGCTAGCAAAGTAGTTTACCTGTGCCAGATGTCCTGCTGCCCTTCCACCTGCCTCCAACCCCAGCCTCCAGCCTCCCACATTTAAGCCTGCTCAAGTCTCCCTTTCTTTCCCACCTGCCATGCCTGATCTCACTGATTCTTCACATCAGTCAGATGAGGCGAATCCTGTAACTGTCTCCATTTTACCAATGGAAAAATTGGGTTTCAGAGAAACTTAGTAACTTGCCCATTACCTCATTGATTCTCCAGTGTTATCTATCACTTTCCTCTCTGCTTTCTCTGTTCCAGCTATACTCACCTCCTTTCCTTCCCTCTGCATGCCCAAATTTATGTCTACCCCTTGCAAGGCCTTTTACTTTGCTATTTTCCTCCACATAAAATGCCCTGACTTCCTTCTCGCTACTCATCCCATGACCCCCTCCCAGAAAGGCCTCCCCCGATCATCTAAAGTAGACCCCGACACTCTAATCACCTTACCCTTTTACTTCTCATGGAAGTGATCACTATCTGAAATTATCATATTTTTATTTCATTTTTTTAATCTGTCTCCTCTCACCAGACTATGAAGAATGATGATCTCTTTTGATCACCATTATATCCCTTGGGACAGTGTTTGGCATATGGTTTGTGCTCAGTAAATATCTGCTGAATGAGAGTCACCTAGTTAGTAAGCCACTGATCCGGTTCATCAGGCTCTTTCAACTACTCCACTCTCACCCAGACTCCCTGGGACCTTTCCCTCCCTAACCTCTTGTGCTCCTGCCAGGGACTCTTGTGTGCTGTTCTCCACACCCTCCTTTGCTGTCTTGGCTTGGTGAACCTTTCTGCTATTACTTGTTACTTTATTTGTTTGTGTGTATTACTGACAGGGGCTTGATTCTATATCCCATTTCAGTACACCCCCCCCCCCAGGTGCCTAGCAGAGCCCTGTACACAGCAGGTGTTCTATAAACATCCGGTGAGGGAGAAGTGAAGGGCTTTTGTGTCAAAATTTTTCTGAGGTGTGATGGTCACACTCTGAGTCTAAGACTTGTTGAGAGGCTGGGGCAAGGGCGGCATTTGGCCCCTGGGTGGGGTGAGGCATGCCTACACCCTGTCCACTGGGTAGAAAGCCCACTGGGTAGGAGTTTCAGTTCTCAGATCTGAGAAGCTAGCTCTCTTAGTGATCTCTGTGAGCGCTTCTGAACCTTCAGTCTCCTCATTTGTAAAGGACACATGCATCTCAGGGTTAATGTGAGGACTGAATGAAGCCAGGTATGGAGAAACTGAACACACAGTGAGTGTTTAGCCAGTGTCGGTGCTTGTGTTTATTATTACTACCCTGCTCCTGACGCCGGCCTGCCTAACAAAGGTACCTTGAGTATAGGTGCCAGGAAGATGGAGATTCCTGTAAGGATGAACACCACCAGGCCTGTCAGCCTCTGCTCCCTGTGGGGAAAGGGAAGTCAGCCAGGGTCTGGGTGTGCCCCTGAGGTGCCCAGACTGGAGACCCAAGCCAGGCCTCACTATAGGCCCTGGCAGGAGGGAAGTGGAGGGATCCTCCAACAGCCGTGTAGCAAGGAGGGGGCCTTAGCTGGGTGCGGAAAACTGGAGGGGAGGAAGGGACAGGGCCCTGCAGGATAGGGGTCCAGGCCTCTCCATCAGTTCAAGCTCATAGGTGCTCATTGTTTTTATTCTTTTTTAAATTTTGCTGGAAAATTAGCAATTTTACACTGTCATAAAGATTTTCATTTCAGTTTACAAAATTGATTTCACATACTTTGGATAGATTTTGTTCCCAGCAGTTACAACATTGTTTTGGTGATGGTGATTGTGTAACATCAATAAGGTGCTCCTCCAATGAACGGGGCTTGGTAGGTGGCACCCCACCCTTGCTCAGCCCTGGCTGCCTCCACCTTCACTTCAGTGATGCTCCTCTGAGGGCCCTCCCTGTCCCATGGCTGGAGGAGGAGGGGGAAGATCTGACGCACCCACCTCGGAGACCAGAACCCACCCTCTCTCCCCACTGCAGTGATCACAGGGCTGCCCTAACAACTCTGCCTTGTCCCCTGCCCCCCCACCTTGCTGCCCACCTCTCATTCCAGCCTGCCAAGCTCTGGCCTCACCTGATGCCCTGGAAGCTGGGGGGCTCCCCTGGAGCACAGGCTCTGCTCTCTCTCCGAAGACTGTCCATGTGGGCCAAGGAGATTACAGTGGCTGAGACATACCAGGGCAGCCCGAGCGCTGATGTGAGCAGCATCAGCACAGCCACACAGAAGAGGTCCAGGTGAAAGCCAGCTCCCTTCTGCAGGTAGTGGTGGGGCAATGAGGATGAAGCTAGCCCAGGCCAACCCTCCCTAGGGCTCTGTCCCTTGGGTGTTACCGGTAGGCCTTACCTGCAGTCTGTATTCAGCACGGTTGAGAATGACCGCTGTGATCTGCTGGTCCATGAAGATGAGGATAGACAGCAGCAGGGCAGGCAGGGCGGCCGCCACACTCAGCCACCAAGGGTTGGTTCCAAAAGGTGACACCAGCCAGTCACGCCCAGGTAGTGTGGGCTGTGGGAGGACATTCCATGGACAGATTGGAGAGGGTCTCCCAAGAGGACCTCACCTGCACACCCCAGCTTGGCATTCTTTCACAACCCCCCTTACCACAACCCTGTCCCCCAAGACCCTGGATGTTAGATGGAAGCAGTGTGTGTGTGTGTCCATAGCTGGTCACAGCATTCTAATGCTGTAAAGGAGTGCAGAAGGAGGGGGACCAGCCTGTGTGTTGGGCTGGAGCTAGGGGCTCTGGACTTTGGTTCTCCGGGGCCTTCCTTCCCTGCAGGAGGAGGTGGTAAATGAAGCCTGCCCATACTTCTTGGTGTGCGGAGCTCTCTTCCCTAGGCACCCCCATCAAAATCCAGGGTGGGGCAACTCAGGCTCAGACCTGCCTTGATCCGGGACAAGGGCAGGACTGGGTGTGTCTGCGTCTGCTCTGATTATAAGCGTCTGTGTAGGGGATGTGGCCCTAGCTGTTGCCTTAGGTTGAAGCCCTGAGTCTGCCTCAGTTGGAGTCCCCCTGCTGTCCTGTCCTGGGGGAAGCTGGAAGGGAGGTCTCCAAGTGCACGCGCAAAGTCTAAGTGCCAAGTCAGTGCTAAGCTTTGTTCTGCACACTGTCATGCCCAGGGAGGGAGCTCTGGCTTCACTTGACCCAAGCAGGCAACCAAGGGTCAAAGAAGGGAGTGGGAGTAGCAGAGTGGGTAGGGCCATGCCAGGGGTAGGGAGAACCAATTGTTAACATTTAGTGAGGTCTTGGTATGTGCCAGTCCCACACTGTGATAAGTGCTTTATAATAGTATTTGTAAACCTCAAAACATCTATGGGGTAGGAACTATTATTTTCATTTTATAAATGAATAAATTGAGGCTCAGAAATGTGGGTTAACTTGCCTAAGGTCACACAGCTAGGAAGTGGCAGAACTGGAACTCAAACCAAGGGCTTGCTGGCCGGAGCCCATCCTCTTAACTCCATACATATAATAATAGCTCCTGAGCATTCTGTGCTCACTGTGTATCTGGAGCAGTGGCTCATTCATCCTCACAACAACTGTGTGAGGCCATTATCACTATTTCTATTTTACAAGTGAGCAAACAGAAGCGTAGAGGAGACGAAGTGTGGGATCTAGGCAGCTCCCTCCTCCAGGGTGCTGTCTGCAGGCCCTGCTCTCCCTCTCCCAGCTCTCACCTTGAACTCTCTGGGCACCGTGAGCTTCGGCGTGGCTAGGCCCAGGAAGGCATCCAGGCCACAGCCCAGCAGGATGGCCAGGACTGAGGAGAAGTCGCTGAGTACTTTGCGCACCTGGCCACACAGTGGACAATCGGTCAGTTTCAGGCCCGCCATCACCTTTCTTCTGTACCCTTTCCCATTCACAGGCAGGGCCCAGGGCCAAGAGCTAGTCCTCTCCCATGGAAAGAGAGGTGACACTCACCACAGATGGGAAGAAGCGGCTTATCTTTACATGCCTGAAGGCCATGGCAACGAGGAAGGAGGTAAAGAAGAGGAGGAGGGAGAAGAAGGCAATGTCTGGGATTGTATGACAGCCAGGGCCACGAGGGTGGCCTCCCCGCCGGACACACTCAGGTGGGGGCAGCAAGGATGCATTGACCAGGCCTAGGTCCTGTTTGGAGTGGTGGTCAGGCATGAGGCTCTGGGTGGCAGCACAGACATCCACTGACACCCACTGAGACACCGAAGGCCCAGGACAGGAGGTTCCCAACCATAGCCAATGGCTGGGCCTCAGTGACCTAGGAGGGTTTCTCTACCCTGTGGGATGGAAAGAGGCAGGGACCACTGATTTCTCTGGCCTGCACCCTTTCTTTACCCGGCCCTCCCAGGCTCTCACCATGCTTAAGATGTCATCTCTATCTTTTGGCTTTGTCCTTGTCCACTGAGAATCATTTCCTGGGGAGCAGAGAAGAATTGGGTGTGTGCCCCTCTCCTGGGAACCTTCTCCATCCTGACAAGAGCCTAATCTCATGGTCCAGCTGAACCAGAAAGTTCTTAGTTGTGACTGTCTGCTGACCTGTCTACTCATCAGGCCACTGCCTCAGGCCCTGGCCCCTTCCAGTTCTCTCCCTCTCTGTATCCCTGGTGCCCGGCACAGGGCTGCCCAGAGCACATGCCCAACAAATGTTTGCTCAGTGGGTGAGCATACAAATCTACCAGGGCCAGGACTTATTTTTAATTACTGAATTTATTGAGGTGACACTTGTTAACAAAATTATACAGGTTTCTGGCGCACAATTCTACAACACACCATCTGTACACTGTATTGTGTGTTCACCCCCAAGTCAAGTCTCCATCCATCACCATTTAGCCCTCCTATGCCCTCCTCCACCCTCCCCGTCCTTCCTCTCCCTGGCAGTCACCACACCATTGTTCAGGAGTGTTTTCTCTTTTATTCTTTTTTGTTCCATCCTTCCACCACCACCCCAACTCCCCCACCTCGGCAGCTGTCAGCCTGCTCTCTGTGAGTCCAGAACTGGTCTTGTTCATGCCTAGCACACAGTCTGGCATTTTTGAAAAGACACCTCTTCCCCAGTCAGGACTTGCCCAGTATTTCCTTCCATGTGGAGTGTTATGCACGTGCAAGTGTAATACTCTGAGCTCTCCCCACACGCTCAGTCACTCAAACCAGGGGAAGAGCAGCAACTCACTGGATTGGTGAGTTTGGGAGAAGAAGCTGGGCATGCCTGGCCCTGCCCAATTCTCCCCTGCTTGGGGAGTAAGCTGCATGAGCATGTTCATCTAACTGCTCTTCTGAAGCGACACAGTCCCTGTCCAGTGTGGCCATGACTGGGTGGGTAAGTCTACCTAATTTTGGTTTCATCGTTAGGAAGCCCATTCATCCATAATACAACCATGTTCTATCCACATTGTCAGAAATAAAGATGATATTGGGCCTGCTCTGTTGACTCATTTTCAACTGACTCAGAATCAGAGTGCTGCTGGGTAAGTACTCAGAATTTTGCTGAACTTAAACCAGCGGGGACAGCAAGAAGACTCTCCTCTCCCTCCTTATCTTCCCTCATCTTGCCAAGCTCCCTGTTTCCCTCACCTACCTCCAGGGTGTGGGTACTGGCAGAAGCAGCCATAGGCGGGAGAGCTGGACCACTGGATGGGATAGGCACGGGTCAAGCTCAGCATTTTGCCCAAAGCATCATAGATGAAGATGAGGCTGATGAGGGCACAGAAGCCTTCCTCGGTGAATCGAGTAAAGTAGCGCACCAGCACACTGGCCTCTGTGGCCACCAGCACCAGGCAAAAGGTGGCCACCCAGATGCCCACCCAGAGGCGGAAGGGCAAGTAGTCCAGGCTGTAATCTCTGGAGGGTGAGAGAAAGGCAGGTTTTGGCAGGGCTGTTCGGCCCCTCACTTAACCCAGGTCAGGTGCCCCTAGAGCCAGACAGTTCCACCCTCCGCTGTTAATAGCCAGGACCAGGCTAATGAGGTGAGGGAGTCCCACCTGCTGAAGGAGAAGAGCAGACGTTCAAAAACCAGGACTGGCCCCGTGCTGCTGAGGATGGTGAGGGGCTGGCCCGCCATGAGGCAGAAGGCCACTCCAGCCACTGCCGTGCCCAGGAAACTTTCCAGCACCCCCTAGAAGCCAACAGGGGACCCAGTTAGCACAGGATCCTGGAGTTCTCAGCACAGGAACCCAAGCTTCCAGGGAGCCTCCTCGGCCCACCCACAGTCCCAAGGAGGAGCGAAGGCATGACTGGAGGAACACCATGGCTTGGGCCTGCCCCCCTTCCACATCCTCACCCACCTGAGCACCCTCAGTCGCTTCTCCCAGCAGCCCCCCAAAAGTGATGGCATTAGTGATGGTGGCCAGGTAAATGTAGAGCACAGTCGAGAAGCACTGGGGGTGCAGGGCATCCAGGAAGTCGCTGGGGTACCACGGGGCCTTCCGGCGCACATCCTGGGCAAGGCCCCCGAACAACCTCCCGCCCATTGGTCGTCAGTGATACAGGTTTCCACAATCCCACGCCCCTAGCTCCACAACTGTCCCTGAGCCCCCTTCACAGTGTCTATGTTCCTGGGACTCCACCCCCTCCCAGCACCCTGACCTTTACTCCCACCCCACCTCACCTCACCTGCCCGTCCGCTGCAACTCCATGCTGAGCGCTTGCGCTGGGTGGCCGTGGCTATCCTCAGCCGGGGCCCCACTCGCTGCAGTGGGGTCCTTGACCTCCTGCATTTGCAACAGGAGCCTGAGGTAAATGGGAACCTTGGTTGACGAAAGAAGGATCTCCAACCAGTTGCCCATTGAGCACCGACTTTATGGTACCCTGCCCCCTGGTGCTTGCTGGTGTCTCTGCTAGCAGACTCCAAATTCAACGGTAGTTCCCCATGTATACGAAACACACCCTTTTTCGAAAAATTTGGGGTCTAAAAATTGGGTGCGTCTTATACAGTGATTGTAGCTTTTTTACTTGCATTTACCGCTTTTTCGCGCTTGTTTTTGCGCTCATTGTTGACGACAGTGATTCGTCATCAGACACAGATGAGGACAAGCTAATGGACGGGAGTTTTGATAGTGATGAGGAGTTGTATGAATTTTATGATGAATAAAATTTGAGTTTAGTAACTTTATGTAATATTGTTTTTCAAATTCCGGGCCCCGCCCTGGCCGGTTGGCTCAGCGGTAAAGCGTCGGCCTGGCGTGCAGGGGACCCGGGTTCGATTCCCGGCCAAGGCACATAGGATAAGCGCCCATTTGCTTCTCCACCCCCACCCCCTCCTTCCTCTCTGTCTCTCGCTTCCCCTCCCACAGCCAAGGCTCCATTGGAGCAAAGATGGCCCAGGTGCTGGGGATGGCTCCTTGGCCTCTGCCCCAGGCGCTAGAGTGGCTCTGGTCTCCGCAGAGCGACGCCCCGGAGGGGCAGAGCATTGCCCCCTGGTGGGCAGAGTGTCTCCCCTGGTGGGCGTGCCGGGTGGATCCCAGTCGGGCGCATGCGGGAGTCTGTCTGTCTCTCCCCGTTTCCAGCTTCAGAAAAGAGAAAAAAAAAATTCTGGGCCCCAAAATTAAGGTGTGTCTTGTACATGGGAGCGTCTTGTACATGGGAAATATGCTAAGTCCCTGTTCCTTTTCTGGGACACCCTCCTCTCCTCAACAGTGGAATTGGACCCAAGACTATGGGGAAAGAAGGATCTATACGGAAAGATGACCCCAGATACCTTTTGTACTGAGAGGGCAGACATTTAGGCGGGGGAATCCGGGCTGTCGGGTCCCACCGACCTGGAGGGAGCACTGTCACCTCCTCTAGGAAGGCATCCAGGGCTGCCAGAAGGTCATGAAGGTTGTTGGCCCGACGAACTGACCACTGGAATTGCTGGGGATGGCACAACGTGGCAGTAAATGCATACCTGGGTTTTTCATGCATTTTCAGTGTCAAAACTAGGCACACAAATCACATAGGCAGACTAGTTAGTTGTTCAAGCATTCATTCAGTGATGCATGCATTCAGTGAGTATCGCCTGGATGCCTACTGTCCGCCAGCACTGTTCTGGGTAAGGGAGCTTCAGTGGCAACCAAGGAAACTTCAGTCCTCATGCTCACAGACACAAAGCACACCACCTCATTGCTGTCCTCAAACACACAGACAGAGTCCACAGACACACACATGCACACACGCCTGCCCAGCTTACCGGGTCACTGAGGAGGACAGCCACCGCCCGGCCCATCTCGTGGTAGCTCCTTCCCAGTGTGGGCGGACCAAGGAGGAGGCAGAAAAATCTGAGGAAGGAACCAAGCCCCAGAGAGGGTCAGAGGCTGCTATCCCATAGGGCAGCCCTGACTCCTGACTCCCACCAGCTCCTATACATACACTCGTGCAAACCTACTTTGCAGTCTTGACCACTAACCCCTCCCTAGACCCCTGAGCGCCATCCCCCACACACCCTAAGAGAACTGGACCAGAGAGCTCTCAATCCCCTCCCCAGTAAAGACCTTCTCTGGGCTCCAAGATCACTCACTCCCACTCAGAGGCTTCACCTGCTGGGGAGGGGCACCTCGGTAAGGGGGCCCAGCACCACTGGATCCCGCAGCCGCACAAAGGCCCCCACTGGCTGTGCCAGGAAGCCCAGCTCTCCTGCCAGCACAGCCCCCGCCTCAGCTCCTGGAGGCAGCTTCTGTCTCAGGGCATTCTGACGCTGGATGGGGGTTCAAGGAGAGAGGATGAGAGGTTACTTGTGGAGGGGGATGCTGGCAGGATATCAACTGATGATGAGTCCAGTGGAGGGTGTCCGCTGTTAATCCGTGACCCCTCTCCCAGCCCTACCCAAGGAAGGGCTGCAAACCTGTTCTTTCAGGGGGGCTTCCTCATCAAGAGATGCCCCTCTTGGATGGGCAGACCCTTTAAAACAGGATTTTGTAGTGATGAAGAGCACGGGCTTTGGGAATGGTTCCGCCAGGGCTCCCTGACCAGCTTTGCCATTGACGAGCTGTGAAAACCAGCACACCCTTCCCTCTGAGCCTCTGTTTTCTCATCACTAAAACGAGCATAATTGTGGTATTGCTGCACAAGGTGCTTGTACAGATTAAATGAGACACACATATAAGACTCCCAGCGCAGTGCTAACCAAGAACACCCCTTCACAGAGCTCTGGCTGTTGTGATTCTAGCACTCCATTCTTCCCTTACCGTTCCCCGCTTCCTTTCAATGGTGAGTCCTGGGTTGAGTCTAAGGCAAGGTGAGACCTCTTCTGGTTCAAGAAGGTGCAGGAGGGATCTGGGACCCTTGTACCCCATGATTTTTGGTCTTGGGCCCCAGGAGGGGTCTCTTACCCCAACAGGGCCTGGTGCCTGTGGTCTGGATGAGGTGCTGGGGTCTCTGCAGCAACAAGGACTGCAGCTGCCCTCTCAGTTCTGGGCTCAGCGACTCCACTCGGGTCACCTGCTCTGGAGCACAGAGGTGGGGCTCCAACCCTTTCCTGAGAGTTCCCTGCCCCCCAGCTCTTCCCACTGCCCCTCTATCCAGGTCATTTTCCCACTGGCAGTCTCAGGAAATGGAGGAGCTTGTACCTCACTCTGCTTTTCCATCTCCCCTGTGACAGGGATGGAAATCCATACGGTGGGTGTGGTGGGCTCTGGAAAATTCCAAGACTTTGGGGGGAAATCATAGGGAAATGGTGGCATGGCTACACGCCCCCCCCCCACACACACACACAAAGGCTGCCAGCATACCCACAAGCTCCAGGAGGCTCTGAGCTGGGCAGTCCAGCAGGACAAGGCCCTCGGTCAGTAGGCTGCGGAGCTTCTGCAGGCTGGGCAGCGCCAAGGTGGGCACGTGGGGCGCACTCCACCGGCCCCCGCCCACCTCCAGCTTCTCTTCAAACAGCACCCACCTGTGGTGGAGAGGGGCAGACAGGACCATCGAGGGCATATTCCCGGGTCCAGGGGTGGGAACACAGGAGAGCCAGGAAGGTAAATGAATGAGGGAGATGTGGGCCCAGTTGTGCAGAGTGTGCCCCTCCCCAGGCAGTCACCCCTCATCTTGGGTCTGGGGGACTCAAAACTAGACTACAGAGAAGGCTGAGCATCATAGAGGGCATGGGCCTGATATGTGGACACAGCAGGAACTCCTGGCTGGGGGTAAGAATACCCCCCTGCAGGAAGAGCTGGGGTCATGGAGGAGACCCCAGCTGAGGAGGGAAAGGACCCCATAAAATGCCTGCATTTCACTCACCTGCCTGTCTCTTTCCACTCCAGCGCCTGGGGCCAGCCCAGCAGTTCATTCAGCTGAATGAAGAGCAGAGGGTCCTTGGGTACCCCCAGTTCCCGGCTGTCCGTGTCCAAGGAGCCGCCAGGGCTGGGGCCAGAGCCAGGGCCACTGTCCAGCTCTCCTGTGGGCACACTTTCATATGTGCTGTCAACACTGCACCCCTCCTGGCCTGGCAGCTTCATGTCGCTGAGGCTGGCACAGCCCTTCTGGACTAGTGCAGTCCTAGGGCCTGAGACCAGGGCCCGGCTGGCTGCATTTATAATGGAGCCCCATGCAGCACAGCACAAACAGGACAAGGCCTGCTGACTCCAGAGCCAGCTGGGTCACCACCTCCCCTCTTGCTTTCCCCATCCCCCACTGGCCTGGGAATGTTTGCAAGGCTAGCCTGAACTCTCCCAGGCTCTCCAGAAATGCCCTAGCTGAGGCCAGAGTGTTGTGTGCGTTTTCTGTGAGATCAGGTCTGACCTCACTGTGTTTTGTGTAAATAAACAAGAGTAAGTTGTTGGCCTGGGACTGAGGATTGACACTACCAGATTATGTTGTCCCCTACTCTGTATCAAATTAAAACACCAAACACTCAGGACTGTTTTGGGTGTCACCATCACACCCTGAGGGCACCTATTTGGACAAACAGAGACCTAACAAATAGCTGAGTCCACAGAAGCCGGCAGGGTAAGGGACATAGCAGGCAGAGGCCCTGCCCATTAAATGGGCTAATGATGGAAAGTGGAAACAGTTCATGGAGAACACAATGGCCAAGTCTGACATTCCTCTGTCAAACAATACCCGGGAGCTCTCCAATTTAACTGTGTCCCTGGGGTGGTCTGCCCCTCTAACTCAACCCCCAGTAATGGAGGAGCCAGCTAGGGTGTGTGTGTGTGTGTGTGTGTGTGTGTGTGTGTGAAGGAGTTCCTGGCTAGGGTGTGTGTGTGTGTGTGTGTGTGTGTGTGTGTGTGTGTGTGTGTGAAGGAGTTCCTGGAGCTGAATGAGCAAAGAATGAGAATAAGGAGAACCTGGTCTATTAGCAAGTCCTGTTGTCTCTACCTTCAGGCTATGCCTAGCATCCAACCATTGCTATCCTGATCCAAGCTGCCATAATTATTTCAATAGTTGTTCTTTTAATTCTTTTTTTTTTTTTTTTTTTTTTGTGGCAGAGACAGAGAGTCAGAGAGAGGGAAAGATAGGGACAGACAGACAGAAAGGAGAGAGATGAGAAACATCAATTCTTCATTTTGGCTCCTTAGTTGTTCATTGATTGATTTCTCATATGTGCCTTGACTGGTGGGCTACAGCAGGCTGAGTGACCCCTTGCTCAAGCCAGCGACCTTGGGTTCAAGCTGGTGAGTCTTGCTCAAACCAGATGAGCCTGCGCTCAAGCTGGTGACCTCGGGGTCTCGAACCTGGGTCCTCCACGTCCCAGTCCAACGCTCTATCCACTGCGCCACTGCCTGGTCAGGCATTCTTTTAATTCTTTAAAAAAATTTTTTTATTTTTGTTGATTTTAGAGAAAGAGTGTCCGAAACATCAATCCATTTTGGTGTATGCCCTGACCGGGGATCTGTCAGCCTCTGCTTATCGGGAAATGCTCTAACCAACCAAGCTCTCTGGCCAGAGCTCCAATAGCTTTCTAATCTCTTCCAATAATCTCCATGGTTCCACTCTTCCTTCCTTGGCCAAAGTCCATTCTTCACATAGCGTCTACAGGGGTCCTTTAAAAGGCAATAGAGCCACATTACTCTTATGCTCAAAACTCACCCAGTTTTACATTCCTGTTACCCATAGAAGAAAAATTAAACTTCATCATGTCCTACAAGACCTATAGTCTAGCCCCAGCCCATCCTCCTGACCGCACGTCAGACCATTCTCCCCTTGCCCTCTGCTTTCCACCCATACTGGCCTTTGTTTTTGCAAAACTTGCTCCTGCCTGAGGGTCTTTGCAGTAGCTCTTTTTTTTTTTTTCTTTCTTACAGGGGAGAGCGCGAACGCAGTCCCCCACTACCACAAATTATGCGGTCGAGTTTCCCACATTTGGGGAAATCGCAGGGGTCAGCACATCCGGAGTGCAATGGATAAGCCTCGCCCTGGGAAAACCACCTTCGTGATCATGGTATCTCCCCTGCCAGGTAAGTATAGTAGCTCTTTTCTCTGCAAGGAAAACTTAACTCCTAGATCCTCACATGACTGGATCCCCATCATCTGAGTCTCCTCTCAGATAGTATTTATTGCAGGAAATCTTCCATTTCCATCCTGTCCTGAGTTTTCCTTTTGGGTCATTTCATCACATTTTTCTTTTCTTCTTAGCAGTTACCACTATTAGTAACTACTTCTGTTATTTTTTTTGTTTATCCTTTACTGCCTGTTCCTCCACACACACGCACACACTGGAACGTACCGTCCACAGAGCAGGTACTTTATCTATCATCGTCATCGCTACCCCTGGAGCATCTAGTGGTTGGCGCTCAATTATTAATACTTCTGTTCAATGAGCGCGCCGAAGTGGAGGGGCTGGGAAATGAGACGTGCTTCTCCTGGAGGCCACACGAGGGCGCTAGGCCCCGCGGACTGGATTGGTGGGGTCGCTCCAGTGGGCGGAGTGGCGCGGTGAGCCGCGGCGTGGACATGGCAAGAAGGCAAAGGAGAGCTCCTCGATCCTCCGCTTTGCCCTGGCTGGCTGGCCTGATGGGATGGGGTGTTGGGGAGCACGACAGGGATGGAGAGAAAGGGCCAAGCAGACTCATCGGAACGTCGGTCAAAATCCTCACTAGACACCTGAGACCCTTCTCTCCTCCCTGGGAAATGGGACTCACGCTAGCCACTCCCACCAACCCTAGCCTGGACTTGGAGAGATTTGCCCCTAGTCTAAGAAGCTCGCAGAGCAAGAATTAGAGGACTCAGTCACTATATCATTACCAGTTGGGGACAGGGTGCTGAGTTTGAGGGGGGAGTTGGTTTCAGTCCCAGGAGGAATAGGAACTGGCTTAGGGCCTGAAAGGGCCTGGAATCCTGTGCCCACCCACTTAAAGAATGTACCCCAAGCTCAGGGACAAGTGACTCAAAGGAATCTGAGAGAGACAGAAGCATGGGCTTGGCATGAATATCCCCTCTCTCTCTCTCTCTCTCTCTCTCTCTCACACACACACACACACACACACACACATACACACACACACACACACCATCCCTTCTTGTCCCTACTCCTGCCAGAGTTTAAATGGTCTGCATGGGCTTGGCATGAATATCCCCTCTCTCTCTCTCTCTCTCTCTCTCTCTCTCTCTCTCTCACACACACACACACACACACACACACACACACACACACACACACCATCCCTTCTTGTCCCTACTCCTGCCAGAGTTTAAATGGTCTGCCCTGCCCTCTGTATGGCCCCAAATACCCTGGCTCCCAAGACTGCCTCTAGTAGAGGGCCATCATGCTGTCAAGGGCCACCATGCTGTCACTTTTTACAGGTTTTACTTCCACCTCTTGGGCCCTGAGTGCCCTGAGCTGGGCAGGTTGGTGAGGGATGAGAGAAGGACCCCAAATGCCTGCCTGTGGGCACCAGCAGTCTGCCACAGGGAAGGTGTGTTGTGTGGGTGAGGAGCCCTGGGCGTGAGCACTGGAAGAAACACTGGCCCAGGAGTTCTCCAACTGGGGTCTCTCCCTGGCTCAGTCACAGACTTATTGGGTGTCCTTGAGCAAAGCCCTTCCTGAGTTTTCTTACCGGCAAAAGAGGAATAATAAAAGTCCTTACTTCATAGGCTTTATTGAATAAAATAATGCATTGAAAATAGACATGGTCCATAGTTAACACAATAGAGGGAGGGCTGTAATTATTATATAACTATGAAAATAGTCACTCCCAGGGTGGGGAAGAAAGAAAATATCATACACTGAAATGCCAGTTGTATCCAATCATTGTGCTAGGCATATTTTCTTATGTAATTCTTAGGACCAGCTTTTTAAAAACTTTTAATTTTTAATACTTGTTTTATAAACTGTTTATTTATGTGAGTCTAATAGTAGAAGAAAGAATATAGAAGTTGCAAAAAAAATAAGTACAGAGAGGTCTCCAGCTGGTACTTTTCATCCAGCCTTCCCCAATGGTAACATCTTATGTAAGGATGGTACAATAACAAAACCAGGAAAATGACATTGGTACAATAATGTTAACTAGACTACAGGTCTTCTTCAGATTTCGCCAGTTCCTATATGCACTCATTTGTGTGTGAGTGTGTGTAGTTTTTTTGAAATTTTATCACATGTATATAGATTCACTTACAGAAAACTGGGCAAATTGCTCAATCTTCTTCAGCCTTGATTTTCTCATCTATAAAATGGGGGGATAATACAGTCCTTCTCAGAGGACTGTTGTGGGAATTAAATGAAATAGTATGTGACTGACCAGGCAGTGGCACAGTAGATAGAGCACTGACCTGGGATGCTAAAGACTCAGGTTTCAAACCCCGAGGTTGTCAGCTTGAGTGTGGTGGGCTCACCAGCTTGAGCACAGGGTCACCAGCTTGAGCATGGTGACTCCATGGTTGCTGGCTTGAGCCTAAAAGTCACTGGCTTTAAGCCCAAGGTCGCTGACTTGAACAAGGGGTCGTCACTGTTTTAGTTGGACCCCCACCCCAGTCAAGGCACATATGAGAAAGCAATCAATGAACAAGTAAGGTGCCACAACTATGAGTTGATGCTTCTCATCTCTCTTCCTTCCTGTCTGTTTCTCTCTCTCGTGCGCGCATGCATACACGCATGCAAAAAAAAAAAAAAAGAGAGAGAGAGAGAAAGAGAGAGAGAGAGAGAGAGAGATAGTATGTAAAGTGCTCCGAATAATACCTAAAATGTAATGAGAGCACTCAATAAATTTATTTATTTATTTAGAAAAAGCTTGTTTTGGCCCTGGCCAGTTGACTCAGCAGTAGAGCATCAGCCTGGGCTGTGGAAGTCCTGGGTTCAATTCCCAGTCAGGGCACACAGGAGAAGTGACCATCTGCTTCTCCACCCTTCCCCTTCCCCTTCTCCCTCTCTCTCTCTTTTTTCTCTCATCCCCTCCTGCAGCCATGGCTTGAATGAGCAAGGTGGCCCCAGGCACTGAGGATGGCTCCAAGGTCTTGCCTCAGGCACTAAAATAGCTTAGTTGTGAGCAACAGAGCAGGGGCCACAGATGGGCATAGCATCAGCCCTAGACAGGGGTGCTGGATGGATCCCAATCAGAGCACGTGCAGGAGTCTGTCTGTCTGCCTCCTTGCCTCTCATTTCATAAAATAAAATAAAATAATTATTTTTAAAAGAAAAAGCATATTTTGAAAAGTGACTTAAAATCCATCAATCACTCATACTTGTTATAGAAAAACACAGAAAATTACCATAAGAGTAAAAATAACATAAAATAAAAATTTCACGATGTCCTTACCCCGAAAATAACCAGTGTTAAGAATTTTACACCACAAATTTGAGGTATATTTTGTTATTCCCACTTTGTTGTACAAATACTGAGAGGTTCAGAGGGGCTGGTTAAGCAATTTGCAATAGGCACTGAGCTTATGAAGAATTGAGATTTATTATTTCTCATTTTTAAACAACTTTTTAAAGGAATAATTGTGCCTATTATACGTCACCCATTTAGCATATAACATACAATGTTTTAAAATATATATTAACAGAGTTGCGCAACCATAACTGCAATCTAATTTTAGAACATTTTTATCATACCCAAGAGAGACCCCATACTCATTAGCAGTAATTTTTCATTGCCTTCCATGACACCGTTCACCTGCCCTTTTTTTTTTTTTTTTTTTGTATTTTTCTGAAGCCAGAAATGGGGAGGCAGTCAGACAGACTCCTGCATGCGCCCGACCGGGATCCACCCGGCACGCCCACCAGGGGGTGATGCTCTGCCCATCCGGGGCGTCGCTCTGTTGTGACCAGAGCCACTCTAGCACCTGAGGCAGAGGCCACAGAGCCACCCTCAGCACCCAGGCCAACTTTGCTCCAATGGAGCCTTGGCTGCGGGAGGGGAAGAGAGAGACAGAGAGGAAGGAGAGGGGGAGGGGTGGAGAAGCAGATGGGCGCTTCTCCTGTGTGCCCTGGCCAGGAATCAAACCCGGGACTCGTGCATGCCAGGCCAACGCTCTACCGCTGAGCCAACTGGCCAGGGCTTTTTTTTTTTTTTTTTTTTTTTTTTAAGAAAAATTTTTTTTTTTGCTCTGACCAGGTGGCTTGGTTGGCTAGAGCATTGTGCTGAAGCGCAGAGGTTGTCACTTCGATCCCCAGTTAGGGCACATACAGGAACAGATCAATGTTCCTGTCATCTCTGTCTCTCTCTCTCTCTCTCCTTTCCTCTCTAAAATCAATAAAATAAACATTAAAAATAATTTTAAAAAATATTTTATTGATTGATTTTAGAGAGAGAGGAAGGGAGGGAAAGAGACAGAACCATCAGTCCATTCCTTTATGTGTCCTGATCAGGGATCGAACCAGCAACTTCCATACTTCAGGATGATGCTCCAACCAACTGAGCTATCCAGCCTGGGCTCCTGCTTTCTTTACCTATAGATTTTCCAATCTGGGATATTTCATGTGAATGAAATAATAAAATATGTGGTCGTTTATTACTGGCTTCTTTTCCTTAGCATAATGTTTTCAAGGTTTATCTACATAGCATGTGTGAGTACTTTGTTCTTTTTTTATTGCTAAACAACATTCCTTTGTATGTATGGACCACATTTTATTTATCCAGTAGAGATTTTCTCATTAATTTGTTTTTGAGGAGCTCAGATTTAATGCACACTCTTGCCTCCACATGCTCACCGCTGGGGGGCAGCAGACAGGCCTATGAGTAACAGTCTCGGCAGACCCGGTGAGCAGCTTCTGCCGGCTTTGAGAGCTTGCTATGTTCTAAACGCGCTGCCTTAGCACCTCGTGGTTATCTCAGTGAGTTCTCACGACAGCCCTTTGAGGTGGGTATCATTTCCATTTCTGGAAACTAAGGCTCAGAGAAGACTCTTGCCCAAAATCAGAGCTAGGGGCCAGTGGACCCAGGGTTGAGAAAGAGGTCAGTCTCATACCTCCACAGAAACTTCAAAGCTTCTGCTCTGAGGGAGTCAGACAAGATGCTAGAGGAGTGTGCATGGAGAGTGAGTCTCTCCAGCTGGAGCTGGAGTGCCCTTCCCTGATCCCACTCTGACCCCTCCCTGATCACCAAGATCCAGCCAAGACTTGGAGTGGGCCCCACCAGCTGGACCCTGATTCCATTCTTTTTTTTTTTTTTTGACAGAGACAGAGAGAGTCAGAGGGATAGACAGGGACAGACAGACAGGAATGGAGAAATGAGAAGCAGTCAGTCATCAGTTTCTCATTGCACATTGCGACACCTTAGTTGTTCATTGATTGCTTTTTCATATGTGCCTAGACCACGGGCCTTCAGCAGACCGAGTAACCCCTTGCTGGAGCCAGCGACCTTGGGTCCAAGCTGGTGAGCTTTTTGCTCAAACCAGATGAGCCCGCGCTCAAGCTGGCGACCTTGAGATCTTGAACCTGAGTCCTCGGCATCCCAGTCAGATGCTCTATCCACTGCGCCACCGCCTGGTCTGGCCCTGATTCCATTCTTGACAATGCCCACACCCCTTTAAAGGGGGAAGAGGCAGAGGTGTCAGAGAGATCGGGGCTGCAGAGGAAAGCCACCTGAGCTTGCCTCAGGCTTCTCAGGTACCTCTGACCTGGACTTTCAGACTCAGGAAATACTCAGAAGGCAACTGCAGCTAAACAGACGGCTTTTGAATTTCACACCAATTATGCTCTCCTTACTTCCAGAAAAGATTCAAAGCTCACAAGAGACATAGATACCAGTAAATATGTAAAGAATGAGTAAAGAGTCTCATAATGAAATCAAACTAGAGAAGAAAGAAACAATGGCACTCAAAATGCTGGGCTAGGGATAATCACTGCAAATGAGCACTGGAACTCACCTGTGATCTTCCTGCAAGGAGGGAACACACGAATTCCGTACCTGTCATTAGCTAATAAAAGGAGGTATCTATAGCAGACAGCCATGAGCCAAACTTCTTAACACTGAACTACAAGAAGAATGCATTACACTTTATTCAGACACTGGTCAGGGACCTTATGTGTGATAGCATCTAGCACAGCATTTTAACAAAGGATACAAAAAGGATTTGCATTTGAATATCTCTTGTGTAAATGGTTCTTCATCCTTTCAAAATCAATGTTTTCTTTTTATAAATCTTGTTAATACTTGTCTACTATCCTGAAATAAAGTTTACAAGTAATATTCTAACTGTACATTTATTTTTACTTAATGTTTTTATGTATTGATTTTAGAAAGAGAGATCCATCTGTTGTTTCACTATTCATGCATTCATTAATTGATTCTTGTGTGTGCCCTGAACGGGGATCAAACTTACAACCTTGGTGTATGGGGACAACGCTCTAACCAACTGAGCTACCTGGACAGGGCCTGCACATTTTCTCTTTAAAGAAAGTCAGTACCCTAATTAATGTGAAAGGGAAAATGATTTAAAATCTTTGAATATGCAAATGCTTGGTCACAAGTGCTCTAGTAATCTCAAATAAGTAGCCCATTAGTTGCACAGACTTATTTTGAATGTGACAGCTACAAATACTGACTAGTACAGCTATAATGTTTGGCCATTGAAATAGCACCAAAATGAACAATTCACTCTAATTTTATTCCTGGAAAACTCAAGTGTTTTGTGTAAATTAAAGATCATTCTCAGCTCAAGTAATTATAATCACATTCTTAACCCATATGAATGGCTGAGGGGACACTTAAAAGCAGTGTGGATTGTGGAGGCAATTCTTAATTGTGTGGGCCTGACAACTTTTCCCCGTCAATGGCCTGAGAACTCCCCTGTAAGTGACAAAAACTCCCCCAGAGATTCCTAGAATGTCCTCTAGAGGTCAGTGTTTCTTCCTTTGTGAACCTCTGTCATAGATCAACCCTCAGTTATTAAGAAGGGCAAATAGATAATGTTCAACTGTTAAACTGCAGCTCTGTGACAGCATTCCTAAGAGGAACTGAACTTATACGGTCCTGGTTTAGGATGTGCCGTGACCTCATTCCAAGGTTGAGCCCTGGAGAAGTTAGTAACAGTACTGACGTATTTATATAGAGCTCTCCATTTGCCAAGCACTTTCTCCTTTAATTGTTACAAGAACCTTTTGGGTGACTGCTATTCTCCCCTCTTATAGATGACAATCCAAGGCACAGAGAGAAAGGTTATCACGCCATGTAGATCAGGCACTATGGGTTGTCAAGAATTGCTTCAGCAAGCTTTTTGACAGGGCATGACTACAAACAACTCATGATGGATGGCATGGCCAGTGCCTGAAATAGAACAATTGTTTCAACCCTCATTTTATATATGAGGAACCTGCGGCTTGAAGAGGGAGGTGGGATGTGTGATAGGTGAGTGAGGAATCATTTGCCCCCTTGCTGCTAACAAAGAGCCATCTGTGCTAGGGAAAGGGGCAGAGTCCTGGGACTGGACTTCCTCAAAGCCACAGAAATGGGCCCCCAAATGGAGGAGGGTAGCTGGGAATCCAAGCCTAAGCAAAGTACGTTATTATAAATGTCCTTTCTTCAAAATCTTCTGAGGATAGCAGAATTCCTGTCCCTCTCACTCTTCCCACCTCATCTATTCTTATTCTTCATCCTATTCAAATGGTGCCTGAACCAGGTAATGGGACTTGAGAGCCTGTCCACCCCTGAGTGAAACATTATCTGGTACCATGTGTCTGATCAGCTGGTTCAGCTGGGATAGAGAGCAGGGTTAAGGGAAGCCTGCCTGGGGCAAAGGAACAATGCCTTACCCTGAGCTTCCAAATTTGTTAACTCTGGGCTCATGCTACCTGTTAGTAGACATATCCTCAATGGAGGCTCTCTTCTTTTACCCCTCTTCCCAGCTAGCAGAGCTCGGGGTCTGTTAGGATTCACTTCCTAGTCAGAGTGGAAGAAGGCAGCTGAATCCCCTTCCCCAGGGAGCCCATGCTTCTCTCTGAGCTCTGAGCCAGGGTTGTTTTTGGGACGGAGGTTTCCAAAACTCTGAGTGGCCTTGCAGATCCCCATCTCATCAAGAAACATGGCCATTTAATCGGCAGAGAAGGACCACTTCAGCCCTGAAGATGGCTGACCCAGGGTAAAACAGCATGTTATTTAAGTTCTTACAGGAAGGAAGCAAAGAAGGAAGGAAAGAGGGAGGAAGGAAGGGAGGAAGGAAGGAAGGAAGGAAGGAAGGAAGGAAGGAAGGAAGGAAAAAGAAAGGGAAAGAAAGAAAAAAAGAGAAAGGAGAAAGAAGGAAAGAAAGAAAAAAGAATGAATGAAAGAAAGAAAGAAAGAAAGAAAAAAAAGAAACACTTATTCTTGTTAACAGCTGTCACCAATAAACACCTACTATGGGTTAGGCATCATATTCTGCTTTATACACATGGTCTGATTTAATCATCACAAGGGTCCTATAATAATAGCTACTATTATTATCTTCATTTTGCAAATGAGCAAACTGTAGGTCAGAGAAGTTGAATAACAGTCCAAAGTTAGAAAGCTAAAAAAATAGCAGAAACAAAATTTGAACCCATGGCTGCCTGACTCCCAAGAGTGTACCCATTTCACTAGCTGCCCTGATGCTCTTACCTAATCCTCCTTCCAGCCTGTGAGGCAGAGATTCTTATCCTCACCCCCAGGCCAGATGGAGCACTGAGCCTCAGTAAAACTGATGATGTTACTGTTGCTAGAAGGAGAGAGAAAGCCACTGTCGCCTCACCCATTTATTCAGGGTAATGTTGAGCTGAAGAGCACAAGCCCAGGAAAAATTGAAGCTGAGATTCTTACAAGTAGGGTGACTTTGGGTTGGTACTAACCTCTTTGAAACTACAGCCTTTTAAGATAGAGAGGATTGCCTTGTCGTATAAGGCAGTTGGAAGGTTCACTTGAGATAATGCATGTGGCATGTTGAGTACGTGGGAAGTATCTTTACTTAAAGCTCTTTTGCCTCTGCCATAGAGGCTCAGAATTTGCTCAGATGCTTGACACATTATCCTGGTTAATTACACAGACAAGTGCTTCTGAACCTACTTTTACTTGCCAAAAGTATAAATGCTTGGACCCCAGCCTAGGGGATTTTGAATTAGAAGGAGTAGGCAGGACCTTTTTATCTTTAATAAATTCCCAGGGGATTCTAATGTATAACCACATCTGAGGAAACCAATCTGCTACTGTAGACATCTCAGCCACAGGTAAAGAGACTCAGATTAGTTCCTCTCTAAGTCCTCTTCTCCCCTTTCTTGTCACTGCCAGCACCCTTTTTGCCGAGCTCCCCCCACTGGCTTGTGAGTGCTCTACCCAAATCAAAGTCTACCCTGGTTAGCAGTGAGTCAGTGGCACTCGGAGTATCATGGGCCTGCCTCCACAGCCACCTGGGAACCCAGCACAGGATTGGGAAGCAGAATGCCAGGGTTTTAACCCACCCTGACTCGTGGGTGTCCCAGGGCCAATAAGTCTCCAAGCCTCAGTTTTCTCATGGTCAATACATAGGGAAAGTGAAGTGGCCCATTTGGACTCTGCTTCCTTAGAAGTGTGTCTCTGGCACCTGACAACCAGAAATCAAGTAGGGGAAGATGTGAAAGTATCCTGCATAACTGTAATTTCCCATTCATATCTCATAAGGAATAATATCCAGCATCTACAGTGGCCTATAACATCCTCTGGTACTTAACCCTAGCCTTTACTCCAATGTTATGTCGTATCCCTCCTACCTTTCTGGCCTTCTTGCTATTCTTTGAATGTTCCACACTTGTTCTCACCTCAGAGTTTTTGCATTTATTGGCATAGCTTGGATTGCTTTTGCCACGGATGGCCGCGTTTGGTTCCTTACTTTTCTCCTTCTCCTTCTCCTTCTCCTTCTCCTCCTCCTCCTCCTCCTCCTCCTCCTCCTCCTCCTCCTTCTCCTTCTCCTTCTTCTTTTTGTGTGACAGAGACAGGGAGACAGACAGATAGAGACAGATAGACAGGAAGGGAGAGAGATGAGAAGCACCAATTCTTCGTGGTGGCATCTTAATTGTTCATTGATTGCTTTCTCATATGTGCCTTGACCAGGGGGCTACAGCAGAGCAAGTGACCCCTTGCTCAAGCAAGCAACCTTTGGGCTCAAGCCAGCGACCCACGCTCAAGCCGGTGATGTCAGGGTTTCGAACCTGGGTCCTCTGCAGCCCAGTCCGACGCTCTATCCACTGTTCTACCGCCTGGTCAGGCTGGTTCCTCCTTCTTATTCATGCCTTGGCATACATGTCTTAGACCTTTGCTAATCAGTCATTGAATCAAAATTGCCACCCCAGGCACTGGGACACATCATTTTATAGTACATCATTGCACTTTAACTTCCATCTTGGCGCTTGTAGTCATAGCATCCCTTTTTTCCTTCTTTATTGACTCTGTCCTGCTTGTCTCCACCTATGACAGAGTATAAGCTCCACAAAAGCACGTCCTTGGCTGTCTGATTTACTGCTGTGCCCCTACTGCCTGAAAAGCATTCAGAGAATGTTCATGGAATAGATGAGTTAATGAGGTTACCACAGCATTCACTGCAATTTCTTTTTCTTTTTTTTTTAATTTTTTAATTTTTAATTTTTTTCTGAAGCTGGAAACGGGGAGAGACAGTCAGACAGACTCCCGTATGCGCTCGACCGGGATCCACCCGGCATGCCCACCAGGGGCAATGCTCTGCCCACCAGGGGGCGATGCTCTGCCCCTCCGGGGCGTCGCTCTGCTGTGACCAGAGCCACTCTAGCGCCTGGGGCAGAGGCCAAGGAGCCATCCCCAGCGCCCAGGCCATCTTTGCTCCAATGGAGCCTTGGCTGCGAGAGGGGAAGAGAGAGACAGAGAGGAAGGAGGGGGTGGGGGTGGAGAAGCAAATGGGCACGTCTCCTATGTGCCCTGGCCGGGAATCGAACCCGGGTCCCCCGCACGCCAGGCCGACACTCTACCGCTGAGCCAACCGGCCAGGGCCGCAATTTCTTTTTTGGTCAGGGGACACACAGTGTTCTGAGAGGGGAAATGACTGTCCCAAGTACATTCCAGGTCTTCTGTTTTCCAGGCCCTTCCCGTAAACCTGGCTGACACACAAACCTAGCTGGGGTGAGGCTTCCAGGTGTGATGAAAGCTTGGTGTTGCCCCATGAATGGGACTAAGGCTGATGTGGGGGTGAAAAGACGGAAGAGCATGAGAAGGGAGAGGCAGGCTGGGACAGAACAGCAGGGCGTGAACCCGACCTTGGGTCTGGGGAAGGGGGGTGACTTGGCTGTGTGTCCAGAAGTGTTTTCCTCCATCCTCCCCTGTGTGACTCCAAGGTGGCTTTGTTTTGGGGAAGCAGCTGCTGAGGGAGAACAAAGGTGTGGCCTGCGTGGCAACCATCTGCTGAGGTCCTAGGCCCGGTACCAATCACCCAGAGGAGTAATTCCACAGTGGCACTTGGCCAGATAGGTGACAGGTAAGTTTCTGCCTGAAACAAGCCCAACCCAAGCAGAGAACCTCAAACCTGTGTGGAAAAGGGAGAAAAGAGGCCTCTAAGGGAAGGGAGTGGTCAAGGTGGAATGCTTACTGATAATGAGGAGGAGGAGGAGGATGTTGCATTTATTGAGGATTTATAATATGCCTTGCACTGTACTACCTGCTTCATATGTGTTCCCTTGTTCAATCTTCAAAATCCTCTCTTCAAAGTAGGCATTAATAGTGTTACTGTTATTCTCATTTCAGAGATGTGGAAACTAAGGCTCAGTGAGATAAAATATCTCGTCTAAATTCTCACAGTAAGTGGGAAAGGCAGGATTCCAATTTAGGGCTGTAGTGATTTCAGTGCACCTTAGAATCGAGGCCAGGGGAGGGCCTCTGGGGGCTGGTTAAGAGGGCAGGGCCTGATTGACCCCTGCAAAAGTGGGGATTGGGAGGAACAGAGGGATAGATGTGTATAGCAGGCCTGTTTTTATCCCTACACACGGGCTGAATCAGGCAAGCAGCTCTATCTTTCACAATTTGAGGGCTCTGCATGCCAACCTAGCCCTGTGTCATACAAATACCTCCCTAGCACGTCCCTCAGAGTGAAATACTGAGAGTAATTTCTTTGGGTCAGGACATTGATCCAGAAGACCCATGTTGGAAGAGAAACAAATCAATCTCCTGGCACCTGTTGGACAAAGCAACATGAGGCTACTAGCTGTATCCTGCGGGAGTTGGGCTCAGCTTACTTATTTATTTAAATTTATCCATTGATGTTAGAGAGGGACAGGGAGAGAGAGTGAAAGAAACATCGATTCGTTCCATGTGCCCTGACTGGGAATCAAATACGCAACCTCAGAGCTCTGGGAGATGCTCCAACCAATGGAGCTATCCAGCCAGGGCAGTGGGGCTTAGTTTATATGTTGAAGAAGAAGGTGGTACTCAAAGGCAGGTCAAAGTATGAGGCTTGTTTCACAACTTGTGTCTCTCCAATCCCAGAAATCTAGCAATTATAATCCATAGTCCAAATATCCTCTGGGGAAAAAATGAGGGAAGCCACTCCCTGGCTGGAAGAATCCTAACCTCCTTTGCTTTTTGTTCATTTGATACCAACCCTGCAACTGCAACTCTGGTTATCCCGGGTTCATGAGACCTGCTGGCATTCTTGTGTCTGATTCTTAAATGTACAGTATTATTATTTACTAATTGCGGTATCGCTAGGCAAAGAAGCGTGTTTCCGAAACTCAGAAGCTGAAATGGTGGAGAGCACTGGTTTGGAGCAGGGATGGCCTTAGCAATCGGGCCTGGAAGAAGGTAAGGAACGAAGGTTGTCCAAGGGCAGAGCTCAGCTCAACAGTCACAAAGGTTGCAGCGCGACAAGGGATTGAAGAAAGGTAGAAACTGGTCCCTGCCACCTCCTGGTCACCAGTCTTGCAAACAGCCAGACCGTGGAGGCCCTGGCCTGGTCACAAAAAATGTGAGCACCTCCCCTGCTCCCGCCCCCTTCCCAGCCGCGCCTTCCGGGTCGGGGGCTCTGCTGCAGGCGCCGGGAGCCGGACGAATGTCCCAGCGCGGGAGGGGGAAGGGGCGGCGCGCGGCGGCGCGGGGCGGGGCGGAGCGGAGCGTCGGCGCCTCCCGGAGCCTTATTCCCGGCCGCGCGCCGGGAGCGCTCAGTCGACCCAGGGAGCTGTGCGCATCACGCGCCTGGCCAACCTGATCCAGGCACGGGGATTCGGGCGGGCGGACGCACGCACCGACCGACGGAGTGAGCCGACAGACGTCCAGTGGCCGCTAGCTCCGCGCAGGTCCCGGCAAGGCTTGCACCCAGAGGCCAGCTGCAGACTGTGCCCAGCGAATCTCCTGCGCTCCTCCCGCCCCGGCTCCCATGCCAGCGCCCCGTGGCCGCCGCCTCCAAAGTGATTGCTGCCTCCTCGCCTCCGCCGGGTCCGGGACCATGAAGCTGCTGCCGTCGGTGGTGCTGAAGCTCTTTTTGGCTGCAGGTAAGAGGGCTGCCGGCGTCCCCAGAGGTCGGGGGGATGGGGACGCTCTGCTGGGGGTACCGGGGAAGGTCGCTGCAGCGCCCCCGGCATGGGCCACTTGGTGGGGCCCGTGCTCCCTAGCAGGCGGGCGCAGGCATGGTGTGTGGTGACCGGGGGTCTGGGCGGAGGGTCTGACGCGGCCTCTTCCCCTGACACGTAGTGCTCTCGGCGTTGGTGACCGGAGAGAGCCTGGAGCGGCTTCGGAGAGGGCTGGCGGGTGGAACCAGCAATCTGGGATCACCTACTGAATCTACGGCCCAGCTGCTGCCCCCGGGAGGCGGCCGGGGCCGGGAAGTCCTGGACTTGGAAGAGGCCGACCTGGACCTTCTCAGAGGTGGGTATGGGGGCCACCTATCCCTAGACACTGGTGGGCCGGTGAAGAATAAGTATATCCGGGATTCATGTTGTTTGGGCACACCTCTGGGTTTGGGCTATTCATGAAGGACTTCAAGGAAAAGCTGCTTGGCCTGAGGGATCCTGGAATATGGGTCCCGCTCTTTCTTGCCCTTGGTTTCCATCTGCAAAGTTGCTGCTCTTTTGGGTACCTTGGAGCAAATTAAGACAGGCAAGGTGTCTGGTGTCTACAACTTGTAAGGTAAGCTAAGTGGTAGGAACAAGGAATGATTGAGATGCTTTCCCTAGAGTTTCTATGTATAAATGGGCACAAGTCCTAATTCTTACATCACATAACTATTATGTAGAAAGTAACAGATGTGGAGATACTAGGCACAAAGTAAGTATGCGGTGTTAGTCTTCTCCATCCACTTGTCTTCTGGTTGGGAAAACAGAGGGGGATGAGAAACTCTTGGTCTCCCCAAGTGGAGCCAGCACCTTCCTGGAGAGGCTATGAATGATGAACACAGGGTCCCTAGGGAGCTGTATTGAAATGCTGGGTGTCTACAAATCTTACTCAAAGCATGGAGACTTCCTGACCACCTTGAGTCCCTGAAAGAAACTCCGAGGGAGGAAGCGCCCAGTAGGATCCTCCAACCAGCAGATGTGGCTGTGCTGAGTATAGGCACAGAGAGGGCAGAGTCCAGAGCTCTGGCATTGCCCGATTCCCTGGCCCCAGCCACCTGCAGCAATTCTTGAGAGTGAAGCTGGAGCTGAGCCCTGGAGGACCGGAATGACTATATTTGGTTGGAAAGAGATCCACCTGTTCTAGTCCCGCCCCCAGTTACCCATCTCCCTTCTTACCCAGGGCTTATCTTAGGAGCTGTCTCTGCTTTTTACAAATCAAAGGTCTGCTGCAAAGCTGAACCAGGACTCCAACCTCTCATCCTCTCATAGTGGACCTTTGGGGTCACCCCGAATGCTGCTGCCCCTCTCATTCTAGGCTGCACAGAGCAGGGTGTGTGACTCACCCTCCACCCACACGACTGCTCCTCATACCTCTGTAGACCTGACTCATTGCTCTCTCTCCCTGGCAGGAGACTGGCTGTCACCCTCTCCCTCGTTTCCTCCCCTCTCTGATTGGCTTGGGCTCTCTGCCTCAGTTTTACCACAGCTCTGGTCACTGAGTTCCTTTGAGCATCTGCCTCACCTTCAGAGCTCTGAAGGGGCCTGGGTCGGCACTGGAGGAAACTGGGGGCTGGGGGACTACTGGCACCTGTCTCTCTTCCCTTCTCTGGGTAAAGACTATTTTTCAGGTCTAGGTAGCCTATCACTTAAAATAAATGTTACTATTTCTTTCTTTTTTTATACAGAGATAGAGAGTCAGAGAGAGGGATAGATAGGGGCAGACAGACAAGAATGGAGAGAGATGAGAAGCATCAATCATCAGTTTTTCGTTGCGACACCTTATATTTGTTCATTGATTGCTTTCTCATATGTGCCTTGACCGCGGGCCTTCAGCAGACTGAGTAACCCCTTGCTCGAGCCAGCGACCTTGGGTCTCAAACCTGGGTCCTCCTCATCCCAGTCCAACGTTCCATCCGCTGTGCCACCGCCTGGTCAGGCAAATGTTACTATTTTTTTTTTTTTTTTTACTATTTCTTTATTAAGTGCCTACTATATTCTAGATGCTCCACTTGTTATTGTGGATTAATTAATTCCTATAGTAATCCTCTGAGATGGGAACTCTGTCCACTTTTTACCAAGAACTCCAAGATTAAGAGAGATTAAGCAAAATCTAGATTTGTCTGAGGGAGGGGCAGGGGAGTGCAAGGCAGCCTGGTATATGGGGAAAAAACACTGGATATGGAGTTCAGAGATTATATTTCTGATCCGAACCCTGTATGACTTTGGGCAAGTCACTACCTTTTGGGATCTCAAGTTTTTCATTTGAAATGGGAAGCTATGATAGTCTTTGAAGTCACTTCCAGCTTGAGAATCCTAGGTCTCCAGTCTGATGTTTGATGTTTACCCATCTACCAGACATGTGGCTACAGCCATGGACAATGGGCAACTATTTTTCTGCTGGGTCAGGGAAGGGGGCTAGTATCAGACCCATGGGCCGATGGACATAGCCCATGGTCGGTTCTAGTTGGCTGTCTGTGTGAGGTGGTTTTTCCTCTTTGAATGGGAAGTCATTGTTGTTCCAGTTCCTCTGGATAGTTCCTTACTTTTCATCTAAATACTGTTTGTGCACACTGTACTTCCCATCCTAGAGTGCTATAAACAGGACATTTGAAAATAAATGTAAATGGACCTTTGAGAGAAGTACTAAGCTGCAAAGGGCACAGAGCAAGGTAAATATTTTGCTTGAAGTCTGAAACACAAGGCCCTGACCAAGCATGGCTTTCTTGTTGTCCATGAGCCTGGCTCTGCGCTGGGCTCATGGTACCCTGGTGCTAATGAATACCCCAGAGGAGGCCACGTGAGCCTGGGAATTGTTCTTATTTTGGAGACCCCCCCCCCCAAATAAAACCCCCTCTAGGAACCTTCTCCAGCAGCAATTTTTAACTCTGACACAGTCTTCCTGCAAGTGGGTCACTGAGTGCAGCATCAGGAAATGAGGTTGATTTAAGGCCAAAATAGAACCAGTGGGCGTGGGGGAATAGGAGATGGGGATGGACAGTGGGGTGGGGGTGAGGTTGGCACAATTGCTCCATCAGCTGCAGTTACTCAACAGAAGCTAGCATTCTTGGAATGAGGTTCTTAAACTGAATTTGGGAAATGCTTTTCTTGGGACCCCCCACTAGTCTCTAATTCCTCCACCACTTTCAGGTGGTTCTGCCCAGTCTTCCTTCAGCCCTTGGGAGGCACTGAGCCAACAAGCCTTCCCAGGCCTGTGACTTCAGGTGTGATCAAAGTGTATATCCTCCTTCCAGAAGCTGTGCTGTTCTAATTCTTTCTCTCCGGAGAGTCAAAGACTTAACAGAGTGCTTTTCTCCTGCAGCTGCTTTCTCCTCCAAGCCGCAAGCTCTGGCCACACCCAGCAAGGAGGAGCGTGGGAAAAGAAAGAAGAAAGGCAAGGGGTTAGGAAAAAAAAGGGACCCCTGTCTTCGGAAATACAAGGACTTCTGCATCCACGGGGAATGCAAATACGTGAAGGAGCTCCGGGCTCCATCCTGCATGTAAGTGTTCCTGCCCCCAGGCTGACTCTCAGCACACACTTTGTCAACCACGTGACTGTTCCTAGTTTTCACTGTTCCTTGAATTCATAATTCCACCCAGTTTCTTCTTAACCTCTGGGCGGAAGTTGAGAGGAAGGGAAATATTTTTAGTCAGAGGAAGGGGCTTCCCCCCGCATAGGATGCAATTTCCTGTGGTGTGGGTCTGTGACGTTCTTTCATCCTTGGGAACATTTCCTGCCTGCTTGCTCAGAAATAGTATGTGGCCAGGAGATCTGACACCTGAAGACAGGTCCTTCATTCCTGCCTCATGCCTACTCCAGATGGAAATACAGCAGAGTATTTCTTGGTGGGGCAGAGCTCCCGTGGCCTCCTTTCCCAAGCCCTGCAGGCAGGTATGGGGTGCACTTGGGCACATACTGTGCAGGTGTGTGTGCATACTTGAACATGCTTGCACAGGAATGAGTAATGTGGATTGAGTTTGCACAGAGAGTGATCACCATGGGAGTGGGGAGGAGCCCCTCCTCCTTCCTTCCCCTTCCCCTCCAGCCTGGGCCTGGAGGTGGGGGACAGGGTGGGTATTGGCCTTTGGCCATGGGGTAGGAGAACACTTCCTTTGTGCAAGATTAACAGGAAATGGAACCTGACCCAGTAGGCATCAGCCCCCAGTCATGTAGCACCACCCTTCCCTAGGCAGGGGTGTGGGTGGAGGGGCCATGGGTTCCCCAGCTGATCTGTTAGGCCAAGCCCAGTAAACGGCTGTCTTGGCAACCCCTCAGGGATGACGGCACTGCCATGCTCTCTGGCAGGCATAATGTCATCAGTGTGCCTGAGGCCAACACCTGCATCAGGCTGTAAACATCCACTCTTTGCTGCTGGGCATGAGGCCCTATGGGAGGCAGGCTCTGTGACCTGGGGGACTTTGGACAGAGCTAGGGGACTATTGGGTGCAGACCACCTCCAAACCTGTCAGGAAGGCTGGCTGCCTGGCCTCCCTTCTACTGTGATGGTGCAGATCCCTTGGCTTTTTTTTTTTTTTTTTTTTTTTTTGCATTTTTCAGAAGCTGGAAACAGGGAGAGACAGTCAGACAGACTCCCGCATGCGCCCGACCGGGATCCACCCGGCACGCCCACCATGGGGCGATGCTCTGCCCACCAGGGGGCGATGCTCTGCCCATCCTGGGCGTCGCCATGTTGCGACCAGAGCCACTCTAGCGCCTGGGGCAGAGGCCAAGGAGCCATCCCCAGCGCCCGGGCCATCTTTGCTCCAATGGAGCCCCGGCTGCGGGAGGGGAAGAGAGAGACAGAGAGGAAGGCGCGGCGGAGGGGTGGAGAAGCAAATGGGCGCTTCTCCTGTGTGCCCTGGCCGGGAATCGAACCCGGGTCCTCCGCACGCTAGGCCGATGCTCTACCGCTGAGCCAACCGGCCAGGGCTCCCTTGGCTTTTTAAAGCTTCCTTGTCCCACCTGCTGTCATGTAGCAGAACTGCCTTGTACTTAGCAAGTGGCACAGGCTCATTACTCCCTACCGTGTTCCTGTCACTTGTGTGTTGTCTCCTATAACATCCTCGTAGGAGCTTAGTATTGGAGGGGCTGCTTAAGAGTGACATAGACAATCTCCATATTGTACTTCCCAAGGTCTTGGGACAGGGCAGGAAATGTTTGTCTTAAATTTATAAAATGGCATCATTAGCACAGGGTGGAAGCAGTGACTCTGAGGGTAGTCAAGAGGAATTGAGGCCAGGAATCTGTCTGGGCCAAACTGGTTCAGGGCGTTGGTGGATGGACTTCCACTCCTCAATGAAGAATCCTTGTAAGACTGCTCCCCTGGAGGGCTGGGCTTAACCAGCCATCTAAGCCCAGAGAACCAAGATTAGGGGGCCCAGGGCCCAGGGGGCCCTTAAGGTGGTGATGATAATCATGACCGTGCTTCTCTCCTTTGCCCTGAAGCTTCACAGTTTACATTTGACTTGAGTTCAGCTCAACAGGTGTATGTTGAGCACCTACTGATGCCAGCCAACTTTTGAGAATCCCATGACACCCCTGTCATGGGATTCTCAAAAGCCCTCTGCTGGGTAGGCAGTGCTTGCCATCTCTACTTGAAAGATGAAGAAATTGGAGCCAGGAAGTAGGAAGTGATTTGCCTGAGATCAACAGCTAAATAAGTGGATGGAAACAGGACAGGAACTCAGGTGCCTGACTTCCAGTCCAACATACTTTTTATGTCCCCGGGCTGCCCTGGGTGTTGGCTTGCATCCTTCTTCCTTGTCTGTCCTTACAGAGTTTGAGCAGGATTTTTTAGAAGGCAGCTGTCAGCCCAAGTCTGTGAAGTCTTTTACTAGCTGAAAGGAACGGCAGTGATACGAAGACTTTGTGTCTGCTTCCTAGGCATAGTTTTAAGGGGCTGGGTTCTGTGCCCGGTGTGGCTGCCTCCTGCCTCCAGCCCTTGGTATTCAGGGCAGAGGCAGCAAGAAAATGCAGAGCTCCTGGCTTGGGGGAATGTGACATCTGGGCACCTACATCTGGGGCCCTTTGTGGCTCCTCTTTGCCTCCAGACCCAGGAAGCGCCAGAGGGTGTGTCTGGGCTGCTGTGGTGAGCTTGAGGCCAGCTGACTTCCTAAAGCAGCCCTGTGCAGCCACCATCCACAGGAAAACTCTTCTGTGTCACCAGCCAAAGTTGCCCTCAAAGAGCAGTTTCCCGGGGCTCTGGACTGGCTATTGACCCAGATATTGCTGCAGAGTTTCCTGTGGCTGAAGGAAACCTACCGTCAGCTGGGCTGAGGAGGACTCAGAGCTGGCGTTGGGACAGGCTTGGGGGCTCTACTTGCCTCACTGCTGGGTGCCGAGAAGGAATGGCAAGCCCCTTCTCTTTGGCTCTTTCTGACTTTGGTGCCCCATTTCTCAGGCGTGGGTCGTAGTACCCTCTGGAGTCTGATTATATATAAATAATAATGCACACATGCATGGGACTTAGACTCTTTATTACTCTTCTATCTATCTATATTTGACCTTCATGACACTCTAGGGAGGTAGGCGTTTATTCCTGTGTTTTACATGAGAAAACCAAAGCTTGGAAAGGTAAAAGTAACCTGGTGAAGATTGCCTGGGTAGGAATAGCAGCAGAACTAGTCCGGAACTCATATATTCTGAGAACCCTGCATGAAATGGTGCCCCCTCCAGCGCCTGGAGTAGAGGTGGAGAAACCCAGTTTGGAAGATGTCTCTGGAACTACAGGATTCTTACTTCTGTTGTTATACAAGTTCTGAAATGGGTCACAGACATGGGTAGGAGGGACATGTCCCAGTTTGATGGGTCACTCATTCTCTGGCTCTGGGGAAGACACGTGCTCTTGCCCCCCACCCTGGGGTGTTTGGAATGCACTCGTCCTCCCTCCTTCCCTGGGGAAGCCAGGAGGGGGAGGTGGGTAATATTAAGATGTTTACATGATTATCCTTTTGACTCAGGGTGGGAGTGGTGGGATTATGTAACTGAATTGCAGGACTCTGAGGCCAGGCTTTATTTCTATCATCTGAGTAACTACCTGTGAGGTTTGAATGATGGGCTGGAAGTGAAAAACAGGCTCAGTTCCAGCCTTCCTTCCCCCAGGAGAGCATAATCTCTGAAGGCATCCAGACTGCTGGGTGGAATCCTCGCTCCACTACTCACTAGCTGTGTAACCTTGAGCAAGCTAAGCAGTTAAGCCTCAGTCTCTTCATCTTTTAAATGGGGATAGTAATTCCTATTTCATAGACGTTAAGATTAAAAGAAATGAGCCCTGGCCAGGTAGCTCAGTTGGTTAGGGCATTGTCCCGATACACAAAGGTTGCAGGTTTGATCCCTGGTCAGGGCACATACAATGAATGCAAATGGAACAACAAATCGATGTCTGTCTGTCTGTCTGTCTCTCTCTCTCTCCCTCCCCCTTTGCCCCCTTCCTCTTTCTTTAAAATCAGTTTTTTAAAAAAAATGTTAAATGAAATGTTCCTTGTAAAGAAACTAGCACAGAGTACTTTGCTCACTTATTAAAGTTAACAATAACAACAACAACAATAATAATAGTAGCAGAGAGCAGGGTCTAACAGCACTAGGAACCCATCAACCCATCAGATGTCTATTTTCTGGAGATAACCTACGCTGTTCATGAATTTGGACTCTACCAAGACTGGTTTCCAGTCTAAGCTCTGCTGCTTTCTAGTTGTTTGAATTTTGGCAAATCAGTTTCTCTGACCCTCAATCTTAGTCCTTCAATCTGTAAAATTGATCTGTCACCTGCCTACCAAGGTGTTATGGGTCTCAGTTGAGCTTGTAGATAAGGATCGTGTGTTATAAACTGTTAATTTTGTACACAAGTGATTTTCCCTGGGCATTCCTGAGAGCTTCCTCCACATCCTGGCAGGTGGGGTCGTGGTTTTTCCTACCTGAGCCAATGAGCCAGATGCATGGAGTGTGCTGTGCTGCGTGTATAGAGAGCTTGATATATATTTATCTTGCAGGGAGGGGTTACCCAAAGCACCCAGGAGGATCTAGGGCCAGGAGAGGTGCTGGCAGAAGGCAGGGGCAGCCTGGCCCCTCTGCCGCTGCCAGAACGGAACAGGTCCGCTTCCCGGGTGCCTCTCAGGAGGAAGAAGGGACTCCTTGTTCTGAGGCATCAAGCTCCCAGAGGGAGGCTGAGCTCAAATAGAGGCCCTAGGTTCCCTTCCTTCAGTAGCTAGTGCCTGGCAGACTGCACTGCTCCCCGTGGTTGTGGTGGGCAACTATGCCACACTGAGCTCAGAGTCAGACAGTCCAGTCCATACCTCTGACCTGCTGCATGCCCGTGGGGCAAATCGCTCTGCCTTGCTGCACGCCCATGGCATTCCTCCCTACATCAAAGAGTCTCCTGGAGCTCAGAGAAAGGAAGGGACAGAAATGTGCTTGTTCAATTGTAAGCGCTTACGAGTCTTCCTAAGAGCTTCCAGGAAATGCTTTGTGTTAGGAGAGGCCGTTGCCATCTGATTTATTTCTAGAGTGAGAAGAGCCAAGCGGTTGTTTCTGACATTCTTCCATGCTCTGGCAGGACTGCTGGGCAAGATGTTACCTTGGTTTGTTTGCTTTGTCCTGTGATGAAAAACACAGCTCAGCGTTCAGAGGCCAGGGGCCAAAGTTGAACACTCAAGTTGAGCTAGGAGTTAAATAAAAGGAACTTGAGAAAAGTGACTCCTGGCAAAGGCACAGGACCTATTAATAGGCTGGGCAGTGGCAGAGAGGGACTGGACTCGGGAAGCATTGATGGGGAAGGAGGGTTTATTTCTGGGTCAGAGTGTTGAGGGGCCTCACTAGAGGGAGCGATACTGAATCTCCTCAGCTCAACCCCCCAGCTCTTGTGACCAAGTCCTCTTGTCCGGCTGGAATAGACCATCTCCACACACATGCAACAAATCAGCCACATGTGGAACATATCTAGCTGGGACCTTGAAGTCCTCCCTCCATTTTTCCCTGCCTGGAGCAGTAATCTCAGGCCAGAAAATCAGAGTGAGTGGGGAAGGGAGGTGAGGAGTGAGGGAGGAAGGCTACAGAGCCCTCAGAGGGGCCTTTAGAGAATCCCTGCTGGGGTCTGACCTGTGGTGGTGCAGTGGATAAAGTGTTGACCTAGAACGCTGAGGTTGCTAGTTTGAAACCCTGGGCTTACCCAGTCAAGGCACACACGAGAAGCAACTACTATGAGTTGATGCTCCCCACCACCACCACTTTTCTCTCTTTCTCTCTCTCTCAAATCAATAAATAAAATCTTAAAAAAAAAGTCCCTACTGGGGAAGGATAAAATGCAGGGTCATGATAGGCTGAGGGTGTGAGGAGTGGGTTGGCTCATGTAGGGGAGCCGATGACAAGAGTGAGCAGCAGCCCACTAACCTCATCTCTCCTTTGTTCTGTCTGGAATAGCTGCCACCCAGGTTACCATGGAGAGCGGTGCCACGGGCTGAGCCTCCCGGTGGAAAATCGCTTATCTACTTATGACCACACAACCATCCTGGCTGTGGTGGCCGTGGTGCTGTCGTCTGTCTGTCTGCTCGTCATTGTGGGGCTTCTCATGTTTAGGTGAGTGTTGGGGGCGCCTGCAGGCTGTTTCTGCAAATCACTTTAATTTCTCTTCCTCCTTCTGGGTCTTCTATCTGGTGACCACATGACCTCCAACCTCCCCAAATTCTGGGCGAGGTTCTGATTGCATTCCTGAGGACAGGTTCTCCAAGGACCTGACTTCTCTGGCATGACATGAGTCCAGTGTCTAGAGCCCAGGGTAAAACTCGCCAGGCCACAGCAGACCCTGCTACTCACAGCAGGCCCGGAACCCACCTGTGGAGCCACCTGTCCACACAGTTCTTTTTGCTGGCTCTGTTCTTTGATGGCATTAGCATGTGGTTTGGTTGTCAAGGCATGAGTAGTGCTACTGGTGTATCCTTCCAGTTCTGAGGCATTGGGATCTCAGGCCATTCTTCTGATGCAGGTTATGTTCTAGGTTGGGGGAGACCTACCAAGTACTCTGTGCTCATTTTTCAAGTAGCACAACTCATTTTTTTTTTTTTGAGACCTGGACCAAGTTACCTGTCTTTCTGAGGGTTGTAATCTTTCAGTAATTGTAATTGCTGTCCATCTACCTCACAAGGATGCTGGGAGGATTGTGTAAATGAGATATAAATCTCTTAGTAAATTGTAGCCTGCTGGTAGAGACCATGTTAGAGACCATTTGGGTCCCTTGGGATAGTGAGGCCTTTGACTAGAGGTTTGTTGGGCTGCCATCCCCAGGCCTGTTCCAAGTAGTGAATGGAACCATCATGGCAGCATCCATTAGAAGGCCCCTCTCTGGGACCAGCGCTCTGTTGTAGTAGGCAGAGCTTGCTGACAAAACTTAACCTTCCTCAGGTACCATAGGAGAGGAGGTTATGATGTGGAAAATGAAGAGAAAGTGAAGTTGGGCATGACTACTTCCCACTGAGAGAGACCTGTGCTCAAGGTAATGGTCCATTCTTTGCCCCATGGCACCATCACCACCTTTCCTGGGTCTGTTTCAAAGCATGCTGAATTCTTCTCTTGAGCCAGGGGTTGGCTTGCCCTGGAAGGGCAGGCTACTATAGAGACAGGGTCCCATTGTTTTCCAGCTGATGTCAGTACTCCATCTCCACTCAGGGTCAGAGTTGCTAGAGAGATACCCAAGAGTGATGCCTGAGAGGACAGCTTCTTCTGTTCTCATCCCCTCTCTGTCACCTCCCCCCAGATGCTATTTCCACTTATTAAGACTGGACCTGGGAAACTCTTAAGACCTCTTAAGACTGGATCTAGCTTTCAAATTCTTCCTCTTGTGCTTTAGGAATCAGCTGGGGACTGCTACCTCCAAGAAGACACAAGCTGATCACAGACCCTGCAGAGGGGAAGGACTTCACGACCAGCCATGAAGACTTCATTCCCAGTTGTCATCTAGATTGGGCCTCCCATAATTGCTTTCCAAGAGCCTTCAAGTGCCAAACAGAATATGTCCAATGGGATCTGGGTCAGCAGGAAGCAAAAGTGAGGGACCTTCATGCCCTGCTGGTTTCCCTCCACCAAACCCACTTAACCCCGTAAAGTTTGTTTAAACATTGTCTTCTGGATTAAGATGCCAGTTAAATTCCATATGCTCCAGGATCTTTGACTGAAAAAGAAAAAAGAAGGAGAGGGAGAAGGAAAGATTTGGGGACTGGAAGAAAGTAACAAAGATTGAAAAGCCACGGACTCAGATAGTCACCAAGGGATCTGCCATTTGGACCCTCCAGCGCTGGATTTGATGAGCTAACTGTGAAATACCACAAGCCTGAGAACTCTGAATTTTGGGACTTCTACCCAAATGGAAAAATAACAACTATTTTTTGTTTGTTTGTTTGTAAAATGCCTTTAAATTATATATTTATTTTATTCTATGTATGTTAATTTATTTAGTTTTTAACACTCTAACAATAATATTTCAAGTGCCTAGACTGTTACAATGGCAATTTCCTGGCCTTCCACCCCGCATTCCCCCACCACCTGGCTCATTATCACCCTCTTCTGCTGCAAATCTGAGATGGCTCTGTTACCCATCTGCAGTAATGTATTGTCTGTCCACATTTCTGAAGATCTTCCATGATCAGAGTGCCACAGGGGGCGGTCTGTATGGTCAGGACATAGGAGTTAACTTTGTCACATCCGCTCTATGAGTTGGACTGCAGTCTTACCTAGGCAGTTTTGTCTACCATTTGTGTTTTGAAAGCCCAAGGTGCTGATGTCAAAGTATAATGGATATTGGTGTTTCCCTGTGTCCTCTCCCTGCCAAATCTCAGAAGAGGTTGGGCTTCTAGGCCTGCACTTTCCTTGCCCCTTCCCCCCATAGCCTCAGGCCCACAGAGTGGGAACTCACTCTTCCTTGTGTCAAGACATTTCTCTTACTCCTGCCATTTTTCTGGTGCTACTCTATGCAGGGGTCAGTGCAGCAGAGGATAATAGAGAGAAGGTATTAGCAAAAAAAAAAAAAAAAAAAAAAGGCTAAGGAGGAACAGGAAACATTGGAGCTGACTGTTCTTGGTAATTAATAACCGATCAGTTGCAACAGAGAAAGTTGGAGGTGAGGACGGCTTTTGTGTAAACCTACCCACCTCACCAAAACTATGAAAGTATGCTGTCATGGTCCCTTCTGGAAGTTTCTGGTGCCATTTTTGAACTGTTACAACCTGTATTTCCAAAACTGGTTCATATTTATACTTCGAAATTCAAATAAAGATAACCCTTACTCCGTAGCCTTCTGTCTGCTTGTTTTAACAGGGAACTGGTTTGATATAGTATTTTCTAAGCTCCGGTTTGATATAAGAATTATGCCAGGCCTGTTTATATACACTACCTCAGTATCCCCAACAATCCTGTAATGGATCTGCTATTGTTGTCCCACTTTTGCAAAAAAGGAAACTGAGGCTCACAGAAGTTATGTCACTTGCCTAAGGATACATAGGAGGTAAGCGACAGCTAGGATTGGGTAGTCTGACTCTAATTATTTAACTACAGTGTGTCCGTAAAGTCATGGTGCACTTTTTTTTTTTTTTCCAGAGAGAGAGGGATAGACAGGGACAGACAGACAGGAACGAAGAGAGATGAGAAACATCAATCATTAGTTTTTCATTGCACGTTGCAATGCCTTAGTAGTTGTTCATTGATAGCTTTCTCATATATGCCTTGACCGCGGGCCTTCAGCAGACCGAGTAACTCCTTGCTGGAGCCAGCGACCTTGGGTTCAAGCTGGTGGGCTTTTTGCTCAAACCAGATGAGCCCGCGCTCAATCTGGCGACCTCGGGGTCTCAAACCTGGGTCGTCTGCATCCCAGTCCAATGCTCTATCTACTGCGTCACCGCCTGGTCAGGCCATGGTGCACTTTTGACAGGTCAAAGGAAAGCAGCAAAAGACGATAGAAATGTGAAATCTGCACCAAATAAAAGGAAAACTCTCCCAGTTTCATACCTATTCAATGAAGTTCGATGTGGGCTCATGCACAGATTTTTTAGGGCTCCTTAGGTA
This sequence comes from Saccopteryx leptura, assembly GCF_036850995.1. Classification (NCBI taxonomy): domain Eukaryota; kingdom Metazoa; phylum Chordata; class Mammalia; order Chiroptera; family Emballonuridae; genus Saccopteryx; species Saccopteryx leptura. The sequence goes on along the minus strand of NC_089508.1, from coordinate 162,587,090 downwards.
GCTATCCCGTATAGCCTCTACAGACTCGTCACTGACTGATGGCCTACCAGAACGGGGTTTCTCCACCAAACTGCCGGTTTCCTTCAACTGCTTATCCCACCGAGTAATGTTATTCCTATGTGGTGGCGCTTCATTATAAACACGCCAATATTCACATTGCACTTTGTTCACGGATTCGAATTTAGCGAGCCACAGAACACACTGACCTTTCCTCTGTACCATCCACATCTCGACTGGCATGGCCGTGGGCTGCTCCACTGTATACACGGTGTTGTGTCATCATCTGCGCATACGCACATGCTGCCACATCATCTTACAGAAACTGGGAGGGTTTTCCTTTTATTTGGTGCAGATTTCACATTTCTATCACCTTTGTTGCTTTCCTGTGACCCGTCAAAAGTACACCATGACTTTATGGACACACTGTAAATACTTGCATTGCACTACCTCTGAGACAAAAGAAAATAGACCTTTTACATCAGAAGTTTGGCTGGCTGTAACCAGGAAAATCACCTACCCATTCAATCAATCAACAGGCCCTGATCCTTGGCTCTGTGCGCAAGCAGGCATTGCCCTTGGGGGAACAAAGCACCATTGACTTCCCTCTCCTGCTCCAGAGCCAATCCATCTGTGAGTCTTATCAGCCCTACCTTTAGAATAGATGCCAAATGCAGCCACTTCTCATCACTGCCATGGCCATTGCTCTAGTCTAATTCACCATTATTTCTTGTCTAGACTCTTGCATGGCCTCCTTTCTCTTCTTTCACCTTGCTCCCACATAGCCCATTTCCAATGTCATAGCCAGAGTGACCATTTAAAACAATGTCTGCCTTACAGATCTCTCCTGAGCACTCAATTATATATCATATAATAGCACATTCCCCCCATCATGTTCTTCTTTTCCTTGTATTGTTTATTTCTCCCTAGAGCCTTTATTACCACTAACATACTATTTTTTTTTTTTGGTTTTGTTTTGTTTTGGTCTTTTTGGTGACAGAGACAGAGAAAGAGACAGATAGGGACAGACAGGAAGAGAGAAATGAGAAGCATCAATTCTTTGTTGCCACGCCTTAGTTGATCATTGTTTGCTTTCTCATATGTGCCATGACCGTGGGGCTGTAGCAGACCGAGTGACCTCTTGCTCAAGCCAGCAACCTTGGGTTCAAGCTGGTGAGCTGTGCTCAAACCAGATGAGCCAGACCTCAGGGTTTCAAACCTGGGTCCGCTGTGTCCCAGTCCAACGCTCTATCCACTGCGCCACCGCCTGGTCAGGACATACTATTTGTTTATTGTCTTTCTCTTCCTACTAGGATGTTAGTTCCATCAGGGTAGGGGTACATTTCTCCAACCTCAGGTCTAAGACAATATAATTGAGTTGTAGGCTCTGAATATTTGTTGCATGGATGAATGAACATAAGAAATGATGAAAATCTACTCCAAGGCCAGCAAGTGAACAGGTATGTGATCCAGTGCTGCCCTGGATGTATGGTTAGGTTTAAAGAAGGGTCTTTGTTGGGGAGAATGGATGGGAATGACAAGATGAAAGTGGAATTTGGGGCAGGTCATGTGGCTATGGTGTCCTGGAATGGAAACAGAGACTTATTGGGAGGTCATTGCACAAGTGCCACTGGACTGCTCCCTCCTCATTCTCTTCTCTTAGTGAGCTGTCACACTCTGAAATTTCTCTGAGAGCCCACACAGAGATTTTGTAGATACTTTGAATATTCTTTCAAAACTTTGGGCAGCAATAACTACCAAAGCTGAACATACACATGCTATAATCCAGCAATTCCACTCCTAGGGATATAGACGAGAAAGAGTACGTATGTTCACAAAAGATATATATGTACAAGAGTGACTTTAGCATTATTTACAATTACTGGAAACTACCCAAATACTCATTAGTGTTTGACAATGAAATGAATAAATAAATTGTGATATAGTTAGGCCTGACCTGTGGTGGTGCAGTGGATAAAGCGTCGACCTGGAAATGCTGAGGTCGCTGGTTTGAAACCCTGGGCTTGCCTGGTCAAGGCACATATGGGAGTTGATGCTTCCAGCTCCCCCCCTTCTCTCTCTCTGTCTCTCCTCTCTCTCTCTCTGTCTCTCCCTTTCCTCTCTAAAATGAATAAATAAATAAATAAAAATTTAAAAAAAATTGTGATAAGTTATATGATGAAATACTACAGAGTAATAATATAAATGAATCTCAAAGCATAATGGTGAGTGAAAAAAGCCAGACACAAAAGGGTACATTCTATGCCATTTCAATTATTTAAAAATTAACAACCGGCAAAACTTATCTAAGGGGAAAGAAATCAGGAAAGGGATTCCTGTTGGGATTAGTAATGACCAGAGGGGGCAGATAGGGGAGCTCTGGTGTTCTGATAACATTATGTTCCATAATCTGGTTGCAGGCCAACTGAGGGTATTCTCTTTGAGAAAATTCATTGAGTATGACTTGTGCATTTTTGTATCTGTTTTAAACATAAGTAAACATTTTTTAAAAACCTGATTAGGAAGCCCTGTTGCTACTTGCATTATATAAAGCTTGGTAAAGTACCAATGTATTACTTTGGTAATCAGAGAAAATAGCACAGATGTCAAAAATAACAGTGGAGCAGTGAGTTACTTTGAACTCTTCATGGGGCAAGCCTTCAGCCTCACATGGGGCTGGGCTTCTCTGAACACACTTTGTTTCTCCAGCTAATGTTTCCTGTGGGCTCTAGGCTTCCTGCCTCTCAGCTACTCTCTCCTCCCACCCTGCTGATGATGGGAGTTCTCCTTGGCATTGTTCGAGCTACCCTGGGCATCTTCTTGGCTGATATGCTGACTCTTGGAGCCTCTGAACCTACAGCCGCTTCTCAGAATTGGCCAGTTCACTGAGCATTGGCCACTGGGCTGCACACTTTACGGGCATCATTTCAGCTATGCCTCATCACAACATGGGAGGTAGGTATAGGTAGGTATCTGATTCTACTCGTGTTATAGATGCTGAAAGTGTGTGGTACAGGCAGGATGTGAACTCAGGAAGCCTACCTCCTAAGTCTTCACTCTAACCACTAAGCTATATTCCCAAATGAGTTAGTTCTCAGTGCCAGACTTACTTTCTGTTCTTCCTCTATCCAGAAATGGTCTAGTAAAGAAATCTTATGAAAGGAACCTTAGAGAGCAACTCCTTAGAGCCCAAGAGCTTCTTCTTCTGCATCAGTTAACAGATTCACAGAAGAAGGCCTGAGGTATTGTATCAGGGTGCAGGGGAAGGAACGAAATCCAGGCTGTCAAAGCCTTGAGTCTGAGTCCTGGCTTCATGTGCATTAGGGAGTACCTCATGCATGATACCTGACCTCTCTGAACCAGTCTCCCTATTTATGAAATATAGATAATAAAAATATCCACCTGGAAGAGTTGCAAAACTGATATGTGTGAGTAAAGTGCCTAGTTCAGAGCCAGGCACATGATAGATCCTCAGTAAATGTTGGTTATCTTCAGCAACCTGTCCAAGGACCTAATTAGTGGCACACTTCCAGGATTAAAACCCAGCCCTCTGATTCCCCATCCACAGTTCTTTCCTTAGAAACAAACAATGCTTTAAAATCACCATTTTACATTTTAATGTCAGCTTTCATTTCTAAGGAGCCCCAAAGGGTATTAAATATTTGTGGACTTAAGAAGCCATGGAACAGCAACTATGTCCAAATATATCACTTCAACTCTGGCTGGGCTGAAATTCTTCTCTTTGTCAACAATGCCTGAAATTCAAGCTTCCTGTTTGAGAATGCTAATACTCCTGGGAATAGCCAAGTGTTAAGATGCTGACATTCTTTGTTGGTGTAATTCATTTTAGCTTCATTCATTCAGCAAATATTTGTGGAGGCCTCCCTGACACCTTCCACGTGAGATTCATGCTCTGAAAGAGAGGGCATTTTGAATGCTGTTTGTCAAGTTAGGAAAGAAAAGGAAGTTCAGAAGGGCTATGGAAATCAATCAATAAGAGTAATTTTGGAGCCAAGGCATTCATTTATTCATTCAAAACAAACAAACAAACATAAATTGGGTGCTTATAAGGTGCCATGTATTATTCTTGTTGGAGAATAGGAACAAGACTCACACAGGGACCAACAATATGTGTATAAATAAAGAAGTAGTATAATTTCATAAATAAGTAACACACAAAAAAGTGATGTGCTCAAGAGTCAGCAGGATAGAATTAATTTATATAGGCAGCTCAAGGAAGGTCACTCTGAGACAGTAACTTCTGAACTGGGATAAGATAGCGTCAGGCATGTGAAGGTCTGGGACAAAATAAGCTTAATATACATGAGGGGCAGAAAGGGACCCCTGAGCTGCAGCACAGTAATTGGAGGTTGAAGAGGAAGGCAAGACCATATCACACGAGGCCTTGTAGATCACAGTTTGGAAGCCAATGAAATGTTTTGAGCAAAATCTGACTTGATTTATGTCTTAAAAATATGACTGCTGGCCCTGGCCGGTTGGCTCAGCGGTAGTGCATCGGCCTGGCGTGCGGGGGACCCGGGTACGATTCCCGACCAGGGCACATAGGAGAAGCTCCCACTTGCTTCTCCACCCCCCCCCTTCCTCTCTGTCTCTCGCTTCCCCTCTCGCAGCCAAGGCTCCATTGGAGCAAAGATGGCCTGGGCGCTGGGGATGGCTCCTTGGCCACTGCCCCAGGCGCTAGAGTGGCTCTGGTCGCAGCAGAGCAACGCCCCGGAGGGGCAGAGCATTGCCCCCTGGTGGGCAGAGCTTCGCCCCTGGTGGGCATGCCGGGTGGATCCTGGTCGGGCACATTCGGGCGTCTGACTGTCTCTCCCCGTTTCCAGCTTCAGAAAAATACAAAAAAAAAAAAAAAAAAAAATATGACTGCTGGCCCTGGCCCGTTATTTCAGTCAGTTAGAGCAGTGGTCCCAAACCTTTTTTGGGCCACAGACCGGTTTATTTTCATTTTATTTTTATTTTTTATACCTTTTATTCCTTTTTTAAAGAGAGGAGACAGAGAGAGAGAGAGAGACAGAGAGACAGAGAGACAGAGAGAAGGGGGAGGAGCAGAAAGCATCAACTCCCATATGTGCCTTGACAGGCAAACCCAGGGTTTCAAACCGGAGATCTCAGCGTTCCAGGTCGATGCTTTTACCCACTGCGCCACCGCAGGTCAGGCGCAGACCAGTTTAATGTCCGAAAATATTTTCACAGACTGGCCTTTAGGGTGGGACGGATAAATGTATCATGTGACCGAGACAAGCGTCAAGAGTGAGTCTTAGACGGATGTAATAGAGAGAATCTGGTCATTTTTCAAGAATAAAACATCGTTCAGACTTAAATATAAATAAAATGGAAATAATGTAAGTTATTTATCCTTTCTCTGCAGACCAGTACCAAATGGCCCACGGACCAGTATCAGTCCGCGGCCCAGGGGTTGGGGACCACTGACCTATAAGACATGTTGATGGATTGAACGTAGGTGTTATGGGAAAGAGAAAAATTAATCAATGATGACTTTTTGGATTTTAGCCTGAGAAACTAAGTAAATGCTGTTCATCAAGTTAGGAAAGAAAAGGAAGTTCAGAAGGGCTGTAGAAATCAAGAATTCTTTTGTGAACATATTAAGCCTATATGGGGTGAAGGAAGGCAGTTGGAGAAAGAGGAATGCAAGGAGGAGGGGAAAAAGAGGCAAAAGACTTCTAAATAAGAAGGACCTGCAGACAGGAAAAAACAATATGGACTCCTGCCTGACCCATAGTGGAGCAGTGGATAAAGTGCCGACCTGGAACGCTGAGGTCTTCGGTTTGAAACCCTGGGCACATATGAGAAGCAACTACAAAGCAACTAGGACTTGATGCTCCCCACTCCTACCCCCTTTTCTCTCTCCCTCTAAAATCAATAAATAAAATCTTTAAAAAAAGAAAAAATATGGACACCTGATTAAATGGTGCTTCACAGCTGTAAAGTACACTTCTCTTACAGAATCTTATTTAATCCTCACAGTGCCTCAGGGAGGTGGGTAGTATTATTACCAGTTTAATGAGTGAGGGTCCTGTAACTCAGAGGAGTGAAGCACCTCGCGCAAGGCTATTACTAAGTAATGCAATTTTGCCTTTTTCTTTTAAAGATTTTATGGCCCTGGCCGGTTGGCTCAGTGGTGAGCCTGGTGTATGGATGTCCTGGGTTCAATTCCCAGCCAGGGCACACAGGAGAAGTGAGCGACCATCTGCTTCTCCAACTCCCTCCCTTCTCTCTCTGTCTCTCTTTTTCTTGCTCTCTTTTTCCTTCTCTGGCAGCCATGGCTCGAATGAACAAGTTGGCCCCAGGCGCTAAGGATGGCTCCATGGCCTCCACCTCAGGTGCTAAAAAGTGGCTTCAGTTACAACGGAGCAACGCCCCAGATGGGCAGAGCATCGCCCCCTAGTGGGTTTGCCGGGTAGATCCCAGTTGGGAGCATACGGGAGTCTGTCTCTCTGCCTCCTCTCCTCTCACTAAATTAAAAAAAAAAAGATTTTATATATTGATTTTTTTAGAGAAAGGAGGGTGGGGAAGCAAGAAGCATCAACTTGTAGTAGTAGTTGCTTCTGGTATGTGCCTTGACTGGGCAAACCCGGGGATTTGTTTGTTTTTTTATTTTATTTTATTTATTGATTTTTAGAGAGAGAGGAGTGAGAGAGAAAGAGAGAGAGAGAGAGAGAGGAGCAGGAAGCATCAACTCCCATATGTGCCTTGACCAGGTAAGCCCAAGGTTTCGAACTGGCAACCTCAGTGTTCCAGGTCGACACTTTATCCCACTGCGCCACCACAGGTCAGGCAAGCCCGGGGTTTTGAACCAGCAACCTCAGGATTCCAGGTGGATGCCTATCCACTGCGCCACCTCAAGTCAGGCTGCAACTTGGCTTGATGCTAACATTTTCCAGGAGGGCCCAGGCTCCTCATTGACCATGAGGAAGACTCTTGGCCACCATTCTCCAAAGAGGAGACCTCTCTGTGTTTTCCTTCTTGCTATGGTGAGGTGCCCAAGCCAGGCCAGGCTTCCAGGGAACAGGGCACTAGGCAGTGTCTGTCATTCTATGGAGACCAACCCCCAAAAGAGAAAAAAAGTCTAACCTTGTCTGAGAGCAGGAGGAGAAATTTAAGAATTATCCCTTTCTGTGACTGATTTCCACAATGTCAGGCCACCATCAAATGAAAATGATTTAGAAGTTGTTGTGGTTTGGATTTTCTTTTTGAACTTTTAAAATTGCACATTTTTTCTTGATTGCCCCCTTGATTGATGGAGAAGAGAACAGGGGCCTCTTAGCTCACTGCCACCCACACAGCTGTGAAGGAAGCCAGCTGCCCTCTTGCTCTATAGAAGACATCCCTCCCTCCCTCCATGTCCCCTCCCTGCATCTTGGCCATTACTAACCAGCAGGGCATCTAAGGAAAAGGGCCCCTTTCAGGACTGGAGCGCTGCAGTTAGTGGATCATAGCCTGTGTGGGAGGCTTCTCCAAAGACATCTGATGTGGGTATAGGAACCAGACAGACGGGAGGAATTAAGTCACCCTTTTCTCCAACCCTTATTTCCTTACCTAATCTAGAAATCATTGGGTTGGGTTGGTCTCCCTATAATAAGGGACTAGATTTATTGCTGTTGTCCCCCAGCTTTGACAGCAGCAGTCAATGGGAATGTGAAATAAGGAAGAAGCTCTGGCTTGTTCTTCCTTCACACCACTAGTGTTTACATCAGGCAGGCTGTGTAAACCATGCCACACCCAGGGCTCTCTAGGAAGGCTTACCTTCTTTCTGTTTCTCTGGTGGTACTGATTGGGTTGGGTGGCTCTGTGTTTGGTAAGAAGGGGCTGACCAGGTACATTTGGGAGTAAATGTTCTCTCCTGCCCAGTGGATGCAACTCCAGATCCTGAGGCTCCAGATCTGAGAAATTTGACCCAAGTTCAAGTTCAACCCTGCAAGTACAGACATCCTGTTCCAGGTGTATGTCTGGACACCCTTTGGAGAAAGTCTGTCACCCACCCCCAGTCCCAGATGGGTTAGTCGCTCCTTGTCCGTGCCTCCACAGCCCTGGGCCCTGAACAATGCAGGGAAATTGGTCCTCCTCCCAGAGCAGCTTTGGTGTCCCTCTCCCATGGCTTTCATCGTTGTTTGCTCATCTGTTTCTCCCACTGTGAAGTCTTAGAGTTCATGGGGTGTGTCTTTTTGCAGCCCTGTGTGCCTGCGCCCCGAGCAGTTCCTAGCACAGCAAAGGCTCTCGTTTAGGCCTTGAAGCATACATGCATGACTGGACAGTTGGACAAATGAATGAATGAAAACAAGGTGGAGGTTAGAGTCTTGGCTCTGGATCAGACAATCTGGGTTCAAATCCTGCCCATTCTGTATTCTGCTTGTATAATAATCATGAATAAGTTATAATATTTAAATTCTTGGAGCCTCAGTTTTCTTTTCTTTCCTTTTTTTTTTTTTTTAGATTTTATTTATTGATTTCTAAAGAGGGGAGAGAGAGAGAGAGAGAGAGAGAGAGAGAGAGAGAGAGAGAGAGAGAGGAGAAGTGGGAAGCATCAATTCGTAATAGTTGCTTCCTGTATGTGCCTTGACCTGGCAAGCCCGGGGTTTCAAACCAGCAACCTCAGCGTTCCAGGTTAATGCTTTATCCACTGCACCACCACAGGTCAGAGATTCGATTTCCTTATTAGGATTTTTGTGAGGATAATAGTGCATGTAAATCCTTTATAACAATGTCTGGCATGGAGTAAGGACTCAATATGTGATAGCTATTATCAAGCTCTGACTTCTAGTTATGTTGGCACCTCCTTTTCTAGATTCTTGGCACAGCGAAGTCCTTGTCAGACTCAGGGCTTGGCTCGCAAGACTGTCCCAGTGGGTATAAGTTGGGGTCAGGTTGTGTAAGTGGGTACAGCACTGGGTTTTGCTGAGAAAGAGAAACTATGACAGGGTCTTACAGCTGCACAAACAGGTCAGCTGTCACCCCATTGTCTTAGGCCTTTTTGCTGGCGGGCGCCCTCAGGAAAACAAGAACAGAGCTGCATTTAAGGTGTCCAGATGACCGCCACATCAAATATGTGACCTTTTCCTAGGGAGCCTGTTTCCTTGGTGCGTAGGGCCTCATGCTTTTTCTCAAGCCACCCTCTGTAGCTCATGGCCAGCTCTAGAATGTGGTGGCAGTGGCACTAGTAGCTGGGTGGGATCGTCTGCCCAGAGTCTGCCCCTCCAAGATCTCTAGGGTGGGGGAGAGGCTGAGTTGCTGAGTTGGCCCCCTGGGATATCAGATGCCCACACCAGCCTTTGGACCTGAAAGGATTTGCACTGAGGTCCTGATACTATGCCCCTACCCCCACCCCATACACACACACATTTAATGGCTCATGGCCAACTGGCTGCCAGGCTGGGCAGAAAGAAGGGGACCCTTTCTATGATTCTTCCATCTTAGGCAGAGGCCCTGAGCCCCTCCACCTCATCTTGGCAGCCTGGGCTGGGAGGGAGCCTGCCTCCCGGCCTTGGCAGAGCATGTGCTCGGCCCTGCCTCTGCAGCTGCCAGAACAGGAGCTGAATGCCCAGTGCGTCTGCCAAAGCTCTCTGACTTCTTTCTTCTTTCTCAGAGCTATGCAAACGGAGGCCGCTGAGGAATGCCACGGCTAACCTCCCCAACACCCGCCTCCCTCCTCCCGTGGCCTGTGTTCCCCCAACCCCCCAGGCTGGAGTCACATCAGAAAAATGCAGGGGAAGAAAGAAATCCCCCAATGTGTCATGACATTACATTTCCGCCCCATGCTCAGAAACAAGAAAAACAGGAGGGGGAGGTGGACTTAGTGTGGTCATAGTCAAGCCCTGTGACTGTCTCATCTCGCTCCCTCCCTGGGGCAGAGCACCTGCTGCCTTGGGGTTGTTTCCTCATTAATAAGTGGAGGGTGAATCCGCCTGATTTAGATGGTGGAGAAACACTCGGAATTAACTGTTTGCTATCACAAATGAGCACTGATATTTCTAAGAGGCTGCTGAGAGATGTCATATTGCAACTTTAAGTTGCAACTAGTTTACTGCTCATATGTATTCACTGGACAGATGTACAGTGATTTCTACTTTGTTCTAGAAGCTAAGAACAAAGGCGTGAACTCTAGGAGCTTGCACTCTAACAGGAAAGATAGACAATTAAACAAGTCACAACAGTCAAGAGAGTTATCATAGGCAGTAGTAGGTGCCAGGGACTGAGCCTGCTCCAGGGTTCAGGGAGGCCACTTCTGGGAGGAAGTTAAATTCAAGCTAAGGCCAAAAGCATGAACAGATATTGTCTAAGGGAAAGGGTCTGGGCAGAAGCAACAGAGCGGAGTGGGAAGATGCGGTGAATGAAGAAGTGACATGAGTTTAGTGTGACAGGAATAGGGACAGCTGGGTTGGGGTCTGCAGAAGCGGTGAAGAGGCTGCAGAGGAAGACTGCGACAGATCATACAGAGCTTTTAATGGGTTTGAACTGGATCCTCAGGACGAGGTGGAGCCAGCTGAGTGTTTCAAACTGAGTGCGGCATGTTGGGATCTACTTTGGGTAGATGACTCAAGCTGTAATGTGGAGAATTTGGGCTAGAGGGGTAGCTATAGTAGAGTACAGAGAATGATTAGTTGGTGGCTGTTACAGTGTCTAGGTAGTCTGACGGTAGTAGCATTGGGGAAGGAGTATATGAATTGAAGAAAAATGTAAGAGCTATGTGGGCCTGACCAAGCAGTGGCACAGTGGATAGAGCGTTGGACTGGGATGCAGAAGACCCAGGTTTGAGACCCTGAGGTCGCCAGCTTGAGCGCGGGCTCATCTGGCTTGAGCAAAAAGCTCACCAGCTTGGACCCAAGGTCGCTGCCTCGAGCAAGGGGTTACTCGGTCTGCTGTAGCCCCACGATCAAGGCACATATGGAGAAAGCCATCAATGAACAACTAAGGTGTCGCAACGAAAAACTGATAATTGATGCTTCTCATCTCTCTCTGTTCCTGTCTGTCTGTCCCTATCTGTCCCTCTCTCTGACTCTCTCTCTGTCCCTGTAAAAAAGAAAAAAAGAAAAAAGATCTATGTGGGAGGTAAGAGAAAGGGAGAAGGAGTCAAGGGCAACATTGAAATTTAGACTTGCATGCCTGGGGGGGAAGCAGTGCTATCCACTGAGATGGGCTGCACTGGAGAAGGAGCAGCTGGTTGGGGGTGAAAATATCAAACCTAGTTTTGGTCACATTAAGTCTGAAGTGGTGCCTACCATGTCAGTAGGGATGCCCAATGCACAGTTGTAGAGCCAAGTCTGAAGCCCAGGGAAGGGCTCTGGGTCAGAGAGCTGTCATAGTCCTGGAGAGAATAAGGAACTGTATAGTTAAGATAATGCTAGCTACTCTAACACAGTGGTTCTCAAACTTTTTGAAGTCGGGATGCATTTAAAATCCTACAAATAATTGTAGGCGCACTATATACAAATTTCTGAGAAATGTTATAATAATTAAGTCAAATAGTAAAGAAAAAATATAAAGACCAAGCATGCTTTTATGGTAATTAAACAAAATAAATACAACAAAATTAAATTTATTCGGACATTAAAAAACTTTTTATGTTATATTTTTTGAGTTATGCTTTTTAGAATTCTTAAAGAACTGGGGTTGAAAAATAAAAGAAACGACAAAAAAGTTATCTTTTTATACAGTGTGTCCGTAAAGTCATGGTGCACTTTTGACCGGTCACAGGAAAGCAACAAAAGATGATAGAAATGTGAAATTCTGCACCAAATAAAAGGAAAACCCTCCCAGTTTCTGTAGGATGATATGGCAGCATGTGCACATGCGCAGATGATGACACAACACCGTGTATACAGTGGAGCAGCCCACGGCCAAGCCAGTCGCGATGTGGACGGTACAGAGGAAAGTTCAGTGTATTCTGTGGCTCGCTAAATTCAAATCTGTGACCAAAGTGCAACGTGAATATCGGTGCGTTTATAAGGAAGCGCCACCACATAGGAATAATATTACTCGGTGGGATAAGCAGTTGAAGGAAACCGGCAGTTTGGTGGAGAAACCCCGTTCTGGTAGGCCATCAGTCAGTGACGAGTCTGTAGAGGCTATACGGGATAGCTACCTAAGGAGCCCTAAAAAATCTGTGCATGAGCCCACATCGAACTTCATTGAATAGGTATGAAACTGGGAGAGTTTTCCTTTTATTTGGTGCAGATTTCACATTTCTATCGCCTTTTGTTGCTTTCTTGTGACTGGTCAAAAGTGCATCATGACTTTACGAACACACTGTATATCTAGATACATTCTTAGTAAGATTTAGTAAATTCGGCAGGTCCCGGCACGAATGTGTTAATTTTTTTCATTCTTGTGTTTATGAGAAACATAAGCCTGATGTGTCCTAGTGATTTCTTCAATGTTTGGGCACATATTTGAAAACCAAACTCCGTCTACGGCCATACCACCCTGAACGCGCCCGATCTCGTCTGAAAACCAAACTCCCATTTCCTTGTCAATACATTGAAGAATCTCTCTCTTTTTACTCTTAATTGTGTTGAGTGCAGAAAACCCCCACCATACATATCCTCTTAACTTTACATCAAACGAAGGTAGAAGAAACTTGCCTCCAGTCTTTCCAGGGAACAGGGGGAGTAGTGTAAACAATCCAGCACCACAGCTTAACAGACTTTTGCAACCCCATCAGGCAAATGAGGTGTGTGTGTGTGTGGGGGGGGCAAACTGTCAGTTTACAGCCAATTCCCCACACCTCTGTCCTCCAAAAGCCTAAACTCCAAAAACCCTGTTGGTTTTTTGGTCCCCAACAGGCACATATTTCTCTGGAATATCATAGGGTGCACCTGGAAATCTTCTAGGGTGCACCAGTGCACTTTGAGAACCACTGCTCTAACAGGTAAATTCCCAGCCTCAGGGACCTATCACAGTAGTTGATTCCTCGCTCAGGTTAAGTCCAAAATGAGTGCTCTTAATAAATGGGAGACTCTTCCCCAACTAGTAGTTCAGGGACTCATGTCCTTCCATCTTGTGTCTCTCTGCCATCTTCAGTACATGGCTTCCAAGATCACTGTGATGGGCAAAGTGCATGAATGGTCATGCATTGGAGATTTATCATTGGCAACAACATTCCACTGATGAAAGCTTATCACACGGTCACACCAACTGCAAGAGAAATGGAGAAAGGCAGTCCAAGTGGGTGCCCATGACAAAGAGGAAATGGGTTTAGCAACTAGCTAGCCTGCCACTGGCACAAAAAGGCTCAGGAGTAGATAAGATCACTTTGCAAATCTGGGACTTGCACTCATTCACATGTCCCCATTTTTACATGCCAACACAGGCACAGGAGTGAAGAGAAGCCACATTTTCCACTCCTCAGATTCATATTCTTGGATACCAATAGGAGAGAGTAGGCTCCAACCCATTTTGGTCCCTTGTATAAATTGGGCAGACCTTTTGGGTACAATGATCCTCTACTAGTTAGTTATATTAGCTCTGACATTGGCCTCCACTGAGGCCATTGATCCTCACTTCTCTTTCCTTCACCTCAACAAGCATTTATTGTGTGTCTGCTATGTATTGGGTACAATGTCCACTTCTATGAATGTAGCAATGAACAAAGCAGAGGTCCCTATGTTAATTTGCTTATTTGTTTACTGTCTGTCTCTTTCACTAGAATGTAAGTATCATCAGTGGGGTCTGCTGTTTATCTTGCCTACAGATGTATCCCTAGCCTCCAGAACAGTTCCTGGTACAAAGCAAGAATCCTGGAAATAATTGTCAAATAACTAGATAGTTGATTAAAGGTCCCTTTGGGAGCTCATATCTGTAATGAGTGCTATGAAAGGGGAAGAATGGTGTTCTATGGGGGTGGCTCACAGCACAATGATGACATCTAGTTCAGGAGGTCAAGAGAGGTGTTCCTGGGGAAGACATTTTTAAGTTCAGAATTATAGGCTGAGTGACAGACAGGGGGAAAGAGCATGTGCAAAGGCCAGAAAGGTGCAGGAGGAACAAAGGAAGTTCAGAGTGGCTGGAGCCTAGAGGGAAGGGGGGAATGCTGCAAGATGGGACAGAAGGCGCAGGCAGGGTCCAGACTGCATGTGACCCTGAGGGACTTTCTAGGTCTCTGTGTTTTGTTCTGAGGATGCATCACTCAGCAGCTTCTTTGACACGCAAACATTAAACTTCAAGTCATTGTTTAAAGAGGGCAATTTTTGCCTCTGTTAGTGATTCTCATATCATTATCTTACCGATGTTTGAATTGAGGTTGCAATGAATGTTTCTGTCTGCCTGACCATACTTTCCATGCAGAGACCTCGTCTCCTTTTTAGCACAACAGGCACTGAGACTCTTCTTTTTGCTGAAGGGGGTGGGGGAAATGAACAACTGCCTTGATGTGCTTGATGCTTACACAAGACCTTGTTCAATTATCACAATAACCCTGGAAGGTTGGCATAATTTTTCCCATTTTATAGATGAGAAAACAGTCCTAAAAGAAACGAGAATCTGGCCCTGGCTGGTTGGCTCAGTGGTAGAGCGTCGGCCTGGCGTGCAGAAGTCCCGGGTTCGATTCCCGGCCAGGGCACACAGGAGAAGCGCCCATCTGCTTCTCCACCCCTCCCCTTCTCCTTCCTCTCTGTCTCTCTCTTCCCCTCCCGCAGCAGAGGCTCCATTGGAGCAAAGATGGCCCGGGCGCTGGGGATGGCTCCTTGGGCTCTGCCCCAGGCGCTAGAGTGGCTCTGGTCTCAGCAGAGCGACGCCCCGGAGGGGCAGAGCGTCGCCCCCTGGTGGGCAGAGCGTCGCCCCCTGGTGGGCGTGCCGGGTGGATCCCGGTCGGGCGCATGCGGGAGTCTGTCTGACTGTCTCTCCCTGTTTCCAGCTTCAGAAAAATACAAAAAAAAAACAAAAAAAAACCCCGAGAATCTTCAGTAAGGCACAAGGGAAGTCCATCTCTCTAAATTAGAGATTTTGAAGAAAACACTAGTCTTTATCAGAAAAATAACAGTTCTGAGCTGCTCTCACAGGCTGCAAATGGGCAGAGCTTGAGAGCAGAGTGACAAAGGGCCCAACAGTCTGATGAGTAAGGTTAGATCAGCAGCCAGTCAGAAAGTATTCATTGACTTCCGGGAGGCTTAGCACGGCATTCCAGAGGAGTAAAACGTGGTCCTTGCCCTCAAGGAACTCACAGTCTCCTGGTGGAGACAGGCAGGCAAGTGGACTATAGTTTCAGCACCATGTGAGAAGTTGCTCCCACAGAGGTATAAAACGAGAGTTAGGGTAACTGAGGAACATCAATGAAGTTGACTGTGTGCTCAGTACTGAGTGGGGGCAGGAATGATGTACAAGAGTTGGCCGTTTAGATAAACGTAGACCCAATCTCTCTGTTATTTTCATACCTGTTCATTCATCTCACCAAAACCTCTAAAGTGCTGATTATGTGACAAGTCAAGAATAATGCAACAAACCAATAGACACAGTACCCACCCTCAGCCTAGTAGAGGAGATAACCACTTAATAAATGATGACATGGACCCACAAAACTAGATCGAATATCTATAGAATGTAAGTGATAATAGCATTTGCCTATGGGGAAAAAAACCCTAAGAATCAGGGGTCAGGAGCAGGGAGCTAATTTTCTTTTCATGGTATTTGGCATACTGTTTTCACTTAATATGTGGTTATTATATGAATCACTTCTCAGAAGGTAAGTGGCTACAAAAAGGACCTCCATATTCCTGAGACAAATGGAGCCTCTTGACTCCCAATTCTTCTGTGTGGGACTAAGTACTGGAATCCACCAAGAGAGGCCACAGAGTTAAATGGAAGGAACTCTGGAAGGAAATCCAAGATGCTTGGGCTCTACTCTTAGCTTGGACACCAATTTGCTGTGTCTTTGGTTAATCGCTTCTCCTTGTGAACCTCATTTTTCTCAACTATAAAGTGAGGGGGTAGGCTAGAAGAACTCAAATATGCCTTCCAGCCCTTTGAATCTTGGATTCTTTTCTGAAATTTTTATACAGGACCTTGTATTTCAGATGGCAGAACACAGTGAAGATATGTGACAAATGGATAGACTAGTAGGGTTTCCTGGGACAGTTTTCCCCATGATTCTATATGGCCTTCTGCCCTCAGATTCTGCTGTTCCAGGATAAGTATTCTTCCTAGTGACCTCTTATGCAATCTACAGAGCACTGTGGTTAGAAGGAAAGAACTGTGAGGTCATAGAGGCTACTCATCCACAGCCAGCCACGCTGTGCCATCTTCCTAAACACAGGCTGAGGCATCTGACCTTAGCTGAGGGGACAAAAGGAAGTGGTAACTTCCACAATCCTATCAACACTGGCTGCTACAATTTGTCTTTAATGAAACAGAGACAGCACTTAGTATGAGCTAGAAAAGCCAAACAACATTAAGTCTTAGATTTAGTCCCCTTGGGTGGGGACTGTTACCTTGAGGTCTCTGAGCAGTGCTATCTGGGTAAGAATGGGGGTTCACCATCATGAAGTTCAAATAACCATTGAAATGAAATTGGCTTTTCATTAGAAGAGAGGATTGAAAAAGTTGAAATTTTAGCTGATAAGATATAGTGGACATTTCTGTGTGTGTGTGTGTATGTGTGTGATATCCATCATCTCTTCTTTTTTTGGAGAGAGACAGGAACATTGAGCTGCTCCTATATGTGCCCTGACCAGGGGACTGAACTTTGCACCGGGATGACACTCCAATCAATTGAGCTATCTGGCCATTATTAATTGATTTTTAGAGAGACCAAGAGAGGAAGGGAGAGAGGGGAGGGGGAAGGGAAGCATTCATTTGTTGTTTCACTCAGTCATGCATTCATTGGTTGCTTCCCGTGTGTGCCCCGACTGAGGATTGAACCCACAACCTTGTTGTTTCAGGATGATGCTCTTAACCGACTGAGCAAACCAGCCAGGGCCCATCACCTATTCTTTTGATAGTTACACTTGACTCTTTTGTAAAGAGGACATTTTTCCCAGCTTGAGCTCAGTCCTTGTGTTTTGTGGGTGGAGCTGATACTCCTAGCCTTCCTGCAATGGCTAGATGACCTGCACCTGGTCAATCTGAGCATTCCAAGTCTCTGGCTATTGTGATTGTTTCAATGATGGGCACATGACCCAAGGTAGGCCAGAGAAATCCAATCCTGGTGCTCTCTCTGGAATTGTAAAGGAAAGAGGCATTGTCTCTTTCACCCTGGAGGCTAAATTGGAGTTGCTTATGTCTATATATGAGAGTAGCAAGGTAGACTATGTGGGGCTTCCTATTTTAACTAAATTTCTTGCTTACTAGGTGCTACAATCACTCATGTTCTTCTAATTTACAGTAGGAAAAATATTAAAGTTTTTAGCTCTCACAATGAAAAATAAATTTAAAAACTTTTGGAGGCACTAAATGTTGGTGCTTTGGGGAAAAGCTTAAGTCACCTTGTCCTAGGTACAGCTCTAAGGGTTGAAAAACATTCCTTTTCACTGGTAATTTTCGGTGCCTATTTATAAAATGCATGGTGAGTTTTGCCCAGATTACAACTCAAGGCCATTGTATTCCTCTTCCTGTTCTAAAGGACTGTGGATGTTTTCTGCTTGGAGTGAGCTGGTGGATTCTACAGTAGGTCTTTGATTTCCCTGATTTTATTCCTTTCCTATTCTTAGGCAGAGTCTCCTGTTCTTGGCTTTCACCCTTGGTAGGCCTGACACCTTTACTTTCTCTGGTGAGCAATGGCATAAATAGCCCAGCCTTTGTTATTCTGTGTTACCCCGCTTCATCTCTTACAAAAGTTTAAATCATCCAATTGATTTATATTCACTTTCTTTGGACTTGTCATAAACAGACTGAGTCAGATGTGGCAAGGTGCCTGGGAAAAGCCACCACCGGCTCCTGCCTACGACTCACTTCCTCTCCTTGCAGAGTTTCCAATGACTATTTCATTTGGTAGTCACAGCTAAGCCCCCTTTCCCTCCTAGGAAGGTCCCAGCCCCAAACCTTACTTTGTCAACTAGAAGAGCTACCTCAGAGTTTCTTGGCAAATGTGTCACTTTGGGAGGCTCAGTTTCCATCCCTTTCTCTGAGTCCCTCAAAGAACTATCATACAAGCCTTACAAATGCCTCACCCCAATCCATGCTTCTCCTAGGCAGACAGTTGTACAGAATTTATTTTCAAAGGAAACAGGTACAGATGTCCCTGTTATCAGGAGTCTGCCCACTGGAAAGAAAGTCTTAAAAAGCTTTAATTCTGTTTAATTCAACTTAATACCCTCCAAGGCTACCCACAGACCAGAGAGTTTCCTTGGTACAGACATTTTCCTCGCCTTGGATGGGATGAGTGAGTGCTTGGAGTGAAGGGTTTGGAGATATCCAAGAAAAGATGACAGAGCAAGGACATGCATGGGACAGAAGTAAAATAAGCCAGAAGGCAGTCGGTTTATAACAGCTATCATTTCAAAATGCTCATTGCTAACACGATGTTCCAGGCACCATTCTAAACACCTAGTTACCGTATTTCCTCATGTATAAGATGCACCTTTTTTTGAAAAATTTGGGGTCTAAAAACTGGGTGCATCTTATACAGTGGTTGTGATATTTCAAATGCCATAGATGAAACTGAGGATGAGGCAATATATGAGGACAGTGATTCATCCTCAGACACAGATGAAGACAAGCTAATGGATGGGGGTTTTGACAGTGATGAGGAGTTGTATGAATTTTATGATGAATAAAACTTGAGTTCAATAACCTTATGTAATACATTTATTTTCAAATTTCGGGCCCCAAAATTAAGGTGCATCTTATACATGGGGAAATATGGTAATTAATTTAATCTTCACAGGGCCCTGTGAGGTAATTACTACAATACATCATCCCCATTTTTCATGTGGGGAAACTCAACTACAGAGAAGTAAAGTCACTTGCTTAAGGTCCTATATTTGATATATGAAGGTTTCCAGACACTAAACTGCCCTCCATAAGGTTCTAAAGGTTAGGTGACCAACTATCCCAGCCTGCTCAAGACTGAGACCAACTATCCCAGCCTGCTCAAGTCCCAGAACCCAGGACTTTCAGTGCAAAAACTGGTATAGTCTTGAATGAACAAGGACCGTTGGTCAACTTTTATAGAAATATTATCAACAAAGATGTTTCTCTAGTAATTTAAGTGATGCAAAAGCAGCCAAGAAAAGGCAGAGTTAAGAGAAAACAGGGAAAATATTAAAGTTTTTAGCTCTCACAATGAAAAATAAATTTAAAAACTTTTGGAGGCACTAAAGACAGGACAGGAATTTTGAAGAGCAGACACACTCTGGGACTCTCCTCTTCTTTTACTACTTTAGGTCAAGCCCCACAGTGTCTGGATGGCTGCTCTAATTCTGATTTCTCTTCTGCCTTCTGGGAATCACTACATATGAAACAGCTGTGGAAATCTTCTGGAGGGTAAGTGTGACCAGTTCTGCATAGAACACCCATTGTACTTAGTGACCACAGGATAAAACCCCAGTTCTTGACCTTGACTTGGCAGGCCCTCTACCATTGGTCCTCATCTATCTCTGTCTCTTTCTCTTAGTGGTTAACATGCTTCTGTGCTTCAGCTATACCAAACAACTTGTACTTTCCTGAGGAAGCCAGGCTCTTGCCTTGGTGTTTTGTCTCTCTTCTAGGGGTATCCTTTCTCTCTTCCTTGCCACAAACTCCCATTTTTCCTATAACACTCCAGGTTTAGAAGCCTGTTCTCTGTGTTCTTCTAGCTCCTGGGGTCACTTCCTCTACAGCAGAATAGTCATATTCTTCGATAACTCTCTGTTTATTTATGTCCTCCCCTGTACTGTGAACTGTTCTTATATTTAGCTATAGGTTCGTCATACTTGAAACATAGTAATAACTAATGTTGATTGGATGAAACTATATCAGGCACTTTGCATGCATTACCACATTTAATCCTTCTAACAACCTAGGAGATAGGTACTGTTATTATGTCTATTTTACAGTTGAAGAGACAGAAGCTCTGAGAGGTTAAATAATTTTCCTTGGAGTCTGACATCCTTGGCAGAAAACAGGATTTAAGTGGGATGTCAGATTCCAAAGCTTATATTCTTTTTTTTTTCTTTTCCAATTGAGAAGAGGAAAGATAGGAAGACTCCGCATGTGCCCTGACTAGGATCCACATGGTGACCCTGTCTGGGGCTGATGCTCTGCCCATCTGGGGCTGTTTGCAACCTGGCTATTTTTAGCGCCTGAAGAGAGGCTCCACTGAGCCATCCTCAGCACAGCATCCCAGGCAATGTCCTTAAACCAACCGAGCCATGGCTGCAGGAGGGAAAAAAAAGAGAGAGAGAAGGGGGAGGGGGAAGGGGTGGAGGAGCAAATGGTCATTTCTCCTGTGTGGCCTGACTGGGAATTGAACCTGGGACATCCACACACCAGGCTGACACTCTACCACTGAGCCAATTGGCCAGGGCCCAAAGCTTATCCTCTTAACCACTCTCTAAACTTCCTCTCAAACTGAATTAACCCCCTGGAGTTTATCTATCTTACAAAGTTGTGAAAATCAAATGATGAAGATAAACGGCTTTATAAGAAGAAAAGCTCTGATGTCAGAAACTGCTCATTTCCCCCAATAGCTGTTTTCTATTTCCCTTTCATAATAATTGAATTCCTGGTGTTTAACTAGGCATACAGTTGTCCACAATAATAACTACATTTCTCAGCCTTTCTTGCAGCTAGGAATGGCCATGTGATTCTTTAAGGGCCAATGTCATATGAATAGAACCACATCTACAATGTCTAGGAGGACATGCCTTTAAAGAGAAGGAGTGAGCCTACCCTTACTTTCCCCTTTCCTTTTAGCTAGGCTGTAGACATGGTGGTGATGAGTCATCTTGGATCATAGGGATAAGACAGAAGGGGGCTGGGAACTCTGGCATTGTGGAACTCACATACTATAAAGAGTTTATTACTCTTTGTCACAACACTGCTATGCCTGGATGGTTGTGACAAAGAGTAATAAACTTCTATCTTGTTTCAGTTGTTGCTATTTTGGATGTCTGTTACAGCAGCTGAACCTATACTCTTAACTAATATAGTCTATTCAGCGGGAAATGGATTATTATTATTATTCCTACAGAGTGGCTTTGAAACTGCATGTAGGCTATAGCATAAGAATTAACTTTCTCTTCTCAGTAAAAGACATTACCATTCAACTAGTTTGCTCAGGTCAAAAAACCTAGGGGTCTTTGCTTTCCTTTTATTTATTTTATTTTAAAAGACTTTCTTTTTTTAAAAAAAAATTATTTGTTGGTTTTAGAGAGAGAGGAAAGGAGAGAGAGAGACAGAAATATTGATCTATTTCTGTATGTGCGCTGACCATGATCAAACTGGCAACCTTTGTGTACTACATCGATGCTCTAACCTACTGAGCTATCTGGCAGGGCTGTTTTCCATTTATTTATTTATTTATTTATTTATTTATTTATTTATTTTTGGCTGTTTTCCTTTTAAAACAACTTGATTGAGCCTGACCTGTGGTGGCGCAGTGGATAAAGTGTCGACCTGGAACGCTGAGGTCGCCGGTTTAAAACCCTGGGCTTGTCTGGTCAAGGCACATATGGAAGTTGATGCTTCCTGCTCCTCCCCCCTTCTCTCTCTCTCTCTCTCTCTCTCTCTCTCTCTCTCTCTCTCCTCTCTAAAATGAATAAAGTCTTTAAAACAACTTGATTGAGGTATAATTGACATAAAATACACTGAATACATTAAAGTATACAATTTGATAAGTTCGCACCCAAGAAACCATCGTCACAATCAAGTTTATAAACATACCAATCACCACAAATGCTATCTAACATTCCTTTGTAATCCTTTCCTTCTGCCTCCTCCCTACACCCCCTCACTGCCAACCCTATCTGGCAACCAATGAACTTTCTACTTTCTGTCACTTTAGATTTGTTTGTATTTTCTAGAAAATTTATTTTTTATATTTTCTAGAACTTTATATACAGAGAATTATATAATATGTTATTCTTTTATTGTGGCTTCTTTCACTCAGTGTAATTATTTGGAGATTAGGAATGATCTTTGATTTCTTTTATTTTGTTTTCAACAAAGACAGAGCAAGAGTCAGAGAGAGGGACAGATAGGGACAGACAGACAGACAGGAAGGGAGAGAGATGAGAAGCATCAATTCTTTGTTGCAGCTCCTTAGTTGTTCAGTGATTGTTTTCTCATATGTGCCTTGACAGGGGGGGGGGTGTCCAGCAGAATGAGTGACCCCTTGTTCAAGCCAGTGACCCTGGGCTCAAGCCAGCGACCTTGGGCTTCAAGGCAGTGACCTTTGGGCTCAAGCCAGTGACTATGGGGTCATGTCTGTGATCCCATGCTCAAGCCAGTAACCTGTCGCTCAAGCTGGTGAACCTCTGTTCAAGCTAGATGAGCCCGTGCTCAAGCTGGTGACTTGGTGTTTCGAACCTGGGTCCTCTGGGTCCCAGTCCAATGCTCTATTCACTGCACAACCGCCTGGTCAGGCTTATTTCTTTTCTTTCATTGCCACCCCCCTTCTCCAAATCGATTCCTTTGTCAAGCTCAGTAACCTCTCTCTGAATTCATCTACTCTTCTCTATCTCCATTGATATCATCTTTTCCTAGACCACCATCGTCTCTTTCCTTTAACTGGTCTCTTTGCTCCCCCTTGTCCATTCTCCACCTAGAACCCACACTGATCATATCAATCTCTTCAGATCATTTCAATCCCCTTCTTGAAATCATTCAATGGCTTCAGATCACACTCAAAATAACATTCTAACCCCTGACCATAGCTTACAAGGCCTTTCACAGTCTGGGCCTCTGTCCAACTCTCTGATGTCACCATTCTCCCTGTCTAGCTTCTTCCTTTTGTTCTTCAAATATGCCAAGCCTGTTCCCATCCTAAACCCTTTGCTCTTGCTATTCATTCTGTCTGGGGTGCTGTCTCCACAGCTCTTTGCATAGCTGGCTCATTCTCAATTTTCTCATCTCCTTCCAGAGAGCTTCCGAAACCTAAGTGGCCTTTACCCATTCAATCTCTAACTACACTACTATTTTCTTCCTTAATAACATTTAAAAATAATTGTTTTTAAGTATCAATTTTCAGAGAGGAGAGAGAGAGAGAGAGAGAGAGAAAGAGAAAGAGAGAGAGAAGGGAAGGGGAAGGGTCAGGAAGCATCAACTCCCACATGTGCCCTGACCAGGCAAGCCCAGGGTTTTGAACCAGCGACCTCAGTGTTCCAGGTCGACGCTTTATCCCACTGCGCCACCACAGGTCAGGCTTAATAACATTTTTTAATTTATAAAATTATCTGTGTGCATGTTTATTGCTCATTATTTCCCACTGGAATATGTGCTCTATGAGGTCAGGGAGTTTGTCTCTTGCTACTGTTATATCCAAAGTGCCTACATCAATGCCTAAGCAATGTTCAAAAAAGATTTGTTGAAGGAATAAATAAGTGTATTAAGCACGGGGAAAGAGGAGCTGAGGGATAATAGGTGATCACCTTTCTAATTCCACCACTGATTAAACCTCGGGAGTAGTATATTCCTGTACTAGTGAAGCCTTCAGTGTGAAGTCTGTTTTTTTCTATGAAAGTAATAGAAGCAAGCACATTTTGGTTATTCTCTAGCCAAGTGTCCAAGCACTGCAAAGTCTTCGGGGCTTTTATAGGTTAGTCTTTTCTTGCCATTTTGGAAGCTTGAGAGAGAGAAAGGAAATAATTTTATTTTGAAGACCCCAGTGAACATGAGATATGAAAAAACAATACAGTGACTTCCAGTTCATAAATGTATATCATATTCTGCCAACTTTACATTCTGAGAAAATTTTATATTTCCCTGGATTTGCTTCACCCATGTGGTTTCAAGAATTCACATAAGAACTGGTCTGGCCTGACCAGGTGGTGGCGCCGTGGATGGAGCGTTGAACTGGGATGCGGAAGGACCCAGGTTCGAGACCCCGAGGTCGCCAGCTTGAGCGCGGGCTCATCTGGCTTGAGCAAAGAGCTCACCAGCTTGGACCCAAGGTCGCTGGCTCCAGCAGGGGGTTACTCGGTCTACTGAAGGCCCACGGTCAAGGCACATGTGAGAAAGCAATCAATGAACAACTAAGAAGTCGCAACGCGCAACGAGAAACTGATGATTGATGCTTCTCATCTCTCTCCGTTCCTGTCTGTCTGTCCCTGTCTATCTCTGCCTCTGTAAAAAAAAAAAAAAAAAAAAAAAAAGAACTGGTCTGGAGCCATGAATCTCATAGGTCTTTGGTAGAAATGAACATGATGCTATCATTAGGGATGTTTCCACAGCCCAGGACATATTAGACACTGAAGATAGGTTCTTTGTCAAAAAACTTATGAGTCATATGAGAAAATCAACTGTCATAAGAAAGACCAGCAGATACTCCCAGTGGAAGAATTCACACACCCCAAAAACTCAAGTTTTAAGACGTTTAAAGCATTTTTATTTTATTTTACTTAATTTTTGTTTTAACAAATGAAAGTTTATTTGGAAAGCCACAGAGTAGAAGAAGCAAGCCAGCTGGGCTGCATGGATTCAGGAAACAAGTGACAGAGACAAAAGAAAGTTGTTAGAGCTCAGGAAAGAGAAAGGCAAAGAAAATGTGCCTGAGAGAAGGGGAGAGGTAAGGCTCCTGAGATAATGGGCCTGGGGAAAGAACAGGGTGGGGGAAGGCATGGGTGTGCTCCAGAGAGAGATCACGCCAGAAATTTTAAAGTTATTTTGTTCATTATATTCTAATTATGTTCACAATTAGGCAAAATTGTATCATTATATATCATAATGGAAAAGAAAAGCTACTATGAACATGGATATACTGTACAAATACCTGTTCATATGCCTTCTTGCAATTCTTTTGAGTATATAACAGAAGTGGGATTGCTGGATCTTAGAAAAGAGACCTTACAGAGACTGCTCTCCTTTTCCAACAAGTGAGGACATAGCAAGAGGTCAGCAGTCTGCAACCCAGAAAAGGGCCCTCACCTAACCATGCTGGCACCCTGATCTTGGACTTCCCATCTTCAGAACAGTGAGAAACAAATGTTTGCAATTTTTAAGCCACCCAGTCTGTCGTATTTTGTTACAGCAACCTGAAGGACTAAGACATTGGATTAGGGCCCACCTCAAAGATCTAATTTTAACATGATTACCTCTGTAAAGATTCAATTTCTGGCCCTGGCTGGTTGGCTCAGTGGATAGAGCATTGGCCCAGCATATGGACGTGTCAGGTTTGATTCTCGGTCAGGACAGGCAAGAGAAACAATCGTCTGTTTCTCTCTTCCTCCACCTGCCCCTCCTGCAGCCAGTGGCTTGACTGGCTCAAGTGTCTGCCCCAGTGCTGAGGATAGCTTGGTTGGTTTGAGCATTGGCTCAAGACAGTGGGTGGTGGTTGCCGGGTAGATTCTGGTTGGGGCGCATGTGGGAGTCTGTCTCTTTATTTCCCCTCCTCTTGCTTAAACCCCCCCCCCCCACACACACACACTCGATTTCCAAATACGTAGATGTCATTTGAAGGTACTAGGTGTAGAACCACTTCCTCCTCCTCTCCTCCTCCTCCTCCTCCTCCTCCTCCTCCTCCTCCTTTTTTATCATGAAAGAGAAGGAGACAGAAAGGGAGAGAGATGAGAAGTATCAACTTGTAATTGCATAATTTTAGTTGTTCATTGATTGCCTCCCATACATGCCTTGACTTGGGAGGCTCAAGTCAACAACTGTCGGGAGCCAATCAACAACTGCTGGCTGACAAGGTCACAGCAGGAGAAGACCCACAACTGCTGGCTGACAAGGTCACAGCAGAAGAAGACCCACAACTGCTGGCTGACAAGGTCACAGCAGAAGAAGATCAAAAACTGCTGATTGACAAAGTCACAGCAGAGAAGACCAATGGCTGCGGGTTGACAAAGTCACCCAAAGGAGAGACACAACGATACTTCCCCCTTTGACTTTTTGAATTAATCTGGCCTTATATCCCCCCTTTTCTGGGTGTGTGCTATTATTTATGGCACAAGGATAATAGTACCGTGCTTTCCCTGTAGATTCGTAGTGATTTCTTTGGAAATGAGACAGAGGGTGTGAGTTCCACAGAAAAGCCTGTGGGCCCCTTGAACTGGGCTCATAGACATAAGAGGCTGGCTATGATATCCCTCGTAAAGGGTTAAGTTTGTAGGATAATTCCTTCTTAATCATGTTAGAAAGAATAGATTGTGACTTGTGAATGGGTAGGAGGCAGTGGCTGTGCACAGAGCACCTTTCAGCCTTCACTTAATTCAACATTTTTCCTCCCTAGCCTTTTCATGTGCTAGAGTAGAGAAACATTCCTTTCTTCTTGCTTATTTGATCTGCAGATAGTGGTACACTCTGAGAAGAATAGAGTCAGAACTTAACTAGTGTTTAAATATAATAAATAAGTAATATTTGACTAGACAATAGTATCTTAGGTAAGGTATAGCAGAATGGCCCATTGTGTGGCCTAGGATGAGAGCGCAGTCAGCAAGAAAAGAATGTTTTACTAATAGAATTGTCTTTTGACTAAAGGCAATTGCTAGGCTTTCTCAATGAGATGTTCTCATGAGATTTATATACTTTCCAAGATTCTTTGATAATGAGAGAAATGTAGGGGAATCCATAGAAGTAATAACAGTTAATGTCTTCTGAAATTATGTTGCTACTAGGCTATCTTGCAAGTGCACTCTGTATATCTTTGGGTGAAAGCTATTCTTAATGTTATGTCAATTTCTTTAGAGGCAAGCCTTTTAGAATCTTGTGAGAAAAAGTAGGACACTGCATAAACTCAAAGCCATTTACCTGAGCAAGCGGTGGTCCATTGTTAGTCCTTAATGATCTCGTCTGCTAATTTCTCTCTGCCCCTTAACTCACAACAGCAGTAAAGTTAGTTAACTATTAGTACTAATACTTTAAAAGCTTTTACCGATGTTGTTATGGCTATTCAAGTTATTTTGTACTTTGAATGACTTGCTACCTGGTTTGTAATTTATAGATATAAATTAACTGTTATCTGGAATCATGTAAACATAGTGAAACAAAAGCAATAATTAACACCATGTAATTGTAACTCAGTGTGTGTATAAAAAGGGACCTATACTAGCATTTGAAAAGAGAGATGCCTGGCAGTAAATGCTAACCAGAGAATAAAGAGAAAGAAAAGAATTCGGCTCTCTCACTCGATTTTCGCCGACGCCGTCTCCTCCTGTGGGACCCCTGGATTCCCCCCCCCCCCGGGGCTGGACCCCGGCAAACAACCTTGGGCTCAAGCCAGTGACCATGGGATCATTTCTTTCTTTCTTTCTTTTTTAAATTTTATGTATTGATTTTTAGAGAGAGAGAGAGAGAGAGAGAGAGAAAGGGGGTAGGAGCAAGAAGCATCAGCTCATAGTACAGCAGCTGCTTCTTGTTGAACCAGTGACCTCAGCATTCTAGGTTGAGGCTTTATCTACTGTGCCACCACAGGTTGGTCCATGGGGTCATTTTGATGATCCCACGCTCAAGCTGGTGACCTTGTGCTCAAGTTAGTGGGCTTGCACTTATGCCAGAACCTGCACTCAAGCCAGTGACCTTGGGGTTTTGAACCTGGGACCTCAGCATTTCAGGTTGACGCTCTATCCCCTGCACTACCACTGGTCACCACTGGGGTATGGCTTCAATGCATCTTTTTTTGGAGGGAGACACAATTTAATCTTTTTTTTGGAGGGAGACACAATTTAATCCATAACACAAAGGTTAAGAGAGTTTACCCTTCAAAGATTGTTCCTGAAAGAATCTACTAAACCTTACTTTATCAAGAAGGAATAATGACCAAAGAAAGTAAGAGGACCCTTACCTGAGGTGACACTGCTGTTAAGTTGTGCAGGTAATACTTGAACCCAGGTTGTCTGACACCTTACTCCATGCTCTTAATTTTTATATTCTACAAATCTCTATGAAGAATATTTCAAAATCTCATGAGGTACCAAATTTTATGTATAGGTAAGTACCTGAGACTTTCTTTGGATTTTAATATTGTCATTATTTACTTATCATCTATAATGAAGTTCTAAGAAGATCCCAGAGTAGAATTAGGCCCTCTCCTTTTATCCTCAAATTAGAGAGTAATGACAATTTTTCTTCTGAAGAATTCATTGTCATTAAGTGTTTAATTTGTATTCCTTTACTGTAAGGCACTGTAACAGGTATTATGGGTAGAAGTGTTGGGAGAACAATTATTCTATAGTTCCTAATTTCAAGGGCCTTGCAGTCTAATAAGAAGAAAAAATCTTTTTAAAGTAGAAAGTATCATATGCCTTGAGAGAGGATGTAGTTTTTCTTTCTTTTTCTTTTTTTTTTTTAGCAAGAGAGAGACAGAGAGACAGACAGGGATAGACAGACAGGGGTAGACAGACAGGAAAGGATAGAGATTAGAAGCAACTCATTATTGTGGCACTTTAGTTGTTCACTGATTACTTCTCATATGTGTCTTGACTGGAAGACTCCAGCTGAGCAAGTGACCCCTTGCTCAAGGCAGTGATGTTGGGCTTCAAACCAGCAATCTCTGGGCTCAAGTCAGCGATCATGGGGTCATGTCTATGATGACCCATGACCTGTGCTCAAGCCTGTGACCCTGTGCTCAAGCTGGTGAGCCTGCACTCAAGCCAGTGACCTTGGGGCTTCAAACCTGAGTCCTCAGAGTCCCAGGTCAATGCTCCCTTCACTGTGCCACTGCCTGGTCAGGCAAAACACATGTAGTCTTGAAGAGACTTCAGGGGAGAGATTATTGTTGATCTGTGCAATGAATGATGTAAAAAAAATAAAAAAAAGACATAATGGAGGAGATGACCTATTTGCTGGACCTTGAAAAAGAAACACGATAATGCTAACTACATCAACTTAGGAGACAAACTATATTGCCACACAACTAATAAATGGAACCAGACAGATTTAGGCTCAAGGTAGACCAAACCTTCAATCCAGATCTGGTGGTTTCAAATTCCTACCTTTTTCCCCTCCCTCACAAGTTTTTTTTTTTTTTTTTTTCATTTTTCTGAAGCTGGAAACAGGGAGAGACAGTCAGACAGACTCCCGCATGCGCCCGACCGGGATCCACCCGGCACGCCCACCAGGGGCGACGCTCTGCCCATCCTGGGCGTCGCCATATTGCGACCAGAGCCACTCTAGCGCCTGGGGCAGAGGCCACAGAACCATCCCCAGCGCCCGGGCCATCTTTGCTCCAATGGAGCCTCGGGTGCGGGAGGGGAAGAGAGAGACAGAGCCCTGGCCGGGAATCGAACCCGGGTCCTCCGCACGCTAGGCCGACGCTCTACCGCTGAGCCAACCGGCCAGGGCCCTTACAAGTTTTTAGAGTAGGTAAAATGTCCATTTCTTCCATTTTCAAAAGTCCAATTTTTATCCATCCTTCTACTTCAAAAGCCAGGTCTTTTATAGAAAATTCTCAAATTGTGGTCTGTAGATGACTTGCCTTAGGTCACAAGGATTGTTTGCAGAAGTGCAAATTTCTGGATCCCAGTCTCCAAGATTCTAAGTAAATTTGGGATGAGGACCAGAGAAAAACAATTTTTGTTTTTTGGAAGAAGCAGAGAGAGAGAGAGAGAGAGAGAGAGAGAGAGAGAGAGAGAAAGACAGGAACAATGAGCTGCTCTGCTCCTCTATGATGTGCCCTGACTGGGGAATCGAACCAGCAACGTCTTTTTTTTTTTTTTTTTGGTATTTTTCCAAAGCCATAAACGGGGAGGCAGTCAGACAGACTCCCACCTGCGCCCGATCGGGATCCACCTGGCACGCCCACCAGGAGGCGATGCTCTGCCCATCCGGGGCGTCGCTCTGCCTCAACCAGAACCACTCTAGCGCCTGAGGCAGAGGCCACAGAGCCATCCTCAGCGCCCGGGCAAAGTTTGCTCCAATGGAGCCTCGGCTGCGGGAGGGGAAGAGAGAGACAGAGAGGAAGGAGAGGGGGAGGGGTGGAGAAGCAGATGGGCGCTTCTCCTGTGTGCCCTGGCCAGGAATTGAACCCGGGACTCCCGCATGCCAGGCCGATGCTCTACCACTGAGCCAACTGGCCAGGGCCTTTTTTTTTTTTTTTTTTTTAAACAAACTTATTTGTTCTCTTTTGAGAACCACTGTGTCAAAAACGTCTTCCAGGAGTGTTCAATAGAAATAGTTCTTTGGAAAAACAGTTCAATAGCATTCTAGTCTTCTCCATACTGGCATGGCTGAGACTCAGGCTTATTTTTTTTCTCATTTCTGACAGCGCAGGGACTAGCTAAATGACTATGACTGAAGAGATTTTGGCCTGATACATATACATCTCAATTTCGCAGCACAAACTAAGCGATTTGTCAGAATGCTTAAAACCTTAAACAAAATCTGCGTGTTGTGTTGCATCTGGAAGAATGTGGAGAAGCAGATCAGGATTGAGAGATCAAGTGGAGAACAAAGACTGAAACAGAATCCCAAATATTAAAAGAGCTACTGCCTCATTGAATGGGGGAAGCCCAGCCCGACTCATGCGCAGGCGCAGAAAGAAAAGAACAAGTGCACCCTTCCCCCACACACTTTCCGGCCTTTTACCACTGCGCAGGCGCATAGAGTGACCCAAGATGGCGGCCCCCGTGGATCTGGAGTTGAAGAAGGTAAAAGAGCGTTTTGAGCAGGCCAAGGCTTCTCCTTGGTAGCTACAGGGACTGTGGACAAAAATATTGAGGAGGCTTGAGTCTTGCGTAAGGAAGAGGGTTTCAGGTAACTGAGGGATGATTTCCCGGAGTCCTAAGGCGGGACCGGGTCTCCTTAGATTAGGGTGGGGGGCGAGCGGCTTTTGCCGGAGAAGAGCCGGTTAGACTGTGTGCTTGGTTTTAAGTCTGGTGGGCCGATAATTGGCTTGTCGCCTTGTTCAGAGATGTTTCGTTGCGCTTGGAGTCTTCAGTTTTATAGTAAGGCCTGAAGGGAGCGTTTCAAATTAGAGCCCTTTAGGACGGCTTGCGCGAGCTGAGGCATCTATAATACTGTACCTTCATTTGCATTGAGAATCTCCAAGTCCAACATGTGCTTTTGGGCCACTTTTTCGATCCCAAACCTTGAAAGGTCGCACTACAGTTTAGGGTCAGGTATGCTCTTAGTAATGCTCATTTTAGGGCTTTGTCTTTCCACCCTCACGGTTTTTGGAAGACTTGTTGAAGAAAGAAACAATTCCTGTAAAGTTTTACAAATAAAATTGATATCAGTAGGAGTTAGGTTTCTCTCTTCAGTTGTTTATAAATGTATTGTTACTCAGAAACGTTTTCACTACCAAAGGGTTGTCAGAATCCTAACACCACTACAGATTCCAACCGTTTGTTTTTTTTTAATTTATTTTTTTTCAGAGACAGAGTCAGAGAGAGAGGGATAGACAGGGACAGATAGGAACAGAGAGATGAAAAGCATCAATCATTAGTTTTTCGTTGTGACGCCTTAGTTGTTCATTGACTGCCCTCTCATATGTGCCTTGACCGTGGGCCTTCAGCAGACTGAGTAACCCCTTGCTCGAGCCAGCGACCTTGGGTCCAAGCTGGTGAGCTTTGCTCAAACCAGATGAACCCACGCTCAAGCTGGTGACCTCGGGGTCTCGAACCTGGGTCCTCCGCATCCCAGTATGATGCTCTATCCACTGCGTCACTGTCTGGTCAGGCCCAACCGTATTTTTTGGTGGGGAGGGGAGGAGGATGTGGATGAAAAAGAAGCCTAGGCGTCATCCACTTTAAACCTATTCTTTTCTAGAAAAGGAAACTGAGTTCCAGAAAAGACTCAGTCAAGTCTTTTCTTGATTAGCCCCAAGACTGTTGGGTTTAGCATCCAGTATCACTTGCCTTACTCCACACCTTTTGGCTATTTAGGTTCTTCAGCAGAGCAGATTTTACTTAAGGCTACCTCTGATCAGTTTGCTGTGCATAAGCCACAGTACAGCTGAAATAACTTTTTTATTTATTTATTTATTTATTTATTTATTTATTTTTTGTATTTTTCCGAAGCTGAAAACGGGGAGAGACAGACAGACTCCGGCATGCGCCGGACCGGGATCCACCGGGCACGCCCACCAGGGGGCGTCGCTTTGCTGTGACCAGAGCCACTCTAGCGCCTGGGGCAGAGGCCAAGGAGCAATCCCCAGCTCCCGGGCCATCTTTGCTCCAATGGAGCTTCCGCTGTGGGAGGGGAAGAGAGAGACAGAGAGGAAGGAGAGGGGGAGGGGTGGAGAAGCAGATGGGCGCTTCTCCTGTGTGCCCTGGCCGGGAATCGAACCCGGGACCCCTTGCACGCCAGGCCGACACTCTACCACTGAGCCAACCGGCCAGGGCTCTGAAATAACTGTTGATCCTAATAAATGAAGCTGTTTGTTATTGCCCTGAGGATTTATGTGGGTGTCATACATTTTGTCATTCTTATTTGAAACTTGTAAATGTGCCCCTTTCAGGGGTCCCTAAACTTTTTACACAGGGGGTCAGTTCACTGTCCCTCAGACCGTTGGAGGGCTGCCACATACAGTGCTCCTTTCACTGACCACCAATGAAAGAGGTACCCCTTCGGGAAATGCAGCCGGGCGGATGAATGGCCTCGGGGCCACATGCCGCCCGTGGGCCTTAGTTTGGGGACGCCTGCATCTCAGCTTTAACAGTATACTAGCTTCCTTAGCAAACTATACCAAGCAATCAGGTAATATCTATAATTTTACATGCAGAACAAAATTCATTTTTAAGAATGTTTAAAGTGCCTGACCAGACAGTGGCGCAGTGGAGAGAGCGTCGGACTGGGATGCAGGGGACCCAGGTTCGAAATCCCAAGGTCGCTGGCTTGAGCGTGGAGTCGCTGGCCTGAGCTGGGATCATAGACAGGACTCCATGGCCACTGGCTTGAGCCTAAAGGTCGCTGGCTTGAGCAAGGGGTCACTGCTCTGCTGTAGCCCCTCCCCCAAAGCAAATATGAGAAAGCAATCAATGAACAACTAAGGTGCTGCAATGAAGAATTGATGCTTCCCATCTCTCTCCCTTCCTTTCTGTCCCGTTCTCTGTTTCTGTCAAAAAAAAAAAAAAAGTTTAAGCATTCTGAAAATTTACCTTTTTTTAGTTAAAATTTAAGTCAGGGTTAAGAGCTAACAATACAGTGCAGCTGTGAATGCACTTACCTCCCAGTATTTGAATTTACTGCTAATAAACCTGTGGACAATGAATGCAAACTAAGAAAATAGGTTCAGCTTTAAATTGGATAGTTTTGACAACCAATTAACTAAATAAACTTGTTTAGCCTGACCTTTGGTGGTGCAGTGGATAAATCGTTGACCTGGAATGCTGAGGTCTCTGTTCCAAAACCTGGGCTTTCCTGGTCAAGGCACATACCGGAAGCAACTGCTAAGAGTTGATACTTCCAGCTTCTCTCCCTTCTCTCTCTCTCTCAAAATAAATAAATAAATAAATAAATAAATAAATAAATAGTTTAAAGATTCTATCTTATTTATTTATTTATTTGCCTGGTGGAGACTAATAGGAAATCTCAGGCTCCTCCCTTCTACCAAAAGAAATGTTTTGAAACCTTATTAGTAGGTGAGAACAAAGTCAATAAAAGCTTAAGTAGTAGCTTTTGCCATGTATTGCTGTTTCAGATGTTATTAAGGCATATTTTTGACAACACGTGAAAGTCATTCCAGGCACTTCAACATGAGTATCCAAGAACTGTGTTTATTTTTGAGTTAAGTCTACACAAGGGTCAAATTTGGCTTGGTTTGTGTATATGAAGATAATGATGCAATTCTTTTACCAATGCTTCAAAATTTTAAAATAGTCTTTCTCTTTAAAATATTTATATTCTTGGTATTACTGCAGACAGCAGAATGGAAAGATTTCTGAACTAGCGGTCAGAAGAAATGGGTTTAACTACCTGCCTTTCTACATGATAGTTGTTCAACCCAGTGCAAACCACTTTATATCTCTTGAACATATTTACCGTATTTCCCCATGTATAAGATGCAACTTAATTTTTGGACCCGAAATTTGAAAAAAAAAAATGTATTACATAAAGTTATTGAACTCAACTCAAGTTTTATTTATCTACAACAATGAACGCAAAAGGAAGTGCGAAAAAGCGGGAAATGCAAGTAAAAAAACTACAACCATAAGACGCACCTAGTTTTTGGACCCCAAGTTTTTTTTTAAAAAAGTGCATCTTATACATGGGGAAATACGGTAGTTACTTAATTTGTAAACGGTTATGATAAAATGCCATCCTAACTCAATAGGATTTGAGAGGAGTAAATAAGATATTTACTCAGTGTTCTCATATTAATATTCCTATATTAATATTTGAAACAAATGTGGGAAAATGTTTCGAACATAGTTGAGTAATACAAATGTAGAGTTGTTCCATTTATGGTTCTTGTTTTAGGTCTCTGGGTTTCATCCTCTGACAATTGCATTCATTACTTTTATTACTCCTTGGGTACCTCCTACTTGTTATAATTATTATTCAGTGTGCATTTGTTTCTGCTTCTTCAAATAGATTTCATCTTCTGAGAACAGGGTAAAATTGGTATTTAGCCTAGTGGTTTGATTGTTTACAGTTAATACTAATTTTTATTGATGTTTGCTTCAGTAAATTTTATAGCTTTGTCTCTGGTTAGCATGCTTTATTTTAATATTTTTGGATTTGACTTTAATGTTTCCTGTAAAATATTTCACCTTCTAAATCAAGGACTTGTTTTTATTAGGCCTTCACAGAGCTTCAAGCCAAAGTTATTGACACTCAACAGAAGGTGAAGCTTGCAGACATACAGATTGAACAGCTAAACAGAACGAAAAAGCATGCCCATCTTACAGATACAGAGATAATGACTTTGGTAGACGAGACTAACATGTATGAAGGTGTAGGAAGAATGTAAGTAAAATATACCCTTAAGGGGGTTATCTTGGGAGATGTTTTGTCTGAATTAAATCATAGAATTCCTTCATTTTAAAATTGGGGTTAAAGTAGCACAGTAGCTTTAAAGATCATCTAGTCAAATACCCTCTTTTTTTAAAAATGAGAAACTGAATCCCATATAGAAGTGTTTAATTTTAGATTTTGAAGTACATTTCTTAAATATTTCCCTCTTTCTACGGTCAGATACTTAAAAGTATGTTACTTGAATGGTAAAAATATGATTTGTCATGAAAAGATATTTGTAGTATTTAAGTAATTGTAGTTTTAACCTCCGCTTCCCTACCTAATTTATTAGGAGTCATATAAATCATAAATCTTTTTGATGTCTGACCAGTTTCCTGAAATAAAAGTGTTCAGTTGTCATTTATTTTATTTTATTTTTTTTAAATTTTATTTTATTTATTCATTTTTAGAGAGGAGAGAGAGAGGGAGAGAGAGACAGAGAGGGAGAAAGAGACAGAGAGAGAGAGAAGGGGGGAGGAGCAGGAAGCATCAATTCCCATATGTGCCCTGACCAGGCAAACCCAGGGCTTCGAACCGGCGACCTCAGCATTTCCAGGTCGACGCTTTATCCACTGCGCCACCACAGGTCAGGCTCAGTTGTCATTTAAATACACTTGTTCTAGCTGTCATAATTATGAAATCTAGTAAACCAATTTACCTTTTGTTTAATTGTTATGTGATTAACTTAGAATAACACCACTTTTTTCTTTGAAAACATGCATTACCTTTCTGAGAGAGAACAGATATGCGTCATGTCCTTTGAGCAGTAAGGAAGGAATGGAAAAGCCCTTAACAACAGGTCACATTCCATTACAATGAGCTAAAAGGAGAAGACTGATTTTAGGGGGTAGGTACAGGAGGAGGGTTCTCCTGGAATTTGGTCTTTGACTATTAGTAAGTGGACCATTACTTCAAGTTTGGAGAGCTTTAAGTTGGAATGGAATTTGACCTCAGTCTCTCTCGGGATGATTTGTTTTGTTATTGATTTGAAGGAAGCATAACATGTGTAACATTTAGTAATGGCTCTGGAATGACATCATGGGAAGTAGACCCTGCTCCTGACTAGCTAATCCATCTCTTTTTGGAAAAGAGGTGGATTATGATAAACTGTTCATCAGATTTTCTTTTTCAGAATAAACAATATACCACAAATTTACTGCAGAGTTCATATTTTTCATTTTAGCTTGTTTTAAGAGGAAGAGAATCCTAATTGGAAAGTTTGTTACTAAGACACAAAAAGAATTGAGTTGAGAACAAAGTGGAATCCTTGAATATGTGTCTATATAGTATGAAGTGCATTGTTGGCATTCAGGACAGGATAATTTTATCCTTAATGTGAATATTCTTAGGTCTTAAAACAGTAATGCTAGCTTTTCCAGCATGCTTGTTAACATGTTGTACTTGGATTTCATATCACATATTAGCCTTTGTTTGCAACAGCTAAAAAATCTTTTTCCAAAATAGAAAAACTCTTATCTTTGGCCTTTTGAGCTACAATGAAGTTTTAATTTTTAATTAGAATAATTGCATTTATTAAACATTCTGCAGAAGTATGCTACAGATAGATTGCATTCCACACAAAAGAATTTTAGAGTTTAAAGACTGGTATATGAATCAGTGGTAGAACAATATAGTATTTCCAGAAGATTTATATCATAGTATTTATGTTTTTAAAAAGAAATGTGTAGTTTTAAATGTTTGCTTAAAGTGGAACTTCTCTATGATTTCAGACTTTGGTTTCAGATTTGACTTTTGTGCTTTCTTCATCTGACTGGGAGTGTGCATTTGACCCTGCATCTTAGGGGCATGTGAGGTGAATAGTGTTTGTTGCTTGGCTAGAGTATTAGTGCCCTCAGGAAGAAAAGACTTGCTGAGTATTAGTCTGGTCATGAGGACGTTCTCTTTCTTGATGCTAAACCTGAAATATCTATTTCTGAATTTATAGTCTTGGGTAATCTTGAGTATCATTGTGATTCACTTCTTTAATTCTAGTCTTTATCTTACGTTGTCTTATCTTTTCCTTTTTGAGTATTATTTGGGAATCCTAATTAGAATACTAATTTGTCTCCAACTGTTGTGCTAAAACCATGGATTATAAAATCCAGGCCTCATTATATCTTGCTTAGATTTTTGCTATAGCATCTAAACTGTTCTTTCTCCTGTTCTTCTGTCTGTCCAAATGCAGTCTTATTTATTTATTTAGGTGAGAGTAGGGGAGGTAGTGAGGCAGACTTCTGCATGCACTCCAACTGGGATCCACCCAGCAACCCTGTCTGGGGCAGATGCTTGAGTACCAAGCTATCCCCAGCACCTAAGGCTGATGCACTCTGACCAGCCGAGCTATCCTCAGTGCCTGGGGCCATGCTTGAACCAGTGGAGTCACTGGTCTTGGGAGGGGAAAAGGGAAAGAAGAGGGAGAGGGAGAAAGAGGGGATGAAGCAGATGGTTGCTTCTCCCTGACCTGGAATCGAACCTGGGATGTCCATATGCCAGACTGACGCTTTATCCACTGAGCTACTGGCCAGGGCCCAAAATGCGTTCTTTATACATCTGCCAGAGTTGATCACGTTAGTGTTCTTCATAAAATCCTTTGTTCTCCTCTGTTGCCCACAGGATGAAATTTCAATTTAGCCTAACATTCATGGTCATTCATAATCTGTCCTTAGTTTATCCTTCTAGCCTCAAGTCCCACCCCTTTGTGCTATCCTGAAGCTGTGTTTCCAGATTCAGGATAGCACATACATTTCATCTCATGGATTGCCTTCTTTCCATTGGTTTTGGATTACCTGTTGAGGAGTTGAGTGTCATGTGGACTTTAAAGATGTTTTAATTGATTAGGGATGTCTGTCATGAAGTAGCACATATACCAGAAATTGTTATTTCTACTCTTGCCACATGGACTTCCTCACACTTGCCATGTTTTGTGCTTTCTTGCTTTTGTTCATTCTTTCCTTCTTGGCCTGTGATATCCCACTTTCCCTTGTGAAGTTCTCATCCTTTAAGACATAGCTAAGATTTTTTAATCTTCCCTGGCGGACAGTCACGTTTCTAGGGCTTTTGTTCGTATAGCTAGTAGAGCAGAGCGAGAGAAAGACAAAGACAGAAAAAGAGAGAGATTGATTTATTTTTATTTATTTATTTATTTATTTTATTTTATTTTTTTTGTATTTTTTCTGAAGCTGGAAACGGGGAGAGACAGTCAGACAGACTCCCGCATGCGCCTGACCAGGATCCACCCGGCACGCCCACCAGGGGCGATGCTCTGCCCCTCCAGGGGGTCACTGTACCGCGACCAGAGCCACTCTAGCGCCTGGGGCAGAGGCCAAGGAGCCATCCAAGGAGCCATCCCCAGCGCCCGGGCCATCTTTGCTCCAATGGAGCCTTGGCTGCGGGAGGGGAAGAGAGAGACAGAGAGGAAGGAGGGGGTAGGGGTGAGAAGCAAATGGGCACTTCTCCTATGTGCCCTGGCCGGGAATCGAACCCGGGTCCCCCGCACGCCAGGCGACGCTCTACCGCTGAGCCAACCGGCCAGGGCCTGATTTATTTTTAAATGGGTTGGTCTCTCTACCTACAGTGTCAGCTCTATGAGACCACAGACATACACATTTATCTTTATTTCTTCAGTTATCAGTTATATAATAGATGTTAAAGGTGTATTGATTTGAATTGAATGTGATTCTTTTTCTTGCCTAAAACAACTGCATTTTCTTTTTTTTTTTTTTTATTAAAAAATATGGAACGCTTCACGAATTTGCGTGTCATCCTTGCGCAGGGGCCATGCTAATCTTCTCTGTATCGTTCCAATTTTATATATGTGCTGCCGAAGCGAGCACTTCTTTTGGTTCTTTAGAAAGAAAATAAATTTAGGAAGTGTTACTACTCTGTTTTAATATGATTCAATAAACATGAAATCATAAATGTAACATTTTGACTAAAGTCAAAGGAATTGTTTCTGATCAAAATTATGTCATTTGATCTGACAGGAGTAATTTTTTTTTTTAATTTTTATTTATTGATTTTAGTGAGGGAGGAAAGGAGAGAGAGGGAGAGACAGGATCACCAATCTGTTCCTCTCTGTGGCCTGACCGGGAATCGAACTGGCAACCTCTGTGCATTGGGACGATGCTCTAACCAACAGAGCTGTCCAGCCAGGGCTGGATTAATTCTTGATTAAATTTGTTGAGAAGGTTAACTAATTCCAAATACCAACCGTTGCAGAAATATTCAGTCAGAACTGACAATATAGAAAAATCCAAGCCTTTGAAATTAAGCTGAGGGTAGTATAATCCTTGGAGAATAAAGACTGTTCTATGCAGAATAATATCAATATAATTGTATCAATTTTACCTTTCTCATCTTCACGTAGTATGAAAGTCAGATTTTTCTTTTTAGGCTATGTATTTAATTTACCAAACCATTGCAAGCCCAGATGCCTTTCAAGTCACAAATACGAAGAATTTGGTAGTGTTAAATACCTCTTATGTATCGCTATTTTGGGCTTAAAACAAGGAAAATCAAACTGCAGGGTAAGAGGTGATGAATTGGTATATACTGTAAGCTCTGTGTATTTGTTGCTCAAAGCTATATTCCATCCAGTCTCTTGGCATGTTGCCAGCACATTTCAGTTCTGTTACTTCATATTCTTTGGAGAGGGTGTTATGTAGCCTGATCCTACTACCACCAATTTCTAGTTTTACTCCTTAAGCTGTTTGTGAGCTGACCTCACCATACTGCTTTGAGAACTATGATGAAAGTTACAACTGTGGAATGATCTGTCTGAATAGTTGGAAATGTTTGTCTTTGCATCTT
This sequence comes from Saccopteryx leptura, assembly GCF_036850995.1. NCBI lineage: Eukaryota > Metazoa > Chordata > Mammalia > Chiroptera > Emballonuridae > Saccopteryx > Saccopteryx leptura. The sequence goes on along the minus strand of NC_089508.1, from coordinate 162,547,289 downwards.
TCTAGCATGCAAGGAAGGAATCAAATAAATGTTAGGTCTCAAATAAGTATTACATTAATGTTTGTTGTATCTTTTCTTTCACGAATAAGACCCAATTTATATTGGCATATAATGTTTTTTTTCCTTTTTCCTTTGCATAAATGTAGAGTATTTATTTTGAAAGAAGAATTACATTTGAAAGTACACATAAATGACATTTAGCCATGCTAGTGTTTGAAAGGACTATCGTTAGGATAAATGTCAAACTTATTTTTATTAACAATAGGTATGATCCTGACCCTGATTTGATGTCAGGTCTATTATTCTAATATCCTTTTGCTTGAGCTTTACAGAAATAACATTTCTTCTTTCCAAAGGAGACAAATTAAGCTTTCAAAATTTTTAATATGGGGGAACTTGAGTAGATTAGCCTTTGAGAAGAATGGTTCGTGCCTTTTTAAAACTTGAACCTAACTAAAAATAACTTTGTACCATATTTAAACTAATTTAGAGGTATGCCACCATTCTGTGGGTATTTTTTACATTTAAGGAACTAAGAATGAACAATGGTATAAATCTACCAACTAGATAAGTGTCTAGCAATGCAGGAATTGCTGTTTGGGAGCGGTGTTGCTATTTCTATTTGTTGAAGTAATTTGATGGGTTGATCTCTAATGGTTAAAAGATCCAGAAGTGTAAGACTTAAGATAAATGTGGCACAGGTAGAAAGTGAAGACAGTAGGTCTATTCTTGACAGGTAATACATTTTAAAAACTATATAAAAAGTTGAGTAATTTTTCAACTAATTAGGATGTGGAAATCTGAACTATCCTGACAGCTTGGTGGAACTGCTCTTTGAAATCTTATGTTGGTTTTGTAGTGATTTTAATTGTAAGTTTGGATGTTGACCTGTAATTTGAATCGTGACATTTGGTAAGTTTTGCAGTTTCTCTAAGTTTAGTTATGTTAAATATTAATAGGAAAGGATATAGTCTTGCTGCCTCAAGTTTTGCAACGTTTTACAATTTTGTGTAGCTGTACAGCTGATATTTCAGGCAATCTGAGGTAATTTTAAAACTGAAGAAATAGTTGTACTATATTCATTTCTAAGAGATTAGGAAATAAACCACAATCGTGGTGTAGTAAATATTATTGATATAGTAAAAAATAGTTTATATTGTTCTCACTGGAATGAAGTTTGCATATTTTTAGTGTTTACTATAGGAGAAAAAATATGTGCAAATTACTTTTGGTGTGAGAGCACATTACAATTTCAAATTTATAAGCTTTTTCTCTTTAAAGGTATTATTCTGTATTTTAGGGTAAATAAGCAAAGATAAAATAATTTTCAAAGGTAAGAAGAAATTTTTTAGTTATTTTTTTAGATTTTATTTTAAAGGAAGAGGAGTTCTTGATGTTGAGCTGCTTTTACTAATAGACTATGACCCACCCTGCATGTGCTTTTATACGGAGCCATTTAAAGTCATGGCTTTCATTGCTCAGAGTTCTAAGGGGAAAAAAACAACTTTTCCTGTTGTGCAAGGAAAATGACTTCAGTTTTGTTGATGTTGAATATGTTGGGCACACTCTTCTCTTCTACAGATGTATGTACTCTAGGGAGAGGAGATTTTTGAGTAATATTCTTAATTTCCTTAAGTTGTCAGTGATTTAAAAACTTGGTGTTCATTATAAGTCTGCTGTACTGCTGTGTAGAATGACATCACTGTTTTTATGCCAAGGGAAATTAACAAACATTGCGTAGGAATTACATAGCCCTGTTTCTTTTGCAGTAGAGGATTTTAATAATTCTTTCCCTTCTTCCCCTCCCATGTCCTCCAGGATCCAAACAATCTCCCTAAAACACAGGAAATTAATTTTGAAAAGGTTGTGCTAATTAGCAGTCTATTGTAGAAAAGGACAAAGAAGGTTGTTATACTTACCTTGGGATGTACAAGTATGCTTATTATTATTATTAATGTATTATTTAATGTGTCCTTGTAGGGTTACTTACTTTAGGCCTGAACTTATTTAAAAAAAAATATTTTATTTTTAACTTTATTCAGTTTTTTTTAGAGAGAGAGAGACACAGAGAGAGAGAGAGAGAGAGAGAGAGAGAGAGAGAGAGAAAAGGGAGAGGAGCAGAAAGCATCAACTCTCTTATGTGCCTTGGCCAGGCAAGCCCAGGGTTTTGAACCGGCGACCTCAGCATTCCCAGGTCAACGCTTTTATCCACTGTGCCACCACAGGTCAGGCAGGCATGAACTTATTTTGAAAAATGTAAATATAATTGATTCATTTAGTTACTTGGAGGACTTTGCTTCTGCATTTCCTGACATCATAGGGCCTGATCTTATTTTTTTTTTAAGCTGACAAAGAATTAAAATCTTCTTTTGTTTCATGAAAGTAGCAATTATTCAACAACACAAGAGAATACTACACTGTATTCTTATTGGTGATAAGCAAGAATCAATGTAGTTAACTGAGGGAAGAGTGAAAAGTACCATTACCTTGTTCCTATGTAAAGAAAAATAAAGGTAGCAATAATCTTGAACTTTGTTACTATGTCAATGGGGAATTATGTGCTCTAACTGAACTCTAGCTGAATTTTTCTGAAACGAAAAACAACTTTATATTGTACCAAGAATTTTCTGATTTTAACCGCCACTTGTCTCATAGTGGCAGATTTAGGAACAACTTGCTATCTAATCTGTATGAGAGAGTACTGAAGTGTTTATGTTTATGTCAAGGAATAGATTTGCTTAATGAAACAGCCAAAAAGCTTGGGAAAAATATTTTGACCTAAAAGGTTCAAGTCAGTCTCCATATATGAATACAGACTTGATAATGACTTTAGTATTCTTTTCTTACTGCTTATATCAGGAATTGCTGTGAAGTGCAAATATTCTTTGCCCGTATGGGATAATTAGGATTGTGGTGTGTTGCATGCACCTTTAGTTCCTGTGGCTTTGTGAAGAGTGTATGCTTATTTTGTTTTTAGAATTTAAGTTTGAATGGACATGTCTGGGAGAATATCTCATTTTCCTGGCCGGGAACTCTCATTACTAACTCTTGTTCTGAGGAAAGTCAACTACCTTGAAATGGACCAGATTATTTGGAAGACACTTTTCCTTTGGCTTTGAAATGTTCTCATATCAAAATTTGCATAGCAGCAGGAGCCCAGTATTAAAAGTGTATCTTTAAATAGATAAGGACATGACTGCTTTACTAAGCCGAGCCTTTTGTGTTATTTGGCTAAGGGTAAAAAGATTTGGATCACAATATGCATCCTGTATGTGTGTGTCTGAGTCTTTGCATTTGTGCCAAATATATTTATATTTCTCTGTGACTTTCTGCGTTTGTACCAGGAGTCATTTGTTTTGTTTGTAGCCTTGGGTAGTAATTTTTTACTACCCAAGGGCTGTATTTCTTTCAGTGTTACAATTTAACCTAGTGAAATAAAGATCACATCTTGGAAAAGTTGTAGCACAATTTGATGCGTATATGTGGAAATGTTCTGGGCTTGATGAGGCCAGAGTAAAAGTGGTAAACATCAGAGGTGATTATTTACCAGAATACTTAGAATACCAAATAGTGACCAAAAATAAGCATCATGTTTAAAATAGATTAACATACTACTGCTTCCATTTCAGGAGTAACAGTTTGATTTAAAAATACAGAGTGATTTTTAATTAGTACAGATTGAACCTAGCAGTGTGTGAGTTACTCATTTTGAACAAAGAATGTTTACATGGGATTGGGTTCCTGGAGAGACTATGATTCTCTAATGAGTCAATTCTCAGTCCTCATCTGATTTGACCAATCAGTAGCATTTAGTCCAGTTCATTTTCTTCCTTCTTGAAAGACTTCCCTTGGCTCCAGGACACCACATTTTGGTTTTCCTTTAATTTCCCTGGCCATTCCTACTCAGTCTCCTTTTCTTTCCCATTTCCAAATACTAGATTAACCTTGGGCCCAGCCTTTGAATTTTTTTTTTCTTGTTTGTACTCAGTCTGTTATTGATCTCATCCAGGCTTACCTTTTTAAATGCTTTTTTATGTACTGACAACTTCTAGAATTTTGTCTTTATCTTAGACCCCTTCCTTGAACTCCAAACTTGAATATCCACTTGCCTGCTTTATATCTCCTTTTGATGGTATAACAGGCATCTTAATATTAACTTGACTAAAATTAAATTGTCACTGATTGCAAATAAACCAGTTTCTCCCTCTGTCTTCCTGATTTCAGTTAGTGCCTTTTCTATCCTTTCGTTTCTTCCAAATCTTGGCCTCATCTTTGACTTTGCTCTTTCAAATTCAACGCATTAGCAAAGACTCTATCTTTAAGTGTTGTCCAGAATCTGTACATGTCTACTTGTCACCAGTCTGGTCTATACTCCCTAGGATTATTGCAGTTGCCTCCTAACTTTAGGCTGCCTGCTTCCATTCTTACCACGTTATAGCTGTTCTCAGCTGAGCAACGAGAGTGATCATTTTCAAATACAAGTCAGATCACTCTAATCAAAACCTTTAGATGGCTTTCTATTTTATCAGTGAAAAAGACAAAAGGCTTTTTTTAGTTGCTGGTCTCTCTTCTTAATGCCTTCTTTTAGATGGCTATTGGCTTACACCTTCTCTTCAGGTCTTTGCTAAAAAGGCACTGAGGCCTTTCATCACTATTTTATTGTAGACCTACTTCTATTCCAACCTATTTGCCTTCTTTACTTTCTCCTGCCCTTTTTCCTTTTTTTTTTTTTTTTTTGGCTTTATTTTCTCCATGGCACTTATAATCATTTGGCATATACTATAGTACTAATTATCTCACTTTTTTTCCCAACATTTTTATTTATTGGTTTTTAGAGGGAAATATTGATTTGTTCCACTTAATTATGCATTCTCTGGTTGACTCCTGCATGTGCCCTGTCAGGGGATCAAACCTGCAACCCTGGCACATTGGGATGATAATTAACCAACTGAGCTACCTGGCTAGGGCTCTTTTTAAATCAACTTTATTGAGCTATAAGTCATATACAGTAAAATATACTCATTTTAAGAATACAGTTGGGTGGCCCTGGCCAGTTGGCTCAGTGGTAGAGCGTTGGCCTAGCGTGCAGAAGTCCCGGGTTCGATTCCCGGCCAGGGCACACAAGAGAAGCGCCCATCTGCTTCTTCACCCCTCCCCCTCTCCTTCTTCTCTGTCTCTTTCTTCCCCTCCCACAGCTGAGGCTCCATTGGAGCAAAGATGGCCCGGGCGCTGGGAATGGCTCCTTGGCCTCTGCCCCAGGCGCTGGAGTGGCTCTGGTCGCAACAGAACAACGCCCCGGAGGGGCAGAGCGTCGCCCCCTGCTGGGCAGAGTGTCGCCCCCTGGTGGGCAGAGCGTTGCCCCCTGGTGGGCGTGCCGGGTGGATCCCGGTCGGGCGCATGCGGGAGTCTGTCTGACTGCCTCCCCTTTTCCAGCTTTGGAAAGATACAAAAAAAAAAAAAAAAGAGTACAGTTGGGTGAATTTGGACAAATCTAACAATATAGAATATTTTCATCACCCTAAAAAGTTCCTTGCTTCTTCCAAGTCAGTTCTCTCATCCAAATCCTTCTCTAAGCAACTTATAAGGTGATTTCTATGACTGTCAATTAATTTTGTGTATTTTAGAACTTTATATGGAATATATATAAATAGAATCATTATAGCACTGTATGTACCCCTTTGTTTGGCATTTTTCACTTAGCATACTTTATCTGTGATGCGTTTATCAGACCACCTCAGGGACTGTAGGTTGGGCTTCAGTTTCATTTATTTCAGTACTTCTGCCTCTGCCCTCTTCCCTCTGCTTGCCAGTTTCATTTTCAGGTTGGGTGAAGGAGTTCCAAGGATTTCATTCAGACGTGACAACATCCAGAATTAAAAAGTACCATGTTTTCTATGTCATCTTTTTTAGGATGAAAGAAATGTTTCCCAGAAGTCTTCAAAAGGGCCATCTCTCACATTTCACGACAAGACCTGAGCCACATACTTGGGCTATATCTTGGGAGATGGGACTACCATGATTGAGAAAGATCAGTCAAGATTTACCCCGTGATTCACTTCCCTGAGTCGCTTGGGAAATTAGAGGGCACCAAAACAAAACTGGGGCTCTTTTAACAAGGATGAGTGGATATAGGGTAGCTGACCATTAGTGTCTGCTAAAACTATTAACAACAATCAATAAATTGACCAACATTTGAGGGCTAGCTGCATGAAAACTGTTGATAATATATTTAGGATGAATTAGGGGGAGTTTAATGAGGGAGTACGAGGGGGGAACTATTGAAGTAACTCAGGAGTGTATTAAAAGGGCATAAATTAAGGCAACATAAGTGGAATGGAGAGGAAGAGGGTCAGTGTGAAAGTGGTGAGTTGGATAAATTGGAAAGGGGACAAGGAGAATACCTGTAGGTTTGGGACTTAGGTAAGTGGGCAAGGGGTGATATCATTGATAGAAGATGAAGTTGAGAGGGAGAAACTGCTGTTAGGGAATGTTGGTATGGGTAGATAAAATGAGTTATATTTGGGACATGCCAGATTTGAGGAGGTATGGAACATAGAAGTAGAAATGACCATTAGGTGATGCAGCTGTAGTCAGGTAATAGGGGTTGGTACTATTTTGAGGCTCATTAGCCAAGTTGAAGCCTTGAAAATAAATGAGCTCTTGGAGGGACTTTGGGGAAAGATAGCTTAGCTAGGAGCCTTATATAATGTTTGCAATAGGAGCTCTGGAAGAGAAAAGGCAGGATGGGTTGATGAAGGGAACATGTATAGCATAGTTCCAAGATGTAGCAGTATTTCTCAGAATTAGATTTGAACATACTGTGTTCTGTAGATTTCTTTTGCCTGGGAAATGGTAGGTTTAGGTGCTGTATTTTTGGGTTACAGTCAAATGCTATGTTATTATTTTTTAAATTTTATTTATTTATTTTTAGAGAGGAGAGAGAGACAGAGAGGGAGAGAGAGAGAGAGAGAGAAGGGGGAGGAGCTAGAAGCATCAACTCCCATATGTGCCTTGACCAGGCAAGCCCAGGGTTTCGAACCGGCGACCTCAGCATTTCCAGGTCGGCGCTTTATCCACTGCGCCACCACAGGTCAGGCCAAATACTATGTTATTTTTTATTTTATTTTTTTTGTAATTTTTCTGAAGCTGTAAACGGGGAGAGACAGACAGACTCCCGCATGCACCCGACCGGGATCCACCCGGCACGCCCACCAGGGGGCGACGCTCTGCCCACCAGGGGGCGACGCTCTGCCCCTCCGGGGCTTTGCTCTGTTGCGACCAGAGCCACTCTAGCGCCTGGGGCAGAGGCCAAGGAGCCATCCCCAGCGCCCCGGGCCATCTTTGCTCCAATGGAGCCTCGCTGAGGGAGGAGAAGAGAGAGACAAAGAGGAAGGAGAGGAGGAGGGATGGAGAAGCAGATGGGTGCTTCTCCTGTGTGCCCTGGCCGGGAATCAAACCCGGGACTTCTGCACGCCAGGCCGACGCTCTACCACTGAGCCAACCGGCCAGGGCCAAATACTATGTTATTTTATTGCTCAAACAATTCTATTTTGGCCATTGACTCTTTCAGGTTGTTTTCTGTAGCCTTTTATTTAACATGTCCCCAACCTTTTGTTTGCTTTTTTAAATTACTAACTATATTTTTTAGTGCAGTTTTAGGTTGACAGAAAAATTGAGCAGGTAGTAAAGAGCTCTCACATACCACCTCCACTCAGCTCCCCAGTTTCCTCTATTAAAATGTTGAATTTGGTTAGTGCATTTGTTACAGTTGGTGAAGGTACATTGATACATTATGATCAATGTTCATAGTTTACATTAAGATTTACAGTTTTGGGCCCTGGCCGGTTTGCTCAGTGGTAGAGCGTCGGCCTGGCGTGCGGGAGTCCCGGGTTCAATTCCTGGCTAGGGCACACAGGAGAAGCACCCATCTGCTTCTCCACCCCTCCCCCTCTCCTTCCTCTCTGTCTCTCTCTTCCCCTCCTGCAGCTGAGGCTCCGTTGGAGCAAAGATGGCCCAGGCGCTGAGGATGGCTCTCTGGCCTCTGGCTCAGGTGCTAGAATGGCTCTGGATGCAACAGAGTGACGCCCCAGAGTGGCGGAGCATCGCCCCCTGGTGGGCATGCCAGGTGGATCCCGGTCGGGCCGGGCGCATGCGGGAGTCTGTCTGACTGCCTCCCCGTTTCCAGCTTTGGAAAAATGCAAAAAAAAAAAAAAAGAGATTTACAGCTTTGTCTAGTTCTATAGATTTTGACAAATGTAGGTCTGCCATTATAGTATCACATGGAGCAGTGTTTTTTCAACCTACTGGCAGACCATTGCTGGTCCACGAAAGAGTTAACCATCTGATGTTGTATGAAGTTTATATACCCAATGATCTTAGTTGATTTCACTTATGCTTAGGGTGGTTTCTGCCTTAATGGTCCCTAAAATAATTCTGCTTTTACTGGTCCCCAATTGTAAAAAGGTTAAAAACTACTGACATAGAGTAGTTTCACTGTCCCCAAAATATCCTGTGCTCTACCTATTAGTCAACTCTGTCCCACCCCATACCCCAAGTGACCACTGATGTGTTTTTTTTGTTTGTTTGTTTGTTTTTTACAGAGACAGAGAGTCAGAGAGAGGGATAGACAGGGACAGACAGGAACAGAGAGATGAGAAGCATCAATCATTAGTTTTTCATTGTGCATTGCAACACCTTAATTGTTCATTGATTGCTTTCTCATACGTGCCTTGACCGCAGGCCTTCAGCAGACCGAGTAACCCCTTGCTGAAGCCAGCAACCTTGGGCTCAAGCTGGTGAGCTTTTGTTCAAACCAGATGAGCCCTCGCTCAAGCTGGCAACCTCAGGGTCTTGAACCTGGGTCTTCCACATCCCAGTCCGACGCTCTATCCACTGCGCCACCGCCTGGTCAGGCACCACTGGTGTTTTAACTGTCTCCATAGTTCTGCCTTTTCCAGAATGTCATAATTGGAATCCATAGCCTTTCGTCCTTCTTTCATTTAGCAGTAAGCATTTAGGTTTCCTCCTTGTCTTTTCATGGTTTGACAGCTAATATCCTTTTATTTTCCTTACACTGCTTAGTTTTGATAGTTCTATTGATTTATCTTTGAGTTGATTTTTTTTGTAGTGTCTAATATGCGATAAAGCTTATTCATGCCTGACCTGTGGTGGCGCAGTGGATAAAACGTCAACCTGGAAACGCTGAGGTTGCCGGTTCAAAACCCTGGGCTTGCCTGGTCAAGGCACATATGGGAGTTGATGCTTCCTGCTCCTCCCCCCTTCTCTCTCTCTCTCTCTCCCCTCTATAATGAATAAATAAAATCTTTAAAAAAAAAAAAAAAAAAAAAAAAAGCTTATTCAGTGAATTTTTAAATTTAAATGCTGTATTTTTGATCACCAGAAGTAGCACTTGCCTCTTTTTAGTTCATGTCACCTTTAATTCTTTTTATTATTATTATTTATATTTTTTCGAAGTTAGAAGCGGGGAGGCAGTCAGATTCCTGCATGCGCCCTACCAGGATCCACCCGGCATGCCCACCAGGGGGCGATGCTCTGCCCATCTGGGGCATTGCTCCATTGTGGCTGGAGCCATTCTAAGCGCCTGAGGCAGAGGTCATGGAGCTGTCCTCAGCACTCTGGCCAACTTTGCTCTAATGGAGCCTTGGCTGCATGAGGGGAAGAGAGAGGAAGGAGAGGGGGAAGGGTGGAGAAGCAGATGGGCACTTCTCCTGTGTGCCCTGACCAGGAATCAAACCCAAGACTTCCATATGCCGGGCCGATGCTCTACTGCTGAGCCAACCAGCCAGAGCCGCTTCCTTTAATTCTTTTTTTTTTTTACAGAAACAGAGAGAGTCAGAGAGAGGGACAGACAGACAGGAACAGAGAGAGATGAGAAGCATCAATCATTAGTTTTTTGTTGTGCATTGCAACACCTTAGTTCATTGACTGCTTTCTCATATGTGCCTTGACCGCGGGCTTTCAGCCGACTGAGTGACCCCTTGCTCGAGCCAACGACCTTTGGGTCCAAGCTGGTGAGCTTTTGCTCAAACCAGATGAGCCCGCGCTCAAGCTGGTGACCTCGGGGTCTCAAACCTGGGTCTTCCCCATCCCAGTCCAATGCTCTGTCCACTGCACCACCGCCTGGTCAGGCCCTTTAATTTTTAATCATGTTTAATATAGCATTTTTAAAGCTTTTATCTGCTAGTGGCATTATTTCTCTCCTTTCTGAGGCTATTCCTTTTATTTTTTGTGACAGAGACAGAGGAAGAGACAGAGAGAGGGACAGAGAGGGACAGACAGGAAGGGAGAGAGATGAGAAGCATCAGTTTTTTGTTACAGCACCTTAGTTGTTCATTGATTGCTTTCTCATATGTGCCTTGACCCAAGGAAGCTACAGCAGAGCGAGTGACCCTTTGCTCAGACCAGTGACCTTGGGCTTTAAGCCAGCAATCTTTGGGCTCAAGCCAACGATCATGGGGTCTGTCTGGGATCCCACACTCAAGCCAGTGATCCAATGCTCAAGCTGGTGAGCTCATGCTCAAACCGGATTAGCCTGAGCTCAAGCTAGTGATCTTGGGGTTTTGAACCTGGGTCCTCTGTGTCCCAGTCTGATGCTCTATCCACTGTGCTACTGCCTGGTCAGGCCTGAAGTCTATTTCTATTGATTGAATTTTTTTTTTTTGGCTCTGGGTCACATTTTCCTGTTTGTTTATGTCTGGTGAGACCATGACCATTTTTTAAATGCCCAAACTGGTATTGATTTCCTTTGAAATTGAAATATAATTAACATATATTAGATTCACATGTATAACATAAGGATTTGATATTAGTATATGTTGCAAAATGACCAATGGTTAGGATCAGTAGTCACAACACATAATTACATATTTCTTGGGATGAGAACTTTTAGGATTTACTTCTTTGCAACTTTTATGTGATTCTTTCTTTCTTTTTTTTTTTTTTTACAGGGACAGAGTGAGAGGCAGAGAGAGGGATAGATAGGGACAGACAGACAGGAATGGAGAGAGATGAGAAGCATCAATCATCAGTTTTTCGTTGCGACACCTTAGTTGTTCATTGTATTGCTTTCTCATACGTGCCTTGACCATGGGCCTTCAGCAGGCCGAGCAACCCGTTGCTGGAGCCAGCGACCTTGGGTCCAAACTGGTGAGCTTTGCTCAAACCAGATGAGCCCGTGCTCAAGCTGGCAACCTCGGGGTCTTGAACCTGGGTCCTCCGCATCCCAGTCCGATGCTCTATCCACTGTGCCACTGCCTGGTCAGGCTTCTTTGCAACTTTTAAATATACAGAACAGGTCTTTTGTGATGTCATACAAATTTTAGAATTGTTGCATTTTTCTGAAAAATGTCATTAGAATTTTGATAAGGATTGCATTGATTTGAAGATTGCTTTGGGAGGTATGGACATTTTAACAATATTATTCTAGTCTGTGAGCACAGAATATTTTTTCATTTGTATCTTCTTCAGTTTCTTTTATCAGTGTCTTATAGTATTTATTGTACAGGTCTTGCACCTTCTTGGTTAAATTTATTCCTAGGTATTTTATTCTTTTCGATGTAATTGTAAATGGGATTGCTTTTTTTTTTTTTTTAATTTCTCTTTCTTGACCTGTGGTGGCCCAGTGGATATCAAGTGTCGACCTGGGAGGTCACTGGTTCAAAACCCTGGGCTTGCCTGGCCAAGGCACATATGAGAGTTGATGCTTTCTGCTCCTCTCCCTTCTCTCTCTCTCTCTCTCTCTAAAAAAAAAAAAAAAAAACTGAATAAAGTTAAAATTTCTCTTTTCTTAAAAGTCATTATTAGTGTAAAGAAATAGAAAAGGTTTTTGTATATTGATTTTGTATCCTGCAACTTTACCAAATTTGTTCATTAGTTTTAACAGTTTTTTGGGTTTTCTATATATAATATCTTTAGGATTTTCCATATAATATGTTATCTGTAAATGGTGATAGTTGAACTACTTTTCTGATTTGGATGCTTTTTACTTCTGTTGATTGATTGATGAGAGGCAGAGACAGACTGCCGCATGTGACCTGACCAGGATCTACCGGGTAAGCCCATTAGGGAGTGATGCTCTGCCCATCTGGGGCCCTTGCTTGCAAGTGGTGGAGGCCATGGAGCCATGCTCAGTGCCTGGGGCAACTCGCTCTGAGTCATGGCTGCAGCAGAGGAGGAGAAAAGAAAGAGAGAAGCAAGAAGGGGGGTAGAGAAGCAGATGGGCACTTTTCCTGTGTACCCTGACTGGGAACTGAACCTGGGACTCACACAGACCAGGCCAAAGCTTTACCACTGAGCCAACTGGCCAGGGACACCTTTTATTTTTCTTGCCTAATTGCTCTAACTAGCACTTCTAGTATTATGTTGAATAAAAGTGGTGAGAGTGGGCATCTTTGTCTTGTCCTAATCTTATAGGAAAAGATTTCAGCTTTTTACCACAGAGTGTGATACCAGCAGTGGGCTTGTTATATATAGCCTTTATTATGTTGAGGTATATTTCCCTTATACCTGCTTTGTTGAGAGTTTTTATTAAATGGATGTTAAATTTTGTCAAATGCTTTTTCTGCATCTATTGAGATGATTCAATGGTTTTTATCCTTTATTTTAAAAAAAGATTTTATTAATTTTACAGAGGGTGGGGGAAGGAATGAAAAGGATCGATTCATAGTTGCTTCATTTTAATTGTTCATTGATTGCTTGTTGTATGTGCCTTGACCTGGTGTTCCAGGTTGACACTCTATCCATTGTGCCACCACAAACTAGGCTATCCTTCATTTTGTTGATAGAGTGTATGATGATTGATTTTTTTTTTTTTTTTCTGAAGCTGGAAACGGGGAGAGACAGTCAGATAGACTCCCGCATGCACCAACCGGGATCCACCTGGCACGCCCACCAGGAGGCGGAGCTCTACCCACCAGGGGGCGATGCTCTGCCCCTCCGGGGGCATCGCTCTGTCGCGACCAGAGCCACTCTAGCGCCTGGGGCAGAGGCCAAGGAGCCATCCCCAGCACCCGGGCCATCTTTGCTCTAATGGAGCCTCGCTGCGGGAGGGGAAGAGAGAGACAGAGAGGAAGGAGAGAGGGAGGGGTGGAGAAGCAGATGGGCGCTTCTCCTGTGTGCCCTGGCCAGGAATCGAACCCGGGACCCCTGCACGCCGGGTCGACGCTCTAGCACTGAGCCAACCGGCCAGGGCCTATGATGATTGATTTTAAGATGTTGAACCATTCATGCTTCGCTGGAATAAGTCCCATTATGATTATTTAAATATATTGGTGAATTCAGTTTGATGAGGATTTTTGCATCTATGTTCATCAGGGATGTTGGCTTGTAATTTTCTTGTGGCATCCTTCTCTGGGTAATGCTGGTCTTGTAAAATGAGTTTGGAAGAGTTCCTACCTCTTCTCTCTTTGGAGGAAGAGTTGAGAAGAATTGGTATTATTTTTTATTTATTTATTCTTTTAGAGAGAGGAGAGGGAGAGAGAAAATAGGGGTGGGGTAGAGCAGGAAGCATCAGCTCGTAGTAGTTGCTTCTCGTATGTGCCTTGATGGACAAGCCTGGGGTTTCAAACTGGTGACCTCAACAATGTTAATTATTTAAATGTTGGTACAATTCACCAGTGAAACAAACTGTCCCTATATTTTTCTAGTTGGGAGATTTTTGATTACTGATTCAATCTCCTTCCTAGTCATTGTCTATTAAAACTTTTTATTTATTTAAAGCTCGGTCTTGGTAGGTTGTATGTTTTTAGAGATTTATCCATTCTAGTAAGATTTGTTGGTGTGTACTTGTTTATACCGTTTTCCCGAAAATAAGACCTAGTGCAATTTTTTTCAAGCTTAGAAATATAAGACCTCCCCTGAAAATAAGACCTAGCACGTCTTTAGGAGCAAAAATTATGTATAATATAAGACACTGTCTTATTTTCGGGGAAACAGGGTAGATTGTTGTATGTGGACATAGAGTCACAAGAAATTCCTGATGGAATTCAGAGTTTGGCTGGTTATGCTGATGTTTGTGATGACATGACTACAGTATATTAATAAATGTTGATTTTTTGTTTAACAATAAATGTGAATTCTTGTTCATGGAAAAGTAAGACATCCCCTGAAAATAAGACCTAGCGCGTCTTTAGGAGCAAAAATTAATGTAAGACACTGTCTTGTTTTCGGGGAAACACGGTAGTAGTGTCTTATTACCCTTTGTGTTTCTGTGACATCAGCTGTAGTATCTCCCTTTCATTTCTGATTTTATTTATTTTAGTCCTCTTTCTTTTTTCTTGGGTAGTCTACCTGAAGGATTGTCAGTTTTGTTTACCTTTTCAAAAAACCAGTTCTTAGTTTTATTGATAGTTTCTAATTTTTTTAGTCTCTGTTTGATTTATTTCTGGTCTAATCTTTATTTCCTTCTTCTACTAACTTTGGATTTCCTGTGTTGTTATTTTTCTAGTTCCTTTAGGTGTAAAGTTAGGTTCGAGACTTTTCTTGTTTCTTGAGGTAGGCATTTATCACTGAACTTACCTCTTAGAACTGCTTCCCATAAATTTTTTTTTTTTTTTTTTTTTTTACAGAGACAGAGAGTGAGTCAGAGAGAGGGATAGACAGGGACAGACAGACAGGAACGGAGAGAGATGAGAAGCATCAATCATTAGTTTTTTTCATTGCATGTTGCAACACCTTAGTTGTTCATTGACTGCCCTCTCATATGTGCCTTGACCGCAGACCTTCAGCAGACCGAACAGCCCCCTGCTGGAGCCAGCGACCTTAGGTTCAAGCTGGTGGGCTTTTGCTCAAATCAGATGAGCCCATGCTCAAGCTGGCGACCTTGGGGTCTCGATCCTGTTTCCTCTGCATCCCAGTCTGATGCTCTATCCACTGCACCACCGCCTGGTCAGGCCTTCCCATAAAGTCTGATGTTACATTTCCATTCTTATTTGTCTCAAGGTATTTTTTTTATTTCTCTTTAATTTCTTTTTTGATTTCTTCTTTGACCCGTCAGTTTGACCCATTTCTTCTTTGTCTCATTGGTTGTTTAGTAGCATGTTGTCTAATCTCCACTATTTGTGAATTTTCCTTTTTGTGTGTGTTGTGTCATTAATTTATAGTTGTTGGAAAAGATGCTTGATATGATTTTAATCTTCTTTAGTCTAATTCAGTAAGACTTCTTTTGTGGCCTAACATATGATTTATCTGGGAAAATGTTCCATGTGCACTTGAGAAGAACGGTGAAGTGGATGTGCCCAGTAAATTCAAAGCGGGCGCATGTGCTTGGATCAGTGCTCTGAGCTTTAATTCCGGGCAGGCCCGGCCTCTCCTGCCTCTGCTGAGGCTCCGCCCTCACAGCTCCAGCAGCTTCTGTGTACTGCGGCTCTGCAGTCTCTGGTTCGTCTCCCTGACTTCTCTGACTGTGCCCCTCGTTGCATTTCTTTTTCTCCTCTTCCTCCTCCTCTCTCCTGGCCTTCTTCACATTTTCCCCCTGTCTGCCAGCATGTGCCTCAGTTATCATCTGTCTTTTTGATTATTGCCATCCTAGTGGGTATGATTGTGCTTTTACTTTGAACCTCTTTTTTTTTTTTAATTAAAAGTGGATTTCTTGGTGATCGCATATAGTTGAGTCAAGCTTTTAAATTCAGTCTGACAACCTTTGCCTTTTTATTGGTGTATTTAGATCAGTTATATTTCAAGCAATAATTGCTATCATTGGATTTAAGTCTTACTACTTGTTTGTTTGTTTCTTTTTAAAGTGAGAGCAGGTGAGATAGACTCCCACATGTGCTCCTGACCGGGATCCACCTGGCAAGCCCTGTCTAGGGCCAATGCTTGAATTACCCAAGTTATCCTCACGATTGGGGCCGATGCTTGAACCAGTCAAGCCACTGGCTGCAGGAGTAGAAGAGGAAGAGAGGGTGGAGAGGGAGGGGGATAGAAGCAGATGGTTGCTTCTCATGTGTGCCCTGACCGGGTATCGAGCCCGGGCTGTCTACATGCCAGGCTGATACTCTGTCCACTGAGCTAACCAGCCAGGGCCATTCTTGACTCTTTTTGCCTTCTTTTTCTGCATTCTTTTAGATGATTTTTTTTTCTTTTTAAAAAAAAAGCTGGAAACGGGGAGAGACAGTCAGACAGACTCCTGCATGCGCCCGACCGGAATCCACCCGGCATGCCCACCAGGGGCGACGCTCTGCCGTGACCAGAGCCACTCTAGCGCCTGGGGCAGAGGCCAAGGAGCCATCCCCAGCGCCTGGGCCATCTTTGCTCCAATGGAGCCTTGGCTGCGGGAGGGGAAGAGAGAGACAGAGAGGAAGGAGGGGGTGGGGGTGGAAAAGCAAATGGGCGCTTCTCCTATGTGCCCTGGCCGGGAATTGAACCCGGGTCCCCCGCACGCCAGGCCGACGCTCTACCGCTGAGCCAACCGGCCAGGGCCTAGATTATTTTTTATGATTCTATTTTACCTTACTGTTGGCTTGTTAGTCCTCAGTAAAAAATTTATTAGTGTAGTGATTGTCCTGTTTTTTTTATGATATATATATACACACACACCTTTTTTTTATACAAGACAGACAGACAGACAGACAGGAAGGGAGAGAAGTGAGAAGCATCAACTCATCATAGTTGTGGCACCTTAGTTCATTGATTGCTTTCTCATAGCCCCCCTTGACTAGGGAGCTACAGCAGAGTGAATGACTTCTTGCTCAAGCCAGCGACCTTGGGCTTCAAGCCAGTGACCTTTGGGCTCAAGCCAGCAACCATGGGGTCATGTCTATGATCCTGCGCTCAAGCTGGCAACCTCATACTCAAGCTGGTGAGCCCACACTCAAGTCAGTGACTTTGGGGTTTTGAACCTGGGTCCTCAGTGTCCCAGGCCGACACTCTATCCACTGCGCCATTGCCTGGTCAGGCTGGATGGCCCCTAGATTTTATCTTCTGTTTTATATCTGTTTCTGTGCCATTGTGGATCCTCAGGGTCTCTAGAATTCAGCAGAAATTCTCAGGGGTTTCTCAGGAAAGGGAATTTATTGCTTTCTTACCTTCCAGAATTCTCTATTTCACCACGTTTTGGGTCTTCATAGAATCTTTCATCTGTGTTTGCTCAGCAGAATGTTTAAAATAGAAATTTTTGGCTATGTTTTTAATCAGGAAGTGTTTGGGGTATCTACTCTTCATTATGCTTTAAACAGAAGTCTCTACTCATTCAGCAGCCCTCAATGTAGATGTACCATAATTTGTTAATTACTTCCTTACTAAGGGAATTAGGTTCCTTCCTTCCTTCCTTTTGCTAAGAAATTATGGAGTAAAATTTTTTTTGCATATAGATTTTGTGCACATGCAAGTAGTTTTTTGTTTTGTTTTTTTTTTTTTGTATTTTTCTGAAGCTGGAAACGGGGAGAGACAGTCAGACAGACTCCCGCATGCGCCCAACCAGGATCCACCTGGCATGCCCACCAGGGGCGATGCTCTGCCCCGACCAGAGCCACTCTAGCACCTGGGGCAGAGGCCAAGGAGCCATCCCCAGCGCCCGAGCCATCCCCAGCGCCTGGGCCATCCCTGCTCCAATGGAGCCTTGGCTGCGGGAGGGGAAGAGAGAGACAGAGAGGAAAGAGGCGGGGTGGGGGGGTGGAGAAGCAAATGGGTGCTTCTCCTATGTGCCCTGGCCGGGAATCGAACCCGGGTCCCCCGCACGCCAGGCCGACGCTCTACCACTGAGCCAACCGGCCAGGGCTCATGCAAGTAGTTTTTATCACCCATGGAGTGATGCAAAGTTGCAAGATAAGTTCATTCTTCACCTTTTTCTGTGATACTTAATTTGTAGATGCCCTGAATGCCATTAGAATATGTTTTCAGATGTTCTCTAAAAATTCTCCTCCCAAACAAAATACACTATCTCAAGCTTATTGTGATCGCTCTGAATAGTGAATGTCCAGATGACCATACTTTGAAAGGTTACAAGACATCATTGTCGCTGATCTTGGATTGTTTTGGGTACGTGATCAAAGAGGAAGTCATGTACCAATCTGCAGGACAATTCAGAACAGCCTCTGATGTTTCTTAAATAAACAAAACCAAAGGCAATCATATAATTATGTTTTTCAAATGGCATAATTGCAAATAAATGAGGAAATGAAAAGCAGGCTACAAGCCCTTGAGAGTTGACAGTGCAGGGCCACACGACATTGATTTCCAATGCAGAGGCCTTTTACAAAGCAGTGACTCTCGTCAAGATTATGTCATCCTGAGTATTGTAAGCACATACTGGCCATATCATTTGTCATATAAAAATAATTTTCCTCTTCATGGTTTATTTTTCCTTTGTGGCACATTCTGAAGTCCAGAATTTTTTTCTGCCGTTTGGCTTTCCATAAACTATCAGGCAGGATCTCTGAGAGATTCTCTGCTCGGAGAAACTGTGTACATAATATTTATTTATGATATATGACTCATAATTACATTGTCATGGTATATCCTTTATCTTCAAAATAGTGTCTGATAATTAATTGCCTTTTTAACAATATTTAAAGTGTTTTCTAGAGAATTTTTCCAGAAAGCCAAATGTTTCCTGGGCCCTTTTCAATCTCCATACCATGTATCTTTGGCATTTTTGAATTTGAGGACTAAACCAAATTTCCCATAACCTTTTTGTTTGAATTTTGACTATGTAACTACTTTTTAAGGTAGACATTTGAATTGACTATTCATCTTTGTTTAAAACTGTCATGGCTCAGATGTCCTTAGGCTTATAGTACATTGGCCAGCTTTAGAGATACCTCTTTGGCCTTTGAGGTTGGCACAGTCCAATATAGCTACCTCGGGGGGGGGGGCATGGAAAAACATGTTTTTGTTGTTGAGTGTTCTTGCTTTCTAGTAATTTTATTTTCTGCTCAAGGGATTTAGTATCTGTTCAGATACTTTATTTTTAAAGGCCACATAAGTAATGACTTGACCTCTAATCTTAGCTTTGAAAATTTCCCAGACACTAATAAAGATAATGTCTGATGACCTATTATTTGAGAATACTTCTCCCTGCCCAGTTATCAGTGCTATTTTAAAAAATGTATATTTTACTCTGAAAATGATTTTCATGGCTAAAAGACTTTCTTAGAAAAATCCTGCATATAATGATATAATTTGGTGACTCATAAGCCTAGATTTTAGTACTTTTTACATGGTGTCTCTGAGTCTTACTACAGTTTTAAACAACTCTTTTCAAATACTGTGCCCGACACAGATGTTCTTCAGTTTAAAATGAGATTATGGTTGATAAACCCACTGTAAATTGAAAATGCATTTAAGCCTGACCAGGCAGTGGCACTGTGGATAGAGCATTACTTGGGATGCTGAGGACCCAGGTTCAAAATTCTGAAGGCACTGGCTTGAGTGTGGGCTCATCAGCTTGAATGCAGAATCATCAGCTTCAGCGTGGGATCATAGACATGACCACAAGGTCACTGGCTTGAAGCCCAAGGTTGCCAGCTTGAGCTCAAGGTCACTGGCTTGAGCAAGGGGGTCACTGGCTCAGTTGGAGTTCTCCACTCAAGGTACATAGGAGAAAGCAGTCAATTTCTAAATAAAATGATTATTTTTACTATTATTTTTGACAGAGAGAGAGAGAGAGGGACAGAGGAACAGACAGGAAGGGAGAGAGATGAGAAGCATCAATTCTTTGTTGTGGCACCTTAGTTGTTCATTGATTGTTTTCTCATATGTGCCTTGACTGGGGGGCTACAGCGAGGCAAGTGACCCCTTGCTCAAGTCGGTGACCTTGGACTCAAGCCGGCGACCCTGTGCTCAAGCTGGGGAGCCTGCACTCAAGCCGGAGACCTTGGGATTTTGAACCTGTGTCCTCCGCATCCCAGTCGGACGCTCAGTCCACTGCATCACCGCCTGGTCAGGCTCTAAACAAAAATTTTTTAAAAATTCTAAAAAACTGCATTTAGTACATCTTCCCTACTAAATGTTATAGCTTAGCTTAGTCTACCTTAAACATGCTTAGAACACTGTAGACATTAATCTACAGTAGGCAGAGTCATCTAAAATAAAGTCTATTTTATAGCAAAGTGTTGAATATCTCATGTAATATGTGTAATGCTTTCATACCATCATAAATCTATATTTCTGAGAAAAATATTTTATAAACCATAATCTTATAAAAATAGCACCTGTTTCCTGGACTAAACAGAAGAATATTTAGACAGAAAGGATTATAGAGTAATCCTTGTTTTGCATGAATATATGAGTAAATATATGACTAAGATTTTTACAAAGGATCAAGTTAAAATTGAAGAGTAGGATGATCAGTTAAATTTTATTGGACAGTCCACATCAGGACACTGGCTTAGTGGAGTGAAAGAGAAGTTCACCAGACCATATTAATACGTGTGCTGCCTGACCAGGCGGTGGCACAGTGGATAGAGCGTCGGACTGGGATCCCAAGGACCCAGGTTCGAGACCCCGAGGTTGCCAGCTTGAGCGCAGGCTCATCTGGTTTGAGCAAAAAGCTCACCAGCTTGGATCCAAGGTCGCTGGCTCCAGCAAGGGGTGACTTGGTCTGCTGAAGGCCCACGATCAAGGCACATATGAGAAAGCAATCAATGAACAACTAAGAAGTCGCAACGCGCAACGAAAAACTAATGATTGATGCTTCTCATCTCTCTCCGTTCCTGTCTGTCCCTGTCTATCTCTGCCTCTGTAAAAAAAAAAAAAGTGTAATATGTGTGCCAAGGTATATTCATGAAGAAGGGGGCAGAGAAAGCAGTTTCCTCGCAGGTGTCTGCGCAAAGCAAGAGTTACCCTTTCTGGTCTGTTTTTACTTATATGTATAACAGACCCTCTTGGTAAGAACCTGTTGAGACTGATTTTGTGAGGTTGGTAGAAAAAACTGCATTACTTGCTACTTTAGTATGTTTTCTTGTTTGGCTTTTTGTTAAGAGATGTTTAATTCTTTGTTAGAAACACTTAAGTTATGTACAAAGAGAAGAAACAGTCTGCTTAATTGATTGTAATCTTTAATTGAAATTGGTTGTAGCCTCGTTGGACAATCCTGAAAGAGATTTGAGTATTTGAGGTTTTCCCTTGGTTCCGGTGAAGGGAAATATTTCACTTCACTTACTGGAGGTTATAAAATAGTTTTTTCTTCCTTTCCCTGCAGCAAGAATTATGAATATAAAGTCACAAAACAGATTCAGTGTTAATTTTTAAAGCTTCCTCATATTTCCACTCTCATCAGTTGTAAATAATATGCCTGACTGTAAAATGGAAAAAGTTGAAATTTTCTACTTGTGCATTTTGAGCTTTTCAGAGGTATTATATACTCTGGAAATAATAATAAAAGATTCTAGGCTTTATACAGTGCTTTTTGTGTTGGGAATTCATATAAACACTAATGCATTGATCCTAACACAGTACTTGATTGTGACTTTAAAAGGTCATGAGTTACTGCTGTTACAAAAAAATAAATAAGTAAAAGAAGATCGGAGGAGAACTCTTAATTTATAAATATTGTTAAAAAATTTCTAGATGAAAGTTGATACAGATAACTGGAAAAATAAAAATTATGGGGGATTTTTATTGTTTGTTAACTTTTCTTTTAGTTTTCCCTTTATGTTTTTTCCTTTTATCTATGAATTTACTGGAAGACTGATTCTCTTAGATAAGAAGTCAGAATATACTTTTAAGCTTTTATTCCTTCTCTGCCAAGAAGGCTTAAACCTGTGGTGGTTTCTGAAATTTGTCACATTAGTATACAATGCATATAATTGGTCCTCAAATTGGGAAATTATTCTTTTAGCTTTCTTAGTTTAATATTTGTGGTATATAGCTTTTGATGAATAAAGTGGTCATGTTGCTTAATCTTTAACCTTTCTGTGTTTTGTAGGTTTATTCTTCAGTCCAAGGAGGTAATTCACAATCAGCTGTTAGAGAAACAGAAAATAGCAGAAGAAAAAATTAAAGAATTGGAAGTAAGTTTTAAGTGAATATTGACAATAAGTAGTCAACTTCTAGGAAAATGTAATTATCTCATTGTGTCATATTAAATTAAAATATATTCCTGCTAAGGTAATGTCATTATTACTTTTATTTTTTTCTAATTGTGTTAGAATTATGAAGCAAGCAAGTCATATTTATGGCAGTGTATAGACAGTGTTTTGAAATTAAAGAGAATTTTGAAGAAGATAGAATCCTGTTATCCTGAGTGTATTTTCTCCCTTGCCTTTGAATGAATATATCTGTTTTTAAAAAAACAAAAATAGGAACACAACGACCTGATCAGTGGTGGTTCAATGGACAGAGCATCAACCCAGCATGCTAAAGACCCAGGTTAGAAACCTCAGGGTCTCCGGCTTGAATGTGGGCTCAGCCGGCTCGAGTGCAAGCTCACCAGCTTGAGCTCAGAGTTGCTGACTTGAGTGTGGGATCATAGACATGATCCAAGGTCACTGGCTTGGCTAAAGCCCCTCTGGTCAAGGCACATATAAGAAGCAAGCAATGAAGAACTAAAAGTGACACAACTACGAGTTGATGCTTCTCATCTCTCTCCCTTCCTGTCTGTCTCTGTCTCTCTCTCTTGCTTGCTAAAAACAAAACAACAACAACAAACAACATATATTTAAACACTGCATATTCTGGTGGTAGGGCAGGAGCATGGATAGGGATAATAGTCTTTAAAGGATCTTGATATATGTCGCTTTTAGACATTGTAATGTAATTAACATAGATTGGGTTCTAGACAAGGACCAAGTATAATTAATTATCTGAGGATGATGCTCCAGTGAGGAAAACAAATTATTATTTTTTTTTAGGGAAAACATTATAGGTAAGAATAGCTTAGTAAATCTGTGGAAAATTGGACTTTATTTAAAATGTCCTTATACATTAAGAATATACATCCAATACTCTTGGGCTTTGGTGAAAAGTACATTTCTGTATATAGTTAAAGTTGGACTGGACAACAAGACTAGTTATTATTTCTTTGGGACCAAGATTTCCTGATGGGGTAGATGCAATGACTTCATAGGTCACTTTATCTAATTTGTGTGAGTACTATTTGAGGCAGTGGTTCAGAATCTGACTCAGCTCTCTGCTGAATTGTGAGACACCCCCTCGCCTTCTGGGGATTTCTCAGGGGCGCTGACTTGGCATGGCCTGGATGAGCTGGTAGTGTCTTAGGTTACTTAGGCTTATTTTTATTTGACTACTGATAATAATTTAAACTTGGTAATAGATTTGTAGTTTAGAAAGATGTAAAAAGAAAACAAAAAAGTGAACAAACAAAACAAAAAAGAGTAAAATGTTAATTTGCCATAATCAGGTTGTTATTGTGTCCTATTTTATTATTTTTGTCAGCCCAGCTGTTTTTGATTGGATGTTACATTCTCTAGTGTTTTCAAACAAAAGTATGTTAACTCCAATAACAACTGTTTCAGGTAGATAACAAAAAAATGTGATTTTGCAACTGTAGGTAAATATGGCTAAAAATTGTCCTGATGGATAATGTATATATAATTCTCTTATAATCTCTGTGTGGGGAAAAATTGTAACAAGTATGTGTTAACTTTTACAATTGAAAAATTGTCACGATAAAATTTCCACAGATCATGATTTTAGCATACTATTCAGTTCTGATGAGTATTAGGAAATTTATTTTTTGTTTAGATTTTATTTCTTATTCTTTTTTTTTTTAAACTTTTCTTTCTTTCTTTTTTTTTTTTTTTTCTGACGCTGGAAACGGGGAGAGACAGTCAGACAGACTCCCACATGAGCCCGACCGGGATCCACCCGGCACGCCCACCACGGGCGAGGCTCTGCCCACCAGGGGGCGATGCTCTGCCCCTCCGGGGCGTTGCTCTGCCACTACCAGAGCCACTCTAGCGCCTGGGGCAGAGGCCAAGGAGCCATCCCCAGCGCCCGGGCCATCTTTGCTCCAATGGAGCCTTGGCTGCGGGAGGGGAAGAGAGAGACAGAGAGGAAGGAGGGGGGGGGTGAAGAAGCAAATGGGCGCTTTTCCTATGTGCCCTGGCTGGGAATCGAACCCGGGTCCCCCGCACGCCAGGCTGACGCTCTACCGCTGAGCCAACGGCCAGGGCCATAGATTTTATTTCTTGATTTTGGAGAGAGGGGGGATAGAGATAGAGACAAAGAGAGGGAAAGTGAGAAAGAAGGGGGTGAAGCAGGAAGCATATACTAATTGTAGTTGCTTCCTGTATGTCCCTTGACCAGGAAAGCCCAGGGATTTGAACTTAAGACCTCAGGTGGACACTTTATCTACTGCACCACCACTGGTCAGGCCTAGGAAATTTTTAAAACATTTTCTTTCATAAAGTGTCAAGTACTGGTTAAATAAGCATCCTGATAACTCAGATAATAAAAGTAGGTTCGCTGGCTTGTTGGTACCTGTTTGAAATCCTAACTATAGCTACAAAAAAAAAAAACTAGCAGAGTTAAACTCTAGCCTCTATTCTAGGAAGTTTGTTCTTTCTTTCTCTTTCTCCCTCCCTCCTATCCCTCCCCTCCCCTCCCCTCCCCTCCCCTCCCCTCCCCTCCCCTCCCCTCCCCTCCCCTCCCCTCCCCTCCCCTCCCCTCCCCTCCCCTCCCCTCCCCTCCCCTCCCTCCCCTCCCCTCCCTTTCTTTTCTTTTCTTTTTTTGAGAGAGAGAGGCAGATAGACATGGATAGGCAGAAAGGGAGAGAGATGGGAAGCATCAACTCATAGTTCTGCCACTTTTTTTTTTTTTTTTTTAGTTCTGGCACTTTTAGTTGTTCATTGATTGCTTTCTCATATGTGCCTTGACTCGGGGCTCCAGTTGAGCCAGTGACCCCTTGTGTAAGCCAGGGACCTTGGACTTCAAGCCAGCAACCTTTGGGCTCAAACCAGCAACCAAGTCTGTGATCCCATACTCAAGCCTGCGACCCTGCGCTCAAGCTGTGAGCCTGCACTCAAGCCAGATGAACCTGTGCTCAAGCCGGGGACCTCAGGGTTTTAAACCTCAGTGTCCCAGGCTAACACTATCCACTGTGCCACCTGGTCAGGCTGTCTTGTTTCTTTTTAATCTTTCATTTTACTATTATTTATATTATAAAAACACTGTAAGTGCACTATAAAGAAGAAAACAGTAAAAAAAATAAACAATAAAATGAAAATACAACCTTCTTGCCTGCACACCCCCATATATCACCTCTGCAGTGGTGTGTATCATTCCAAACGTCCTTTTATTTTATAAACATATTCATACACATATATGCACACTTAAAAGTGATGAGTAATTCTGTATATATGCTTTTTCATCATTTCATAATTTATCTTTCCATTTTAGTAATATAAATCTAGTTTATATTTAATTTCTTGTTTTCCATTTATCCTACCATTGTAGGTTCCTTATTACCTCAACATTCAGTTATTGCATGAACCCTACCCTACCTCTGCATTTAGTATATTCTCCCAACTGCCATAACCTGTATGGATAATAGTATCACCCAGTACAGACTGTCTTCCCTGAAGCAATTCTATACTTTTCCACTGCCATATTTATAGCTTTGTTACTTCAGCCTGAAATGTATGCATATGTACACACCCACATGTGCACTCATACACACAGACACTGTTAGTTGTAGTGTTCAGATTTTCTTCCTTATTTTTTTCTGCTTAGTTATTGAGAGAGAGGTTTTAAGTCTTCCTCTGTGATGATGTTTATCAGTTCCTCCTTAGTCTTTCAGTTTAGTGAGCAATGGTATTTAGAAACTACTCCCTGGGTGCTTTAAGTGCTCGTTATTACTGTACGTGTAGTTCAGAGGATGTTTCATTTTGCTTTAAATATTCAGGACTTTCTCAGCTTTTTAAAAGATAATATTCCACTGAATTCTGCCTTCCATTGTTGCTATTGAAAAGTCATCTATCAGTCTTAAGTGTTATTCCTTCTTTTTTACTTCTCTTTGGCTACTTCTATTTATTTATTTATTTTTATTTTATTAAAAATATTTCTTCTGAAGTTGGAAACAGGGAGGCAAACAGACTCCCGCATGCGCCCAACCGGGATCCACCCGGCACGCCCACCAGGGGGCGATGCTCCGCCCGTGCGGGGCGTCGCCACGGGGCGTCTCTCAGCTGCAACCAGGGCCACCCTAGTGCCCGAGACAGAGGCCATGGAGCCATCCCCAGTACCCAGGCCAACCCTGCTCCAATGGAGCCCCGGCTGCAGGAGGGGAAGAGAGAGACAGAGAGGAAGGAGAGGGGGATGGGTGGAGAAGCAGATGGGCGCCTCTCCTGTGTGCCCTGGCCGGGACTCGAACCCGGGACTCCTGCACACCAGGCCAACACTCTACCACTGAGCCAACCGGCCAGGGCCCCTTTGGCTACTTTTAATGTTCTTTTTTTTTTTTTTTTTTGCATTTTTCTGAAGCTGGAAACAGGGAGAGACAGTCAGACAGACTCCCGCATGCGCCCGACCGGGATCCACCCGGCACGCCCACCAGGGGCGAGGCTCTGCCCACCAGGGGGCGATGCTCTGCCCATCCTGGGTGTCGCCATGTTGCGACCAGAGCCACTCTAGCGCCTGAGGCAGAGGCCACAGAGCCATCCCCAGCGCCCGGGCCATCTTTGCTCCAATGGAGCCTTGGCTGTGGGAGGGGAAGAGAGAGACAGAGAGGAAGGCGCGGCGGAGGGGTGGAGAAGCAAATGGGCGCTTCTCCTGTGTGCCCTGGCCGGGAATTGAACGCTAGGCCGACGCTCTACCGCTGAGCCAACCGGCCAGGGCCTAATGTTCTTTTTCTTTCATGCTTTATACTTTCTCTGGGATATGTTTAGATGTGGATTTAGTCTTTTTCTTTTTTTCTTCTTAAATATTTTTTTTACTGATTTTAGAGAGAGGAGAGAGAGAAGGAGAGAAGAAGGTTAAAGCGGGAAACATCAATTTGTAGTAGTTGCATCCTGTATGTGCCTTGATCAGGCAAGCCTGGGGTTTTGAACCGATGACCTCAGCATTTCAGGTTGACGCTTTATCCACTGCATCACCAAAGGTCAGGTTTATTTTTTTCTTAATTCTACTTGGATTAATTTGGGTTTTCTGAATATGAGAATTAGTGTCTTTCATCAATTCTGGAAAATTGTTATCTCTGAATACCACTTTTCTCTTTTCTCTATTAAATCGTATTGCCTTATGGTCTGACCAGGCAGTGATGCAGTGGATAGAGCATTGGACTGGGACGTGGAGGACCTAGGTTTGAAACTCCAAGGTCGCCGGCTAGTGGGCTCATCTGGTTTGAGCAAGGCTCATCAGCTTGAGCCCAAGGTCACTGGCTTGAGCAAGGGATCACTCGGTCTGCTGTAGTCCCCCCAGTCAAAGCACATATGAGAAAGCAACCAGTGAACAACTAAGGTGCTGCAATGAAGAATTGCTGCTTCTCATCTCTCTCACTTCCTGTCTGTCCATCCCTATCTGTCCTCCTCTCTGTCTCTCTCTATCTCTGTCACAGAAAAACAAAATCGTATTTCCTTATAGAAGTAACCCCCACCTTTAAACCCAGCTGCCCTAATCATCTGCAAAGTAGCATCTTAACTGGTTTTTCCATCTCGTTTCCCCCCTTCCAATCCTGTTAATATATTTAGGTTAGAATGGCCTTTCTAAAATGTTAAATTTGGTTATATTGCTCTTTGTAAAACCCATCCGTCATTGTTCTTAGGCTAAAAGTTCAAACTGGTTAACTAAGGTGACCAACTTTTTTACAATTAAAAGGAGGACAAAAATAAATTGAAGAAAACAATATCATAAATAAAATAAACATTCATTGCAACAATAATACACTATAATATGATAAATGCATAATAAAAACATTTGTAATATTTTATATTGTAATTATGCTTACATGCCTATTAATTTTTAATAATAATTATAAGAAAAAACTACTCATTTAGATACAAATACATCACATCACAGGCAGTGGATTGACTCTGCATCAATCGAATATGGATGTTTACAGATTAGTCTTCCAATATCAAAAAGGAGGACATGTAGGAGGACACTTTTCGAGGGAGGATGGGACTTACAAAAGCAGGACTGTCCTCCCTAAAGGAGGACAGTTGGTCACCTTAGGTTAACATACCTTTATTAAATTCTTTTTTTTTTTTTTTTAATTTTTTAATTTATTTATTCATTTTTAGAGAGGAGAGAGAGAGACAGAGAGGGAGAGAGAGGAGAGAGAGAGAAGGGGGGAGGAGCTGGAAGCATCAACTCCCATATGTGTCTTGACCAGGCAAGCCCAGGGTTTTGAACCGGCAACCTCAGTGTTTCCAGGTTGACGCTTTATCCACTGCGCCACCACAGGTCAGGCAGATACCTTTAAGGTCTATATGAAATGACTCCTGTTTATTTTTCTCACCTTTCTCATTTCCTCTGCCGTCTCTTAAACTGTATGCTTCAGTTGTGCAGAAATATTCTTTTAGAACTTGCTGTGTTTTCTTTGTTTCTACTCAGGTCTTTGTAAAAGTAGTTCTGTCTAATTGGAAACTTCTTCCTCTTGCTCTTACCAGTTCCATCTATTAATCCTTACAATCTTAGTTTAGGGCTATTTCTTCTGAGAAGCATTTTCTGATTCCTCAGTTTTAAATTAAGTGCTTTTTCCTTGTGCTAAGTTTCATAGCACAATGTGGGGATTTGGGCATTGAGCTATCAGTAGTTGAAGAAATTACAAATATGGTTTCCTATTACTTGCAAAGCTAGATAGAGATTCCGAGTGCTCAGTAGTTTTCCCCGAGGCCTCCTAGTCGTTGCCCCTCCTTTCAAATACACAGTCTCTTCTGGGTCCTCGTATTTCTTGCCAGTCAAACCTGTTTTGTCTTAATCCTATTTCATTATCATTAGCATTGTTAATTTCTGCCCTCTTTTTTTTTTTTTTTTTTTGTATTTTTCTGAAGCTGGAAACGGGGAGAGACAGTCAGACAGACTCCCGCATGCGCCCGACCGGGATCCACCCGGCACGCCCACCAGGGGCTACGCTCTGCCCACCAGTGGGCGATGCTCTGCCCCTCCGGGGCGTCGCTCTGCCGAGACCAGAGCCACTCCAGCGCCTGGGGCAGAGGCCAAGGAGCCATCCCCAGCGCCCGGGCCATCCTTGCTCCAATGGAGCCTTGGCTGCGGGAGGGGAAGAGAGAGACAGAGAGGAACAGAGAGGAAGGAGGGGAGGGGGTGGAGAAGCAAATGGGCACTTCTCCTATGTGCCCTGGCCGGGAATCGAACCCGGGTCCCCCTCACACCAGGCCGACACTCTACCGCTGAGCCAACCGGCCAGGGCCTGCCCTCATATTTTTTTACAATTAAATTGGGGAGGGACAATTTATACATAACTCTGCAGGTAAAGACCAGGCTGTTTCTGTTTAGTATGTTTTTCATACAAGATCAGACACATTCGAGGGTGCTATGGCCATAGACTGTTTAGCATGTTTTTCATCTCATCTCTGAAGGAGTAAGGTTGTTTTTGGTCTGGATCTATAGGTCCAGTTTCTGATCAAAGCAGTTAACCTGGCCTACTGTGTGTATGCCTCCTCTCATAAATTACACTATGGATGTCTATATAAATTACACTATGGATAAGCCTTTTCCATGATCTGGTGCTGGTCTGGTTTGGGTTATCTAATTAGAGAGCTCATTTCCATTAATGTGTCATGGACTCCCTTTTATTCACCCCTATTCTTACTGTTCTTTAAGTTTGCCCTCTCCAGATTTTCTCCCCTAGTCTTTATTTATGAAGACAAAGCTTACCTAGAATTTGTTTAGCTTTTGATAACTGTGTTATGGTGTGTCTACATTGTCAATTTAAGTTGGTGGCTTTACGTGCTGGCCCTTACAGAGCAGCAGTGGGGGATACTATAACCCTGCCCTCAGGTCCTCTTGATAGGGAGTTATATTACTTACTAGAAAGGTAAAGACAAGTACTGTTTTAACCTTGGAAAGGTTGTCTTACTGTTTTTCTTTTTAAAACTCCATGTTGACATTTTAATACCCCTATATTGGGTTATTCTTCAGACTAGAATCACTTCAGTGAGAATGTTTAGGAAATAATTTCATAACAGATGCATGATATGATAATGTTATTTAGATTTTTTACTTTTGCAAAGATGATAGATCAGATTCTGGGAGGGAAAATCACCATTTCATCCTAATGGTGATTAGTAGATCATGATGCTAATTCTTGTCAAGAGGAAATATAGAATGGTGGCTTTGGTACGATAGTAACCATGTTCTTTATGTCATTGAGGGAATTTTATTTTTTAAAGAAATATTAATAAAAAGATGGCTGAATGTGCAATACATAATAAAATGTGTTATTAGAAAGTACAAAGCATAATTTATTTAAATGATATGATTAGAATTGGGATTTGGAATTATGACTGAGTCTCAGCTGTCTTTTAAAAAAAATAATTTTACTTATTGACTTTAGAGAGAGGAGGAAGGGGGATATATAGAAAGATACATTGACTCTTTCCACCCATTTATGCATTCCTTGGTTGTCTCCTGCATGTGTCCTGACCAGGGATTGAACCCACAATGCTGGGGCACTGGGATAATGCTCCAACCAACTGAGCTACCCGACCAAGAACACATCTGTCTTTGTAAAAATAATTTTCTTTGAAATGTTCAGCTTGCTACAAAGTGAAAAAAGTCAATTTTTTAAAATAGAAAATTCAATTTTCCTTAAAGTTGGGTTAAAACCTATTGATTGAGGAGATATATAGAGTGAAAAATATATCCTATATTTTTGCTCACTTTTGCGGGGCAATAAGGAAATAATGGATTTCTTTTGCAGTTAGGGAAACTTAGATTCAGAATTCAGATGAGCTAGAACTCAATTTCTGAGCCCTTGCTTTATGAATCCCAACTATTTGGGAATTCCTGAGATAGCTAAATTTCCAGTGATGTATTTGAACACGTTTTGACCACTATACTCATGTTCTCTCCCGTGTTCCAGGTGGGGGCCAAACAAGTACTGCTTCTGGCTCATCAGCCTTCAGTCTAAAGCCTTGTTGTATTTTAGTCACACTCATATACTGGTTGACACGTTCTTTTCCTGTGTCTTTGACATGGCTACCATCCCTTTCACCACCCTGGTTAGCTCAACTATGACAGAATAAAAATAAGAATAAGGAAACTCAGGACATTGTGGCTTGCATAATGCCCCCTTTGACGCAGGAAGTTACACACCCAGGGTTGTGAAATAGCTCTCCAGCCAATGATATAACTAAAAATCTAAGAAACTGTAAAAATTTTGACTCTTTCACAGAAATGACAATTTTGGTTAGACAGTGGTTCCTAAAACAAGTAGGAAGAGTCATGGCAAGAGCACTGGAAAGGAGGTGCCTGTGACGCTCTGCAGTTGGCTGAGCTCTGGGACTCTGATGAGAAAATGTTTTGGAGGAGTTCTCATGATTGAGGCGATTTTACTCAGTCTGTTGAGGGTCATTTTTTCCATAGCACGGGTGATGACTGGTAGGCATTTGGGTGGGTGTACAGTTTTTGCCCTAAGTACTTCATTTTAGAGCTGGTACTGTTACGCATGTGATGGGAGCGTCCTTGGAGGTGGTGTTAAGTGGACCCTACGACATGAAAGGCACTGATTCTTGTCTGTTTTCAGTGAAGAGAGAAGGGCAGGTGCAAGCAGAGCCAGAAATAGCATGTTTGTAATACATTAAACAAGGATCACACCTAATATTATAGTTCCTCTGCTTGCGTAGCTCAACATTTAGGATCCAGTAAAAAATTAGTCGTTCATTTTGTAGTGAAATATAGCATTTATGGAAATATAGAAATATATATTAAAATACATATAGCTTAATCAATAATTATAAAACAAACACCTATAACAATCATCCAGGCCACAAAAACCTGGCAGGACACCAGAGCCCCTCCTCACCCCTCCCTTCCTGATCACAGTGCCATCCCTGCCCTCCTCTCAAATGCTACCCTAACTTTTGAGATAATTATTTCCTTTTTTAAAATATAGTTTTACTATCTAACTGTGTGTCCCCAAAACAGCATGATTTAAGCTTGCCTGTTTTTGAACTTTGTGTGAACAAAATCGCTATATATTTTTTTGCTTTGCTGCTTTTGCATTTGTGAAGTACGCCCATGTTATTGGAGATAGTGATTTGTTCATTTGCGTTGCTAATATAGTGTTCCATTATATAGATGTACTACAATTTATCTTTCCAGACTGTCCATTTTTACCCTTAACAAATCAAGATTTTCTGATAGAATGTTTGCACAGTTAAACCTCTTAGCCTCTTGCTGAGGGAGCTGTTTCTTCAGATACCCTCCTAACTCAACCCAGGAAAGTTTGAGTCCTGCAGGGAAGTGTACAATGTCTCTACTTTAAAAATTAGCTTGATGATTTTGCACCTTTAGTAGTAGCTATCGATAGATAGCCAGGAACCACTGAATGCCTTTAAAAAACAACAACAAACTAGTTGTAAGTTAGTAAATTTATCTCTTTTCTGTTTTTTTTTTGTTGTTTTTTTTTTTAACCTGGGGAGTCTTACTAGGAGTTTCTCTTATTGCGCCATACATTGGGATTTCAGATATGACTTCTTATCTCTTTATAGAGTTCATTTGCATTCTCAACTTTTATAAAAATGAATGTTTGTTTTAAAATAGTTTTTAGTTATTTAAGACTTAAGTCTAAAAGAGACTGATGGTTGGAAACTGTAGAGTTTATGGTGAACTATATATTTTCTCTATGTCCTGTTGTCTTAAGGCTTAATGTAGCTGTGTAATCCTCCTCTGTGGCTCTCAGAAAAATAGGCACGAGTCTGAAAAGTCCATATATGCTCTTTTTTCTTGGTTGAGTATTCTTTATTAGGTTACACAAGGGTTGGCAAAACTAAGTTTACAGTTGTAATATAAATAAATAATACAAGAATAAATTGTGTTTTGTGTACTTAAAACTGTAAACCTACTTTTGCCCATTCTTGTATTTTGAATGCCTTGGTCAGTGTATGTGTCTTATGATCCAAGTGCTAATATTTGCCCAAATGTAAACTTTCTATGGTATATTTAATTTCCTCAATAGAAATATTTCAGGTCTGGTGAGAACTTACATGTAAACAATTCAAATAGATTTACCCTACTAACTAAGACAGCCTTTCTTATTTCTCTGAAAAATACATATTACAGATCTTTTACACACACACACTCTTTTGATTTGATCTGTTCACTGATGTGCATCTTCATTTTATGATCAAGATAAAGGGCTTGATTGTATTTAGCCCAGAGTTAGCCTTTTGCATCTTGATTTGGTTATTCTTTCTTCCAGGATATATTCCCAGGCATCCTTGATTCCCTTCCTTTCAATACTTGTCAATACCCACACCGCACTCTCCCTTTGAAGCATTCAAAGGGCAGTCTTCTCTACTGTATGTTTTATGTGGTCTATACTTTTCTGTGTCTTACCATAAATATTTGTCCTTAGCCCCCTTTCCTCCCATGCCTGAGATTCCTCTGGTCATTTTCAGCCTGTTTAGAGAATGACTGCTTTTGATGAGGTAGACTTTGAATATTTTTTTATGTTATTGTATGCCTCCCTGCTCTTGTAACTAGATGGTAAGGCAAAGTTAATCAGTACACTTTACCTGAGATCTTACAGCTCTTACTCTGAACAGCAAATCAGTTCTTTTTAAGTAATAGATACTGGCTAGAAGAAGTGACTTGTTCAGTACTCAATGTGGATAAGGCCACACCTGTACTATTGGGGACCACTGTGCATGTCAGCTATGAACAATGAGATGCAAATTGATGTTTGAACAATAAAATAGAGTTCTCCAAGTCTACATTCATTGCCCCAAATTCCTATTTAAATATCTTATGTTGAGCTAAAAGTTCTGGATTCTAGCTCTTGCCTACTTTAAGCCTCAGTGTCCTCTTTTGTAAAAACAAGAGCACCGGATTAGAAGATATCTAGGGCCACTTCTATGAACTTTATAGCTATAACCTTGGTCTTTTATGAATTGCCACATTAAGAGCAAGAATGCCACCTCCAAATGAAAAGATGGTGGGAGCCAAAATAAAAAATAAAAAATCAGATTTCTTTTATTTCCAGATCATTACTTTAATCTAAAAAGTAAATTGGAATCTATTTTATTGGGGGGGGGCATTTTTCTGAAGTGAGATCAGGGAGGCAGAGAGACAGACTCCCACATGCGCCCGACTGGGATCCACCCAGCATGCCTACCAGGGGGTGATGCTCCGCCCATCTGGGGTGTTGCTCTGTTGCAACCAGAGCCATTCTAGCACCTGAGGCAGAGGCCATAGAGCCATCCTCAGCAGCTGGGCCAACTTTGCTCCATTGGAGCCTTGTCTGTGGGAGGGGAAGAGAGAGACAGAGAGAAAGGAGAGGGGGAAGGGTGGAGAAGCAGATGGGTGCTTCTCCTGTGTGCCCTGGCTGGGAATTGAACCCAGGACTTCCACATGCCAGGCCGATGCTCTACCACTGAGCAAACCGGCCAGGGCTCGGAATCTATTTTTTTTTTATAATTTTAATTTATTTTTTTCTTTTTCTGAAGCTGGAAACGGGGAGAGACAGTCAGACAGACTCCCGCATGCGCCCAACCGGGATCCACCCAGCACGCCTACCAGGGGGCGACGTTCTGCCCACCAGGGGGCGATGCTCTGCCCCTCCGGGACGTCGCTCTGTTGCGACCAGAGCCACTCTAGCGCCTGGGGCAGAGGCCAAGGAGCCATCCCCAGCGCCCAGGCCATCTTTGCTCCAATGGAGCCTCGGCTGTGGGAGGGGAAGAGAGAGACAGAGAGGAAGGAGAGGGGGAGGGGTGGAGAAGCAAATGGGCGCTTCTCCTGTGTGCCCTGGCCGAGAATCGAACCTGGGACTTCTGCACGCCAGGCCAACGCTCTACCACTGAGCCAACCGGCCAGGGCTGGAATCTATTTTTGAAGCTAAAATAAAACTAGTTTGCCTACAGCTTTGCCAGCTAAAATGCAATACATTGTGACAGCACCTCCTTTGACATGTTTGTAGTAGTTGCTTAAATTACTGAAATCTCAGAGATGTGCATTTGATGGCTTAAAGGTAGTTTATATTAGGCATCACCTGTTTTCGAGATAATTTTGGATAGAGCTTATTAACTCCATATACGTAAATTAAAATAACATACCTAGGAAGACATTATTATATTCATTTATGGTGCTTTATTCTATACTCTCTTATAAAATACATGATACTTAGAATAATGGCAAAAATTGTTGTTCAGAAAATGTTGATAAGTTTATTAAATTCCTTGAATATATATGG
The DNA here is from genome assembly GCF_036850995.1 of Saccopteryx leptura. Classification (NCBI taxonomy): domain Eukaryota; kingdom Metazoa; phylum Chordata; class Mammalia; order Chiroptera; family Emballonuridae; genus Saccopteryx; species Saccopteryx leptura. Next base: position 162,511,999 of record NC_089508.1, on the reverse strand, counting down.
ACTGTATGGACATTTTTATAAGTGTTATCTTATTAAATTTTCTAAAATGTATTTTTATGTATTTTAATTTGGTGATGCTGATAGTTATACTTAGGGCTTATTATTTTTATTTTACCATTTTATTCATTTCTCAGAATTTTTACTACATTATTTCATTTATAGAGTATCTATTAGTGATACTATCTTGCAAGTTAAGATTAATTAGAGTAGTTTCTGCCACCTCGTTTTTGTCTTGCTTTCAAACAAATCTCTTGACTGCCATCAGTATAATAAAAATATTTGAATTCCCATCACTATTCATGCAACCATTCTTTTGGTACATAATTATCTTGTGAGGAATTTTTCCAAAGTGGACATAGATGCATTATACTGTTAATTTTTGTGTAAAGCAACTTAGTTTATTTTATTCTGCTTTTGTTTTTAAGAAAACACATGTGAAAGTGGAACAATACTCTAGGTCAGGAAGCATTATCAGTTTCCATGATGTTTTATGCATACTCTGTTTTTATAGAAGACTCTAAAAGCTCACACTGTGTGTGATGCTATAAAGACATGGAAAATGATTCTTTCTTAGCGTTGGAGGAAGTGATGACTAGTGTTTTTTTGCTGGTAGTATCTGATAATCCCCCCTCCCTTTAGCTATTCCAGGCATGTTTAGTTGTAGGGCGTTGTCGGACTAAATTGCTAAAAATAACAAATAAGGGGGAGGCTGTTCTAAGGCTAGCTCTTGCCACTGTCTGTAATCTGTTTAATTTAGTTCCTAGGGAGAAAGGGCAAAAGGAACATGGTGCCATTCTCATTGAATGGATTTTTTGTTTAAATTGCTGACAAGAACATTGTTTGAGTTCTCCTTTTTCCCAAACCCCATAGGGCTCATATCCCCACCCACTATATTATGGAGCTGGCAGTGGGGCTTAAGGAGCATACTCTGATCAGTCGTTGTGTCAGAGATTAACCAGGTGATTGTGGTCTGTTCATCTTTTAATATGGCTTTGACAGTAGAATGTGCAGGTAGCCTGTGAGAGAGAGTGAGAGGGAGAGGATGGTGGTTAAAATGGGGGAGTTTGAGAATTAAGAAATTTTTCTGTTTAGCACTCTCCCCTAGCTCAGTGCTCAGAGGGACTCAGGTTGTTTGAGGAAATTAACCATACATGTGACTCCAGTACACCTGCATTGAATTGTAACCCACTTTGCCAGCATAAAGTTCTTTTTGGATTTGGGTCTTGACCTCTCTGTGCCTTAACTTCTTCCTAATAATAGAAACAACTTTCTGCAAGGCAGAGATAGCCATCTAGTACTTGTTTGTAAAGCTGTTGAATATCACTGAAGGAATGATTTAAATGCCTTTCGTATCCCCTGCTGTGTATTTACCAGTGGAGTGCGACAAAACTAGGAGCAAATTTTCAGTTACATTTCTGGTGTTCTACATTCTTTGTTGACTCACTTGAGTGCATATTGATTTTTATATTCTGAAGTTGCATATTGATTTTTCATATCTGACATCCTATCTGAAATCCTTTCCTTTGTGCATTTTTTTTTGTACAGTCTGAACCTGACTACTTTTGGACCAGAGAAAAAATGGATTGCTTTTATGGGAGAGTCTTGGGGGCGGTAGTGAGGGTAGTGAACTCCTATGTTAATGAAGATCCTAATATTTACCTAAAGCTTTGGGAGGTGAGCACTTGGACACTGTATGCAGGCTTTGGGAATGTTTACTTTTAGACATTTCTTAAGTTACCAATCTTCTTTACTCTCTAATTTCATGAAATAATCATTCTAATTGAACTAATGGGTCTCAAATGTATACTTCAGAACACAGTATTCAAAATTATTTATACCCTATAGATTCAGTGGTTTTCAACCTTTTTATATTTGGGGACTGATGGAAATAGAATTATTTCAGGGACTGCTAAGGCAGAAATCACCCTCAGCATAAGCAAATTTGACTAAGATCATTGGGTCTATAATCTTCATACAACATCAGGGTGGTTAACTTCCGTGGACTGGCACAAAATTTCTGTTGGACATGTCCGTGGAATACTGGTTGAAAAACACTGCTATAGATGATAGAGTTCTGTGAATCATGTGGAATGACATATGTGGTAGTGCTTTAAACCTTTACATGCCATGGCCAGATGGCTCAGTAGCTTAGAGCGTCGTTCCGAAGCGTGGGGTTGCCAGTTCAGTCCGCGGTCAGGGCACATATAGGAACAGATCAGTGCCCCCCCCTTCCTCTTTAAAATCAATAAATAGACCCTGGCCGGTTGGCTCAGCGGTAGAGCGTCGGCCTAGCGTGCAGAGGACCCGGGTTCGATTCCCGGCCAGGGCACACAGGAGAAGCACCCATTTGCTTCTCCACCCCTCCGCCGCGCTTTCCTCTCTGTCTCTCTCTTCCCCTCCCGCAGCCAAGGCTCCATTGGAGCAAAGATGGCCCGGGCGCTGGGGATGGCTCTGTGGCCTCTGCCTCAGGCGCTAGAGTGGCTCTGGTTGCAACATGGCGACGCCCAGGATGGGCAGAGCATCGCCCCCTGGTGGGCAGAGCGTAGCCCTTGGTGGGCGTGCCGGGTGGATCCCGGTCGGGCGCATGTGGGAGTCTGTCTGTCTCTCCCCGTTTCCAGCTTCAGAAAAATGAAAAAAAAAATCAATAAATAAAAATTTGAGGAAAAAAATCTTTATAAGTAGCACAAGACATATCATTCCTGGTCAAGTTTAATCAGCTCTAGAAATCTGTAAAGAAAAACTTGTTTCCACTCAGAGCCTAGTCTGTCTTTGGAGTTCGAATCCAAACCCTCCTAATGCAGAGTCTTCTCTCTTTGGAGAAGGCATGCGAGGGCAACAAAAGGCAGGTGATGTTGGAGAAAGGAGAGGAAGGTGGAGCTTCTGGTACTGTAGTGAAGTCTTAAACTGGATCAGATCTTGAACTGAATTGTAAAATACTGATTTTTAAGCTTTAATATTTGTAAAACATTAAAAATTTTAAGCTTTGATGCTTTCAATATCAAAGGGTGAACTTTTTCACTTACAACTGATGTTTTCATTCCTTTGGGATGACTAAACAAGATTCATAGCATAAGGCTTTGTCCAATAATTGTTAGATAGGCCAGAAGTAAGGTGTGCATATTAAAGCATATGAAAAGGTGCCTGACCAGGCGGTGGCGCAGTGGATAGAGCGTCAGACTGGGATGCAGAGGACCCGGGTTTGAGACTCCGAGGTCGCCAGCTTGAGCGCGGGCTCATCTGGTTTGAGGAAAAGCCCACCAGCTTGAACCCAAGGTCGCTGGCTCCAGCAAGGGGTTACTTGGTCTGCTGAAGGCCTGCAGTCAAGGCACGTATGAGAGAGCAATCAATGAACAACTAAGGTGTTGCAATGCGCAATGAAAAACTAATGATTGATGCTTCTCATCTCTCTCCGTTCCTGTCTGTCTGTCCCTGTCTATCACTCTCTCTCTGTCTCTGTAAAAAAAAAAAAAAAAAAGCATATGAAAAGATATGCATATTTAAGCACTATTAAATGTTTGTAGGTATCTTTTTTAAAAAAAGACATTTTGTTGAATTTATTGTGGTGACATTGGTTAATAAAATTATGTAGGTTTCCAGTGTACACATCTATAATACATCGTCCTCATATTGTATTGTTTCATATTGTATTGTTGTGTTCACCACCCAAAGTCAAAGCTCCTTTTGTCACCATTTATCTTCCCTTTGCCCTTTCCTACCTGCCCCTGCCCCCGCCATTTCTCTCAGGTAATCACCACTCTGTTGTGTATGTCTGAGGTGTTTTTTTCCCCTTAATACCTTTATCTTTTTCATCCAGCCCCCCAATGTCCTCCCCTCTGACAGCTGTCAGTCTGTTCTCTGTATCTGTGAGTCTGTTTCTATTTTGTTTGTTAGTGTATTTTGTTCATTAGATTCCACATATAAGTGAAATCATATGGTACCTGTCTTTCTCTGACTGGTTTATTTCACTTAGTATAATACTCTCATGCTGTCACAGAGGTAAGATTTCCTTTTTTAGGGCCACATAGTAGTTCACTGTATAAATGTACCATAGTATTTTAATCTACTCATCTGCTGATGGGCACTTAGGCTGTTTCCAGATCTTGGCTATAGTAAATAGCGCTGCAGTGAACACAGCAGTTCATGTATTCTTTCGAATTAATGTTCCGGGATTCTTAGGATATATTCCCAGAAGTGGGATTGCTGGGTCAAAAGGCAGTTCCATTTTTACTTTTTCGAGAATACTCAATACTGTTTTCCACAGTGGCTGCACCAATCTGCCTAGTCTGCCTAGTCTGCATTCCCACCAACAGTGCATGAAGATTCCTTTTTCTCTACATCCTTGCCAGCATTTGTTTGTTGATGTATTTCAACATTTTTAAAAAATTTAAGTGAGAGGAGGAGAGATAGACTCCCACATGCACCCCAACTGGGATCTACCCAGCAACCTCCATCTTGGGCCAGTGCTCTGCCCATCTGGGGCCATGCTTACACCAAGCTATTTTCAGTGCCTGAGGTGGAGGCTTCATGGAGCCATCCTCAGTGCCTGGGTTGATGCACTCGAACCAATTGAGCTATGGCTGTGGGAGGGGAGAGAGAGAGAGATAGAGAAAAGAAGGGAGAGGAGTGGAGAAGCAGATGGTCGCCTCTCTTGTGTGCCCTGACCAGGAATTGAACCCAGGACTTCCACATGCAGGGTTGACGCTCTACTGTTGAGCCAACTGGCCTGGGCTTCAGCATTTTTTTTTTCTTTTGAGAAAGGGAAAGTGGGGGCAGGCAGAGAAAGAAAGAGAGAAGCATCAATTCGTTGTTCCACTTAGTTGTGTCATTGTTTGCTTCTCATATATGGCATGACCGAGGCTCCACCTGGCAGTGTTGAGGGTTAAGCCAGTGACCTTGGGATTGAGCCAGTGCCCTCAGGTTCGAGCCCTGACTGAGGTTCAAACAAGCACCCTCAGGATTGAGTTGATGACCCCGGGATTGAATCAGCCACCTCACTGCTCCAGTAGGATGCTTTATTCACTGCACCATAGACCAGGGCCTAAGTTATTGATGATAGCCATTCTTACAGGTGCTATCTCATTGTGGTTTTAATTTGCATTTCTCTGATGATTAGTGACCTTGAGCATTTTTTCATGTCTGTTGGCCATCTTTATGTCCTCTTTGGAGAAGTGTCTATTCAGGTCCTTTGCCCAAATTTTAATTGGATTGTTTTTCTTCCTGGTGTTGAGTTGTATACATTCTTTATGTATTTTGGGAATTAACTGCTTATCAGATGTATCATTGGCAAATATGTTCTCCCATCAGCAGGTTCCCTCTTCATTTTGTTGATAGTTTTTTTTTTGCTGTGCAAAAGCTTTCAGTTTGAGGTAGTCTTATTTGTTTATTTTTTTCTTTGTTTCCCTTGCCCAAGGAGAAATATTGGCAAAAATATTGCTGCAGGAGCTGTCTGAGGTTTTACTGCCTATGTTTTTTTCTGTGATTTTTACGGTTTCACAACTTACATTTAAGTATTTTATCCATTTCAAGTTTATTCTTGTATATGGTTTAAGTTGTTGATCTGGTTTTGTTTTTTTTTGCATATACTTGTCCAATTTTCTCAACACCATATTGAAGAGACTCTTTATTCCATTGTATGCTCTTGCCTCGTTTGTCAAATATTGATTGACCATAACTTTTTGCATTTTAATTATAATTTGTATTGTGTGGCTCTCTTTGAGTTCATCTTGTTTGGGACTCTTTGCAACTCCTGGACTTGTATATCTATTTCCTTCACAGGTAAGGGAGGTTTTCTGTCTTTATTTATTTATTTATTTTTAGAGAGAGAGTAATAGACAAGAAGGGAGAGAGATGAGAAGCCTTAATTGGGGTGGGAGTCCAGCCGAGCCTGTGACCCCTTGCTCAAGCCAGCTACCTTGGGCTCAAGCCAGCTACTTTGGACTTCAAGCCAGCAACCTTTGGACTCGCCAGTAACCGTGGGATCTTGCCTGTGATCTCATGCTCAAGCCAGCAAACCTATGCTCAAGCTGGTGAGCCTGCGCTCAAGCTGATGACGTTGGGGTTTCTAACCTGGGTCCTCAGCATCCCAGGTCAATGCTGTATCTACTGACCACCACCTGGTCAGGCTTCTGTCATTTTTTCAAATAGATTTCTAATTTCTTGCTTTCTCTTTTCTCCTTCTGGCACCCTCATGATGTGGTGGTTGGTTCGCGAAGTTGTCACAAAAGCTTTTTTTTTTTTTTTTTTGTATTTTTCTGAAGCTGGAAACGGGGAGAGACAGTCAGACAGACTCCCGCATGCGCCCGACCAGGATCCACCCGGCACGCCCACTAGGGGCGAAGCTCTGCCCACCAGGGGGCGATGCTCTGCCCCTCTGGGGCGTCGCTCTGCCGTGACCAGAGCCACTCTAGCGCCTGGGGCAGAGGCCAAGGAGCCATCCCCAGCGCCCGGGCCATCTTTGCTCCAATGGAGCCTTGGCTGTGGGAGGGGAAGAGAGAGACAGAGAGGAAGGAGGGGGTGGGGGTGGAGAAGCAAATGGGTGCTTCTCCTATGTGCCCTGGCCGGGAATCGAACCCGGGTCCCCCGCATGCCAGGCCGACGCTCTACCGCTGAGCCAACCGGCCAGGGCCCCAGAAGCTCTTTACACTAACTACGTATACTTACTTGTTTTTGTTTTTTTTTAATTCTTTTTCCTTTTTGCTAGTCTGATTTAGGTGTTTTTTACTTCCTTATATTACAAATTGCTGATTTGATTCTCGACTTTCTCTTCTGTTGATTCACTCTAAATTATTACTTTTTTTGTGACAGAGAGAGACACACAGAGAAAGGGACAGATAGGGATAGGCTGACAGGAAGGGAGAGAGATGAGAAGCATCAAGTTTTCGTTGCAGCACCTTAGTTCATTGATTGCTTTCTCATGTATGCCTTGACCAGGGGGCTAGAGCGAGTGACCCCTTGCTCAAGCCAGCGAACTTGGGCTCAAGCTGGGCACTCAGTGACCTTGGGCTTCAAGCCAGCGACCTTTGGGCTCAAGCCAGCAACCATGGGGCATGTCTATGATCCTACACTCAAGCCAGTGACTCCGCACTCAAGCCAGTGAGCCTGTGCTCAAGCCAGATGAGCCTGCTCTCAAGCCTGCAACCTTGGGGTTTTGAACCTTGGTCCTCTGCATCCCAGTCCAACACTCTATCCACTGCACCACCGTCTGGTCAGGCTAAATTATTCTTCATTTCAGTTAGTGTATCCATTTATGATTGGTCCTTTTTTTATGCTGTTGAGGTTCTCTTAAGTTCATTGAGCATCCTTATAACCAGTGTTTTGAATTCTGCATCTAGTAGATTACTTCTTTCCACTTTGTTTAGCTTTTTTTCTGGAGTTTTGTTCTATTCTTTCATTTGGGACATATTTTCTTGTCTCATTTTGACAGCCTCCCTGTGTTTGTTTCTATATATTAGGCAGAGCTCTCTGACTCCTGGACTCGGTCGAGTTGCCTAACGTAGTAGTTGTTCTTAGGGTCCAGTGCCACAACCTTCCTGATCATTTAAGCTGGGCACTCAAAGTGTGCTCCCCATGTGGGTTGTGTACACCCTCCTCTTATAATTGAGCCTTGATTGCTTTTGGGATTTACCTCTAGATTGATCAGCTGCAAAGATTGGCTGCAACCACTGACCATCACCAGTTTCCAGCCACCGTGGAGGATCAGTTGTGCAGGGACCCACCCTGCAGAGCAAGACTTCCTTCAGTGAGGCTCTGGTGTCCGCTGAGTCTGCCCCTGGAGTATGTTGCTTGTGGATGTGGTTGGGTGGTGATGCTTCGACAGGGTCTGAAGCCATTCACTGGGTGTGCTGGCTCTGGAACCTCCAGAAAGTGCAGGTCAAGGTCAGTGCTGCGTGTGTTCTGCCCAGGGCCACCCAGTGTGAGCTATAAAGTGATCTGCAGATGGCTGCTACTTGTGTTGGGCTTGAAGGTGTCCAAGAGAGGCCATGCTGCGAACCAAGGCTGGCTGCTGCTAGTGCTGGGGCTGGGTCCATTAAGCTAGAGGTATGGGGCACACTGAGGCCAGATGCTGTTTGATTGAGAGATTTTAGGAAAATCTGAAATATGATCCAAGACAGGCCATTCCTGTGGAAAAGCCACTGGAAACACCTTGGCTGGACCTGAAAGGTGAGTGGGGCGGGACCTCAGAGAATCTCCAGGGTGGAGCAAACAGTGTGAGCCAGGTTGATGGAGCCTCAGATATGCCATGGCTTGTAGCTCTCTTGAAGGAGGACTCATCAAAGGAACAATGGCCTCTGCCAGCATTTCTGCCTGAGAGAAAACTGCCCCCTCACGCTCCAGCTCTTGCCTTGATGCTGGACAGCTGCTGTCCCAGCACTGAAGCTCAGAGGGAGTGAGTGCGAGTAAGTCCTTGTGCCAGGACCTTTAAGAGGAACTGCCTGGTACTCCAGCAGCCCCTGGTCTCCCTCAGCCTCAATCCCTGCTGTGTTTACAGCCAGAAGTTATGGGTACTTCTCTTCCTGGCACTGGAACCCTGGGATGGGGGGCCTTGTGTGCAGCTGGGACCTCTTGCTTCTTAGGGGGGACCCCTGCAGTTGAGATATCCCACCCAAGTTTTTTCTGCCACACATGGATGTAGGACCATCCCATTCTGTGTATCTGCCCCTCCTACCAGTCTCAGTGTGGCTTCTTTAATTCCCTAGTTGTAGGACTTCCATTCAGCCAGGTTCAGACAGTTCTGAATGACGGTTCTGTAGTTTAACTGTAATTCTGATGTGGTTGTGGAAGGAGATGAGATTACTACTTTCACCTATGCTGCCATTTTGCCCAGAAGTCCTGTTGGTGTCTTGATTATACAGATTATTTTGGGATTACATCTAATTATGAAGGCTTTTTGTTCTTGCTTTCAATCTTAATGCATTGAGGAACCTGCAGTCTATTCTACTTACAGTGTGCCATGCACTATTATAGGCAGTAAAGACAAAAGCAGCAAAGGCCCAGATGGCATGGGGGTTGTATTCTGGAGGATAGGAAGAGAGACAGATGAGAAATGATTGATGAATGCTAAAAAGAAAAACAAAGGGTAAGGAGATAGAGAATGTTGGGAGTGTAGAAGCTGTTTTATATAGTGTTGACGGAAATGTCTCTGATAAGGTGGTATTTGAGCAGAGGCCTGAAGAACAAACTCTGTGTACATCTGGGAGAAGAGGGTTCCAAGCAGAGGGAATAGGAAGTATAAAAACCTGGCGGTGAGGGCACAGTGGAGGAGTTGGGGAACAGCAGAGGCCAGTTCAGCGGGAGCTGAGTGAGTTAGGTAGAGAATAGTAGGAAATGAAATCAGAGGTATCAGGGTAATGAGTATATAGGGCCTTGTAGGCTGTATGAGGATTTTGGATTATGCTCTGAATTTGGGGATATTTGGAGGGTTTTGAACAGAGGAATTACATGATCTGATTTATATCTTAAAAGGACCAATCTGGCTGCTGTGTTGAGAATAGATTATAGGGGGCAAGAGTGGAAGTCAGATAAATAGTGTGGACAAAAGTCTGGAAGTGGAGTGGGGGAATGGAGGGTTGGAGTGAGAAATGCTGGAAATGTCTAAGGGAGGAATTAAGGCTAAAGTGAATGAAGTCAGCATTGTTTTTACTCACTTTGTTAAGTACTGTTAGTTCTGGGACAAGTAGTTGTTTCCAGTGCCAGTGCTATTCAGATAGTGTGGTTTCCACACAGCAGTCCTTGTGTACTAGGCTCACAGAGATTCCCTATTTTCATAGGAACAGATGTGCTCTTGATAATTCATATATCAGTGTTTACTTAGGCATTTTTTGAGTTTCAAAGGTAATTTTAAAAGTGAATTGAGCCCTGGTAGTTCAGTTGGTTAGAGCATAATCCCGATATGCCAAGGTTGGTGAATTTGATCCTCTGGTCAGGGCACATATGACAGTCAACCAGTGAATGCATAAATAAGTAGAAGAACAAATCGATGTTTCTCTCTCTCAAATCAATAAATAAACTTAAAATTCCTTTTATAACAAATTGAAATTTGATTTGGGCCATATTAAACTTTGAGATACTATTAAACAGTGGAATAAGTGAATCTGTAACTCCAGGCTAGTGAAATAAAATTGAGAGTTGTCTAGAAATTGTCCGTTGAAGTCATAGGATTGAGTTAGGTCAACTAAGGAGAAAAGTTAGCTAGAGAAGGGATGAACGAGGCTCATGGACCAAGTTCAAGGGCACTGCAGCAGGATGTAAGACTGGATCGAGCTGTGGGTCGTGCAGTGAGTCCACAGAACTGAGTACACACCCCACGGGCAAGCCTCTGCTGAGAAGGGGCCCACCTGAAGGGATCCGTTCCCTCCGTGGTGAATGGGCTGCCAGGCCCTTGGTTTTGTGGTAGCAGAGACTGGCAGGGTAGTTAGACCTGAGTTGCAATTGCTTTGTGGCCTTCTCTGATTAGCATTGACTCTGGAGCTGGACAGGCCTGGTCTGCTGAGGGAAGCAGGTTGGTTCCCTCAGGGAGGGGAGGTAGAGACTGACATCAAGTAAGACTCACAGTTTGGGACTGTAATGCAGGGAGTGGTTGGATACAGTTCACTTATAGTATCTGTGGTCGCTTCAGTAAAATTTGAGGGAAGTGGATATGTACATGGGTGAAAGCAAACGTGCACACTCATTTTAAAGATTAAAAGTTCCTTAAAAGATTTTATTGTGTGTGTGACAGAGACAGAGTGAGGGACAAATAGGGACAGACAGAAAGGGAGAGAGATAAGAAGCATCAGTTCTTCATTGTAGCACCTTAGTTGTTCATTGATTGCTTTCTCATATGTGCCTTGATTGGGGGGGGCTACAGCAGAGCGAGTGACCCCTTGCTCAAGCCAGCGACCTTGGGTTCAAGCCAGCAACCTTGGGCTTCAAGTCAGTGAGTGACCTTTGGGCTCATGCTAGCAACCATGGGGTCATGTCTGTGATACCGCCCTCAAGCTGGCAATCTCGAGGTTTCAATCCTGAGTCCTCTGCGTCCCAGTTTGACGCTGTATCCACTGTGCCACTGCCTGGTCAGGCACTTAAAGGAATTTGTCATAACTAACACCTTCACTGCTTTGCTATACATATTCACACACATGCACACGCATACAGGCACTTTCCTACTCTCTTTCAATGTGTACTGATAAAAGCTTTAACCTTTAGAATGTTTTTTGAGTTGATTTTAATGATTCTTAGTATTAGGTACTGGTTTTCTTTGCTCTGATATGCATAGCATAATGATTTTTTTTAATTTTTTTTTTTTTTGTATTTTTATGAAGCTGGAAACGGGGAGAGACAGTCAGACAGACTCCCGCATGCGCCCGACCAGGATCCACCCGGCACGCCCACCAGGGGCGAAGCTCTGCCCACCAGGGGGCGATGCTCTGCCCCTCCGGGGCGTCGCTCTGCCGAGACCAGAGCCACTCCAGCACCTGGGGCAGAGGCCAAGGAGCCATCCCCAGCGCCCGGGCCATCTTTGCTCCAATGGAACCTTGGCTGCGGGAGGGGAAGAGCGAGACAGAGAGGAAGGAGGGGGTGGGGGGTGGAGAAGCAAATGGGCGCTTCTCCTATGTGCCCTGGCTGGGAATCGAACCCGGGTCCCCCGCGCGCCAGGCCGACGCTCTACCGCTGAGCTAACCGGCCAGGGCCGCATAATGATTTGATGTAATAATTAAGAATACAAATTCTGGTAATATTTCATCTTTTCTAATGCTGAGTCCATTATATACACGTGCCACATCTTCTTTATCGAAGGACACTTTGTTGTTTCCACATCCTGGCCACCGTGAATAATGCTGTAATGAATGTAGGCGTACATAGATATTTCAAATTTTTGAGAGATACCCGAAAGAGTGGTTGCTGGATCATATGGTAACTCTAGTCTTAATTTTTTGAGGAACCTCCATACTGTTTTCTATAGTGGCTGCACCAGTTTACGTGCTCACCAGCTGTTAATGAAGGTTCCTTTTTCTCCACAACCTCTCCAACACTTGTTATTACTTGTCTTGTTGATAATAGCTGTTCTAACAGATGTGAGGTGGTGTCTCATTGTAGTTTTTTGTTTTTGTTTTTTTTTTTGGTATTTTTCTGAAGTTGGAAACGGGGAGGCAGTCAGACAGACTCCCACATGCGCCCGACCGGATCCACCTGGCATGCCCACCAGGGGGCGATGCTCTGCCCACCTGGGGCGTCGCTCTGTTGCAACCAGAGCCATTCTAGCGCCTGAGGCAGAGGCTACGGAGCCATCCTCAGCGCCCGGGCCAGTGTTGCTCCAATGGAGCCTTGGCTGTGGGAGGGGAAGAGAGACAGAGAGGAAGAGAGGGGGAGGGGTGGAGAAGCAGATGGGCGCTTCTCCTGTGTGCCCTGGCGGGGAATCGAACCCAGGACTCCTACACGCCAGGCTGACGCTCTACCACTGAGCCAACTGGCCAGGGCCTCATTGTAGTTTTGATTTGCATTCCCTAACAGCTGCTGAAGTTGAGCATCTTTTCATATATCTGTTGGACATTTGTGATGTGGATGGACCTTGAGAGTATTATGCTAAGTGAAATAAGTCAGAAAAAGCTAAGAACCCTATGATTTCACTTATATGTGGGATATAAAACTGAAACTCATAGACACAGTAGTATTGTGGTTACCAGAGGGAAAAGGGGTGGGGGAGTGGTAGAGGGTAGAGGGGACCAAATATATGGTGATGGAAGATGATCTGACTTTGGGTGTTAGGCACACAATGCAGTATATAGATCATAGAAATGTGCACTTGAAACTTACATAATCTTATTAACCAGTGTTATCCCAGTAAATTTAATTTAAGAAAAGAATACAAATTCTAGAATCAAATGACTATGAATTTGAACTCTGACTCTGCCACTTCTACTTGGATAAATTACTTAGTGTCTCTAAGCCTCAATGTCCTCTTATGTGAAACAGCAACAACAGTGTTGATGGAGAGAGACAATAAGTAACCCCTTTATCTCCTGCCTGAGTATGAAACCAACTGAAAGGCAGATTGACATAAACATTTTTATATATTTTACTTTTACTACTGATAAAGATTAGGTTGAAGAGTGTGGCTTAGGTGTGTAGCCATAATAATGGTTTCTAATGCTGGTCCAGAATTAGGCATATAGACTTGATGACTTTACCAGCAAATCTCTCGGAATGTGGGACAACCATAGTACCCTCTCTGCAGGGACAGTCAGAGCCTGTCTGCTGTCAGACTCACAAGGAAAATGTACACCTTCTGCGAGCAAGGCAGATCCTGGTGGAGTGCAAGGAGCCGAGCCACAGTCCTGTTTGCAGACAAAGCCTCTAGTCTTCCTGAGAGTAGACTGAGGAGGCCAGGACCATAGCTAATTAAAACTGGAGGTGAGGAGTAGAAGCATTTCTCCCCAACAAAAAGCACCTACCTACTTTGTAATGTAACACGTGTAAATCACTCAGTGCTGTGCCCGCTGCACAGGAAATACTCGGTAAGAGCAGGCTTTGTTATTTGTACGTGGTGGATGCTCAGTATTTATTTACTGCTTGAGCATATTGCCACCAAATGCTTATAAGATAATGATTTTTTTTCATTTTGGAAAAAAAACTAGAGATTTACAAATGTGCATAGCTAATTTAGCAAACACCTGTGTACTCACCATCCAGATAACAAATATCATTTTTTGGTTTGTTTTTATAAAAATCAAACAATGGGCCCTGGCCGGGTGGCTCAGCGGTAGAGCATCGGCCTGGCGTGCAGGAGTCCCGGGTTCGATTCCCGGCCAGGGCACACAGGAGAAGCGCCCATCTGCTTCTCCATCCCTCCCACTCTCCTTCCTCTCTGTCTCTCTATTCCCCTCCCGCAGCCGAGGCTCCACTGGAGCAAAGATGGCCTGGGCGCTGGGGATGGCTCCGTGGCCTCTGCCTCAGGCGCTAGAATGGCTCTGGATGCAACAGAGCGATGCCCCAGAGGGGCAGAGCATCGCCCCCTGGTGGGCATGCCGGGTGGATCCCGGTCAGGTGCATGCGGGAGTATGTCTGAATGCCTCCCCGTTTCCAGCTTCGGAAAAATGAAAAAAAAAAGAAAGAAAAAAAAATCAAACAATGCTAATGAAATTGAAGTCTCTTTTGTTACAGCCCTTTAAAACCCACCTCAGTCTTGGCTTTGGCCGATTGGCTCAGTGGTAGAGCATTGGCCCGTTGTGTGGAAGTCCTGGGTTCGATTTCCGGCCAGGGCACACAGGACAAGCATCCATATGCTTCTCCACCCTTCCCTCTCTCCTTTCTATCTCTCTCTTCCCCTCCCGCAGCCAAGGCTCCATTGGAGCAAAGTTGGCCCGGGTGCTGAGGATGGCTCCATGCCCTCCACCTCAGGCGCTAGAGTGGCTCTGGTCGCAATGGAGCAATGGCCCACCAAGATGGGCAGAGCATCACCCCCTGGTGGGCATGCTGGGTGGATCCTGGTTGGGTGCATGCAGGAGTCTGTCTCTCTGCCTCCCTACTTCTCACTTCAGAAAAATACAAAAAAAAACAACCCCAAAACAAAACCCAACCCACCTCAGTCTTAATCCCATTCACCAGGAATGACAGAGAATTTAATTTGTGTGTAGCTTTTCATTGCATGTTTCATCACTTCTTGTATTCAACAAAGGACATCAAAGGGGTGGGCAAAAGTAGGTTAATAATAATAAATACAATTATTAATAAATAATATAAGAACCAACTGTTCTGCATACTCACAACTGTGAACCTACTTTTGCTAACTCCTGTATTCATATTTTTCAGTAACCTTTTTATTTTTTTAAGCTCTACCCACACTAATAAATATACATAGTTAATTCATTTAATTGCTGTCGGGTAATCTATAAAAGAACATATATCTTTCTATATTTTATTGAAAGGACCCATTGTTGATAGCTTCAGTATGCACCATACCATATAAGTGTAGCCAAAGGACCTGATGACTTCTTCCACTGGTAGGGCTAGTCAGTGGGCTCAAATGCGGGTGTCAGTAGGGAGGTGCTATCTGTTGCTCGTGTTTCTTAATAGCCGTGGATTCTGTGGTGAAGCCATCACATAAACTTGGGGACCTCTGCCCATGTTTTAGAAATAGAGATCATGTGTGTGTTTCATAGACCCAGAGCCATAATTAGTCAGAGATGGAGAGGGAGATCAGAGTGGGAATCTGGGATTCCAGATTCTAGATTCCAACTACTGTATCATTAACTTTTATTCGGAAATAAATGGGAATTCCTAGGCCATGGTTGGATACTCCCAGTAGCTGAGCCTTCTAATTTTAGTGGTCCTTTTCATATAAAATGGTAAGCTCCTTAAACAACAACTCTTACAGTAAAGAGATTTTAAGTGGCTTCTAAGTGGCCTAGCATCTAGAAATTGAAGAAAGGGCAAAATGCAAACCACGCCTTGAATCATGTTTGCAAAAAAATGTGCCAAGTTCTTTTATTATTCCAGTGTCATTATAAACTTAATTGCTGCTATGTCAGCACTTACATCAGAACCAATAGCGTATTAAACTGTTCTTGTTTGTACCAGTTCCATGGTAACTTGGTGAGTTAGGAATAAGTGGCAGCGTGACGTCTGGTCTATAGAGTGATTTCATCGTGATATGAGCCCTGCATCACCATCTATGGAGAAATATCATATGCTCTTCTCAACACTCGGAGTGATAGGAGCTAAGACCCTGGGTTGCTGGTCTGACCTAGAGGTTTAGCTTTATGTTAGAGTACAGCAATTTCTTGATAGTACTGGCAGGTTTAACTATGCGTTTTCTTTTTCTCTTTCTTAATGAAAAGAAAGGATGGTTTTTTGAAAGCTTTATAAATAGCCCTTTGATATTGGATGTATTTGTCACTCTCCACTTTGCCCTCTGTGGACCTACGCAAATCAGATGAGTCATTTCATCTGTGCCCATGGTGGCTTTGAATTCTTGCTTGTTTTCACCGTCTCCAGGTCCTTTTAGGGCTTCCGGTTGCCATATCTCTATTTTTTTAGTTGTATAAATATGTTACTTGATTGGAAAGTAGTGCTGTGATCACATAGAAGTTTCCTTACCCTTGTTTGTCCATGGGCGCTCCCAGGGTGCCTCATTAACTCATTAACTGTATGTTTTATGCTTCTGCTGATAACATTAAAGTTAATTTTCAGAAATTAATTATGTCATTTTATTTTACCCTGCCAGTTTGTGTGTGTGTTATTCTGAAGTGTTTGGGTGGAGTAAAGATTGATTTGCTGTGAAAATAATTCATTAGGAACTGCCTTGTCATTGCCTGTTTTTAAAACAGGAATTTTGTGTCCCTTCTCTTCTTTGTGCTACAGCATTTTGAGAAGACTAGGCATTATTTTTATTTTTAAAATTCACAGTCTGATTCTAGAACATCCCCCCCCCAAAAGAAACCTCTTACCCAGTAAGCAGTCTGCCCATTTCCCTTCACCCCAGTACCTGGGAACCATTCATTTGTTTTGTGTTTCTATAGATTTGCCTATTCTAGGTGTTCATGTAAATGGGTCATACATATGTGGCTTTTTGTGTCTGGCTTCTTTCACTTAGCTGAATGTTTTCAAGGTTCATCTGTGTAATACCACATAGCATTTATCACTACTTCATTTCTTTTTATAGCGGACTAATATTCCATTATATGGATATTCCACATTTGTTTCTCTACTCATCAGCTGCTGAACATTTGGGTCATTTCTGCCTTTTGGCTATTATGAATAATCCTGCTATTTACATTCACAAGTTTTTGTTTGAACATCTGTCTCATTTCTCTTGGATATATATGTAGCAGTGGGATTGGTGGGTCATATGGTAATTCTGTCTTTTAACTTCTCAAGTAACTGCCAAAGGGTTTCCACAGCAGCTGCGTTGTTTTACGTTCCCACTAGCAATATTGGTCGTTCTAATTTCTCTGAGACTTTGCCAACACTTACTTTCTATTTTGATTTTAGCCATTGTAGTGGATGTAAAGTAGTATCACATTGTAGTTTTTATTTGCATTTCCCTAATGACTAATGTGAGGTTGAACATCTTTTCATGTGCTATTGGCCACTAAT
The DNA here is from genome assembly GCF_036850995.1 of Saccopteryx leptura. NCBI lineage: Eukaryota > Metazoa > Chordata > Mammalia > Chiroptera > Emballonuridae > Saccopteryx > Saccopteryx leptura. The sequence goes on along the minus strand of NC_089508.1, from coordinate 162,494,926 downwards.
GTATCTTATTTGGAGAAATGTCTATGTAAGTTTTTGCTGATTTTTAGATTAGGTTGTATGTCATTTTGTTGTTAAATTGTAAGAAAATAAAAATTCTTGACTTGCTTGGCCAGACATTAGTATGGGACTGACTTCAGGCTTTTGCTGTGCATACCTGTGTGCTAATCTTGCCCCCATAGCTGAGTCAGTTACACCTCCACTTCCAAGAATGCAAGGTGTTCCCTTACTTCCTCTCTCAGCGGGCACACCCTATTCACCTACCCTTTACCATGCCTACAGGCCAAACTCCTCAGTAAACACTGTTGATCTGATCTGGTAAGACTAGGGCAAACTAGGGACAAACTGTAACAGTAAAACTTGTTTTATATGCTTATTTGGAGACTTGAAGAGTTTTAATAGTCTTTACTGACTTGGCTTTCTGATTCTGGAGAAGCAGAAATAAAACAAACAATGAATATTGGGAAATTTCTTGCTTTTGTAAAATAGATTTTCATGAGATTTCTTTATTATGTACTGTGTACATTTATTTATATATTTTTTCACCTGTGATGGATGGAACGTAGGAAAGTATTCTGTCTGGGCCGTAATTTTAGAGTTTTTTTATTTTTGTTTCATTTTAGAAAGGAGTTGGAGACCCCAGGGCTGTGTTACTGGTGGTAGTCTCTGCATCCTTTTCCTATATCCTTTAGTAAGTTCCTAAAACGGACAGGTACTTGTCAAGTTTATTACACCGTCAGTACATTTATACTCCACACAATTCATAGCTGTGGCATTTAGTAGTCTCTGAAGGACATTCTCTTTGCTCCTTTATTTCCTGAATGAAGCATTTCAGCTCTGCTAATCATTGCCTTGGGCATAATTATACTGACACTTCTACAACTCTTGTGTTGGATCTGTGCAGAGCCCAGTGTCTCATTGAAGACAGGAAGTAAAATTATTTGTCCTGACACTTCAGTATGTGTGCTCCTGGGGCTAATCTGTGACAATTCATATATCAGGTCATTTTCCTTCATGGCGTTTTTGGGTCAGGTCTCAAATAGCCATAGAGAGGCCACTGTAATTTTTAGTGATCTCATCCTTTTCCCTGAACTATTCTTCTCTTGGTTTCTGACACATTTTCCTCCCGTGTAGTGTTATTTGCTGGTTCCACCTCTTTTTTTTTTCTTAAGATTTTTTTATTGATTGATTTTTAGAGAAAGGAGAGAGAAAGGGGAGGGGGTAGGAGTGGGAAGCATCAACTCATTGGAGTGGGAAGCATCAACTCATTGTTGCTTCTCATTAGTTCCTTGACTGGGCAAGTCCAGGGTTTCAAACTGATGATGACCTCAGCATTCCAGGTCGACATTCTCTGTGCTGCACAATTACAGGTTTGGCCGCCTCTTCTTTTCAGTCTTACTAAATGTTGACTTTCTGCAAGACTAGGTAATCCTCTTATTCTGTGTTCTTTCTCTAGAAATTTCAATATTCTTATAGCTTCAGGTACTATCTGTATGCAAAATTGTACTTCTAGCCCAGACTTCTATGAACTTCAGACTCATTCTAGTTTTCTTCTCACGTTTCACTTGGATGTCTTACAGATACCTTAAACTAAGGTGAGCAACTTTTTTACAATGAAAAGGAGGACAAAAATAAATAGAAGAAAACAATATTGTAAATAAAAGAAACATCTTATTCATTGCAACAATAATATACTATGATAAATACATAATAAAAACATTTGTAATATTTTATATTGTAATTATGCTTACATGCCTATTAATTTTTAATAATTGTAAGAAAAAGTATTTAGTAAAACTAAATATCAAACAAAACCACTAATTTGGAGTGATATTCGGGTGTATTTATCATTTTCTAATTAAAAAAGTCTGTTTTATGCAACTATTTAATCAAAATGCATTATTAATAGATATGGTTTGAGGTTAGATTTCTACTTTAAAACTTGAATTTTGGGAAAATACTTATAAATAAAATTATATGTATTTGAAATTATTAAATAGATAATGAATTAATAAAACATGAATTATGCTTACCTATGATTGAATATTCACTGAGAAAGAAATAATCATGAGTCTACAATGTCGTATGTGCCATGTTGTGTTTCAGTAAGAAGTACACAAAACCATTTGTGCACTTGGTATATCATGCGTTCTCTCAAGGTCTCCCATGTGGAGCGCATGCGTCTCATAATCCCATCTCGCCGCACTGTACTGATCCTTGACGAATTGTCATGTCAAATACGAATACGTCACATCACACGCAATGGATCGACTCTGCATCGATAGAATATGGACATTTATAGCTTAGTCTTCCAATATCAAAAAGGAGGACATGTAGGAGAACACTTTTCTAGGGAGAACGTAACTTACAAAAGAAGGACTGTTTTCCCTAAAGGAGGATGATTGGTCACCTTACTTAAACTCAAAGTGTCTGAAACTAAACTCATGTTTCCTTCCAAATCTGATCATCTTAAGAGTTACTCTTGACACACACCTGCCACATAGCCCCTCCCCCACAACTTCTAATACCTAATGAAAGTTATAGTGAAGTACTTGGCCAAGTCCTCTTGTTGATTTTTCTTATGAATATTTCTTAACTCTACCTCTTTTTCTCCATTTCCATCACCACCACTAAGATACCATTGCCTCTTTTCAAGGCTATTGCAATGGCCTCCTAATAGGGTTCTCAGCATTCACATGTGGACTCTCTAGTCCAGTGCTTCCCAACCTTTTTTATATCACAGCGCCAGGAAGTTGTACATGATTCATTGGGGTAGTATGGACAAAGGGTGTTCAAGGTTAGAGGCAACTGCTTAGAGTGGCTTTGTTTGCCCAGTCACTCTAGGGACTAAAGAGGTCAATATCTTGGGCACATATGTTACCTATTCATGATACAAAGGGCATTCTGTGGGAAGCTCTGTTCTAATTCATTCTCTGTGCTGTAGCCAGAGTGATACTTTGTTTTCAATGGAAATTTGATTTTTGTCACTCCTACTTAAAATTTGGTGGTTTTTCATTATCTTGAAGGTAAATATTAAATTTTTTACTGTGTCATAAGACCCTGCATGATATGACTTAGCCTCATTAGCCTCACCAGCCTCACCCTTCTGTGTTTATTCATTCTCATATATTCATATTCTCCCCTTCCTTCTCCCCGTCCCGCTCTCTCCCCTTCTCTCCCTCTCCCCCTCCCCTTTCTCCCCCTCTCCCCTCCCTCTCTCTCCCCCCTCCATATTCCTCCCCCTCTCTCTTCCTCTCTATCTCCCCCTCTCTCTCCCCCTCTATCTCCCCCCGTTCCTCTCCCCCCTCTCTTCTCCCTCCACCCCTTCCCCCTTCTTCTCTCCCCCTCTCCCCTTCAGCCTCACTGACTGTCATTTAGTTTCCGGATGTACCATGCTCTGTTTGACCATTGCAGGTGCTGTTCCATTTGCCTAGAATTGCTCTTTCCCACACTCTGACTTCTCCACTTAGTTAGATTCCTTCTTATCCTTCAGAGCTGCTTCAGAAGTGTTTCTGTGATTTCCTTGACTATTTCAGGTGTATCCTTCATTAGACACCGTGCTTTCCTCTCAGAGTCCTGTTCCAATGGTAGTTAAATGGCCGTATGCCCTGCATCGGTATAGTTTCTGAATAAGTGTGTGATTGCTCCCTGCTCTAATCCCTGTGCTTGTTGGGTATAACATATTGGTTGCTCAATAGATGTTGGTTAAGTGAATTATGAGTTAATTCTTGGTGCTGGGAATGAAGCATTAATCAAGTCCAACATGGTCCCTGCTCTTATGGGGCTTATAATCAGATACAGATAATAAAGAAATAAGCAAGGAAGTATCGTGTAGCAAAGGTGATGTTTTAGAGAGTTATTGCTTTAAATTGAGTAATCAGGGAAGTCTTCTTTGAAAATGTGAAATTTCAGCTAAGCTCTGAATGAAAAGAAACAGCCAGCCATTTAAAAGTATCTTGAGGAAGAACATTCCAGTGGAGGGACAGGTGGTGCCTTAAGGTTGGAATCATTCTGATGGAGCTGTGTGAGCAGGCAAAGAGGGGGAAGGAGGTTGGAGGGCTTGGCAGGGGCCAAATAGTGCAGGGCCTTACTGCCCAGGGTAAGGAGTTTGGATTTTATTCTGATTGTCATAGGAAGACATTACAAGGTTTTGAGCAGAAAGTAATCTGATTTACATATTAAAAATTCATGACAAATGTTCAGGCCAGGATGATGGTGGTTTGGATTAGGATGATAATAGTGGAGCTGGATAGAAAGAAGAATATGATTTCAGAATATATGTGGAACTAAGAGTTGTTAATGCATTGGATAGGGAATATGGGGTTTGATTTTATCTGTATAGAACATATACATATTTGTTTAATCATGTAGATTTGTTTATACACAGAACATATAAAAACCTTGGCTAGGTCTTGATGAGTTAGAGCATTGTCCTGAAACACAAAGGTTCTACAACCTCTGGGTTCAATCTCTGGTCAGGGCACATATAGGAAGCGACCAATGAATGAGCAACCAAGTGCAACAACAAACGAATGCTTCTCCCTCTCTCCCTCTTCCTCTCTCTGTCTCTCTTTCTCTCTCTGGCTCAGTGGATAGAGCATCAGCCTGGAATATGGATGTCTCAGGGTTTGATCCCTGGTCAGAGCATATAGGAGAAGTGACTACAGTATCTGCTTTTCCTCCCCTCTCTCTTCCTCCTCACTCCCTCCTCCATCCTCTCTCCTTCCACTCTCTCTCCTCTCTCCCTCCTCTCTCCTATCCCCTCTCCTCTCCTTCTTCTCTTCTCTCCCTCTACTCCTTTTGTAGCCAGTGGCTCAGTTGGTCCAAGTGTCGGCCCCAGGCTCTGAGGATAGCTCAGCTGATCAAGCAGCCACAGATGGGGTTTGCTGGGTGGATCATGGCTGGGGTGCATACGGGAGTCTGTCTCACTATCTCCCTTCCTCTCACTTAAAAAAATAAAATAAAATAAATCAGTTAAAAAAATCTAGGCTAGACTCAGGAAGGAGGGGTGAAAGTTGGTGGAAGAAATATCAATAACTTAAGATATACAGATGACATCATCTTATTGGCAGAAAGCAGCAGTGATTTTAAATAACTTCTGATGAAAGTGAAAGAAGAACGTACCAAAGCAGGACTTCATTTGAACATCAAGAAGACAAAAATCATGACTACAGAAGAAATACACAATTTTAACACAGACAACGAAGATTCCAAAATTATTGCAGATTTTGCTTACGTTGGTTCAGTGATCAATTCAAATGGAGACTGCAGCCAGGAGATGAGAAGGCTGAGATTCAGAAGGGTAGCAATGGAAGAATTAGGAAAGGTCACTAATATCAAAGATATGTCATTAGAAACTAAGGCGAAGATCATCCATGCCCTCGTATTTCCAATTACTGTGTACAGATACAAAAGTTGTACAGTTAAAAAGGCTAATATGAAAAATTGATTCACTTGAAATAAGACGTGAAGAGAGCCCTACAGATACACTGAACGGCCCTAAAGAGGAACAAGTGGGTTTGGAACAAAATACTCCTGAAACATCGCTGGAGACAAAAATGTCAAAACTGAAGCTGTTCTACTTCAGGCCATGTTCTTTTGGAAAAGACAGTAATGCTGGAAAAAATAGAAGGCAGCAGGAAAAGAGGAAGACCAAATGAAAGATGAATTTGACTCCATAAAAGAAACCATAGACATGAGTCTATAGGAGCTGACCTGAGAAGGGCTGTTGAGGCCAGGGCATTGTGGACATCACTCATTTATAGGGTAGCCAGGAGTCAGAGGCGACTCAATGGCATGTTGTAACATATGCTGAGTCTAAAAGAGAAAAGGCCTGACCAGGTGGTGACGTAGTAGATAGAGCGTCAGCCTGGAACACTGAAAACTCAGGCTCGAAACCCTGAGGTCACCGGCTTGAGTGTGGGCTCATCCACCTTGAGCGTGGGATCATAGACATGACCCCGAAGGTAGCTGGCTTGAGCCCAAGGTTGTGGGCTTGAACAAGTGGTCACTGGTTTGGCTGGAGCCCCCCAGTCAAGGCACATATGAGAAAACACTCAATGAACAACTAAAGTGCCGCAACTATGAATTGATACTTCTCATCTCTTTCTCTTGTGTGCGTGCTAAATAAAAAAAGAGCGAGAGTGAAAGAGAAAAGAATTGGGGTGACTTCTAGGGTTTTTTGGTTTGTTTTCTGTGGTTTTTAAGTTGAGCAATTGGATGAGTGCCATACACCGAAATGGAGAGGACTGGGAGGGGGTGGGGTCGGTATAAATCAGTTGTGTTTGTTTTGGACATGTTTGGGTTGGACATCCAAGAGCAGGGGTAATCAACCTTTTTATACCTACCACCCACTTTTGTATCTCTGTTAGTAGTAAAATTTTCTAACTGCCCACTGGTTCCACAGTAATGTTGATTTATAAAGTAGGGAAGTAACTTTACTTTATAATATTTATAAAGCAGAGTTACAGCAAGTTAAAGCATATAATAATAATTACTTACCAAGTATTTTATATCGGATTTTTGCTAAGTTTGGCAGAATAAATCTTTATAAAACAACTTACTATAGTTAAATCTATCTTTTTATTTATACTTTGGTTGCTCCGCTACCGCCCACCATGAAAGCTAGAACGCCCTAGTGGGCGGTAGGGACCAGGTTGACTACCACTGTCCAAGAGGATATATTTTGTGAGCAATCGGATATGTAAATCTGGAATTAAAGGTAGGTTAGGATTGGAGATACAGTTTGAGAGTCATTTAAATGTTTAAAACAATGAGACTAGATGAGAGTTTCTAAGAGAAAGTGTGGATGGGGAAAAGGGAAGTTCTGGGACAGCTTCCTGGAAAATGTCAACATTTTGAAGTTGAGTGGAGGAGTTGTCAGCAAAAGAGAACTTAGAAAGTGTATAGCCTGTGATGTAGGAGGAAAATAGGAGTGTGGTATCATGACAGCTAAGAGAAGCAAGTATTTTAAGAATTGTGTTGAATGCTATTGATGAGTAAGAATGGGTTGAGTAGGAAGAGAAGAGAGAAGTCGCTACTGCTTTGGGCAATATAGAGCTCATTGGTGAGCTGGACCACAGTCAACTTAATAGAGTAGGCGGACATGGTTAGAACGTTCTGAGGAACAGATGGGAATTAAGGAAGTGGAGGCAGCTACTAAAAACAAATGGTTCAAGAATTTTTGCTACGAAGGGGAGCAGAAAAAGGGGGCAGTTCCTACAGGGGAATGTGAGATCAAGAAAGATTTTAAAAAAATTTAAATTGATTTTCAGAGAGAGGAAAAAGATCCATTGATTTGTTGTTCCACTTATTCATTGGCTGATTCTTGTATGTGCCCTGGCCGGGGATCGAACCTGTGACCTCAGCACAATGGGATGATGCTTTATCCACTGAGCCACAGAAAGACAGGGAGGAACATCGATCCACTCCTGCATGTACCCTGACTGGAGATCCAACTGGCAACCTCTGTATTTTGGGATGATGCTCTAACCAGCCGAGCTATCTGGCAACTCTCTCCATTTTAACAACAGGTAAAGAAGGGAGTGTATGTATAGGTGGAGGCCAGGAAGTAAATCTGGTAGTAGGAAGAAGAGGGAGTTCTCATCAGATTTTCTCAGTGAGCTAGGGATGAAAGGGGTGGGGAGGAGGGGAGAGCATATAGGAGAGTTGAAGAGAACAAGTTATGAAATAGTTATTTTGGAGAGCAGACAAGTGAACATATTAAAGAAATTTAATAGAATTTTTGGACAGTGTCGAGTGCCCATTTAGATTCAAGGTCCTGAATTTAAAGGGAAACTATTCAGCACAGTTAAGTGTTTTTTACCAGCAGTATGCTGCTGTTCAGGTACAAGCATGAGTTAGGTAGCTGGTTGGGTTTAAGTTGGGTTGGCATTCAGCCAGGCCAGTGCAAGCAGAAGGAGAGGGGGGCAAAAAGGAGACAAGGATCTTTACAAGGGAAAAAATATGATGGATGGGAAGCTAAACAGGGCAGGAGGGGAAAGGCCCTGGAAGCATAACGGGTAATGAAAAAGTTGTTGCTGAGCGATGAGGTTGAAGAATTGCTGGAGCGATATCGGACAGAAGTAACCTGAAGAACTGGGAAGTGGAGGTGGTGAAACTGAAGTTTCAGAGGCAGTGCCGTTAGTGGTATTGACAGGATTGCCAGGGTATGGCCACAGGCTGGGTTGCTGAGTTGAGGCAAAGTAAAAATTGTAAGGGGAAAGGAGGTCATGGGATTGATGGATCATCTACATTCTTATTGAAGTCCCCTTGAGTGGCGCAGCCATGGGGAGAGGAAGACAAGTGAGGGGCGGTCCCCAGGGATGCTGGTGAGACTGCCGTGAGGACGGGGGAGACGGTGAAGAAGCATGATGCACAGATTTCAAGAACCAGAGTTTTTGGAGGGACAAAGGAGAAATGGTTTGGCAGTTGGCTGAAGGGGTGAATACAAGGATGGATGGATGGAAATTTTTGCTTTTGTTAGGTAGCTCTCATTGAAAATTAAAAATCTCTGAAATCTCGAACTGTTGGACTCAGTTCTACTCTTCAAAAACTCCCTCTTTTCTTGGCTGGTGGTGGCGCAGCACTCCATCTGAAGTGCTGAGGTCGCAGGTTCGAAACCCTGGGCTTGCCTGGTCAGGGCACACACAGGAAGCAGTCAGGGAACAAGTAAAGTGAAGCAGCTATGATTTGATACTTCTTGCTCCCCCGCCCCTCTCTCCTCTCTCTCTCTGTAAAATCAATAAATAAAGTCAAAGGGAGGGAGAGAGGGAGGCAGGCCCTGGCTGGTTAGCTCAGTTGGTTAAGAGCATCATCCTGAAACGACAAGGTTGCGGGTTCAATCCCCCTTCAGGTCACACATGGGAGCCACCAATGAATGCACAGCTGAGTGGAACAACAAATTAATGCTTCCCTCCTCTCCCACCCCGCCCCTTCCCCTCTCTCTAAAAATCAGCTAAAAAAGAAAAGGCCTGGCTGGATAGCTCGGTTGGTTGGAGCATTGTCGCACACTGCAGACGTTCCCTCTTTGCTCCCCAGGCAGGGCACACACAGGAGCAGCCTGATGTTCCTATCTCCCTGCCTCTGTCTCTCTAAAAATAAACAAAACCAAAAGCCTTTCTCCTTTTTAAGAACAGAGATTGACAAACTATAGCCTGCTGGCGGTTTCTGGCTTGCGGCTTGTCTTTGTGTTTGTAGCACACAGCTATCCACGTTCATTTATGCCGCACCGTTGTGTACATACTGGCTACGGTGGCTACAATGGCAGGTTGAGTAGTTGTGACAGAGACTACACCACAAAGCCGAAGACACTTACTAGCTGGTCTTTTACAGAAAACGTTGGCTGGCTTCTACGTTTGAACAGTGGTTCTTAAATGCTGGTGTGCCCCAGCATCACCTGGCGGGCTGTGAGAACAGGCCGCTGGGCCCCACCCCAGAATTTCTGATTTAGTGGGTCTCAGTTTGGGCCCAAGAATGTGCATTTCTCGTAAGTTCCCAGGTGTTGCTTGTGCTGCAAAAATTTCCAGGAAGCTCACTTTTCTACTTAACTTCCCCGGGTTGTCTGATGGACTGGGCTTTCTCTGGAAGCCGATGCGTTAAGGAGAGAAAGAGTAGGTAGAGATCACCTCAACCCTAGCAGGACTGTGGGGCCCAACTTGTTTGGAGGACATAAGTTCCCACACCGGTGTTTCTGCTATAAGGTGCTCGAGTCGTGGAAAGTTTTCTGGGACAGATTGAGCATGTTTTTCATTTGGGAGTCTGACCCTGTACAGTGCTCCTGTCAGTCTCTTGGGTAAAAGAACACCTGGGAGAGAAACAAGGTCAGCCGGCCGAACTGATTCAGCTCTTTCAGCAGAGGAACCTCTTGAAGATGCTCTGAAAGCAGTTTCTAAAAGACGCAGAGACAGTAACCCCTTCTTAGATTTCTCTGTGTTCTCATGCTCCACGCCAGAACTGCTTTCCCTTTCTTGGAGCTTGTTTCCTAGTCATATAGTTCAGAGTTGCCCTATGCTTAGTTGCGTCCTTAATGCTGAAGTGAATGTACCGGATGAGTCCACAAGTTGGCCCTGTGCTTGGATCAGTGCTCTGAGCTTTAATTCCAGGCAGGCCCGGCCTCTCCTGCCTCTGCTGAGGCTCTGCCCTCACAGCTCCGGCAGCTCCTGCGTACTGCTCGTCTCCCTGTCTGACTTCTCTGACTGTGCCCCTCATTGCATTTCTTTTTCTGCTCTTCTTCCTCCTCTTTTCTGGCCTTCTTCACATTTTCCCCTTGTCTGCCAGCATGTGCTTCCTCAGCCCTCAGTGAGTTCTTGGCCTCTTGCTAAACTTCCCCAATGTGGGCAGCTGGCATCCTCTGGCCATTTCACAGTTCTGCAAACTGAGAGGACATGAGAATCATTGAGGCTCTTAGGTTTTTAATTTGGAAGTCATGGGAGAGACAGTGAGAAGGTAGCCTTTGCCTCGAGTTTTCTGATTAATAAGAGAGCTTGAAGTTGGCAGTTGTCTATAGGAGCTGTGGATTCAGCAAAGGCAGACAAACTCCAGGTCAGCCCTGGCCAGGCAGCTCAGTCGGTTAGAGTGTCGTCCTTATGCACCAAGATTGTGGGTTCGATCCCATCAGGGCACATACAAGACTCAACCAATGATGCATAAATAAGTGGAACAGCAAATTGATGCTTCTCTCTCTCCCCCTTTCTACCTCCCAACCTCCCTCTCTCTCCCTTCCTTTCCTTTCCTTCCCTCTCTCCCTCTCCCTCCCCCCCTCCCCTTCTCCCCTTTCTTCCCCTCTCCCTCCTTCCTTCCCCTTCCCCCCTTTCCCTTTTCCCCCTTCCTCTCCCCTACCTCTCTTCTCTAAAAAAAATAATAAAAATTTTAAAAGGAGACATGGAGCCTGACTAGGCGGTGGCACAGTGGATAGATTGTCAGACTGGGACACAGAGGACCCAGGTTCAAAACCCCAAGGTCACTGGCTTGAGCACGGACTCACCAGCTTGAGCGCGGGGTTGCCAGCTTGAGCGTGGGATCACAGACATGACCCCGTGGTCGCTGGCTTGAAGCCCAAGGTCACTGACTTGAGCAAGGGGTCACTCACTCTGCTGTAGCCCCCTCCTTCCTGTCAAGGCACATATGAGAAAGCAATCAATGAAAACTAAGGTGCTGCAATGAAGAATCGATGCTTCTCATCTCTCTCCCTTCCTATTTGTCCCTATCAGTCCCTGTCTCCGTCACCAAAAAAAAAAAAAAGACATGGAGCTCAGAGCAGAGGGTCTCTGAGCACAGATCTCACAGAATAACAGGAGCAAAGGGAACCAAGACTGCCGGGTCTGCTGCCCCTGCAGACTGGAGTGGAGGCAGGGGCGAGCCAGGTCTGCTTTCTGCTGTGTCTCCCCCCTCTGTGCTCCACTGTACCTGTCTTATTTATTTTGTCTGTAAGACAAGAGTTCATTTGAAGAAAGAATTCTGTGACTAAAGAAAAATGGGGGAGCCTGATGAGGCGGTGGCATAGTGGATGGAGTGTTGGCCTGGGATGCTGAGGTCCCAGGTTTGAAACCCTGTGATCACTTGCTTGAGCCCAAAGGTTGCTGGCTCATCTGGTGTCTCCCCCCCCCCCCCCCCCGGTCAAGGCACATATGAGAAACAATCAGTGAACAACTAAGGTGCTACAACTATGAGTTGATGATTCTCATCTCTCCCTTCCTGTCTGTCTCTCTCACTAAAACAAAAACAAAAAAGGATAAAAACAAAAATGGTGGAGTAAGGACACTGGTATTGTCCAAATCAATACCAGTAGAGCGTGAGAGGGGAAAACTCTTTTGTACCCCAAGGAATGGCCCACTGGAGAAGTATTCATGCAGAGAAAGAGAGGAAAGACTGCCTAAGAAAAAAAATCTGTAGAATGCGTCACAAGATGAATGACCTCAGGAGTCTATTTGAGAGATTGTGTCACGTCAGAGAAGTTCTGGGGATTGAGCCTCTTCCCTCCATGAGAAGATCAGAATGAAGCACCAGCCCCTCAGTCTGACTCCTGGAAAGAACCTCAAGCTGATGAGCAATAAGTCCAACCATTTCATTTCCCCGGCCTCGCTGAGCCCACAGGAAGTCTCAGAATTTCACATGAGAACAAGGCCCCACAAGAATGTCGCTGCACCCAGAGCTCTGTGGTTTGATGCCACTAGACAGTTTCCTAGGGAAAGGGTTCTGAGAAGATTGCTCAGCAAGACAGAAAAATGCTGCAGCGAGGCCAGCAGATGCCTCCCCAGGAGCCTGGTGGAGGCTTGGGTGTAAAATGCCTCCTGGAGTTTATACAGCACAGCTCCCTTGTCGCTCACAGCAGCCTGTTCCTGAGCGGTTTCTCTAGGATTTCCCACTTCAGCACATGGGGAACTGGGGTGGTTTGTTTTAGTTTGACAAGGTGGCCTGATAAGTGAGGTGTGAGGGCCTGTTCTGCTTGGGGGAGTAAAGTTTCTATTTTTAAAGATTTTATTTGCAGAGAGGAGGGCAGGGGAGGAACGAGAAGTATCAACTCGTAGTTACTTCACTTTAGGTTCATTGATTCCTTGTTGTACGTGCCTTGACCAGGCAAGCCCAGGGTTTTGAACCAGCGACCTCAGCGTTCCAGGTCTAGTCTCTGTCCACTGCGCCACCACAGGCCAGGCGGGAGTGAGGTTTTGGTGTCCCCAGTGGGATCAGTGAGGTTTGGGTTTTAGTCCTATGTATAATCAGGGGCAGAGGTTAGAGGGTAGTGCTGAAAACTGCAGACTCCCTTGGAGGAGGATGGCTCGTTTCTTTCTGCCTTTGCTTTCTTTGGTGGGTGTTCCTCAGTCAGGTCGGCAGGGAGAACTAAGAAGGGGTAGTGTACGTACAAATAAATCACTGAGGACTCATTTCCCATAATAGATGCATTTTTATTCAGTAGGTCTTGAGTTTCCCTTATTCATCCTTCTGGACTCTGAGGCTATATCAGCAAACAGAACAAAGTCCTGCCCACGTGGACCTTTTCTCAGAAGGGAGGACAGGCAGACAGCTTCTGCTTCCGGTGGTGAGAGGTGCTCTGGAGGAAAGGCAGGGTGAGAAAAGGGAGTATGGAGCTGCACGTAATCAAGAGAAAGGCCTTTCCCATAAGGTGACGTTGAGAAAGGACTGAAGGAAGTGAAGGAGCAAGTAAGTGGCTCTTTGAGAAAAAGAGGTCCTGTGCAGAGAGCTGAAGCGCAAAGGCCCAGCTGGGGCCGACAGGTGGGCTGGAGGGACAGTCGGAGGCTGTCAGAGAGTCAGTGAGAACAAGACGACATGGCTTTTTGAAAAAACTTTGCCTTTTACTTTTGAGTAAAACACACAGGAGGGTTTTAAGTGTTAAAAGATGACTGTGGCCACTATGGAGAAGAAACGGAAGTGGGTCAAGGGCAGAAGAAAGGAGACCACTTACGAGGCTGTTCCTTAAGGTCACATTCTGGATACATTTTGAGATAGGGCCATCAGAAGAGTCAAAGATGACACCAAAGTTTTTGTCTTGAGCAATTGCAGGAATGGAGTTGTCATTTACAGAAATGGGGAAGTAATTTTAGAAAGAAGCTGTGGAGATCCAAGGAGGAAAACATTTGACTTAATCTGCGGTTCCTTAATCCCCATTCTCTCTGACAGTCTGGTTTGTATTTGGGTGGGTTGTACCAGTTTTGGTAGGGAGAAGAATGGGCGCGTAATACTTTTGGGGGTCCTTACCCGTGTTACCCGTGCCTGTATAGTTCAGTGTGGTCAGAGGCTGTGGGTTCAGAAGAGCTTGGGGTAGACTGTCTCTGGGGGCATCCCTCATTTCAGGGGCTATGCTGCTTTCCTAGGGCTGCATAACTATTTACCACAAAGTGGGTGGTTTAAGGCAACAGAAATTTGGTCTCACAGTTTTGGAGGCTAGAAGTCTGGAATCAAGGTGTTGCACAGTTGCAAAGTGAAGGGTCGTCTTCTGAGCTCCTGGTGGTTGCTGACCACCCTTGGCCTTCTTTGGCTTATAGATGCAGCCCTCCATCTCAACCACCATTGATGCATGGTGTTCTCCCTGTGTGTCTCTTTGTCTTCATGTGGCCTTCTAAAGACACTAATCATTGGATTTAGGGACCTGCCTGATCCAGTATGACCTTATCTTAATTTGATTTCATCTTCAAAGACCCTATTTCCAAATAGGTCACATTCACTGTTACCAGGGGTTAGGACTTCAACATACTGTTTTATGAGAAAAAATTCAACCTATGACAGATGCTTTGGTCTACGTTCAATTATGAGAGTCTTTGGGGCTTAGATGTGTTTGCAAATGAGACAGGGCCTATTGAAATACAGTTAGAAAACAGGTCCCTCTGTGCGAGGGATGCTTCATTGTTGGGCAGATAAAATATATTATGCTCACTTTGTTAAAGACAGCCCTGCCCACATGGAAGCCCATCGCCCAGGTGATATTAATGTGTGTTGGGGGTGGGCTGTGGGCTGTGGGCTGTGGGCAGGCAGGATCCATGTAGCCTGGGGCTTGGTTTTAGGACTAAGCCTTTCCCACCCTTTTTGATGTGGGGTGGTACAATTCCATCCTGCCTCAGATAAGTGAATTTGCATTAGAGACTTCCCTATTTTGTATATTGGATTAAAGGTTTTGATTTCTGCACTATAAAGTGGGGCAGACCAGGAGCTTGCTCTCTCTCTCTTGGTTCCTGAGATTAGCATTAGAGCAGAGAGCAGAGTAAGGCCATGTGGAGGAGAGGAGAGGCAGCCAAGATGGCCGAGTGTTGAAAGAGAAGCCAGTTAGTGCAGAGTGTGTGTAGAGAGAAGGAGATGGGGAACAAAGGAGAATGAGGCTAGTGAGCTAGAGACCTTTGATTCTAGGAAACTCAGATAAGTCAGTAGCTTTGTGAGCGCTGAATGAGTGGGTTTTGGAGCCCAGTGTGTGTTTTATTAATACTTGCCCGTCGGGTGCAAGCTAGGATTAAAGGTAATGGCCCATCAGTTCTTGGCTCCATTGTTTCATTACCATCTGTCTGAATCTAATGCAAACCTGCATGGGCCAGGCAGCTGTGATGGTGGCCGGGGCTACTGGTTTTACATTTGGCATAGTCTGTGGCAGGATTTGGAGATTGGTGTGGAGCCACCACCACCTTTGAGCAGTGGAGTAGAGGACTAGCTGCTGTTATGGTTCCCCATGGCTGTCCTTTTGGGGGCCATAGGCTGGCTGACTTTTACAACCATGTGTGAGGAAACCAAGAGCTCTGTGGAAGAGGTTGTCCGGGACCTGCAAACTGAGCAGTGGAAGGAGCTGGAGCAAACATGGGAGAAAGAGATGCTGACCCTGGAGCTGGAGGAAGCACCGGAGGAGGCCGACCAGGTACACAAGATTTGTTTGAAAATGGAGCAGACGCTGGAGAAGGAATCACAGGTTCGTGAGTCGCAGCTTGCCCTGGATGTTGTGGAGAGCCAGCAGCGACAGGAGACCGGGGCTGAGGCTGAGGCTGAGGCTGAGGCTGGGTCCAGAGCTGCAAGGTCTGCAGAGCAGAAGGCGGTGGCAGCCCGGGGCTCGTGCCTGGCAGCAGGAGCTGGTGTTTTCAGTTCCTCTTTGGAGGATGAGGAGAATTGGGCTGGAGTTGCAATCCTCAGTCTCCAGAAGGTGAGAGCCCAGCAGCAAGGAGTACCTACTACGCCCCTGATAGGTCTGCGATTTTGGGACATAGGGGAGGGTGCCATCATGCTGTCCGAAACAGAGATGGAAATGCTGACTGCCATTGCCATGTGCTCCTCTTTGTGACAGTGTAAGACCTGCCAGGACGGCAGGGATGAGAAGGGTGGCTGAGGCCCCATGTGCGTGGACTGATTTCCTGGACTACGACCGGAGTGGGCACTGGCTCCTTTGTTGGATGGACTTACGGATTTTGGACCTTGTGAAATACCCTGATGGGGGTAGGGGGCGGCTTTGCTAGAGGCCCTTCCTCTGCCCCGGGAAGCTTTTTCCATGGCTAGAAAGAAGGCTGAGGACATTTTGCGCTTTTGGCAAAGTGCTCAGACTGGTGAAGTGTACCTTTTTGATTGTTGAAATTGTATGATTTGTCATGTTGTAATTTGTGTAATATGCCTAATTTTCTTGTACAGGGATGCGGTGATGTAGATTATGGGTAGTAAAGTGAGATAGGGGTGGATTGTTGGGCAGATAAAATATAATATATTATGCTCACCTTGTTAAAGATGGCGCTGCCCACATGGAAGCCTGTCGCCCAGATGATATTAATGTGTGTTGGGGGTGGGCTGTGGGCAGGCAGGATCCTTGTAGCCTGGGGCTTGTTTTTTTTTTGTTTGTTTGTTTTTTTGTATTTTTCCGAAGCTAGAAACAGGGAGAGACAGACAGACTCCTGCATGTGCCAGACCGGGATCCACCCGGCATGCCCACCAGGGGGCAACACTCTGCCCACCAGGGGGCGATGCTCTGCCCCTCCGGGGTGTCGCTCTGCCGTGACCAGAGCCACTCTAGCGCCTGGGGCAGAGGCCAAGGAGCCATCCCCAGCGCCCGGGCCATCTTTGCTCCAATGGAGCCTCGGCTGCGGGAAGGGAAGAGAGAGACAGAGAGGATGGAGAGGGGGAGGGGTGGAGAAGCAGATGGGCGCCTCTCTTGTGTGCTTCCTACCCTTTTTGATGTGGGGTGGTGCAATTCCATCATGCCTCAGATAAGTGACTTTGTATTAGAGACTTCCCTATTTTGTATATTGGATTAAGGGTTTTGATTTCTGCACTATAAAGTGGGGCAGACCAGGAGCTTGCTCTCTGGGTTCCTGAGATTAGTATTAGAGGAGAGAGCAGAGAGGAGAGCAGAGAGAGGCCACGTGGAATAGAGGAGAGGCAGCCAAGATGGTGGAGTGTTGAAAGAGAAGCCAGTTAGTGCAGAGTTTGTGTAGAGAGAAGGAGATGGGGAACAAAGGAGAATGAGGCTAGTGAGTTAGTGATTTAGTTTCCTAAATCAAATTTTACCTTTGATTCTAGGAAACTCGGATAAGTCAGTAGCTTTGTGAGCACTGAATGAGTGGGTTTTGGAGCCCAGTGTGTTTTTACTTGCCCGCCAGGTGCAAGCTAGGATTAAAGATAATGGCCCACCAGTTTGTGGCTCTGTTTCATTACCGTCTGTCAGAATCCAATGCAAACCTGCATGGGCCAGGCTGCTGTGATGGTGGTGGCCCTGGCCACTGGCCATACACCCATCTCTTGAGATGAAAAAGTTTTGTGTCTAGCAATTTTAAACTGAAGATTTAAAAATAGACAAGTTCATTTTGCATTATTTTTTGAAACTGGAAGACATCATGATATGCAGTGGTAAAATCATGAAAAATTTGTGTAACTGGACGTGGAAGACAGAAGGAATAGACATTATAGAATGAAGACTTTTGAAAATAAGAATTACTTTGATGTTGATATGAATTTGGTCTGAGTTGATACTGAATTTGTCCAGAAGCCTGGGCAATAAGTAGAAGTTTTTGCTGATATTCCAAGTGTGTGGTTTTGCCAGCGGGGGTAGCAAGGTGGCAGAGACAGATGCAGTCTCCTGGGCTGGAGCTGACTGCTGTAGGAGTGCAGGCCTGTTCCTTAGGGCCCCACGGGGCCGACGCTATGTGGCACTCACTGTCTGGCCGCTGCCCCCTTTCTGCACAACACCTGGACAAGTGCATTCTTCAGTGCTCTATTGTTGGGTGTTATAAGCATTTCCCTCTTATAATCTCAAGTACAGTCTAAGGAGTTGTTTATTGAAGGATGCTGAAATTATCACTCTGATATCACAATGATAGGATTATATTGGATATAGCAATGTGATTAAATGAAATTCTGTAGCAATAACATACATTTGTGACCAACAAATTCTGGTCACTATGAGTCTTTATGGTGCTCCTGTTTGCAAGGACTCATGTACAAGTCGGACACTTGGGAGAATGAGTAAAGAGATATGGCTGTTTCTTTTTTTTTTTTTCCTTTTTTTTTTCTGAAGCTGGAAACGGGGAGATACAGTCAGACAGACTCCCGCATGCGCCTGACCGGGATCCACCCGGCACGCCCCGGCGCTCTGCCCACCAGGGGGCGATGCCCTGCCCCTCCGGGGCGTCGCTCTGCCGCGACCAGAGCCACTCGAGCGCCTGGGGCAGAGGCCAAGGAGCCATCTCCAGCGCCCGGGCCATCTTTGCTCCAATGGAGCCTTGGCTGCGGGAGGGGAAGAGAGAGACAGAGAGGAAGCGGGGGGGGGGGGGGGGGTGGAGAAGCAAATGGGCGCTTCTCCTATGTGCCCTGGCCGGGAATCGAACCCGGGTTCCCCACACGCCAGGCCGACGCTCTACCGCTGAGCCAACCGGCCAGGGCCTGGCTGTTTCTTGTCTTCAGAAAGTTTGAAGACGAACAGGAATTGGGGGTTCACACAAAACTGATGAAGATTTGTGGATGCCACAGCATTTGGCACCTATGGGGAAAAGTCTCTATCATTGAATGAGTATCTGGGCCAAGTGGAGAAGTTAGAGGCAGGGATACGTAGAGAGGTATATTGGTATAGGCCTTGAGCCATACGGGCATTCATTTACATTTCCCTGCCAGGTCTGTCAGACCAGGCTGCTCCCCTGCCCTCTACCCTAGCCTTAGCCCGGATATTCTGGGCATTTGAGTGGTCAGCGTGAAACCACAGATGCTCATGTGAGGGTGGGTTTGAGACGGCACTGGCTGCACTTGGGCGCCTGGGCCAGGGCTCTGCACTCCTGGCTCCCGTGTGGCTCAGCCACGTGCATCCTTGTACGGGATGAGTGTTCTCAAAAAGGGAGCCTTTGGGTCGTGTCCGTTAAGCGGGAATGGAGCCACAACTATGTTCTCAGGGCAGGAACCAGTGATGAAGCCACCATACTTCTGAGGTGACTGCAGGGCAAATAATGTACAGACAATATTTCCTTTGACTCATCTTCTGTAATCCTGGTCCAGATGTGGCTTCTGAAAGTCAAGTTCTTTGTCTAAGTTGAGATGTTTAATTGAGTACTCAGATGGGAAGGAGGTAAACTTCCAGAGGTCTGTTTTCCTCAGTGTGTCACTGTCTTGGATTCCTGGCAGGCAGCAGTTTCATTAGGAAAGCAGATTTCATCCTGACTCATCTGCCTTGGTGAGACATGTGATACAGCTTTTTAGGACTCACGAAGCCTGTCATCTTGCTGGACAGAGCAGAGGGCACACTGTCCGTTCGGCAGTGGCGGCTACAGGACCTGGCCATGCCGTGGAAAACGCTGCAGAGTTTGCTGCGGGGCCAGAGCTTTGTCCTGGAATTTCCTGGCCTTTGTCTGCTTGGTACAACTTCATGTACCGAGACACCTGTTTTTAGAGTCCACTTCCTTCTGGGGAAAGAGCCACTGTCTTGCAGAGCACTCTGCTTTCTGTATCAAGTGAACTCCTCCCTGTGTGTAGGGTGAGGGGAGCAGGTGTGTGTACCTGGCACCCAGTTGACAATATGCTCCTGAAAGTCAGTCACTGGTCACAGAGAGGCTATGACCATTGGGCATAAAGTCACATGTGGCAACCCGGCCCATTCACCTAACCCTTGTTTCTCCTATTACAGCAGAAAAAATCCTATCTGGAGCGCAGTGTGAAGGAAGCCGAGGACAACATCCGGGAAATGCTGATGGCACGAAGGGCACAGTAGGAAGCCTCTGGGGGAAGCTTTTCCCTGCCAGGCCTGTCAGACTAGGCTTCCTCCTGACCCCTCCCATCCCTGGCAAGGACACGGGGCCATGTGGGGAAGTGGCCTCTGCTTTACCCAGATGGACGTTTTATTGGGATGTCTGGTAACCTGTGTTTTCTAAATCGCCCTGAGCCCCTTTCAAATTTAAGTCCTGTGTTTTTTATCTTGGCTCTGCTACCACCCTGCCTAAGACACTGCTCTCCCCTGGAGGGAAGTCGTGAAGTCCCAGAAGAAGGGAGCCAGGACAGATTGGGGAGCTCTGCCCACACCCCCTGCTAGTCATGCTGGTCAGATTAATAAAAGGCATCTGTGCCACATTGCTAAGCCTGCTTTTCTTGAGCCAAAGGATGAGAACAGAGGCAGAAGCAAGCCCTTCCTGAGCTTCGCCCTGTCCCCCGCTGGGGCTCTGGCCCTCACTCACCCTTCTGCATTGAAGCCTCCCCCTCTTCGTTTTCCCTTTCTCATCCTTCCAGTAAGCCCCTCAGGTTCCCAGCTTCCATGGAACATGCAGACTGATGGGAAAGGAGACCAGGGTACAGCTGAATTAGAGTGGGACAGCAGATCCCTGGTGGCAGTCTGCCTCAAGATTCCTTTCTTCCTTCGTCCCAAACATTCCAGAAGGAAATTTAGTAATAAACCAGCACCTCCAGGACCGTTCCCTTGGTGTGCTGGGGCTGGTGACTCTGGCTCAGGATAGCCAGTCACTCAATTTTTAGGAATTTTGTTGCAAGCCAGTTGTGCAACAACCATTATTAAAAATTAAATGATGTGGCCCTGGCCGGTTGGCTCAGTGGTAGAGCATCGGCCTGGCGTGTAGAAGTCCCGGGTTCAATTCCCGGCCAGGGCACACAGGAGAAGCGCCCATCTGCTTCTCCACCCCTCCCCCTCTCCTTCCTCTCTGTCTCTCTCTTACCCTCCCGCAGCCGAGGCTCCATTGGAGCAAAGATGGCCCGGGCACTGGGGATGGCTCCTTGGCCTCTGCCCCAGGCGCTAGAGTGGCTCTGGTTGCAATAGAGGGACACCCCGGAGGGGCAGAGTGTCGCCCCCTGGTGGGCGTGCCGGGTGGATCCCGGTCGGGCGCATGCGGAATGTCTGACTGTCTCTCCCGGTTTCTAGCTTCAGAAAAATACCCCCCCCCCCCAAATTAAATGATGTAACTTTACAATTAAGTTATTAAAGAATAAAGTTAATAAATATTCAAAACATATTCCTTCCTAATAATTAAATCTGCCCATGATCTGTGTTTTTGAGGTTAACAGTGCACTCCACGCTTCTCTGCCCAACTCCAGGACATCCTCGTAGCTTGAAATCAGCCGTGGTGGGGCTGTTGACACCATGGAAATCAGGTGCTACAGAATTGTGGGTTTTTGTTTGGGAAGAGAGAGAGCTGCTAGTTAAATATTTATAAGCACATCACTACTCAGAGGGAAGGTGGGGCAGGCAGGGGTAGGCAGGAAGCTGTCACCTGCAGTCCCCTTGGGGCTGGCGGGGCAGGCAGTCAGGCCCCGACTGCCCCAGGCAGGGGACTTGCTGCTATGGCAGTTCGGCGCCACCCTGTGGCCAAAGCTGAGATGGGCGGCCCGACTGCCTGGTGTGAATTGTGACAGCTCTTCTCTCTTGTACATGTGACAAGGGGGTGGGTGGGTGTTGGGAAGAGACTGCAGGAAAAAAATTCTTTGGGTCTGGCCCACCCTGCCTGTGGGCTCCTGATCTCCCTGCCCTGTGGGCAACAGAGCCCACAGTTACCAAGTGGCCCTTTCCTAGCTCTGGGTAAATGCAGATATGGCTTATTGATAACCCCATCTTGAGACTAGGGGAAGAATACTAACTCCACAAGGGCCCCATTACCTGTCCCAAGGCCTCCCAGCCTCTGGACCCACTTTCCTAATAAATCTAGCAGCCAGAATGAAAAGGTAAATAGGTCCCTCACCTCATACTGGACAGTGGCCACTAGCTGAGATACACAGGGCTTCAGTTTTATCTGGAATAATTCAGACAGTTGAGGTTTACACAAATTTATTGAAACATACAGGATGTTAGCAGAGAAATCATTCAGTGTTGTTACATTATGCCACTACCTTGAATGTATAATTTTAAAATTATAAATATATATTTCATAACTAAGGCTTTGGCCAAAAAAAATAGAAGGAAAGTCATTTAGCACATTTGTGAAAGGCCAATAGGAAATGGATTTTGAACATTAGAAAGATCGAGTCACTGAATTAAACAGCAACGCCCGCTAATCTAGAATCCCGCTGTGTTGAAGGCAGAAGTGTCTGCAGAGCTAGTCATTTCAGCAATCAGAAGAGATGGGGGGCAGGCACACCTTTCGGAGGTGGCTGCAGCACTGGCAGGACAGCAGGCTGGGCTGGTCAGGTGAGCATGTCCCAGAGACAGCAACAACAGAGAGCAGTCCAGCAGGCCGTGAGGCAGGTGGATGGGCCCAAGTCATCCCTTCTTTGGTCTTCTACCACATACACTGGAGTGGAGAGAGGTGAGACAGTTAGACTGAACCTGGCACGACCCTGGGCCCTATGGAACCCATGCCTCCCAGAACACGGGAGCAGCCCGGCCTTTCTGCTTGTCCTGTTGTGATGATGACTGGAGGAGGCTGTCTGAGCTCCTTCCCCTCCTCAGGACACATCCCTACAGGGACAAGCACTAGGCAACCTACACAGCTGCCTCGCACCTAGGCAGCCAGAGCTGTGATAAGAAATGTCCATTACTCTCTGGCAGTGTTGCTTTATACACTGACAAGCACTAGGCTCCGTTCCCTGCACAGCCTGGGAGGAGGTTTCTTCAGAAGCAGTTAAGCTCTCTCCCAAGCCTGCGAGTAACCAAAAGCTCCTAAAAAGGGGCTTGAATCACTAAAAGAATAACCAAGGGTCTTAGTTTTTCACACCTGGGCAGTACAGAGCAGGCAGGAGCCCGGCACACTCCGCTCCCTTTTCTCAGGAAGGAGCTGGAAATCTGAGTCCTGTCAGGATTAAGTACTCTGTTAAGAGATTTGAGTGCAAAATAAATCCATAGGGCCACCCTTACTTGTCAGCTGACTTGCAGCTGACATCAGCCTCTCTTCCCGTAAGGACATCCTTAAAATGGCGATGGTCAACCCTGGCCTCAGAGAATCTGTGGCCGCTTTTAGCAGTGAGGACTTTAAACTTTTTGGAAGTTTGTGAATACGTGAATCTTGTAAGTTAAACCAGCCCTTGCACAGTCTGTCAGTTCTATTTTTGTACATCTATTTTTATACCTCCTCCTTGGTAACTTCCTCCCTCTGGAGCCTGGTGTAGTAGCTGGAACACGCCCAGCTAGTAGTGAGCTTTCCCTGGTCCTGCCCTCCAGAGGCGTTCCTTTCCCTTCTCTCCAGGGCACACGTTTAATCTCAGTCCGCTGCCATGTGGCCCCACTCAGCAACACAAGCAAAGGACCCACCAAAAGGAAAGTCTAGTCGAAGACGACAACCCATTTATTCTTAGGCCTGATGAGGTATATTACCAGATTTAGTCTTAAGAGTAACCTCAAGATGGGTATTACCACCATTCCTGTTTCACAGGTGAGGGACTCTAGGCTTGAAGAGATTAAGTCTCTTCTTCAAACCCACGTGGCCAGCCAGGGGCAGGACCCAAACTCAGGCCCAGCTGGGGTAGAAAAGGGTCCAGGAATGAACAGGCTCCAGACAGTCATCTCTCCCCCAGCCAGAGCCCACCCTATGCACTGAAGGCCTGGGCACTCCAGACGCTAGGATCACCACAGGAGGAAAGCCCCAGGCAGGGTGTCACCTGCCATCTGCCCAGAAGATGGGCCCAAGTCCCCAAAGTCCCCTGATTCTGTATGGGCAGTTCTGGACAGGGAAATCGAGGGCACAGCTGGCTGCGGAACCCTTGCATAAGCCGTTCCTGTAGTCTCCCACCAGAGCGCTGGCTCTGCTGCCACTGCTGGAAAGGCCCCCTCCCCTGCTGGCTCTAGAAGTAGCCTGCTTGACCCAGGCCTGAGACCCAGCCCAGGGCTGGGTTGCCATGTAAAAGGTCCTGTCCCTTAAGCCACCATTTATAGAGGGTCCCACATGGGCCCGGACTCGCGCCAAGGGCCTTTCACGCACAGTCCCGCTCAGCCTCCCGACCCTGTCTCCTCACCACTTCCCTCTGTCAGAACCACTGAACCCCAGGCAGCTGAGTCAGGGAAACAAATGCCCCAGTCTCTCTTCCTCTGTCACTTTCTCCTGTAGTTCAGTTTGTCCCTGCCAGGGCGTATTTCACATGGCATACCCTGAAGCCTGGATGATGGGCACTTGGAGCTCGCTGCTCCCAGATGGGCCCACAGAGGTGTCAGTCTGGCTGCGGGACAGAGGACTTCTGACCGGAGGGCTGCGTCCGCCTTGATAGGGTGGTCGGCGCTGTACGTACCTTCGAGACCCGAATCCCTTATTTCCCGGAGCACCAAGTCTTCCAAAGCCCTGAGGATTTTTTCCTTTCCGTTAGCTGACGACAGGGCTGTCAGGATGAGGGGCAATGGGAGAGTGCATGGGGGGACAGCAGGAGTGGAGTGAGAGTGACTTGCTCTGAGGAAGGCCTCACAGTTCCTCACAGCACCACTGCCGGCCCCAGAAATGGTGCATTTTATAGCTGTATACTCCTAGATGCCTTACCTACATGGGGGGTCCGAGGCACTGCACCCCAGAGGGTGCCTGCTGTGCTGAATTGCATGGCCTCAGTCTGCCTCGACACCACCCAGCTGGCGGCCACTGCTCCTCCTCGGAGATCAAGTGCCCCCTTGTGGTCAGTTTACATACACATCAGCCAAAAGGCTAACTTTCCCATTCCCTGTCTAGTGTCTGAGTAGCCAAGACCACCCTATTCAACCAGCAGCCTGTGCCCTGCCCTAGGCAAGAAGGGACAGGGGATTCTCCATTCCCAGAAAACTGCGGTTGAGTGGAGCTCAGATCCAGGGAAACCCTTCACCGTCTTGTCTTGGCTGCCCCCAAACAGCCCTTTGGCACCCACCTTCAGTGTTCTCAGCCCAGGGTAGGGCCTAACGGGGCTTTGCCATGTGAATACAAGTGGAACAGAGGGGGGAAGGGTACATGAGCATACAGTTGTGACCCAAAGGCCTAGACTAGGTCAGAAAGACCCAGCAAGTCCTGGGTGCAGAGTAGTGTCCAGCAGAGGCTCCCACTTCCCCTCCTGCCTCTGTGCCCAACTGTTTGTGCATCAAGCCCAGGTCTTCTACAAGGTCACCAGCCCACAGCCACCTAGCCCAGCAGCACCAAGTTCTAGGACTACTGTATTGTGCACCCCAGGGTGCATTCACAAAACCTGGTTCTGGACAGGCCATAGGCAGGTGGAGTCCAGGCAGCGGGGCCATGCAGAGATAACTCTCAAGAAATGTGAGCAGAGGCCTTTTCAGCTGAAGGCTCCTTCCTGAAATCTGAAACCGCTACATACTCGGCTCAGACTTTTTAAATGATTAATCAAGTGCTGGTGGTAACTGAGCCTTATCAGGCCCAGGCCCATCCATTTGTGAATGTACCTATAGTAGTCCCAACCCAGGAAGGCTAATAAGGAGAAGCAAACAAAAAGACGGGCCTCCCACAGAGTTCTTTATCTGGGGCCTTCTTGCTCCGGGAACGGGAAAGCCACACCTTGGCCTCTTGTGGCCCGGACCAGTGATGGCACCCAGGGCTGCTCCTCAGTTGCTAAGACCACTACAGCCCCAGCACCTTCCCAGAAATGCCCTCAGTGGGAATGACAGCTTCCCAGAGGCAGCAGGCCTATAGCCTGTACTCATGTCAGTTGCCCTTAAGCAAACAGAAGACGGCCCAGCCAGCCTTCCAGAGGTGTCAGTGGATGCAGAACAGCCCTCCTTCTCAGACCAAGATGCAGGGAAGGAGAGAAATCTAAGCATTTTAGGAATAAGGAAAATCTCAAGGTAGCTAGAGGATGGATCCTGTCCCTTCCACGCAGGGCAGAGGGGAGTGCACACAACTTGCTGAGGATTCACTTCTTCGATGTGTGTGTGTGGTGAGACCACTTGTTACTCAGCACAGGGGGTGCACTGGTGAGAGCGGCCCTGCAGCAGTGCGGCCAGGCCACCTGTGCGAGCCCATGAGCACCAGGTCAGAGTGCTGGGGGGAGCGAGATGGGGAAAGGGGTGGCCAGGAATCGCAGAGGCAATCGAGGGTGTCTAGTTTTCACTGGAGGCTGAGAGTTAAGAGCAGGAGAGATTAGGAGTATCTTCCACTATCCATGTTCTCCAGGGAGGTGGGACACGGGGCTGGCAGTGTTGGCACAGCCTTAGCCCAGGCTCTGCAGCAGCGGCTGCCTGTGCCTGCTAAGCTTGGGGGCCTTCCGCAGGCCTCCTGAATCTCTGCCTGCCCTGCTTCTCATGCCTCCTCCTGTAGCTTCAGCTCTGGCCTTACTGTCTCTTCTCTGAAGCTGTGAGTCAGCATGTCTCCCAGCTCTGTCCTTCTCTCGCTTCAGTGTTCCAAGATACCCACTTCAAGGTAGAACAGTCTGGGAGCTGCACATCACTGACCGCCACCCAGCTGGTCAGTCATGCTGCCTGCCGTCACTCCAGTGTTAAGTGTTCATGTGGATTGTTGACCTGTGTGTGGGTCCCTGTTCTTCCATCTCCAGAAGTGCAGCTGCCATCACCCTATGAAAGACGGCAGTTGCTGACCAAATAACCTGAAGAGACTGGTCAGAGTCTAGGGAACCCCAGGTCCATCTCCCGCAAAGCATCCAGGATGGGGCTCAGTCACAGGCCAGCTTGTGCTTTTGCCCTGTCCACCCCATTCGGTCCTGTGAAGAGTAGACCTGGGAGCACTGACACCGAGCCAGCTGGTAAGCAGGACTGCACCGCCATCACCTCCTGGGGCCCTGTCTGTGGGCCAGACCTACTGGGGCAACTAGGACAGGTGGGGGGCCGGGAACAGCTGCAATACCGTGGATGACAGAGCTGCAGCTGAAACGACCCAGGATCATGATGGCCAGTCATTTGTTAGTAAGAGGAGGGTGCAGCTCAAAAGAGGGAAGTGACTTGACTGAGGTCACCTGGTAATCAAAGGCAGGTCCTGGCTTGTCACCCAGTCCTGGACTAGTGCTCTCCACACCAAGAGGAGGCTCACTTCACATCAGAAAGCAGCCTGGCTGGCTGGAGAGTAAAAGGCCTTTCTATGCAGGAGGGCAAGATCTAGGCCTTGCTGTGCTCCAGAGATGTCCCCAGGGGGTCAGTGCCCATTAGCTCGGAACCAGCTGGGAGACAAGGGAATGTCAGGTCTGTCCTGGCAGCCACTCACAGTCTCCAGGCAGGCGAGTGGGTGTGTTTGCGGGCTCAGAACAAGGCACCACTGGGGGCTGGGGAGGAGAGGGGGCTTGCCCCTCCCCCAAAAGAGCTCTACTTACACTTTCCTCGCCACCCACCCCTTGGCTTGCTTCATTGTTGAAGGACAGTAGCTATGTAGGTGGGCTCTGGAGGGGCACTGCCCAAGTTCCAATCCTGACATGGCCACCAATAGGCTGTGTGACCCTAAACAAGTCACAGCTTCCCTGTGCCACAGTCTTCTCACTTGAAAAATGGGAAAAAGTAGCCCTGGCCAGTAGCTTGGTTGGTTAAAGTGTCAGCCAGAAGTGGAGAGGTTGCCAGTTTGATTTCTGGTCAGGGCACATACAGGAACAGATCAACGTTCCTGTCTCGCTCTTCTTTTCCCTCTAAAATCAATAAAATAAACATATATATAAAGAAAATTGGAAAAAGTCATGCCTAAGAGCCTAGATTTTTATGACAAAAACGAGAGAATATAAAATGCTTGGCCTAGGGCCTGGCATAAAACGAGGGAGGACTTAATAACCAGAAGTCACAATGTGATGACATCCTATGGAAGAAACTGCCCAAAACTGTCTGTGATGATCATTAAGACAACATAGGAAGAACAGGACATGAAACACAGAATAGTCAAGTCAGAAGGAATGTACATACTTAAAAGACAAACTGAAGAGTAAGATATTTTTCTTATACCTTGAAAAAAAGAAGAAAGCTAATTGTGTGTGATCAGCTCACAGCTGCATCTCAGAAATTCCATCAGGACTGGTGGCCTTGTTAATTGACTCTCAGGAAAGGGACTGAATTTTCTGGGGACTAGATGGTGTCTTTAAAGAGGCAGCTTTCTCTCCAGTCTGTTTTTTTTGTCTAGGAAAAGAAAATGCAGAAATGGGGTAAAGGAGCTCGGCATTTTCTGTCTATGCTCATAGAATATTAAGGTGAAAAGACCATCCTCTTCCTCCTCCTCCCCCCACCCTCTCACCTCCCAGATGGAGATGCAGGAGACAAGGAGGTCACCGAGGAGCCTGAGCAAGTGTGTCAGAACGCACAGTGCATGTTCCTCGTGTAACACTTAGTGCAGTACTGGCAGCCACCCAAAGACACTGTCCAGGAGAGACCATGCTATTCTGCAGGCAGGAAAGTAGAACTCACCCCACTTAAATCACAGAGAAATACGCACCCCCCACCACACACGCTAGTACCAACAAAAAAAGAGGTCAAAACCAGTCCACATCCCTGCTACAAACTTGGGAGGTGGGCAGACCCTAGCTGAGGGCCTGGCTCTGTTCTTCATTGCTGGGTGACCCTGGGTAAGTTAACTTCTTGGAGCCTCCACTTCCTCCTCTGTAGAAAGGAAAGACAGTTGTAGAAGCTGCTACATGATAGAACATGGGAAAATGACAGAGACGGGTAGTAAGTCAAATGAGAATCAATGAACTAAAGTGACACAACTACAAGTTAATGCTTCTCATCTCCCTGTCTCCATCCCTTTCTTGCTAAGAAAAAGAAAAAGAAAAGGACAAAGATCTTAGTTTACAAACAGGAAAGTTTCATCATGGGGATGCTTAGTGAGATCATACAGTACCTTTCAAATGTATCCATCATCTGATACAGTCCACTGCTCATGTCCAAGAGCTAAGGACCTGAGGTGCCAGGCACTCCGACGCAGATCTACACTCATGATGCTAGCCGGGCAGCACGCACCCAGGCCCGAGGGCGCAAGGACCCGCACCCCCCAGACCTTGGGGGTGGGATGGGTCTATCCAGATGAGTTTATAAAATGAAAGACTTACAGATAATTTTAGGTTTTTTTGTAACTCTGAGGAGATAATCAAGAGCCTCTCATACTGGTGACAGAAGCCACCAAAAGGTAAGCTTGAATGGTTTACTAGGGTGACAGCCCACTTGTGTTGCACAAGATGTCAGTGAATAATCTCATATACCCAGAGGGGAAGAGAAGAGCCTTAGAAGAGCCCCTGTATCTTGTTTATAGAGTAGAAAACAGTTCTTTTATCCTGATGTCAGCCAAGAGACGGGGTGGTGGGCAGTAATGGGCAGGAGGGCACAGGGTGAGAACACAAGAACAGGCCCTTCCCAGGCACCCCACTGCTCTGTTGGAAGGCTGTATCAGACGAGAGGAACCTTGGGTGTGAGCTGGAGAAGGTATCACTATAAGGATCACAGGGGCTTGACCAAGTGGTGGTGCAGTGGATAGAGGGTCAGCCTGGGACACAGAGGGCCCAGGTTTGAAACCCCAAGATCGCCGGCTTGAACATGGGCTCAGTAGCTTGGCTGTAGGCTCCCAGTTAAGACATGGGAAAGCAATCAATGAACAACTAAGGTGCCACAACAAAGAATTGATGCTTCACATTTCTCTCCTTTTCTGTCTGTCTGTCCCTCTGTCTCTTTCACTAAAAAAATAAAAATTTTAAAAAAAGGGATCAAAGGAGAGAGTGGTGTCAACAAACATGAGGAACCCAAATGTCATGGGTTATATTACAACAGCAGAAGGAAGGAAGCAATTCATTGTATCACAAATATATTTCTAATGCAGTTTTTGAAGAAACAAGTATGAGTGGGGCTATGCCAGGCAGAAGAAATCAAGGAAAATCCAGAGGAACAAAATCTGATCATGCCCATAACACAACAGTTCTATGACCCCAGGGCAGGGAGATTCCGCTAATGGCTGGCAAACTATCATGATTTTGCTCACAAACTGCTCAGAACTGAGACTCATGAAAACCAAGGCTGTGAATGATGGTGGCTTACTTGACCCAGAGCCTGGTCTGGCCGACAAGCCCCTCATCATGCTGGTCATCTTTCCACGGCTGTTCCTACCCAATGTGACATAGACCACAGCTCATTTACTGCTAAACTTCAAAAGACACCAGTGTTGTCCGTCATAAGCTGGGCCTTGAACTCAGGAGTAATCACAACACAGCATAGGAAGGAAGGAGCACGCTTTCTTGTGTCAGAGGTTATGGCGTATTTGAACGGCGACCCATCAGGCCCCATAATGATCTAGATTTAATCCAATTCTAATCAAATTTCACCGGTAGTTTCTGTAAACTGATTCTAAAACTTATGGAAAGGCAAGAGAAGTAGAATAATTTTGAAAAAGAAGCTGGAGGAATCCTGCTACCTTATTTTAAGTAAGATTTAACATAAAGCTACAGTCAAGACAAGTGTGGTACTGGGGAAGGGACAGACACACAAATCAAAGAAATGGAACAGAGACAACAGGCCCACATAAACATGATCAACTGATATTTGACAGACACACAAAGTAATTCAATGGAGAAAGGGCAGTCTTCAAATGCTGTGAAAAAGTGGCATACCAAAAACTAATAAACCTCAACCATCTTAAACCTCACATTTTACATAAAAACCCAAGGGGGATCATAGATTTAAATGTAAAACACAAAACAAACTTTTAAAAGAAAACAATCTTCATGACCTGGGTTAGGCAAAGAGTTCTCAGACCTAACACAAGAGCATTCTCTAGTAAAGAATAAAAGGCCCTGGCCGGATAGCTCAGTTGGTTAGAGCATCGTCCCAATACGCAAAGGCTGCCTGGTTTGGTCCCCAGTCAGGGTGCATACAGGGACAGACCGAGGTTTCTGTTGCTCTCTCTCCCTTCTCTCTTTTTTTTTTTTTTTTTTTTTTTTGGTGACAGAGAGGGACAGAGAGAGGGGCAGACAAACAAGAAGGTAGAGAGATGAGAAACATCAGTTCTTCATTGCGCTTCCTTAGTTGTTCATTGATTGCTTTCTCATATGTGCCTTGACTGGGGGGGGGGCGGCTACAGCAGACCGAGTGACCCCTTGCTCAAGCCAGCGACCTTGGGCTCAAGCTGGCGACCTCGGGGTCTTGAACCTGGGTCCTCCGTGTCCCAGTCTGGTGCTCTATCCAGTGCACCACCGCCTAGTCAGGCAAAATTTAAAAAAAGAAAAAGTCAGACAAAATTTAAAACTGGCTCTGTGGAAGACACTGTTAAGGGGACAGTTGCTAATAAAGGATTTGTAGCTAGAGTATTAATAAAGACTCAAAACTCTACGGTAAGAGAACAATTCAACTTAAAAGTGGGAAAAATATGTGGGAGTCTATCTCACTATCTCCCCTCTTCTCACTTAAAAGAAATAAAAATAGCCCCGGCTGGATGGCTCGCTTGGCTGGAGCATTGCCCTGAAAAGCAGAGGTGGCTGGTTCGGTCCTTGGCTGGGACACATACAGAAACAGATTGATGCTTCTGTCTCCCCCTTACCCCCCTTCCTCTCTCTGGATTCAATAAAAATAAAATATTTAAATAAATAAAAAATAAAAAAATAAAAATAAAAGTGGGCAAAAGACTTGAGCAGACACTTCACCAAAGAGACTATAAGGAGGGCAGGTAAGTACATGACATCATCATTAGGCGTTTAAAAATGGAAGTTAAAACCACAATGAGATACCACTCTTACATTTACGAGAATGGCTAAAATGGGAAAATATATCAACAGAGCAATTAGAACTCATTCATTACTGATGGGAATACAAAATGGGGCAGCCACTCTGGAAATCAGTAGCATTTTCTTAAACACACAATCATATCCAGAAATTCCACTCCTGGGTATTCTATTCCCCTTAAAGATGAAAATTACGTTTACAGAAAGACCTAAAAATTTATAATTGCCAAAAAGTGGAAATGACCCAGCAATAAAGAACCCTCCAGATGTTAACAACACACCAGCAGTTACTCACTGATTTCACTTGTGAGGCAGTATCCCAGAAGGATATTAGAGGGCAAAACCCAAACAGCCTGGGAAAAGAAAATCCAGCCGAAATCTCCCTAGGCTTGGCCAAATATACTGGAAAATCTGTAAAGATCAAAGGCTTTCAAATGTATTCCTCAGGTCCCGGGGCAATTCCATAGTGTATGTTTCCCTGTACTGGAGCAGAATGTAGTTTCTTTTGAAAACAGAAAAATTGAAAAATTATCAGTAAGTCTGAAATGGTAGGCACAAAGGATCTATACTGTTGCTGTTCAGCGGGGCTTCCCGAGAGCATGGAGCTAGTCAAATGCTTGGTTATCCTGATGGACCCTCCAACAACCACCCCAGGGGACATATTCTGCTTGAGCAATATCTTCTCTGTCTAGGTTCAAAGCTGAGTGACATCAGCCTGACTCCCTTACTTGGTGTCTGGCCTTTCTGGAACTTGAGGTTTTATTGCATGCTTATGCCCAGCTGGTTCTTTGTACCCCTGGGCTTGTCTCTTCCATGCCCACACAATGTATGGCTTCCTCCAGACCTGAGGAGCCTAGTCTCTGGTGCTAGTAGTCCTGTATTTCCTCTGTTGGTATCCTCCACAGAATAGGCACTGGCAAGAAGTCCACCCTCATCAGTAATAGTGTGGCTAAGTTCAATAGACATTTCTGAGTTCTTACCTGACCTAACCTCCCAGCAACACTTGATGCTACTGATCACTCCCTTCTTAAGACAAAGTCTTCTAGCCATTTTTAGGACACCCCATTCTCCTGGTTTTTCATCTCTGACTCCGTTGCACGTTCATCATCTACAGGTCCACTTGTTTTCCTTGAAGCTCAGCCCTACATGCCCCCTTTTCTTTTCCCTCCATGTTTCTACCCAGCTTGATCGCATTCACTGCCACAGTACAATTACCACCAGTATGCCAGTGCTTTCTGCATTTACATCTCTAGCACAACCTCACTTCCAAGCTCCAGGTGTACACACACTTTCTTACATGACATCACCACTTGAATGTCTCATAGTCACCTTGACACTTCAGTCTACCAAGTTTGGAGCTCAACCTGATTTTCCTCCTCTGAACCAAACATAGTTCCTTTTCCTGGTTCCCAGCCTCCCCAGATACCACCACTTGGCATCTACTTCGTCAGAAGCCCAGAGTCATTCCTGACTCCCTTCTTCAATCCCTATATCCAATCCATCAGGTCCTGTTGATTTTACTTCCAGATGTCTCAAATGCATTGATGTCTCTCCATCATCACCATGTGAACTTGAGCTCCCTTCCAAACCATTCTCTACATCAGGGATCCCCAAACTTTTTACACAGAGGGCCAGTTCACTGTCCCTCAGACCACTGGAGAGCCGGACTATAAAAAAAAAAACTATGAACAAATCCCTATGCACACTGCACATATCTTATTTTAAAGTAAAAAAACAAAACAGAAACAAATACAATATTTAAAATAAAGAACAAGTAAATTTAAATCAACAAACTGACCAGTATTTCAATGGGAACTATGCTCCTCTCACTGACCACCAATGAAAGAGGTGCCCCTTCTGGAAGTGCGGCGGGGGCGGATAAATGGCCTCAGGGGGCCGCATGTGGGACCCCTGCTCTACATGGAAGCCAAAGGGATCTCTTAAAATGCAAATTTGATCATGTCATCCCTTTGTTTGAAATACTCCAATGGCTTCCCACCACTCTTAGCACAAAAACGACAATCCCAAACTGGGGCTATAAGCCCCTTGGTCTTGCTTCTGCCTGTTTCTCATCTGCTCCCCAACATCCAATTGCTCTCTGCCACACCAATTCTAGTTTTTCACAGCCATGTTCTCTCTTGCCTTTGGGCCTTTGCACCTGCTCTTCCTAAAACCATTTTGCCTGTTATCACTTATTTATCTTTCAGACTGCAAGGTGGTCCCCCTTTTATGTTTTCTTAGCAATATATATCTTCTCTTCATAGGAAAATAGATTGTCAATTATTACCTGTGGGATTATTTAATATCTGGTTCCTTCTCTACAGTGTCAGCCCCATGAGGGCAGAGATGGGGTCTGTTTTCTGTCCATCACCTAGTACACCAGAGCTATTCAGCATTTATTGAGTGAATGTGGGCCCTTGTAGATGGGGTTCTTCTCTGGGAGTATGCAAGGGCCAGACTGAAGGACTGCTCCTCCCAGTTTAAAGCGCCCCAAGGCAATGCTGTGATAAAACTGGGTTAGAATCTTCTAATCTGGGACCCTACTAGGGTGAAGAAATAATTTTTACCAAAAAGGCAATAATTTACAAAAACAATTCATTCACAGTAGTATGAAAATTATAATGTACCTCAGAAGAAATCCAATTTTAAAACCAACAAAAGATATGCACAAGCTCTGTGAAGAAAATTATCTGACTTTATTGAGGATGTAAAAGCAGACCAAAATAAGTGGAGGGATACCCCGTTCATGATGGGAGGACAATCACGTCAACTTGCCACCTCTTTTCCCAATTACTCCATAAATTACATGTCACCCCAGTTAAAGCCAAACATGGTGGCTTTCCATAGAAATGGATGCACTCATCCTAAAGTCCAGATCTAAGAGTGAAAGGCCAAGAACAGCCAAGAAAATTCTGAGGAAGAAAAATGGGCATGTGCTGGGGCTGGGGTAGGTGCCTAGCATACCAAACTTTGGTTCTAGCCCAGCTGCATGTGGGAACTCATGTATGACGAGTCTCTATCAAAATCAATGGGTAAAGGATGACCTAATCAGTACATGGTGTTGGAACTGTCAAAATGGGAAAAGAAAACCAGAACCTTATCCGATACCAGGATAAAAATAAATTTGGGTGGACCAAAGATTCTATGTAAAAATTTTTAGAATACAGGCTTATCTTTATAACCTTAGAATAGAAAATTATTTTTCAAAGACTAAGACAAATATGAAGGAAAGATTGATAAATATAATTTTAAAACTCATACTAGAAAATATAAGAAAGAGTAAGAGATGGAGAAGATATTTGCAAACCTATAAAAGTGACAAATATTAGTATGTAGACTATTTTAAAACTCCCTACAGAATCAGTAAGAAAAAACAAACAGTAAGAAAAAGATGGGCTAAGAAAAGATAAAAGCAGTTCAAGATTTGAAAAAGCAAGACACCAAAATTTTCTATTTTATGTTCAAGGTTACCAGTAATGAGGGGAGGTAAATTGGAATCGTGAGATAACATTTCACACTCATAGGTACTAAAATTTTAAAGTCTACAGATTAGGTATTTTTCGAGAGAAAACATGGAAATTTGTGCAGCACTAGTTTATTCCGGTGACAGGAGGCAGCATGCCTGGAGGGAGCACTTGGGTCTTGGCTGCTCAGTCAAGGTTGTCCAGGAGGCAGCAGCAGCAGAGGGCGGCCCAGCATGCAGCCAGGGCTGCCTGACAGCCAGTGTCGTCCGTCTTCCTTGCCTGATCCACCACGTACACTGGGGGTAGGGGAGGGGCAGAGGAGGGGTGGGGACGGGCGGGAAGAGAGAGAGCCGGTCAGGGGGAATAGAGCAGCAGCATTGTGCGGATAGCACAGGGCACACACTCTGTGGAGTCATGTTGGCTGTCTCCAGACTGCCGCTCCATCAGGGTGGTAGCCACACCTACCTGGTTCACTGTCCATTCCCACACCAGGGTCTGGCACACTATTTCCTGAATTGTGAATAAAGATGCCATCCGCTCGGCAACTGTCAGACTGCCTCCCCTTCCCTGAGCTGACAAGCCCAAACCAGCACCTTTCTTGGTGCGCAACCAGTGACCCCGGCCGTGCTGTGAGCCGGGCCCTGTGGCCTGATGTGGCAGGCACTGGCTGAAAGCTTTTCACATTATCTCATTTAATCCTCACAACAGTGCTGTGTTACTATCACCATGTATGATTCTCAACACTGTTTGCAGAGTGTGAACTGGTAGAACACTTTTGAAAGAGAATTGGGGTGGGGGTACATACAACTTTGACCCAGAAAATATGTATCTAGGGTTTTTCTACAAAAATAATTCTCCCAGTGTACAAAGAAAGGTGTACACTGTTATTGCTGCTGTATCCAAAGCCCAAACTAGCAATAATGTCAGTGTCTGTCCACTGGACACTGATTAGCTAAATCAGTGCCTACCAGGTCATAGAATACGAAACAGCCATTAAAATGAACTAGGTGGGCTTTGCCTGTGGTGGTGCAGTGGATAAATCATTGACCTGGAATGCTGAGGTTTCTAGTTTGGAACCCCAACTTGTCTGGTCAAGGCACATATGAGATAAGCAACTACGAGTTGATGCTTCCTGCTCCTCCTCTGCCTTTTTCTCTCTTCTCCTCTCTAAAAATTGATAAATAAACCCCCCCCCCCTTTTTTTAACAAGAGTGAGAGAGAAAGAGGGACAGACAGGAAGGAAGAGAGATAAGCATCATAGTTGCAGCACCTTAGTTGTTCACTGATTGCTTTCTCATATGTGCCTTGATGGGGGAGGGGAGGGACTATAGCTGAGCCAGTGACCCCTTGCTCAAGCCAGTGACCTTGGGCTCAAGCCAGTGACTGACTATGGGGTCATGTCTATGATCCCACACTCAAGCTGGCGAGCCTGCACTCAACCAGCTACTTTGGGGTTTCAAACCAGGGTTCTCAGAGTCCCAGGTTGATGCGCTATCCACTGCACCACCGCCTGGTCAGGCTTAATAAATATTTTTTTTTTTTTTTACAGAGACAGACAGGAATGGAGAGAGATGAGAAGCATCAATCATCAGTTTTTTGTTGCGACACCTTAGTTGTTCATTGATTGCTTTCTCATATGTGCCTTGACCGTGGGGATACAGCAGACCGAGTAACCCCTTGCTCCAGCCAGTGACCTTGAGCTCAAGCTTGTGAGCTTTGCTCAAACCAGATGAGCCTGCGCTCAAGCTGGCGACCTCAGGGTCTCGAACCTGGGTCTTCCGCATCCCAGTCCGATGCTCTATCCACTGCACCACCGCCGGTCAGGTAATATAAATAAAATCTTTTTTTATTTTTTAATTTTTTGTATTTTTCTTAAGCTAGAAACGGGGAGAGACAGTCAGACAGACTCCCACATGTGCCCGACCGGGATCCACCCGGCACGCCCACCAGGGGGCGACACTCTGCTGCGACCAGAGCCACTCTAGCGCCTGGGGCAGAAGCCAAGGAGCCATCCCCAGCGCCCGGGCCATCTTTGCTCCAATGGAGCCTCGGCTGCGGGAGGGGAAGAGAGAGACAGAGAGGAAGGAGAGGGGGAGGGGTGGAGAAGCAGATGGGCGCCTCTCCTGTGTGCCCTGGCCGGGAATTGAACCCAGGACTTCCGCACGCCAGGCCTACGCTCTACCACTGAGCCAACCCGTCAGGGCCTTAAATAAAATCTTAAAAAAAAAAAAAAGAACGAAGTGGTT
Source organism: Saccopteryx leptura (assembly GCF_036850995.1). Classification (NCBI taxonomy): domain Eukaryota; kingdom Metazoa; phylum Chordata; class Mammalia; order Chiroptera; family Emballonuridae; genus Saccopteryx; species Saccopteryx leptura. The sequence continues at coordinate 162,457,752 of NC_089508.1, read as the reverse complement.
CTCCCATGTTGCCAAAAAAAATTAAGCAAAGGATAAAAGCAAGGTATATAGCATGCTTTGTTTTATTTGCATAATGAAAAGGACATACATATAAACACACATATCCATGCACAAGTATCTGAAAGGATACAAGAAACTTAGAGGTCAGAGTGTGGAGAGGGCCAGAAACTTTTACTTTGCATTTTACATTTTTCTCAAATCCAGGCTTGTCTGATTCCAGAGCCACACTCAAAGCTGCTCCTCTACTGTCACTGCTGGGGTCCTATTGGCCGGGGGGAGGGACTGTCCGGTTCTGCACACCTTGGACCTCTTCTGGCCTCTGCCACAAGTACTAGCTCCATGGCCTTTTGGGGCAGCGGGCATTGCCCGACCTGGGCTCCCTGGTGGCACTGGCCTCATTCCTGGACTACCTTCCTCATGTCACTGTTGCCTAGACCAGTGGTTTTCAACCTCCAGGACGGCGAACTGGTCTTCATACAACATCAGGGTGGTTAACTCTCAGACCAGCACAAAATTTCTGGCGGGCCAGCATTGGTCTGTGGACCAGTGGTTGAAAAACAGTGAGTTTTTCAACACCTTTGGCCCAACTCCATCTCATCTGTGTTTCCAGTTATTCTTGCTCCTCTCAGGGCCTGGTCTGGCCCCTGTGACCAGAGTCCCACCTATCAGATGTCCGCAATGCAGTTCTGACACCTCCCTCAGGCTCTGCTGACTTTCCACCCTGGGCAAACACTGGGGAGCAGCAATATATCAAATGGCATTCCTCCCTCCAGCTCAGACCAGAGTGCCCCTGCACTGGCGCGGTTCCTAAGGCTGAGCCCCAGGAGGCAGGCACACCCCCCGACATGCCAGGTCCAAAACAGCCCACTGCTGGGGTTCCTCTTTCATGGCCCCCTTCCAGCAACACCAGCCGACAGCATTCAAAATTTACCAGACAAACCCCATCCTCTTCACCTCCTCCCCTTGGGCTTAGGTTTAGGTTTGAGCAAGTAGTTAGGAGCCCACCGAAGCCCAGTCCCGGAGAGAGAGGGCAGCAAGTGAGCAGGTGCAGTCAGCCTCTGCCTCTGCAAACCCCTGAGGATTCAGTGGTCTTCCAGGGCCACCTGCAGGTAGGTCCCTCACCGCTCTCTGAGGGCAAACATCATGCGCTTCTCCTCTCCCGTCCTCAGCAGGGCCCCTCTTTTGGGGTCCATGCTGCTGCTCGCCACTGCTGCCAGCCTGTCACCCCAGAGTACTATGTCAGGAACTCCAGTGTCTGTTCACCTGACCGGGAAGGTAGCACCCACTCCACCCCTTGCTCTTCTCTTGACACCAGCAACACTCACTGGGCTCATCGTCTCCTTTGTCAGGAAGCTGTCCCCCTCACATTTCTGCTCTGCCTCTGGGGCCCTGGATTGCTAGGACATGAGACCAAAGCCTCCTCAGCCCAAGCACCTGCCTGCTGCTCCCAGCCCCAGCCCGCATCATTCTTTTCATCATTTCAGGCTGAAGTCTGTGTGCCTGCACATTCCCAGGCAGAGACCACACTGTGGTCCCATTTCATAGAGGAGGCAACTGCACAAGGAGGGCTACACGGCATGTGCACAATCAACCAGAAGGGGGCTTTCACATGTCGGTTGCCTGCCTCCTCATGCAGCACACTCCCACTGTTCTAAACTTAACCGCCCATCATGTCACTCCTTTGCTCAAAAGCATCTGGGCTCCTTCCTACAGCACTTTCTCCTTGGCCACTTAGAGTGTTCACAGATCACATGGGTCCCATGGGTCTGTATCTGGCCATGCTCAGCAATCCCACTGTTTAGCCCTACCCACAAGGGCCTCAGGCACCTCACAGCCAAACTCCCTTGCTTTTTGCAAGACCCAGATCATCCTATAGGATCATATGCTTCTTGGCATGGCACGGCTCAGCCTCAACCCTCACACGGCACATCTCCCTTCAGGAGACTTGAGTGCTCTTTGGGAAGCTCTTTTCCTTGGTCAGGGAACCCAATTCTAGGCACAGGCACAGTGTGAAGGCTGGCACTTGGCCGACTAATCAAAGAGAAGTGTTCATTCTATGTGCTGAAATTCTGCTGGGCTTCCAGCACCAAGGCCTGCAGTTGGTGGTTGTAGAACTCTGGTCTCTGGACAGCTGGGTGGGAACAGCTTTGCTGAGAGGAGGCAGGAGCCGACTTAGGGCTGTATTCACAGGGCAGAGACAGCTACCCAGAACCCCCAGCAGTGCTGGTGATTGTAGTGGGCCAGGTGTGTGTCAGCATGTCCCCCTGGGTGGCAGAGACTGCCCTACCCTGCAACACACAAAATGACAAGTCGCGGCAGCACTAGCTGTGTTCTCAGAAAAGCTCTGTCCCACCTCCCCAGACCTCCTCCTATCAACACTGGCCCCAGCAGTTCCAATATCTCTTCCCAGAAACCCGAGGTTCAGCAAGAAGTAGTGGGTGGGTGGGTAGGATGTGTGTATGGGGGGATAAGCAGTGTGATCTCACCAGATTATGGACAGAAGCAGGGAAGGAACCTCCCTACCTGATGCCATTATAGCCCAGGGCACAATTCCTAGAAAGTGTTCCAATTTAGTGGGAGAAACCACAATTAGGATTTTAGAACAGAGATTTTAATAAGACATATCAAACTGGATTTAACGGGCTCATCTACTCATTGGCCATGTAACCTTGGGCAGGTGACCACCTCCCTTGGCCTCAATTTCCTCAGCTGTAAAATAGGGGAAACATTAGTCATCTACAAGCCACAGGGTTGCTGGGGAAATGAAGAGACCAGGTATGCAAAATACTTAGCAGTCAGTGCCTAACATATCGTAAAGTGTTCAATAAATGTTCACTGATGTTATTACTGTATTCAAATGACAAGGACCCTTCAGGCAGACCATGACTGAGTAAGGAACGGGTCTCTCGTAGACAGACCCAGATAGGCAGAGAGAAGGAGGGCTCACCCCAACTCTGGGGAGAAGCTTCAGAAACAAACAAGAGGTAGGATGCAGAGTCCTAGGCTGTTCCGGCAGCAAAGGGCCTGCAAGACCAGCTAGGCCTTCACTGTACCGAGGTCACAGGGCCAGCCTGAGGGAGCGAGCAAACAGAGCCAGGGCCCCGTCTCTATGAGACCTGGGGAGGGAGAACATAAGAATGCTGGAGGGGGAACTGCCAGAAACTCAAGGTCTGCCCGTACCCCAACTCATACACACACATACATACTCCCTGTCACCTTGCCTTTGGCCTCAACCAACCACATGGCATCAGAACCCAGGTTCAGGCTGGGGAGACATGGTCACATCTTTGAGAAGTATGACTCTGGGAAGTTCGGACAGGGGTCAGGACAGAGCAGCTTCCCAGGGCAGGAGGAAGGGAGCTGATATACTGAGCCTGGGACAGAAGAGGGACCTAGCTAACATGGGAACAAACAGGGCAGCAATACAGGGGCTGTGACCCAAGTGCCACAGACAGACCTTGTATCCTGACTACCAGGCCCATGCCTAGTGACAACCGGCCCCATCCACTGAAGGCCTGGGTACCCTGGCTCTGTGGCTGCTTACCCTAGCAGGAAAGCCACAGTGGGTTTCACAGACACCTGCCTACACCAGCCACCCTCCTTAGCTTTCTGGAAATGACACCTGTGACCAGACACCAGCCACCTCCAGGGTATGGCTGTGCACCCCTCGAACACCTCTTCCTTCTTTCCCTGCCAGAGGAATGGTTCTCCCGCTGCATGGTGAAAGAGTGCCCCATCTCCTCCATGGCACTTCTAGGAATAGCAGCCTGACTGAGTGGGCCCCGTCCAGGTTTAGGCCAGAGTTACTTGAGCCTGAGTTGCTTGAGCCTGAGTTACCATGTGAAAGGATTTTCCCAGCCCCACCCAGATCTTTCTGATCCTCTGAGAAGCATCTGATCTGCAGTCTGGTAGACTCCTCCCTTCATCTTCCAGCATCTAAAACAAACCCAAATAAGGCAACCACAAAGGACCTAACACAGCAGCCACCGGCCACTGTAAGCATGAACTGGTGCCTTTTCCATTTATCCCCAGCTCAGACTCATCTGCACTCCTTCCTTCCCTCTTGGTTTAGGCTCCAGTTGAGCTTGCCCCAAGGTGGGCCCTCCCCTTCACTTCTGGGCTTCAGTGTCTTGACCTGTGAAAAGCGGGGTTAACAGTGGTGTCTGTAGTGAAGCTCCAAAGAGAGGAAAATGCATTGGCAACATATCATTGTCCTCTCCCCTCCTGGCCCTGCAGCACGTGCTGAGTGGCAGGAGAAGGAGTCATCATCGTGAAAAGAGCAGGAGGAGGAGGAAGCATCACCAATTTGGAGGTTGTCTGCCACCCAGAGGCTCCCTGCTATCTCTGCTGAGAGGCCTTCCTGACTGAGTCCAGCCCTTCAAGATCTTTCTGACTCAGAACTGCTGCTACCACACTATCACTACAATCTCTCAAAAACAGCCTTATAAATACCAAGCGGTCCTAAAGAAGAATGCGGCACCGAGACAGAGAGGGGCCCAAAGGAAGTCTTCAGATGAGAAGGGTAGGCTACAGAACAGTCAGTATGTGTTACAGAGCACCCAGCACAGAGCTTGGGGGAAAAACAGGAGACTTGCCCTCCGTATGCCAGCAAGGTTTATAGTCTTGTGTCATTAGAAGAGAATGAGAAAACAGGACTCTCTCGGAAATGGCTCATTTATCATCAGGGTTTCCAATTGCCTAACTAGCCTCAGAGTTGATTGATGCAGGGTACAGATTTTCTCCATGAGCCACACCCCCGGGCCTGAGAAACAAGGGAAGGTAGCACGAGGTGAACAGGAACCAGGGGCATGCAGGGGCAGCCAACACACAGCACCGAAAGCCTTCCAGCCAGGGGCAGGTAGCTATAGTGGGCAGTGACAGTGTCCCCGCCCCCCTCACAAAGGTTGTGGGTCTCACGGTCTAGGTCCTCACCATATCATGGGCACAAAGTCTATTGGGACACTGGTGATCAACCTTAGTGTCCTTCGCTATGCAGAAGAGGCTGGAGTTGGTTCATTTGGTCAATTTCTAACACAGAGAATAACCTGTACCCATCAAGATAAGACTTTTTAAAAAAATATTTTTAAAAATTCATTTTAGAGAAGAGAAAGAGAGAGAGAGAGAGAGAGAGAGAGAGAGAGAGAGAGAGACAACAGGAAGAGGAGGAGCAGGAAGCAGTAACTCCCATATGTGCCTTGACCGGGCAAGCCCAGGGTTTCGAACCAGCGACCTCAGTGTTCCAGGTCGATGCTTTATCCACTGCGCCACCACAGGTCAGGCAAGATAAGACTTTCACAACCAGCCAGCTTTACTTCCTAACCAGTCTGGCAAATACAGAGGGGCATCGGCTTAAGGAAGTCTTTTCTAGATGTAGAGAGACCCATGACAGGACAGCTGAATCCATCACAAGCCCACTATCCCCTAGGAGCGTGCACCTCACTAGTTCCGGAGAGCCCCTAAGACTGGTTCTAAGCTGGTGCAGGGAAAACCAGACCTTATGGCAACTCCAAATGCAAAGGTATGATATTTCAGAAGATTTTACTCTCCCTAGGAAAAAAATATACATATAATCTAATTATGCTAAATGTTGTGTAAGAACTGGACTAAACGAAAACAGACTATAAGAACCAGTAGACATGGAGGACACTACTGTAAGTGGAAGACAAGCCTTGGCTGTCAGTGGGCTCGGGGTTCCAGTCCCAAGATGGAGCCTGGTCTGGGGACACGGCCAAAAGATCCACCCGACTGGGTCAGAAGGGACGAAGTTGGCTGGAACCTGCACCCCAGGAGCAAGCCAGCTACAATGAGGTGCACTGCTGTGTGTCATGCCCACCTGAGTGATAGGGGTGCCCCCACAATCACAACTAAGTGTTCAATGACAGATAATGTGTAAAACTGGAATTGTAACATGTTGTGAAAGCCTATCAAATATCAAAATGAAATGTGATGTTACAAGTAACCAGTTGTGGTTATGTTGGCATCTAAAATTAGATGGTGAGTAAAGCTGACTTTTGGTCTGCCAGTCTGGCCCTGGTGGAGAAGGGTGATTCATCAGCAACTGACCTCGAAAGACACCTTGCTCCGGTCTTTTAAAACTCTTAGCCAGGAGAAATGGAAGTAGAGACTCGAACAGGTTATTTGTTCACAGCTGTGTTCAGCAGCAGATTCTCAACAGTTGTATAAAAATGTGAATGTACTTGATGCCAATGAACTATATGTTTAAAAATGGTTAGAATGAGCCTGACCGGGTGGTGGCGCAGTGGATAAAGTGTTGGACTGGGATGCGGAGGACCCAGGTTCCATACCCCTGAGGTCGCCAGCTTGAGTGCGAGCTCATCTGGTTTGAGCAAAGCTCACTAGCTTGGACCCAAGGTCTCTGGCTTGAGCAAGGGGTTACTCGGTCTGCTAAAGGCCAGGAGCACCCCACATATAAAAAAGGCACATATAAAAAAGCAATCAATGAACAAGTAAGGTGTCGCAACGAAAAATTGATGATTAATACTTTTCATCTCTCTCCGTTCCTGTCTGTCTGTCCCTATCTATCTGACTGTCTCTGTTAAAAAAAAAAAAAAAAAGGTTAGAATGATAACTTTTATGTTATCAATATTTGACCACACACAAAAAACTCTACATTTCTTCCTCTGCTTATTACTGAGGGTTCCAAGTACCTCAGCACCCCAGGGAGGAAAGACACCAGAGCTGAGCCTCACGGCATGCAGAACTCTGTATGCTGGTGGCTCAGGACATCCTGTTCTGCAGCAGCTTCAGATCTCTTCTGTTTGGTAGCATGAATCAATCCTGTGGTCCCTGGGGCCAGCCTGGACTCCAGCCAGCTCGAGGCACATCGCAGTCATCCAAAAAGTCCACCCTGCCTGCTTGTGTGCCCTCCTGCCCAAAGGCTCTTCCAGACTGCTCCAAGTGCACCTCACAGAGGATATGCAGGAGGAGGGAGAAGATGCCGCTGCTGACACTATGCTCGGTCCCTCTCCCACCTCACGTGCTTACTTCTCGTTTTCCTGACAGCCAACCCTGCAGGGGATTCCAGGAATAAAAGACGTCTTCCCCAACTCAGGCAGCTCACAGCCCACTTGGAAAGAAAAGCCAAAGACCTACTGAGGAAGCACCGTCCATGCCACACTGAGTGGGACTAGTAATCAACACAACCAGATAAAAAATCGGGGCAGATCCTTACAATGAGCTAAGGGGAGAGGAATATCAACCTTCTCACTGCCCTGCCCTTCTTTCTCTCCCCTTATGCTGATACAAGAAAATGTAAAGAAACGATGGCTGGTGAGTGGCTCACCCAGAAATGGACACAGCCAGCTCCCACAGCCCTGGCTTCTCCTGAGCACAGTCACCGTGGCCTGACTGCTAGGGCCCCAAGGAGGGATGGTGGTGATGGGGAGTAACACATGTTCTGTTCATTCCCTGCTGAGCAGAAGGAAAGATTCTTGGAACCACAGAAACAAAGTAAGGAGAAAAAAAGCAAGAGTAGAACAGAAATAAATAGCCTCAGAAACCACAAATTCCCAATGTCAGTGGCCCCTGAGTATAAAACGATTGCCAATATTTTAGAAGCTAAATTGAAATGAGAAAAACTATTATTTTCCTGGTTTTCAGGTACTGGATTGGGGGGGGGGGCGGGGTGGTGGAGAGGTTACTTTGAGGGGAGCTGGCTCTTTGGAACTTATCCAGATGGGCAGAGATCACCAAGGAGGTAGCTAGCTGTTGGTTCTACCAGTTGGTGTCCAGGCACAGATGGGCACAGGCTGCTCTGTTATCGGCAGTGTTGGTCAGACTCACATTGAGTACTGGCCTCAGGAGTCTTGTTCAAACAGTACTCGCTGTGGTTTAAACAAGGCAAATATTACCATATCGTTTTTACTGAACACAAAGCACATGTTATCTTAGGTCTACAGACCACAACCGGCTTCAACACATACGAGATTCCTGCGTTACTGATTAACAGTTCTGGAAGATATATTTATGCAAAACACCGCAGGTTGTTTTCTTCCTCCACTGTCAGGCGACAGTAAAAATAGTTGTGTTTTCACCTGAATGCACTTCAGAGGCCTGGTACATGTGAGTTCTAAGGTCAGGGATGGGACACGGTGACCACTCTCAATGAACATGGTGAAGAGGCAATTCAAGGCAGACCTCCCTTGTAAGGACAGTCCCCACCCCTCCATCTACTCCCCACAGCACACTGCCCACCATTTCAGACCAACAAAGGCCATCCTTAGAGAGCCGGAGAAAATGGGGTGGCGGAGGCTCGGTCTCGTTCCCCACAGCTGCCTGCTGTTCTACAGCACTGCTCCATGCTGACAGCCACCCGGAAGTCAGCGACCAAAGGTCCTGGAAACCGCCACCTCACCCACTGAGATGTGCCATCTGGCAAATGTGAAGCCAGAGACTCCCGCAGTGGGGAAAGGGAGATGGACGGGTGCCCTGGCCTGTGACTGGGACTAGAACTCTGTTAGTCTGGTAGACAGGGCCGGACTTCCTTCCATGGTCAGCTCTCCCAGTTCTAGTCAGCTTGTCACTGAAGCTCGATGTAGTCTCCAACGTCATGACCAACCAACCACCTTTCCACTGAAACAGCTAATCCTTGTGATGGAAACCCTTTGGTGGGAAACCGATGGGATTGCTGTGGAGGCGGAGTGGGTATGCAGGGAGCCTCCAGTGTCAGAAATAACAGAAGACATCTCACTGCTCCCCACCCACTGAGCAGGGCTTAGCTGCTGAAAGTGGCGGTTTTATTTATAGCACCACCAGTCTGGAGAAGGGAGGGACTCAGCAGACTCACACGCAAGCTAGGGCACACTCTGGCAGCCCTGCTGTCATCATTAGTGGGGTGGCCCTCCCCAGACTGCAGCACAAGCAGACCCCAATCTCTTGGGCCAAGCAGCTTGCCAAGAAATACTGTAGAGAGATGGGAAGAGGTGGCTCTAGATTTGGCTATCCTGGGGTCCACGCTCAATGCCACCTTGAGGGTGTGACAATCTCTCCCAGCTTCAGTTTCCTCACCTGTCAAATGGGGATAATAATAGCACCTGTTCCCTTACTGGGTTCTTCAGGGACTTAGTGAGCTGATCCACACAGGCCTGTGATCAGCGGACAGCAGGCACTCAGCGTGTTAGCTGCTGTTATTATTCCCAAGACAGAGACCAAAAGGACAGAAGGCAGGACTCCCTACTGGTTGAGACACCTGGGAGCAACACGGGTATTATGTGAGGCTGGTGATAGATCTATAGACAGCTTTTCATTCTACTCAGTGAATTGAGATCTTTATAAAGACTGAACAAAAGACATGGAAATGGGGTAAGAGGTGTTTCTTTCCCCTAATTACCCCGGAGCCCATCTCCATGTGGGTGCCAGGCCACTGGGCGATGTCCCAGGAAGGCAGGAGCGCTGCCTCCTGATGACGTTCCCAACAACACAGCCCTCCTAGCTACCTGCACCCACCAACCACCAAGTACCCTTCCACCAACCCCCTGCCTCACCGTCCTTCTCCCACACTGGGACAGGGGAAGGAATGGTTCTGTTCAGGAATTTCTTCTGACCTCTGAGATGAACCCTGGTGACCTGTGGCTCCCAGTTCTACCTGGATAAAAATCCTGAAGGCTCTGGTGTCACTTACTACTCTATGCCCCTAGTCTCGCACAGGGCACACTCAGTAGGCCTGGCAAATAGGAAACAAAGAACAAATGAACTAAAAATTAGTGAATGAACGAATGAACAAAGATTCAACCTACCTTGCACCTTTTACCTCAGTAGGAAAGGCTGTTTCCAGCCTGCCCTGTAAGTAGGCTGCAGATATGGGCTGAGTCCATTTTCTCAAGCAACAGCAAGGCATTACTAACTAAAAATATGAAGACCTTGCCTGGCCTGTAGTGGCACCGTGGATAAAGCCTCGACTTGGAACGCTGAGGTCGCTGGTTTGAATCCCTGGACTTGCCTGGTCAAGGCACATAAGGAAACAACTACTATGAGTAGATGCTTCCCGCTTCTCCCTGCTCTTACTCTCCCTTTCTCTCACTCTCCCTGTCTCCAAAAATCAATAAAAAAAAAAAAAAAAATGAAGACCCTGTCAGAGAGAGGGAGTCACTCCTTCTGTCAGCTGAAACCTTTCAGGAGATCTCAGCTCATCCTGACCCCTCCCCTTCCTGAGATAGCTGAGGGCAGCCCCCGGTAGTGGAGCCATTCTTCTGACCCAGAAGAGATCAGGCTGTCTCGGAGGAGGTCTTAGGAGAGCGTCAAGCGAGCAGAGGGAGCTCAGGGGTCCTGAGCCTGGCTGGGCCAGGGAGAGGGGGCCCCACAGTCACAGAAGACATGGTCTCCAGAGGGGCCCCTTGGGAGCCTTCAGGAGTTCATGGTTACCCACAGCTGCCCAAGGGGACATGGACAGGGCTTTTTATTAGGGGCTGGGATAGAAAGATAATTGATCTCTCATGAGCTACCCATGATACACATACCCCCAAAAACAAAAATCTATTTTTACCCCATTAAGAATAACTCAGATACAATCTCGTACAGTCACCCTAAAATACTCCAGCTGACAAGGCCGCCCTGGCCACCACATGAACTCATTTCAGGTAAACAGAAAAGCTCAGAGGGAATGGAGACACTACTAAAAGAAGTCTAATGGAGATTTCTCTCCTTAAGGAAAATGCATCACAATCTTTCCTTGGCTGTTCCCAAGTGCTGGTCTTTAAGCAGGTGTGACTCTGGGAAAAGGGTCTGACACCTGGGACCGCAAGGAGAACGCTCTTCATGTCACCACACACACAGCAGGTGCGATCCCTAGGAGACTGTGTGTGCTCGTGTGTGTGTGTGTGTGTGTGTGTGTGTGTGTGTGTGTGTGAGTGTGTGTGTGTGTGTGTTGTGTCCGTGTTATGTGTGGAGGGTGGGGGCAGGGCTCTACCCCCTTCTCCAGCTTCAGAAACCTCCCGAGTGTAAAGCGGCTAAGGCTAGGCAAGGGCACTCCTAGGGAGTGTGCCCCCTTTCTCATCAGGATCCCAGCCTGAATCTGCAAGATACTTTTGAGCAAATGAGGAGAAAGCCTCGGAGCCCCACAGCGGGAACAGGAGGGGAGCAGCCCTAACAGCAGCAACTTCCTGGCTGCGAGCTGGTGAGGCTTCCCCATGATCCATTGGGAAGTCACCGCTCCCTGGAGGAGGGAGCCAGGGCAAGTCTGGAACAGCAGAGAAACAGGGCAGGCCGCAAATACTGCCATGACCCACTAGTCTGTCCCCATCTGTCAGCTCAGCTCAGCGGGCAGGAACCAGGGCCTCTTTACCCCTGTATTCCCCAGTCCAGCTCCTGCACATACAGGTTTGCTGGGCTCGGGGGTTATGCCAGCTCTACCTGGTACAGTCCATTTAAGTAAAATGCAATCCCCTTAAACTTTTCTCAATGACTCAGCTTCCTCACCTGGAAGTGGAAACAATAACAGCACTGACCTCTGAAATTTTTATAAAGATTATAGGATTAACTCCTCAAAAAGCAGCCAGTTTATTGCCTAGCACAAAGTAAACAGACAGTAAATTACAGAACAGCAGCAACAATAATGGCTATAAACTAGATAAAGGGTTAAATGGAAAAACAATCTCTACTGTAGAGCTTTCCACCGTACTAGGATATTTTTTTCTTTTGTCTTATTTTCTTTTTTATTTTTGTACTAAGATTTTTAAAAAGAATAATAATTTAGGCTGGGGAAAATAAAACCCCTCCATGATCAGCAGCGTTGAGACTCTGACATTTGAAATGGAGACCTCAAGGAAAACTGATCGCTGCTCCTCAGGAAGGACTTGCATGTTCTATGGGGCCGAGGATACCCAGGCTTGATGAATTTAAAATGAAGACGAAAACAAAAAAACACCCAACAATACTTTTATGTAGCATATTACCTGCAAATATATACCCTCAACAGAGACGAACATACTAGTAGAATTTCAAAAAGGAGCTGCATCATAAAAAACCATAAACATGCACCAAAAGATGTAAACCAAGATGCTGACAAATATCTCTGGTAGCAAATGTATAGGTATTATTTACTTTCTATAAAAAAGAGGTATTTCTATAATTTAAAAAGTTCTTTTAAGCCTAACCAGTGATGGCACAGTGGATAAGAGTGTCAAACTGGGATGCACAGGTCCCAGGTTTGAAACTCTGAGGTTTCTGGCTTGAGCCCAAAGGCTACTGGCTTGAAACCCAAGGTCACTGGCTTGAGCCAGGGGTTCACTGGCTTAGCTGGAGCCGCCCCATACCCTCATCAAGGCATATATGAGAAGCAATCAATGAACTACAGTGCCACAACTACGAGTTGATACTTCTCATCTCTCTCCCTTCCTCTCCCCCTTCTCTCTCCAAAAAAAAAAAAAAAAAAGTACTTTTAAAAATGAGGCCCCCTTGCCTGGCCTGTGGTGGCACAGTAGACAGAATGCCTACCTAGAATACTGAGGTCACGGGTTTGAAACCCTGGGTTTGCCTGGTCAAGGCACATACAAAGTAGCAATTAACGAACTACTAAAGTGAAACTATGAGTGATACTTCTCGCTTCCCCCTCCTCTGTAATATCAATAAATTAAAACAACAACAACAAGGCCCTTTTTCTGTGTGCAAGAACCTAGGTGTCACCCAGGAGTCGCAGCTTGAGGTAAAGCAGAGCCACATTAAGCTGAAGTTGGGAGAAGCCACTCTCTACCCCCCAACAGTGCCAGACTTGGTCACTGCCCCCAGTTATGCCTGCTAAGCCCTCAATGGTGATTCGGACACCAATCCTTATCTTCACCATCAGCATTTGAGTTACAATCATCCCGTGTCATGCGTGTCCTGCTTTTTAGAGTATCTCAACCCTGGAGAGCCTCAATATAAGCAGAATAAAGCTTTTCCCTCGTGGCTAACCACACTGACCACTGGAAAGTAGGAGCCAGGTGCCTACAGGCACCATGCCACATGCCTGTGCACAGAGCCTGGAGCTGGCCCTCGGCAGCATTACTGTCTCATTAATTATGAATGCCTCAGTATTATTTGGAAGGGTAAGTTCCAGGAAGGCTCCCTGCCACTCTAAGTGACCCCACACTCACAGGGAGGGCCCCGAAACCACTGCCCTGGCTCGAGTCCTAGCGGCAGACCTCTTCTAGCCCACCCGCACCCTCCACTTCCCTCGATGCGTTTACCCAAAGCAGTCTTCTCTTTCTTGCCCATCAAACCAACTTCCTCATTGTTTACATCAGCCTAATTTTAAAAAGTTTACGTAAGAATCGAAGGGCAAGTATTAGAGCAGAAAACCCAGGCTGCACCTGGATGGAAGGTAGCTAAGAAGGACAATGAGGCAAACTGGCCTGGGAGCAGGGCAGGACTTCCACCACTCTGTCTGCCCAGGCCAGCCAGGTCTGGCCAGCCCAGCCTGTGCCCAGTCTGTGGGCAGTCAGCAGGCACGGGCACTGCCCCGTGGTCAGCTGAGTAAACTGGGTCTGCAAAGAGTAGCTGCCTTTTTATACTCCATTGTCCCGAAGTGCTGGGCAGGCCAAGGCTTTTGAAAAGCAAAAACAGTGTTTTGCATAAAGTATTTGACTAAAACAGACTGTCTCTCTGAGAAGATGGAAAAATCCCAAGGCCATCTTCAGGAGCCTACAGTCCCCCAGTGTCTTTATGACCCTCAGGTCCACCAGACCTAGTGCAGTCACCTGGTGACTTCATCAGAGCACTGGGCCTACCTGAGCAGACCTGCCAAGTTAAAGCCTGAAGTCACCGTATGTGGGCTAAGAGTCATAACTGGTCTAAGAGCCCAGTGCACTCACTAAAAACCAATCTCATCTGCTCGTATGAAAAGCAAGGAAGAGAGTGGCAACTGAGTCCCCAGAGCACCTGGCTCTTTACTGCTGTTAACAACGCCTGTCATTGCTAAGTATGAACTGTTTCAAGGATATTTATAATAGAATACAAAAGAGCATAAAAATTAAGACTACGATTTGAAATCTGACAGACCAGATTTCAATTCATGGGTTCAATTCATGGCTCGACAAGTTACTACTTGACTTTATTTAGTACCTGGCACTAAATTACAGAAAGCATTTAACTGGCATTTAACAATTATTGAATTTAGTGGTGATTCCAAGGGAAAAAAGATGAAGGACTAGTGCAAGAATCAAAGCCACGCCTACAGAGCTCTCAGCCCAGCGTCAGGCACATTAATAGGAGCTCAGAGTCATTGAGAAGCACAGGCTTTGGGGCTGAACTGATGGGTGTGAACTCAGCTCCACTGCTTCCTAGCTGTGTGTCTATGGACCAGTTTCTTCAGTTTGACTGAAGTATGGATCAGTTTCTATGCTTCAGTTTCTTCATCTCTATGAAGGAGATAAGAAAAGACCTACCTCAGAGGGTAGTTTTCAGGCCCAAATGAGTTAATATATAAACTCTTCTTGTTCTGGTGGTTTTAATCTAGAAACTGGTATCAAGCACTCAGTTTCTCTAGTCCCCAACTACAAAGAGGCTCAGAAGCAAAGCCTGTCCAGTCAGGGCTAAGAGGGAGTGCTTTGTAGTTCCCAGTTCCCGGAGCCTTCTTCCTGGGCAAACCACCAGAAAAAGTCATGTATTTTTCAGCTGCTGATGAAGTCGATTAGGAAGGCCTTTTTCTCCACTGGACTCAAAAGCAATGGCCAGCTTAAATTTTTCATTATGAAGACTCTATTGCAGTGGTTTTCAAAGGAAGGTGATTCAGGCCTCTAGGGGAACATCTGGTCATTTCTGGAGATATTTTTGATGGTCATAACTGAGTAGGTACTACTCGTATCTGGTGGGTGGAGGCTAGGGGTGCTGCTAAACACCCTGCAAAGCACAGGACAGACCCACCCCCAACAACAAAGAATTATTCAGCCCGCATGTCAATAATGCTGAAGCTGAGAAATCCTGCCCTGTAGGAAAGTTGCTTATGGCAAAGTTGGGCGTGGGGACCAAGCAGACTACAATGGCAGCCAGGCACAAAGGACAGGTGCCTGGAAGCAAGAACTGCCTAGGAAATAAGAACACAAAAATTTAGACTATGAGGGGAGTTTAAAATTTTTTTCATTGAGTGTTATTACTATGTTTCAGGACCAGAGAAAGAGTGAGGGCCAAGACTCAGTGGAGGAAAGAATGACCCAAACATCGGTCATCTGGTGTAATTGCACCAAAACGCCATTTCTTTAACATGATCCTATCTCCTTTCTGTCCGTCCACTCCCTTCCTTAATTGTTAAGCCCTTAAGACATCAGATTCTGGTTAGCATCAAACTGTCTTAAGAAGATAGCCTCAGGTCTGGAGACCACAGAAACAAAGTTTCTGTCAAACTAAGGATAACTTCTTTACCTCAGTTGTGGTTAAGCCCCTCACCCATGAAAGCAGACCATACCCTCACAAAACGAGACAGAGCTACCATCATGGCTGACATCAGGACCTGTTGCAATGATCAACTACTCCCTACCCTGGCCCCAACCAATCAGCAGAGCTCAGGACCTCAACTCCCTTAGTCACCATGATCAATCATTTCCCCTAGATTTAATCTGTCCCCATCAAGCCATCGAGAAGCCAGGTTTTAGAGTGCTAGCTTACCTGTGTCTCCTGGCTTGACACCATTTCCTTAACTAATAAACTTCTACCTTCTTTGCTGCAAACTCTGTTTTGTATTTTATTGGGCTGTGATGTGTTCAGATAAATGGACCCCTTTAGTTGGGTGATGCTGGTTTTGAGGATTCACGTATCTGTGCCTGCCAGCATTATAGTAGTGCTTTGAACCCTGATACACAATGACTATTCTGCTCAGATCCCTGACCAAAGAAAACGAATAACGTGAGGAAGGGAAATATAGTGCAGTGTTCTCTGCAAATTCAAATGCAGAGTTTAACAATTTAAATAAGCTTATTCCAGAATCTCATCCTATCTTTCTGCATGTCTCTGAACTCTTCTTCGTCGTAGTCAGTAAGTAGCTACCAAGGAAGCAAGTGTCAAATTAGACAAGGTCTCTGCTATCAAGCAGCTTTCAGAGTAGGGAAGACCTTAACTCTATATGAGAGCTACAACTGTACAATGACAAACCGAAGACAGTACTTAGAAAGACAGGAAAGCCGACCCAGACTGGGGGAGTGGAGGGGAATGGAAAGGATTAACGGGGTACTTTTCCTGAGCCACAAGATGTATGGAAAAATATTTCCAGGACAGCCCTGGCAGGTTGGCTCAGTGGTAGAGCGCAGCCTGGTGTGCAGGAGTCCCGGGTTCGATTCCCAGGCCAGGGCACACAGGAGAAGCGCCCATCTGCTTCTCCACCCCTCCCCCTCTCCTTCCTCTCTGTCTCTCTCTTTCCCTCCCGCAGCCAAGGCTCCATTGGAGCAAAGTTGGCCCGGGCACTGAGAATGGCTCTATGGCCTCTGCCTCAGGCGCTAGAGTGGCTCTGGTTACAACAGAGTGATGCCCCAGATGGGCAGAGCATCGCCCCCTGGTGGGCATGCCAGGTGGATCCCGGTCGGGCGCATGCGGGAGTCTGTCTGACTGCCTCCCTGTTTCCAGCTTCAGAAAAATACAAAAAAATAAAAATTAAAAAAAAAATTCCAGGCCATATAGAGAAAACACCATTTGCAAAAGTCATGTGGGAGGAGAGGCCTGAGGAGGCTGAGGAACGAAACTGAAACAGTGGCTACGCAAAGCATGAGGGCCTCGCAGCCTTTTGGAATGTTGCTCTTTATTCTAATTACAGAAAACTGTTAAGGAGATCAAAAGAAACATTCAAGCCCTTAACATGAAGAGTTCTTATGCTGGCATGCCCAAGGGTTAGGTGAGAAACTGCTCCCACCAAAACCTCTGACCTATAACAGAAAACCCAGGCCAGCAGCTAAGCCTCCAAATGAAACAGAAGCCAAAAGAACGCTGTAAAAATTTAGGAGCAGTTTCCCCTCCAAAGCAAGGATCAGCAAGTTCTGAGCTCAGTGAACCATGAAGGTCTGTGCCCTTCTGGGGCAGGGCAAGGCTGAAAGAAACAGCTGATGTCAAAGCCCTTGTTAAGAGCCACAAAGCCCAGGAGGACTCCATAAGCAGCCCCTCTTCTCCTACTTGAGGGCCAAGCCCAGGTTGGATCAAACCACCTCTCCCATGTGTCTGCAGGTTCTGTGCTTTATTCTGCACAGGACCTGAGGATTCGTTCTTTCAGTAGATCTTTCTGGAAGTCCTATGACCTAACAGTTACTGTGCTAGGTCTTGGAACCACAGTATCCACCTCATACTCCTTCCTTGTTCATCTTCTTCCCCCCTCTCTAGAGGCTTCCCTGCCGTGGCTACTGGATCTGTCTCTTTTCTCCCAGCAGAGTGTGTTTGTGTCCAGACCCACTGCTGGGTCAGAAACATGACTTTTCAATTCTGACAGGCCTAACTAAAGTCATCAAGATGCTGGCTCAGGCCCTCGTGAGACATAAGGGCACTTTCCCAAGAAATCCATGAAATTTGGGTATTAGAAGATACAAACAGTGCCTGACCTGTGGTGGCGCAGTGGATAAAGCGTCGACCTAGAAATACTGAGGTCGCCGGTTCGAAACTCTGGGCTTGCCTGGTCAAGGCACATATGGGAGTTGATGCTTCCAGCTCCTCACCCCCGTCTCTCTCTCTCTCCCTCTCAAAAAAAAAAAAAAAAAAAAAAGAAGAAGATACAAACAAATGTCCCAAGATATGTGCTAAGAAATGTGAGAGGAAGGATGGAGGGGAAATGGAGTGAACAAGATAAACTGAGGGTAAGATACAAAGGAGTGTCTGGCAAGATGGTAACTCAGGCCATGAAGATGGCAGAGACCAGGATGAACTAGGAGGCCAGGAGGAAGAAGCAAATCTGGCACAAAGTGCGCCAAGCATGGACCTCAGCCAGGTGTGAAGGTAGCAACGGGGCAGAGCCCACTGGTGCTGCCGCTTGTCCCAGAGCTGGAGCCTGGGAGGCAGTATTGTCACAGAGAGCAGGCTCTCAGGTCAGAGCCCGCATTAGAATGCTTGCTCTACCGCTGCCCAGTTCTGTCCTTCTGTAAACTCTTTAATAAGATAGACTTTCTAGGGCTGTCATGCCAATTAAATGACGAGGGACATAAAGTGTTTTACACAAGGCCTAACACAACAGCAGCAAAACCTCAGTTAGCAGGAGCTTAGGGCCACTCACAGGATCCTGACAGAGGAGACGAGGAACAGGAACCAAGGTAAGGCCTGAAGGAGAATGCCTCACAAGATACCCAGGTGGGCAGAGGATGCTGGGGCGGAGACACAACCCTTCAACAACTACTCGGAACTGAGCAGTGGAGTAACATACAAAATCCCTGCCTTTGAAGAGCTTATATTCCAGCAAGAGGGAAAAGGCGGCCAAGGACCACAGAAACTATGTTCAGCAGGGAAGTGGGAAGAATAGGCCAGAGAGCCAAGTTGGGGCGCTACATTAAAGGGGGCGGAGGGAGAGGGGAGGTGGGTGGAAGGCCCCTGACTAGGTGACGGCGGAACCGAGCGAGGACGGAACCGCAGAGATTTCTGAGGCAAGCGCAAGGCAGAAGGAAAGGACTGCCAGGTACAAAGACTCGGCTGTGGCCGGGCCGTGATGGTGGGCTGGTGAGTGAATTGGGGGCCTGTAAAAGTGGAGCAGAGAGTGCAGGTGTAGCTTCAGAGCCAGCTCAAAATGGTCCCATCCTGTTCAACAAGACACCGATTTGTTATTCAGACATGAGACCGAAACAGCATGTTCTGCAGCTGAAGCACGTGAGAGAAGAGAACTTTGACCTCCAGCTATACCTGGAACCAGTCTTGCCACCTCTTCCCCACCCCCACCACAGTACCAAAGGACAGGACCAGAACCTGAAGACAAGAATCCTTACAGAAGTAAAGGGTCCACTGTCCAGGAAGATCCAGTGCTGACGTCCCTTACCATAAATGGCCAAGTTCCAAGGTCCTCCAGTTAAAACTTGCCCCACCAGCGTGACTCCTGAACCCCTTAGAAACCTTCCGCCTAGCCCAGCGAGTGCGATGGACTGGAGGCACTGTTAGGTGTCCCATCTTCAGTGGCGCCTTCTTGATCGGGAAAATTTTCCTAACTCCAAACTGGCGTTTTGAGTTTTGGCCTTTCAAAGCATTGGGCATACAAACTTGGGTTCTGTGGTAGGGCTATGCTAGCAACTGTAAAAATTCTGGCTTTTAATCTGAGTGACACAGGAAGCTATTGGGGGTCTTGGTGGGAAATGGCGGGGGCAAGAAGAAGGAGACCAGCTGTGTGGCTGTGCCTGCAGATGACATGGCTTTGGGACTGCCCCACAGCTGCCTCGGGCCAGTGGGCGTTCTCAGGGTAGATCAGAAATAATGCTCAGCCACTGTCTTCCCCACCTTTCCCACGAGAGCTTCCTGTCTTCACCACCCCCATCCACCCACAAGCAAAAATTCAGAACATTTTTGCAGGCTGAAATAGGGTACTAACTTCCTCAATGCCCATCAAGGTGCCATTAACTGTACAAAGCACACTGCTCTATTCTTCACCACATTCCTGTAATCCCAGTTTCATAGATAAGGAAACAGAAGCCCAGGGAACTGGAGAAACTATACCTAGATTCCTAAACCAACACGGCTTATACTGGCACCATGCAGCGCCCTTGCTGGGACATTCTGTCATCTGATACCTGGCAAAGTAAGAAGGTACTGAGCTGGATTTTGCACTAGAAAGGCTTCTCAGGGCAATGAAAATGCCTGATCAGTTTATGATAAAGAGAGGCATAAAAGGCTCGAAAAAGCCAAGCTGTAATTCTATACCACGAGCCAATTAGCCAGAGATGCCAGACCGTTAAATTCCTTCCTCTGTCCTCATGCTGACTGATGAGAGTCAGACACCAAGAAAGTGTGCAGAAGGTGAAGCATGCCATTCTAGCACCCCTCCCCTCCCGTCTGTGCTGTGGACTGAAGGAGAGGCCGCTCCTAACTTCTTCTTCCTGGTTGGCAGTGACCTGGCAGGGCACTCCTGGAACAGGCACTCTGCTTTTGCTTCTTCAAATTACAAAGAAACTTGACAAACTTACTTTTAGTTCTCCATCTACAGGCTTAGAAACCCAAGCGAAGACTGGGCTTTTTTTTTTTTTTTTTTTGTATTTTTCTGAAGCTGGAAACGGGGAGAGACAGTCAGACAGACTCCCGCATGCGCCCGACCGGGATCCACCCGGCACGCCCACCAGGGGCGACGCTCTGCCCACCAGGGGGCGATGCTCTGCCCCCACCAGAGCCACTCTAGCGCCTGGGGCAGAGGCCAAGGAGCCATCCCCAGCCCCCGGGCCATCTCTGCTTCAATGGAGCCTTGGCTGCGGGAGGGGAAGAGAGAGAGAGGAAGCGGGGGTGGGGGGGGGGTGGGGGGTGGAGAAGCAAATGGGCGCCTCTCCTATATGCCCTGGCCGGGAATCGAACCCGGGTCCCCCGCACGCCAGGCCTACGCTCTACTGCTGAGCCAACCGGCCAGGGCCAAGACCGGGCTTTTGATCTCCATGGGGTCGTCCCAAGGACTCGAAGTAGAATTTATTTTAAATCAATACATTGCTTGATACCACAGTACTAACCCAGAAGAGCATGTATAAAACCCTAATATCTGGACTCGAAAGAGTTAAATAGTAAGGGAAGGGTCTCAAAGGGAGTAGGCCAGATACCTAACATGAAATCACAACCACCTTTCGAAATGGTGGTATTTCCATTCATCCAACACACATTTACTGAGCATACACATTGTGTCAGCACTGTTCTAGATGCTCTGGGCACAGCTGAAGGCGCGAAAAGACTGCCTCCGTGAAGCTTACAAGGGGAAGCAGGCACACCAACCCAAGGAGGCTAAGTAACCTGCTGGTCCTAGCGTGAAGGGGACTGGAATCCAGCTTAATCACACTCCACTTACCTCTGTCTACAAGAAAACTGGCACCCTGTTGTAATTACCAGGCTTCTGTGGGTTCTGGGCGGGGGGGAGAGGACAGGACAGGGAGTGGACAGAAAAGCAGGTGTTTTCTGTAGGTGGGTGTTTGCTGACCGTCGTGGAAGCTGTGCTGGTTACAGCAGCAAGGGGTCATGAGGACGTGTGCATTTAGCTGGGAATCAGGACTTACTTCCCAGCCAAAACTCACTACACCTCTCTGGGCTTTTGAGTATCTCTAAAAAGAGGCTAGCCTAGCAAGAATAGTGAATGGTTTCCTCTTTCTTAACAATTCAAACCTATTCATAGTGGCTGAAGCCACAATTGGGCTAAGCAGACAGAGCCAAGATTGATTAGTGATGTCTGCCATGAGCTTGGAATGGAGATTAACCTGGGGGTGATCATCTGAGGACTCTCCCACTTCTGATGATTTAAGGTGTCTGAATGGAGTCATTTTAATTTTGGTGACAATTTAAAACCTCTTCTTTCATGAGTTTTTAACCAATTTATAGAATGTTCCTTAAAAAGACAGACTGCCTGTTTCCTGATACGAAACTGGAGATACTGTTGTTTAATTTTTAACTTTAAACAATTCTGTTGCTATGGCATTTTTACAAGAACCTAGAACAATTTTTTTTTTAAGATTTTATTTATTCATTTCTTAGAGAGAGAAGACAGAAGACAGAGAGAGACAGAGAGAGAGAAGGGGGGCGGAGCAGAAAGCATCAACTCCCACATGTGCCTTGACCAGGCAAGCCCGGGGTTTCAAACTGGCGACCTCAGTGTTCCAGGTTGGCGCTTTTACCCACTGCACCACCCCAGGTCAGTCCAAATTTTGTTCTTTTTTTTTTATTATTTTTTTAATTTTTTTACAGAGACAGAGAGTGAGTCAGAGAGAGGGATAGACAGGGACAGACAGACAGCAGCAACGGAGAGAGATGAGAAGCATCAATCATTAGTTTTTCACTGCGCGTTGCAACACCTTAGTTGTTCATTGATTGCTTTCTCATATGTGCCTTGACCGCGGGCCTTCAGCAGACCAAGTAGCCCCTTGTTGGAGCCAACGACCTTGGGTTCAAGCTGGTGGGCTTTTGCTCAAACCAGATGAGCTCGTCTGTGCTCAAGCTGGGGACCTCGGAGTCTCGAACCTGGGTCCTCTGCATCCCAGTCCGATGCTCTTTCCACTGTGCAACCGCCTGGTCAGGCCCAAGTTTTGTTCTTTAGAATGCTTCACTAACAGGAGTTCGCCTATCACCACTGGGACTTGTGATCATGTTCCCAAAGATCCCCCAACCATATGCCATTTTGCAATGTGGCTTTGCCGCATCCCCCCATCAAGGAGTGAAGTCTATTTCCCCTCCCCTAGAATCCATGCTGGATAGACCTGAGGCTGCTCTGATCAACAGAAGAGTGACGGAAGGGATGTTCTGAGACTTCAGAGATCTGCCACACAGCCTGGCAGAGCATTCTATTGTGGTTATGTAAGGTTTGGGGAAATCTGGGTGAAAGGTATGTAGAGTCGTTTGAACTATTTCTGTAATGCTTTTAAGTTAAAGAAAAAGTTGTTTGCTTCTTTTCCTTTTTAAAGAAAGGCCTGGCAGCTTCCACCTTTTCACTCTACCATGAAAGGAGCCTAGCTACTGAGGCCATCATGCTGTGAGGTGGCCCACGCTAGCCATGTGGGAAGGCCACATGGAGGGAGGGAGAAAGAAAGATGCCAGATATGTGAAGTTTTTTCTATTTGAAAGAATAATTTTTTGTTATATGAACCAGAAGTATAAGAGTTCACCGAAATTAAAACCGTTGATAGACTATGGTTGAACTTAAACCTTCAAGGGAAGTTAAGAGGGTCAACCAAAGCCAATATGGGTGGAGAAGCCCAAGACTGGTTTGGAATACACACAGGATAACAGCATCTCAGCATGGGTCTCTCTGACCCCTCCCAGCAGTAATTGCCATTCCACTCCCCGCCTTCTCTCCCTTCAGAACATCTGCCAAGCCACATGGTTACCTCCTCCATGTTGCAGGTGTAAGACAAACCCATAGTGTACCCCTTTGGACCTGCTATGAATACAAAGCCAGCACACTGGCTATCGTCTATGTTCCAGCCCCTGTACATGCCATGGAGAGCAGAAAGGAAGCCTTCCTGCCAAGCCCTACCCAAATTACACAATATCTCACATTTGTGGTTTGTAATGTAGCAACAGATAACCAAAAAAGTACGTACAAATGTCCACCTGTGGCAAAAAGCCTTAAATTCTGGTCTGGCAAGATTTGGCTGTCCAATGTGTCTGTTGAACCTAATTCTTGGGCTGAGGTCAGTTTCAGATTCTCCTTTGCCAAGTGCTTTTGTTTTTTGAGCTTTACAATGTGGATGAACCTTGAAAACATTTTACTAAATGAAAGGAGCTGGTCATAGAAGACCATAAGTTTCTGTGCTTTCTGTTTTTAATACAGCACCCTACTCTTCAATAAGATTTATCTTCCTGTATGTCAAAGTACATTAGAGGTCTCCGCCCTCTTTTGTAACAGGGTTCTTCCTTGCATGGTTTCTGTTCCCTCAGAGTCCCTTTTTAATCTGTTTTGGCTATCATCTATCATTTTTGAGGTTTTCCTCAGGTCTCTTTGTGATCCTCTATTGTTGGTTAATATCTAAGGCTGAGGTTCTGTCACCTACAGCCATAAGAATGTTGACTTCCTAGCGTGAGGAGGACCCGGGTTCGATTCCCGGCCAGGGCACACAGGAGAAGCGCCCATTTGCTTCTCCACCCCTCCGCCGCGCTTTCCTCTCTGTCTCTCTCTTCCCCTCCTGCAGCCAAGGCTCCATTGGAGCAAAGACAGCCCAGGCGCTGGGGATGGCTCTGTGGCCTCTGCCTCAGGCGCTAGAGTGGCTCTGGTCGCAACATGGCGACGCCCAGGATGGGCAGAGCATCGCCCCCTGGTGGGCAGAGCGTCGCCCCTGGTGGGCGTGCCGGGTGGATCCCGGTCGGGCGCATGCGGGAGTCTGTCTGACTGTCTCTCCCTGTTTCCAGCTTCAGAAAAATGAAAAAAAAAAAAAAAAAAAAAAAAAAAAAAGAATGTTGACTAACATAAATGCTGAAAGCCTAAGGTAAGATAGCAAGAGCAAGGATGATTGAATTCAGACATTAAAGAGGTAAACCAGACAGAACACAAAAACTGACTGATTATGGAAAGAGATGCATGGCGGGTTAGCCTTATCTATACATAGACTACTTAAATGATGACATCCTAGACGTCAAGCCAATGTAGTTATTGGATGAGACATCTGGCGGTCTTGACGGGGGTGGCTATAGTTTGCACATGGAGGAGATGTGAATTGTTGAGAGCAAAGAGTGGAATGTTGTGGACTGCCTGCCAAGATCGTCATCGACAATTCCTCTCACCCTGTATTCACATGCCAATCCTCTTAGTAAGGTGGAGTTTATTTTACATGAATGTTTATAATAGCCTTTATTTATTTATTAATTTTAGAGAAAGAAGGAGGGACAGGGAGGAAGAGAGAGAGGGAGAGGGAACGAGATTGTAGTTGCTTCACTTTAGTTGTTCACTGATTGCTTCTTATATGTGCCTTGACTGGGCAAGCCGAGAGTTTCAAACTGGTGACCTCAGCTAATAAATGGATAAACTATAAATGTATAAATAAAAATGTGGTATATCCACACAATTAAATATTATTTGGTGGTACAAAAGAATGAAGTACGAATACATACTACAACGTGGATAAACCTTGAAAACATTATACTAAGTGAAAAAAGCTGGTCATAAAAGACTATATATTATTATATGATTCTATTTATAAGAAATGTCCAGAACAGGCAAATCCATAGAGATAGAAGTAGATTAACAGAGGGGGAGGGTTAAGGAAACGGGGAGTAATTGCGAGGGTACCAGGTTTCTTTATGTTGTGATGAACATGTTCTAGAATCAGACAGTGGTGATGGCTGTACAACTCTTTGAGCATACTAAACCCCCCTGGATTATACACTTTAAGTGGGGGAATTATACAGTCTATAAACTGTATCTCAATAAAGTTTTTATTAAAAAAAAAAAGGTGGGGGAATGACATCTATTTCCCCTCCTCTTGAACCTGGCCAGCCCTGTGACTTGTTTGAACAGCATACTGGGTAACTGATGCTGTGCTGGCTCTGGGCCTGGCTATGAGCCTGGCAGCTTCTACTTTCACCCACTTGGGAACTAGCTGCCCTGTAAAGACACTCAGGCAAGATGAGAGGCTGTGCAGGGAGAGGTCTCAGGGAGGCAGACCAGGGCCCAGTCATGTGAGTGAGGCCATCATGGACATGCCAACCCCAGCCAAGTTGACAGCTAAATGAAGTCATGCAAGTGACTCCAGGAGAGATCACATGAAGCCAACTCACAGAATCATGAGAAGTAATAAATCGTTATTTTTTCAGCTGAGTTTTGGGGCAATATCCCAAACAATAGCTAACTGAAACACAATCTCCGTGAGCCTCAGATGCCACCACTGTAATATGGGACTAATGCTACCGATTGTTGTGAAGATTACATAAGGTTGGTACCTGGAACTGTGCTCAAGAAACAGTAGTTGTTATAGTTATTATTATTATTAAAAATCACCCCAGGGGACCTTTGACATACTGCTCTCTGGGAAGTCCTATTCCCACAATCACCTTCTGATTACACAATTTCCAAAAAGCTGGTTTACTGAGAAAAAACAAAGGTTTTTCTTAACTATAATTTCTGAAGAATGAACTTTGAACCATAAACAGACTACCAAAGTAGGTTCTGCTTTGGTTAGCCATCTACCCACCTAGCCATCCATTCAACACACCTTTATTAAGTCCCTACTAATTACCAGACATCAATTAGAATGGCTAGGAAGACCCTCCCTCCTTTGACAAAGAAGTCATTTCCAGGGAGGTAGCTGTTAACAGTATGGACTACACACTTGAAGTTGTCTGAGAGATGATATCTGCAGTAGTAGATGAATCTAAATTCATCCAGTTGGAAAAAAAAAACACCCTTGCCTGACCTGTGGTGGCGCAGTGGATAAAGCGTCGACCTGGAAATGCTAAGGTCACCAGTTCGAAACCCTGGGCTTGCCTGGTCAAGGCACATATGGGAGTTGATGCTTCCTGCTCCTCTCCCCTTCTCTCTCTCTGTCTCTCTCTCCTCTCTCTCCCTCTCTGTCTCTCTCTCCTCTCTAAAAATAAATAAATAAAATAAAAAACACCCTTAAATTTCCATAGAAAGCTCAGAGACATGGCACAGAATATAAGCCCCAAGAATGACTTTGATTGAGGATCCCAGAAGCAGTATAAAGAGTAAGGAATGAAATGGGTCCCTAAAGGTTGCATCCCTTAGTGAGGGGATAAAGGAGTCCCATTCACAGAACCTGGACCTCAGGTGAGAAAAGAACTTGGCCATCTGGCATCACCTGACAGTTAACAATTCACAAGATGATAACATGGAAAGAAATCCTGTAGGCAAGGACATTAAACAACTTTCAACTGTGTTTATGAAATCATGATAAACAGAGTCTTTTAACCCTAAGAAGAATTAAGATATTATTTTCTCAAAAAGGCTGACATAATACTTAAATTACACCAAAAGTAAAGAAAGAAGACGAAATTTGTATATTCTGCATGAGGGGACAAAGTCTACCAAGCCTAAGAAGCACTTATTCTAGACAAATTCTATAAAGTTCCAAATACTTCAAATGCTAGTTACAGTCAGTATAAACAATACAGGTCCAGGAATGGCCTACATACCACAGACCATGAGGGCTATGGGTGAAGGATACAACTCCAGGTAGTCACTGGGCTGAATCTATTGGATAACCCAAATGCTGGGCTGACTTTACTTTTTATTGACATATAACATTTTGGAAAGTGCACAAATAGTAAGTGTATAGCTTGAAGAATGTTTATACCCAGGTAGGTAAAGAATATTCCTAATACTCCAGAAGATTCCCTTGTGCCCTTGCCAATCAATAACAAACCCCACTCTTGCTCCCTATTCCATAGTCAGGGGTAAACACAATTCTGATCTTCATCACCATCGATTAGTTTGGTTTGTTCTTGAATCTCTCATAAGTGAATCATACGTTCATTATCTGGTCTTTTTGGTCTGCCTTTTTTCATTCATCATAGGGTTACCTTGTCTTGAAGTGGAAAACCCAGAAACTGCAATTTATTTTCAGGAAATCCCCCCCTGATGTCCCAGACCTGCATGCCAACTACTCTAATTATATAGGTTATACTTCTTGCACTCTTCTGACCATGTGCTATTAAAACTGACAACAGCCCTGGCCGGTTGGCTCAGTGGTAGAGCATCGGCCTGGCGTGCAGGAGTCCCAGATTCGATTCCCGGCCAGGGCACACAGGAGAAGTGCCTATCTGCTTCTCCACCCCTTCCCCTCTCCTTCCTCTCTGTCTCTCTCTTCCCCTCCCACAGCCAAGGCTCCATTGGACCAAAGTTGGACCGGGCGCTGAGGATGGCTCTATGGCCTCTGCCTCAGGCGCTAGAATGGCTCTGGTTGCAACAGAGCAATGCCCCAGATGGGCAGAGCATCGCCCCCTGGTGGGCATGCCGGGTGGATCCCGGTCGGGCGCATGCGGGAGTCTGACTATTTCCAACTTCAGAAAAATACAAAAAAACCAAAATAAAACCTGACAACAAACAGAAATCTTGGGTTGTAACAGTTTTCCTTCAAAATAAGTAAATCTTTTAAAGGTACTCAAATCTATTCATTCTTAACACAGCCTCTCATTTGACACTATAAAAGTATTATCTTTCCCGTATTGAGTGCAAAATTTCTCTTAAACATATTTTTTCTCCATGGCATCAACTCATTCTAAAGAATCCTCAAATCCTGGAATAAAACAAGCCATCAATTCTGTTACTACTTTTAATGAATAAGGGGTTAAGCTATAGGAAAATCTCTAAGGCAGCTTAAGGCCCTAAATTCAAACACATGTGGGTCAGAAAAGACAGGAGAGGGACAAGAGACAGCAAGAAGTTACAGGTACAGATTCTCTTTTTTTTTTTCAGGTACAGATTCTTAAGTCAAGCTATCAAAATTCAATTTTGGGATCCACCACTTTCTGCCAAATCATTACTCCACTCTGCGCCTCAATGACTTCACTGTAAAATGGGAATAACCTCTTAGGATCGTTGCAAGGATTAAATGTTAATGTATATAAAGCTCTTAGGAGACCACATGGCACACAATAAGCACTCAGTATGAACTAAGCCGAAAGCACTATGAGAGGGAACCACTCCGCAAACCAAAGGTCATAGAACAGTCACAGCAGTCACCAAGACATCTAGCACAGTGCTGCTCAAGATGTGTCCTTTCTAGCCCTTCACGGATTGATACATTTTGTAAAATGCAAGATCACATGCTTGAATGTCAAAGAAATGTCAAATTGCTCTAAAGGTTTTTAAATGTTTACTCTCACTTTATGTACTTATCTCATCATAGCCCAGTAGCCGTTCGTGGACTGGCACTAGTCTGCACAGTGAACTTTGAGTAGCACTGTTTCAGCACATAGGGTCTCATAAGCCAGCTGAAAACTCAGCTGGCAGATTAAATAGAATTAAGAAAACATACTAGTAAAGAAAAGCAACCCAACAGCAGGGGCAAGAGGATGACTTGATGGTCAACAAGCTGAGATAAAATAATCCCAACAGGCTAAATCTGAAAAACAAAACTGATGGCCAGGGCAAGAACCCAACTGGTACTTTCCCCCACTGGTGCCCTGGACATGCCCTATGACAACATGTCGGCCAAGAAGTCATCAGCCCCAAGAGGAACAAGAGAAATGAAGGAAGTAGGCAGAACTGACTCAGGTTTCCTGAGAAAGATGTCCTTCTCAGGAGTAAGAAGCCACCCTAGACAGTCACCAAGCTTTGAGAATGCCAACCTCAGCACACAAAGACCAGAGTTTCTTCTCTGCCAAAGAAAACAGGCAAACATTTCCTTTGGTGATACGGGACTGTGCACACACACAGACACATATCCACCTATATGCAGCCCGCTCACAGTACCTGTGGTTTTAGGAGGCTCCTGAGGTCCGCCTTGCCAGCCATACTGCGGGTATCCTTGGTAGGGGTACCCCTGAGGAGGTGGGTAAGGTCCTCCCATATTTCCTGGAGAGTACACCTCAGGCCCCATTGGTGCTTGTGGATAAGGTGGGTACGGGGCCGTCGGACCGGGGCCTGGATACGGTGGAGGGTTCCCTGGGTTCATTAGGGACCTGCCAAATGTACCTAAGAGACAAACAATAAAAATTATTTGCATTTAATCAGTATTAGGGAAAATAAATTCAACTCAAGAAATCATTTATAAAATGCCTTAAAGGGGCCCTGGCTGGCTGGCTCAGTGCTAGAGCGTCGGCCTGGCGTGCAAAAGTCCCAGGTTCGATTCCCGGCCAGGGCACACAGGAGAAGCACCCATCTGCTTCTCCACCCCTCTCCTTCCTCTGTTTCTCTCTTCCCCTCCTGCAGCCGAGGCTCCATTGGAGCAAAGATGGCCCGGGCGCTGAGGATGGCTCCTTGGCCTCTGCCCCAGGCGCTAGAGTGGCTCTGGTTGCAACAGAGCGACGCCCAAGAGGGGCAGAACATTGCCCCTGGTGGGCAGAGCGTCGCCCCCTGGTGGGCGTGCCGGGTGGATCCCAGTCGGGCGCATACGGGAGTCTGTCTGACTGTCTCTCCCTGTTTCCAGCTTCAGAAAAATTAAAATGCCTTAAAGGTATCTCAAACCTGCAAATCTTCAGCTCTGTCCATTTTGTTTCCTTCTCACCATCACAATTGGCAAATTTCTCATGAATCTGTTTATTTGCCTTTGCTGCCTTCCCCTCTAGACTGTGACGGCAGGGATCAGGAAAATTCTGAATCATCACCATGACCCTAGAGCTTAGCACAGTGCCTGGCACAAGGCCAGCCCCTCAATAAATGTGTTGAATGAAGAACAGAATATTATTTTGTTTTCCAATTCTCTGAAATGTCCATAAATGTGACTGAGTAGCTCTAAAAAGAAGACACAAAGGCTAAAAGCAGTAATAATGAGACAAATCTGCAGACGCTAACTCAGTACTAACAATCCTCCAATAAACAGGGTTGGGGCACACGAGGTCTTCTAACAAGCAACACTGCCAGCAGTGACCTACCAAAGAGTGTAATGGCTGCCACTGCCCAGGGCAGTGGGGTGATCTGGTTGGCCCCTATCCAGACCACAGCTCTGAGCAGCATGCTCAGTCATCATTGGACAGAGGGCAGAGCTGTCTATAGAGGACGCTGAATATCTCTCCTGACCACCCAGGCTCCAGGGACTCTGGAGGGCTCACCAGGAACTTCCACTAGTGTTTACAGGTTCCTGTTCTCAGTGGTTTGCTTCTATGACAGAGGCCATTGCTTTCCAGCCTCCAAGTGTGTTAACCACTCTCCTGATTGGGCTTCAAGTCTGACGGGCCAGCATCTCTTTTTCCATCATCTCTGTAACCTCCACAATGACTTTAGAGTAAAAGCATTACTGGGGAATGCAAAGTCCAAATGCTGGATGAACAGCATGATACCTGTCATCTTGCTGTCTTGTACTGTGACCCATCTCTTGTATTGCTATTTAACTTTTTACTTATTTAAGTGTCTTCTATTCCCAACTAAATAGTAAGTTAATAGAGAGAAGAGTCTCATACTCAAAAGTTACTATTTTGAGTATTACTAAATACTCAGTAAGTACTTAAAATTTAGTAAATACTAAATTCTTTTTCACAACATGCACTCAACAAGTAGTAAGTGCCTCTCTATGAAGAACAAAATAGCCATTAAGTAAGGGTCCCCAGAAAAATCTGAATTAAAATGGTAATCTGAATTAACCAACTTTGCTGGTTGCCCACACAACAACCATATCCTTGTTTGTAACAGTAGTCAGATTCCCAGTTAGGTATCCATCCATTCTCCCTACATTTCATCTGCTACAAGGAGGCTCATTCTTTACCAACTCCCAGGAGAACCCAATGCAACCTAAGTCAATCCAGGTCACCCTTCCTTTGCATCAAGACTGATTCAAAGGAATCAGGATTAAGCCAATCACAAATAGCATTCTTGGCCACTGGGATTGGTTCTGAAGTGGTTTGATCAGTTAAAAGCTTGAGGGCTCTCACAAGGTCACTGGCTCAGTTGGAGCCCCCTAGTCAAGGCACATATGAGAAAGCAATCAATGAACAACTAAGGTGCTGCAACTATGAGTTGATGCTTCTCATTCTCTCCCTTCCTGTCTGTCTGTCCCTATCTGTCCCTCTCTCTGTCTCATTCTCTCTCTCACTAAAATAAAGTAAAATAAATAAAATAAAATAAAAACTTGGAGGCTCTCTTAACAAACTCCCAACTTTCACTTCCCCTTAACACAGGCATGCACAAAGTCTAGCAAGGACATGTCCTACAAAATTGCTGACAGCCAATGTGTAGACCTCAGGGAGCCAGTCTTAAGATGAAGGAGGCAGAGCAGAAAGGAGGAAAGGACTGGGACTCCAGATGACTTTATAACAGCTCAAAGATCAGACTGAAACCCATCCTAACCTAAATTGCCTCCATAGAATTTCCAGTCCTAGGAACCAATAGTATGGTAAGCTAATGAATCCTTCCGAGTGGCATTCAACCAAGCACCAGGCAGTGCTGACTGTGCCTGCCACTGTGCTAAGTGGTGGGGTAGAGAGATGAATATGGCTCATACTCTTCTCCTGGGTAACTGGTTTTAAAAAACAAACAATAAGAATAGCGACCTTTAGAAAAGGTGGTAAGGCGCTGATTGGTGGCTCAGTGGATAGAGTGTTGGCCCGGCATATGGACATCCTGGGTTTGATTCTTGGTCAGGGAACACAGAAGAAGTGACTCTTCCCCCCCTTTTCCTCCTTTTCTCCATCTTCCCTTCCCACAGCCAGTGGCTCCACTGGTTCCAGTGTGGCCCTGGCCGTTCAGGATAGCTCGGTTGGTTCCAGTGTGTCAGACTCAGGTGCTAAAATAGCTCAGTACTCGAGTATTGGCCCCAGATGGGGTTGCTGGGTGGGTCCCAGTTGGGGTACATGCGGGAATCTGCCTCACTATCTCCCCTTCTCTCACCTTAAAATAAAGTGTCAAATAGACTGCTGGGTAGGAAGCAGGGGCTTAAACCCAGTAAGAGAAGGAAGGAGTGAGGAGAGTGGCACTTGAGGGAGGTGATTATAAGTTGAAACTTTTTAATATAGAGTCAGAATAACTTGAGGGTCTCTATTTTGACCACAGTTGCAATCTGTCCCCCATTTTAGAGACCCTTATTTTCCCAGGGATCTGACAGGGAACTAGAATTCTTTTCTTCTCTGCTCTCTGGTCTATGCCAACATGGAGCCACACTCTGACTTGGGAACAGCCTTTCTCCTTACCCTAAGCAAAGGTTCACTGTGACCGACACCACGATTATCACATGAGCTTGGGCATGCGTAACTGCTGACTGCTTCTGTACTTCCTCTCTCCCACCCACGGAGAACACTTTGGTAAACCTGCAGAAAACCTAGTGAACCCTGGTCAGCACAGGAATCAGTTTCGTTAACCCCTCCATGGTTACTCCAGTATTTGTTTTTTAAGTCACAGAAGTAGAACACAGCTACCATAGCTCACACTCTCCTGAAATTCAGTGTGTGTATTGGGGGAGAAGGGTTCTTCAGAGTGACTTAGTTCCACCAAAATCATAATTTAATTTGATTAGTTCAACAAGAGCCTGCAGTAATGATTAGCCTCACTCTAGCAAAGTTTGAAACTATATTTTTTGGAAGACATTGTTTTTGTAAGAACAATGAGCATGTACTATTCACAGGGACACTGGAAAGAGCATATGCCATACAGATGCTCCAGAGGCCGTGAGCCTCCCCACCCCCACCAATACACACATTCTCCCTGTGTTCCTAAGACACCATCATCTTAGGGGAATAAATATCTGGATCTATTTTCAGTTTCCTCTAAACAAGGCAAAAAAGAACAGTAAGAGAAAGAGAATAGCAAAAGTCACAGAAACAGAATCTATGCTGAGATCAAAGTCCTTTTGAAAAGCAAGACTTTACACAGTGGGACTCAATCATTCCCAAGCTTATACAGAAAGAAAGCAACATAAAAAAAGATTACTTAACACTAACACAGTCTAGTACAAACCACTTAATATAAAACACAAATGGGCTTTATAAATCTGCTTAGGTGAAACATAAGTCCTACTATGAGGATCAAATGTAAACAGTGGAAATTGTAGCGTTAAAGACAAATCAGAGCTCCAAAAGAGTTCAAATCGAGCAGCAACCAAGATCCATTAATAGATTGTATTGAATGACCACTGCTGTCCGAAGATCCCATTCAAGACATTCTCAGTCACAGGATTAGCAGATATTCAACAATACAATGAAAAAAGCAGAAACCATTTGGGGACATGGCCCATGGAGATAAGATCACTATAAAAAACCTCATCAAAGCAGAGATGCAGGAAAGAGTGTTTTAAAGTTATTATTTTAAAAAGCACAAGATTGGCATTAAACCTGCAGGCAGTACTCGGGAGAATTTTCCCCCGGAAAAAAATTATCAATATTAATAGTTGAAGAGATGCATTCAGTCATCTATCAGTAAAGCCCATACACACAGAACTTCTAATCGACTTCTTATTACCTCATACATAAATGAATGGACAAAGATTATCAGACACTTGGGGAAAGCTGACAACATAAAAGAGAGCAAAACAAAATAGGAAAAAGAAAAAAAAACTCAATATCCAACAAAAGGGTGAAATAAATGATAGTATATCTAGTTCTTTTGCAGTTATTTTAATTTGTTTTTGAAGCATTATATAATAGTAAGTGTAAAAAAAAAATTTAAAGCTGCATATTCAACATGATCCCAATTTTCTTTAAAATAAATGCCAATATATATCAAACCAGATAACCCTGAATACCCCCTGAAGGACTACAGAAGGAATGTTCACATATCCAGACTGCCTGATATTCATTATCCAGACCAATGAATATGTAGATCAGTGGTTTTCAACCTTTTTACACTTGGGGACCAGTGAAAATAGGAGAACTATTTCGGGAGCCACTAAGGCAGAAATTACCGAGCATAAGTGAATTTGACTAAGATGATTGAGTCTATATAATCTCATACATCAGGGTAGTTAACTTATTCATGGACTAGCACAAAATTTCTTGAGGACTAGTCTGTGGACCAGTGGTTGAAAAACACTAATCTAGATGATTACAACCTTGGTAAATCCAGAGGTTAAGAATACAGAAATGATTTTTTTTCAAGAATGTACTTTTCAGTATACGAACCTTGGTGAATCAAGATGATGTTCTAACGAACTGAGCTACACAGCCAGGGCTTATGCAGAAGCCTTTTCTTTTTTTTTTTTACAGAGACAGAGAGAGGGATAGCTAGGAACAGACAGACAGGAACGGAGAGAGATGAGAAGCATCAATCATCAGTTTTTTGTTGCGACACCTTAGTTCATTGATTGCTTTCTCATATGTGCCTTGACCACGGGCCTTCAGCAGACCGAGTACAGCTAGTGCTCGACTTACGACCACGATTGGTTCAGACAGACCTGTCGTAACATGATTTGGTCGTGAGTTGAGTAGGCTATATGTACAGTACTGTGAAATGATGTTATAAAAATCTTTAAGTCATATTTTATCATAATTCTCTTTCATTATTGTTATATATCATAATTTTCTTTGTTCATTTTATGTCATTTGTATCATCTCTACACCATTTTGTTTCTTATTTTTACATTCGTCAGGTTTAAGTAAAACACTGCATTACCAGTACAACTGGTTTAATATTTGTAAAAATACAAAATTACAAAATACAAGTGCATACAAAAATACAAAATACAGGTGTAAAAAATACCATAGGAAACATTTTCCCAATTGCAAAACATATAAAAATATATAAACATGTACGAAACATTTTATTGGCCGCTGGTGCTTGGCTGCGGATCATTGATGTTGTCATCTGAGGCAGCAGTTTGGGTTACCAGAATTGTTTTTTTCATAAACATGGTGAGCTTTGTCTGAATTGTATGTTGTTTTTTTTCTTCTTCATAAATTTCATGATACAGACGAAACACATCATATACCATCCGTTCAATCCTTGCAAATCGTTCGATGTCTGGGTCCATTGCTTTGAAATGTATAAGAAGTTTATTCAGTAAATATAAACCTTCTGATAATCCCTTAGTGGTGAACTTTCTTTCTGGCTTCTCCTCTTCTCTCTCTGCTTCTCTTCTTTCTTCGTCCGCCACTCTTTCTTCTCCCAGTTTGATCAGCTCTTCATTTGTAAGTTCTCCGGATTCTTTGTCTAGCAACTCTTCGACATCTTCCATTTCACACTCCAAATAAAGGTCTTTTGCGAGTTTTACTATTTTTTTCTGAATCGTTTCAAGTTCATGTTCACTGTCAAATCTGTCAAAATCATTAACATAGCGCTTAACACAATATTTCCAGATGCCATTCATGCACTGTTGTCACAGCCTCCGAGGCGGTAGCGATATTCTTGATACACATCAAAATGTTGTAGTGTTTCCAAAAATCTCGCAATGTTAGTTCTGAGTCAGCATCTATAGCAGATACTGCTTGAGCGAAGGTGGTTTGGAGATACTGTAGTTGGCCTTTAAAGTAGCAATCGAACCTTGGTCCATAGGCTGGATGAGTGGAGTTGTGTTTGGCGGAAGAAAAACAAATTTTACATCTGGATAGAGATCGCCTAGATGTGGTGGGTGTGTGCTTGTTAACATTCTTGAACACACGTGGGTTGTCTGAGTGATAAATTAAGAACGGCTTCAGCTTAAACTCTGCGATGTTCCCGCCAAGCAGCAGAGTTAGCCTGTCCTTAAATGCTTTAAATACTGGCATGCTTTTGGCCTCTTTGTGAATATGTGCATGCTGGCATCCGTTTCCAAAATAATCCAGTTTCATCAACATTGAAAATCTGTTCTGCTAGATATCCCTCATCTGTAATTAATTCATTCAGACTATCAACAAACTTACGTGCTCCTTCCTCATCCGCACTCGCTGCTTCTCCAGTCACTCGAACACTATGCATTAGGAATCTTTTCTTGAATCTCTGGAACCAGCCAGTGCTTGCTACAAATTCTTGACTGTAATCTTCTCCAGCACACTCCTTCAGAGTCTGAAATAGACTTCTCGCCTTCATCTGCACAGTAAAAAGACTTAATAGTGTCCATTTTTGAATTTGATCTTCCATCCAAATATATAGCAATTTCTCCATTTCGTGGATGGGCCTGCTTCGTTGCTTTGTTATAACTGTTGATTGCATGGGTGCAGAACCTTTCACAGCTTCACGAATTCTTTATCTTTCAAAATCATCAACACAGTCGAGTGTGATAACTTCATACCACGTGAGATCACATTCACTTTCTTTCCTCCTTCGTACTGCTTAATTACCTTCATTTTCGTGTCGAGATCGATGGCCCATCTTTCCTTCTTGGCAGGCTGAGGCATAGACAAAGACAATTTCCTCTTGGTTGACATCTTGGGAGGGGTTTGATGAAAAATATCCAAGATACAAAACACAAATTGCTGTACTGAGTCTGGGATAAGTTGAAATGGTGCATGCGGAGATGGTAGTGCTGCCAGAAGCAGGTCTGCACTGTCTTATGCCCAGCTGGGCAATGCTTGCACTGCCAGACGCGGAGCAGTCGTGGCTAGCGATTGTGGTCGCAAAGTCGAATGGTTGTAAGTTGCATAGGTCATAAGTCCATCAATAACTGTAACCCCTTGCTAGAGCCAGTGACCTTGGGTCTAAACTGGTGAGCTTTGCTCAAACCAGATGTGCCCACGCTCAAGCTGGTGACCTCGGGGTCTCAAACCTGGGTCCTCCAAATCCCAGTCCAACGCTCTATCCACTGCACCACAGCCTGGTCAGGCTATGTAGAAGCTTTTAAAAGACAAAATGGGTCTGACCTGTGGTGGCTCAGTGGATAAAGCGTCGACCTGGAAATGCTGAGGTCGCCAGTTCGAAACCCTGGGCTTGCCTGGTCAAGGCACATATGGGAGTTGATGCTTCCTGCTCCTCCCCCCTTCTCTCTCTCTCTCTTCTTTCTAAAATGAATTAAAAAAAAATAAATTAAAAAAAAAAAAAACCAAGACAAAATGACTTAAAAAAATCTCTAAAAGGGTACTAAAAAAATGTTGGTCAACTGAGCAGGTGCATTAAAAATTTGTTTCTCTTGCCTTAATCTGATAAGATATTTGAAAGAATTTAATAATTTTTTATCAGAAATTTGGCAAAATTAGAAGCTAAAAATTTAGAGCCTGATAGGAAAAAATTTTAGAGCCTTTTTCCCTAAACTAAAATTAAACTATGTATCCAGAGGGAAAGAGCAACCAAGAAGATGTAGCTGGATGGGTAGGTCAACCTATGATGTCACTTAAATTACAACCCAATTCTTTGGAAACCGAGAGCCACTGTCCTTATCTTACAAATCTTCGTGTAACCAGAAACATAACTCTAAAATAAGTTCAAAGTCCATCTATCTTTATTATCCTCAATTCCTAAGACTGAAAAAAAAAAGAAAAAAAAAGAATGTGAGGGTTTTTTGGATTGTTTATTTGTTTTAAAAAAGCACAAACTATTGCTCTGGCTCCAAGACTCCTTGCCAAGGAAGAAATACAAATTTTCACTGTCTTTTCCATAAGTATTAAGAAAAAGCCATGGCCATCTGAACAAATAACTTACTGCAACTGTTCCAAGTTAGTGGGGTTTTGCCTTATTGTACATGTCTCATGGTTGAAAGTTGAAGACGAAACTGTCAGGTCTCCCCGGTTGCATCTCTCGATATGTGTGCGTGTATGTCTATTTCTGGAGGGTATTACGAGACTTAGTTTGTAAAAGCTCCGTTTAACTGGCTTTAAGGAACTAAGAACTTATATTAAAAGTTCTCAAAAATACAATAGAAACTAACCCAAATGCTTTTCAGGATCACATGTGTGGGGAAATAATTGACATGAAAGCTGGGTTGAGTTTCGTTTGGTTTAAACAGGTCTGTCTTTAGAGTATCAGCATTAAGTATAATATTTCTTATTCTACCTGGGTTTATTCGTCAAATAAGTTCATGTTATCTCTACTGCAAAATGTATTAGCAAGAAAAACTAGGTATGATAAAATTTTCATAAGTAACCTAACCATAATTATTAAGAACAAGTAAAGATATAGATGGGATAAAGTTTTTAGGTAAACTTTCTAGCATGCTTTCTTTCATGGCATGCTTAGTTTCTCAAAATCTTTTGGTAACTTGAAAACTTAATTTTTCCAAGTTAAGTCAAATGATGAGGCAAGTTAAATTCGTTGACTATCTAGATCATTTCTAAATAAGATAATATACTGAAACTTTTAATTGTTATGTAAGTCTAAGTTTATCTACTTTAGACTTCTTATTAGAGTAGCGGTTCTCAACCTGTGGGTCGTTCAACCCCTGCCGGGGTCGCGACCCACAGGTTGAGAACCGC
Source organism: Saccopteryx leptura (assembly GCF_036850995.1). Lineage (NCBI taxonomy): Eukaryota > Metazoa > Chordata > Mammalia > Chiroptera > Emballonuridae > Saccopteryx > Saccopteryx leptura. The sequence continues at coordinate 162,419,289 of NC_089508.1, read as the reverse complement.
TGTATTAGAGAAACTAAAAGATAAATTTGGATTTGTTAATAAATGTTTTGTGCTTTGTTGAGGAAATATATGTTTCTAAAAATATGAGATTGAAAGACCTGTGTTTCCAGAGATATGAAATGTATTCATAAAATTGTTAATCTAAGGAATGCTAATTGCTTACTTTTTAGCTGTCATTAAATTAATTAAGGTTTCTGCCTACCTGTGGTGGCGCAGTAGACAAAGCACTGACCCAGAATGCTGAGATTGCCAGTTCAAAACCCCAGGCTTAGCTTTGCGCAGTGGCAGTATCATAGCCAATGAGGTTTATCCGAGGCACAATTATTGCTAATTGAAAAAAAAACCAAAACAAACCCAGGTTTGCCCAGTCAAGGCACAAATAAGGAGCAATCAATGAATGGCTAGGGTGAAACAACTATGAGCTAATGCTTCTCTCTCTCTCTCTCTCTTTCTCTCTCTCCCTCTTCCCTCTCTCCCACTTTCTCTAAAATCAATAAATAAAATCTTTGGGGAAAAAATGAAATTAAGGTTCTTAAGAGCTAAGAATTCTAATTAATATAAAAGGAAATATGTGTTTTTAGTAGAAGATATAAGGTACGGAAATGCTTAAGTGTTTTAAAACTTTTGATGTTTAACAAACTTCCCCAAAATTCAGAATTAAAAAATATATATTTTATTGATTGATTTGAGAGAGAGATAGGAGGAGGAATGGGAAGCATCAAATTGCTTCTCATATGTGCCTATAACGGGCAAGATCAGGGTCTCAAACCATTGAAGACCTAGTAAGCAAATGCTGGTCTGCATTTCAGGTCAGCACTTTATGCACTAAGCCACTGCACATCAGGCCAAATTATTATTATTATTATTATTATTTGTGAAAGAGACAGGAAGGGAGATGAGAAGCATCAACTCATAGTTGCGTTACTTCACTTGTTCGTTGTTTGCTTCTCATATGTGCCTTGACCAGGGGGCTCAGGCTGAGCCAATGACCCCTTGCTCAAGCCAGCAACCTGATCCCATGTTCAATACAGTGACCCTACACTTAAGCTGGTGAGCCTGTGCTCAAGCTGGATGATCCCACACTCAAGCTGGCGACCTTGGAGTTTCAAACCTTGAATCTCAGCATACCAGGTTAATGTTCTGTCCACTGTGCCACCACCAGTCAGGCCAAAATTATTTTTCTTATTTTTAATTAAGTGAGAGGCGGGTGGGGGGAGCAGATACAGACTCCCACATGCGCCCCAACCAAGATCCACCCAGCAAGCCCACTAGAGGGCAATGCTCTGCCCATCTGGGGCACTGCCCCATTGCTCAGCAACCAAGCTATTTTAGAGCCTGAGGCCCAGGCCATGGAGCCATCCTCAGTGGTTGAGGCTAACTTTGCTTGAACCACTTGAGCCATGGCTGTGGAAGGGGAAGAGATAGGAAGGGGGGGGGGGAAAGCAGATGGTTGCTTCACCTGTGTGCCCTGACTGGGAATTGAACCTGGGTCTTCCACATGCTGGGTCAATGCTCTACTGCTGAGCCAACTAGCCAAGACCCTATTTTCCTTTTATTTATTTATTTCTTTTTTTTTATGGCAGAGAGAGAGTCAGAGAGAGGGACAAATAAGGACAGACAGACAGGAACAGAGAGAGATGAGAAACATCAATTCTTCATTGTGGCTCCTTTAGTTGTTCATTGATTAATTTCTCATATGTGCCTTGACTGGGGGGCTACAGCAGACTGAGTGACCCCTTGCTCGAGCCAGTGTCCTTGGGCTCAAGCTGGTGAGCCTTGCTCAAACCAGCTAAGCCCGTGCTCAAGCTGGCGACCTCGGGATCTGGAACCTGGGTCCTCCACATCCCAGTCCTACGCTCACTGCGCCACCGCCTGGTCAGGCTCTTTTTTCTTTTTTCTTTTTAGCAAGAGAGGACAGATAGGGACAGACAGGAAGGAAGAAAGAAGAGAATTAATTCTTCGTTGCAGCAACTTAGTTGTTCATTGATTACTTTCTCATATGTGCCTTGACTGGGGGGCTCCAGTCGAGCCAGAGACCCCTTACTCAAGCCAGTGATCTCTGAGCTCAAGCCAGTGACCATGGGGTCATGTCTATGATCCCACACTCAACCCAGTTACCCCATGCTCAAGTTGGTGAGCCCACACTCAAGCTGGCGACCTTAGGGTTTCAAACCTGGGTCCTCTGTGTCCCAGGTCAATGCTCTATCCACTGAGCCACCCCCTGGTCAGGCCCAAAATTGTTTTTCTTAACCTGAAAATAACTATAATTTTTCAGAGAGATCAAAGAAAATTCCTCTCTCTCTCTCTTTATAAAGGAAGAAATTTAAACTAATTAGGCCTGTTTGATATACTAAAACTACACAAGAAGTACTGTCAAATAAACAATTATAGTGTATGTACATATTACTTTTGTTAAAATAAATGTTCTAGAAATTATATAAAATTTCTAAGGATCTACAATGTCCTGTGATACTATGTTTTCATTTGCAATTCTAGTTATCTTAAAATGTTGTGTGATACAGAGAAAAGCAAATTTATTTGTCAACTGCTCCCTCTAGAATTCAGAAACTCTCAGTGAGTATTCTTATTTTCATGGCAAAACTATTATTTGCATAATAAGAATATTTTCCTTGCAACAAGACACAATTGAGAACTGATTATGTTACCAAGGCTTTGACTAGAATGTCACATTTGAGAGAAACATGCATAGACTCACATAGGACCAGACAGCTTTAAAGAATTAAGATTGATTTAAGGAAGCTAATAAAACCCTTGAGAGCCCTGGCCGGTTTGCTCAGCGGTAGGGCGTCGGCCTAGCGTGCGGAGGACCCGGGTTCGATTCTTGGCCAGGGCACACAGGAGAAGCGCCCATTTGCTTCTCCACCCCTCCGCCGCGCTTTCCTCTCTGTCTCTCTCTTCCTCTCCCGCAGCCGAGGCTCCATTGGAGCAAAGATGGCCCGAGCGCTGGGGATGGCTCTGTGGCCTCTGCCTCAGGCGCTAGAGTGGCTCTGATCGCAACATGGCGACGCCCAGGATGGGCAGAGCATCGCCCCCTGGTGGGCAGAGCGTTGCCCCTGGTGGGCGTGCTGGGTGGATCCCGGTTGGGCGTATGCGGGAGTCTGTCTGACTGTCTCTCCCTGTTTCCAGCTTCAGAAAAATGAAAAAAAAAAAACAAAAACAAAAAAAAAAAAAAAAAAACCCTTGAAAGTATCAGCCTGGTTACTTGCTTACTGGGTTCCCAGCAGCCTTACCAGGTGAGTAAGAAAGGCCACTTCCTAGCAGGTACAGGAACCTAAAGGTATTTTGGAGACCTTGAGAAGAGAGGACCTCACCCAAATCTATAGGTATTGCAGGCAAAGTCTGATGGTAAGTACTTGCCTTGGCTTTTCTGGCCTCAAGAGGTCTTTTGAAGTTCAATCTGAAAATTCAGTATGAAAAATTCCAGCAAAGCAGATTTAAAAGAGCCTATAAGGTTAATTACTATTCTTTTTTTTTTTTTTTTTTTTTACAGAGACAGAGAGAGGGATAGATAGGGACAGACAGACAGGAAGGGAGAGAGATGAGAAGCATCTATCATTAGTTTTTCATTGCGACACCTTAGTTGTTCACTGATTGCTTTCTCATAGGTGCCTTGACCGTGGGGCTACAGCAGACCGAGTAACCCCTTGCTCGAGCCAGGGACCTTGGGTCCAAGCTGGTGAGTTTTGCTCAAACCAGATGAGCCCACGCTCAAGCTGTCAACCTCGAGGTCTCAAACCTGGATCCTCCACATCCCAAACCGATGCTCTATCCACTGCACCACTGCCTGGTCAGGCATGGTTAATTACTATTCTATTCTTGATGCTCCTATGTGCATAACAGGTCAAGTTAATTGACACTAGCCTTATTTGCATATAAATTGGTCTTAATTTGGTTCTTTTATAAAAATAAGGGTGATCTTGGAAAGAAAAATTGTATTTTTAGTAATAGCTTTTTTGGATAGTAGATTCTGGTGCTACTCATTGTCTTTTGAAGTTTTGTTCCTATCTTATAAACTGGATTGGATCCTGAATTATTCTAGTTTCCTTCAGTATCTAGCTCTTACTCTCCAAATTAATATTTCCATTTTTTCCTCCCATCTTTTGACTTAGAATCAGTGAGAACTATAACTCCCCTTTTCCCAAAGCCATGCAAGCTAAAGTGGGACAACTTGATATAAACCTCAGAGAGATCACAAGAAACATTCAAACTGCAGACAGTAAAATCTGTTGGACTGTCATTGCATTGTCTACCCTCACTCCAATTAAAGATGCTAGAGCCAGACATCTAGCAATCTTCTCAACTAAGAAACTGGGATTATAGTCTGCTTCTATCATTAACCACTGTTTTCTTTTGTGTCCATAGAGATGCCTCTTGTTAAATAACTGACGGCTTGTACCATATGCCTAACTTCTGGAGTCACCAGCATCATGACCTCCTGAAATAAGACAACTGTTTAACTGAACTTATTCTCAACACTGAGACTAGTTTCTAAGACTGATATATAATAATAATGTCTTAATTGGTTCTTTCCTAAAGCTTCCACCTAAAAATTGACACAAATATTGAGCTCACTACAAACTCATATTTGGCAAGCATGTCTTTAGCTCATATCTGCCTCCCACGGGACATGATGGACACAAAGAAAGTATTGCCATTTTGGCTCAAGGACTTTAAAATGCTTTGTTTAATCTATGATGTTTGTGAGAGAAAAATACTGATCAAAAGTGAGAAATAAGCCTGACCAGGTGGTGGCGCAGTGGATGGAGCATCAAACTGGGATGTAGAGGACCCAGGTTCGAGACCCCGAGCTCGCCAGCTTGAGCGCGGGCTCATCTGGTTTGAGCAAAGCTCACCAGCTTGAGCCCAAGGTTGCTGGCTCGAGCAAGAAGTCACTTGGTCTGCTGTAGCCCCCGGTCAAGGCACATATGAGAAATCAATCAATGAACAACTAAGGAACCGCAACGAAGAATTGATGTTTCTCATCTCTCTCCCTTCCTGTCTGTCTGTCCCTATCTGTCCCTCTCTCTCTGTCTCTCCCACAAGAAAAAAAAAAAGTGAGAAAAAAGAATAGAGTGAAGAAATAAAATGGAATCATCATAGTCAAGTTGCTAAATTCTTAAAACAAGAATTATTCTATTCTTGTTTTAACTGGCTTGGAAACTTAAACTTAAATTTCTAGTACTACATCAATGGCTAGATATACATCGAACCCCCAGACAACCCTCTGATTGGCCCCTGAAGGACTAAGGAAAGAATGTTCACTTATCTAGATATCCAGACCATCTGACATTCAATATCTGAACCACCTGACTTCTATTATTCAGACCAACATTAATCCAGAAGATTATCATCTTGGACAATTCCAGAGGCTAAGAAGGCAAGACTAACTCTTCTTAAGAATGTACTTTTACTATAAGAAATCTTAGCTTTTCTCTCTTCTTCAAAACACTTTCAGTATTGCATAGTTGTGTTTTGGACTTGTAAACCCCAATCTTTGAATAAATCTTTGGTATTTATTTGTAGTAAAGCCTCCAGATTCTTTCTGAGTTCATTCCACAATATTCTTGTAAAATCCCTGGCTGGTTGGCTCAGTGGTAGAGCGTCGGCCTGGCGTGCAGGAGTCCCGGGTTCGATTCCCGGCCAGGGCACATAGGAGAAGTGCCCATCTGCTTCTCCACACCTCCCCCTCTCCTTCCTCTCTGTCTTTCTCTTCCCCTCCCGCAGCCAAGGCTCCACTGGAGCAAAGTTTGCCTGGGCGCTGAGGATGGCTCTGTGGCCTCTGCCTCGGGCGCTGGAATGGCTCTGATTGCAGCAGAGCGATGCCCCAAGATGGGCAGAGCATCGCCCCATGGTGGGCATGCTGGGTGGATCCCGGTCGGGCGCATGCGGGAGTCTGTCTGACTGCCTCCCCTTTTCCAGCTTTGGAAAGATACAAAATATATATATATATATTCTTGTAAAAGTGGAGGAATGAACCTTGATCTTTATCCTTATTAACAAAAAAATAATTCACACTGTATCACTGACTATATAAAAGCTAAAACAATCAAGCTTTTAGAAGTATGTAATATCCTCATGACATTGACAGTATTATGACCCAGCAACTTGACTCTTAAAGACATATACTGGGGTGAAATGAGTGCATAAGTCCACCAAAGACATAAATAACAAATTCAAAGCAGCTTTGTTTATAATAGGCCCAACCTAAAAACTATCTAAATGTTCACCAAGAGCTGAACCAATAGATTATAGTGTAGTTATATAATAAAAAATTGTTCAGCAATAAAAAAAAGATAGAATACTACATGCAACAATGTGGATGAATCCTACAGACAAAGATGAGCAAAAGAAGCCAGACTCTACAGACTTTACACTGTATAATTCCACTTACACAAGGTTCAAGAACAGCCAAAATGAGTCTATGAATACTGACTGTAAGAGGCACAAGGAGAGCCTTCTGGGATAATAGAAATATTCTCATCTTGGGCTGAGTCATGTTTATATGAGTGCTATAAACACACTGAGTTGTATATTAAGATTTTCACACTTTAAGCTGTACAGTAACAGCAGACAGACAAAATTTGGCTAGAAGAAAAAAATTGTCTGGAATTAAAAGCAATTGTTATTTATTTATATTCTTCTGTATTTCTGGAAGTTTGACTAAGGCAACCTATATAGTCAGAAAAAAATTAAGTCTTCTTAGTGTTTTCTACACTGTTCACCTTTTTAAAAAATGTCTACAATGCCTTTGTAGATCTTCTATCCACTTCCAGTACCCCAATTTCCCTTCCTATTACTAATCTTCCCCTTTCTGGGAACCTATTTTACATCTACTTTTCACTGCTTCTTACAGTTTTAAAATGGTGATTCTTTTTTTCACAAGAGACTTCAGCTCCCTAAGTTCTATAAATATTTTCTTTCTGCTTCAAACTGAGAAGTCACTTAGCTAAGTATTAGATGTGGGATAAAAAGCAAAATTCTCTTGATCACATGCAGACTTTCCCACCTTGTAATGATCTATGGTCAAAGCCAGAAGCCACGCTTATTCTTCCATCCTTACACATCCTTCTTGGGAATTTATAAATTGTCTTTAAAGTTTAAAAACATGAGAGCAGATCTTATTCTAAAGACCTCTTCTGTGTCTTTTTAAAACTCCCTGATTAGCTGGCCTTTTAATAGGATCTTTGTAAATAGGTTATTTTATATTCTAGGTCCCTCAATTTTTCTTAACTCTGACACCCATAATTTTGGGTATGGTTTGTTAGCCTAAAAAAAGCTTTAGAATTACTGGTTTTGTGCTATTCTATCATCTCATGTTCACAGTGTTTGTAAACCTGTGGACCCAGCACTAGTGGTTCCAGGCACTACCGAGATCACTCTAAGCGAGAGACAATTTCTGCTCAGGTTAGTGAGAAAGACATTAACATCAGCAATTATGAAACCAAGCTAAGAGAGAGGAAACACTTGGTGCTGTGAGCTCCGAGTAGAGACTACAGATCAGGGAAGTCAGAGAATGCTTCTGAGAGGAAGTGATGAACACCTGAGGGTTAAGCAGACTCACACTGGTCAGAGGTAACAATCTCTGAGAAAAGGCTGAATGCATTTGAGGAACTGAACAAGTTCATTATGGTTGAAGCAGATGGTATGGGATGAGGCCAAAGGCTCAGCTCACAAACAGTCTTGCTAAGAATAGGATCATTTCAGGACTATTGCAGCTTCCTTTCCATAGTTATTCTTTATCTCTTTTTAAAAGATTTCATGTAACTTATGTTTACTTTTCAGATACTACTGGCAAACCTAATACTGTTTATTCATCAATATAAATACCTACTACATGACAGGCCAAGCACTGGGGATATGAGAGAAAAAACTCTATTTAGCTGGCTTGCTCTTCCTTTTCAGTACTGCTAATAAAAATAAAATTATCTTTTCTATTTGTTACTGTATCAGGAGGAAAATGCTCAAAGGAGCAATTTTTTTTTTTTAGTGCCTGAGGCTGACGCACCCAGGCTGATGCTCAAACCAATCAAGTCACTGGCTGCGAGAGGGGAAGAGGGAGAAATGGGGGTGAGAAAGGGTGGGGGGAAGTATGGGGGAAGAAGTAGGGGGGAGGAATGGGGAAGAAGAATGGGAGAGAGGAATAGGGAGAGAAGCAGATGGTCACTTCTCCTGTGTGCCCTGACTGGGAATCAAATCCAGGACATTCATACACCAGGTCAACACTCTATCCACTGAGCAAAGCAGCCAGGGCCTATTCTTGTACTATTATCAATTCTTTTCCAGATGAACAACAGTAAACTTCTTTTGCTAGATCCTGTATGGCTATTGCCAATCAATCTCGCTTCCCTCCAACATTAAACTTGGTAATGTACTTTTTAGCATTATTCTGGCCTTGAAGACTTTGAGGGAATACAGAGGATAACAAATCATCTGCTAAAATCTTTTTTTCATAAACTTTTCTATATAGAACTTCTGGCAGGATCCAGAACCTTCTGCTCTATGAGATACAAGATCTATAACATTTACTAAACAGCCCTAAAAAAATAATGGCCTACTCCTGAGCTGCCCAGGCACTAGACCCCATTTTTCCCTAATGTTTGGAAGAAACAGCCTTCTTTTTATTGAGTCCATCTTTTTTTCCTTACAAATTCTTTAACAAAGACATATTTTTAAGTGAAACTTCAAATAAATGAATAAAAACACCATATTTTTTTAAACCAGCAATTTTACCTTTAGGAATTGATATATTACTGATAGGATGGAAAATAAAAATTATATACACATAATTTTATACCACATGATTACTGTTGTATTTGTTTATAATAGCATATAGTATATATATAAAACATACATATACACATACATATTTATATGCTATATAAAATCCCAAAGGTCCATCAATATGGAAATGATTAAATAAACCATGAAATTTCTAAACCATGAAACTGCTATTATGTGACCCTGAAGAAAAACGAGGTAGAATCACATGTACCGGTATGGAAAAGTGCCAACACAGTTAAAAAAAAAAAAGCAAACTGCAACACAGAGCATTCTGCTATCCATTTGGGTTTAAAAAGTAAAATTTCATTTCTAGACCTGAATAGATTACAGTTATATTGATGAGTATAATTATTCATTAAACTGCACTTTTGTTATATATTTTTTCTTTACATAGTTAACAATGAACGTTAAAACCCCTGCTAATGGCCCTGGCCGGTTGGCTCAGCGGTAGAGCGTCACATAGGAGAAGTGCCCATTTGCTTCTCCACCCCCGCCCCCCCTCCTTCCTCTCTGTCTCTCTCTTCCCCTCCCGCAGCCAAGGCTCCATTGGAGCAAAGATGGCCCGGGCGCTGGGGATGGCTCCTTGGCCTCTGCCCCAAGCACTAGAGTGGCTCTGGTCGTGGCAGAGCGAAGCCCCGGAGAGGCAGAGCATCGCCCCCTGGTGGCCAGAGCATCGCCCCTGGTGGGCGAGCCGGGTGGATCCCGGTTGGGCGTATGCGGGAGTCTGTCTGACTGTCTCTCCCCGTTTCCAGCTTCGGAAAATATATAAAAAACAAAACAAAACAAAAAAACCCTGCTAATGCCTGACCAGACTGTGGCGCAGTGGCTAGAATGTCGGACTGGAGATGCGGAAGATCCCGAGGTCGCCAGCTTGAGCGTGGGCTCATCTGGTTTGAGCAAAAGCTCACCAGCTTGGACCCAAGATCGCTGGCTCGAGCAAGGGGTTACTCGGTCTGCTGAAGGCCTGCGGTCAAGGCACATATGAGAAAGCAATCAATAAACAACTAAGGTGTTGCAACGAAAAACTGATGATTGATGCTTCTCATCTCTCTCCGTTCCCGTCTGTCTGTCTCTATCCCTCTCTCTGACTCTCTCTCTGTCTTGGTAAAAAAAACAAAACACAAACAAACAAAAACAATCAAAAAACCCTGCTAATCATTTTTAAGTAAAGTCTGCCACATAGCTTTTAGGAGAAAAAATCCATTTGTGAACTCATTGAGCAGGAAAGCCATGCTTCGCGATGCTTCCAATAACCACCCAGCTATCACTGAGAACACAGTTTGCTCTAGTCACTCTGCCTTGGAAAACCCAGCTACAGGGCAGGATCCACAGTTACAAACAGTCCCATGAGTTCCAGGCCCACCTAACCAAGGGCCCCTCTCCCAGCCTTTGTTAGCAATGTACGGTTCTCTACAGAAGCCAGAGGACTGCTGGATGCAGGACTCATTGACATTGGACCTCAGTCCCTTGTCTGACAGTTTACACTGCCAGCAAATCGTGCCCATGGCCCCCTTCCCACACTGCTGGGGCCCCCAGGAAGGGAGAGGCACCTCAATCTCATCTACTGACTCAGGTCAGGGGCTCTCATCAGTACCCCATCAATGCTACCTGAAAGCGGGAGGGAAGTGAAGGTTGCTCCTCCTCGGAAAAAAAAAGGCTGGGGACCTCTGAATTACATCTAGTCACTGGGACATACAGGATAGCACTGTAACTCTGGAACTTCTAATAGCCAGCCCTCTAAGTGACAATGGAGAGAAAATGAGGCCCAGCAAGAGGGCAGATAGAAAGAGAAAGCAGCAGTGAACAGAAGGGAAAGGAGAGGGAAGAAAGCTGTTAACACAAGTGAGCTGGGGAAATAAAAGGTAGGTTAGGCATAGAGAGAAAAGGGATGGCTCTGCCCCCTGCCACATTGGGGGGATACACTACAAAGGGGAATGGTCCATCCCTCCCAACAAGCCTGACAAGGCCACTTCCCGGGCCAGGTCCCCCCCACCCCCAGCACAGCCCCTGAAAGACAGTCTCTGCCTGACTCCTCTCCACCCCCAGCATTAGATTAGGCTTTGTGGGAAAGTTGAAATCTTGATGGCTTAGAAAGAGGCCCCTACAGCTTAATGTGCTGGTAATTGAACTTCTGGTTCCTGAGGGACTCCAAACCAGCCCTGGCTTTGCTCCCCCATTAAGCACGCCCCTCCTGACCCCTGGAGGAAGCTGCAGCTTAGCCAGTGCTGCAGGGTGGCTCTTAATGGACAAGAGTAAATTTCACTTCACACCAGCAAGTACCACTCACGCTGACCATGTGCAGCACTCCTAGACCATGGACAACCCCAGGACAGCCACTCTCTCCTGCTTTTCTTCTCTTCATTTTCATAGGATTTTTAAAGGAACAGACATTATGGACCACAAAGGTTAGAAAACACAAATGCTAGGATATCTTCAAATTTCTGTCATTAATAATATCCATAAAGAGCTATGTATGTGGAAGACAAGGGGCTCAAAGTATGGGGTATTGATGACTTAAACAAAAATTTGCATCCACCCTGTACTAAAACCTGTTTTCCAAGAGCATACCTGCACAGAAAGAACAATATGCCAATGAAGTCACATCCCCAGTGAAGGGCCTAGAATGTGGTATAGCATACAGTCGCACCACCGCTTCCGCCTCCTTTTGGCAAATTTCATATAAAAACACCAGTGGTTTTACACTGACTGCATTAATTTTTTTTTAACTCCTATATTCTTCACTCTGCTGTCTTCCTGGTGTTATAGAGGCACATGAAATTTCAGAACATGGGATTTAAGGGGCCTGCCCTGAAGGCCTGCCTACCCCAAACCATCCCTACCACCTGCCTCCTGACCTCTGAAAAAATTCACTTAGTCATATCTTTGGCTGCAGGCAGTACCTATCCTCCCCAACTGATCCTGCCCAAGGTCCAGAAAAGGTCCCTACTTTTCTTTGAACACTGATCATGTGGTCAGATCATTTCAGGTAACAATGTACAGTTTGGAACAATTCTCTAGGGACTAACATTTCTTTAGCATAAATCAGAGAACTAACAATAGCTACCTGTTAATAAGGCATTACTCTCCAATGCATAAATGCAGGTAAACCAAGCCCTCCTCCCACTATGACTACAAACTCTCCTTTAAACCATTTAATTAGAAGGGTTCAGAAAAATATATATCATCTGTTGGTTTTGGCAAAGTCATACCACAGGCTTGCTGACCACAGAGACTACTGAAACCATTTACTTCCCTTGCTTGAGGCCTAACTAGTACAAATATTCCACGTCTCCTAAAAAGTACTAAAAAGAAATAATTCCGAGCTCACAGCTCACGTCCTTTTTAAGTGCCCTTTGGATATAGTGCCCAAAATGGTATAAACTTTTTTGGCTGGAGGGTCAACTTACATCCACCAATCCTCTTGCTTCTACACATGCTGATATTTTTTTAATTGCTGACTCCCATTTTATAGCCAAGCCAATTAGTAGCTTTGGCCAAGCGTGGGGAGCTTGAAGGCCTGGGACACAGCACTCAGCTCAGTGCAAGAAAAACAGGAAGCCTCTCCTTCGCCTTTAAGAATTTTGCCCAACATATGTCTAAAGTCTAAGATATGGATGTAACACTTCTGTACAGTCTCTGGGAACATCAGCAAATATTTGAATCTCTATATGACTAAGTAGTAGGACCAGTGGACTGACATAGGACAGGGTAATTTTTAAAAATGACTATTTCACTCATTCAATTTAGTGAGTTTTATTACTCACTTCTGTCTCTGATGAGCTTAGCAACAAAATCCTTTAGGATTGAAAGGGTGCTGGGTCTAAAGCACCCCTATAAGGTTACTGATTTACTCCAGGCACTCTAAAAGGCTAGAGGAAAGAGTAGGGAAAAATCTGAACTGATTTACATGTGAAATGCAAACATGCACTTACCACCAGGCCTGCAGATCTTGATTACAGGCCTATCAGTAACCAAGCCCAAATACTCCAGGAAAAAAACAGCAAAAAAAGCCTTAGGGTTTAAAAGAGGCTTTTATAAAACTGTAGAATATCCACATCTCTTTATTTCACTGCATCTCAAAATTTACCATTCATCCAAGAATTAAAATATTTGCTTTGGATGAGCTCAAACTTCATATAAGCCTTTCGTTACTCCTTAGTACCTTTGTGAAGGGAGTACTAACCATTCTCTCATTTCAAGGTTGAAGAACGTTTCAGTGCCAAGAAAGAAGGGCCTTGCCCAAGGCCTTGGGTGACAAAGGTGAATGTTCTATGGAAGGTCTCTGGCTCTTACCTTAGTCCTGCCTCTCACCTGGGCCCAGCTACCCTTTCAGGGAGGGCATTACAGTTTCTCAGCACAACACCCAGCCCCAGGGAGTCTCCTTTAGGGAAAGCACTAACATTTTCCCCCCTGACAATGAAGTCTTAAATGCTCTACGATTGGGAAAACTTGTGGAGGCAGCAGGAGTGCATGAAAGCGGAAAATTCCCCAAAACTCTAGGCCTACCTAACCACCCTGACAGCACCCAGTTATAGGGTTTGGGGGACAGGGGGTGGACTGTTTCTTTCCAAAGGAAGCATGATTAGTTGGCCGGTTCAAATATTTCCAAAGAGATTTGGAGAATGGTTAACAATTTTTTTTTAAAATGTGTCTAAGAAATCTAATTTCCAGTGATTTTTAACATTATGAGGCTCCTGCAAAACCCCTTAAAAATTACTATCATAACCAGGAGGAATGGGGTTGGAGACTCATCGGATAAGTAGTAATGTGTGGCAAACACATTGTTCCTACCTTAAGAGTTTTGTTTTTTTTTTGCAGAAAATGACTTCACTGACCTGACTGGAAGCTCCCTGGAAGTTCGCTCTCCCCAGATGCCACCACTTTTGGTTTGCCTCTCTTGAGTGTTGGGTATGTTTCTATGTTTACACACCAACCAGCTACAGCCACCTTCCCAAATTCTCAGCAATTCCCTAAACTGCCTTGTATGAGATCCCTGGGGGTTCAATTCTGTTTTCAGGAGTCAAACAAATACAAAACAAATTGGTGAAAAAGATTCATCCATTTCACCTCCTCCCAGAAAATGAAAGTTCCTAAGGTTCATTACCAAAAGGACATCAGTGCTTTATAAATTTATTTATTTATTTATTTATTTATTTATTTATTTATTTATTTATTTATTTTTGAGTCACAGAATCAGTAAATTCCAGAGCTGGGAAAAACCATAAATCACCAAATCATTCCTTTCCAGTAATAAAAATATTTTCTTCCTGTTTCTCAGGAAGTTAAGACAAAATGGCCAATTACCACATAAGAAGTCTGAAAGCAGTCCAACACTGGGAAGCCCACAGGCTGTGGGGAACAGGTAGAAAAGGGGAACACTTTGTTCTACAGTTAACAAAGAGCAAGGCCTTCTTGCAGCTTCCCCAGTGCCGAGATTCACGTTTTGGGCACTGATTATCTTTTAATAACTTCCCCCACTAAATCTCCTACCTGTCATTTAGAGTTTGGGTTTCATCCTGGGGACAAGAGGTATTTATAAACAGTTTGAAACCTCTGAACAAGTGCTGTGGACAATCCAACCACCATGAATATATAGGTGGGGCAAAAGTAGATTTACAGTTTGTACAGAAAAAATACAATAATAAATTATACAAGAACAAACTGTTGTGTGTACTCACAACTGTAAACCTACTTTTGCCCAACCCTGCAGAGGGGCACAAAGCTCTCAGGTAGTCATTAAATCTAGCCAAATGAGATAAAATGAAGTTGGTGGTTCCTTTCTCTCATAATTAAGAATTTTTGTTTTAATCTGCTACGCACCTGGCTGCCTGCACCCCCATCCTTGTCCGTTATAACTATTTCATAAACCGGGTTCGCAGAATCCCATCACACCAGAGTCCCAGGTGTTGTCACCTCTTTCCCAGTTTGTCACAACAGCCTCCTCAGTGTCTCCCCATCCCAGTGAGCCTCCTACACCAATCCGGCCGACGCTCCATTGACTCCGGCAGCACACAAACCCTCCACTGGGCACTCCAGAGTTTTCCTAACCCGTCCTAACCTAATTCTCCAAGACTCCCCACCCCCCGACACACACACACACACACACACACACACACACACACACACACACACACACAGCCCTAGTATTCAGTCCAGTCAGTCACAGAATCGTCTTTCCTCCAAGGCAAGGACTACGGTCTCCTCCGGAGGTCTCCTTTCTCTCTCCCTCTGCTCTTCCAATCCCCGGCGGTGGCCGGGAGAACAGTCGCCACTCCTCAGGACTCCGCTCAGATTTCACCTCCCCCAACAGGTCTCAGATCACAGTCCATCGCTCTCAACCGTCAGGATCTCTCCCCACCGCAGCCCCTGTCTGAACACCACCGGCCCTGCTCCCACCCGCGGGCTGGGGCGCGGCCTCCCGCCCCCCGCAGGCCCGGCTCAGAGCACCTAGTAGGTCCCGGGCAGCGCCCAGAAATCGCAGCCCAAGGCAAAGAGATGCAGAAGCTTCCCGCAGACGTCCCCGGAGACGGGGTGTGGCGAGTCTCGCTCGGAGCTCGCCGACTCCTAGAGCTGCGAGACCACTGTAACGCCGAGCGCCTTAGTCTCCGGCACGGAGGCCGGGCGCCGGCGCCGGAACACCGCCGCCCCATCCCCGCCAGCCCCCGCCAGCCTCCGCCAGCGCGGCAACCCGGCGCCGGGGGAACAGCCGGCAGAGTGAGGGTGTGTACAGGGGGAGACACCCGGGTGGGCATCGGAAGGCTCTCTGGGATCCTCACCCCTCTCCGGGGGCTGCGCAAGCCCCCACCCAGGCGGGCCCATCCCACGCCGCTCCCCGCCACTCCTGGAGCTCACTCTGGGGAGCTCCGGGACGCACACAACCGGTAAGGGCCCTGCCCGCGCCTCACCCCCTCCCTGGTCCCAGCTTGGCCGGGCCCGGGGCCGCCGAGCCTCACCTCTCCACTAACAAGCTGGGTACCTGTCGGGTCGGGAGAGGACGGGACTAAGCGAGACCGCACAGACGGCGCCGCACCTGCCTCCGAGCGAGTGAGGAGCCGTGGCGCGCCTGACGTCACAGCAGCCCCAAAAGCCGCAAACTGCGAGTCACCTGATCACCCTGGCAACGCTCGCGGGGCGGGGCGAGGAGGGGGTGGTGTCACAGCACGGCCCCGCCCCAGTCGAGCCAGCGGGTGCGGAGGAGAATGCTATCTAGCCGCCTGCACCGCGGGGACTAGAGATCGGGCTCTGGCCTCTCTGCTCAGGCCTGTACACTGGGCTGGATGTCTGAGATGCCAACAGGCTCTCGCCTCGCGTTGGATCAGTTCTCTGAGACTCCAAACGATACCCCTCTCTGCTAGAGCAAGTGCCTGGAAGGCAGGGTCTCTGTCCCCTTGGTACCCGGCTCAGTGAGTGGCACATAGGGTTTAGTTATAGGCTGCTCCTCCTCATATCTAGACCCAACTAGGCTCGGAGTTGTACTTGGGGGGACTGGGGCTGAGGCTGACACCTGGATTGCTCTCTGGCAACTTTATCCCCCTAAACCTCACAGCAAATAGTGCGGCCTTTCACGGAGAATGTATTTAGACTTCATTCATTTAGGAGAGGGGAGGACACGGGAAGACAGGGGCTGAAGCCCAGGCCTGTCCTGAAGGCCTCCTTCTCCTGTTCCAACAGAAAGAGAAATCACTGAAACAGTCCCAGAGCAAATCCTAGAACAAGTCCTCGTTGAAAAGATTTTTGTTTTTCATTTTAGAAATTGATTTTCCCTTCAAATTCCTCCCCTCGCTTGATATAATCGTATGCCTACACCTCTACACAAGTTTGCAAAGATACCTGTGTCACCATGTTCCTTGCAGCATTATTTACAATAGCTGCAATATGGAAACAATCTACATGTCCATCCATAGACAAATTGATAAGGAAGTGGTAAATATACACAATGGAATATTTACTCTGTGACTTTCGAGTCTCTGGACATAGACCATCAGCTTCAAAATAAAAATTTAACACCTGATAGAGGTCCCAGTTTGAGAGTCACTGCTTCTCTCTCATCTCTTCTCTTTTTCCTGAGTTTCATCTATATTTTACTCATCTATACCCTGCATCACTGTGGAGGCTTCATGCTGTCAGATTATGGGATTTTAGACCAAAATGTTTTCTATAATCAACATCTAGTGAGAGCCATTTGGTGCCTGGCAATGGGCCATGCCAGGATGATTGACACATGGTACTTGAAGATCACGAGTTTATGAGTAGCATGTCTAATATCCAAGTACCACTTGTCCTGTTTATTATTTACTTAACTTTCTTTTTTTACTTTTACACAGTTATTTTTAAAATAAACGTGTATAAAAGAAGGAGGAGGGAAGACAGTGTAAAAGGTAGAGAAGAACCATGGCTTTAACCAGAAAGAATTGTACTAAAAAAGGAGAAGAGATGGAAAATATGATGTCTGACCTGTGGTGGTACAGTGGATAAAGTGTTGACCTAGAACACTGAGGTCGCTGGTTTGAAACTCTAGGCTTGCCTGGTCAAGGCACAAATGGGAGTTGATACTTCCTGCTCCTCCCCCTTCTCTCTCTCTTTCTTTCTTTTTTTTTTTTTTTGTGTGTGTGTGTGTATTTTTCCGAAGCTGGAAACGGGGAGAGACAGACAGTCAGACTCCCGCATGTGCCCGACCGGGATACACCGGCACGCCCACCAGGGGGCGATGCTCTGCCCCTCCGGGGTGTCGCTCTGCCGCGCCTCGCTGCGGGAGGGGAAGAGAGAGACAGAGAGGAAGGAGGGGGGGGGGGGAGAAGCAGATGCGCGCTTCTCCTGTGTGCCCTGGCAGGGAATCGAACCTGGGACTTCTGCACGCCAGGCCGACGCTCTACCACTGAGCCAACCAGCCAGGGCTCTCTTTCTTCCTTTCTCTCTCTCTCTCTCTCTCTCTCCTCTCTAAAAATGAATAAATCTTTTTTAAAATCTTAAAGAAATTAAATATGAGGCCAGGGCCCAAGGGGCAGAGATCAGTGCTAGTCAAGAAGATGGTGGGAGCAGGGTATGGGCAGCCAGACCTGGGGTGGTGGGCAGATCTGAGGAAGGAAACTACAACTGGAGGTTAGGGAGGAATGGGGGGGGGGGGAGTTGGGTCAGAATGGAGGCGAAAGTGCTTGAGCAGAGAGAAGGGAGAGAAGGGATGGAGAGAAAGGAGGAGAAGCAGCCCAGGATTTGGGGAAGAGTTGCTGAAAGGATGGGTGAGGTATAGAGAGACCTAACACAGCATGTGCTGACAGCAATAAGAGAAGGGAGGCTGGGAGGTTACAGAAGTGAGGACTGTGGGGAAGGAGGAACAGGTGGGCAGAGTCTGGGGTAGACTGACATTTTTGTCTCCTCCAGACCAAAAAGCAGGCAGTGACCTTCAGAGGCTGGAGGGGAGTACAGCACTGTCTGGTAGCTTCTGAGTAGGGAGGTTGCTCACACACTCCCCAAAACCATCTTTGGACCATGGGAAGGGACAAGAGTCACCTTCTGAGAAGAGATAGTACAGCGGGAAGAGCAGAGATAGTACATCCATTACCGCATTCTGATACTAGGGCTTTGGGGCTGGGAAGTTTTCCAGGCCCTTGGGGAAAGCACATGCCTCTGAGGCTCTAATCTGGGCAGGGCAAGGTGAGGATGGGGGAGGAAAGCAGGGATAATTATCTTGGAAGGGAGGGAAGTTTCTCCCGGCAGCTTGGTACGGCAGGCAGCCGGCAGCTGGGCCATATGGGAGCTGGCAGTGCTGCGGGAGAAGAGATGGTAGGACATGTTTTCAGTGAGGTCCCTGGCTAATTCCCTTTTACTAAGTTGGTTGGTCATGAGAGAGGATAACCATCATAGAAAAAATAGAATATCCTCCCCCCCCCTGCTGTGAGGAGGGAGTGTTACATGAGTACACAGTTGTTGCTGGCTGCATCCAAGAACCAGAGACGTGGCCAAGGACTGCATCCCACGTGGCTCTTTTCTCGGATTAGACCTTAAGTCCCAGGACTAAGCAGTGGCCAGATGCAGAAATTGCCAGAGCTTTACCAAGTTCCTTTACAACAGCAGTGACTTTCCATTCCTGGAAATAGAGAAAAATGTCTGTGCAGAAAGAAGGCCCTGACAAAGCATATTTTCTGTGAAAGTCATTAGCTACAGAACTATAATGAATTTTCAACACTTGTGAACTCAGGAGAACCATCCAGTTGTGGAGGCAGCATGACACAGTGGTTGGGAGACTGCTCTGAGATATAACCGTTTTGTGAACTTGGGCAAGTCACCCTACTGCCTTCTTTGAGCCTCAGACTTATCTGTAAAATAGGGATAATAATACTACCTCACAGGACTATCCTAAACTATCCTAAACTGTAGGTGACTTTGAGGTCCATGGAAAAACTCAGTTGATAATTTTTAAAAAACATTGTATTTTCATTGCACTTCATTTGTTCACTCAACCTTGAATGAAAGAATATCTCCTGGATGCCTAATGTGTACTCAGCACTGTGATAAATAAGAAAGGAGTGCCTGACCTGTGGTGGCACAGTGGATAAAGCAGGGGTCCCCAAACTACGGCCCGCGGGCCGCATGCGGCCCCCTAAGGCCGTTTATCTGGCCCCCACCACACTTCCGGAAGGGGCACCTCTTTCATTGGTGGTCAGCGAGAGGAGCATAGTTCCCATTGAAATACTGGTCAGTTTGTTGATTTAAATTTACTTGTTCTTTATTTTAAATATTGTATTTGTTCCCGTTTTGTTTTTTTACTTTAAAATAAGATATGTGCAGTGTGCATAGGGATTTGTTCATAGTTTTTTTTATAGTCCGGCCCTCCAACGGTCTGAGGGACAGTGAACTGGCCCCCTGTGTAAAAAGTTTGGGGACCCCTGGGATAAAGTGTTGACCTGGAATGCCGAGTTCACTGGTTCGAAACCCTGGGCTTGCCAGGTCAAGGCACATACAAGAAGCAACTACTATGAGTTAATGCTTCCAGCTCCCCCCCCTTCTCTCTCTCTCTCTCTCTCTCTCTCTCTCTCTCTCCTCTCTAAAATGAATAAATAAAGTCTGAAAAAATAAATAAATTATGACAGGAGCATGTTCCCTAACTTGGTCCTCCAGGCATCTAACTCCTGATAGGAAAGCGAGATAGCATGGATTTCCAAAGGCACCTGTGCCATTGGATGCTAAACTATACCATGCCCTCTGTGCCATCAATGTTCACGGGAAGGGAGGCCATGCCAGCTGCACTGGCTAAGGTGGGATGCACGGAAGGAAGGCTCTAGCACTGAGCCCCAAGAGGCAGGATTTCTACAGGTGGTGAGAAAAGACAGCAGTCTCAGTGATGTCATCTGGACAACATGTGCATCTGAATGAGTGAACACATATATAAGCAAAAACGATGAAATTAGAGAATGTTTATTATAAGACCAGCCTAATTGGACTGCAGAAATCGAAAGTTGTGAGAGATAAGGTAGAGACAGAGCAGATTATGGAAGAGCTTTTGAGGTAGTAGAATCTTCTGGTAGGAACATGGGGTCTAGAGCCAGAATGACAGGGTTGCATTCATACCCCATCACTTATTTGCCATGTGACCTTAAGCGAGTTATTGAACTTCTCTGTGCTCCAGTTTCCTCATCTGGAAAAAAATAGAGATAACATTGATTTCTACTTTACAATATGATTTGGAGGAATAACTGAGATAATAAGTATGAGACCTGCGCATGGTGTCTAGCACATAGTAAGTGCTCCAACAGTGCCCTAACTGGGGATTGAACTCGCAACCTTGGTGTTTCAGGATGACACACTAAACTACTGAGCTAACCATTCAGGTACCAGTAGGATACAGTATTTTGTGAAGAATCCTTCAATAGCAGAATTCAGGCTGTTCAGAAGGGAAAGTAGGGCCACAGCAAAGGTGTGGCCCCACAGGGTGAAGAATGGCTGACTACAGAATAGAAACAACCTGCCCCAGCCACTCATACATGTATGGAAGTCAGAGCCTGGCACAAGGAGGTACTTACTAACCCTATTCCATGAACATCTCTAAATGTTGCACAAGTTGAACAACATCTTTTTGGAGTTTACAGGCTCAATGATGAACACTAGTAGAATTCCCCTGAGTCAAGTACAGAGTATTTATTTATTTTTATTGATTTTTTTCTAGATAGAGGGGACAGGGGGTGGAGGTAGAAGGAAGCAGGAAGCATCAACTCATAGGAGTTGCTTCCCATATGTACCTTAAGCTGGCAAGCCCAGGGTTTCGAACTGGCGACCTCAGAATTTCAGGTCGATGCTTTATCCTCCGTACCACCACAGGTCAGGTCTTACAGAGAGTATTAAAGTACTGGAGAAGTCCAAGTAAGACCTGGCTTCCAGCTTATTTTGATGTCTTCCCCTCATGGAAGAAAGAAAAAAAACCCAAACAAACACATATCAGAGGAAAGCCAGTGAATGTGGCCAGCACACACAAAAGAATGACTAGATTGTATTTTCATGTCAGGGTATCAAAGAAAGAAGAAAAAAAAGTATGCTTCTTCTACTGTTTTTTTTTTTTTCTTTTGTATTTTTCTGAAGTTGGAAACGGGGAGGTAGTCAGACAGACTCCCGCACACGCCTGACTGGGATCCACTCGGCATGCCCACCAGGGGACGATGCTCTGCCCATCTGGGGCGTTGCTCTGTTGCAACCAGAGCCATTCTAGCGCCTGAGGTGGAGGCCATGGAGCCATCCTCAGCGCCTGGGCTAACTTTGCTCCAATGGAGCCTTGGCTGCGGGAGGGGAAGAAAGAGACAGAGAGGAAGGAGAGGGGGAGGGGTGGAGAAGCAGATGGGTGCTTCTCCTGTGTGCCCTGGCCAGGAATCAAACCCGGGATTCCTGCATGCCAGGCCGACACTCTACCACTGAGCCAATCAGCCAGGGCCTCTACTGTTTTCTAGTTCACTCCTCTGCCTGGTTATAATGGAATTTGCAGTTCAGGTGAACAAGAAAGAGGCAACATCACCAGTCTGCTTCTGGCCATGGTTCAAGGTTTGGCTTTCACCTGAGCAATGGCTCTCACAGTTTTGTGCCACTTTTTCTGGTCTACATTTTCAAGTTCCAATTTGCTAGTCAGGGATGTCTCCATTGTAAGTGACTAAAGTAATACTTAGATTGGTTTAAGAAAGAGGGAGAGAGAATTTATTGGCTCATGAAACCAAAAATCCAGAGGGGAATATGAGCTTCAGGCAAAGTTGGATCCAGCAGCTCAGATACGGGCACCAAGAATCTCAGCTCTCTTTCCCCTGCATTCTCAGGCAATCCCTTTGAGAGTATCAGAATTACATTCTCACAGCAAAAAGTCCCAGTAGACAAAAGCTTTCTTTTTTCCAACAGTCTGAAGAAAAGCTCCAGGTCGGAGTATTGGCTTTGGGTAACTTGCTTTTCTGACTGTGTGGCTGCAGCCAAAGGATATGACATCTTGGCTAGGGGTAACACCTCCGGAGCTGTTGGTGAGGTTAGCCTCCTTCAGATCCCACATTTGAAAGTGTGGAAGGACTGAATGGCTTTCCCAAGAAAGTGAAGTTTAGTTACCAGAACTAGAAGGAACAGATGCTGAGCAAACAAAAAACACAGCTGACCCCTACAGGCCACAGATACCAAAACCACAGCCTATGGAAAGTTCCTGTAGGCACATGTAATATAATATTCCAATAGGCTAACCTTGAATCCACTTCAGAGTCAACTTACCTCTCCTGTATTTCCAGGACAGTGCATCCAGTAGAGAGGAAACTCCCAACATTCATAGGGTGAGGCTCATGGATATGGTGGCACAGAACCTGCCATTTTACTTAAGTGTACAGTACTCTCCTCTCTTGGAAGTATTACTTCTGATGAAAGTGCTTTAGAGGCCTGACCTGTGGTGGAGCAGTGGATAAAGTGTTGACCTGGAATGCTAAGGTTGCTGGTTCGAAACCCCAGGCTTGCCTGGTCGAGGCACATATAGGAATTGATGCTTCCTGCTCCTCCTCGCCTTTTTCTCTCTCCTCTCTCTAAAATCAATAAGTAATAATAAAAAATAATAAATAAAATCAATAACCTTTAAAATATCTCTAAAATAAAAAAAGAAAATGCTTCAGAGAACCCTTAGTGCATTAAATGTGTGTATAGCACCTCAAGCTCTAAGAGTCATCACGTAAATGCGTGCATTTATAATTGCGCCTTTTGGAAACACTGATTCCTGTAATGGCCTGTTATTTGTATATGATCTTAAAAACCCAGCCTTGGAGGAGAATGTTTTCTGCCAGGCTATGACTCATCTGAGTAAGGCAATGAAGTTCCCATCAACTCTGAAGACTCTCCCTGCTTTTTAATATTTTGAAAGAATAAGAAAAATATCAACCTGTAAATTAGAAATAATCAGCCTATAAGTCCACTTGTATTTGTAGTTATAAAATAAGCCAACAATAATTTAACATATAACATATGAAGAATAA
The DNA here is from genome assembly GCF_036850995.1 of Saccopteryx leptura. Lineage (NCBI taxonomy): Eukaryota > Metazoa > Chordata > Mammalia > Chiroptera > Emballonuridae > Saccopteryx > Saccopteryx leptura. The sequence goes on along the minus strand of NC_089508.1, from coordinate 162,396,019 downwards.
GAACTCAGGAAAACATGAAGTTCACATATTCATTTAACAGTTATTAAATGCCTACCACATGCCAGGAACTGTACCAGGCTCTGAGAATGAAGAATAAGCAAAACAGGTTTTAAAAATCCTTGCTTACATGAAGCTTACATTCCAGTTGGTGTGTCTATCTGTATGCCATCTTCAGCCTCCTCTGTCGTTGACAGGAAATAGTCAATACATCAATAAACATACAGGGCAAATTCTCAGTGAGTGCTTCCTCTGGGCTAGGCTTTCCGCCAGGGCTCTGCCTCTTCATCGTCTTCTTCCGAGGGATTAGAAACAGGTTTCAGAGAGATGCAGACATCTGCTCAAAGAGCCACAGAAGTAAATGGTGGAATCAAGACTGAAACTCACAGGGAAGGGGGGAAGGGGGATGTTGAGAGGAACACGGCAGGGGGGGGGGATGCATTCGGGGGGTCACTAGAATCTATGTAAACACAATAAATTAAAATCAATTAAGAAAAGAATGAAATTCACACTTTCATATATATGCCTTTTTAAATTACTTTTTTTAAAATTTTTATTTTATTTATTCATTTTAGAGAGGAGAGAGAAAGAGGAGAAAGAGAAAGGGGGGAGGAGCTGGAAGCATCAACTCCCACATGTGCCCTGACCAGGCAAGCCCAGGGTTTCAAACCGGCAACCTCAGCATTTCCAGGTCCACGCTTTATCCACTGCGCCACCACAGGGCAGGCCATATATGCCTTTTAACTTGATCCCTCTCTTAGGGAGTGGTTAGGGAATTATGGGGGTGGGGTGGGAATGGGGATTTGCACAGACTGGAGAATGAATTGAGCAAAGGGAGCCACTACCATTCAGCTCCAGCCACTTGCCAAAGGGAAATGTGGCCCAGTGTGGCCAGGTTTTCTGAGTTTTTAAGCCAGCAAAACAGGATGATTTTGATGTGAAAACCAAAAATAAAAATAATTAAAACAAACAAACAAAAAAAACCCGCACAAAAAACACTGTGAAAACCAAAAATAATTCATCTGGACATAATTCAGGCCACAGGTCTGCCCCTCTGTTGGAGATCACACTGTGCCCAGGAGGTCCCTGGGTAGGTAGAATTCCAGATGGCAACACAGAAACTAAATATGGGTAAAACGCTGCAAATACAGCTGTGGTCCTTGCACAAAGTATTTATTTTTCAGGTTGATTTTCTAAGGCTAAGGTAGAAAAATGGTGTCCTTGTTTACCAGAAAAGCGAAGTCCTTAATGAAAGGTAACAGTGGGGGAGCAGCTGGAGCATTCCAATCCCCCTACTTTTGGGGGAGGTTGGCAGAGAAACAGCCTGTGTGAGGTTGACAGGTCATGCTTATCTGAAAGGGAAATTTTAACTTCAGGGCGGGCTCTGTGTAACATCTGAGGCCCTAATAATGATCATTATGCTGTCAGAGCGCAAGACGTGGTTCATAATAAATCTCCTCCTAAAAGTCACATTTTACTCCTGGCCCTTCCTTGCCTCCTCCACCCATGGCCTCCCGCGCAGTAAGCCTTTCCTCTTCCTAACCCCATTTGCCAAGGGATGGCAGCATCTGGACATATGGAGGTCTTGTCACTCAGGGTAATCTGTGATTGGAATGGAATTGGTCTCCTGGTAGTGGCAGTGCCTCTTCTGTCTTGGCAGAGAGGGAGGGAACTCAGAGGAGCTTTCATGTTTATTTTTTATTAATTTTTATTTATTGATTTTAGCAAGAAAGGAAGGGGGGAGGGAGGGAGAGAGCGAGAGAGAAAGACAGGAACATTGAGCTGCTCCTGTATGTGTCCCGACCAGGGATCTAACTGGCAACATCTGCTCTTCAGAATGAGGCTCTAACCAATCGAACTATTTGGCCAGGGCAAGAGCTGTCATGTTTAAAAGAACATTTGCACCATCAATAGACTAAAACTGTAAGACAATAGTTTTACTTTAAACTTGAAAAGGAATTCCCATCCTTTGGATCTCAACAAGATCAGAAAACTTCTATTTACTACAAGATTGTTTCAGAAAGGGAACGAAAATTTGGCACATGAAAAAGCCCATTTCTATCTACTCACAAGATAGTAACTTTGCAGCCATATGCCATGAGTATTTCATCATAGCAAAACAGTACTGTAGTGCACAGGGGACAGATTTGCTGCTGCTGCTGCTGCTGCTGCTGCTGCTGCAGCTACCGCTGCCGCCACCTCCACCACCTCCTTCTGCTGCATGGATCAAGCTGAGGCACGTGGCATCGCTGTGAGATTCTTAGAAGTGCTCTTGCCTGGGACCCTGCAACCTGAAGCTCTAAATCCCAGCTCCTCTGAGCTTGGGGAGACTTTTCTTTAGAAAACACACACAGTAAGGACTTAGATATTTTTTGAAAAGGCTAGGACAAAGAAATGTTGTACTCTCCCCGCTTCCCCTTCCTTGCTTGGAAAATCATTTAAGATTAAGAAATGAAGTGACTTCTCCCACTCAGGAAGGCAGAGCAGTGCTTTGATTAAGAGTGGCCAAAGATGCCCTGGCCAGATAGCTCGGTTGGTTAGAGCATCGTCCCCAAAGCGCTAGAGGTTGTCAATTGGACCCCCAATCAGGGCACATACAGGAACAGATCATCTCTCTCTCTCTCTCTCTCTCCCTCTCCCTCTTTCTCTCTCCCTCCCTCCCTTCCTCTATCACTAAAATCAATAAATAGAAAAGTGTCCAGAGACCTGGATTCTGGCCCTGGTTCCCCTACATCCTTGTTACAAGACCCAGGGCAATTTGCTAATCCTTTTTAGACCTCAGTTTTCTCATCTGTGACATGGAAATAATGGCTGACCATGTGGAGCTATTGCACACGTTCACTGGAGAGATGCTGTGTGTGCAGTAGAAGCTGCTCTGCACAGAGCTTGTTCTCCAGTTCACCACAGCCTCCATGGGTTTTCCATCCTGCCCCCTAATCTACACCCTAGGAGAGGGTACAAGTTAAAAGGCAGATACATACTCCAGTCTTGGCTCCACCATTTATTTCTGTGGCTCCTTAGACAGGTGACCAGGAGTTACACATGATGACCAGGGCCACTCTATTTCAATTCTCCAGTGGCACCAGTGGAAACACAAGTTATCTTTGCTCCCACCAATTCAGAAACTTATTTTAGATGCTGACTTTACCTGAATTTCTGGGCTACTTAGGTCACAGTCCAGATGAGATTATGGCTGTCCTACCTCCTGTTCCAGGCCCCTGGAGAGGCCATATTGGCATCTGGGTAGGAACGGAGTCCACTTGCATCAGAGTGGAAAGGGCATTTGTACATAGGCAGATTCCTGGGCTCCATCCTATACCCAGTGCTTCCGGATGAGGTGGGGCAGGGCCTAGGAATCTCCAGGTGTAACAAGCCCTCTGAGGGAGCAGGTGCACGTAAAAGTTAGCATTTAGGGTTCTCTAGTTCCTCAAACTCAAACAGATCTTTACCTCAACCTATTTTTCCTCATGTGTCCTGCTTAATTGGACCAAGGCAACAAAAGCAAAAATAAACAAGTAGGGCTATATCAAACTAAAAAGCTCTGCACAGTAAATGAAACCATCAACAAAATGAAAAATAAACCTACTGAATGGAAGAAAGTACAGTATGTGCAAGTCATATATCTGATAAGGGGCTAGTATTCAAATTATATAGCCCAACCTATGGTGGCGCAGTGGATAAAGCATCCACCTGGAACGCTGAGGTCACCGGTTTGAATCCCTGGGCTTGCCTGTTCAAGGCACATACAGGAAGCAACCACTATGAGTTGATGCTTCTTGCTTCTCCCCGCTCTTCCTTTCTCTCTCTTCTTCCTCTAAAAATCAATAAATAAAATTTTTAAAAAATTAAAAAACACAAAATATATAAAAAACTCATACACTTCAATAGCAAACAAAACAAAGCAAACAAAAAACCAAGCGACCTGATTTAAAAAAAGGCAGAAGATCTGAATAGATATTTTTCCAAAGTAGATACAAATGGCCAACAGATACAAGGAAAAGTGCTTAACATCACTAATCTTCAGGGAAATGCAAATCAAAACCACAATAAGATATTACTCACACCTGTTAGAAAGGCTATTTTCAGAAGGACAAGAAATAACAAATGTTGGCAAGGATGTGAAGAAAAGAAAGCCCTTGAGCATTCCTAGTGGGAATGCAAATTGGTACAGCCTCTATGGAAAACAGTATGGTGGCCCTGGCCGGTTGGCTCAGCGGTAGAGCGTCGGCCTAGCGTGCGGAGGACCCGGGTTCGATTCCCGGCCAGGGCACACAGGAGAAGCGCCCATTTGCTTCTCCACCCCTCCGCCGCGCTTTCCTCTCTGTCTCTCTCGTCCCCTCCCGCAGCCAAGGCTCCATTGGAGCAAAAGATGGCCCGGGCGCTGGGCATGGCTCTGTGGCCTCTGCCTCAGGCGCTAGAGTGGCTCTGGTCGCAACATGGCGACGCCCAGGATGGGCAGAGCATCGCCCCCCTGGTGGGCGTGCCGGGTGGATCCCGGTCGGGCGCATGCGGGAGTCTGTCTGACTGTCTCTCCCTGTTTCCAGCTTCAGAAAAATGGAAAAAAAAAAAAAAAAGAAAACAGTATGGAGAGCCTTCAAAAAATAAAAAATAAAACTACCATATGATCTAGCAATTTCTCTCTAAAAAAAACCCACACTAATTTGAAAAGATATCTGCACCTCCATGTTTATTGCAGCTTTATTTACAATAGCCAAGATAAGGAAGTAACTTAAGTGTTCAATATACAGTCGGATAAAGAAGAAGTAGTATATGTATACAATGCAATGTTACTCGGACATAAAAAAGAATGATATTTTGTCATTTGAGACAGCATATATGGAACTTGAAGGTATTATGCTAAGTGAAATATAATCAGAGAAAGACAAATATAATATAATCTCACTTATATGTGGAATTAAAAAAAACCCAAAAAACACCCAAAGTCATAGATAGAGAGAACAGATTAGTGGTGGCCAGGGTAGGAAATGTCAAAAGGTACAAAATTCCAGTTATTGGTAAGTTATGGGTTGTAATACACAGCATAACAGCATGATGACTATAGTTAATAAAACTCTGTTGCATATTGCTGAGAGTAGGTAGATCTTAAAAGTCCTCATCAGAAAAAAAATTTTGTAATTGTATAATGACAAATGTTAACTAATTTTTTTATTTTGGTGATCATTTCACAATATATACAAAGATTGACTTTTTTTTTTGTATATTTTCGAAGTGAGAAGTGGGGGTGGCAGACAGACAGACTCCCGCATGTGCCCGACTGGGATCCACCCAGCATACCCACCAGGGGACAATGCTGGGCCCTTCTGGGGCATTGCTTCCCTGCAACCAGAGCCATTCTAGCGCCTGAGGCGGAGGCCATCGAGCCATCCTCAGCACCTGGGCCAACTTTGCTCCCATGGAGCCTCGGCTGCAGGAGGGGAAGAGAGAGATAGAGAGGAAGGAGAGGGGGAAGGGTGGAGAAGCAGATGGGTGCCTCTCCTCTGTGCCCTGGCTGGGAATCGAACTTGGACTTCCACATGCCCGGCTGACACTCTACTGCTGAGCCAACTGGCCAGGGCTGATTGACTTTTTAAAATTTTCTTTTTAATTAAAAAAAAAATTTTTTTTTTGAGAGAAAGAGAGAGACTGGAAAGGAGAGAGGGTGAATCATCAACTTGTAGTTGTGTCACTTTAGTTGTTCATTGATTGCTTCTTATACAACAATCCTTAACAGGGGACTCAAGCCAAGCCAGTGACCCCTTGCTTAAGCCGGCATCCTTGGGCTCAAGCTAGCGACTTTGGGCTTCAAGCCAGTGACCATGGGATCATGCGGATCATGTTGATGATCCTATGTTCAAGCTGGTAACCTTGGGGTTTCAAACCTGGGACCTCAGCATTCCAGGTAGATGCTCTATCCCAGAGTTCTCAACCTGTGGGTCGTGACCCCGGTAGGGGTCGAATGACCAAAACACAGGAGTCACCTAAAGCCATCGCGGCCCACAGGTTGAGAACCACTGCTCTATCCACTGTGCCACTACTGGTCAGGCAAAGATTGAATCTCTATATTGTACAGTTGAGGCTGATATAATATTATAGGTGAATTATACCTCAATTAAAAAAATGAGCATTTATGGCTCAAACCTCTGGTGCCACAAACTCTGCAGATCTTTTCCACAACCTGTCTCTCATGTGTCCTGCTTAATTGGACCATCATCCCCCAGGGGATCCAGGACTTTGAGGCAAAAAAAACCTGGAAAGACAGTCCCAATCACCTCTTAGCAGTCTGGCCCGTCTCCCTGCCACACCTGGCACTGTCAGGCCTTCCCCATCATCTCACATCTGAACCAGTGGTCTTGCTCTCCACTGGCGAGTCGGGAGGTCTGGATCTGAAATGTAAACCTGACCCTATACTTACAATTCTTTAGGGGTTTTGTAGGGGCAGTAGCCAGGGCTACCATCACAGCCGCCTGGCCCATGCAGGTTTACATTAGATCTGGACAGATGGTAATGAAACAGTGGAGCCAAGAACTGATGGGCCATCATCTTTGATCCTAGCTTGCACCCGGTGGGCAAGTAAAAACACACACTTGGCTCCAAAACCCACTCATTCAGTGCTCACAAAGCTACTGACTTATCCAAGTTTCCTAGAATCAAAGGTTTCTAGCTCACTAGCCTTATTCACTTCTGTTCCCCATCTTTTTCCTTCTCCTTGCACAAACTCTGCACAAACTGGCTTCTCACTCAGCACTCTATCATCTTGGCTGCTTCTCCTGGCCTCCTCCACATGGCCTTTCCCTGCTCTCCTCTCTAATGCTAATCTCAGGAACCCAAAGAGCAAGCTCCCGGTCTGCCCCACTTTATAGTGCAGAAATCAAAACCTTTAATCCAATATACAAAATAGGGAAGTCTCTAATACAAAGTCACTTATCTGAGGCATGATGGAATTGCACCATCCCACATCAAAAAGGATGGGAAAGGTTTAGTCCTAAAACCCAGGCTACAAGGATCCTGTCTGCCCACAGCCACACACATTAATCACCTGGGCAATGGGCTTCCACGTGGGCAGCTCCATCTTTAACAAAGTGAGCATAATATATTTTATCTGCCCAACAGGTTTTCCATACCCTGTAGAATCAAGTCTGAGAAGGCATTCAAAAGCCTCTCTCTCCAGGCTCAGATCTGCTTTCCCCTTCCTACAGGGAAAACCCTGACTAGACTTATATAGGGTAAGGCAAAAATAGGTTTACAGTTGTTCATATGGAAAATAATATGATAATAATTATAATACAAGAATGAACTTTGAGCCTGACCAGGTGGTGGCGCAGTGGATAGAGCATTGGACTGGGATGCAGAGGACCCAGTTCGAGACCCCGAGGTCGCCGGCTTGAGCGTTGGCTCATGTGGTTTGAGCAAGAGCCCACCAGCTTGAACCCAATGTCACTGGCTCCAGCAAGGGGTTGCTCGGTCTGCTGGAGGCCCACGGTCAAGGCACATATGAGAGAGCAATCAATGAACAACTAAGGTGTTGCAACGCGCAGTGAAAAACTAATAATTGATGCTTCTCATCTCTCTCTGTTCCTGTCTGTGTGTCCCTGTCTATCCCTCTCTCTGACTCATTCTCTGTCTCTGTAAAAAATAAATAAATAAATTAAAAAAAAAGAGAATAAACTTTGAAAAAAAAAAAAAGAATGAACTTTGCGTTTCACATACGACTATAAACCTACTTTTGCCATTCCCTGTATTGTGCTCAGGTCTTTGAATGTCCATGGGGCTGCATGCCTCTGGGCTTCTATAGCCACAGTATTCTCCATTGAAAATCCTTTCTTCTCTACTACTCTTCCTTTAAATTTTGGCTGCAATGTCACCTCCTCTGGGAAGCCTTCCCAGATGTTCCCAAGTAGTGCTGACTACTACCTCCTATATTCCTGTAACTCCCCAAATACATCACTCATGACCCTGCATTGCCTTTATTTGCTTATGTGTTTCTGCCCCACTAATCCAGGAGGGATTTGCATTATTTTCATTGAAATTTCAAATCTTTATCAGGGCTGATAAAGTCTTGCATAATCTGGCTACTCCCACCCACCTCTCCACCCTGTCTTTAACCACTCTCTGCCTCACCCACATCACCCAGTCACACTGCCCTTTGGACTGTTCCCAAGACCATCAGATTCCTTCTTGATTCTGGGTATTTGTTCCTGCAGTCAGTTACCTTTCCCTGGAGTGCCCACCCTCCCCTCGACCTTTCCATGGCTGGCTCCCTTTTGACATTCAGATCTCTGCTCAAATGTGAAGTAGCCTTCTTTCCCCATTATTCTTTCTTATAATACCATATTTTCTTCCCTTTGCAGCACTTATCACAAGCTATGATTAATTCACTTAAAAATCAGCCTAGCCTGACCAGGCGGTGACGCAGTGGATAGAGCGTCGGACTGGGATGCAGAAGACCCTGGTTCGAGACCCCGAGGTTGCCAGCTTGAGCGCGGGCTCATCTGGCTTGAGCAAAAAGCTCACCAGCTTAGACCCAAGGTCGCTGGCTTGAGCAAGGGGTTACTCGCTCTGTGGTCAAGGCACATATGAGAAAGCAATCAATGAACAACTAAGATATCGCAATGAAAAACTGATGACTGATGCTTCTCATCTCTCTCCCTTCCTGTCTGTCTGTCCCTATCTATCCCTCTCTCTGACTCTCTATCTATCCCTGTAAAAACAAACAAACAAACAAAATCAGCCTTATTCCCTGGTCAGTTGGCTCAGTGGTAGAGTATCGGCCTGGTGTGTGGAAGTCCCGGGTTCGATTCCTGGCCAGGGCACACAGGAGAAGTGCCCATCTACTTCTCTATTCTTTCCCCTCTCCTTTTTCTTTGTCTCTCTCTTCCCCTCCTGCAGCCAAGGCTCCACTGGAGCAAAGTTGGCCTAGCCACTGAGAATGGCTCCATGGCCTCCACCTCTGGTGCTAGAACAGCTTCTGTTGCAACAGAGCAATGCCCCAGATGGGCAGAGCATTGCCTCCTGGTGGGCATGCCGGGTGGATCTTGGTCAGGTGCATGCTGGGAGTCCATCTTTCTGCCTCCCCACTTCTCACTTCAGAAAAATACAAAAAAAAAAAAAAAATTAGTCTTATTGCCTGATCGGGCAGTGGTGCAGTGGATAGAGCATTGGCAGAGGACCCAGGTTCAAAACCCTGAGGTCTCCTGCTTGAGCCCAAGGTCACTGGTTTCGGCAACAGGTCACTGGCTCAGCTGGAGACCCCCAGTCAAGGTACATATGAGAAAGCAATCACTGAACAACTAAGGTGTCGCAAGGAAGAGTTGATGATTCTCATCTCTCTCTCTTCCTGTCTGTCTGTCCCTATCTGTCCCTCTCCCTATCTCCATCTCTTTGTCTCTGTTGGTCAAATAAGTTTGTAAATATGATATATAGGTTTGCTCGCTTATAGTTTGCATTGGGTGTGGGGGACAGACTGTAAGCAGGCAGGGTTGTTAAACCCTAAGGCTTAGTTTTAAGACAGCCTTTCCCACTCTAAGTGACTTTGTATCAGAGACTTGCTTGTTTGTATATTGGATTAAAGGTTTTGATTTCTACACTATAAAATGGGGCAGACTGGGAGCTTGCTCTCTTGGTTCCTGAGATTAGCATTAGAGAGGAGAGTAGAGAAAGGCCATGTGGAGGATAGGAGAAGCAGCCAAGATGACGGAGTGCTGAAGGAGAAGCCAGTTTGTGCAGAGAGAAGGAGATGGGGAACAGAGGTGAATAAGGCTGGTGAGGTAGATACCTTTGATTCTAGGAAGACCCGGATGAGTCAGTGGCTTTGGAAGCCCTGAATGGAAAGGGAAGTGTTTTCCCACTGTGTGTATTTCTTGCCCGCTGGGTACAAGCTAGGATTAAAGCTAATGACCCACCAGTTCTTGGCTCCGTTGTTTCATTACTGTCTGTCCGAATCCAATGCGAACCTGCACAGGGCAGGCGGCTGTGATGGTGGCCATGGCTACTGGCTTTACAGTCTCTCTCACTAAAAAACAACAACAACAAACAGCCTTATTGATGCATACTTGCTTAAATAAGAGGCAATAAGATGAGTTTCAACAAATACCCATGTATCCATCACCATAACCTGTACAATTTTCCCGATTCCTCTTTCCAGTCAATGTCCCCCGCCGCATGTTCAGTCCCAGTCAATTGCTGCTCTACTTTCTGTTCTAGAACTTTGCTTGTTCTAGAACTTCATTTAAATGCAATTACGTATATAGCCTGTACTCTTCTGTCTGGCTTCTTTCACTCAGTATGTTTTGGAAGTTCCTTCATGTTGTAGTGTTTACCAGGATCTGTTTCTTTTTACTGCTGAGTCGTGAGCTATTGTATGAATACACAATTTATCTATTCTCCTGCTGGGAACAGACATATGAACCATTTCCAGATTTGGGCTATTATAAATAAGGCTACTTTGGCATTCCATGTACAAGACTTTGTGTGGACATACATTTTCATTTTTGTGTGTGTGTGTGGCAGAGACAGAGTGTCAGAGAAAGGGACAGATAGGGACAGACAGACAGGAACGGAGAGAGATGAGAAGCTGTTGGTCAAATAAGTTTGTAAATATGATATATATGAAAAAAAATATGATATATATGTTTGCTTGCTTATAGTTTGCACTGGGTGTGGGGATAGGCTGCAAGCAGGCAGGGTGGTTATAGACTAAGGCTTAGTTTTAAGACTAAGCTTTTCCCCACACTCTTGACTGATTGCATGATGTGGGGTGATGCACTCTCATGAGAAATCCCATTATGCCTCTGTAAAGCCAGTATCCACAGCCAGGGCCACTATCAAAGCAGCCCAGCTGTTGGGCAGATAAAATGTATTATGCTCACTTTGTTAAAGATGACACAAGGAGGCCGTCGCCCAGGTGATATTAATGTGTGTTGGGGGCAGGCAGGATTGTTGGAGCCTGGGGCTTGGTTTTGGGATTAAGCCTTTCCCACCCTTTTTGATGTGGGGCGGTACAATCCAATCATGCCTCAGAAGTGTCTTTGTATTAGAGACCTCCCTATTATGTATATTGGATTAAGGGTTTGGATTTCTACACTATAAAATGGGGGCAAAACGAGAGCTTGCCCTCTTGGTTCCTGAGATTTTCAGCAGAGGAGAGAGTAGAGCCAGCAGCTAAAGGAGGCCACGTGGAGGAGGCCAGGAGAAGCAGCCAAGATGGCGGAGTGCTGAGTGAGATGCCAGTTTGTGTAGAGTTTGTATCTGGGATAAGGAAGGAGATGGGGAACTGAGGAGAAGAAGGCTGGTGAGCTAGAAACCTTTGATTCTAGGAAACTCGGATAAGTCAGTGGCTTTGTGAGCACTGAGTGTGACTGGGTTTTGGAGCCCAGTGTGTATTTTTACTTGCCCGCCGGGTGCAAGGTAGGATTAAAGGCTATGGCCCATCAGTTTTTGGCTCCGCTGTTTCTTTGCTGACTGTCCGAATCCAATGCGAACCTGCATGGGCCAGAAGGCAGCTGTGATAGTGGCCCTGGCCCTGGCTGCTGGCTTTACACCAGCCCATGCAGGTTCGCATTGGATTCGGACAGTTGGTAAAGAAACAATGGAGCCAAAAACTGATAGGCCATTTTCTTTAATTCTAGCTTGCACCCGGCGGGCAAGTAAAAACACACACTGGGCTCCAAAACCCACTCACATTCAGTGCTCACAAAGCCACTGACTTATCCGAGTTTCCTAGAATCAAAGGTTTCTAGCTCACCAGCCTTATTCTCCTCAGTCCCCCATCTCCTTCCTTATCCCAGATACAAATTCTGCACAAACTGGCATCTCACTCAGCACTCTGCCATCTTGGCTGCTTCTCCTGGCCACATGGCCTTTTTCTGCTCTCTTCTCTCTGCTCTCTCCTCTAATGATAATCTCAGGAACCAAGAGCGCAAGCTCCCATTCTGCCCTCATTTTATAGTGTAGATTCAAAACCTTTAATCCAATATACAAAATAGGGAAGTCTCTAATACAAAGTCACTTCTCTGAGGCATGATTGGATTGTACCACCCCACATCAAAAAGGGTGGGAAAGGCTTAATCCCAAAACCAAGCCTCAGGCTACAACGATCCCCAACACACATTAATATCACCTGGGTGACGGCCTCACGTGGGCAGCACCATCTTTAACAAAGTGAACATAATACATTTTATCTGCCCAACAGCCTCAGATAAGTGACTTTGTATCAGAGACTTCCTTGTTTGTATTTTGGATTAAAGGTTTTGATTTCTACACTATAAAGTGGGGCAGACTAGGAGATTGTTCTCTCGGTTCCTGAGATTAGCATTAGAGAAGAGAGCAGATAAAGGCCACATGAAGGAGAGGAGAAGCAGCCAAGATGGCAGAATGCTAAAGGAGAAGCCAGTTTGTGCAGAGAGAAGGAGATGGGGAACAGAGTTGAATAAGGCTAGTGAGCTAGAAACCTTTGATTCTAGGAAACTTGAATAAGTCAGTAGCTTTGTGAGGACTGAATGAGTGGGTTTTGGAGCCCAGTGTGTGTTTTTAGTTGCCCACTGGGTGCAAGTTAGGATTAAAGGTAATGAATAGCACACCAGTTCTTGGCTCCGTTGTTTCATTACTGTCTGTTCGAATCAAATGCAAACCTGTGAACCAGGTGGCTGTGGTAGTGGCTGCAGCTACTGGCTTTATAGAAGCATCAATTCTTCGTTGCAGCTCCTTAGTTGTCCATTGATTGATTTCTCATATGTGCCTTGACCGGGGGGCTACAGCAGACAGAGTGACCCCTTGTTCAAGCCAGCGACCTTGGGCTCAAGCTGGTGAGCCTTGCTTAAACCAGATGAGCCCACGCTCAAACTGGTGACCTCTGGGTCTCGAACCTGGATCTTCCACATCCCAGTCCAACGCTCTATCCACTTCGCCACAGCCTAGTCAGGCCATTTTCATTTCTTTCAGATAAATACCTAGAATGGAGATTGCTGGGAACTTGGTATATTTACCTTTATAAGATACCGCCAAACTTTTTTCCAAAGTGATTTTCCATTTCACACTCCTGCAGCAATGTATAAGAGTCCCAGTTGTTCCACATATTTGCCAACACTAATTAGCAGTCTTTTCAATTTTGGCCATTCTCATGAGTGTATGGTGTTAGTTCCTTGTGGTTTTAATTTACATTTCCCTAATGGCTAATGATGTTGAACAATGTTTCATGTGTGTATAGATCTTTTTCTCTTTTCTCTTTTTTTTGTGTGTGGCAGAGACAGAGTCAGAGAGAGAGGGACAGACAGACAGGAAGGGGGAGAGAGAGAAACATCAATTTTTCGTTGCGGTTCCTTAGTTGTCCATTGATTGATTTCTCATATGTTCCTTGACCGGGGGGCTACAGCAGACCGAGTGACCCCTTGCTCGAGCCAGCGACCTTGGGCTCAAGCTGGTGAGCCTTGCTCAAACCTGACCAGGATCCACCCAGCAAGCCCCCTACCAAGCGATGCTCTGCCCATCTGCTCCACTGCTCTGTTGCTTGGCAACCAAGCTATTTTAGCTCCTGAGGCGAGGCCATGGAGCCATTCTCAGTCTCCAGGGCCAACTTTGCTCAAACCATTTGAGCCATGGCTGTGGGAGAGGAAGAGAGAGAGAGCTATATAGAGAGAGCAAGAGGGGGAGGGGGAGGGGTGGAGAAGCAGATGGCCTCTTCTCCTGTGTGCCCTGACTGGGAATTGAACCTGGAACTTCCACATGCCGGGCCCATGCTCTACCACTGAGCCAACTGGCTAGGGCCTAAATATTTCTTTATATGTTGTAAATAAAACTTGTTTGTCAAAAATACATATATTGAAAAGTTTTCTTCTAGTTTTCATCTTCTGACACTGTTTCCCCCCTCTTTTATAAGTAGTTCTTTATGTGATCCAAGAAATCTCTCTCTAGCCCAAGATCATAGATTTTTGCCTATGCTTTTTTTTGGAAGTTTTATAGCTTTATTTTTTAAAAATTTAGTTGTTTAACTCATGTCAAGTATATAGTGAAGTAGGGACTGAAATTCATTGTTTTCCATGTGCATATTCTGTTATTTCAGAACCATTTGTTGAAAGGCCTATCTTTTCGCCTATAATTATTTAAAATTTTTTTCCTTTTACTTATTATTTATCCCTTCCACTAGATTACAAATTCCATATATTTATTCTAATTTAATCTGGGCTCTTTTCCATCCCTGCCACCTCCTTGTAGGTAAAGAAAGCAGAGAGGAGGTTTGCAATTTAATTTCAGACATGATCCCAGGGAACAGAAGTAGGGGCTGGGGAGAGTAAAACAGGAAGTAAAGGAAGCGAGGACAATGGTGTCCCATGGAGGTGGTCACCACCTGTGGGCCACTAGGGCCCCAACCAGCTGGACCTGCTGAAGAACAGTGTAGAGTGAATGCCAGAACTGTCCACCAGGTATCAGAGAAGGGGCATACATCTACCAACTCCAACCTCATTGGTCGGGGTTGCCCCCACAGGGTTAACTTCTCCAGACCTCCAGGCCATAGTACTTGAGTTCAGACAGAAGCCCTGGGCATAGGCAAGAGCTGTGGGTATCCCCAAAGCCAAAGGGATTCCACCTGCTCCAAGCTGGTTGCCATGGTGAAAACTGAGCAAAAAGTGGGTCAGAAGGATGAGAAGAGGGTCAGAAGAGGTTTCCAATACACATTCAAACCATAAATATTTGTTGAGTATCTCCTGAGTGCCAATCACCATGTTAAGCACTGGAAATAATCATCAAAAAGCCAATCTCTGTCCTAATGGGGGTGACAGACAATAAACAATTTGGTAATTGATACACCTTTCTTTAAGCAGGGGTAAGTGCTATGAAGAAAAAAAAGAAAACAGAGTAAGAGAACTGTGAAGACGGGTGGAGGGATGGAGCTCATTTTGATCATCAGGCCTCTAAGAGGCTGATGTTTAGACCTAGGGCAAGTGAAATGAGAAACAGCCAGGTTCTTGCCCTTGGGCAAGAACACTCCAGACAAAGCAACCGCAAGTGAAAAGCATTGAGGAAGGAGCAAGTTCAGAACGTAAAAGAAATGTCCAGGAGGCCACTGTGGCTGGAGGAGAGCAAGGGGCAGAGTCGAAAGAGGTCAGGAGAGAGGTCTGGCAAACTTCAGAAATGAGTTGAGATTTCATTTTGAATTTAATTTCAGAAGAGTTATAACTTGGTCTCATCTATGGTTTAAAAGTTACGTGGAGTAGCATTACATGTGTGTTAGAATGGTTACAATTTTTTTTTATTTAAGTAAGAGGAGAGGAGATAGAGAAACAGACTCCCACATGTGCCCTGACTGGGATCCACCTGGCAACCCCTGTCTAGGACCAATGCTCAGCCCATCTGGGGCCATGCTCGCAACCCAGCTCTTTTTAGTG
The DNA here is from genome assembly GCF_036850995.1 of Saccopteryx leptura. Classification (NCBI taxonomy): domain Eukaryota; kingdom Metazoa; phylum Chordata; class Mammalia; order Chiroptera; family Emballonuridae; genus Saccopteryx; species Saccopteryx leptura. The sequence continues at coordinate 162,380,645 of NC_089508.1, read as the reverse complement.
CCTGAGGTGGAAGCTCCACAGAGCCATCCTCAGTGTCTGGGGCTGATATGCTCAAATCAATAGAACCATGGCTGCAGGAGGGGAAGAGAGAGAGAGAGAGAGAGAGAGAGAGAGAGAGAGAGAGAGAGAGGAGGGGGGAGAAGTAGAGAAGCAGATGGTTGCTTCTCCTGTGTGCCCTCGTCGAGAATCAAACCTGGGACTTCCATACACCATGTCGATGCTCTACCAGTAAGCCAACTGGCCAGGGCCTATAATTTTTTTTAAAGCGATAATACTCAGTGCTGGTAGGGATGCAGAGCACCCATAACTTACATGCTGCTGTGGGATGCAAAATGGTACAGCCAGTTTGCAAAATCTAAAGATAGACTGACACCATACAACCCAGCAATCCCTCCCTAGGTATTTACTTAAGAGAAATGAAGCTTCTGTTCACACACAAACCTGTACACAAATGTTTAACAGTAACTTTTTTACAATTACCCCAAACTGGAAGCAATTCAAATATCCTTTGACTGGTACATAGCTACATTTTAGTACATCCATATAAGAACACTTCTCAGCAGTAAGAAGGAATGAACTATTATTGATAACAGATGCAACAACCTGGAGGGACCTCAAGGGTATTGCGCTGAGTGAACAAAAATTCAATCTCCAAAGATTATGTACCGTATGATTTCATTTATGTAAAGTTCTAAAAATGACAAAACTATAGAGATGAAGAACAGGTTAGTGGTTGCCAGGGGTCAGGGAGGAGGGACAGGGAGGCATGAAGGGAGAGTGGGTGTGAATACAAAGAGGTAGCACTAGAATTCTTTTGTGGTGATGTGACAGTTTTCTATCTTGATTGTGGTGGTAGGTACACTAATCTATACATGGATTGAAGTACATAGAACTATACATACACCCTCATACACAAATGAATGCAGGTTAAAAATAGTAAAAAGTGAATAAGGTCTGTAGTCTAGTTAACAGTAACGTACCCATGTCAATGTCCTGCTTTGGGTATTTTACTGTGGTGCTATGTATGCTTTATATAAAGCTCTGTAGATAAGTTCTATAGAAGATGTCACCAATGGGGGAAGTTAGTTAAAGAGTACATGAGACTCTTTTACTGGTATTTTTTCAATTTTATGTGAGTCTATAATTATTTAAAACTAAGCGTTTAGAAATAAAACCTTAGCAGTAGGTATAAAACTATAAAAGACTTTTAGTTTTTTTTGAAATTGGGGATATTTGCAAATGGACTGTAAAAGATGACATTTGGGAGCTACTGTCAACTTTCTTGGGTGTGATACCATATGCTTATCTTATGTCCTTACTTTTTTGAAACATTTATCTTTTTAAAAATTTTTATTTATTGATTTTTTAGAGAAAGGAAGGGAGGGAGAGAGTGAGGTAGAGAGGGTGTGCACAACAGGAACATCCATCTGTTCCTGTATGTGCCCTGACTGGGGATTGAACAGGCAACCTCTGCACTTCCATCTAGATGTTGCTCTAACCAACTGAGTTATCCAGCTAAGGCTCCATATGTCCTAATTTTTAACTGTATAATGCTGAAGTTTTAGAGGTAAAGAACCCATGTCTAGCCTGACCAGGTGGTGGCGCAGTGGATAAAGCATCGGACTGAGATGCGGAAGGACCCAGGTTCGAGACCCCGAGGTCGCCAGCTTGAGCGCGGGCTTATCTGGCTTGAGCAAAAAGCTCACCAGCTTGGACCTAAGGTTGCTGGCTCCAGCAAGGGGTTACTTGGTCTGCTGAAGGCCCGCGGTCAGGCACATATGAGAAAGCAATCAATGAACAACTAAGAAGTCGCAACGCGCAATGAAAAACTAATGATTGATGCTTCTCATCTCTTTCCGTTCCTGTCTGTCTATCCCTGTCTATCTCTGCCTCTGTAAAAAAACAAAACAAAAAAAAAACCCATGTCTAAAACATAGTTTCAAAATTTTTAATAATATGTGCCTATGCATATATGTCATTTTAAAATATGGCAAAATGTAAACAATTTTTCAATATGGGTGGTAACGTTTATAGGTATTCCCTATCTTATTCTTTTAATTTGATTTTTGAAAATTTTTGTAATAAAATGTTGAAAGAAAGTAAAAAAGAAATGAACCGTTAATTTTCTTCCCCTCCCCCCCCCTTTTTTGTGACGGAGACAGAGAGACAGACAGACAGGAAGGGAGAGAGATGAGAAGCATCAATTCTTCGTTGTAGCTCCTTCATTGTTCATTGATTGCTTTCTCATATGTGCCGTGACCAGGGGGGCTACAGTACAGCAAGCGACCCCTTGCTCAAGCCAGTGACCTTGGACTCAAGCCAGCAACCTTTGGGCTCAAGCTAGCGACTATGGCACTGTGTCTATGATACTGCACTCAAGTGAGTGACCTTGCGCTCAAGCTGGTGAGCTTTGCTCAAGCCAGATGAGCCTGTGCTCAAGCTGGCGACCTTGGGGTTTTGAACCTGGATCCTCTGTGTCCCAGTCCAACACTCTATCCACTACCTAGTCAGGCTGACTCATTGGTATGTACAATGATATGGATGAATCTCCAAAGTGTTATGGTCAGTGAAAGAAGCCAGATTCAGAAGGGCACATACTGTAAGATTCCATTTTGAAAAGGCAAAACTATAAGGACAGAAATCAGATCAGTGGTTGCCAGTAGCTTAGGGGTGAGGGAACATTGATCACTACAGAGGAAGAGGAACATTTGGGTGGTGTGATGAACATATTCTATATTTTGATTGTGATGGTGGTTACATAACTGTGTTTGTCAAAAGTCAGAACTATACATTACAAGAGGTGAATTTTTTTTTTTTGTATTTTTCTGAAGTTGGAAACGGGGAGGCAGTCAGACATGACTGACTGGGAGCCATGTGCCCGACCAGGAGCCACCCGGCATGCCCACCAGGGGGCAATGCTCCACCCATCTGGGGAGCTGCTCTGTTGCAACCAGAGCCATTTTAGCGCCTGAGGCAGAGGCCAAGAGCCATCCTCAGTGCCTGGGGCCAACTTTGCTCCAATGGAGCTTTGGCTGTGGGAGGGGAAGAGAGAGACAGAGAGGAAAGAGAGGGGGAGGGGTGGAGAAGCAGATGAGTGCCTCTCCTGTGTGCCCTGGCTGGGAATCGAACCCGGGACTTCTGCACGCCAGGCTGACTCTCCACCACTGAGCCAACCGGCCAGGGCCAAGAGGTGAATTTTAATGTAAATTATACCTAAAAAACAACAACAAACAAACCCCAGGCAAGTATCAAGTGCAGAAGAACCATTAAAAAAACAAGCTGCAGGCCCTGGCCGGTTGGCTCAGCGGTAGAGCATCGGCCTGGTGTGCGGGAGTCCCGGGTTCGATTCCCGGCCAGGGCACACAGGAGAGGCGCCCATTTGCTTCTCCACCCCTCCCCCTCTCCTTCCCCTCTGTCTCTCTCTTACCCTCCCGCAGCGAGGCTCCATTGGAGCAAAGATGGCCCAGGTGCTGGGGATGGCTCTGTGGGCTCTGCCTCAGGCGCTATAATGGCTCTGGATGCAACAGAGCGACACCCCAGAGAGGCAAAGCACCGCCCCCTGGTGGGCATGCCGGGTGGATCCTGGTCGGGCGCATGCGGGAGTCTGTCTGACTGCCTCCCTCTTTCTAGCTTCGGAAAAATGAAAAAAATAAAAAAAGAAAAAAGAAAAAAACAAGCTGCAGCTCTGGCTAGTTGGCTCAGCGGTAGAGCGTTGACCCAGTGTGTGGAAACCAGGGTTCGATTCCTGGCCAGGGCACACAAGGAGAAGCACCTATCTGCTTCTCCACCCTTCCCCCTCTCCTTTCTCTCTATCTCTCTCTTCCCCTCCTGCAGCCAAGACTCCATTGGAGCAAAGTTGGCCCCGGACGCTGAGGATGGCTCCATGGCCTCCGCCTCAGATGCTAGAATGGCTCTGATTGTAGTGGAGCAACACCCCAGAGGGGCCAAGCATGGCCTCTTGATGGGCATGCCGGGTGGATCCCGGTCGGGCGCCTGTAGGAGTCTGTCTATCTGCCTCCCCACTGCTTCTCACTTTGGAAAAATACAAAAACACAAACAAAAAAAGAACAAGCTGCACGAGGCCAAAGATCTTATCCACCTTAGACTTATTTGTTGTGCTTATAACACACTTGGCATCTAGTAAGCACTGAATAAATATTAGGTAGTATGTGCAGTAAGTTTTTCCCTGCAATGAAACCCCTGTGTTCCTGAGCCCCTGGGCTGTGCAGTACCAGGTAGTGTAGGCTGGCCGCAGAGCAGCTGCTCCAAGGTTCTTTGTGGAATGAGTGATTTGACCCTGTCTTACTTACATGGGTTTGACATTTTTTTCTGCTGCATCATCTGGAACAGTGAGGTCCTTTGGTGTCCTTTATCCTGGTGCTTTAGGCTGGAGGGAGCTCTGTGGGTCATCCTAGGAACCAGCAATAACTGCAGGAAGTGGCACATGGCTGCTCCAACAGAGGACCAGGTAAAGACATTGACCTTTCTCCTGAGACTTGTAAATCAAAACTAAATTTCCGTTTCCATGCTGCAAAGACTACTTTATTTATAAAAGCAGAGAGAAGTTAGAAATTCCCTTTGCAAACAAAAATGCTAAATAGACACGACACTTTGTTTTCTGGCATAATAACTACTATTTGCTTTTCTCAGTGCCAGGTCCCTTTACAGGCACCCCATTATCCTCACAGCACTTGAATATGGTGACTCTGGTTAGTTGCCCCATTGTACAGGTGAGATAGCTGAGGCTCAGAGAGGTGAAGTGACCTACCTTTGGCCATATGTTGGAGTGCTCTGACAGCTGACTCTGCACTTACCTGCTCTTCCATGTGACCTTTCACAGATCCGCCCACCCCAGCCCTTTTGGCCACTAGCCCCATCTCTAGATAGGGGAAGCCTCTATGTAGAGTTACTGTGGGTTCAGCAGCACTACCGGGCCATGGAAGTCTCTTCCTCTGGCATAGACTGGATGTTCTCTCTGTAGTAGGGTCAGTGGTCCCATTTATGTCAAATATGGAAAGAAAGGGGGGGGGGTATAGAAAGAAAGGGAAAGGGAGAACATACAGAAAACACCAGATGCTCTTTCTAGCTTAAAAAACAAAACAAAACAAAACAGGCATTAGGGAACACAGATTTCTATCAGTGTATTAGGAGGAAGAAGGGAAAGATGCAGAGCTGGCTAGGGAGGAAGAAAGGGCTTTCATCCAAGACCTCAGAATTGGGTCTGGGGCTTAATGATAAAGACAAAGAGATGGCGATGATGACAATAGTCTCAGACACTGTGTAGCAGGTGCTGAGCTAAGCGCTCCCCAGGAATTATCTCAGGTAACTTTCTCAATAACTTCTCAGACTTAACTACTATTATTTTCATTCCCATTTTTGATTAGGAAACGGAGGCTGTTGGGCAGATAAAATGTATTATGCTTACTTTGTTAAAGTGGCACTGCCCACGTGGAGGCCGTTGCCCCAGGTGATATTAATGTGTGTTGAGAATCCTTGTAACCTGGGGCTTGGTTTTGGGATTAAGCCTTTCCCACCCTTTTTGATGTGGGGTGGTACAATCCAGTCATGCCTCAGAGAAGTGACTTTGTATTAGAGACTTCCCTATTTTGTATATTGGATTAAAGGTTTGGATTTCTACACTATAAAATAGGGGCAGAACGGGAGGTTGCGCTCTTGGCTCCTGAGATTATCATTAGAGGAGAGAGCAGAGCAGAGAGCAGAAGGAGGCCATGTGGAGTAGGCCAGGAGAAGCAGCCAAGATGGCGGAGTACTGAGTGAGATGCCAGTTTGTGTAGAGTTTGTATCTGGGATAAGGAAGGAGATGGGGAACTGAGGAGAATAAGGCTGGTGAGCTAGAAACCTTTGATTCTAGGAAACTCGGATAAGTCAGTGGCTTTGTGAGCACTGAATGTGAGTGGGTTTTGGAGCCCAGTGTGTTTTTACTTGCCCCCTGGGTGCAAGCTAGAATTAAAGACTATGGCCCACCAGTTTGTGGCTCTGTTGTTTCTTTACCGACTGTCTGAATCCAATGCAAACCTGCATGGGTTAGGCAGCTTTGATGGTGGTCCTGGCCCTGCCTACTGGCTTTACAGAGGCCTAGAGAGTACATACACCAAATCACATATTTTCATGCGTAGAGACTCATGTACAGAATACACTGAATTAGGCCAGGGAGGACACACTTGAAAGTGACAGTAAGGCCCTGTCCGGTTGGCTCAGCGGTAGAGCGTTGGCCCGCGTGCAGGAGTCCTGGGTTCGATTCCTGACCAGGGCACACAGGAGAGGCGCCCATTTGCTTCTCCACCCCTCCCCCTCTCCTTCCCCTCTGTCTCTCTCTTACCCTCCCAGAGCGAGGCTCCATTGGAGCAAAGATAGCCCAGGCGCTGGGGATGGCTCTGTGGCCTCTGCCTCAGGCGCTATAATGGCTCTGGATGCAACAGAGCGACGCCCCTGGTGGGCATGCCGGTGGATCCCGGTCGGGCGCAAGCGGGAGGCTGTCTGACTGCCTTCCCGTTTCCAGCTTCGGAAAAATGAAAAAAAAAAAAAAAGAAAATGACAGTAGTATTAACCGGGTGTGTGTGGGGGGGAGTGTGACAAAGGCAGGGAGCTTTAGCTTTTTATTGCAGTGTAATATTTTTTACAATAGGAATGTGTAATCATGTGTATATACTTTAAAAGGTCTAAAAAGTGAGTGGTAAAAAAAATAAAAATAAAAAAGTGGGTGGTGGTAAAAAGGCAGTATCCAAGGATCCCGTAACTAATTTGGAGCCGGTTTCAGACTGCAGATTCCAGCGCATAACCACTACGCTGCCCTGCCTTTCGAAGAAAGGAGAATACGATTTCTGAGGGGCATGGGCCCCTTGCCCCCTCTGCCCTCTCTGGGTTTCCTCGGGGGACAGAGCCAGTCGCGCGCCTCCGCCCTCCGGGAGCCCACTGCTTAGTGTCCAGCCCTGGCCCGCCCACTGTCGCGGAGCGGACTACAGGCCAATCAGACCCGGGTGATGCCACGCCGGTAGATGAGAGCGGCAGGAAATCAAGGTCAAGGCCCCGGACACAATGGAGCCATTGTCGGTATCCAGTCAGTTGACTTTCAAGCAGCAGTACCCCATCCTCCCTCACTCCTTCTCCTCCATCTCCGCCCCCTGCCAGGAAGTCACCCAAACCTACTGCCTCCTTTTTGGCCTCCGCCCGAAGGAAGCCGCATTCCGGATCCGACCCAAGACGGACGATGCTGCGCCGACCCGAGTATAGTCTGTTACTTCCACCAGGTGGCAACAGAACACCGTACTTCAGTGGTCGGTGAGGGAGGTAAGGGGCGGGCCTCTCAATCCTCAGGAGGGCGTTGGGGAACCCGGCCCTTTCTGCTTTATCCAAAACACAGATTATTCTTTTCTTCACCCTTTACTCTGAGGTTACCGAGATCTGGAATCTCGGGGTCACTGCCCTCAGCAAACGGCAAATGACCGTGGACTACAGCAGTTTTCCTTAATGGAGGGGAAAACCCAGGGGAACTTCTTTACTCCGAGTCACAGCAGGTGGAACCTCATCCCCTCTCTGGTTTGGATTAATCAATTGGCTGATTGATTGGTTACGTTAGTGTATAATGTCATCTCTGAAAGCCACCCACCCTGTCTAAATTATATCTTGCTTGTTCTTCCTCAGAACTAGTTGTAGTTTTCCTTCTTGGCATGTGTTGCGATTTGTAATTGGACTTTTTTTTTTTTTTTTTTTTACTCTTTCCACTAGAATATATGCTTCGTGAGAACAGGGACAGGTCTGTGTTTGTTCACCAATGCATTCTTCGTGCCTAATACAGGATCTGGTACATTGTAGGTGTTGGATAAATATTTGTCAACTTAATAAACGAATGAGGATCTATTGACTAAGAACAGGGCTTCAGGTTCCTGACAATTCAGCATGTGTGATAGGAGTGGAGTCTGGGCCCTCCAAACAGGCTGCACCTGCCCCAGACTACCAAATTAGGCATGCACTGGAGGCAGGAGAACTTTAGGGTTAAGACTTCTAGTTCTAGGCTCTGGCCACCTGGCTTCACAATCTCACCTTCACCCCACACCTACTGGGCAACTTTGTACACGTCACTTGATCTTTCTGTTTCAGTTACCTCATCTGTAAAATGGAGATTAAAATGACATTTATCTCATGACCTGGCTGGGTAGCTCAGTTGGTTAGAGCAGAGTCCTGAGATGCCATGGTTGTGGGATCGATCCCTGGTCAAGGCACATACAAGAATCAACCAGTGCCTGACCAGGAGGTGGCGCAGTGGATAGAGCGTCGGACTGGGATGTAGAGGACCCAGGTTCGAGACCCCGAGGTCGCCAGTTTGAGCGCGGGCTCATCTGGTTTGAGCAAAGCTCACCAGCTTGGACCCAAGATCGCTGGCTTGAGCAAGGGGTTACTTGGTCTGCTGTAGCCCCACAGACAAGGCACATATGAGAAAGCAATCAATGAACAAGTAAGGCGTCGCAACAAAAAACTATTGATTGATGCTTCTCATTTCTCTCCATTCCTGTCTGTCCCTATCTCTCTCTCTCTCTGTCTCTGTAAAAAAAAACAACAACTAGTAAATTCATAAATAAATAAACAAATTGATGTTTCTCTCTCAAATCAATAAAAATAAAATAAAATGAGACCTATCACCTGGGGCTATTTTGAGGGTTCTGAAAGATAATGGGTAGAAGGTGCTTGGCATACTAGGACCTGGGACACAGTAAGCACTCAAGTGAATATTAGTTAATATTATTATTGCTGTTGCTGTTGTTGGGGAAGGAACTTTCACAGAGACCTAAGCTTGAGTGCTTAAGGCAGGTGCCAACTGAGGTGAGAAGTCTGGAGCAGAAAAAACAATTCCACCAAGACCTGTCACTTGTCAGTTTTCCTGATTTGGTTTCTTCTGTAGACTGGTTCAGGAAGTTGAGGCTGGTGGGGGGCCCATCCCTCTCTCTGGGTGGCAGGTCTGACCCTCTGGGTCAGACCTCTGCTACAGTCATCACTGGACACATTCTTCTGCTGCCTCAGACTTCCTGGGACACCCAGGCAAGCCCTTGTTTAACATGCACATGTCAGGTGGGTGCCAGGTCCTGGGGCAGTGGTGAGCAAAGTCATCTTGTCTCTGTCCCCAAGAAACACCCAGTCCTAGAGGGTAGAGGGAGATAGTGATTAAAGTGACAAAGAAAGAAGTATCAATATATACACTGTGATAAAGGGCCAGGCCAGGCCAGGCCTGAGCCATTCCCTCTGGAAGTGACATGTGGGCCAGGAGCTGAAGGATGGGGATGAGGAGCTAGCCAAGAGAACCCTTCCCTTAACATGCTCCTCCTGGGGACTGCTCCAATGATCCAGTGGAACCTCAGGCCCTTCCTGGGCCAGGCAAATGGTCAGACAGGAGGAGATTCAAAATAAACACCCCACCCTCCCCACCACCACCTCAAGCATACAGGCCCTACTGAGATCTGTTGCCCTTACTTGTGTCATCTGGGGATGTGCCCGTACCATGTCAGATTCCCAGCCCCAGCTCTGGGGAAGGAGAAAGAGCTTTTCAGGGAAGTGGCCAGAAGAAACCTGCCACTGGTTCAAAAAGGCCTAGGACAGGGGCCCCTGGGCAGCGTGCCAGCCCCTGAAGCCAGCATTCTTGGGCTACCAGGGCGTCTTGCAGCCCCTCTGCAAAGTGGGTTGGGAGCAAGCCAGTGGTTCTGAGGGCCCAGGGAGCAGCCCAGAGCACTGACCCTGGAGTCGGGCAGGAGGCTCATCCCAGCTCTGTGGCTTGTCTGCTTTGGCAAATTATTTAACTGCAGCCTTAGTCTCCTTGCCTATAAAGTAGGGGCAAGTATAGTAGCACCAACCTCATAGGGTGGTTTTAAGAATTTAGTGAGCTCATACATGAAGCATCCTGGCACACAGTGGGCACTTAATATACATTAGCATTGTTATCATAGATTCTTTTTTTTTTTTTTTAATAGAGACAGAGAGAGGGATAGACAGGGACAGACAGACAGGAACGGAGAGATGAGAAGCATCAATCATTAGTTTTTCGTTGCGCATTGCGACACCCTAGTTGTTCATTGATTGCTTTCTCATATGTGCCTTGACCGCAGGCCTTCAGCAGACTGAGTAACCCCTTGCTCGAGCCAGCGACCTTGGGTTCAAGCTGGTGAGCTTTTTGCTCAAACCAGATGAGCCTGCGCTCAAGCTGGCGACCTCAGGGTCTCGAACCTGGTCCTTCCGCATCCCAGTCCGATGCTCCATCCACTGCGCCACCGCCTGGTCAGGCTATCATAGATTCTTTTATCATTTTCTTTATCACCAGGTTCTGCCACTTCAGAGATAAGAAACCTGAGACCAAGAGAGGTTAAGTAACTTGCTTTGGGTCCCAAGGTTCAAACTCAGATTCCTTTGACTCCAGAATCTGTGCTGCTAGGAGGTGAGGGAGGTGGCCCCAGGTGCCCTGGGCATAGTGGGATCAGATCAGGCAGCACTGAGGAGGTGGGCAGAGACCCCCAGGGCAGGTGGGTGCTGAGGCCTACAGAACACTGGCATGCCTTCCTGCTGGTTGAGACACAAATCTCCGCTCACCTGTGACTCCAGGAATTTGTGGTGCCTCCTCCCTCATCCACTTTGGCCCTTTGGGCTTGGGCCCCTTCCTTCACTCTTCTCCCCTCCGAATACAGTGATCTCTACTAACAAAAGTGCCTACTCTGACCTGTGCGTGTGTGACACTGATGCTGGCCAGGTCGGGCCCAGTGAGAGTGCCAAGCTGAGCTTAGGCCCCTTCCTTCATGCACTGGTCCTGCCACCTGCTCCCCTTCCTATGAAACACTCAAGCAGCCCTCTTTTTTTTTTTTTTTTTTTTTTTTTTTTAGAGAGAGAGACAGACAGACAGGAAGGGGGAGAGATGAGAAGCATCAACTTGTAATTGCAGCACTTTAGTTGTTCATTGATTGCTTCTCATCATGCCTTGACCAGGGTACTCCAGCTGAGCCAGTGACTTTGGGCTCAAGCCAGTGACACTGTACTAGGCTGGTGAGCCTGCATTCAAGTCGGATGAGCCCATGCTCAATCCAGCAAACTCAGGTTTTGAACCTAAAACTTGAGTCCCAGCTCGATGCTCTATCCACTGTGCTACCACTGGTCAGGTCAAGTAGCCTTCATTTTTTTTTTTTTTTTTTGTATTTTTCTGAAGCTGGAAATGGGGAGAGACAGTCAGACAGACTCCTGCATGCGCCCGACCGGGATCCACCTGGCACGCCCACCAGGGGCGATGCTCTGCCCCTCCGGGGCGTCGCTCTGCCGCGACCAGAGCCACTCTAGCGCCTGGGGCAGAGGCCAAGGAACCATCCCCAGCGCCCGGGCCATCTTTGCTCCAATGGAGCCTTGGCTGTGGGAGGGGAAGAGAGAGACAGAGAGGAAGGGGGGGGTGTGGAGAAGCAAATGGGTGCTTCTCCTATGTGCCCTGGCCGGGAATTGAACCCGGGTCCCCCCCACGCCAGGCCAACGCTCTACCGCTGAGCCAACTGGCCAGGGCCTGAATAGCCTTCATTTTTAAGACAATGGAAATTCAACAGCCACAGAGCTGGTGGGGGTGAGGGTGGAGGAGCAGTAGAACCTTCCAGAGCCTACCTGCTCCTACCCCAGCTCTGGAAGGGTGGACCAGGAGCTGGAGCAGAACCTGGCTCAAGGAGGAAGAGGTATGATGGGCTGCAGAGTGTAGAAGATGTGCCCTGTAGGCTTTGGGTTTGGGGTGAGCTGGTGTGGTGAGGGAAGGGCTATGTCAGCCCTCTATTCTCTGTGGGCTCTGGAGTCAGACAGACCAAGTTTGAGTTCCGACACTGTCACTTATAACTGACTTTCGGAAGTCACTTAATTTCTGAACCTCAGCTGGCCCATCTATAAAATGGGGTTAATTAAACTCTCATGAGATTTGTTGGAATTTAAAAATGAATGAAAAATGCACAAGCATATTTTGATCACTCAGCAAGCCCTCAATAAAAGATCTCCTTTGCTGCTGCTGCTGCTTCTGTGGCATTGGTACAAAGCTGAGGCCACGCACAGAGTTGTGTGGAATTTGGCCAGCCTCCAGAGAGAGGTCAGCCAGGTCACCTGGGGGAGCCTTCTTCCCTGTCTGGTCCCATTGATAATGACACTGTGTCCTTGGGCCTGATACTGGACGCTTATAGGTTCTGGAAGGGAGAGTCACCCTTCCCTGACTCACCCCAAGAACACCCCACTTACCAGAATAACATGTCCTGGTCAGTCTGTGAGAGGGATAGAGACCCCTTTGCCTGATTTATCTTCCTTTCCTCTGGCTGCTTCTCTGTCTTTAAATTTTGCCAATGCCAAAGACCTGCTTCCCAGGGAAAGAGAGGAGGAGGGAGCGGAAGGCAAAGTGAGGAGCTAAAGGACATTTTCCAATGTTTAAAGAGGGAAGTGGCAATCTATCTTTTAATCTCAGGCTGAAATTGGTGACATTAGGTAGTATATTTAAGGCATCTGTCCCCACCCTACCTTGACACCCTCTTAGGAAAGGAGCTGCCTTCGAAAGCATAATGCTGTTTGCATAATAAGAGAATGGAAGCTTTAACAAAGAAATAAAAATGATTAAAGAACATCAGAGTCTGGCCTGGCCAGTGGTGGTGCAGTGGATCAAGTGTCGACCTGGAATGCTGAGGTCACCAGTTTGAAACCCTGGGCTTGCCCAGTTAAAGCACATACTATGAGTTGATGTTTCTTGTCCTCCCCCACACTTTCTCTCTAAAAAAAAAAAAAAAAAAAAAAGGCCCTGGCCGGTTGGCTCAGTGGTAGAGCGTCGGCCTGGCGTGCAGAAGTCCTGGGTTCGATTCCCGGCCAGGGCACACAGGAGAAGCGCCCATCTGCTTCTCCACCCTTCCCCCTCTCCTTCCTCTCTGTCTCTCTCTTCCCCTCCCGCAGCCGAGGCTCCACTGGAGCAAAGATGGCCCGGGCCGCTGGGGATGGCTCCTCGGCCTCTGCCCCAGGCGCTAGAGTGGCTCTGGTCACAACAGAGCATCGCCCCCTGGTGGGCGTGCCGGGTGGATCCCGGTCGGGCGCATGCGGGAGTCTGTCTGTCTAACTGTCTCTCCCTGTTTCTGGCTTCAGAAAAATACAGAAAAAAAAAAAAAAAGACCATCAGAGTCTGCAGAGTTGGGGACTACTGTTCCCATATCCTAGCCTGTGTCCTCCCTTGCTGCTGAGAGCAGGCTGGGGATGGGCCAGGTGGGGGGTAGCATGCAGGCTTAGGCTCAGGTTGGAGCTGAAATCCTGCACTTCAGCCATTTCCAGGAATAATTGGCCTGAGCAGGGGCCTGAGAACCAGGATCATTCCAAAGTCAGGTTCCTCAGGCAGAATCTTTCTTGGAGCCTCGGGCTCCATTTCTGCCCTCCTCCACTTCATCCCCACCCAGTTCCCAGAATCTGGAGAGGGAAGACTCTGGGCCTCCAGTTTCCTGAGGGTCTGGAGAAATCCCTGAGAACCTGGAAGCCCCCACTCCAGCCAGGCCCTGGGGAGCAGGCAAGCTCTCCGTAGAGGTCAATCCAGTTTGTCAATCCTCTGGCATTCCTGATCTGAACTTTGATTAGGCTGGAATGTTCCTGGTCTGTTTCAGGGAGATGGTGTTGATGATGCCTGGTTGTCCCGGGTTCCTCAGGCTTGGAAACTCACAGGCCTTGCCTTTGGAGCTTGTGATTTCTGGCCCAGGTAGCCCTCTCCTCTTGCCTTTACCCATCTCCCCCCCACTCCTTCTCAGCAGCCCTCAAAGGGCTTAGGTTTCCCTGAGCCCTACTCATAGGGTCTGCTCTGCCCCTAGCACCTGTCATCCCTGTTATCTCACTAATTCTATTCATTCTTTAGGACTTCCTTCCAGGAAGCCTAGCTGACCAGGATACTTTATTACTGTCCAACCTAACAAAGTCTGAATCTGTTGAACATTTATAATACTTTAAAGAGGAGCTCAGTTAACTGAAATGACAGTGGAGAGAGACCCACCTGGTTCTAAGGAAGAAGGTGCCCCCACACCACACCGGGGCCCCACACGCCTGCTGCTGTCCTTCTCTCTTCATGTTCAGAAGCTTAGGGAGGTCTTGTTGCATCTTCCCTATGTGGGGAACTCAGGCAGGCAGGCATCCTTGTCACCTGAGGACCAAATCCCCTGGTCTGGGGACTGTGGGCCCCTCCAGCTGCTTGAGAGTGGGGCAGGCACATGCCCCGCCAAAAAAGTGATGACAAGGATCGCAACTTCGCTTAGTGCCATCCTTCTGGGTTTCCAGTGAAGATTCTCAAACTTTTCTCTCCATAAAGAGAACTCATGGGCAGTAATACCAGCAGCAGAAGTGGCCCTGTTCTCTGAGCTGGGGGTAGGGAGGGACTCAGGGGCAACCATATCCAGCTACAAAGCTTGGAGCCTCTGTGAATGTGGACTGGCTGGCAGAAGGAGAAGGGAGAGGCTCAAAGACCCATCTCCCCAAAGGCCTAGGCCATAGAGGAAAGCAGTTGCGTAAAGCACTGGCCTCACTACGTGAAGTCACACAAGGGGTAACAGCCCTCTCCCCAACACACACCTCAGTCTCACCCACATCTATAAAGACAAAAGGAAGCAATACACAGAGACCATGGCTGCCGGAGGGTCTAGGCTCCTTCATCTACTATGGACTGCTGCTGGTTAACCTGTGGCAGCGATAATGGGCACCTGTGTGTCAGCTGAGGGACCCTCGTATTCCCAGGCAGGGCATCCTGGAGTTCCTTCCAGATGAGACCGAGAGTAAGGACTGAGGTCAGTTGGTGGCCCTGGCCACACTGTTGCCCCTTAAAGCTGAGGCTTGAGTCAAGCTCCCCACAGTGTATGGCAACCCCCACGCCCGCAGCCAGCTACCAACAGGTGTTGGCCCACGGTAAGGAACTGGCCCTGCTGAGGGGCCCTGTGCCCTGTAAAGCCAGGAACCATGGCCAGGGCCAGCATCAGAGCAGCCCGGTCCATGCAGGTTCGCATTGGATTCGGACAGTCGGTAAAGAAACCATGGAGCCAAAAGCTGGTGAGCCATAGCCTTTAATCCTACCTTGTACCCGGCGGGCAAGTAAAAATACACACTGGGCTCCAAAACCCAGTCACACTCAGTGCTCACAAAGCCACTGACTTATCCGAGTTTCCTAGAATCAAAGGTTTCTAGCTCACCAGACTTATTCTCCTCAGTTCCCCATCTCCTTCCTTATCCCAGATACAAACTCTACACAAACTGGTATCTCACTCAGCACTCCGCCATCTTGGCTGCTTCTCCTGGCCTCCTCCACGTGGCCTTTCTCTGTTCTCCTCTGCTCTCTCTTGCTAATCTCAGGAACCAAGCGGCAAGTTCCCGTTCTACCCCTATTTTATAGTGTAGCTTCACAACCTCTAATCCAATATACAAAATAGGGAAGTCTCTAATACAAAGTCACTTCTCTGAGGCATGATTGGATTGTACCACCCCTCAGCAAAAAGGGTGGGAAAGGTTTAATCCCAAAACCAAGCCTCAGGCTACAACAATTCTCAACACACATTAATATCACCTGGGCAACGGCCTCTTTAACAAAGTGAGCATAATACATTTTATCTGCCTAACATGCCCCTATTCAGGGGGAGCACAGGGATCTCCAGCCTTCTCTGAGCCATGGGTGGGGTGGGCCATGGAGGGGCTGCCTCCTGCCTTGGTACTGGTGTTCCCAGGTGAGGCTCCCTGGCTATCTGGCCAGTACAGTTTTTACCTGGAAGCATGGTAACTGTACCACCCAGACCCAGGCCAGATTGTGGTATGAAAGAGAAAACAAATCAAGTGAATCCAGGCATCTGGGATGGCTGTTTGTTGGATACTTCCCAAGCTGGGGGCTTTGTACCCCTCTCCTGAAGGATGGGGAAGGGGACTAATCCTGGCCAGGCCTGTATAATGAGAAGCTAGAGAATGAGTTGGGGTGGGGGGTGTGACTGTCAATGTGCCAAACCTCTTCACTTCTCTCCTAGGGGTTCTTTTATTAAATGCTCCAATCCCAGACCCTCCCGTGGAGTTCAGGAGGCTAGGCCAAAGAAGACTCCAAAGTCTGAAACCCCATCCCTTGGTGGGCCTGGAAACTTCAGTCAGTGACTACCCGAGGCACAGTGGCCCCTTGCCACCCATCAACAGGCAACAAGGAAAGGTACCTGGCATCCTCAAAGAGGACCATGAGGAGGGGCTAGTAGATTTCCTGGGTGGGGGTGGGGTGAAGAATAGGGCTTAGGGAGAGGCCTTCTCAAAGCTCCAAGGTCATGTTTCAGGAGGAAGATAAGCACCATACCAAGTTCTGCCAGGTATGTGATCTGGTCAGTCTCTATCTTCTGCCCCTCCCACTCAGACTGGCTCCTGCTCTCCCTAACCTCCCTACGGGTGCTCAAAGCATCCTGTGATTCTCTCTTTCATGGCTTATAATTATGTATTTGCCAGACGGTTTTTTAAATTTTTTATTTTTTTTAAATAACTTTTTTAAAAAAATTATTTATTTATTTATTTATTCATTTTAGAAAGGAGAGAGAGGGAGAGGGAGAGAGAGAGAGAGGGGGAGAGGGAGAGGGAGAGAGAGAGAGAGAGAGAGAGGAGAGAGACAGAGAGAGAGAAGGGGGGAGGAGCAGGAAGTATCAACTCCCATATGTGCCTTGACCAGGCAAGCCCAGGGTTTTGAACCGGCGACCTCGGCATTTCCAGGTCGACGCTTTACCCACTGCGCCACCACAGGTCAGGCTGCCAGACGGTTTTATAATGTGTATCTCCCCTATGGACTGTGAGTCTGAAGGGTGGTACTCATAGGATGGCTGGGGCTATGCTTGTCTTTGTCACTGTCTCCCTAGCACTTGGCACAAGGCCTAGCACATAGTAGGTGCTTAATACACATTTGGTGAATGGATTAGTTAAAGAATAAATTCTTCTATCAGACACCATGAGCTATCCAAAGGCAGGGACTGCTTCTTGTTTATTTTTGTGTTCTCAACCCCTGGCATGGTGCCTGGCACAAAACAGGTACCCACTAAACTGTGTGGGATAGAAGACTTACTGGGTTAACAGTGGGCCCTAAGATGTGTTCATGAGACTCATGTATCTACCCCTTCCCACCCCTGGTGCAATAAAGACATGGTCTTCTCTTCCAGGTAGCTCTCTTGGGAACAAAGGGGCCCCCAGCAAGGCGGAGAAGGGGAAAAGTAGTGTTGACTCTAGAAGAGGATGGGAGTTGAGGCCTCAGGTGGGCTGAACTGGGGTGTTTTTCCAGGCCAGTTGCTGCATTCAGGTGAACAGGGAAGCTCTGTGGGAGTCATGCCTGGTAAGCACGCACCTCTGGGAAAGGTCAAAGAAGATGCAGGGTTGGCAGCAGGGTTCCCATAAGTGCCACTCTTTAGACATGAAGGTTTTGTGGTCACGTGGGGCTCTGGACTTCAGGCCACTCCTTGCCTCCACAAAGCCAGGAAGCCTCAGAGACACAGGGAACTAAAGGACAGAGTGTGGGATCTTCTGCTGGGCTTGGAGTGGGTCCCCTGCATAATCAGCAGGCAGAGTGTTAGCAAGCACTGTGTCCTGAGAGGTGAGGCTCCCTCAGGGCAGCAGTTGCCCAGGCTCTCTGACCATAGGATCAATTTCTGGCACCATCTTCTATGTCCAGATGAAGTGAGGAGGAGGTATAATGTCCCGGGACCCAGATCTAGAAGTTTGAAATCTGGAGTTTGCAGCCCAATCCCACATCTCAGAGGTTGAAAGAGACTTAGACCATATAGTGATGGTCCCTCTCAGCTGACAAACTGGTTTTGTCTTACTGATTCCCGGGGGGCAGAGGAGCCAGTTATTAATCCTGCTCCCAGGTGTTTGTCTGAGCATCTATCCCACCAGCGTGAATCAGAATAAAGACTGATACGATATCAGCCTTGGCACTCCTGCTATGGAAACCTGGGCCAACTGTTAGGGTTTGAAACGAGAGCTTGAGACATAATTTACCCTTTAGCTCTTGCTTTGAGGATTGCAAAAACCCCAAACCTAATACAACCAAACCAAAACAAAATGTAGGTGACCGACTAGCAGGTAAGTAGACGTGCTATTTCAAAAACTCCTCTTGAAACAAAATATAAACTTGACTTTTCATTAAATGGTAGAATATTTACCTAGAATGGATGTGGGCACAAAGAGGATTTAAAAAACCCACACAAAAACGTTTATCACCAACTCTGGCAGCCCCACATGTTTTGAAAAAGGCTGACTTGGGTTCCAAAGGATTTACTATTTTTCTAGGAAACAGCATCTCATCAAGTCAAAAGATTCCTCGCAGTGCTAAGGAGGGGTTGCGATACAGGGGGTAAGTCGTGTCAGGGAGTGGGGGCATGTCTGCGTCGAGGGCCATTGGGGTCGGGCTGCTGCCTCAAAGACTTTCTGACATACGGTCCTCGACACTGGCGGGAATAGTTGTAAACCCACTTTTTTTTTTCGTTTTGTTTTCCTAAAGCCAAATGTGGCCTCTTCAGTAGGGACGGCAACACGGGTGGTGTGGATCCTGAAGGTCGGCTCAGTCTGAGCAGGTAGAAGCGCCCCGATGGGTGCAGGTGCGGAGCGTGTGCGTCCTGCGGGCCTCCCCCAGGGTCTCCGTGCCTGCACCGGGCGCGACAGAGCCTGCGTGCTCACCGCCCGCTGCCGCGTCCCGAGGTGGGGAGAAGGCGGAGAGCCGAGTTGCGTTCTCCTTCGCCCTCTCCTTAAATCCCGGTGTCCTCCATTTGGGGCGCCCCGGGGTGCGGCCTACTCAATCACCGGTCCTAAAATCGGGGCAGCCGTGAGAACAGAGCTGGGCTGCCAAGAGGATTGTGGAGCGGCGGGAAGGGAGCACGGTGACCTTGCGGGCAGTGCCCTGTGCACGCTGAGTGGACGTGCTGGCGGCCCAGCCACCTGTCCCACGCGCAGAGGTGCGCCCTCGCCCAGGCCCGGGGCACCCAGAGCTACGGAGCCGGCCTGAGCGCGGGACTGGTATTAGCGTCCCGGCGCTTCTGGCGGGCGCTTCTTCGCTGACTGGGCCTCTCTAGAGCGCAGCACCAGCGCGCCGGGCATCCCAAGAGCTGGCAGGACACCCCATTCGCCCCCTGGCGGCGCCTGGGACATGCCAGAAGCCGCCGCTGCTGCCGTCACCACCACCACCACCACCACCACCACCGCGGAATGAGCTGTCCACAGCAGCACTGGGCGCCGCCCGAGGTCACGCAAGAATCTGTCCCAGGGCTGCTAACGCGGAGGCAAGCCGCCCTTGGGAGGAATGGAGGCACGATGGAACGTGGCAATAGTGAGATATGGGGGTTCTCCTGGATCCACGTCCTCCACCTCCCGCGTGGGCTTCTCCACCAGCGTTATGACTGACACCCAGGGACCTCATCCCCGACTGGTCTTCCCTTCTCTACCCAATCCCCTTAGAAATAAAAGCCTCCTCGTTCTCACCCATTCCAGGCAATCTCCCCCATAACTTTCCTCCTGCAATGACCTGACAATGGTACTCTTGGCTGGCCCAGCCATACCTGGACCTGCCACTCCCTAGGCGGAAGGGTAGGCAGCAAGCTCTGAGGCAGTGCTAGGAGGTAATTAGGAGAGGATCAGCAGAGTGCCCACTGTGAAACCTAACACCGCCCCTGTAATTTGTGTGTGTGTGTGGGGGGGGGAGGAGTAAAAGTCCCTGCCCTCTGGGTGCTTCTAATCTCAGAAGACAAACACATTCAGACTACTGACACAGCAAGGGGCCTAGCAGCAGGAACCTCAGGGGACCGCATGGTGGGGATAGGCTGGAGTGTGAACACTGGAGCCATTAGAATTTGCTAAATGGATAGGATCTTGAAGTGGGGGTTGGGGGAGAGAGGAGGGGTGAAAGAGGGAAGGAGGAAAGAAGAGAGGGAGGGACAGATGGAGGGAGGGAAGGAAGGAGGAAGGGAGACAGAGAGAGAGAATATTCCTAGTTCAATCTGGAGTGGAGGGCTGATGTGAGAGGCTAGGGATAGTAAACCTCAGAGGCTCAATAAAGGTTGGCTCTGCAATAGGAGAGACAGGGAATTGGAAGAGTTGGAAGCTGGAAGCCCCTCTGAGAAGCAGCAGCAGTCTGTTCTGAGATGCTGGTGGAGGCAGGCTGGCACCTGCACAATTCTGAAGGGCATAGGTGCAGGTGGAAAACCTGGACTACTTCAAGAGATTGGGACATATACTACCCCCCTTATTACGCCCCCCCCCCCCCCCAAGGCTTGGGTTAGATTCACAGGTTTTTGTCAGGAAGGAGGAAGTTCAGGCTATAGAAAGGAGAGGGAGCAGCTGTACTCTAGGCCCAAAGGCAACAGATTAAAAAGAGTATGTGTGTATGTGTGCTGGTGGTGTTGGTGGGGTGGTAAAGTAGCTTCTGGATCCACAAGGAAAGACCAGGTTGCCACTAGAAAAGGAGGTAGCCAAAGCAGGAACATATCTGAGACACCAGCAGGGGGTGCAAGGGTCTTAGAACCTCAGGCTCACCAGAGCTGGCTGTAGTTGAAAGCTTCGCTGTGTCAGTTTCTGCTTCATTTCCCATTCCATTTTCTTTACCCAAGTCATCTCAGATAATTGGAAGATCCCTTTCCACCCAGCCTGTGGCTTTGTACAGATGTGGCAAACTCAGAATGAAACTTCTAGGCTTCACTGTGCCCTCCTGCCAAAATCTGCCCAGTCCTTAGGTCTGTTGGTATCTTGCCTCCATCTTTGACTTTAAAAAGACACCTTTCTGGCAACTGGATACAGACAGACCATTGGGTCCTGTTTTAGTAGCATGTCTTCCCACTTGGCCTTGACTTCCAGAATGGCCTATCCACTTATGGGGCTGAGCTGCTTCCTGGTAAATTGCCAACCTAACTCTGGGCAGGCTCTACTGGGGAATGGGGTCAAGCCTGACAGTCAGAGACTGAAGAGCCCAGACACACAGAAATTGGCTATGCTGGCACTTCTATGGGGAATACTGAGGCTGCCCAGATGATCCCAGAGAGTTAGGGGCTGGCTGTTGAGAGCTAGCAACCGCCAAGAGGACTTCAGGCAATGGGACTCTCCTGCAGCTCAACAGTCAGACAGAACAGGCTGTGAGATGCTCATCTAGCATGGCAGCCCCTGAGGAGGCAGAAGGAGAGGGAAAGCACTGTCACCAAATCCTGCCACAGTAATGGCTTTGTCAGGGCATTCCACAGGAGAGGGCCCAAGGAAGCACCACTTGGAAGAAGGGCCTGGGTCAAAAGTCTTCTGGGGTGGGGTTGTGGTTTGTGTAGGGATAAGGGTGAGAGGAGTGGGGAAGGCATCCTGGCCTAGCAGAGACCACATAGCCCAGTGCTCCTTTGAGCAGGCCAGGTTTCCTTCCTTTTGCAGTAAGATCACAGCTGAAGGAGAGCCTCCATTTACTCATGGTCTGCTTGAATTCCTCCAGGGTCAGCTACTCCCACCTTCTCCCTCTTCTATAGGAGGCCTGGTGAAACTAGGGAGAAGCATGCCTCATTTCTTCTGTGAGTGTGCCTGAGGGTCTGTGTCCCCTGCTGCTAACCATTAACCCTTCTTTCCCTTGGAACATGTCCCAGAGGGGAACATTGTCTCCCAGCCACCTTTCCCTGCCACTCCTTTTTACAATTTACAAATACAGCTATCACTTTCTGAGTCCCTAATATATGCTAGCAACTGTGGTAAGCATGTTAGGTGCACGACCTCATTTACTCCTCACAGTAGTAGCTCCGAGACCCATCATCCCTATTTTTTGACTGGTTCTAGTTCCCAATCCCAGCTGGGCACAAGGGGTTGAAGTCTGTTCCCTAAGCTGATATAGAGGACACAGTCCAGTCTTGGCGTCACTCACTGTGTAGTGGCTCAGTAAATATTAATTAACTCTGAGGACAAACTGCACTTTGACTCACCTCCGGCTAATTAAATAAACCTGCCATATAAATCAGTAGAGGGGACAGAGAGACATTAGGCTGTGCTGAAAAGAAATTGGGCTGAGGGACAGTAGGACCACTGACCTTCAAGTAGAAATCTACCTTGATTTGCTCTAACTCTCTTTGTGTTCTTTGAAGCTAGGGCTAGAGCAGTGGTCCCCAACCATTTTTGGGCCACAGACCGGTTTAATGTCAGAAAATATTTTCACGGACTGGCCTTTAGGGTGGGACGGATAAAGGTATCATGAGCGAGACAAGCGTCAAGAGCGAGTCTTAGACGAATGTAACAGGGAATCTGGTCATTTTTTAAAAATAAAACATTGTTCAGACTTAAATATAAGTAAAACGGAAATAATGTAAGTTATTTGTTCTTTCTCTGTGGACCGGTACTAAATGGCCCACGGGCCGGTACTGGTCCGTGGCCTGGGGTTGGGGACCACTGGGCCAGAGTAGTGGGGATGAGGAATAACCCACCTATCCGATAAAGCCTCGCCCCAGAACTCCTGCAGAATTGGAAGGAGGGAGCAGGTTTCACAGGCCCACTGGGTCCTGCATGCCCACAGGACATGACAATTCTTTAGGGAACCAAGACGGAACTCTCCCTGTCCTCCCACTCCATCCCTATCTCAGCTGTGGGGCACTTGGGACCCAGAAAAGACATAGTGTGGAAGCCGCTTCCAATGGTGCCTGGAAGTTTTGGACTGTTGGGGCTGGCAGGTAGGTATTTCACTGGACTTTGCTTCCTTCTATTCCATCTTGAAGAAAATGAGCCATGGCAATGTCCCAAGACCCTATGGTTTCCCCTGTGACCAACTGGGAGACCTGGGCAGGCCATTTGACCTCACTAGGCCTCACCTCTACTCTTGTCAAATAGGGGAATATCAATGTCATCCTCACGGGGGGGGGGGGCTGTGCACAAAGTAAGGGCTCAGTAAGTGCTAATTATTTTATGATGGTGAGGATGATGATAGTATCTATTTTATAACAACCAACTATACTCCCCAATAGTACTGAGCTATCTTGAGACATAGTTGGAGTAGCTGCTGTGTTTGAGCCCTAAGCTGTCACTTTGAGGGAAGCTATTCTCTACATGGAAAAAGAGAGAACATCTCAAAATGTCATGACGTTAACATGTAAGAGTAAAATGAGATAAGGGTGAGGGCAAGGGCAGAATGGGGTGCTGAGAAAGCATATGACAGTATGGCAGGATGCCTGTGCCCCTTTCTCTCCTCCTAAGTCCCACTCCACAGCTACCTGGGAGCCTCCCCACTCAGAGCCCTCATCCCTTCTCCCCTGGGCTAGTGTTCTGAGCATGGCTCAGAAGGTTAAGGCAAACCTAGCGGGCCGATAGCTTATAGCAGGTAGCTCTCCACTCTCTCGTTTCCTAGAGGAAGTCATATATGTTACCATAGTGGGCTACAGGAACCCTACAGAGTCCCCTGGAGTGGCCAAGCAGGCACAAGACGAGCATTTATATTGAACACATTGGAACAGATCAAATGTGGTTCTCAAAAAGCTTAGACTTGCAAGCTTTGGAGAAGGCCCAGGTTTGGCTCCTTTAACTCCCAAATTCTTGTGGGATGTTGCAATTACTTGTGACAATCCCTCGCCCTGTCTGGGACTTTGATTTTAGATTTAGACAGGCACAACTGGGTGGCTGGCTTGAGCCTTGAGCAACTTGGGAGGGGGAGGGGAATGGCCAGGGGAATTTCTTTGCAGCATAGTGTGTTTGGAAGCAAGATCTCGAGGAATCAGATGCTGTAGCTCTGTGTTACCAGAACTTTTCAGCCACTGTGGCAGACTTCCTGTCCCTGAAATTGGTTCACTATGCTGGAGTGGCTCATTCTGTCCTTTTGAAACATAAATGTCTAGAAATCATTTTCTGTAATAGTCCTATGTTAAAGTACCTTACCTTTCCAATCACTGTAACAAATTCCACAGTTCTTATCCCAAAATCTTAAAAATCTAAGAAGCAGGTGAAGATTCATCAAGGCTACAAGGGAATATTTTAGTGGTAACTCAGGCTGACCTGGCCCAAAAGGAGCCTGGAAACAGGAGGAGGTGATGCAGAGACAGCAGAGGTGATATCGAAAGAGGGAGAGGAACATGGTTGGACAAAGCATGTTTGGGTGGTGGGACTCTGGACTTTCTAGGTACCTGGGTGTATATGCAAATACTCTGGGCAAACTACTTATGGCTTTGCATTGTTATTGTACCTGGCCTTAACGCACATTCAGCTATTCTCTGTGTGAAGTGGGGTTCTCAACTCTGGGTTACGCTCCTGTTTTCCTACTTTCTGGCTACCACACCAGTCAGAAAGCCGACACAACTCTAGTTCTGGCCTTTTGACTTTCTGGCAACAAAGCACGTGGATACTGCTGTTCCTGAAAGAGATTTAAGCACAAGGCTAGGGCCTTCTTGCTTCACCCCTAAGTCTTTGGCAGTCACCCCGACCTAGTAGCCTTTTTCTTGAGGCTGGTACACGAGAGGAATCAAGAATCAAAAAACGGATAGGAACTCCTAGATTCTCTGTGGAGTACAGGCTGGTGAGCAGAGTCATAGAATGGTACCTGCTATAGCAGGGGTGCCCAAACTATGGCCTGCGAGCCACATGCGGCCCCCTGAGGCCATTTTTCTGGCCCCTGCCGCACTTCCAGAAGGGGCACCTCTTTCACTGGTGGTCAGTGAGAGGAGCACTGTTGTGGCGGTGCTGCAAAGCACGACATCACTCACGTACAGTACTACTTCTGGTGACGCAGGACGCACGCATCACGGCTCCAGAAGCACGTCATATCACTTGTTACGGCTAGCAGTGACAAATATGGAACCGGACATTGACCATCTCATTAGCCAAAAGCAGGCCCATAGTTCCCATTGAAATACTGGTCAGTTTGTTGATTTAAATTTATTTGTTCTTTATTTTAAATATTGTATTTGTTCCTGTTTTGTTTTTTTACTTTAAAATAAGATATGTGCAGTGTGCATAGGGATTTGTTCATAGTTTGTTTTTTTTTATAGCCCGGCCCTCCAAGAGGGACAGTGAACTGGCCCCCTGTGTAAAAAGTTTGGGGACCCCTGTGCTATAGTATATACAAATCTGGGATAATAAGCTTATGCCTTTACTGTGGGCAACTGGCATAGAATCACTAACATTACTATTCCTTTGAATACCCTGTGAGCTCTTCACTCTTTCCAAGATATCATCTTGACTGGACAAAGCTTAGAAATTACATGGAACAAAGTGAAAAGAGAGGTCAGAATGAGGGGTTGTATTTTAAGCCTACCAGGTTCTTGGGGAAGTCCATGCTAAAGAAAACATTAAGCTGTCCTCTAGATTAGAAATATTGGAATTCCTGAGGCAGCAAGATGAGAAGAAAGATTCTTGGAATGGGATGTAAAGGCAAGGGAAAAGAGATGGGACAATTCCCCTAGAGTTCTTCAGGGTCTTGGAAGATAAAGCTCAGACTTCCTTGAGAAAAGGCAAATAAATGCTCAACTGTTTCATCCATCTCTGAGCGGGAAAGGGGAATGAGTAAGCTAGAATCCCAGGACACAGCAATATAAGGATCTGGTGGCTCAGGGAATCAGACAAAAGATGCTGAGGAACTTCAGAGGCCAGGAGAAGAGAGCATGTCTCTCCCAGAGGCCTTTAAGAACATAGTTGAGACATTCTGTTTCTGGATGAGAAGACTCAATATTGTAAAGATATCAACTCTCTTCCAACTTAATTTAAAGATTTTTATTTATTGCCTGACCTGTGGTGGCGCAGTGGATAAAGTGTCAACCTGGAATGCTGAGGTCGCTGGTTTGAAGCCCTGGGCTCACCCGGTCTAGGCACAAATGGGAGTTGATGCTTCCTGCTCCTCCTCCCTTCTCTTTCTCTCTCTCTTCTTCCTCTCAAATGAATAAATAAAATCTTTTTTTAAAAGATTTTTATTTATTGATTTTAGAGAGAGGAGAGAGGAAAAGGGGGGTGGGGGAGGAGTGGGAAGCATCAACTCATAGTAGTTGCTTCTTGTATGTGCTTTGACTAGGCACCCCCAGGGTTTTGAACCAGTGACCTCAGCATTCAAGGTCAATGCGTTATGCCACCACAAGCCAGTCACCAACTTAATATATATAATCAATAAGATCTCAACCAAAGCCCCAATGGGACTTGTTAAATAAAACTTGACAAGTTCACTATAAAGTAAATCTGAAAGGAAAAATATATAAGAATAACACAAAAATTTGGGGAAAACAAAGGAGAAAAATACACTGCATCAAAACATACTCAAAAGCTACAACAATTAAAAAGGTGTTGTACTGGTACAAGGACTATAAAAGTTCAATGCAACAGAATAGAGAATCCAGAAATAGGTATTTATGGAAGTCTGACTATAAGAATAATAGTATTTCAAATCACTGGGGAAAGAATGGCTTATAGAATAAATAATTCTGGGTAGTATCTGACCCTCTGTGGGAAAAAAAAAAGTGAATTCCCTACCTCACACCATATATGAAAATAAATTCCAGATTGATTAAAGAATTAACATAGAAACACAACTAAGAAATACCAAAAAAAAGTACAAGAAATTTATTTGAGAATATGTTTATTCTGGCGAAAGGGAAATCTTTTTTTTTTTTTTTTTCTTTTCTGAAGCTGGAAACGGGGACGCAGTCAGACAGACTCCCGCATGCGCCCAACCAGGATCCACCCGGCACGCCCACCAGGGGGCGATGCTCTGCCCATCCAGGGCATCACTCTGTTGCGACCAGAGCCACTCTAGCACCTGGGGCAGACAAGGAGCCATCCCCAGCGCCCGGGCCATCTTTTGCTCCAATGGAGCCTCGGCTGCAGGAGGGGAAGAGAGAGACAGAGAGGAAGGAGAGGGGGAGAGGTGGAGAAGGAGATGGGCGCCTCTCCTGTGTGCCCTGGCCGGGAATCGAACCCGGGACTTCCGCACGCCAGGCTGACGCTCTACCACTGAGCCAACCGGCCAGGGCGAAAGGGAAATCTTTTAAAACCACAAAATACAAAGCCTCTGTATAGCCCAAGAAACCATTAATAAGGTTAAAAGGACCCATTGGCCTAGATCAGTGGTAGTCAACCTGGTCCCTACCGCCCACTAGTGGGCGTTCCAGCTTTCATGGTGGGTGGTAGCGGAGCAACCAAAGTATAAATAAAAAGATAGATTTAACTATAGTAAGTTGTTTTATAAAGATTTATTCTGCCAAACTTAGTGAAAATCCGATATAAAGTACTTGGTAAGTAATTATTATTATATGCTTTAACTTGCTGTAACTCTGCTTTATAAATTTTATAAAGTTACTTCCCTACTTTATAAATCACCATTACTGTGGAACCGGTGGGTGGTTAGAAAATTTTACTACTAATAGAGATACAAAAGTGGGCGGTAGGTATAAAAAGGTTGACTACCCCTGGCCTAGATAGAGGGGTGGCTTGTTCTGCCCAGGAGCAGAGTGGGAGACCAGATGGCCTTGAAGGCCTGCCTTTTCCTTCACAATTTCTTGTCAGAACCCTGCATTTAGGAGGAAGCCAATATGCTCCAGAAGGTGACTACTCTCTATTGTTCAACATCCCCAGAATCCTACAATCAAGAGATAACTAAAGTCATAGTTAATTAAGAGCTAGCTCAAAACGGTTGGATTAAGTATGTTACCAGGGTGCATGGAAGGAGACTTGAAGCAAGATGGGAGGAGTAAAAAGAGTTTTTCTAGCCCTGAGTGAGGAGTGGGAGGAAGGTTGCTTCTCTGTCAGACGTCATGGTCTCTAGTCCTTAGGCCCATCTTTCACAGAGTGGATGTGGCTCAGGCAGCTCCTCCCAAGACCTCATATTCCCTGTAGAGAGAGCTTTTTGGAAGAGCATGCAGAGGAAATGTTACCTTGTATGGGTTTTAATCACCTCCATGAGATCCCTCAGCTCTGTGAGGATCAGGGCAGTCTAGAGCTGACAGACCCCCAATAGCAGTGTTAATGGATATGCCTATGTTCTTGGTGGGCTGGGTGGCCTTGCAAGCTATGATGGCTCCAAGTCAGAGGCCTCTGTCTTGGAGACTTAACTGATCCAATGTCTGGAAAACATCCTGACTCAAGGCCGCCAAAGAAAAGTGAAACTACTGTTTCATGGAGCCTTCAGCCAATGCACCCTATGGGGATCAGGCTCTGCCCAGGGAACTACTGTGCTCAGCTATTCTCAGCCATACTTCCCACTTGTGAGCTGACTCTGAGCTCAGAGCATGTTAGCCTGATTCAGGCAGGAGGACAGCCAAGTCTTAGGAAACTTCTGCAGCATCTAATGCGGCATTCCAGTAAGCTGGGTTGAACATATAGACTTGAGGTTTGAGAGGAGGGATAAATTCTCAACAGGCAGGTTGAAGCCATTTTCTAACTTGAATATGAAGTTGAAACAAGGAGAGATGGCTATTAAGAAAAGCAGGAGCCTGACTGGTGGTGGCACAGTGGATAGAGTATCAACCTGGGATACTGAGGTCTCAGGTTCAAAACCCCGAGGTCACTAGCTTGAGCATGAGCTCATCCAGCTTGAGTGCAGATTCACCAGCTTGAACTGGGGTTGCTGGCTTGAGCATGGGATCATCGACATGATCCCATGGTTGCTGGTTTGAGCCCAAAGATTGCTGGCTTGAAGCCCAAGGTTGTTGGCTTGAGCAAGGGGTCACTGGCTCTGCTTGAGCCCCACCCCAGCCCCCATCAAGGCATATACGAAAAGCAATCAATGAACAACTAAAGTGATGCAATTACCAGTTGATGCTTTTCATCTCTCCCTTTCTGTCTCTCTCTCCATCCCTCTCTCTCATTTTTTTTTAAAAAAAAAGCAGGAGACAATGTCAGTACTGGCCAGAATTGGATTGTAGCCTCAATGATGAAATCATATTCCAAGAAGCATCAATCTCACAGGCCTCAACCAAGTTGGCTTTCAGAGAGGTCTTTCAGGATTTGTAGGCCGAGGAGTAAGGAATAAGTAAACACAGTTGGGGACAAGACCAAGGCATCTGACCCCTCATGAAAGGATGTCCTAGATAAGGAGAAGCCACTGGCCTCTGAGAAATTAAAAAATTGACTATGGAGCTTAGATTCATGTCTCCAAAAGGAAAGGAAACAATGCCATATCAATGCACAAACTGTGACTATGTACCAACTACATATCAAGCATTCAAATGAGGGCAACATAAAGAGACCCCTGCACCCCCTACCATTACTACTACTATCAACACACACCTAATGAAGTCACCTCACCCTGCTTCCTATCTCTGAGATGACACCAAACCCGTCTCCCAATCTGGCACAAAATATGGCAGTTCAAAGTGCTTTGTAATATTGCAACCAAATTCCAGGGAAAACAGAAGGTATTTAACTAGCTCAAAAGCCCCAAATTCCCAAATGGATGCAGCAGGCTCCAACCAGCTAACACAGGTCCAACAAGGAGAGTAGCTCTCTTTCCCTGAAGCTGAAGCAACTAATAGTTCTGCTGATCAGCCAGGCTAAAGGATGCAGCCTCTTAGAGACCCCCTAGAGGACGGTTCTATTTCTACTCTCAGATCAGGACCAGTGATTCTGAACCTATTTGGGCTGTGACTTCCCTTGAGAGTTTTGAAGAGAACTATGGATCCTCTTCTCAAAAAAATGTACCTTGCACATATAGATATAATCTTGTGTAAAATGTTAGGAGCTTTATAGATCCCCAAAATCCCAGGCTTAAGAATTTTTCTGCCATTGGCAAATCACTCCTTTTTCTACGCAAGAGCTGTTTGCTATGGCTGATTAACTGCTATCTTAGATGTCCAACAGGTGATTTAATATTCAGCATTGACCTCTAGTCATCCCACAACCTTGGCAGATAGCAGAATCTATGTTGTTGCCCATAGCCAGAAAGAAACAGAGTCCCTAGACTGAGACCACATTTTGTTTTTCAAAAGAGCATTTCTTCCATCACCAGAAAACTTCAGACAACCTAGGACTGAAACAGATACTAAGTGACAAACCAAAAACCAATCTGGTCCAGTATACAACTAGGCCTGTGAAGAGAGAGCCACAGACTGAATCCTCCTTGGGCTGACAGGAGAAAGGTATGAGGGTGGGCTAAAAGCTGAATGGGAAGGGGTCAGAATGGGTCCTCCTCCCTTCAGCTAAATGCAGACTAGTTAATTATTCTACAGAGGCACCTGCTGTTTTTAGGGCTCCTCCACTGGAAATGCAGAGGCTTTTGAAGCCAGTGCTCCTATCACCTACTAAGGTTCCACATTTGTCTTCCCTCTTTCCAACCTGAAGGATAATGATGATGATAGCATTGATTGAACATTATTATTCTATGCCAAGAACTGTGCTATAAGCTCTTGACAAAAATTATATCATTTAATATTCCCAGCAACCAAATAGGCACTCTTACTCTACATAGAGCTAAGGAAATTGAGACTGAAAGAGATTAGGTACAGATACGTAAGGCCACAGAGCTAGTGAGTGATAGAGCCTGGGATTTGCATTTAGGCCTGATTTCAAACCTAATACTTTTATTTAATCTCCACGTCTATGGTCCTTCCCAAAAGAACCAGAACTCAAAGGCCTTGGAAATCCTCCAGAGTAATGGTCTGATCTCCTGGTTCTCCCTCTGCCCACCAGTAGTCTGGTTCTCATCAGAGACTTACTTTATGGAGAGTTGGTTGGAAACTCTCAAACTTTTATCTTCTATCTCTGTATGACCTTGCTATTTGAGTCCATACTCCATAACCTTACATTTATCCTGGAGCCTAAATTTATTTTAAACTCAGCTGAGCTCACAAGCATCATTTCCTCCTCAGGTTTAGAATCATGGAGGAAGACACTTTTTCACTTTCTTGGAAAGTTGTTAGGGGAGGGCCAAAGAACAGAGAGTATAATAGCCAGGATTTAGTGAAATATCACCAGTGATGTTGGTTGCTCTATGGAAACCATACTTCTCTAGACTTCTCTAGACATCTCCTATTCTTAAGCTTTTGGAAATAGAGCATATCACCCCTCAGATAGCTAGTCTCCCCCCTTCCCTCAGCTAGTGCGTTCCAGACAGTGTGCCCAGTTTATCAAGGAAAAAGCCCCCAAACGCTGCCCACCATATGCTTAATGGCCAAGGGTAACCTCCCCCAAAGTCCGTGCTCAATGGTTAGAGCCTTAATCAATTGTGCTTTGGGGGGCAGTTGGGGGGCAGAGTGGGCATTAAGGTATCTGTTGAGTCCAGGGTTATTATTGCTCTTCCCCCAGAGCCTCATGTGGAGACGAAATAGCTATGAAAGGAGATGCTGAGACCCATACAGTGGTGGGAGATACAGGAAGCTAAGGAGGAGGGTTGGCAGCAGGCAGAGAAAATCATCTCATATTCAGGGTCCTTGTCTTATCCCACATGTGGACCAGAGGTGAAACAAAACAGAATAACAGTACTTGCATTCAAAGTGGATGAGGAAGTCAGCCCCAGAGGCACAGCTGACTCCCAATAATGGCCTGGACTCGCTGGAATCCAGTCACTTGGCTAACAGACGTTTGTTGAGAATGTGCTATGTGCCAGACTAGGCTGGGCACTAGGCATGTCTTAATGAGTCCTACACTCACAACCTTAACTCATCAATAGAAAAAGAAAATATTTTGGACAGTGATAAACTCTAGGAAGAAAACTGAATCAGAACAGTTAGAGAGAGTGTTTAGAAGGACCACTTCAGTTTGGGTTGTTTGAGGAGGCTTCCTTGCAGCAAGAATATAAAAGCTGAGGCCTGTTTATGTAAAATGGCCCAGTCACGTGGAGATCTGGACGGAAGTATATTCTAGGCAGAAAGAAGAGCAAAGCCAAAGACCCTTATGTGGCAGTGGGCTCTGTGCATTCAGCATACAGAAGGATGTCCAGTATGCCTTTTTAAAATCTGTTTCCATTTATTTATTTATTTTGTGTGACAGAGACAGAGAGAGGGACAGCTAGGGACAGACAGGTAGGGAGAGAGATGAGAAGCATCAATTCTTCGTGGCGGCACCTTGTTCATTGATTGTTTTCTCATATGTGCCTTGACCGGGGGGGGGGGGGCTACAGCAGAGCGAGTGACCCCTACTCAAACTAGATGAGCACGCGATCAAGCCTGAGACCTCGAGGTTTCAAACTGGGTCTTCCACATCCCAGTCCAAAGCTCGATCCACTGTGCCAGTGCCTGGTCAGGCCCAGCATGGTTTAAGAGAAAACTAGAGAATTAGGCAGGGGCCAGATAGAAGAGTCTGGTAACTATATTTACAAACTGTGTGTGGAGAGTGGATCACAGGGGGTAAGCATGGCAATAAGGAGACCAGTAAGAAGGCTACTAGGTAAGAAAATGGGTAACCATATAATTTATCATCCAAACAGGATACTTGGACAAGTGAACAGGAATGCCACAATCAATCAATCAGGGACAACAGACATAACTAGGACTTGCTATTGATGAAGCTCTGGCTGCAGTTGACATGCTCTAGCCAGGACTGTCACAGGAAGTTCGCAGTTTTTAGCAGTTCTGCTCTGACACAGAGCTCCCAGCTCCAGGAGAAGGAATCACTTTCTACTTGGTCCCAGGCTCCTGGCGTGGTGCCCCATGCCTGAGCATTTGTTTTTTTGTCTCAGTGCCATGGGCTACAGTTACAGCACATATAGGGAGCAGCAAGCCTTTTTCTGTGTTACCTGGTGCAGGGGCTGCCCACTCTCAGCGACAACCAACAGCACAGAGGTGAAAGAACAAACCAAGAGTATGTGCCCACCCATTCTCAAGGTTGTGCTGAGAGGTTAGAAGCCACAGAGGCATGAACAAACTCCTGAGTTTAAGAGCAAGGGTTCTTAGACCTCAGGGTGTTTGGAAAGCAGGTGAAAGGGTCCCAAGCTCTAATCAGATTCTCAAACCTAGGACTCCAAAAGAGATAACCTTTGCTTCAGAGAGCAGTGGTTGTTACACTTCAAGGTGCATCAGAATTACTTGGAGGGCTTGTTACAGTGGGGATTGCTGTGCCCTAGCAGGTTTTCATTCAGGTTCCTCTGGAGTGAGGCCTAAGAATTTACATTTTAAATAATTTCCAAGGGGATGCTAATGTTCTTACTCTAGGGGCCACAACTTTGAGAATCACTGTGTTAGAAGATAGAAAAAAACAACACAAGGGGTTCCAGTTTAAATTATGACATTCCCTTTTCAGACAAGAGTTCTAACAAATGCCACGGCTCTCTGAACCACCCGTTACATCCCAAGGAATTTCATATTTTATTTTTGGAAGAAGCCCCAGGAGAGTGACAGATCTGGACCTCTTGGAGGTCAGGAAGCATCTGGGAAATAGCATTTTAGAGGACACAGGAAAATGCCTTCAGAAACGTAAAAGCCCAAGCAAAACTCTTGAGCTGGAAACTACAGGGCTGGTCCCGGCGGATCTGGGCAAACAGAGTCTGCCTCCTGACCCTTTTTGAGCCTCTGTCTGAAACTAAATGGACCAAGATAGGAGGTCTGTTGTAAGGAAGATAGGGGTGTCTGCTGGGGGGTATAATCTGGGAAAAAGAAAGAAATCAACAACTCCACTAGACAATTCAAGAGCTTCATTCATAGAGTCCTTTGATCAGGTCATTGTGGTAAGGGCGGTAAGGAGCAGGAATAGTACTCAGGGCCCTGCTTACTTTAAGCAAGAGCAACAGAGAGAAGCCTGGAAGGGCCATTTGCCAGCTTTCTTCAGACCTGCTCTAAGTCATTCCCTCATGAAAGGAAGGGTGGGGGAATGAAAATGTGAATTCATTCATGAATCAACCTTCCAAACAGGAATTGGGGCCTTTGAGCTTTACAGAGGAATCCTTCCTTGCTACAGAGAACACTGGCTTTGCCATCCAGCTAAATATATATATTTGATACATCCTAAGGCAAGGCAACATCAAAGTCAGGGAGACCCTACAAGTTAGGGGAAGAGAAGGCAGAATCTCACAGGGAAGGCAATACACAAGTGATAGAAATGAAGGATGTGCTTTGGCAGCAGCTGGCTAGAACTGGTGACTTGAATTCTGTCTATGTGACCCTGGGCATGTTACATTTCTCTGTACCTTAGTTTCCTCTTCTGTATGATGGGGACATTAATGGTGCCTATCTCAAAAGGTTGCAGTCAGAATTAAAATAACAGAAAAAACACTTAGCTTGGTGCCTTGCATATTTTAAGCACTCAACATTAGTTTTGAAAAAATAAAAAGTGGTGGGTTTGGAAAAATTTGGGATGGTGGCAGTACAGATTCACCTTGGTGTCACAGCCAAAAAAACAAAGCAGAGCTAGGTTGCAGCTACTGCCAATCACCCCAGGAAGCTGTCAGAGAAACTCCCGTTCCCTGCGGAAGGTCTGAGGTATGAACCGGGCATACAGGACTAGTCCTGATTCTTAGGATGGTGGGGTTAACTGGACAACCCTGTTGGCTATAAGGTGGGGATATCCTGTTCTTTTAAACACTGTAACATTTAGTGAGTGTGCTGTGACATTTTCTCACTGCCAACTTAAGTGCCAAATGGCCTGATTTGAACAAATCAAGATGAATGAAAATCAGAGTTGGTAGGAAAACTGGAATTTCGTTATTAGAAACACTCTAGAGCTGCAATATTAATGTAGAATCCCCATTTTGGGGGAGGGGGAATGGCTCCTCCTCCTCAAGTCCTGGAAACATGGGGGATAATACTGAGGTGAAAGCAGTGATGATGTGTGCTGGCCTTGAGGTTAGCAAGCAGTCAAAACCTGAAAAAGAGATCCCGCCTTACTCTGACCCTGAATGAACAGAACCACATCCAAAACTTAGTTCCTAGATCAAAAAGTCCTTTCTGCTTAGAAAGAAGATGTTACTGGAAGTAGGAACAAAGAGATTTCTAAAAACCATGCAAAAGAGCCAAAGTAAATGACAAACCACATGCTTAAATAAAAGGTAACATCAATGGGAGGTGGCGGTGGGGAGACATGGCCAATTGCATCACTTTAGAAACTAAAGAGCTAAATAAAAATGACCAATAGTTCTGTTAAACATGTTGGGCTCCTTAAAGGGTTCCTGTTGCCCTATAAGCCTTGCCTTATTGTTCAAACCTATTTTGAGTCTGGGATGTTCCCCTGCAGCCCTGTATTTGGAGACTTTAAAAGATTAAGGCCACAGGCGAGTTAGGGAGAGGCCTGACTTCTGGCTTTTGATTTCCTAAACTTACTGCAATTCATGGCTAGAGTTTTCACAAGCTCCTGTACTTGAAAGCCCTCCTCTCAGCCAGAGATCCAGGAGTTTGTCTGATTCCCTTTGAGAAGAAAAGGGAGTCTAGTTTCCTCTTAAAGAAGTACCCACCTGTCATCTGTGTGCACCCCCAAATCAGAGGCACTGCAAAACAGGGAAAACTAGAGTTTCTTAGCACCTCACCTACCTTTCCAAAACAGTGACTGCATTTTGTTTTTATACAGAAAAGTTTCTGCATTATTTTTTTATTGGAGTTGGCAGCTTAGTCTGCTGTTTTCTATAAAGAAGGAACATTTTAGCGGGAAAAACAAAACAGTTAACATTAATAGTTTCTTGGGATTTACCCAGGGAAGCATGGAACTGTGATACTGTGAATGAACTTGAGATACTTCAATGGCCAAGCATCAGTTTTTAGAATACAATCACTGTCATACACATTTAAATAACAGTGAATTTTTTTCTACTGTGTAATTTTTGCAAGAATCCTGTTCCTGCAATTACTTGTTCCAAGCCTTCCCATATCCAGCCTGAAGGTCAGTGAAAGCACTAGAAAACATAAAAATGAGGTGAATGCCACAAATCAAACTTCCAACTCCATTTCTAAAGGTCAAAGAAATATACACCTGAGGCCTCCACTGATTTTTGAGTTAGAAGCCAAAATGGGGATGGTTCTTCTTGGTCAGATAATCTAATCTTGCACAAGAGGGTCCCATTAAAAAAATTCTGAAGGATCATTTCTGCGCCACATTTAAAAAAATTACTTATTGATATTAGAGAGAAGATAGAGAGAAAAAGGCAGGGAGAGGAATGGGAAGCATCAACTTGCAGTTGCTTCTTGATGGGGCAAGCCCCGGGTTTTGAATTGGTGACCTCAGCATTTTAGGTCAATTCTTGATCCACTCGGCCACCACAGGTCACGCTCCTATGCCACATTTCTATTTTTAACTTTATTCACTGTCTTCCACTCTATTTACTAGAAAAGCAATTTTAAAAGAGCTTATTTTCAAAGACAACTTCTATTTTCTGCAGAAGATTCTCTTCATTTTTTGTCATAATACTCTTTTGTAACCCTTCTACTATCTGAAACCAACTTCAAATTTAAAACAACAGAAAACAAAAACCTTCCATGTGAAAGAGGCACGATCTATGGGGAAAGTTTCTCTTACTTTTCAACCATGATAGCTAGGTTAACAGTCACGCCATCAAAGAATTTTTAAAATTGACTCAAGAAGGAAGATAGGGAAGCCATTCACATAAAAACTTTAAAAATAAACCTTTGTTTTAAAAAGTAGTTTTCCAGTGTGAGAGAGTACACTTAATTCTTTCAGCCAATGAGTGATCAGGCAAGTACACCTGATACTGAACCTTAAAAATGGTTTCCATCTATCAAATATTAAAAACAAACAAACAAACAAACCCCAAGAGCAGAGAGACCCCACCCCCCAAAGGCACTGAAACAAAAGACTGATCTGTTTATATAGTCACATGAAAAATAAACATCTTTATTTTTTTGCCTACTTTATTTCATTTTTTCAAATAAAATTTAAATCTGTACAAAGTATACTGTTACAGTATATATTTTGTAAGAATCAATGCCTAAAAGAATCACAATACTTCAATAAGCAGTACAGCAGACCTCGCTAGTTTCAGCTTTGATATTGAACAAACTCAAGCCGGCTGATGCACAACACATTTGCTTGGTTTCCACATGGTGAGTTCCCAGCACTGAGATGGGAGAACATGACAGCAAGTATGGTTTATATTACAGCCTGACACACTGCGCTTCTTCATGTGATAATAACTGCACATATTTAATACAGAATGCTCAAATTTACTTTTTAAAATGCATTTGTTTACTTCTTAGTTGGCAAAATTCAGCATTCTTAATGGGGTCCCCAAACAGTGCAAATTAATGATATTCTACTGTATAATTGGCACATTTCCAATAAGGACTAATGTGTAAACTTAAAGAATATCACAACTTTGACCTAAATTTTAACTAATATACATCTGGTCCATTTAACCAAAGTCATTTTGGAAAGATATTAAAGGACAATTCTATTTCTGAAAGGATATCGTTTTGACCATTCTTTAGAGAAGATAAATTTTTAAATTGTCATTAAAATGTATTACTATAAAAATTTTACAAACTTGATTAAAAATTTCAAGATGATTCACAGCAGACAAATACAAACTGTTTATATTCCAACAGTACCTACTTTTAGACTTTCAAACAGAGCACAACCATGTCAGCTGTGTTAACTAAAATTCTGAACAATGTACTAAATTTATAAGTGGTGCTGGGTCTAGCAAGTGTAAATACACAGTATATTTTAATGAAAAGAATTGTCTTCTTTATACTTTATTTGTTTTCCCATAAGGAAACATTAATGTTTACATTCTTTAATAAAGTTAATCTTACATCAGAATATAACTTAATACTGTCAGCAACAGGAACCACACACAGTAAATAAGAAGCACATTTAAAATAAGTCTGAATTCACATAGATTAACATTTGTTGGTTAATAAAATATCGACAGTATTACAATCTTACAATATTTACAGTAAGAAAAATCTAGAGTAATATATACCTTTCACAGCAGGATTCCTTTTTTTTTTTTTAAATTTCTTCCAGTTTGGGATTGTGTATACACAAAAAGCTCAAATAAAGCAACTCTGCAATATAATCTTAAAATAATGGCTACTGGGGGAAATTCTATCACAACCATTGAAAATAATGGTGATTTTTCACGGAGTCTGTGGCATCTGAGAATCCAGTTAATTAACCAAAGCCTTGCTCAAACCAGCCTCAGTTACCCAGATTAAAGCTGCAGAACTCCGGCCTTCCCTGACTACTGAAAACCCAACAGATTTTCTCAAAATGCTATAAGAAAAGAGGAAAAATAGGTTTTAGCTCATACCTCATGGCTAGAGGCCTCTGGCCAGTGCACATTCCTCACCTTATGCTAAAAGAGGGCAATTTCATCCCCAAAGCATTACAAGAGTTTACTCTCCAACTACAGGGCACTTGGACACCAAACTTGCTCATTCCTTAACTCTTGTACACATGAACTTGGCCCATATAATACACACCAGCATCGTAGAGACTTGGGACTGGGGTTAAGAAACAGACTAGGTCCTACTGCATTGACATCGACAGGGAAAATGGGAAGCAATGCACATTTCCAATTAGAATGGCAAGAAGACCCACATCCCTAAACTGGAATTTTGCCAGGGCATCAGAGTTAGCACCCCCTCTCTGAGTACCACAGCAATTAGGATGTGTGCTCTGGGCCTCCTCCATGAGAGAGCAACTACAGTAAGTAACACCATGTAGGACATTATTCAGTGATGACTCCCAAGAAAGCAGTTACAATTCTTGAAGCTGGGGCTGTCCACAGCACCTGAGGGCACTCATCTGAGCTGTGACTTGTCCCAATCCTGCTTACTTTAAGAGATCTGATGGGCACAGAGCGCTCAGGGATACAGCTGCTGGCTACTTCGGACTCTAGATCTCACAGGTAATCAACAGGTATCTGAGATTGAATTAGCAATCTGTACCATAGCTCCTTAAACAGACACTGTCAGGTTTGAAATCAGGTGAAGTATGAATCTTCACTGTCAGATCAGAAATCAAAGTGGGAGTCTTCCCACATCAGCCAAGGTTATTTTGTCAAAACTGTAGAGGAGTTGAACAAAGTTTTTCTGTTGCAAGTGACTAGTTTACTTATTTCAGTCAAGCTGGATTGGCAAACCAGACTGATCTATTTAGTTAGCTTTGTTTTTTTTATTCTTAATGTATGTGTAAACCCAAAGCTGTTCTATTTGGGCTAAATACACTGACAGAGAAAATTTAAACAACAAAAGTTTTCAGCAAACTTCTGTGGCATTTTCGTTTTGGAAGTCAATGCAAGATCTAAAGGTATTTCTACCCAACAAAATCTGTTTAAGTGTTTAATGTTATTTCCTGTTTGGTCCTATACAGAATGCTATGACTTCTATACAGGTCTGAATGCTGCTCCATGTAGATTCCTTCTGTATATCTAAAAATATATACTTTTCAGTAGTTCAATACACGGTTAATCTTCCCACAGAGGAAGATTTTTGTAATTACATGTTGCAAAGTAGAAAAACATCTCCTTTCTAAGAAAGGAAATATACTTTCCTATTGTACACTTTTGAATAAGCCCAAAGGCATGCACCAAAAATCATTATTAAAACTAATACATGCACTAAAATGGTGTAGAGTTAGACTTAAAGTGCTGCTTCTCAATTTTTAAATTTGGAGAAGACATCTTGTCAGTTGTTGACTCAAAGATCTCCCCCCACCCCAACCACCCCACTCCATGGAATCAAGAGAGAAAAGTAAAACGTTTGCATAAATCTTTAAACTATTCTTTATATGGGGGAAAGGACAGATATACCAAGTATCCTATTATAAACTGGATTCCCAGTTTTAAATAAAACCAATATTTACTGGTAGAAATTGTCAAAGCTAATACATCCAAAGAAATGTTACTAGTAAATAATGTTCTACATAGAGAATAATTTACTTTGGTTTTATGCACCTTCTTAAAAATAATACTAGTGTCCCATACATCACCAAACTGATGTGTTCCAGCACAGCTGTAAGGCAAATCTTTTAAAAATTTTTTTCCTAGTGACATCTTGTTTCCCAACACACAAAACTAAAATCTTTTGGTGAAGAAGGGGTTAAGATAATGGCTAACCCCTTGGCATCCTGAGCATCGTGGTTTATCAAACTCTACCCTGCTAGAAGCTGTCAGGCACCTTGACCCCTGCCTTGAACCAGGAATGGCTCCCATGTCTAGAGATGCCCTGACTCCTTATAAGTAGCTCTCAGAACTTTGCTTCTTTTTTCCTTCTGTCTGGATGTTATAATGTCTAACAAAGCTGGTTGCAATGTCACATTTTGCTAGTAGGGGCCACCATCTAACATTAATTCCAATCTGAAATGTTTTAGGCCAATAGATAGTTCTTAATTTTATCAATTAATGGCATTAAATTGTCTCTATAGACTTTACTTAGAGCAGAGATCCTTACCTTGGGTTTCAGAAGATGTGTGATGCCCCTGAGGTTGTTTGCAAAATTATCTATGTGCATTTTTTTGTGGGGAGAGGGTCCATCACTTTTATAAGATTATCAAAGATATCTGTGACCCCAAAAAGAGGTTACAGGTACTTAAAGGGATACCCGTAATTCATTTTATACGAGGACTGGGAAATGGAGGCAGAAAACTAAAAATGGCCTCAGAAAAAAGAGGGGGGCAAATTGCTGATCTTTTCCTTTATTCACATTTGGGAAATAGTGCTTCAAACTAGGAAAAATAATTAATCTGATTAAACTCCATTAAAAAATAATCAAAGCCACTTTCTAAAAATTTTTTCATTTGCCATATATAGTAAATCCAGTCTCCAAGAAAAGATTTAGAGACTGAATTTTTCTCTTTTCCCAAAGGAAATTCATAGATATAATGCTGATCATCATCATCCACATTTAAAGATCTGACAACATAAAACTTAAGACAATTCTAATAATGTAAGCCTTCAATTTATGATTTTGAGTAAAGGATTATCTGTACTCAGATACACATCTGTCAACCTTCATTTCCCAAATTGGTCCATATTCAGACAACTAACGGACACAATTCCACTAGGTAAGCCTAAAATCCGAACAATGAAAATTTAACTTTCTACCCAAATTAAAAACAAAGCGATAGGGTTCCAGCCACAAACATTCACACTATGTCATAGAGGACTTTCTCATTTCAAACACATCACTAAATTTTCAACAAGATTTGTAAACATAAGATTCAGAATGACTAGCAAAACATGCCGAGAAGAGCATGTCAAGAATTAAAACACTACCCCCTGCCTGCACCCCAATCCAGAAACACACTCAGGCACTCCAAAAATAAACCAGATTTGAAGAGGCCTCTCACTTGTTGGTTTTAGTATGAAGCGCTAAAAGATTATGGGAAAGGGAATATAAAATAAAATAATTAAATAATTTACAAAAATAATTTTAGCCAAAACACATTTCTGTTCTATTGACAAAACTATCAACTTTTTTTTTCTTTTTTCTTTTTTTTTTTTGCAATTCTGAACCTAACTGTGTTGCACAATCTTACAAAGACAAAAAATATGTTCACAGGTACACTTTTTGTTCTCTTATTCTTTCTAGAGCACATCTTGAGGTTATAAGAATGCCTGTAGTTAAAATAAAGTCTCTTATCCCTTGCCACACCCCCCTCAAAAAATGAGTCAACCTTAAATTCCAAAAAGGAATATTCATTTAATATAATTATTTCAATACCAGTTATATCACATAGACCATGAGAAAACTCTATAAGCATTATGGACAACTACATGAAAGAGGGAGCTGCCACTTGCCACCCACTTTACTTCCAGATTTTTAAGCTAATATCCAGCTAGACTCAAATCTCATTGACTTCAGTGAAAACAAATCATTCCAAAACCAGGTGATCTCAGGCTGGAAGTTGGATCTTAAAGAAATTATTATATACTGCTCACAAAAATTAGGGGATATTTCAAATTGAATACGAAGCTATAAAATATTCCCTAATTTTTGTGAGCAGTATATATACATATGTATATACATACACACACATATATATATATACATATGTATATATTTCTATCCTAAGCTTTCACTTTGTCTATTCAAACAGCTTAATAAAGCTCACTTCATAAAAGGATTTTATTGGCAAATAACGGCCCATATTAAAAATTTCATCAAAACAATATTTTCTACATAGCGAACACTAAGAAATATTTTCTTGGTTTATAAAGCATATTTAATTGCATATAAGCTTGCTTTGGGTGGGATACTGAAAACATAACTAAGAAATTAGAAAAGACTAGAAACAAAAGTGAAAGTGACTAGTCTTAACTTTCAAAAAATCAAGTGCAAAGGTAAATAGTGCAAATAATGAAAACTAGAGAATTTATAG
Organism: Saccopteryx leptura; assembly: GCF_036850995.1. Lineage (NCBI taxonomy): Eukaryota > Metazoa > Chordata > Mammalia > Chiroptera > Emballonuridae > Saccopteryx > Saccopteryx leptura. The sequence continues at coordinate 162,338,471 of NC_089508.1, read as the reverse complement.
GCAGTTTTACATAGTTTTTCCTGCTTTTGCACTTTTACATACTGACAACTTTATAAACCCTAACAACTATGCAGCATGGAAATGGGCTATCATTTATCTCCATTGACTAGACTCAAGGAAGCCTTTCAAAGACATTTATATCACTGGTTTTTGACATGGGTTTGGGCATTCACTTTCTGCCCAATTTCTAAGGGCAGGGGCTATTTAAGAAGGCTATGGACTGACTTGTAACTATTATAATTTCAAATCTGACACAATGAATTGTGAAAATCATACTATCATCTCTACAAAATAAGTTATAGAAACAACTGTTAATGAAGTTGACAAAAAATTACCTTTTAAATTCAAAGTCAAAACCTCTCTTTTACTATCTTTAAAGAGATTTTATTACTAATATATACAGATTTGGAAAAAATGAAACTTGAAAGTAATCTGTCTAAATCACTGAGAGTAAGTCTATATACTAAACTAGAAAACAAGAGTTCGTCCAAATATACTTGAATTATGTAGCCATTTTTTATCTTAAATAATTTCAAATGTTTCTGGGATATTGGGAACAGAAATCTAAACACAATCAATTTACTCTATAAAGGGCACAAGAATTTCCAAGCTGTACTAAATTATATTACTAACATCTTCCACCAACAAACTCTTGGGAATTCTACAATTTTAAAGTAATAAAGAAAATGGGGAAAAAACAGATAACTTGAATTTGGGAATGTATGTTGACTAATTTCAGAAATGTAGTATTCTGAAAGTTTCATAATGTTCACAATGTTCAATGGTTGTTGGGACTGCAAATGTAGTAGAAAAGAACCTAATATTGCAATTTAGTGTTTTCATTGTTTTCTTTTAAGAAATTTATGTGGACCAAAGGCTCAAGGTTCTGTGACAGTAAGATATAATATAGATCTTCATGGACTGAAAAATCAAATGATTTTGATGTAAGGACCATTCTGAAAAGTAAAGGTAAGCTACATTGTAACATGAGCCCAGAATAGATAGTACATATGATATATATTCCTGATAGTTTAAAAATTATAACTGTGAAAAAGTTCTCTCAAAATAGGAAGTCTCCAGTACCAATGTGCCGTAACCAGAAAAGTTGCCACTCCACAATTGTTCTATTTAATTTGTATAGAAAAGCAAAAATCCTACATCTGAAAACAGCTTTATATAATGCAACATCATAACATTTAGCTACAGACCAACAAGAGACCCATTTTCTCTGGCTTTATTGAAACTTCCTTACTGAAGATCAACTTCATTGTCCTTAGCAAACAACTCACTTAAGACTCTACCTTAGTATCTTTCTACATCCAATAAAAATTTCTCCCACTCTGCCTTCAAACCATTCCCTGATATTCTGCTCACACTCCCATATACAAACACAACAAACAGCTCTCCCCTTTCTCCTCTCAGATTTCCAAACCAGTAAGTCTCAGCCCCAGTAACTTACTTAAATTACACATACTTCTTACTCTCTCCAATTCACGAATTTCTTAACAATTTTGATGTCTGTCAAACTATCAACTTAAGACTATGGGGAAAACGGCAGTCAGAAAAACTGCCTCACTACCTCATAATACAAAAATCTTTCTGGGGTCAGTTATGTTCTAAGGCAGGAGTTAACAATTACTTTTTTCTCAAGGGGTAAGTTTGAGTGCCACTGGCAGGCCTATGGCAAGTAGAAGAATAAAGGAAGAGATAAAAACAAGGAAAAAGGAAGATGGGTGAAAGAAAATGCCAGATGTATATGGTAGGGAGGTAGGTGAAATGCCACCAACAGCTACCTGCACTGGAAACTGTCAATCCACTCCAGCTGAATGAGAGTTTGACTCAATCCCAACATGGTCTAATAATCCATTAGCCGTTATTGTTTGACTAAGTCAAGGTGAATACATAAGTCACCTATCCCATCAATTTGCCAATTTACAATAAGGACTTAAGTCCTCTTAGGATCCTTCTACATTAATCCAGTTTAGATCAAAACACATGCTAACAAAAGTATTTCTATGTTTCTGAAGATAAAGTTTTGGTCCTTGAACTTGGAGGTCTCCTGAATTAGTAAAGTGCATCCTAAATCAAGAAAATTAAACTCTTTAGCTTAAAATTTTCCCATGAAATGCTATAAAATTTAATAAGCAAATCATTAATAATCATTGAAACCAAGTATATATTCATAAAAATGCAAAAATCTTGTGATGCCAAAATGAGAAGTATTTCTGGTCTATAAGAAGTAATTTTATTTTACATAGAGCATCACCACCAAGTTTCCACCTATCAAACAAGACAATTTTCCACAAAAGCAAAGCACATCAGGAAAAAGAAAGAAAATAAATTCCAAACATAATATGAGGACAAAATAAAAATAAATGGGTAGCTATGAAATTCTTTTTAAGAAAAATGTTTCTAACGCATGATTTTTGCTACTTTCAACTTTCCTAAAGACATAAATAGCTTAAATCATTCAATGTAAAAACTTGGTAGTTAGTTTAGCAGATGAAAGATGACAAATTATTGGCTTGAAAATAATCATCTTTCACTTTTCATCTGGCTGTTCTTGCATCAAGAAATGCTATCTGATTCATGCTAAAACTAGTATAGATGATCTTCACTTAGCCCATAATAATTAAATTTATGTTCAAAAATATCCTGTCAAATGACCTAGGCCTTGATTTTAGATTTTGTTTTATGATCAATAACTTTTTAAATATTAGAATTAGCTGTTCTTAAAAATGTTGTAAATTATGTATAGTAATTAATGTTGCTGGGTGAAAACAGTAATTTTAATAGCAGTGGTCACTTTAGTTTTATAGTGTACTTCATTATGCATGGCCTATATTCAGTTATTTGCAATGAAAAAAACAATTACAAGGTCAGATTTAAAAATGGATCAACTTTACAGACTTCATACAAATAATTTCAGTGAATTTATTCACTTAAGCAATTTCAATAAATTCTCTTTCCTATTCATTCCACTTTCCTGGGGAAGTACATATATCTCCAAATTATTATGATATTCAAATTTAAGGATAATCAACTATAAATGTTATACTCAGAGTTATCACCAATTGTTCCAAATGTAAGTTGTTAAAGATTCCCTTGTTTTAGCATCCTTTTACGCAGAATGCAGATCTAATTCTGATATTGAAAAGACTCTGAAAAGGGGGGGGGGGAAGTCATTAGATTTGGTATCTCACGTTTTAGGGGAAAATATGTTCACATGTATAATAAAATGAATTGTGCAGCTATGAAAGCAATTAAAGCAACAATTTCAGAAACCCCCATTCTAAAATCATGTGTATGTGTATGTGTGTATTAAGTAATATTTAAGAAGTTAGTGGGAATATGAAGAAGAGAGGGTGAGCCATTTGAGGGAGATAAAAATAATCATGCCCAAGGTAGGGTCACCATAGTTGGCAGATAACCCAAAATGTCATAAAAAAAAAATGTGTTTAGAAAGTTTCAACAATGCCAAATGCAAAATGTTAAAGCACAAAAAAGTGAATGAGATAACCTCCACAAACATCAATTTCCATTACAAAAAAAAACAGGAACAAAAAATTGACTTAAGCATCTTTTTTAATATACCAAATCTTAACTGACTTAGAGATTATGTAAAGTGCTTGGGCCATAGTACCCACCCAAATTCTTATTATCAATAGACTTATCTTTCCCCCCCCTTCCACCCAAATTTAGTTCAGTTTTCCTCCAGAAAAGTACAGCATTCCTATATTAATAAGAAATGAAAACAGTGAGTACAACTGATATAGATCCATTGACTTTTATTACAAATGTACTTGATCACTTGGCTTCAAAAAGTTTAAAATCAATACCCTATTTTCTGTATGCCAGTACAAAGCAAACTGTTTTACAAATTAAATACCTAAAAATTTGACAAAAATATTAAAATTTGATGAAAAACAATTATAAAAATCCTTAATCTCTCTTCAAAAAAGGAGGCAGTCTTCCCAGTCCTATTATACAATATTAATAATATTCACCATTTTTAGAATAGGTAGCTAAATTATATTTTTCTGTTATCATACAAAACTCTTAGACTAATAGATTTTATTTGTATATGCTCCAGTTAAGTTTGTGAATGCCATCTGAATGCAATATAATCAACTATCTTTGAGTCCTAATTTACACTTGTTTAATAATTTGCATAGTTTAAAAGGGATAAAGGTTATTCTACAACTAATTATCATAGGCTATTACAGTGCTATTTTTCAAGGCAGTAAGTATTTGCTCCCAAATGAAACTGTCTTCTTTAGGCAGGGGTTAAAATTACTAGCAGCTTTCTCCATTACCTGAAAAATCAAATTGAAATAGTTATCCATTTCTAGATGTGAAGACCTAAAGAACACATTTATATACTTTCCACTTAAAGTCAAATTTCAACCCCTGCATGGGACAACTAGAAAGTGAGACTTTCAAAGGTTTTTTATTTTCTCTGTTGATCTTGGTTTCTACTCTCCATGGCTTTTAAGAAGCTGGAAAAGTCTATCTTTCCTGACTAGCATTGCTGTTTTTACCATTTGGCAAATATTCATCTACCTCCAATCTGTATCTAGTGGAGGAAAAGCCGACATGGCTTTTCTTATAAACTTCCTTTGTTGTCAAAGACAAGTATAATGATTTCTACAGTTCTGGTTAGTTAACTTTAGCTCCCTCTGTGGCTGGATGACTGCTGCTTCTAACATCAGCATGATAAATAGGAGGCACAAATAAAAAGTAGCTTAAAAAAAGATTTGGTGATTTAAAAGAAAAAAAAAAACACAACACCAAACATACACACATATATATGGGCATTTCAAATCTGGTGGCTGATCTCTAAATTAAATTACTTGACAGTGTCTCTCATTTTAAAGAACATCAATATTGCAATGCATTTCAAGTTTTTTTTTTTGTTTGTTTTTTTTACTTAGGCAAATGATAGTTTAGCCAAGCTCTTGGACCTTAATTGTAAGACAAAGCAGATCATTAAAAATAAGGCATACTTGTCAGAAATTAAGTTTTGTTTGCTTGTTTTTGGCACATTTGATCATACTGTCTTCTATATAACACATATGGTCAAATATACCAACCATTTCCTTTTTTTCTCAGCACAAACAGGGTTTACCAACTAGTAAAATAAAAAATAGGGAAAAACTCCAACATAAAACACTGAGATATAGACCTTGGTAAAGTACCGAGCACCTGGGGGAGAAGGGTGGGGAAAGGATGAAATTGGAGAGAGGAGAAGGGAAGATTTGGGAGGATGCTTGGGGAGGTAAAGTGAGATGCAAAAAAGAGCATCTTTACAGTCACTTAGTCTGTTCTATGATCTTCTCTTAAGTCTTACAGATTTGCATGTGGATTTTTTTAAACCCACTGACCATAATCAGACAATGGTTTTAAAATCTTAGTAAGATTGTGTTTAACTGTTAAGGGTGTAAAGACAATTGCACAATACGTGTGCTTCTTGATCCGGTAGGATTCCAAGCAGAATCTGAAGTCTATAGGTAAGAAAGGTTTCACTTTAGGTATCTCTGACCCTAAAGAGAACCCCATGAAAGAACTTGCATCTCAAAGAAAGGACACTTTGCCTAAGTTTGCTGTGTTTTTGTTGACCTGCACTACTTATTGCTGGCTACTATGAAACACTGATCTAGGAGTACTCCAACAACCTGTAGTACAAGGCTTAACTTTAAGAAGCTATAGTAAACAAGAGACAAAATCAAAGCAATTCTCTTTCCTAACTAGTAACAGCACAGAGAATGGAGTCTTTTCCATATCACAGTTAAAGTACAGTGAACAAAACAGCTCAACAAACCTTAAGACAAAAAAGTGCAGGTTATTAATGTTTACATGCAGTTGATAAGCATTCCAAATGTCACATTATGCACTGTAAAAGCTCAACTTTACTATGTGGAAATAAGAAAAATGCACCTTAGGGAAAGGGGAAAAGCAATTTAATCATTTCCAGTGATTTTGTAAGTAAAGAAACTCCTAACTATTGTACGGTCACCTCATATTTAACATTGTATGAATATTAAAAGCAAACAATTTAATGGGAAAATGCACAGTACAATGGAAATAGCTTGTTATTCAACACATACAGTAGATCTCAAAAACAAAGACAACACACTCAACCAGGGAGCTTAAAAATATCAAATCAAACCCAAAGAACCAGCAGAAAAAAAAATCCTTCAAACAAGACAACTGTTTCACCTTCCTAGGCCAATGCTTTACAATATGAGAAGCACTGACACCTTCCAGGCTCCTACAGGTGATATCTCCTACATACAGCAGTTAGATCTATACGTCTGGATTTGCCAAGAAACAATTACATCCCCAGAACTCTCTCTGTCAAACAAGATCCCTTTTTTTTTTAAACCAAAATACTTTCTACAGAATTCCAAACCAAATGTACTGTTTAAGGCATCTTTTTTCATAACATTTTCTCTTCACTCAAAGATGATAGTCATGCAGCAGTTTAATGATAAAAATATATTAATATTTTACTATACAGCAGCAAGAAGTTAGTTGTCAATTAAAAGCACACAAACATCTTTAAATGAAAACCTGTAAAAGACTATCGTTACAAACAATTTCAGTTTGGAGGACACCAGCTTGGTCAAGTGCTCTCCTAAGCTTTCCATTTTCATACCCTACACCTTGAATATATGAATTAAAAAACATACTTTTGATAGAAGGCTTGTACACTTGGGGAACACAAATACACTTAGCATATAATGTAGCCAGTAATAACTAGCACCACAGCTACATGGAAATCCTTTACATACACCAACTTAACTTGGCTTTCTCTTTTAAAATGAAACTCAGAATCCATGGCTCAGTAGGATAACTATAATTGTGTTGCTCTGCTTTTTAACAGGTCTACATAAGTTAATAGCACTCGCAAAAACCAAAGGATAGCTTCAGACCTCTTACAAGTTTAGGAGACAGTGCTAGTGACCACAAATAGACTCACTACCTGATGTCCAAGTACAGGTTCACTGGAAATTGCTGCACGTTAGTTAAGTTTTTAAAATCTTTCTACACATAATAAAAAAAATATATTATGAATGATACAAGTACATCTCATATACACAATAATGACAAAACGCCTACTCAAAGCAAACAGATACAGAAAAATATTATGGGAGATTTCCTTTTTCTCTTTCTCTTTTTCCTTTTGCTATTTGAATAACTTTGGTTCCAACCATAAAAATCACAACTTAGCAAATTTCATTTAAATGCCTTTTTTAATAATTTCTTCATGTTCACAGAAGTTTCACTGACCATTTTTATATGTTTAAGGTCCAGATGCAATGCATATTGTATAAAAGAGAGCACTTATTGTTTACCTTGCATGAATTAAACCTACGTACCTTTAACTCTACAAACTTCTGCATAACATTTAGACAAAGCTCAGACACACAGCATGCCTAGCCCTCATATATATACACATCTCTAATCACAGGTATATAGGGTGTCAAATATACTATAATAACCTCCATGTAAGGTTTGAAATTTGGTAACAAAATGAGAAAAACTAAAAATATTATTTTACGTGTTCTAAAATATCTCTTTTTTGTGCTAAAGTCAAATGTTAGCTCAACATGAAAAGGACTTTTATATAATTCAGCAATATTATAATCTTGACCATTTTGCAAACACTTTTAATAATAATAGCTTAAACGTGTACAAAAGTTCTTGGTTAATTAGGGAAATAAACACTCAGTTCTTTATATTTTTTAATCAAGTAGGAAACACAGTTCATATAATGTTATTACTTTTTGTATTTTTTTTTTGTTTTAGCAGCTGCTTACTGTTTTATATGGTGGATAAAGTGGACAACATCCAGCGATGGGTGGCAAGTCAAGAAGAGAAACTGTCAGTTGGTGCAGGTTCTGTGGGTGGTGCTCCCTTGGGGTTTTTTTTTTTGTTTTTTGTTTGTTTTTTTTTTACTTTTTTACTTTTTCTTTTCTCTCTTTCTTTACAGTATATTTTCTGTGTGTGTGACTGTGTGTGTGTGTGTGTGTGTGTGTGTGTGCATGTGTGTGGGGTTTTTTTCCATTCAGTTTGATCAATCTTCTTCTCCTTCTTCTTCACCCTGCAGTAGCAGGGTGGCAGCGGCGGTCTCCTCCTGCTGCTGTTGCTGCTGCTGGTGGAGTTGCTCACATGCAGCTCGCTTCTCCCTCTGCTTCTCTTGAATCTTCTTCATCTCCTCCGAGTATTTGCAGAAGGTGTGTCCGAACTTGGCCCACACCTTGTAGGGCACGGTGATGGAGTTGCGGTAGGTGGGCTTCACCTCGCTTACTCGCATAAACACGCCGTACTTGTTGGAGCCCACATCGAAGAAAAAGCGCTTGTTGTCCACAGTCAAGGAGGTGCCCTCGGGCAGCTCGGCCGGCTCCTCCTCCACTCCGTAGTCGTCGATGAGCTTGGCCAGAGCGTCGCGGAACTCGATGAGCCCCTGTGCGGGCAGTGCTATGGTCTGGCCCTGCGTGGAGCCCAGGCCGGGCCCCCGATTGACCGTCTGGCGGATGCGCAGGAAGCGGCCGCGCTGGTTCTCCTTGAGATCCATGTAGTACTTGCGGTTCTCGCGCACCAGGAACTCACTCTTAAGCGCCCGGCGCGGCTCGTCCTGCGCCTGGGCCAGGTCGGGGGGCTGGCTGGGGCCCAGCTGCGCGTAGTGCTCGATGAAGTCGCCCAGGTAGTCGCGGAACTCCACGGCCACTGACATGGAGAGAGTGAGGCGGCTCTTGTTGCCGCCCGCGCCCACCTCAGCGATCTTCAGGAAGCGGCCCTTGGCGTTCTGCTTCACGTCCAGGTAGAAGCGCTTGTTCTGGATGTCCACTCGCTTGGAGGCCAGCTCCTGCGTCTCGTGCTGCAGCCCCCCAGGGGCCCCGCCGCCGCCGCCACTGCCGCCGCCGCCCCCGCCGCCACCTCCGCCCCCGCCGGAGCCCGAGCCTGAGCCCGGGTGCCCCAGGGAGCCGCCCGAGCCCAGCGCCGCACCACCCTGCTCGCTGCCGCTGTCTCGGTCCGCCATGATGCTGCGCTCCGCCGCCTCGCCGCCGCCGCCGCCTGCCGCTCCGCCCGCCGCCGCCTCAGTCGCCTCAGCCGCCGCTGCTTTCCCTCCCCGGCTCCGCCTGCTGCCGCCGCAACCCCCACAGCCAGTCAGCCACTCTCGCGAGATCTGCGGGAGAGACGAGACAGACGAGACCCGGTAACAGGGCACTGACTCCCCAGTACAGTAGCAGGACGCCCTACTGTACGCGCCCACCCTCCCGCCAGGCACGTGACCTGTGCCCCCTCCCCAATGCCAGCCCCCTTCCGCCCGCCCGCCAGGCGGCGCCCACCCACTAGCCCTCACCCCACACCCTGGCTGGGAGGGGGGGGGGCAGGACTCGCTGCGTCGTCGCAGCTGCCGCTGCCACCACTGTGACTGTCGCTGTTGGCCAGACCCTGGGCAGCCTTGGCCCGGGGAGTTGGGGGACTAGAGGTGAGAAAAGAGGGCTGCCCTACTATAAGCACAGGGAGCGGTCCTGAGCCCTGCTTCCCAGTGACCCCCAAAGAAAGAATGTGGGGGCAGGGGCCTGCGCAGCACAGCTGAGCCCGCTGCAGAGAGGGACACCAAGTCACACCACCCCCTCCCATGCCGGCCCCTAAAAGACCCAGACCCAAACCTAGAACGGCCCACACGCCGCCTGGCTGGGCTGTCTCCTACCGCAGAGCCCTGGCCGCAGCGGTGGGTGAGGAAGAGGAGAGGTGGTGCGGCAGTAACCCTTAGCTGCAGAAGGGGCTGCCAGGGATGAGGTTGGGGCACCGGCAGCAGTGGCGCGGAGCAGCAGACACCTAGCCGGTCCCTCCCCTCACTCCCGCCGCTCCCCCTCCCAGCGCAGCGGCTCTGGCCTCAGATGATCCCGCTCCCCCCTCCCCCTAACCGCAGCCCCGCACAGTCGGGCGGGCACACTCACCGGCGGGGGGTGGGGGGGGGGGAGCTGAGCAGAGGACGGCCGCAGCACCAGGGCCGGGATGCCCGCAATGCCAGTTCCCGTTGGCTCTGCTCTTCCCCCTCAAGCAACAATAAAAAAAGGAAAACCCACACTCACCCAAAAACCTTCAACCAGTCCCCTTTGGGACCAAGACTGTCTGCCTGCCTCCCCCTCCTCCTTCCGAGATTTGGGGAAGGGGGGCAACCCTGCTCAGAGCTGAGCCCAGCCTGGGTTGCCAGCCAGCTCTGCGGATGAAGCAGGCCCTGCCGAGGATTCAGCCCCTCTTCTTCCTCTCTGGAAGGACCCAGAACGGAGGAGAAAACCAAGCAGGCTTTAGGATATTCACGAGCTAAAAATGCCAGGAATTTCCTGGGAAACGCAGTTCCTTACGGGATTCATTAACGCAGGTTCACTCATCCATTTCACCCCTGTTAGAAACTCCTAAGTGTCAAGGAGAGCCCCCATCTCTCAAAAAGCAAAACATTAAATGATCGCTGATTTTTAGGCAGACAGCTAGGTTACCGACCATTAGTTAACCAATGAGTCTGGACAGTGACAGCTAAAGGGTCTGTCGCTGGTCTCCGAAATCATTGATTTTTCTTTTCCTATATTTGAGGCATAATATAAGGCCTATTTTCTCTCTCCTAGATATGTAACAAATGCTCATAACTATCTCACCACAGTCAGCAGTCCTAACAGCTATGGGAAAGCTAAGGCCTATCTTCAGAGGACCCCCTACATTATCCCCATAACCTTCTACAGGGGGTTCAGAGGATACAGACATCGCAGCCCTATTCCTGACTTTCTCAAGCTGGATCACTGCCTCCATCCTGAGAAGAGTTTGCCTATCCCATCTATGGGTTCCATTTCCATTGAACATCCTCCAACCTCCAAAGTAAGGAGACTTGCCTCCCTCACTCTTAGCTCCAGAGACAGCTGAGTACATGGTTGCCCAAGCTTCCTAGAAAAGGGAGGGTTAAAAAGAGAACTAATAATCAAGGAACCCAGACCAGTCCAAGGCATAAGCCTTGTCAATACCTGAGCCTTCAAAGCCCCCTAATATTTCTCATTACATCCTGGGCAAACCTGCCTGCTAAGTATTCACAGCTTCCTTTTTCTCTTAGAAGGGCCCCATTCTACCCAGCATTAGATACTTCAGCTCTGCTCTGACGTTGCTACTCCCGTTAAAAAGGAAGAAACAAGGCAAAGCACCCTGGCTACCGAAGAGCAAATTGGGGTAGCCCTCTGAGCCAGCTCTAGAATCATCCACCGGTTCAGTAGTCTTTGAAATGACTCTCTAACGGGGAGGCCCACTAAAAGGTAGAAATACAGGCTTTGAGCACCATAAAGAACTTCCCCTTAGTTTGGGGTCACATCTTCCAGTACCACATAGTACCCTTTCAGTGCTGGTTTTCTGCACTCCTCTCATGTCGGGAAAGGGACTTACAAACTGTTAGCGCACTTCGCACCACACACACAAAAAATGCATGTGGAAAGAAGCGGATGCTCCTCTAGGTTCCCGCAGCAGCGATCAGGACCCTGGATAGACCCCGGCCCCAAACAGGGAGGCAAAAGCTGAGTGGCAGGGTCTCCGCACAAAACCCTGCAGGGCATCACGGTCCCACTTGTAAACTGAGCCTAAGCTCTGTAGAAGTTCGATCCAGAAGAGCCGCTGCTCTTCTTCAAGGGTTTATCGCGCGCCATACCAAGACTTTATCCGCTGAAGAGAGCTCAAAGAAGCAGCAAGCCCAATGGGATTGCAATGAGGGGGCACGCGCCTGTTGGTCCCCGCCATTCTTCCATACTAATGATCGCTTCCCCCAGGACAAAAAACTAGGACTTTAAATTGCCAGCCTTCTTGGACCACCTTTGGAATCTAAATTTCTTGCCCTCTGTCCCAAACAATTATGTCCAGGGGTTCTGAAGCAGTTTTAGTTTGGGACTGCTCTGATTTTCTGAAAAAGTGTCACCAGCAATCGAGTTCTTAGATCCCCAGTACAGAGGCAACTGATGAAGTTTCTAGACAAAACAGAAGTTAAATATCATTTGTACTCCTAAACTGGGAATTTTAAGCTCAAATTATCAAACGACTGAGACCTGGATCTCTCCGCATAAACATGTACTTACTTATTTTATACTATTTATTATATATGTATAAAATTTCTGCTATTATAAACTAGATTCTTGCCTACTTTTTAAATGTACCTAAAAAGCAAATAGGAGTAAAAATGCCTTTTCCGAAATAATTTAATGATAAAATGTATATTTAGTACATTTTTCACTACTCTAACAAGAGAGTTAATTTCAGGATAAGCCTGTAAGCCTGGGCTTTTGGTTAGCCGGGTGAGGGGTGGGGGTGGGGGGTGTCAAAGATAGCTTTCCTTTGGCTATAGAACACAGTAGCCCTAAAAAGGAAGCCTGAGAGAAATGAATATTGACTCAGATAAAGTCTTAAAACAAAAAGTTTAGAACGTTAAACAGAATTTCAAAGTTATATTTGCACCCTAACATTGAAAATTCATTAGAAAATTTGTGGATTTAAAATGACTTCTAACCATTTGTTAACTACCTAAACAATATACTCACTTGGTAAATGAAAAGCCAGTTTTAGTGTCTTGCTATTTGAATATGTAATTTTAAAACAAATACTTGTAAAATTAAAATTATAATTTCTATGCAATGTAGAAAAGACAAAGTGAAAACGAAATATATTAATATGCAACAAAATAGCCATGTTAATAAAAAGAATCATAAAATATTCCCTTTCTAAATTCCTTTACATTTTAAAAAATAAGTGTCTCTAGATTTCTTGTACTTTTATTAACACTACACACACATTTTGGAGAGAATAGAGATTGCTTTATTTTTAACCCCATTATCTCCATGTCTTTAACAAACTCTTACCAACAAAAAATTGTTTACAAGTGAAACAGACATTAGGTAGAACAAGAATGAAAAAAAAAGCCTCAATTTTCTTCCACCTGAATTACAGGTGATTCTTGAAATAACCAATTCAAATTTGGTTTTTAAAAGTGAAAAACTAACACATTTATAAAATAAACTTGGAGAGAGGGAATCTATTTCTGGGCAAAAAACCCTTTTGATTATAGTTTCTAATAGAAACAATATGCTGATTAATATTTCACAAAATCGCAGATTTCCAAAATAAAAAAGAACAAGAACATTAAAACTTGAGTTTTCAACTGCTGCTTAGGTTAAATGACTATCTTAAACCAGACAATTATCTTCAATACCCAAATCACTAAAACTAACTGGAATGTTGTACTGCAAATGTTTAAAGTAGAGGAATTGTCCACTTCTTCTCAAGGCTATCTACCAGAAAAATAGGAAACTCTCAAGTAGATCTTAACATTTAATGACAACAAAGACTAATAGTAATAGTATTTCCCCAATCATTTAAAAAAATGTATGTCCTCTCTCCATATCTCATCTGAACTTTAAAATTATGCCTCTTCAATGCTATTTTAATGTTTAGGGTTAAAGATATGAATTAAACATTTAAAATCTGAAGAGAACAATCCATGTGATAGAATCTCCACATTTCACAAAATGTTTTCATCTTAAGCATTTACAGAAGAGTTAAATAAACATACCACACATTCTAAATTCGATAAAAATTTTCAGAAAATCCGACATTTTATGCACCCAAAAGGTCCAAACAGAACCGATGCAAATATCAACAGCCCTCTCTCTTCCGGCTGACACTTAAATGGTTTTACTAGTACCCAAAGGAATGAAATCAGCAACTCTCTCCACACACTAGCCAACACTCCAATTTTAAAAGCCGCAATTCGCAAACGTCAGTTTGAGAGGGGAACAGTAGGAGGGTCTTCAGGTAATCAAAAAATTCCTTTTCTTCTCTGACAGTCTACCAAAAGATGTCAAACCGAATTTAGCCTATTGTAAACTACAGGGACCTCCCTTCCAAGGACGCGCGACACAAACATAAACACCACTGCAGAAAGCTGCCTCAAAGCGACTGGTCCGACATAAACGTAAGGGGCGCTGATAAGAACGAATTAGAACCTTCAAGAGGGTCCACAGAGACAGCGAAATTAAGGTGGCATTTATTCGGGAGTAGCCAGCAATGAACCCAAGAAAGTTGCCCCAGTCGGTCTCTTGGGCCTTTCTCTTTTTCTATCCAAGTTCAGGCTGAAGGCAGATATATTTGTGTGTCTGTGGAGGGGTACCTTCTACCGACATCTCAGCCGCTTCTGGGACCCACTGTCGCTCAAAGGGAAGCCCCTCCGGCTTCACAACCATTCCTTTTGCCTCTGGACAAAGGCAGAAGAGGCTGTTGAGCTGATAGTTCAGCGGGGCAGCAAAAATGCCTTGCCCGGGCCACCCATCCTCAGGCCTGGCTTCGTCTGCGATATCAGCATCAATGTATCATTCTTTATTTTTACAACGCATCCTAGACGGGTGTATGTATTGCGGGGGGGGGGGGGGGGGGCGGGGGGAGATTGAACACAGGAGAGGAGGGTTTAGTAGTGGAGCCTAGAACCCTCCTTCCTCTCCCCTCCTGCTAGGGTTGCTGTGCAGGGAGTGTCGGCCACGTTTGGCGCACTGTCCCAGGCCCCAGGCGAAGGTGGCCAGGGAAAATGGGGCTTAGGGATTGCTAAGCAAACGGCATCATAGGTGGTCTCCAGCGCCTGCGGAGGTAAGATTGTCTTCTTTCTCTTAAGGGGCGTGTGATTTTGTTCTTTTTTGGAGGTGGGAGGGAGGGAGTTCGTTCGTGCGCTACGGAAGGGGGGGGGGGCGTTGCTGCACTACCAGGGTCCCCGGAGGGAGGGTGCGGGAATGCCTACAACGGTACAGTAATTATTCCTGGGGCGCAAGAGGGCTATTAGAGAAACAGGGTGGGCGGCACCTCGAGCTGTGGCAGTGGCAGCAGAAAAGGTCGCGAGGGGCTTACCCAGGCGGGCGGGCGCTGTCCTGCCGCAGGTGAGGGAGGGCGCGCGCTAGGCAGGCGCGAGGAAGAGGGGGAGTGGAGGAGGGGGCGCGCGCGCGCGCGCACACCTGCCCTGGACAGCGGCGCGAGCCGAGCTGCGCCTCACTCGAGCTCTGCTGGCTGTGGAGGGAGGAGGGCGGGCTGGCAGGCGGGGGCGGGACGCCGAGGGGAGGAGGAGGAGGCGGCTCGGATGGCTGGCTCGGCTCTCGCTCGTTCTCCCTCCCGCGGGCGAGCCCTGCTCACACCCTGCTTCTCCCGCTCACTCACAGCCCCCTTGGCTCTCCCTCCTCCTCCTCCTCCTCCTTCCCCTGCGGGATCCGCTCGTCGCCGCCGCCGCCGCCGCCGCAGACGGCAAGTCGTGGCAGCCAGACGTCGGCGCGTAACCCGGCGCTCCGTGCGTGACTCCGGGCGACGTCAGCGCGCGCTCCGCGCTACCCACCATTCCCCACCCCCTCATCCGTGGCTCGCGCCCTCCGCCCTCGCGTCCCTCCGTTTTAGTTGCCGCGGCGGCGACAGTCGAGCGCGCTCCCTCCGCCCACATCTCGCGCGTGCGCGCGCCCCCTCCGCTGTTGGCGCGTCCACAGTCAGCGGCCCAGGCCTTGAGGCGCGTCTGAGGAGGGGGCTGCCTGTGGCCTCTGCCCGCATTTCCTCCACTCGCTGCCGGTAGCGGCCCCTGGAGGACTTATCCCTCTTTGGGCTTTGAAGGCCGAAGCCAAGCTCAGGCGGGAATAGAGCCCTATAGGGCCTGCGTCAGCTCTAACTTAGGGCCCTCAGCGTCGTAGTTGGTGCTGCTACCACCGCGTCACCCTCCCCGCCTCCCCCCTCCGGCCCTCGTTCCGCCCTCATCTCGCAGGAGGCAGTGGGCCTTTTTCTCCCGAGGGTCTCACCTTGGCTTTCAGACGCCCACCAAGAGGGGATAGAACAGCAGAATTAGCATAAATAAGAAAGTGGCCAGACCACGTTCAGGCTCTAGCCCCAGGAGTCCTTGACAGGAAGCGTGGGGTTGCTGCCCAGCCTCCCACGCAGTGTAGGTGAAAGTGGGCCCCTTTGAGGGACTGTGACTAAGGACAAAACTCTGATAAATATTATTTATGCGTCCTTGGGTTGAGAAGGAAAAAGTAAAAGGGGCGAGTTAATTTTCATGAATTGCTATGCAGAAATTGAAAAGCAGAACTATAAAATGTCTTTTAAGCGTTGTTCTGAAATCTTACCGAAGTTTAAGAAGATTTTTGGTGCATGGCAACTTTTTTTTCCTCGCTTTGTATGGTGTCACATCTCCATTCTGCAGCACTGCGCACGTAGAACACCTTTAATTTCAGTTAAAAAATTATTGGCTGCACAAGAGAACTGCTCGTACCATCTTTTATCATTTTAATCTCAGAGAAGTCAATCTGTGATTTAGGAAAACTTAGTCATTGTCTTAACTTTGACTGTATTTTATTTTGAAGTTACTTAGCAATATACCTTAAAATACACTTTTATTGGACAATAGTAGACTTTTTTGTGTATGTTTATTTTTTTTTTTAGATTTTATTTATTCATTATAGAGAGGGGAGGGGGGAGGAACAGGAAGCATCAACTTCCATATGTGCCTTGACCAGGCAAGCCCAGGGTTTTGAACCGGACAACAGTAGACTTTTAATCTCACTTATAATAGGACCTTTTCCAAGAAGCTTATCTAGTTAACGTACAAGGCAAGTAAAGCAAAGTGAAATTAACCTCACTTTATAGATGAGTAAATTGAGTTGCAAAAATGTTAGTTCACAGTTGAAGGAGTCTGTTACTGATGGAAACACCATGGCTCTATTATCACCTACTTTATCCACTAAACCGGAAATCCCTTAAATGTTTACTTCCAGGTATCTTGATGCCCCGCCAATCCCCATGTATGGTAGGCAGTGCCTACAGTCTGAGAGAAACATATCGGGGAGGCATTCCTGGAGACCCCCAAATCATAGAGACTCTTAAAAGTTTTTAAATTTAAGCTTGAAATTTTTTGCCATAGAAAATTGCAACTCAGCACTAAGTTACTGTGAAAAAAAGCAATTTCCATACTAACAACAAAATGTTTATTAATCCCTAGTTAGAGGTGAGAAAATGTTTGAGCCAGGTTTAAGAATGAAAGGTCATTTCTTTTGAATTGCTTCTTTATTCACCTCATCTTTAGGTGGCAGCACTACTATATAATATCTTTTAAACTACACTCTTCTGCAACTTGATATCCTAAAGAATGTTTTGTCTCAAATGTTTCCAACTATATATCTTGTGGAGATTAGAAGCCAGTGAAAATAGGAAATCATAGCTGAGAATTGGAATACTTAGGAATTTCTACAAGAGGGAAAATAGACTTTCAGAGAAATTATTAAAATACATGGAGGTACTGAGGGAAAAAAAAAAAAGAAAGTTTTCCCCCAAAAAAGCCTTTTTAAAATCTATATGAGAAGCAAGCATCTTTACTGTAAACCTGATCTCTTATTGAAACATAGCAAAGACAATCTTCCAAAGCAAGCCATAGTTTCTCAATACTGCATATTTATCAAGCATTTACAATGTTAAAGTTGCTAGTTGTATATTTGCCAATATTCTAAGTACAATTAATAAAAATTAAGTGCAGTTTTTCCTCATTAAATTGATCAAACTTATAAAGATCTCCAATAGGACCTTATTGTTGAAACTTGTGGAAGAGAAGAACTCTTCTTGGTTTCTTTCCTCACTTCCTAAATTGTTCATATACAAAGGATATGATCACTCAGAGAAGTGAGAAAACAAGCTAAACCAAATGTAAAATAATAGCAATTTACAGATATTCTGTATCTTAATTTGTCTCACGTTTTTGAGGGTAATAAACTGTGATATATGGGGGTTATTTGGAGCAAATGTTTTCTAAATAGAACTTCGTCATAACTAATTTATTTCTCCCTGTGCCCCTTTATCAAGCAACCGAACAAAATTGAATTTACATGCATTGCAAAATAGACTGCATTAGATTTACAGCATAAACACAACCATCAAAGAATATAGAGGTAAGACCATTAAAATAATTAAATTATTTCTGGATAGAGGATAAGTCTTAATAAAGTCTTTCTTGATGGCAGCTTTCATCTTTCTCAGGTCAAATTTGGGGAAGGAGTCTCAAGCAAATTGGTAGAGAACTCAAACTCAGCAGTATTATGTTAAGATTTTTAAGCTCTCTGGTGCCAGCAAATCATGCAGCCTGGGGGCCTTGGCTCCAAACTTCTGCCAACTCCATTTTGGCAGTAAAGTGTTCTTTTGAACAAAGTTTGCACGTGTTTGGGGTGTGAAGTGGTTCCTCAGGCGTTTATCTGGTTTTATTCCAGTTTTGGGACTTGAAGACGAGGGTCGAAAGCATGAGATTTGTGTAGTTCATATGTGCCCTGACATAGACTATGCTAGTGATCTTGAATTTTCATTTAAACAAGGGCAGCTTTTTATTCACTGGTGTAGGAGTTATTGAAGTGGACCCTTTGGCTTACTCCTTAAATGCTAACACTATATTGAATCAGATCTCAGAGGCAAGTGTAGAGCTGTGGAAATTTCCTCCTCAGCCTCTTATTTACAGTACCACCTAAATGTGTTTATCCAGATGAAAAATCACTAAATAATAATTTGCAACTTGAGAGTGAAGGGGCCAGTAATTATTAAAACTTGATATTGTCAGATTATAACTATGAGCCTCTGATCTCTTTTTGGTATGAGTTGTCTGGCTTCATCTCTTTTAACCACCTCCACCGATCATAAAGTCATTGATTAGGAAACAACACCTGGCCCAGATGTGTGTGCTAACTTATTTCAGGGGTTCCTCTTCTTAAGGAAAACATATACAATCTCAATTTCCATTAGTTTTTCAAGTAATTCTAATAGAAAATCCTTGCATAATCTGGGTTAACACAGTTTGAAAGCCATTAAAGTGCTGTTAGAGCATTCTTTTATTTTTTGTTTTTCCTCCCCTGATTTAAGCGTAACGGGGCCCTGACAGGATAGCTTGGTTGGTTAGAGGCTCATCCTGAAGCACAGAGGTTGCTGGTTCAATCCCTTGTCAGGACACATACAGGAACAGATTGCTGTTCCTTTCTCTCTCTCTCCCTTCATCTCTAAAATGAAGAAAATAAACATTAAAAAAAAAGAGTAATGGAAAGGAAAAGTGCAAAAGTAAAAGTAACAAATGTTGAAATTATTATCTTACCTTTACCTTGAATCATGAACAATGGAATGCCAATTTTTAGAATACAAGTATGGTAATTTTTGAAAATGGTAGTTATTCTTGATACTTTAGCCAAGAGTATGGCCTAAATTCTTTTTTTTTTAGAGAGAAAGACAGGAAGGGAGAGAAATAAGAAGCATCAGCTCATTGATTTAGTTGTTCATTGATTGATTGCTTCTCATATCTGCCTTGGTGGGGGCTGGGGCCACATTCAAGCTGATGAGACCGTGCTCAAGCCAGCAGCCTCAGGGTTTCTAACCTGGGTCCTCTGCATCCCAGGTCAACACTCTATCCATTGCACCACTGCCTGGTCAGGCAACCCACTTGATATTTTAAATAGTATGACCAAGGAAGCCTCTCTGAAGAGGGAGTAACATTTAAGCATAGACCTGAAATAGTCATGGTACTATCTGGGGAGCCATTTCAGGCATTGTGAACGATTTATGACACATAAAATTCCCAAGTATAATCCAGGTAACAACCCATGTGATAACTACATATACATCTTTTTAAAAATATTTATTTATTTATTTATTTATTTATTTATTTATTTATTTATTTATTTTTAAGAGAGAGGAGTGGAGATAGTGAGACAGACTCCCACATGTATCCCCACCAGGATTCACCCACCAATCTCTGTCTGGGGCTGGTGCTCGAATCAACCAAGCTATTTTTAGAACCTGAGGCTGACCCTCGGACCAACGAGCCTATCCTCAGTGCCCAAGGGATGCTTGAACCAGTTGACTGCAGGAAGGGAACAGGGAGAGAAGGGGGAGAGGGAAGGGAAGAGTAGCAGATGGTTGCTTCTCTTACATGTCCTGACTAGGCATCAAACCGAGGACATCTATATGCTGGGCTGACGCTTTATGCATCTTTTTTTACTTTTTAAGGAGAAAAAAAGAAACTCATTAGATTTTCTAGGTACTCATTAGGTTTGAAGAAATCTCCACTTAATATCACCATTGCACCTGACCTGTGGTGGCGCAGTGGATAAAGCGTCAACCTGGAAACACTGAGGTTGCTGGTTCAAAACTCTGGCTTGCCTGGTCAAGGCACATATGGGAGTTGATGCTTCCTGCTCCTTCCCCTTCTCTCTCTCCCCCTCCCCCCTCCTTTCTAAAATAAATTTAAAAAATCACCATTACTCTTTATTTCCCATGATTATTATTTCATTATTTAATACAATAAAATGTATGGCTCTATAGTAAGGTGACCAATCGTCCTCCTTTAGGGAGGACAGTCCTTCTTTTGTAAGTTCCGTCCTCCCTCGAAAAATGTCCTCCTATATGTCCTCCTTTTTGATATTGGAAGACTAATCTGTAAATGTCTGTATTCGATCAATGCAGAGTCGATCTATTGTGTGTGATGTGACATATTTGTATTTGACATGATGATTCATCAAGGATCAGTATCTAAATGAGCACTTTTTCTTACAATTATTATTAAAAATTAATAGGCATGTAAGTGTAATTATAATATAAACTATTACAAATGTTTTATTATGCATTTATATTATAGTGTATTGTTGCAATGAATAAAATGTTTCTTTTATTTATGATATTGTTTTTTTCAATTTATTTTTGTTCTTTCCATTGTAAAAAAGTTGGTCACCTTATCTATAGACAAAGTGTCATAATAAGATATCTGCAATTTTAAAATCCAAAAAATGTTTTCTTAATTTATTAGTGGCAAAACTGGAACTGACATGACTCTAAAGTCTTTATTTAAACCATTTGGTGTGATTGTTAATGCATTTTATTGTGGAAACATGTATTTGATTAAGGGCTGCTGCACAGGAAAACACATGTTAAGTAAATTTTAGATAACATAATATATTAAATTCCTAAAATATTTTAAAATTTTTAATTTGGAAACTTATCTGGCCCCAAAGATTTGGGATAAAAGATTGCATACCTGTGTCAGATTTCTTCTTGATTCTCTGATTAAATATCACATTGATATTAATTTTTATATCCTTTATTAAAGTTAAATGTTTAGTGCTTCCAGTATGTATCTGGTGTTATGTAAATACTGTATATATTAACTCATTAAGTTCTCACAGCAACCTTATAAGTAAGTTCTATTATCTTCATTTTACAAATGAGGAACCTGAGGCACAGATTAAGAAAACTTGCCAAAATCATACACTACCAAGTGACAAAGTAAGGAATTGAACCTAGACAATTTTCTTTCATAGTTTGCACTCTTCCATTAAACTAACTCTCCCTTTCCCCATCCCTCTCTCCCATCCTCTACTTTGGAGAAGTTTTGACTCTGAAATATAAAACATCAAAACTGTATGTGTCTTTACAAGCAAATATCTTTCAATAATTTTTAAAGTTTTATTTTAATTGGTCCTGCTATAATTTAAGCCATTTTTATTTCCAATTGAAATTAAAGATTTACTTATCTTTATTCTTAGTCTGATAAATTCTCATGTTAAAATCTTGCCTTTTGGCCCTGGCCGGTTGGCTCAGCGGTAGAGCGTCGGCCTGGCGTGTGGGGGACCCGGGTTCGATTCCTGGCCAGGGCACACAGGAGAAGCGCCCATCTGCTTCTCCACCCCTCCCCCTCTCCTTCCTCTCTGTCTCTCTCTTCCCCTCCAGCAGCCGAGGCTCCATTGGAGCAAAGAAGGCCCGGGCACTGGGGATGGCTCCTTGGCCTCTGCCCCAGGCGCTAGAGTGGCTCTGGTCGCAACAGAGCTACGCCCCGGAGGGGCAGAGCATCGCCCCCTGGTGGGCAGAGCGTCGCCCCTGGTGGGCGTGCCGGATGGATCCCAGTCGGGCGCATGCAGGAGTCTGTCTGACTGTCTCTTCCCGTTTCCAGCTTCAGAAAAATACAAAATAATAATAATAATAAATAAATAAATCTTGCCTTTCGCCTGACCTGTGGTGGCGTAGTGGATAAAGCTAAAGTGTCAATGTGGAACGCTGAGGTCACCGGTTTGAAACCCTGCACTGTGTGGTCAAGGCACATATGGGAGTTGATGCTTTCTGCTCTTCCCCATCTCTCCTTCTCTCTCTCTTCCTCTCTCCCCCCTCTGTAAAATTAATAAATAAATAATAAATATTTAAAATCTTGTCTTTCACCGTCTTTTTTCTTTTCGCTGAATATTCTTAGATAATAATGAGGCACTACCCTTATTGTGGTCTTGTCAGGTTACATTAAAAATTTGGATCTAGTTTAGTGAGCAGTAGCATCTGCTAAATAAAGCTCTGTCAGTACTTTGTGGGTTTCACCACTCAATGAATTACATAACTTGCCTCAGATCACTTTATTCTAGGCATATTAAATTATAATTTTTGAGTTGGGATTGATTTTGTTTTCATTAGTTTGTTGTCAGGTAAGTGTTCTTCCATAAGCAATTAGAAACTGAAATAGTTTCTGTTCCTACTTATTTGTTTATTTATTGGTTATAGAAAAGCAAAATTGATTGAATATATATCATGAGCTTGGGCAAAGACTCTATTATGTATAACTCTGTAATATAGGTAAGGTCAATCTGAGCAAGTATAATATATTGAACTTTCCAAGTATCTATTCTTGATTATCCCAGAGATTCATTTTGAGAGATTAAACAAATCACTTTAGTCATTTTCTGTGAAAATTAATGTGTTGTCCTTGAATACAAAGATGAAGTTTCTGACACACACTCAGTAAAGCATTATCTTTTGTAATGTTGATAGACTTGTCCTGAGCCAAAAACAATTTCTCTGGGGTCATTCAACAGCTCGTGTTTGCTAAGTTTAGGGGTGTAGTTCATGGCCACCCTAACTAAAAAGGAATTAAACCCATCAATTTTGTCTCATTAGCATACCGATAAACCAAATGATCCTAACAAGTCAGTTATTAAATTGCTGGGAAAGAAATAAAAAAGAAACTGAAAAAAAATATATGCATTGAATTTGGCCATAAAGTACATCAGTTTATTATAAGAAAAACTGAGGGCTTTACCAAGGTTTACCTTGAGTAACTTTCTGTCTCCAATGAGGGACCAAAAAGATGAGATTCTTTCCTAAGTTCATGATCCTGGAGACACAGCTTTTATTCACTAGTTTCTCTGCAATATTCTACATTCATAATCTTCTATACAAGAGTTTTGAGGCACAGCATTAATATTTACCAAAGTGTAACAATGTCTGGGGATAAAAATTTAATATTTACAATTCACTTCCCCTGTATATAAATAAACTTGGATAAATTTATGTAATAAACAACTTTTTCTAGCTCTTCTGTTTTTCCCAACTTTTATTTAAGAAATCTTTCCTGTGTGGTAGTCAAGATTTGGGCTAGGTGATCCAATCTCCTAGATTCAAATCTCTGCTTTGAAAATCTAACAATGTGACTTTGGGCAAATTACTTAACCTCTGCAGGCCCCGGTTTCCTCATTATCAAATGAGGATAATAACACCAACTTTCACATAGATATATTATGAGGGTTAAATTAGTTAATTCATAAAAAGCATTTAGAAGAGGATCTGGCACATAGTAAGCATTCCATAAATGTTAACTCCCACCTCCTGTGGCATAACTTTTTCTGCCTCTCTCTCAAGGCCCAACTCAAGTTCTCTCCCTCTCTCTTTCTCCTTTTCAGATTTCAGGCCCACCAACTTTGGCCTAAGTTTAAAATTGTCCTCTTCATCACTCGATTCATCAACTGCATTGTTTTGAAAACCTCCAAGTATTCTTCCCTTTTCTCAGTGTAGGGCCATTTTACTCTCTCTCTCTCTCTGAACACTTATTTTATTGGTTCTTTATAGTAAATAGTAAATCTTCAATTAACACATTGAAAGATTTTCCTGTGATTACTAAAGTATGAGTTCCTTGACAGTAGGGACTGTGTCTTAATTATCTCTATTACTCCAGTCCCTTTGCCCTTCCCTGCTGCAAGTCTATGCTAAAGAAAGTTTTGTTTAGCCTGACCAGGCAGTGGCGCAGCAGGGGTCCCCAAACTTTTTACACAGGGGGCCAGTTTACTGTCCCTCAGACCATTGGCGGGCCGGACTATAAAAAAAACTATGAACAAATCCCTATGCACACTGCACATATCTTATTTTAAAGTAAAAAAACAAAATGAGAACAAATACAATATTTAAAATAAAGAATAAATAAATTTAAATCAACAAACTGACCAGTATTTCAATGGGAACTATGCTCCTCTCACTGACCACCAGTGAAAGAGGTGCCCCTCCCGGAAGTGCGGCAGGGGCTGGATAAATGGCCTCAGGGGGCCGCATGCGGCCCACGGGCCATAATTAGAGGACCCCTGGGATAGAGCCTTGGACTAGGATGCGGAGGACCCAGGTTCAAGACCTCAACGTCGCCAGCTTGAGCGCGGGCTCATCTGGTTTGAACAAAGCTCACCAGCTTGGACCCAAGGTCACTGGCTCGGCTCAACAAGGGGTTACTCGGTCAGCTGAAGGCCCAGGGTCAAGGCACATATGAGAAAGCAATCAATGAACAACTAAGGTGTCACAACGAAAAACTAATGATTGATGCTTCTCATCTCTCTCCGTTCCTGTCTGTCTATTCCTCTCTCTGACTCTCTCTGTTTCTAAAAAAAGAAAAGGAAAAAGAAAACTTTAAAAAAGAGAAAGTTTTTTTAATACATGAATTACTTTATTTAGCCTTTGTATTATTTATTTATTTTTATGCTGGATATTCTATTCTGAACCCTCAGTTTTACTGAAAATTCTCTTGCCCTCTTTATCTCTGGAAATTTAAACTTCACCGGGGGATGCTGAGATCCCATCCTGGATCATCACAATTTCTTGGTAGGTGGAGGTTAAGCTCCACATACTCCTTTGTATGTTAGGAAAAAAACCCACAACCCACCTGACCTCTGGTGGCACAGTGAGTAAAGCATCGACCTGGAATACTATGGTCACCAGTTACTTTGCCCTTCAAAGTAGGTTGTACTACCCTTCGCCAGTCACAACCCTGGGCTTGCCTGGCCAAGACACATATGGGAGTTGATGCTCCTCCCTCTTCTCTCTGTCGTTTCTCTCTCTCTCTTCTCCCTCTCTAAAATGAATAAATGAAATCTTTTAAAAAATCCCATTTAATGCTCCTGAATTTAGTTTTACTTATATTCTCTTGATTCTAGATAGACTAATGATTCTCTTTAAAAATCTATCAGTAGCTTTGAGAGGGGTTTTATTTTGCAGAACTCTTTGTCTCAGTCTTTATGTAAGGATAGGGCCATACCACCCTCAGTTTCTTTACATGCAGAATAAAACTCAGCTTTCTCTCACTTGGAGGAAGTGAGGATGAATTATATGTAACACATAAACAATAATATAATAAAATACCCAACCTGAGAGCTAGAACATTTTCCAGTAACTTGCATCTACTTTTTTTTTTTTTTTTTTTTTTTTTTTTGTATTTTTCTGAAGCTGGAAACGGGGAGAGACAGTCAGACAGACTTCTGCATGCGCCCGACAGGGATCCACCAGGCACGCCCACCAGGGGGCATGCTCTGCCCACCAGGGGGCGATGCTCTGCCCCTCTGGGGCGTTGCTCTGTTGCGACCAGAGTCACTCCAGCGCCTGGGGCAGAGGCCAAGGAGCCATCCCCAGAGCCTGGGCCATCTTTGCTCCAATGGAGCCTCGCTGCGGGAGGGGAAGAGAGAGACAGAGAGGAAGGAGAGGGGGAGGGGTGGAGGAGCAGATGGGCGCTTCTCCTGTGTGCCCTGGCCGGGAATCTAACCTGGGACTTCTGCACTCCAGGCCGACGCTCTACCACTGAGCCAACTGGCCAGGGCCTAACTTGCATCTACTTTTGTGTTTGTTCTCTATCTCTTCCTCCTGCCCTCAGAGGTAACCAGTATTCTATATTTTGTGCTTATCATTCCATTGATGTTTTCTTTTTTAAAATGTAGATTTATGACAATTTATATATACTAAAACAATATTTTGTTTAATTTGTGTGTTTTTAAGCTTTAAAAGATATTCTCTAATATATAGTCTTCTGGAATTTACCCTATTTAAAAAAATTTTTTTTATTGATTGATTTTAGAGAGAAAGGAAGGGAGAGAGAGAGAAAGAGAAACAGGAACAGTGATTTGTTGTTCCACTCACTTATACATTCATTGGTTGATTGTTGCATGTGCCCTAACTAGGGATCGAACCTGCAACCTTGGCACATAGGGACACTGCTCTAACCAACTGAGCTACCTGGCCAGGATTACCCTATTAACTTTACATTATATTTCCAAGATTCATTCATGTTGTTATATATAATGTTTATTAATTTTCAATACTATATAATATTCCACTGTTTGAATACATGCCTGACCTGTGGTGGTGCAGTGGATAAATCATTGACCTGAAACACTGAGGTCACTGGTTCAAAACCCTAGGTTTGCCTGGTCAAGTCACATACAGGAAGCAACTATTATGAGTTGATGCTTCCTCTCTCTCTCTCTCTCTCTCCCTCTCCTCCCTCTAAAAATAAATAAATAAATAAATTATTATGCATGCCTCCTGGTCACACATTCAAGTTTTCTCTTGGTTATATATCTATGAGTAGGATTGCTGCTTTGTAGAGTCTGCAAATATGCAACTTTGTGAGATAATGACAAATCTTTTCCCACTTTCCCACAATTTATGAGAATTCTACTCATTCATCAATATTTGGTATTTTTATACTTAATTTTTGCCAGTCTAGTGGGGGTAAAATGGTATATATATATTTTATATAATGGAAGAGTCATCTTTATGTAAAGCTTTTTAACTTCCTCTTTCTTTCTGTATTAAGAGTCTGCAGCCTGATTTGACATACTGAGCTTGGGATTCTGTTGAGAGAAGGCCATTTATTTGTGTGATGGTTTTTGTTAAGGGTATAAAGCAGAGTTGGGGGGCTACTAACTGAGTTGTCTGAATGTTGCTTTTAAGTTGATCTTACATAAAAACCAAATTATACACAGTCTAAAATTTCTTGTTAATATTTTACAGAAATGGAAATTTGTTAGATTATATTCTTTGCTATTAGGCCATCATAAATTAATCAGGCCTTGAGTTTGTATCTATCTGTAAACTATTTAAAATAAAAGGCTTCTTCAATCTGTTGATCTGGAATATTTCTATTGAATCAAGTTTAGTAAAGCTGTCTTTATATATTTCCTTGTATTTTAATTGTACCAAAGAGATTCAACTTACCCTCTTTTGACATGGTTATATGATCCAACACAAATCAGTCTCTCAAAGAAATCTTAAAACTCCAATTGTTCATCTTACTACTGTTACCCTTTGAATTGACACAAACATTAACCAGAAAAATAAGCCCAAACAGATGGTACTGCTACATTGTGCCCTAAAACATGTGAGATTTTTTAAAATTGAAAAAGTCATCTTGTATATAATGGTTTTTCTCAATAACTAAAAACACATGGAAATGGAAAAAGAATCTAAGGTAAATGACAATATATGTATATTTTAAATAACTTTTATAGCTTATGTTTATTGTCTTTAAAAAACAAACATTAGTTTGTCATTTGTCTATTTTTTCTTGCCTTTGAAAGATTTATTTATTTAAAAAAATTTTTGGATTGATTTTAGCAAGAGAGGAAGGGAGAGAAAGAGAGACAGGAATATCAATCTGCTCCTGTATGTGCCCTGACCAGGGATCAAACCAGCAGCCTCTGTGCTTTGGGACGATGCCCTAATCAACTGAGCTATCCACCCAGGGCTGAATGAAGTACTTAAGGGAAGGGACTGTGTATTTGTTTTATGTTTCTTTATTGTATTGTTAAATACAGTGTCATATTCCAAAGGGGAACTCAGAGAATATGAATTCAATGTAAAAGTCCTCTCTGTACCATCAATATTTATCGACTGACAAAATGACTAAGTGGATATTCATGACCAAACCATAAGAAAGCTGCAGTTTACTTTCTTCCTATAGTCTGTGGCATTATTGGAAATAATTATTCATCAGGATGAATACATTTATGCCAGGTGTGTGTTTTTCAACTCTATTTATATAGCTAACACCGTGTTTAGTAAAGTTGCTATCAACGTTTGGTTTCTTTCTATGTTCTCTTTTCCAGCCAAGTGTTAATCTTCATTTTCTTATTTCTATAATGCCAGGTATCCACCTCTATACTGATCAAGGAGCTGTTGAAAGAAGACTGACTCCTGTAAAATTCCCTTCAAGTGGGGGCTTTTTCTTTCTACCATGCAATGTAAGTGAGCTTCTTGTTGTTTGCTTGCTTTTGTTATTCTGTAAGTGATAATCTATAAAATGGGGCAAAGCTAGAGGTTAAGCCCTTACTTCTCACATGGATTGTGACATGACAACATCCTCACCATGGTAGACAGCCTCCAACAAGACCCTCAGTGATTCCTGCCTTCTGGTATTCACACCCTTTTATAGTCCTCTCCCATGTTGGATAGGGATTGGTCTATATGATAACAAAATATGGCAGAAGTGGTGATATGTCACTTGTAAGATTAGATTATGAAAGACTGCAAGGACACAGGGACCACAGGCCAAATTGGAACCTCAACTAGTTCTAAAGAGGTTGGAAAGTGCTAACCTGATCCCAAGCCAGGAAGATCCAGATCTTTCTTTAATCTAGAAAAAGTGAGAGAGAAAAACAGATATGTAAATGGAAATAAGTAGGAATTTCACTAAAAGATAGGGGGGAAAAATAAAGCACCCAATAAAAAGAAATGAAACACTGATGTATGCTACAATGTGGCTGAACCTTAAAAACATGCTAAGGATGCCTGACCAAGTGGTGGTGCAGTGGATAGAGCATTGGAATGGGACACGGAGGACCCAGGTTCAAAACCCCAAGGTCGTCAGCTTGAGAGCGGGCTCATCTGGTTTAAGCAAGGCTCACCAGCTTGAGCTCAAGGTTGTTGGCTTAGGCAAGGGGTCACTTGGTCTGCTGTAGCCCCCTCCCCCATCAAGGCACATATGAGAAAGCAATCTATGAACAACTAAGGTGCCACAATGAAGAATGGATGCTTCTTACCTCTCTCCCTTCCTGTCTGTCCCTCTCTCTGACTCTCTCTGTCTCTGTCACAAAACAAACAAACAAACAAAAAAAACCATTCTAAGGAAAGCCAGTCACAAAAGAAAAAAATGTATGATTCCTTTTATATGTAATGATCATAATTAGCTAATCTATAGAGACAGAAAATAAATTGATAGTTGCTTAAGGTTGGGGGTGGGGGTGGGGTGGGGGTTTGGAGTATGATGGCTTAGTTCAAAATTTCTTTGGAAGTAATAAAAATATTCTAAGACTGATTGTGGTGATGGTTGCAAAATTCTGTAAATACACCAAAGCCATTGAATTGTACACTTTGGGCGAATTGTATGGTTTATGAATTATATTTCATTAAGGCTGTTAAAAAAAAAATTGGCTTCTATCTTGGGCTTTCTCTTCTATCACTCTTTTTTTTTTTTGTATTTTTCCGAAGTTGGAAACGGGAGGCAGTCAGACAGACTCCCGCATGCGCCCGACCAGGATCCACCCGGCATGCCCACCAGGGGGCGATGCTCTGCCTATCCGGGGCATCGCTCTGGTGCAACCAAAGCCATTCTAGCACCTGGGGCAGAGGCCACAGAGCCATCCTCAGCGCCTGGGGAAACTTTGCTCCAACGGAGCTTTGGCTGTGGGAGGGGAAGAGAGAGACAGAGAGGAAGGAGAGGGGGAGGGGTGGAGAAGCAAATGGGCGCTTCTCCTGTGTGCCCTGGCCGGGAATCGAACCCGGGACTCCCGCACACCAGGCCGACGCTCTACTGCTGAGCCAACCGGCCAGGGCCCTATCACTTCTTCTTAAAGAAGTCAGCTGCCGTGTCTTGAGGACACTCAGACAACCTAAGTATGGAAAGACTTATGTGGCAAGGAACTGAGGTTTCCAGCTAACAGAGAGGAACTGAAACCTGCCAAATAAACTTGTCAATGATCTTTGCTAATCCTATGAGTGCAAAGTGGTGTCTTAGTGAAGTTTGAATTTGCATTTTTCTATTATGAGTGATATTAGGCATGTTAAAAGGCATGTTAATATGTTTAAAGGCATTTGTAGAACAAAAATAAAAACACGGACGCCATATTCAATGATGTGAGGAAACATCTTTAATCCCAAAGCATCAAATATGAGAGTTAAAAGTGGGTGGGGAAATGACAAATAACTTAATTTAGAGAAAGGTAAAACCTAAATACTGTACTGCAGAAAAGGAGGACACCAGCAATAAGCACACAGATTTGTCCCATGGAACCTCAGAAAGCCATAAGCCTCGGAGGGGTAAAGAATATGTGCAGAGAGGGAAGGGGCTGAACAGGGATGGGTAAATTATTTAAAATTCTATATAAGGATCAGGTAGAACCCAGATCCTCATCCTCCACTGCCGCCCCAGAGAGTTGATATTTTCTTCTCCTTCACTATACAGGAGACAGAAGGTGCCTTCTCTAAAGAAATTGAACTAGGGAACCTTTGAACTTGGTTACATCAGGCTCTGAGGCATGAGTAGGAAAACAAATGTATGGGATGAAAACATGGAAGTCTGTGTTCTAAACAGGACACTGCTCTTTTCCTTACTCAGCTTTAGAAAGCTAGCAACCAGATTGCTATCTCCAGGCAAAAAATAAGAGGACCTTTCTTTAAAGAACTGAACTAGACAGAGAAAATATAATTTTTTCTAATTTTAAAAACATCAGCTTCATGACAAATCCAGAGAGAGAGAAGGAGAGAGACAGGGACAGACAGGAAGAGAGAGAGATGAGAAACATCAACTTGTAGTTGCGGCACTTTAGTTGTTCATTGATTGCTTTCTCATCATGCCTTGATGGGGTGGGGGGTGGGGGGCCTCTAGCCAAGCTAGTGACCCCTTCGTTGCTCAAGCCAGTGACCTTGGGCTTCAAGCCAGTGACCATAGGGTCATGTCTATGATCCCACGCTCAAGCTTGATGAGCCCACGCTCAAGCTGTGACCTCCAGGTTTCAGACCTGGGTCTTCAACATTCAGGTCGACACTCTCTATCCACAGTACTACTACTGAACCAATCTCAAATGTAATCTTAACAGAGAGGCTTTCCCTGGTTACCCTATATTAAAAAACATCCTTAAAATTATTGTCTCCCTTTATTTTTTCATAGTACCTAATTCCAGATATTATATATTTATTTGCATATATATATATATATATATATATATATATATATATCAACCTTGACCAAAATGTAAGCTCTCTAGGGTAGAGACTTTTTCCGTTTTTGTTGACTGCCAGATTCCCAGAACCTAGCATAGCACCTGGTACACAGTAGATGCATAATGAAAAATTGCTGGCTGAAGGAATTAACCAATAAACCACTGAAAGGTGATGATAATATACTTTTTATTTTAATTTTTTAAATGATTAGTTATTGCAAAAAACTTTCTAATGCTGAACTATCCTTGCATTTCTAATGTGATTCCACTTAGTTTGGTGTTTAATTCTTTTAAAGTGCTGCTAAATTTTATTTTATTTATTTATTTATTTATTTATTTATCTATTTATTTATTTATTTTTTGTATTTTCTGAAGCTGGAAACGGGGAGAGACAGTCAGACAGACTCCCGCATGCGCCCAACCGGGATCCACCCGGCACGCCCACCGGGGGCGATGCTCTGCCCCTCCGGGGCGTGGCTCTGTTGCGACCAGAGCCACTCTAGCGCCTGGGGCAGAGGCCAAGGAGCCATCCCCAGTGCCCGGGCCATCTTTGCTCCAATGGAGCTTTGGCTGCGGGAGGGGAAGAGAGAGACAGAGAGGAAGGAGAGGGGGAGGGGTGGAGAAGCAGATGGGCGCTTCTCCTGTGTGCCCTGGCCGGGAATCTAACCCGGGACTTCACTCCAGGCCGACGCTCTACCACTGAGCTAACCGGCCGGGGCTATTTTATTTTTTAAAAGATTTTCTTTATTGATTTTATGGGGAGGAATGGCGAGAAGTATCAACTCATAGTTACTTCACTTTGGTTGTTCACTGATTGCTTGTCATATGTGCACTGACCCAACAAACCTAGGGTTTCCAACCTGCGACCTCAGTATTCCAGATTGATGCTTTATCCACTGCACTACCACAGGCCAGGCCAGATGCTGATGAATTTTATTTGCTAGTAGTTTACTTAATATTCTCTCAGTAGCTTTTCTTTTATTGTGGTGCTTTTACTAAATTTTGTTCTTGTATCTGCTTTGGATCAAAGCAAAGAAACATCTTTTTTTTTTTTTTCCCCTGAAGGCAGCCTAAATTTATCTTGCTTAGCAAAGGATAGAAAAAGAGTTTTCTTTAATTTAAAAAACAAGGATTGTTCCAGCTCATATTCTTCTTCAATATCTGAGGCTTAGGTTCCTCTCAACTCAAGTCCCATTATTGATCATGTCCATCAAAGATAGTGAAAAATTCCCTGAAAAGATGTTTATCTCTTTCAGAGGATTCAGATCTTCCCATTTGCCTGGTTAGAAATAGTCTTTCCAGGATCCTTAGATTTCCCTTCATTACACACTTTCTCTGGGTGAAGCTTCTGGGAGAGGGACCTCTGGGCGAACCTCTCTTAAATAGAGTGTTGACCATAATTTAACCCTTTTTTTTGAGAGAGAGAAATACAGGAAGAGAGAGAGAGAGAAAGGTGAGAAGCATCAACTCATAGTTGCATCACTTTAGTTGTTCATTGATTGCTTCTCATACATGCCTTAACTGGGAGGCTCAAGCTGAGACAGTGACCCCTTACTCAAGCCAGCAATCTTGGACTTCAAGCCATCAACCTTTGGGCTCAACCAGCGACCATGGCATCATGTCAATGATCTCATGCTCAAGCCAGTGACTCTGTGCTTTAAGCTGGTGAGCCCACGCTCAAGCTGCTTGAGGTAGTTAGTGCTCAAGCTGGCAACCTGGGGTTTCAAACCTGGCACCTCAGCATCCTAGGTCCATGCTCAATTCACTGCACCACTACCAGTCAGGCATAATTTAACTTTTAATTGATGACTCAGGATAATTATTAGGAACGTTAGTTATATGTGCTATAACAATGATATCCTCACTGGTTGATCCAGAAGTTGTGTGTGTTTTCCATTACCTTAAAAGACTTGGTGCATTTTGTTATTTTGTCAGCATTTTTGCTGTCCCTCCCTTCTTAACTTCTCTCTTAGAAATAAATGCCTTATTTGTTTCTTTTCATTTCCCATAGGCTTAAAAATAGCAACACACTTGTTAAAATTGGTCCTAAGAAAAAAGTCAATAGGCCTTGAGCCTGAGAGAATTCCAATGACAAAATGAAAGACATTAAAAACTTTTGACATCTCATTTGGCTGTTCAGTTTTTTCTTTTATGTTTATTATTCTATTCTAGATTATCTACTACACCATTAGATAATTAGAAAGGCAGTATAGAGCTGCCTAGGTTCAAATCATGGGTAGCTCTGGGCTTTTGGGCAAGAATCATAACTTCTCTGTGCCTCAGCAAAATGAGGATAATAATTATATTTACCTCATAGGGTTGTAAGGCATAAATGGTTTAATACATTTAGAACGACACCTAGACCATATTAGTACTCAATTTTAACTTTTATTATTATTACTATATTCCTAGAGTAGCTTTTCTTGATATTCTTTAAGTGCCTGATGAACATAGATGAAGATGGTCGAGGCCATATTTACATCTCCTTTTATCTTTTGTTCAATATTATCATTTTTCTATCTTTTAAGAAGGGAAATTGAGTCATAGAGAAAGAAAGTGATTTTCTTAATCATACAAAGCTGTTAGGAAACCATGAGAAAGACCCAACCCTTTTGAACTTTTTTCATAAATCAGTTATTTATATGATTATTTATGTACATTGAAAACGTGAGATTCATAGTTAGTGGAGTGGTTTTACTTATTTATTTAGCGAGAGATTGAGAGGTTGGAAGGGAGAGAGATGAGAAGCATCAACTCAGTTGTTCATTGATTGCTTTCTCATACAGCCTTAACCGGGGGGCTCCAGCCAAGCCAGTGACTTCTTGCTGAAGCCAGCGACCTTGGGCTCAAGCTAGCAACTTTGGGCTTCAAGCCAGCAACGATGGGATCATGTCTATAATTTCACACTCAAGCTGGCAGCCCTGCACTCAAGCTGGCAACCCGGCACTAAAGCTGGTGAGCCTGTGCTCAAGCTGGCGACCTTGAAGTTTCAAACCTGGGTTCTCAGCATCCTAAGTTGACACTCTATCCACTGTACCACCACCAGTCAGAGTGAAGTGGTTTTAGATGCAACATTCATATGGTATTATATTCTGTTACATTTCATTGGTTGTTCTAATAGACAACAGTATCACTACCATGAATTCATTCATACCCATATTATCTTAAAGATATTATAAGGTGGACCATAATCTAAAAAATTCACTTGCTCAAAGCCTAATGGGTTCTGTCTCAAACATGGACTAAGTAAAAGATAAGGTTACATATTTGAGAAGTATCAAGTTCTAGTTACAACAGAATGACATAGAGGGTAAACATCCTAGGTCCAGAACCTAGAAAGTCTGAGACATAATCTCATTTCTACTCTTACAGTCTATCCTGTCAAATTACTCTTGGTGAGCCTGACTGTTGATGGTGCAGTGGATAAAATGTCAATTTGGAATGCTGAGGTTGCTGGTTCAAAACCCCTGGCTTGCTGGGTCAAGGCACACACAAGAAACAACTACTACAAGTTGATGCTTTCCGCTCCCCTCATTCTCTTTCTAAAATCAATAAATAAAATCTTTAAAAAATATTACTCTTAGTGGTAATTTTCTCCATTGAAAATTTTAAAAAATTAGATGCAACAAATAACTTGTATTATGTCTCACCTCTGCTTTATTATTGTTGTTTTTTATTTCATTCTTTGGTTGTTCCACATCTACCTTGAAGACTTTTTTTTTTAGTGTCTCCCAATAAAGACTTACTGTCTAACCTTGTCACATAGAATCATTAATAACTAACCCCAACAGACTAAATAATTTAGGATTTTTTCGTTATCATGTGACTGAAAATCTGACTTAAAATGGCTTAAGTATATATGGAAATTTATTGGCTAACATAACTTAAAAAGCTAGGAATTATTGGTTTCAATCATACTTTGATCCAGGGGCTGGATAGTGTCAGTGGGACTTATTCCTTCTCTTCATCTCTTCATTCTGACTTCTGCTATATCAGAAACATTTCCTGGCATGAAGTACTAACTTCTTATTAGTTCCAAGCTTACAGCATCCTTACTATTAGTAATTTCAGAAAAAAAGATCACATGGCTCTCTAAAAGTTTATTGCATCTTATTTTCCACTCCTGAACCATCTCTGAAACTTGGGAAATATGATGATGACTTACTAGGTTGTAGTCACATACTCACTTCTAGACTATGACTAGAGTCAACACTGGCCAAAGTTCACCTAGTCAGAGAAGAGGAATATCGTAGTTTGTAAGAATAAATTAGAGTCTTACTACCAGAAGAAGGTTAAAAGAATGCAGAGCAGCAAAAAACAATTGTCCACTATGTGGTTTCCTAACTCATTTGTTGCTATAGTCCCCTTATAAATCTTTGTTCTATTAGGCCAGTCTCCTTATTTCTCCTGCTATATCTTGTACATTCTAATCTTTGCCACAAAACAGGACGTATTCTCCTCCAATTTATCTCTAAATACTACCCATTTTTTAAATTTTTCATGAAGGCTCTCCTGGATGCATCAAACTGTTCTTGAGAATTCATTAGTTAAACCACTCAACTAAATATATCAGGATGCAAATAAGTGAGAATGATTTATCACATGAATAATCTTCAGTCCTATGTGTGTGAAATAATATGCAAATTTAGATACCTTAACTAGTATAAATACAGATTACTGTGACATGCTATGCAATTTATGATGACAGACTATTCTACTGAGGCACCATGGTTGAGAATTGCTAATTTAGATTACTTGCTTTCAGCCTTAGGTCAGAACTCTTGTACTGTTGACTCATACTATATTATTCTTATTCTAATGTATTAATTTTATATAATTTCATAACATATTACAAATTGCAAAATGTTACTGAAAACTTCACAACTACTGCTATATTATTTTTTAGCTTTTTATATGTCATAACTCAATCCTAATCAGATTAAAAATTTCTTTGTCTTTTTGTCTGCATTAAGTAGTCAATTAACTAATATTTGTAAATTAATGGATTAAAAGATAAACTGGTGATGGGAAAATACTATAAAAATATTTCTAAGTAATTATAGTGGCAACTTAACAGATAGTTAAAAAAAAAGAATCTTCCTATTAGTTGCTGCACTGTGGTAGTCCCACAATATTTTATTCGCACTTTTATTATTGCATTTACAATGTTGGATAATAATATATCTTTTCAAATAACTATCTCCTCTTCTAAACTGTGAGCAATTAGAGCACAGCTCCTGGATTTTATTTTTTCTTATAATTCTGGATCATATTAGTAGCTGTCCAGTTAATATTTGTGGAAAGAATAAATAACATTTGATTTTGGGAGCAAAATACTATTTTCATTCCCTGCTAAAAAAATATGTATCTCCTTACCTTTCGGATTTTGAATATATTTTAACTAAATTTTCCTTCTAATCCATCTGTAGTGGAAACTATGGATATGGCTGGCTAATTAT
Organism: Saccopteryx leptura; assembly: GCF_036850995.1. Classification (NCBI taxonomy): domain Eukaryota; kingdom Metazoa; phylum Chordata; class Mammalia; order Chiroptera; family Emballonuridae; genus Saccopteryx; species Saccopteryx leptura. Next base: position 162,301,666 of record NC_089508.1, on the reverse strand, counting down.
TTTGGGCTAAGAGGCACAGATTACTATAGTTTGGTGGAGTAACTATGCTCTGAGGCCTAGAAAACAATAATACCTTAAAGAGCACTCTGACACACTCTATAGAAAAGGAATAACATGGTGATAATAAAGAGATATCACTCTGTCACTTATAAGCAAGATAACTGGAATGCTATTGAATTAGTTTGAGTATAAGGGCATAAGAATCTAATGAAAGGTAATAGAGGTAGTGAAAAAGAAAAGAGGAAACATATTGCATATACTTTTATTAATTTGATTTTTTTCTGATTTAAAAGTAGTACTTTGATTTTCAATAAGAGTTTTAAGACTGTTTTATGGGGGAAAGAATAGTCTTTTCAACAAATGATGTTGGAACAAATGAATATCAACATGCAAAAGAATGAAGTTGGAACCCCATCTCACTCCATGTACAAAACTAATTCAAAATAAATCAAAGATAAGGATTACTATATTTAATAGAGCTGAAATTATAAAACTCTTAGAATAAATAAAAAATAGATAATTGTACTTAATAAAATTTTGTATATGGCCCTGGCCAGATAGCTCAGTTGGTTAGAGCATCATCTTTTTTTTTTTTCTGATTTACTTATTTCACTCCGTATAATGTTATCAAGTTCCCACCATTTTGTTGTAAGTGATCCAATGTCATCATTTCTTATGGCTGAATAGTATACCATGGTATATATGCACATCTTCTTTATCCAGTCTTCTATTTATTTTTACAGTGATTAAAGCCTTTAAGCAAACTCTTAGCCAATACAGCGAGAATCCATAAAAGAGTAGTGTCCTTAACATGTTCACCAAGTCCAAGTTGGCCCCAACACCATGCCAAATCCCTGAAAAATGCAACCCAACCCCAGTTCAGTCTGTTAGGAGCTGTCACAAGGAGCAGGAGTCCAGGAAAAGTCCACATCCAGGAAAAGTCCGCATGGCACTGGAATTGTTGTCACAATTCTATACTTTGCAGCTCATGTCCAAGTCCCAATGACCACTGCTTCTTGCTGGTAATGATTCAGGTAGACTGGAAAAGCCATCTGCAGCATGTGTGGAGATGGAGTTTCTGTTCTCCTCCGCCTGGAGAGATGAGACCAGGTTGCTTTTCCCTGGAGCTCTGCGACTGTGACTTGGTAAAGAGAACCTTGGGATACACTAAGCTAGGTGGCAGAGGTAGATTCATAATATAAGTTGGCAAAAGGGGGAAAGAGAGCTCTAAATTAGGAGTAGGTCCCAGCCTGAAATATGAGTGAGGTATTGAGGTAGTAGTTTGCAGGAGAAAAAGATTTGGCATCTCCTGTTCATCAGCATTCAAAAGAAATTAAAAAAATTTTTAAGTAAAAAGCATGATATGGTAGACCCATAGGAATTCCAGAATATGACTCCCCCCTTTTAAATTTTTTAAATTGACCTTAAAATATTTGCTGGGTACACTTTAATAATTCCTTGACTTTAAAGATTGTAAGAATGACAAAATACAGTAAATGCTTTTGCTCCATATGCAGGAGCATTGTCAGTTTAACCAGTTTAGGAAATCCAACAATAGAACAGTGCATACAGACAATGAGCTATAACATGCTTAGCAGCCTCTCCTGTTCTGACAGAAGTTACTATAAATCCAGAATATGTATCCACTGTAACGTGGACATAGGACTGTTTGCCAAATGAAGGTATATGAGTAACATTCATTTGCCAAAGTTGTCCTGGTATGGGTCCTTGAGGGTTAACTCCAAATGAAGGGGCAGATTGTAGTATAGGACCCCGTGGACAGGATTTCCCAATCTGCCATGCTGCTTCCCAAGAAAGTTGAAACTGTTTACTCAGGGCTGCAGCATTCTGGTGATGAATAGTATGAGACTGAATTGCTCGATCTGTCATGGTTGCTCCAAATAATTTTCTTTTGGGTAGCTTGATCAACAAGGGCATTCCTAGGCCCTGGCCAGATGGCTCAGTGGTAGAGCGTTGGCCTGGTGTGCAGGAGTCCCGGGTTCGATTCCCGGCCAGGGTACACAGGAGAAGCGCCCATCTGCCTTCCACCCCTCCCCCTCTCCTTCCCCTCTGTCTCTCTCCTCCCCTCCCACAGCCAAGGCTCATTGGAGCAAAGTTGGCCCGGGCACTGAAGATGGCTCTGCGGCCTCTAGAGCATCATCTTGAAACAGAGGTTGTGGGTTTGATTCCCAGTCAGGGCACAGACAGGAACAGATTGATGTTCCTTTCCTTGCCCTTCCTCTCTCTCTAAATCAATAAAATAAACATTAAAATTTTTTTGTATATGGAGTGAGATCACGGTCCAACTTCATTAATAAATATTAAAATGTTTTGTGCATCAAGAGAAATTAGCAAGAAAGTGAAAATAAAACCCACAGAATGGAAGAAATTATTTGTAAATCGTATATCTGATAAAGGTCTAGTATCCAGAATATATTATATAATAAATTCTTACAACTCAATAATAGACAACTCAATTTATTTATTTATTTATTTATTTATTTATTTATTTATTTTTGTATTTTTCTGAAGTTGGAAACGGGGAGTCAGTCAGACAGACTCCCGCATGCGCCCAACTGGGATCCACCCGGCATGCCCACCAGGGGGCGATACTCTGCCCATCTGGGGTGTTGCTCTGTTGCAACCAGAACCATTCTAGTGCCTGAGGCAGAGGCCACATCCTCAGTGCCCGGGCCAACTTTGCTCCAATGGAGCCTTGGCTGTGGGAGTGGAAGAGAGAGACAGAGAGGAAGAAGAAGGGTAGGGGTGGAGAAGCAGATGGGTGCTTCTCCTGTGTGCCCTGGCCGGGAATTGAACCTGGGACTCCTGCACACCAGGCCGATGCTCTACCATTGAGCCAACCAGCCAGGGCCGATAGACAACTCAATTTAAAATGTACAAAATACCTGAAGACATATTTTCAAAGAATATATACAAATGCCAACAATAATATGACAAGATCATCAACATCATTAATTATTAGGGAATTGTAAGTAAAAAAGAGATACTACTCTATACCCACTCGAATGATTGTTAAAAAAAAAACACAAAAAAAACAACAAAGCCAAAACCAGAAAATAACAAGTGTTGATGAGGTTGTGGAGAAATTGAGAATTCTCAGATATTACTGGTGGGAATGTAGTGGGTGCAGCCCACTGTGGAAAACTGTTTAGCAGATCCTCAAGAGAATTACGTAAGATATGGTAATTCCACTCCTGGATATATTTTCAAAAGAATTGAAAACAGATGTTAAACAAAAACTTGTACACAAATATTTATAACAACCAAAAGATAGAAACAACCCAAATGTCCACCAACAGATGAATGGATAAATAAAATGTGGTATATCCATACAATGGAGTATTTATTCAATCATAAAAAAATGAAGCAATAGTAAATGCTACAACATGGATGAAGCTTGAGAACATTATGCTAAGTGAAAGAAACCAAGCGTAAAAGTCCAAGTACTGTATGATTCTATTTATATGAAATATCTAGAAAAGGCAAATCTGGATAGTGAAGCTAGTCAGTCTCCATAGCCTGGTAAACAAAAAGCAGATTAATGGTTGCTGGGGGATAGAGGAAGGAGGGAATAGAAAATGACTGCTTAATGGGTACAGGTTTTTATTTGGAATGACGAAACAGTTCTGAAATGAGATGGTGGTGATGGTTGCACAGTATTGTAAAATGTACTTAATGTCATTAAACTGTATATGTTCAAAAGTTAAATTAAGGCCCAGGCAGGGTGGGTCAGTGAATAAAGCATTATCCCAGTGCACTGATGTCATGTACAAGAAGCAATCAATGAGTAGACAACTAAATGGAACGAGTTGATGCTTCCCTTCCTCCCACCACCTCTCAACTCAATGGAAAAAAAAATTTTTAAGGTTAAAATGGTAGACTGTATATTTTACAGAATGGGGCAAAAGTAGGTTTACAGTTATTTATATGGAAAATAATACAAGAATAAGCTCTGTTTCGCACACTCACAACTGTAAACCTTCTTTTGCCCTACCCTGTATGGTTTTTACCATAATAAAATAGTAATGCCTTATACTTTGACTGAGAAATTTCAATTTTAAGAATTCACCCAAAGGAAATAATGGGATGGAAGCAAAGTTATAAACAAAAGAATACTCACTTATTGGTTATTTAGAATGGTAAAAAAATCAGGACAGTCCAGAAGTAGGGAGATGACTTAGTTATTTATGATATATCCATATTATGGAATAATATACAGTTATCAAAAATCATGTTAGAGAATACTTATGAACATAAGGAAGTTTTATCAATAATATATCAAACAAAACCACAGATGACAGAGCAGATATAATGATTATCTTTTTAACAAGAAACTAATCTGTGAAAGGACCTGAGGGATATACACTAACTAGAATGTCAACAGTGGTTATCTTTGTATGTTGAACATACCCGTGAATTTTGATAGTGTTCCTTTAATTTTATGTGTATTTTCTAAGTTTTCTACTTTGAAAATGAATTATTTTTGTAATTTGAATAGAATAAACAATGAGTGCTATTGATAGCACTATCCCAATTCATTATAAAAATTTAGTAAGATAATTTTTAAAGTAGAAAATAGAAGTTATCTAGTATCCCACTACTTTATGAAAAATACCATAATTGTTTGGCATGGCTTTATTCACATGAATTATTGCTTACTCTTACACTCATTTTCAGTGTGTTTATTAATAAGTCCACATATATAGAGTATATTAATTACTTCAGTTATTATATATCAATCACTATAAATTAATCTTTAAGATAAAAAGACTACATACCATTGTAAAAATTTAAATGGTGACAGAAATACTTTATAAAAGTCCACTATTCCACCAATGTTTTCCCAATCCCACTCTAAACAAGTAACTACTAATATTGATATTGTTGCAGAAAATTTTGATCATTAATATACATCATGCACACACATGTTGTATATTTGTATATATATTTAGTTTTACCCAAATTGGATCATACTGTTTATACTATTTTGAAATGTAGGTTATTTTATAATCTTGGAAATATTTGCATATTGTTATACATGATATATCTTATTCTTTTTAATAGTGTTAGAGCTTTACATAGTATGAATTTATTATAATATATTTAACCAGTCTCCTAATGATGGACATTAAGTTACTTTTAAGGTTTTTTTTTTTTTGTATGTGGTTATTAGAACAGTAGAAAGGGAGCCCCTCTGTTTATATATCTCTGTATGTTTGTCATAGTATTTCTTTAAATGTGTATAACATTTTTTTTTAGATTTTATTTATTGATTTTACAGAGAGAGGAGGGGTTTGAGAAGTATCAACTCATGGTTGCTTCACTTTTGCTGTTTATTGCTTGCTTGTTGTACATGCCTTGACCAGACAAGCCCAGGGTTTTGAACCGGTGAACTCAGCAATCTCAGCACTCGACGTGGATGCTGTACCCACTGCATCACCACAGGTCAGGCATGCATGACATTTTAAAGGAAGAAATGATAAGGTTGTTGATAAGTTGGTCAGAAGCTTGATATTTATCAGTTCAACAAAGAGTTGAAATGGACATGAATTCATACAAAGTTCTGAATTATAAAACAGGATGCCACTTTATTAAATTATAGAAAGAGGTGTATTGGTTTGAAAATAGAAATCCGCCCTGGCCGGTTGGCTCAGCGGTAGAGCGTCGGCCTAGCGTGCGGAGGACCCGGGTTCGATTCCCGGCCAGGGCACACAGGAGAAGCGCCCATTTGCTTCTCCACCCCTCCGCCGCGCCTTCCTCTCTGTCTCTCTCTTCCCCTCCCGCAGCCAAGGCTCCATTGGAGCAAAAGATGGCCCGGGCGCTGGGGATGGCTCTGTGGCCTCTGCCTCAGGCGCTAGAGTGGCTCTGGTCGCAATATGGCGACGCCCAGGATGGGCAGAGCATCGCTCCCTGGGGGGCAGAGCACCGCCCCTGGTGGGCGTGCCGGGTGGATCCTGGTCGGGCGCATGCGGGAGTCTGTCTGACTGTCTCTCCCTGTTTCCAGCTTCAGAAAAAAAAAAAAGAAAAAAAAAAAAAAAAGAAAATAGAAATCCATTGTCCAGAGCTCCCCTTTTCTTGGTTACAAATTATCCGATAACCAGAAAGTTGATTCAAGAACAGTATACTTTAAAATAAGGAGGTTAAATGTATGAAAGGGATTTTTTTCAAGCTGTGAAGGATTAAGTCATCCTCCTTCACTTAACTATATACCTGTCACACAGATTGCAAGTTCACAACCCTCTAGACCTCTTAGTGCTGGAGACACATTGACATATTCTTGTTTATTTTTTCTACTCTTCAAAACAACTCTGTAATGAACTTGCCCTTGCTATTTATGATATCAGTTTCCATCATTTTGGATTGCATCTCATTTTGGACCAGTTGTCCACTGTTTGCTGTTTCTTTCTTATTTTTAAGATTTTATTTATTTTATTATTTTTACAGAGAGAGGAGCTGGGCCGGAGGGGAGGGGGTGTAGAGAAGTATAGTTGCTTCACTTTAGTTGTTCATTGCTTGCTTGTTGCTTCTTGTATGTGCCTTGACCAGGCAAGCCCAGGGTTTTGAACCGGTGACCTCAGCGTTCCAGGTTGCTCTGTCCATTGCGCCACACAGGTCAGGCGCTGTTTGTTTCTCAGTTTAAATGAAATTCTGTGCAGTGTTCGTACCAGACCACTCCTTTCCTTTCCTCAGTTCTTTCAGCTCCCAAAAGTGCTGAGGGAGGATGAGGAGCAACATTCCTTCCTTTTCTCCCTTTTAATTTGTTCTTCATTCAGCTCACCTCAAATGGAGAAATCAGTTAACTGGAACCATCAGACTACCCACCCTTTAGCTTGGAGGAAGAAAAGAGGGTAGTTTTAGCTTTTAGGGGTTCTTTGCTCAAATTTCTACAAGAATGGTAGAAGAAGGGGTGGCTATTTCAGTCACGAGTGATTGTGTTCTCCAAGTCTAAACCTAAAAATATTAAACACCAATTTTTGTGGTGGTAAATGTCACCAAACTGGGTTGCCTTTAAAACTACACAGAACCTGGCAAATATAATTTCAGCTCTTTTCTCACACTGCAGTATCCTTTTACTTACGCCATACTTTGACAGAAAAAGAATGGAACAAGCTTCATTTTGATTCATGAATGTTGTTTTTATTCTAAATGCCCCATGTGAGGGGCATGCTAAATGGACACACGATATATGCAAATTCACTTGCATACCCAGAGAAGGCAAATGAGGCTTAGTTCTTAGATTCCTTCATCAGGCTCCCTGGGTGAGAAGGCTAAGGAAAGAGATGTCTGTAACTGAGTTACAGAGAACGTCATGTTTGAGAAGGGAGAGGAGAGATGTTGGCTGCCATACAGCTCCCAGCATTCCAGAACCGGCATATAAAAGTGAGTGCAGCTGCCAAGGCAAGTGAAGGAGCTCAATGAAAGAACGGCCTTCACTGGCATGAGGGCGCCCAGGGCACAGAATGCATACAACAGGATAAAATGGAATCTCCAACCTCTCTGCTTTAGGTCTTGACCCCAAATCCTTGCATGTCACTCTTTAAACAGCTGACTATCTCCTCCTGCCTCCTCTCCGCTCTTGCAGCCCAGGCCAGGACTAGGATGCAGTGAGTGAGGCACAAAGTTTAAGGGGAGTCTAAAGACTCAGTAATCAAGATAATGTAATTTTATTTTATTATTTCAGAGAGAGAAAGAGAAATGTGTGTGTGTGGGGGGGGGGGTAGGAACGGGAAGCATCAACTCATAGTAGTTGCTTCTTGTATGTGCCTTGACCCAGCAAGCCTGGGGATTTCAAACTGGCGACCTCAGCATTCCAGGTCGAGGCTCTATCCACTGCACCGTCACAGGTCAGGCTAATGCAATATTTTTTAAAATTCAAAATTAGTGCAAAAAAGAAAATCCACAACCAAAAAATAGTCAAAATTTTACATAGAGACAGAATTCTGTCCTGCACTTGTACAATCCTCCCTTAGTCACCTCACCCTAAACCTTACTCTGGTTCCAGCAAAACTTGATTTGCAAAGCAGGTGGCTGGTTATAGCCTTCCGATTTGATTTTTTAAAGTACTGTATTAAAATATTATTTATCTTGATTACTGAGGGTCTTTTGGGGGGGCACCTATTAAATTTGATGCCCAAGGGTTAGTGTGCTACTCACTTTACTCTAGTTCTGGCCCTATTTGAATCTCTCCTTTTTCTTTTTTTTTACTTTATGATGACTCTATGAACAAGCTCTCTCCTGAACTTGACTTAATATAATGAGAACTGGGGCCATGCAGGCTGTACTGGTTTTTTCAGAAAGCTGTTCTCATTTCGCCTTCATTCTTCGCCTTCTTTCTCTGAAATCAGTTCCGCGGCAGAGCACTCTTAACTGTCCTTTCCTGTCCTCTTGCTGCTTGTCTTTTCTTTTTCCGAGCAGTGTCTCCTAAATCTAGGATCTGTCATCTCAAAAAGCCCTTCAATTCCTGTACTGACTTTAGACAACTAGGGGAAAAGAGAAATTTTCTCTGCTTGAGATGGAAGTCCTTATGCCTGAATCATGCCCACCACTCACAGGGTAGGGTGAGTTGGCTTGCTTAGAAGAATGGACGTGTGTACACGCCATGACACAGATGTGTCAAAATATCCCTGAGGTGCTTATGCCCGTGCTGTTTATAGAAGAGGATTTATTAATGGTCTTTACTTTGGGTTGTTTTAATGTTTGTGTTCTGTTCTAGGTTTGCATTACAGTGGAGTATTTCTAAATTATATACGTATACTCAATTATACACAATGAGAGGAAGGGTGGAAAGGAGAGAAAGAAATGAGAGTTTGAGTTTTGAAGATAAGGCTGAACCATTCCCTGAAATGAGGTTGTATTACAAAGGGAGCATGAGAGGGGAGATGTGAATCTATTGTTTTCTTACAAGACTATGTCTATAGAACTGTGTTTTATGAGTAGTTTAAGGACTTCTAGAGTAATTTTTGTCTATATTTAGTTTTTTCCTTATGTGTTTATTTTGGATCCTCATCCTCCCATCAATGCTATTCCACTGGATAGTAACAAATGATTGTTACTGTGTTTTTTTGGTTTTGGTTTTATGTTTTTGAGAGAGAGAAACAAGACAGACAGAGAGATGAGAAGCATCAACTTGTTGTGGCACTTTAGTTGTTCATTGATTGCTTTTTCATATGTGCCTTGAACAGGGAGCTGCAGCCACACCAGTGACCTTTGGCTTCAAGCCAGCAACCTTTGGGCTTAAGCCAGCAACCATGGAGGTCATTTCTGTTCTCCCATGCTCAAGGCAGCAACCCCGTGCTTAACCAGATGAGTGTGCTCAAGCCAGCAACCTCGGGATTTCAAGCCTGGGACCTCAGAGTCCCACGTCAACGCTCTGTCCACTGTGCTATCACCTGGTCAGGTGCTAATGTGTTTTGTAATAGTGTTTTTCACTTGTTTTCTCGTCCCTGATGTAGGGATAATACTAATACCGACCTCATAAGGTGATTAGGAGGATTAAATGAAATAATATGCCTGCTGTTTAGTAGGTATCTGATAAATATACATATTAGCTATGACTATAATAGGTCTGGAGTTGCATGTGTGGATGAAAAGGGGCCACACACTAAACCTGACAAGCTCAGGAGAGGGCTGCATAGTCAGACTTACAAACTCAGAGGTGGAAATTCACCACTTAGAATGATCTGAACATAAAAACGGTGAATAAATGTGTCTTAGGCCTGTAGCTCCTTGACAAAGGTCAAGTTTTAGGTAAGCCTGTTTATTGTCTTTTTGCATCTAAGATATCATATCTTTGAAACGTCAGAGTAATCTTCTTTTCCAAACCCCTCAGGACACAAGCACTGCACCAGAGCACAACACCACACACACAACCCCTCACTGGTTAGCTTGTTTTCCACATATCATTTCTATGTGCTGTAAATTTTAATTCTTAACTATCCTGTACCCACTAATGTAAAAGAAGTGTGTCTCTCTGTTTCACTTTATCCAAACCCAGAGATTCCCTCCTCTTTTGCTTTCTGCTGCCTCTTTAATCTACCACCAGTGAATTTCACTTAACTCTTACCTTTTATTCTAATGTATAAAACAAGCTGCAAAACTGCATTCTTCAGAGCATTTTACCAATCTGTTGAGATTTTGCTTCCCAGTAGCAACTGTTGTCAATTAGGATAAAATAAACTCATAAAAATTCTCTACAGGTTTGGACATTTTTTACATCAATGCATGGCTGCATGGTAGGTCTACTGTTTGAGGAGTTGCCACTAAAAATACTGTAGTGACTTCTGACTGTAAAGGTAAGGTCTATTCAGGCTTGCTTTTAACAGCATATTATGAGTTTTTTTCATAACAATGTGTTTAGTAAATTTATAGATCTGAACAATTACTAACTTTTAAGGACTACAAAGAAAATGTGAAGAACAAAATGTTATTAAGTAGACATAAAGTTTGAGTCCCTTTTTAATTTCTACTAATAGTTATCAACCACATTTTAATTCCTACTTCTAGTTCCAGGTGTTAATGGGAAATTAGCTTCCTTCCATCATTAGCAAGCTTGCTTTTCATGTTTAAAATATCAGTTTTGCCCAGACCAAGTAGCTCAGTTGGTTGGAGTGTCATCCTGATATATCAAGATTGTGGGTTCAATCCCCGGTCAGGGCGTATACAAGAATCAACCAATGAATGAATAAATAAGTGAAAAACAAATCAATGTTTCTTTCTTTCTTTCCCTGTCTATCTGTCTCTCTCTAAAATCAACAAATTAAAAAAATTTAGCCTGACCGATGGTGGTGCAGTGGATAGAGCGTCAGACTGGGATGTGGAGGACCCAGGTTTGAGACCTGGAGGTCGCCAGCTTGAGCGTGGGCTCATCTGGTTTGGGCAAAGCTCACCAGCTTGGACCCAAGGTCTGCTGTAGCCCCAGGGTCAAGGCACATATGAGAAAGCAATCAATGAACAACTAAGGTGCCACAACAAAAAACTGATGATTGAATCTTCTCATCTCTCTGCAGTCCTGTCTGTCTGTCCCTATCTATCCCTCTCTCTGAATCTCGCTCTGTCTCTGTAAAATAAATAAATAAATAAATAAAAAATAAAAAAAAAAATAAAAAAAATTTAAGTACCAGTTTTGGCAGTGGTACTCAAAGGTTTTAGCAGCTTGGTAAAATGACCCTATGAGCAGTTTTCTCCTGTTTTCAGTTTTCTCGTTCTCTTATCTGGTTGGTGCTCAGTCCTCATTCTGTTAGATTAGGGGGAAAGTTCCATCAGTTTTCGAGATATTTTTCTTCTCCTCTTGGCAAAATCTTACAGGAAAAGTTTAAAAAGTTATTTTACACATACCCTCATTAAAATGAGAAATCCCCCAGCTTCTATCATCCCTTCTAATCATTTTTTTTTTTTTTAATTTTTCTGAAGCTGGAAACGGGGAGAGACAGTCAGACAGACTCCCGCATGCGCCCACCAGGGGCGACGCTCTGCCCACCAGGGGGCGATGCTCTGCCCCTCCGGGGCGTCTCTCTGCCGCGACCAGAGCCACTCTAGCGCCTGGGGCAGAGGCCAAGGAGCCATCCCAGCGCCCAGGCCATCTTTGCTCCAATGGAGCCTTGGCTGCGGGAGGGGAAGAGAGAGACAGAGAGGAAAGGGGGGGGGGTGGAGAAGCAAATGGGCGCTTCTCCTATGTGCCCTGGCTGGGAATCGAACCTGGGTCCCCCGCACGCCAGGCCGACGCTCTACAGCTGAGCCAACTGGCCAGGGCCTAATCATTTCTTAATATCATTTAAATTGGCAAACTATGACCCACAGGCCTGCTGACTGTTTTTGTAAGTAAACTTTTATTGGAACACAGCCATGCCTGTTTGTTAACCTATTGTGTATGGCTGCTTTCCTGCTACAATAGAGTTGGGTTGAGACCATATGGTCCTAAAGCCTAAATATTAACTATCTGGCCTTTTAAGAAAATGTTTTATGGACCCACTGCTCTAGAGCATCAATAGCTTTCAGCTTTGTGGTTAGTTATGTGTTGCTGAATAAACAAAGTACCCCAAAATTTAGCAGCTGAAAGCAGATATTTATTGTTTCACGGTTTCTGTGAGTCAAGAATTCAGGAGTGGTTCAACTGGGTAGGTTTTTTTTTTTTTTTTTTTGTATTTTTCTGAAGCTGGAAACGGGGAGAGACAGACAGACTCCCGCATGCACCCGACCGGGATCCACCCGGCACGCCCACCAGGGGGCGACGCTCTGCCCACCAGGGGCTGATGCTCTGCCCCTCCGGGGCATCGCTCTGCCACGACCAGAGCCACTCTAGTGCCTGGGGCAGAGGCCAAGGAGCCATCCCCAGCGCCCAGGCCATCTTTGCTCCAATGGAGCCTCAGCTGCAGGAGGGGAAGTAAGAGACAGAGAGGAAGGAGAGGGGGAGGGGTGGAGAGGCAGATGGGCACCTCTCCTGTGTGCCCTGGCCGGGAATCGAACCTGGGACCTCTGCACGCCAGGCCGACGCTCTACCACTGAGCCAACCGGCCAGGGCCTCAACTGGGTAGTTTTGACTCAGGCTTTCTCATGAGGTTGCAGTCAAGATGTTGGCCAGGACTCCAGTTATCCGAAGGCTTAACTGGAGCTGAACCTTCCCTCTAAGATGGTTCATTCACATGGCCGTTAGTAGATGGCCTGAGTTCCTTGCTAGCTCTTGGCAGGAGGTCTCAGTTCCTTGCCACATGGACCTTCCCATGTGTGTCTTTAAAACATAGCATTTGGTTTCCCCTAGCTAGTGATCTGCGAAAGACCAAGGAGAAGGCTGCAATATCTTTTTATGATCTAGTCTCAGAAGTTGTATACCCTTATTTATGTCATACTCTATTTGTTAGAAGTAGGAAGTTACTAAATTCAGTCCACACTCAAAGAGAGGAAAATTAAGCTTCATATTTTAAGGGAAGGTGTATCAAAGAATTTATGGACAGATTTTAAAACTGACAAGCTTGATTGCAAACAATTTTTAAGCTATTTTTTAAAGGCCTAAAACAAGTTGACAGACATTTTCAGTAAAGAGCCAATTAGACCTGGAGAGCATTATGCTAAGTGAAATAAGCCAGTCAGAGAAAGACAAGTACCATAAGATTTCACTCATATATGGAATCTAATGAACAAAACAAACAAACAAAGAAAGCCAGTTAGAAAATATTTTTGGATTTGTGGGCCCAATGATCTCTGTTGCAACTATTCAACTGTGTGTATCAGGAAAGTAGCTATGGGCAATTGGTAAATAAATAAGCATGGCCTTATTGGTCACAATTTTTCAATTGAATTTATTGGGGTGACACTGGTTAATGTAATTATATAGGTTTCGGGTACTCAATTCTACAACATATTTCCATACAATGTGTTGTGTGTTTACCTCCCAAATAAAAATCTTTTTAAATGTTTGTTTATTGATTTTAGTGAGACAGGGAGAGAGAGGGAGAGACTTAACCAATTAATGAATAAATAAGTGAAAAACAAATCAATATTTCTTTCTATTCCTGTCTATCTCTCTCTCCCTCTAAAAATCAATAAATTAAAATTTACCTATAATTGTTCTGTTTTGCTCTGTCTAGAGAGAGAGACAGGAACATCAATCTGTTTCTGCATGTGTCCTGACTCGGGATCAAACTGGCAACCTCTGAGCTTCAGCACAATGCTCCAACCAACAGAGTCATCTAGCCAGGGCATAAAATTTAATTTACAAAAATAGGCAAGGAGTTGTATTTGGCTCATAGACTGTAGTTTGCCAACCCTTAGATCAGAAGATTTTTCAAGAACACAGAAAAGTCAACTCACATTGAAGAAACATAATTTAAAGCCAGAGATCTGTGCACCTTTGACTCTTTCCAACCAGGTCATAAGCTTCTCAAGGATAAGAACCATGACTTATACTTTTTATTCTTCTTCAGCACTTAATAAGATTCTGGGTATGCAGTTGCTATTTAATTAATAAGTTTATTATTTACTGAGTTCACAGTATTCCATTGTATGATTGTAAGATTACATGTATAATACTTAACCAATTGTTTCTGTTTCTTTGTGACTACAAGTAAGCTAAATAAATATGCTTCTACATATATATATATATTTGTATACACATGTGAGTATATTCTAGGAGAGACTCCTAGAAATAGAACTGCTCAGTCAAAGATCATGTGTACTCTTAATCTGACCAAAATAGTTTAAAATTAAAGTTAAAGTTAAATTTATTTCATATACTATATGTACAGTATTTCAAGACAAAGCTATATAGGGTGACTGTAAATTTATTTATAGACTTATAATCTTTGTAGAACCTTGTATGCTTTTTCTAGGTAAAGTAGAATAATTGAATGCTGATGACCAATATATCTATTGTCAAGGTCAGGTCTGTAGGTCACAGAGCAAGCAGAAATGAAATGTGTCTCCCATTACCATGTTTTCAGAAACTTCTTGAGATGCCTCAAAGCACGTTTAGACATCCCAGAACGTAATACAGAAACCGCCACTAGCACTACCCTTGCCAAATCAAAAATTCCTGTCTTGGAAGTTCTTGTTGCAACACAAATATATCCAGGGGGCAGTATGTGCCCTTATCTTACTGTCCTGTCAGTGTACCCTACGGAAAGTCCCAAGAAATTGGCCTTACACCATTGTACCAAGAAAGACGTTTTAAAGAGTCGTTCTCAACTAAAAGAATTATTATTGTGAGAAAGGGGAGGAATGCACCAAAATGTATTAAGTATTTACTAGGTAGCAGATTCTTTACTCATTTCCTGTTAAAGTAGATATTATCTCCCTTTCACAGATGAGGAAACATGTTTAAGGGTTTACTGACTTTCTGGTCAAAAAGCTAGTAAGTGGTGGTCAAATTGATTTGCATTGAGGTCTTTCTAACTCCAAAGCTGGTCCTACTATATTAGGCTGCTTCCAGTGTGCTCAGAATATATTGATATCATTATGATAGAGACACAGAAGACTTCAGGACACTGATCCTCTTAGTATGGCCTTGAGACATTTCAGGAAAATTTCAGCCATTGTTCTGTTTTGCTCTGTCCAAGAAGAAAGAATCAGGAGCTGTCCATCTGAAAGCAGACTTTCTAATAGGTTAAGGAAAGCCCACAGAAAAGATAGATGGGATAATGAGAAGGAATGACCTTGACTTAGAGTTGAGAGAAACAATTTAATTCAGTTATATTCTCTGGTTGTTTTGCTATTTAGAGGCATTAAAAAGGGGAAAGAAAGAGAAGGCAAATAGAAAGGAAAAGGGTGGTGACTGGGGGAATACCTAAGAATGAAACTATTTGTTATTAATGATTCCAATGAGACAAAATCAAAACTGAAACTTCTTTGCTGTGCTCTTTATGATTTTACTTTAGGGGGAAAATCTATTTTAGTGTATTTCAGCTTCTTACCTAAAAAATATTAGAAATAAACTGTGTGATTCTAGTAACTACTTCTCTCCTTGGCCAGGAGAATTGTCCATGGATTATATTTCTTCCCAATATATTATGTAATATGTATACACATAATATAATGAAAAAGTTAGAGGAAAACTTTATTCATTTGGACTCTGGTAATTAAGAATTTGTAAGAAAAATCAGTCGTAGGTTATGCTGAAATTTATGTCATTGAGAATAGTCATGTGTCACTTAACAAAGATGATGCATTCTAAGAAATGTGTCATTAGGTGATTTTGTCATTGTGCAAACATCATAGAGTGCACTTACACAAACCTAGATGGTATAGCTACTACACACCTAAACTATGTGGTATAGCCTAGGACTCTTAGTCTACAAGCTTGTACAGCATGTTACTGTACTGAATACTGCAGGCAGTTATAACACAATGGTAAGTGTTTGTGTATTTAAACTTATCTAAACATATAAGAGATACAGTAAAAATATGGTATAAAAATAAAAAATGACAAACCTTTATAGGACACCTACCATGAATGGAGCTTGCAGAACTGGAAGTTGCTCTGGGTGAGTCAGTGGTGAGGGAATGTGAAGGCCTAGAACGTCACTGTACATGACTCTAGACTTTATAAACGCTGTACACTTAAACTACAGTACATTGATAAAACATATTTTTTCAGTAATAAATAATCTTAGCTTACTGTAATTTTTACTTTATAAACTTTTAATTTTTTTAAACCTTGAAGTCCTTTTTTTTTCCCTTCAATGTTTATTTTATTGATTTTAGAGAGAGAGGAAAGGAGAGAGAGAGAGAGAAGAGACAAGAACACCAATCTGTTCCTGTAATGTGCCCTGACCAGGGATTGAACCAGCAACCTCTGCATTTTGGGACGATGCTCTAACCAACTGAGTTACCTGGCCAAGGCTAAACTTTTAGTTTTTAAAAAAACTATCCTACTCTTTTGTAATGGGACTTGGTTTAAAACACAAACACATTGTATAGCTGTACAAAACCACATTCCTACTTTATATCCTTATTCCATAAGTTTTTATCAAGTATAGTATTATGTACTGTAGGTTTCTTTATACCAGCATCACCACAAATACACAAGTAATGCATTGTGCTAAGACCTTATGTGGCTTTATCCCTAGGCAATAGAAATTGTTTTTTATTAATTGAAATTATTGGGATGACCCTGCTTCAGAAAACCATACAAGTTACAAGTGTTCAACTCAATAAAACACCATTTGCACACCATGTCATGTATACTCTGCCCCAAGTAATGTTTCTTTGCATCCCTGTTTTTCTTCCTTTGCCCACCTCCAACTAGCCCCACCCTTTTTCCCTCTGTCTCCACACTGTTGACTGTATTTATGTGTTAAGTATATATGTTTTTTGGTTCATCTTTTATTGTACCAATATTGCATCCCTAGAATAAATTCCACTTGATCATGTTGTATAATTTTTTTAAATGTATTGTTGGATCTGGTTTGCTAATATTTTATTGAAGATTTTTTTTTTTTTTGTATTTTTCTGAAGTTGGAAATAGGGAGGCAGTCAGACAGACTTCCGCATGTGCCTGACCGGGATCCACCCGGCATGCCCACCTGGGGGCGATGCTCTGCCCATCTGGGGTGTCGCTCTGTTGCAACCAGAGCCATTCTAGCGTCTGAGGCAGAGGTCACAGAGCCAACCTCAGCGCCCGGGCCAACCTTGCTCCAATGGAGCCTTGGCTGCAGGAGGGGAAGAGAGACAGAGAGGAAGAAGAGAAGGAGAGGTGGAGAAGCAGATGGGTGCTTCTCCTGTGTGCCCTGGCCAGGAATCAAACCCGGGACTCCTGCACGCCAGGCTGATGCTCTACCACTGAGCCAACCGGCCAGGGCCTTATTGAAGATTTTAACATTGATGTTCATCAGGGATATTGGCTTATACTTATTTTCTTTGTAGTGTATCTGGTTTTGGAATTAAGATAATTTTGGCCTTGTAAAATGAACTTGGAAGATTTCACTCCTCTTGAACTTTTTGGAATAATTTGAGAAAGAAGGTGTTAGTTCTTCTTTTAATGTTAGGTAAAATTCACCTGTGAAGCCATCCAGTCCAGAACTTTTGTTTGCTGGGAGTTTTTTCTTAGTATTACTGCTTCAATTTCATTAGTTGTAATCAGTCTATTCAGGTTTTCTGATTCTTCCAGATTCAGTTTTAGAAGATTGTATGTTTCTGGGAATTTATCTATTTCACCCACGTTATCCAACTAGTTAGCATATAGTTGTTCTTAGCATTTTCTTACAATCCTTTGTATTTCTGTGATGTCAGTTGTTACTTCTCTTTCATTTCTGATTTTATTTATTTGGGTCCTCTCTCCTTTTGTCTTAATGTGTCTGGTTAAAGGTTCATCAGTCTTGTTTGTTTTTTCAAAAAACCAGTTCTTGGTTTATTAATCTTTTGTATTTTTTTTTGTTTTTAGTCTCTATGTCATTTATTTCTGCTCTAATCTTTATTATTTCCTTCCTTCTACTTACTCTTGGCTTTGTTGTTTTTTTATGTTGTTTTTTAAAGATTTTGGTTATTGCCCTGGCCAGTTGGCTCAGCGGTAGAGCATCGGCCTAGCGTGTGGAGGACCCGGGTTCCATTCCCCGCCAGGGCACACAGGAGAAGCGCCCATTTGCTTCTCCACCCCTCCGCCGCGCTTTCCTCTCTGTCTCTCTCTTCCCCTCCTGCAGCCAAGGCTCCATTGGAGCAAAGATGGCCCGGGCGCTGGGGATGGCTCTGTGGCCTCTGCCTTAGGCGCTAGAGTGGCTCTGGTTGCAACATGGCGATGCCCAGGATGAGCAGAGCATCGCCCCCTGGAGGGCAGTGCGTCGCCCCTGGTGGGCGTGCCGGATGGATCCCGGTCGGGCGCATGCGGGAGTCTGTCTGACTGTCTCTCCCTGTTTCCAGCTTCAGAAAAATGAAAAAAAAAAAAAAAAGATTTTGGTTATTGATTTTAGGAAGAGGAGAGAGAGAGAGAGAAAACAGGCAGGAAGCACCAACTCATAGTCTTCTTGTATGTGTTTTGACCAGGCAAGCCCAGGGCTTCAAACCAACAACCTCAGTGCTCCAGGTCGACACTTGACCATTGCACCACCACAGGTCAGGCCTGTAGTTTTTTTTTCTAGTTCTTTTAGGTGTGGAGTTAGATTGTTCGAGATTTTTCTTGCTTCTTAAGGTAGGCCTGTAATGCTA
Source organism: Saccopteryx leptura (assembly GCF_036850995.1). Classification (NCBI taxonomy): domain Eukaryota; kingdom Metazoa; phylum Chordata; class Mammalia; order Chiroptera; family Emballonuridae; genus Saccopteryx; species Saccopteryx leptura. The sequence continues at coordinate 162,283,018 of NC_089508.1, read as the reverse complement.
TGAACTTCCCTCTCAGGGCTGCTTTTGCTGTGTCCAAAATAATTTTGGGATGTTGTGTGTTCATTTTCATTTGTTTCCAGGTAATTTTTGTTTTTAGAAATCTCTTTTTATTTATTTATTTTTTATTACTTGATTTTAGAGAGAGAGAGGAAGGGAGAGAGAAACAGCGAGGGAAGCATTAATTTGTTGTTCTACTTAATTGTGCACTCATTGGTTACTTCCATATGTGCCCTGACTGGGGATTGAACCCACAATCTTGTTGTTTCAGGATAATGCTCTAACCTACTGAGCTAACTTCTGAGGGCACTAGGTAATTTTTTGTTTTCTCCTGATCTCATTGTAACCCATTCATTATGTAATAACATGCTATTTAGCTTCCATGTGTTTAAATATTTTTCAGGTTTTTTTTATTGTAGTTGATTAATAGTTTCATACCATTGTGATCAGAGAAAGTGCTTGATATGATTTCAATCTTCTTGAATTTGTTAAGATTTATTTTGTGTCCTACCACGTTGTCTGTCTTTGAGAATGTTCTATGTGCACGTGAGAAGAATGTATATTCTGCTGCTTTGGGATGAAGTGTTCTATAAATATCAATTAAATCCATCTGATCCAGTGTGTCTTTTAAGTTTGCTGTTGCCATGTTGATTTTTTTTGTCTGAATGACAGTGGAGTGTTAAAATCCCCTACTATGACTATATAGCTGTCGATCTCTCTTGTAATATCCATCGAGGCTTTCTTTATATATTTAGGTTCTCTTGTGTTAAGTGCACATATGTTTACAAAGGTTATATCCTCTTGCTGAATTGATCTCGTTAGAGTTATGTAGTGACCTTCTTTGTCTCTTGTTATGGTTTTTGTTTTGAAGTGTATTTTGTCAGATAGTATAAGTATTGTTACCTCAGCCTTTTGTTTTGTTTTGTTTTCATTTGCATGGAATATTTTTTTCCTTCACTTTCATTCTGTGGGTATCTTTTGTTTTTGGGTGGGTCTCTTATAGACAACATATGGGTCATGTTGTCTTATTTATTCAGCTACCTGTGTCTTTTAATTGGGGCATTTGTTCCATTTACATTTAAGGTTATTATGCAATAGAAAATTCAGCTCCACTATAATCTTTTTTTTAGTAGTTGATTTATTTTTTATTTAATAAAATTTTTAAATTTATTTTGTTAACATGGTTTCAAGTGTCCCACTCAATATAACATTTTTTAAATATAACATTCTTAATTCCCCACATTATGACCCTCCATGCCCCATGCAAAGTCTATTTTCATTCCCATTTCACCCTCTTTGCCTCCCCTCCCTCTACCTCTAGCCCCTCTTTCCATCTGGGACTTGCTGCCCTGTTATCTGTGTCTGTGTGTTATGTATATATAACTTGGCTAATCCCTTCACCTTCTTTGATCCTGTCCCCTCATCTCCCTTCCCTCTGACAGCTGTCCATCTCTTCTTTGTGACCCTGCCTCTGTTTCTATTTTGTTCCTCAATTTATTGTGTTCATTAGATTCTACATATAAGTAAGATCATATGGTATTTGTCTTTCTTTGCCGGCTTATTTCACTTGGCATAATAATCTCTAGGTCTATCTATGCTGTCACAAAAGGTAAGATTTTCTTCTTTTTCATGGCCACATAGTATTCCATTGTGTATGTGTACCATAGTTTCTTCTTTTTTTTTAATCCATTAGTCTACTGATGGATACTTGGGCAGTTTCCAGATCTTGGCTATTGTGAACAATTCTGCAATAAATATAAGGGTGCATATCTTCTTTTGAATTAGTGTTTTGGGATTCTTAGGATATATTCCTAAAAGTGGGATTGAGCTTCAGTATAATCTTATGATACTACTGTCTTATATGCTATCTGTCATTGACTAAAATGTCCTTATGCAGTGTATAGTGGTCTAGATTTAAAAAAAAAAATTTCAGCCTGACCAGGTGGTGGTACAGTGGATAGAGCATCGGACTGGGATGCAGAGGACCCAGGTTCGGGACCACGAGGTTGCCAGCTTGAGCGCGGGTTCATCTGGTTTGAGCAAAAGTTCACCAGCTTGGACCCAAGGTCTCTGGCTTGAGCAAGGGGTTACTCCGTCTGCTGAAGGCCCACGGTCAAGGCACATATGAGAAAGCAATCAATGAACAACTAAGGTGTCGCAACGAAAAACTGATAATTGATGCTTCTCATCTCTCTCCATTCCTATCTGTCTGTCCCTGTCTATCCCTCTCTCTGATTCTCTCTCTGTCCCTGTAAAACAAAATAAAACAAAACAAAAAACCCCCCAAAAACAATTTAAAAAATTTTAATGAAGTTATTGAAAGAACAAATGATGCCTTGGCCATATAGCTCGGTTGGTTAGAACATCGTTCTGAAGTGCAGAGGTTGCCAGTTCGATCCCCCGTCAGGGCACGTACAAGAATAGATCAATGTTCCTGTCTTTTCCTCTCTCTCTCTCTCCCTTTCTCTTTCTCTAAAATCAATAATTAAAAAAAAATTATTTTTTAAAAATGGTGATACTCAATTCATCTAAGAGAATTAGTTACCTACAAGTAATTTAAACAATCCCTTTTAAAAAAAATTTCATTGATTTGAGAGACAGAGAAAGAAAAAAAGAAAGAGAGAAACATCAACTCATTCCACCTACTTGTGCACTCATTGACATTTTTGATACATGCCCTGACAAGGGATTGAATCTGTGACCTCAGTGTGCTGGGAAACGCTTTGACTAGTGAGCTACCTGGCCAGGGCATACCTATAAGTAATTTAATACCTATTGTATGTTTACTGCTTCCATCTGAATAAAGGGAAAAAGTTGAAGTTATTCAGCAGAGAAATTATTGTTTGCATGACATTAAATAGCAACTGAATTAATCCATAAAGGAATACTATACAGCCTTAGATCAGCTTTTTGGGGAAGTTGAAAGTAACAAGTTAAAATATAATTTTCATAAGGAAAGGTTATACCAAAAGGAAGTAGAGAATTAGAGTCTAGAAAATATTATTGGAATTCACAAATGTAAGAGGTTTTTTGGTGACATCCAGAGGTTAGTTTTGGTAGTGTGGTGTGAATGGAAACAAAATTTCAGGGTTTCAAGGAATGACCAAGTAAGTAGTAAGGAAATGGCTTCTAGAGAATGTCCATTCCAAATATTTGGCAGACAAATTAGAGGGGAAAGCATAGTAACAATGGGGGAAGGGTAATAAGTGCAAGAGAGGAACTTTGCAAAAAGTGGGAAACTTCTGCGTGATTGAAAGCAAAGAAAGAAGACTAAGTCAGAAAAGAATGGGAAGAAATAGGGTTAAGAGGCTGGGTAGAAAAGGAAAAAATTAATAAATTAGACGTTGCAGCCTGGCTTGTGGTGGCGCAGTGGATAAATTGTCGACCTGGCACGCTGAGGTCACTGGTTCAAAACCCTGGGTTTGCGCGGTCAAGGCATTCATAAGAAGTATAACTACTACAAATTGTTGTATCTGGTTCCACCCCCGAAAAAAAAAAAGATAGATTAAACTTGTCAGTTAAAATCAGAACTGACCAAAAAATCTATCTGTGTACCATTTATCACAGAAACAGCTATACCATAAAGGCATAAACAAATTGAAAGGACATAAGTGGAAAAGATATGATGGGCAAAATTTACCCAAAACAATGCTAGTCTATAAATATTAGTACCAGACAAAATGGACCTTAAGGTAAAAAGTATTGTTAGGAATAAAGATTTTAAAAAGTAATAGAGAAATAACTTACCAAGAAGATGAATCTTAAAACATCTTCCAATAGCTCTAAAGCAAAAATGCCATTGACAAAATTGCCATAAATTAACAAATCTTTTATTACAGAGGGTGGTTTTTTTTTGTTTGCTTGTTTGTTTGTTTTTACCACATTTCCTACAGAAACAGAAAAGGCTGACAAAATAATAAGGATAGAGAAAATATGAACCACACAGTTAAGCTTGATTTAATGGACATAGCCAGAATCCTGCCCCCAACAGAGACTACATATTCTCAAGCACACACACAAAACCTATAAAACTTTTTACTACAAAGCCAGTCTCAAAAACTAACAAAAGAATTGATATCATACAGACAATATTTTCTTTTTTTGCCATAATGTAACAAAACTAGAAATAAACAAAAAGTCCCATACCCTGTAATAGAGTGATGTTTAGTTTATGGCCTTAAATAAAGGTGGATGGTAGTAGTGCCATTTACTGAGATGGGAAAGTCTGAAGGAGAAAGGGAATTCATAGCTGGATGGGTATGGGGTCAGAGGAGAGAAGAATCAGTCCAGAGATGTCTGGCCACCTAACACTTAGTAAGACAGATAGATGTATCTCAGCTGATTCACCAACCATAGATTTAATGGGCCTGCAGTGATCACATTTCTTTTCAAAGAATCCTTCTGTTTTGAAATTTTGTAAAAATTTTAAAAGATTTTATTTATTAATTTTACAGAGAGAGGAGGGGGAAACAAGAAATATCAACTCACAACTCAGTTGCTTCATTTTAGTTGTTCATTGTTTGCTTGCCATATGTGCCTTGACCAGGGTTTAGAACCTCAGACCTCAAGTGTTTTGTAAATCTGTTTGAAAATCACCTATTTCAATTATTGTGGCCAATTAGTTGGTTATGCTGCCACCTGGTGGTATACTTTAGGACAGCAGGACATGTGTTTTGTTTATTAGATGAATCCCTGTACACTTTTTTTTAAGTTAAAGAAAGCAAGGATTATAAAACCATTGGTGTCATTGTTCAGAATATCAACAGCCTCATCTCTACATTATGCATTCTTATCCATATCTTAAAATATCAATATTGCCTTCATAGTAAACTGTTATTATTGCAAAAGGTTAAATCCCCCCAAATGGAAAAAGCTTAATGCACAGAATTATAAAAATAGCTAATACTGTACTTGTTAAATGCTTACTATGTTCTAGGTACCACTGTCAAGTTATTTCATGAAAATTTCATTTAATATTCACAACAACCCTGTGAATACAATTATGCCTGACTTAAGAAAATTGAGGCATAGAGCCTGACCACGCGGTGGCGCAGTGGATAGAGTGTCGGACTGGGATGCGGAAGGCCCAGGTTCGAGACCCGGAGGTTGCCATCTTGAGCGCGGGCTCATCTGGTTTGAGCAAAGCTCACCAGCTTGGACCCAAGGTTGCTGGCTTGAGCAAGGGGTTACGTACGGTCTGCTGAAGGCCCACAGTCAAGGCACATATGAGAAAGCAATCAATGAACAACTAAGGTGTCGCAACGAAAAACTGATAATTGGTGCTTCTTATCTCTCTCCATTTCTGTCTGTCTGTCCCTCTCTCTGACTCTCTCTCTGTCTCTGTAGAAAAAAGAGGCATAGAAAGGTAAGTTATGTACTAAAAGCTTCACAGCTAGTAAATAACAGAACTGAGATTTGCATATAGGTAATATGGTCCTACAGCTCTTAAGTTTAATCATTATAAACATTGTTTAAATTAGGAAAAATGAAAATAATCTAAATGTTTAACAGTAAGGAAATGGCCCAGTAAACTCTAGTGTCAATTTGATAGAATATCATGCAGACATTTAAAATGATAGATTCAAAGATTAGGCAATAACACAGAAAACCATTTATAATGTGAAAAATCCAGCCAATGTTATGCATAGGGGTATGAGTTATATATACACATGTTACACTCTAACATTTTTTACACACACACATACACATACATTTTTCTGAGCCATTACAGTTCTTTATCTCTAAATACTTCAGCATGAATTTTTGAAAAAATTACTTTGCTCTATAGGTCTTAACTTCATACATTTACATTGGTATAATGCTTTTATATACTTTACTGTCCATAGTCCAAATTTTGAATTTAATGTAATATGGCCTTTGTAGGGTTTCCCCCTTCCAGTACAGGTTCAATTGAGGGGTCAGGCATTGCATTTAGTTGTCATGTCTCTTGAGCCACCTTAAATCTGGAACATATTCCAGTCTGTCTTTTTTTTTGAAATTTTATTTATCTTTTATTTTATTTTTAATTTATTGACTTTTAGAGAGAGAAAGAGGAGGGGGAGGCAGGAAGCAGTAATACATAGTTGTTTCCTGCATGTGCCTTGACCAGGGAAGCCCAGGGTATTGAACCAGTGACCTCCATGTCCCAGGTCAACACTTTATTCACTGTGCCACCACAGGCCAGGCCAGTCTGTATTTTTTTGACATTGACATTTTTGAAAAATAACTCCTCCACAGATCCACCTTTTTTTTTTTTTTTTTTTTAAGTAGAACACTTCATTTTCTGTTTATTTTCTCATGATTATATTGAATTTATAAACTTTTAGCAGGAATACTGTGTAGACAATGTTGTAATCTTTTCAGACTATTGCACCTGGAGGCACATGATGTCCATCTGTCTTTCATAGGTGACATTAATTTTAATTACCCAGTCAAGGTGGTGCCTGATTTCTCATCCATATAGTTATGTGTTTTCTGTCTTGCAACTAATAAGAAATGTGTGTGAGAGATACCATGTAAATATCCTATTCTTCACCAAAAATTTCCCTTAGTATTAGTATCTATTGATGATAGTTACTTGATCAATCTTTGCCATCAAACTTTCAAAGTGATGATTTTCCAAATAGCATTCTGCCCCCATACATATACCAGTTATCCCTCACAGGCCCACATTGTGACTTTCATGAGCTCTGTGCTCTTTTGCCTTTGCAGTCCCCTTTCTTCATAAATTTTTTTGAATTGTATTTTATGATCTAAGCTGCATTTATTATTATGTTAGTTTTCTTCTGATTTCTTTAAAAAATAAAAATGAAAACATTTTCATGGATCTTTGAAAGTATCATGGGCTTAAAAAATAAATGAATAAAAGTATCATGGGTTTTAGATGCTGTGTCTAATGGCTAAATTGACTCTGGATCCTTAGCATTCTGCTCTAAGCAAGAGAGTTCCCTTCTCCCCATCTCCCTCTCTCCCTCTCTCTCTCTCTCCCTTATATGAACTCATAGATTGCTATTTTTTTCAATAGTTTGTGTGTGTGTGTGTGTGTGTGTGTGTGTGTGTGTGTGTGTGACAGAGACAGATAGAGACAGACAGGAAGAGAGAGAGAGATGAGAAGCATTCGTTGTTGCGGCACCTTAGTTGTTCATTGATTGCTTCCTCATATGTGCCTTGACTGGGGGACTATAGCAGAGCGAGTGACCCCTTGCTCAACCCAGTGACCTTGGGCTCAAGATGGTGAGCCTTGCTCAAACCAGATGAGCTTGCGCTCAAGCTGGCGACCTTGGGGTTTCGAACTTGGGTCCTCTGCATCCCAGTCTGACACTCTATCCACTACACCACCGCCTGGTCAGGCTTTCCAATGGTTTTAAATTCACTCTTTTTACCTAGTTTGGTGCTCCAGTTGTTCCATATTTGGTCAATGGGAAGCCTCTTCAAGCTGGCCCCCATGTCCTTGCAGAATGCTCCCATCATTTTTTAGCATGTATAATCTTTCCTGGTATAATAAGATGTTCCAGGTCCCAAGGCTCCAAGACTCCAATTGTACCTACCTGCCCCAGTCCTGGAGTCAGCCTTTTCTCAAAGGAACCCAGGTTATTTGCTTTTATTTATTTTTTGAGAGAGATGGAAAAGAGAGAGAGAGAGAGAGAAGCATCAGCTTGTAGTTGGTTCACTTTAGTTGTGCATTGATTGCTTCTCCTACTTGCCTTGATTGGGGATGGGACCTCGGGCTCCAGCTGAGCCAGCGACCCCTTGCTCAAGCCAATAACCTTTGGGCTCATGCCAGTGGCCTTGGGCTTCAGGCCAGCAATCTTTGGAATCGTGTTGACAGTTCCATAGCCACTTCACACTCAAGCTGTCAAATCAGTGGTATCAGCATTTTGAGTTGACTCTCTATCTGCTGGGCCACCAGCACCACCACTGCTCAGGTCCAGGTTCTTTTTAGTGGGGAATGATATTAAAAGCCAAGATCTGGGCATTAGGCATACTCATTGCTATTGTGTTATATTTGCTTCTTGGACCTTTAAAAAGCCAGAACTAGGAACATGTATATACATAAGGTGACCAACTTTTCTACAAAAAAAAGGAGGACAAAAATAAATTGAAGAAAACAATATCGTAAATAAATGAAACATTTTATTCATTGCAACAATAATGCACTATAATATGATAAATGCATAATAAAAACATTTGTAATATTTTATATTGTAATTATGCCTACAGGCCTATTAGTTTTTAATAATAACACTGGGAAATAAAATTTTTGTTGCATCCACAAAAACACTTGTTCTTACCTAATTCGAGTGTGCTGATCTCAAGTCTGACATTAGTTTTTCTCTGTAAGCTACAGATTTTTTGCAATTCAAGATTTTAGTTTTCATCTTACTGTAAAACTTTCAACATTTAGTTTAACATAATGAAGTAGAATGTCTTCTTGGGCATCATCTTTGTGAAAATAAAATAATTTATATAATGCAATAAATACACTAATATACTAAAAGATATGATTGCATCAGAATTTGTCTACAATTTTGAAATAGAACATATTAAAACACTTATTTAATCATAAAATTTGCACAAAACTTATTTAAATTCTATTCAGGCAAAAATTTGCGTTTGTAGCTCTTGCGTTTGTGTACTTGTTGAGGACAATCTCGTTTGATGCTCCAGCAGTAGTCTGCTCATCACTAACAACTCCAAGATTTTCGGGAAACTTATCAAGGTGACTGTTAAGGAAGTTTTTTTTTTGTTTGTTTGTTTGTTTTTTTTTTGTAGCAGAGACAGAGAGAGTCAGAGAGGGGGATGGGCAGACAGGAAGGGACAGAGAGATGAGAAACATCAATTCTTCATTACGGCGCCTTAGTTGTTCATTGATTGATTTCTCATATGTGCCTTGACCGGGGGGCTACAGCAGATTGAGTCATCCCTTGCTCGAGCCAACAACCTTGGGCTCAAGCTGGTGAGCCTTGCTCAAACCAGATGAGCCCGCGCTCAAGCTGTCGACCTCAGGATCTCAAACCTGGGTCCTCCACATCCCAGTCCCACGCTCTATCCACTGCGCCACTGCCTGGTCAGGCTAGGGAAGTGAATCTTAACACTCATGTTACATCCAATGTCGCAGAAAGCCAGCAGCATCCTTTGAACCAGAAGTTTATAGTTTTCTGCTTTTTTGTTGCCAAGGAAGTTCTTTGTAACTGCCACAAAAGACTGCCATGTTGCTTTCTCCTCCTTATTCATCTTCCTGGCAAATTCTTCGTCACATATGAGGGTTTGAATTTGAGGTCCATCGGATATACCTGCTTTTATCTTCTCAAAAGACAGGCAGGAAAAGCAGAAATAATATGTTGAAAGCATTCACTTTCTCTATTCAAACCCTGAACAAACTGCTTCATTAAGCCAAGTTTGATGTGAAGTGGGGGAAAAATGATCCTGTCTCTATTCACTACAGGTTCATTCACAATATTTTGCATCCCTACATCCAGAGCTTCACGTTTCAGCCACTCCTTCTGTGTCCAGTGTTTCTCCCGAGCTCGGCTGTCCCACAAACACAGAAAGCAAGGATACTTCGTGAAACCTCTCTGTTGTCCTAGCAGGAAATTTACCATTTTAAGATCCACACAAATGATCCAGTTATGCTCCTCATACTTTAGAAAGTCGAGGACAGTTTTTATGTCATTATAATCTTCTCGCAGATGAGTTGAATAACCAATTGGTACCACTGCATAAACATTACTGTTGTGTAGGAGAACACATTTTAGACTCCGTTTAGAGCTGTCAAGAAATAGCTGCCATTCTGTTGGACTGTAAGTGGTAATGCCTAGCTGGCTGAGAAGACTACTGATATCATGACAGTAAACAAAGTATTTGTCTTCGGAAAAAAAGTCCACAAAAACTTGTTAACGCTTCCTGAAATGGGATACTTTAGTTGACCGGTGAAGTACATTCTTTTCTTGAAGCCTGGAGGCTAATAACTCAGCTGCTTTCTTCGATAGGCCCAAATCTCTTACTAAGTCATTCAATTCGGGTTGGCTAAACTGCTGAGGGGTTAATGACTGCTTGGCATCAGAAGAAGACTCTTCAGATTCCACAACCATCTCCTCATGCATCTTATCAAAATACACTTGATCATCATGTTCACTTTCTTCATCCTTAGAAGAAATAAAACCATTGAAAACTGGAACCAGGAGTGTCTCAGAGTGTGAGATAGGTCATATTGCTGAAGAAATATTTGGATATGCAATCATATGTTGTTTTTTCTTGCCGATGCCCTTTGTATGGATCAGACAGAAATAACAGTCACTGGTGTGGTCCTTAGGTTCATGCCAAACCATGGGAATACCCAAAGGCATTCTGGTATTTGCGTTTTCCATTTGTCCAGTCACAAAGCATTTCTTCACAATTATGACACACAATATGAGAAGCCCAATTCTTGTCTTGATCACCAAGGGGAACTTGAAAATAGGCAATATAAGCATGTGTCACAAATGATGAAACATTGCGCCTTTGATGTTGAAGTGTGTAACAGCCACATATATAACAGAAGGTGTCAGGACTATTCTTACATTTACGCCTACTCGAAGAAGCCATGATTCAATCTTTTTTTTTTATTTTTTTTTATTTAGTAAGTTTTTTTTTTTTTTAATTTTATTTATTCATTTTAGAGAGGAGAGAGAAAGGGAGAGAGAGACTGAGAAGGTGGGGAGGAGCTGGAAGCATCAACTCCCATATGTGCCTTGACCAGGCAAACCCAGGGTTTTGAACTGGCGACCTCAGCATTTCCAGGTCGACGCTTTATCCACTGCGCCACCACAGGTCAGGTGACATGATTCAATCTTAAAACAAAATAAGAGAGTGTTTCTATCAGATAATAATTTTTTACATTTATAAACAACGACATTATGTAAAAGTGATGTTTGTAAAACATTAATTGCCTTGTGGTTATGTTCAATCCAAGAGTCGTTGCCCTTTAACTCCAATTTAAAAACCAATGCATGCTGCCTGACCAGGCGGTGGCGCAGTGGATAGAGCGTCGAACTGGGATGTGGAAGGACCCAGGTTCGAGACCCTGGGTTTGCCAGCTTGAGCACGGGCTCATCTGGCTTGAGCAAAAAGCTCACTAGCATGGACCCAAGGTCACTGGCTCGAGCAGGGGGTTACTCAGTCTGCCGAAGGCCTGCGGTCATGGCACATTTGAGAAAGCAATCAATGAACAACTACGGTGTTGCAGCGAAAAACTGATGATTGATGCTTCTTATCTCTGTTACTGTCTGTCTGTCCCTATCTATCCCTCTATCTGACTCTCTCTCTGTCCCTGTAAAAAAAAATAAAAAAATAAAAACATAATTAAAAACCAATGCATGCCATTAACTGTAACAAAAAAAAATTAAAATTCCATAAAAACTAGAGCATGCATCAAAAAACGGATTTCAAATTTGGAATCAGCAATGCAGAAATATATAGAAACAGTTCTAAAACCTTGTGCAACAGAAAATGAAAAAAAAATTGTTCCCCAGTGTAATTGTAAAAAAAAAGTACTCACTTAATAAAACTAAATATTAAATAAAACTACTAATTTGGAGTGATATTCAGGTGTGTTTATCATTTTCTAATTAAAAACCATCTGATTTATGCAACTATTTAATAAAAATGCATTATTAATAGACATGGTTTGAGGTTAGATTTCCACTTTAAAACTCAAATTTCAGGAGAATACTTTTTTTATAAATAAATTTTTATTAATGTTAATGGGGTGACATCAATAAATCAGGGTACATATATTCAAAGAAAACATGTCCAGATTATCTTGTCATTCAGTTATGTTGCATTCCCATCACCCAAAGTCAGATTGTCCTCTGTCACCCTCTATCTAGTTTTCTTTGTGCCCCTCCCCCTCCCCTTTCCCTCTCCCTCCTTCCCTCCCATACCCCCCCTCCCCCCCACCCCCGGTAACCATCACACTCTTGTCCATGTCTCTTAGTCTCGTTTTTATGTCCCACCAATGTATGGAATCATGTAGTTATTGTTTTTTTCTGATTTACTAATTTCACTCCATATAATGTTATCAAGATCCCACTATTTTGTTGTAAATGATTCGATGTCATCATTTCTTATGGCTGAGTAGTATTCCATAGTGTATATGTGCCACATCTTCTTTATCCAGTCTTCTATTGAAGGGCTTTTTGGGTGTTTACACGTCTTGGCCACTGTGAACAATGCTGCAATGAACATGGGGCTACATGTGTCTTTACGTATCAATGTTTCTGAGTTTTGGGGGTATATACCCAGTAGAGGAATTGCTGGGTCATAAGGTAGTTCTATTTTCAGTTTTTTGAGGAACCACCATACTTTCTTCCATAATGGTTGTACTACTTTACATTCCCACCAACAGTGAATGAGGGTTCCTTTTTCTCAGGAGAATACTTGTAAATAAAATTATGTGTTTTTGGAAATTATTAAATAGATAATAAATTAATAAAACGTGAATTGTTCTTACCTATGATTGAATATTCACTGAGAAAGAAATAATCATGAGTCTACAATGTCGTATGTGCCGTGTCATGTTTCAGTAAGAAGTACACAAAGCCATTTGTGTGCTCAGTATATCGTGTGCTCTCTCAAGGTCTCCCATGCAGAGCACATACGTCTCATAATCGCGTCTCACCACACTGTACTGATCCTTGACGAATCATCATGTCAAATACAAATACGTCACATCACATGTAATGGATCGACTCTGCATCGATAGAAAATGGACATTTACAGATTAGTCTTCCAATATGAAAAAGAAGGACATGTAGGAGGACACTTTTCTAGGGAGGACGGAACTTACAAAAGAAGGACTGTCCTCCCTAAAGGAGGACGATTGGTCACCTTCATATACACATACATATACACATATACTTGGGCACATACATGAACATATATATAAACATAGATATTCATATTTTAGAAACCATGAATGCACAACAGTTTCTCTAATTCCCATCCACCTTTACAGGATACTTTCTTGGCTTCCCCCATTCCATACTTACATGTCTCTTCTTCCACTTTGAGAACCTTGGCTCCCAATAATGCAACACATTTACTCATTTGATCAATCTTAGATTACATCTAAAATACTTTTGGAATTGCTTTGCCCATATCACAATTAAAACTTTGTTAATGAGTTCAGGACTTGTTCACACTCTACTCTTTCCCTGCCATCCAAAGCTGAGGATATATTGTGTCTATAAGTTTGCTGGATTACTTTCTTTTTTAAATCTCTGATTCATAGAGTAAATTCTTGTGTATGGTGTGAAGAATGACTAATTTTTCTTTTCCAAATGGCTCTAATAGTAAAGAAAAAAAGACACCTAGAGGGTAATTCTCTGAAATGTTAATAATAATTGGTTGGAGGATAGGTGATTTTGTTTTTTGTATGTTTTCCTTGAAAAATATAGCTGAGCTTTCCAGCCAGAGCCATTTTTGCCTTTAGAAATCCTACTTCATCAGCACCTCCTTTGTGATATGTTTAACAGAATTAATTCATCCTCCTTGTCAGTACCTCTGTGCCTTATATGTATTTTTGTTGCTGTATTTTTCATACTGCTTTGCATTTATGTGTTTACAGCTATGTTTCCTCTACCAGCCTGTTGCTTCTTGAGGGTAGAACCATATTCTCAGTAAATATTTTCTTAACTGACCTGGTAGAGATAGAGAAAAAACATGCAGGGCTGTCTGGGGGTATCAGCCTGGTGGGACATGCTGAAAGAATTGGTGGTATACTAAATTATTGTGGTTCTCTGAGGAAAGAATTCCTGAGAAGTCTCTTCCTACCCTGTGAAAGTTTAAAAAAAAAAAAAAAATTAATTGGCCCTGGCTGGTTGGCTCAGCGGTAGAGCGTCGGCCTAGCGTGCGGAGGAGCCGGGTTCAATTCCCGGCCAGGGCACACAGGAGAAGCGCCCATTTGCTTCTCCACCCCTCCGCCGCACTTTCCTCTCTGTCTCTCTCTTCCCCTCCCGCAGCCAAGGCTCCATTGGAGCAAAGATGGCCCGGGCGCTGGGGATGGCTCTGTGGCCTCTACCTCAGGCGCTAGAGTGGCTCCGGTCGCAACATGGCGACCCCCAGGATGGGCAGAGCATCGCCCCCTGGTGGACAGAGTGTCGCCCCATGGTGGGCGTGCCGGGTGGATCCCAGTTGGGCACATGCGGGGGTCTGTCTGACTGTCTCTCCCCGTTTCCAGCTTCAGAAAAATGAAAAAAAAAAAAAAATAATAATTAATTTTTTTTTACAGAGACAGAGTCAGAGAGAGGGATAGACAGGGACAGACAGGAACGGAGAGATGAGAAGCATCAATCATTAGTTTTTCGTTGCGCATTGCGACACCTTAGTTGTTCATTGATTGCTTTCTCATATGTGCCTTGACCATGGGCCTAACAGCAGACTGAGTAACCTCTTGCTTGAGCCAGCAACCTTGGGTCCAAGCTGGTGAGCTTTGCTCAAACCAGATGAGCTCGTGCTCAAGCTGGCGACCTCGGGGTCTCGAACCTGGGTCTTCCGCATCCCAGTCTGACACTCCGTCCACTGCGCCACCGCCTGGTCAGGCCCTGTGAAAGTTCTTATGGGAGAAAGTATGGTCCTTGCTGAACCCAGAATTATTCTTATGAAATGTTTTTTATTTATTTTTATTTATTCATTTTAGAGAAGAGAGGGAGAGACAGAGAGAGAGAGGAGGGAGGAGCTGGAAGCATCAACTCCCATATGTGCCTTGACCAGGCAAGCCCAGGGTTTTGAACCAGCGACCTCAGCATTTCCAGGTCAACGCTTTATCCACTGCGCCACCATAGGTCAGGCGTGAAATGTTTTCATCATATAAACAACAATAAAGGGAATTTAAGCAAGAAAACATAACCCACAATGTCAATATCAAAAGTCTTCAATGGTTTTCAATTTTCTGTTCCTGGAGTTATTAACCCTGAACTGTCTGTCGGCTTGCTTCTATAAATAAAATGCTTTTCTGTTTCCTGTGTTTTGATTTTACACACCCACCCTCTTGGTTTTAGGTTTTGGTTTTTTCATTTGTTTGTTTTTACAGAGACAGAGAGAGAGTCAGAGAGAGGGATAGAAAAGGACAGACAGACAGGAACGGAGAGAGATAAGAAGCATCGATCATTAGTTTTTTTGTTGTGACACCTTAGTTGTTCATTGATTGCTTTCTCATATGTGTCTTGACCGTGGGGCTACAGCAGACCCAGTAACCCTTTGCTCAAGCCAGGGACCTTGGGTCCAAGCTGGTGAGCTTTGCTCAAACCAGATGAGCCCGCGCTCAAGCTGGCAACCTCGGGTTCTCGAACCTGGGTCCTCCGCATTCCAGTCCGACGCTCTATCTACTGCACCACCATGCCACTGCCTGGTCAGACTGGTTTTAGGTTTTAAACACCTTGTGGAAAGGGATCACTCATACATTTTTGTATCATCTCTACTACTAAAATTAAGCTCAAAGCAAGCATTCAGATACTTGACTGGTATTCTTCAAGCTACCAAGGTATTTTCAAGGCCTATTATATTTCAGATATTATATTAGGCTCCCAGTACACAAAATTGAGTAAAGTGTGGTATCTGCCTTTATGAAAAGTTGTAATCTAGCAGAGCCATAGCTAAAGTACTATGTATTTGGTATGGAGAAGCTATTTATAAAGAATGATGTGAATTGCCTAGGAAATATTATACATTACTATCCATATACAGTTACTGAATAGAACTAAAGTTTAGGAATGCTTTTATTATAATTACTATTTTTATTTAGCATTTATTCATACAATACATGTTATTGACTACCTACTATGTGACAGCCACTCTTCTAGCTTCTGGGAAAAACAATATTAAAGCCAACAAGGTCTCTTTCACATGAAACTTGCATTCTAGTGAGGAGAAACACAAACAAGAAAACAAATGTATAAGCAAACTATTATCAATGTGTGAGAATTGCTTTAATGAAATTAATGTGAAAAAGTTTGATTGAGGGCTACTCCTTAGATGGGTAATGATATAATATCTCTCTGAGAAAGTGACATCCAAACTGATAGCTAAATGACAAGAAGGATCCAGTCATGCAAAGATCTGGGGGAAAGTGTTCTTGGTATAGAGAATAACAAATGCAGAAGGCCTGAGGCCAAGGCAAGCGTGGTGTGTTTAAGGAACAGCAAATAGGTATATGCAGTTGGAACTGAACTAAACTACTAATAAAGGAACAGGAAAAGTAGGCAGATGCCAGGTAATATAAGATCTTATAGGTCAGGGTAAGAAAGATTTTATTCTAAATACAATGGAAAATATTGAAGAATTTTGAGCAGGGAGATGACATGTGATCTATATTTTAAAAAAGTTCTTTTGTAGAAAATGTGAGTGCTTAAAAGATGGTTGTGCTAGTCCATGGAAAAGATGATGGTGACTTATCTAAGTGATAACAGCAGGTGGTAACAGTGGAGACAGGAAGAAGTGTGGGGATTTACAATATATATTGCAGGTAGCATTGACAAGACTTGGATGAGATGTGCATGGTAAGGGAAAGTGTAGATTCAATGTCTTATAGGATTTTGGTGTAAGCAACTAGTTAGAAGGCAGTGCAGTTTACCAAAATGATGAAGAATATTTTGGAGGTGGAGTTGGAAATCAAAGTTGTATTGTGATAATGTTAAATTTTGAGATGCCTGTTAGAGTTCCAAGTGGAGATGTCAACTAGGCAATAGGATATGTGATTCTGGAATTCAGAGAGGAGGTAGGTATAGATATGTGGGAGTCATGAGCTCTTAGATATATTTAAAGCAATGAGATAACATAGGGAGCAAGGGTTGATGGAGAAAAGACGAGGTTTCTGTACTGATTCTGGGGAGTACCAACAATCTGAGGTTGATTAGAGGAGCACAAGCCAGCAGAGAAGACTTTAAATGAATGACCAGTGAGATAGGGTAAAGATCAGCAGTGTGAGGTATAACAAAAACCAAAAGAAGAAAATGTTTCAAGAAGCTGTTATGAATACTGCTGAGAGATGTAGGAAGATGAGGAAAGGGATCATTGGAAGTCATTGGTGACCTTGACTAGAGCTGTTTAAATGAAATTGTGCCGATGAAAACCCAGTGGGAATGGATTGAGACAATAGCAGATGAGAAAGTGGAGATAGAGCTCATAGACAACTGATTCAGGAAGCTTTGTTATGAATGAGAATAAGAAAGTGGGACAATGGGTGAAGGGGATATGGGGTCAAAGAAGTTCTTTATACATTAAAAAATTTTTTATTGATTGATTTTTAGAGAGAGAAACATTGATTTGTGTTCCATTTATTTATGCATCCATTGGTTTATTCTTGTATGTGCCCTGACCAGGGATCAAACCTGAAACCTTGATATATTGGGATGACACTCTAACCAACTAAGCTACCCAGCCAAGACCAAAGAAGTTTTTTTTTTAAATGGATGATATTAAGGCACATTTATCTACTGATAGGTGTGTCAATAAACAGGGACATTGATGATATAGCAGAAAGAAAAGATAAATGAGTGAGTCCTTGAAAAGGTAAGAAAGAATGGGATCTAGAACACTCTTGGAAGTATTGGCTTTTTATAAGAATAGGAACAGCCCTTCCAGTGTAGCAGAGAAGAGTGTGAGTACAGGCATGGGACAGTGGGCACATTGGTGGTGGAAAGAAGAGGTAATGACTGTCAGGTGTTTTCTTTCTTCTACCACAGCGGGTTGAGTTCATCAAAACAAAATCTATGCCTAACATTAGGTATAAAGTGCATAAAGGAAGTAAGTTATGAAGTCTCTAAAATAGAGTCTTACCTAAGATACTCTTTTGTTTCTATTGTGGCTTAACAAACTACTTCCAAACTTAGTTGCTTAAAACAACAATTTAACCTGACCCGTGATAGATAAACACAGTGGATAAAACATCAAACTGGAACGCTGAAGTCGCCAGTTCAAAACTCAGGGCTTGCCCAGTCAAGGCACATACAAGAAGCAACTCCTTGGAGTTGATGCTTCTCTCTATTTCCCCTCCTTTTCTCTCTCATCTCTCTCTAAAATCAATAAATAAAATCTTTAAAATATAAGTAAAACAACTTATTATTTTCCATTCTGTGGATTGCCTGATTCTTCTGCTTCAAATGCTATTGGCTGAGGTGCCAAGAATAATGGAATGTCCAAAATGGGCTCACCCTGATGGCTGGCAGATGGCACTGGCTGCTCGCTGGAAACTCAGCTGGGCCGTCAGCCAGGGGCTTTGCCTTTCCTCCATGTGGGTCTTTCCACACAGATGCTCAAGCTTCCCCACAGCATGGGGATCTCAAGGGAGAACTTCTTCCATATTGGATGAAAGCTGAGATGTTTGGAGGGAATTCAGTATTAGGATAGTTACACATTTTTTGGGACCAAATTTTACAGTTTACCCATACAGTCTCTGGGAAACCATATCCGTATTTTGTCTTGCTAATTAAAACTGTATGATAAGAATTCTTAACATTAACAACAGCTCTGATTTCTCTTAGACCTAGAAAATAAGCAGAGCTTCATTTCTCCTTTAGTGACTTGAATTTCTTTTTTCCAGGTAGAAAACTGCCACCTGTTACCAAGACTGCTCTTATTTTTCTGTGCATGTGGAAGATTTACCCTGAGTGCAAAAATTTAAAGTCCCATTCCCTCCTCCTCCATATTAGTTATAACATTTTGTGATGCACTGTCAAATACAAAAAATAAAAATAAAGCATTGAAAGAATGATTGCACACAGGGGAAATGAAGAGCTCTTACTTCTGACTCCATGAATATAAACACAGTCAATATGAAATTATACTCAAAGGTTTGTGTTCCTGAGAGAATGGAGAAAAGAAAACCTGAAAAGTGCTGTGTTCATGAGTAAAAAACTGGAGTCAGTAAAATAGGAAAGATACATATACAAATGAAATACTGATAGATACAAAAAAAAAAGGCACCTCCTGGGGAAAAGCCACATGGCCCATACTGATACACCTATCATTTTTTATTTCAAAAATGTTGAATTGTAAGCATTATAATTCCTTTTAAGGGACTTCTGTTTCCCCCTGGACTTACATCACAAAATTGCAAAGTAAAATATACCTGAGCCTGGAATAAAGTTCCACTGGAAAATATCATTTTGGTGAGGAAGTAGTTTTAGGGGAAGCAGCCCATGCAATATTGTAAACATTGTACCATATTTGTATCATATGTCTGCTAGAAATTATAGTTCCTATTTGGAAAACTTTCTATTTGCCATGGCATATATATATATATATATATATATATATATATATATATATATATATCTTAGATTTACTTTATTCATTTCCAGAGAGATAGGAGAGAGAGAGAGTGAGAGAGAGAGAGAGAGAGAGAGAAAGGAGGAATGAGCAGGAAGCATCAACTCCCATATGTTCCCTGACCAGGCAAGCCCAGGGCCTCGAACCAGGGACCTCAGCCTTCCAGGTCGATGCTTTATCCACTGCGCCACCACAGGTCAGGCTGGCTTCTGTCTTTTATTGCACTTTCCCTACTGTCACTCACAACCTCCCTTTCTAGACTATGGAAATTTCCTTTATATTTGTGGTTCTCAATGATTCCTATAATGATGAGAATCATCCATATTTTCACTATTTAATACAGCAGTCTCTAGTCATATATGGTAAGTGAGCACATGAAATGTGGCTAGTGCAAATGAAAAACAGGATTTTAAACTTTATTTCATTTTAGGCCCTGGCTGAGTAGCTCAGCTGTTTAGAGCACTGTCCCAATATGTCAAGGTTGCCGGTTTGTTTCTCCATAAGGGCACATACAAAACTCAACCAATAAATGCATAAGTGGGTGGAACAGCAAATCTCTCTCTCTCTCCCCCTTTCCTCTTTCTAAAACAATCAATCAGTAAAAAAAGTTTATATTTTATTTAGTTTTAATTGCTTACAATTAAAATGTAAATAGCCACATATGAATAGCGGTTACCATACTGGACAGTGCAGCCTAGTGTCTCATTTGTAGCTCACATAAGTCTGCTTACCTCCTTTTATCTAGAATTTTAAAATGCTAGCTTCGAAATCCTAATTCACTGATGGGCATTGCCCTATCATACAGTACTTATTTGTAGTAATTTGATTAATGTCTGTATCCCTAATTGGATCATGACTCCTTAGGACCAAGGGCTGTGTTTGTATTTTTCTCTCTTTTATATTATGCCCAGCACCTAGTTCAGTATCTGAAACATAATAGGTACTAAATTAATATATAAGTACATGAATGAATTTAAAAGTGTCCTTAGCCTGACCAGGCGGTGGCGCAGTGGATAGAGCGTCGGACTGGGATGCAGAGGACCCAGGTTCGAGACCCTGAGGTCGCCAGCTTGAGCGCGGGTTCATCTGGTTTGAGCAAAAGCCCACCAGCTTGAACCCAAGGTCGCTGGCTCCAGCAAAGGGTTACTCGGTCTGCTGAAGGCTCGTGGTCAAGGCACATATGAGAAAGCAATCAATGAACAACTAAGGTGTTGCAATGCGCAATGAAAAACTGATTGATGCTTCTTATCTCTCCGTTCTTGTCTGTCTATCCCTGTCTATCCCTCTCTCTGACTCGCTCTCTGTCTCTGTAAAAAAGAGAGAGAAAAAATAAGTGTCCTTATACTTTTGGTATAAATGCAGACTTCACTATCTCTCTCTCTCTTTCTGGTGTATGTGTGTGTGAGAGAGAGAAAAATCTAAAGATATGGAGAGGGGACCCTGGCTGAGTAGCTCAGTGGGTTAGTGTCATCGTAATATGCCAAGGTTGCAGGTTTTTAAAATTTTTGGTTGATTTTTAAAACGATTATTATTTTATTTATTGATTTGAGAAAGGATAGAGAGAGAGAGAGAGAGGGAAGAGAGGAACAACTCAGCAGTTGCTTCTGGTATGTGCCTTGATGTGGTTTCGAACTGGTGACCTCAACATTCCAGGTTGATGCTTGATCCACTGCGCCTCCAGAGGTCAGGCCAAGGTTGCAGGTTTGATCCCTGGCCAGGACACATACATAATCAGCCAATGAATGCATCAAGAAGTGGAACAACAAATTGATGTTTCTTTCTCTCTCCCTCTCAAATCAATAAATAAATTAAAAAAAAATTTAAATAAGGATGTGGAGAGGAAATCAAGACCAGGCTATTAAAGAGAAATCAAATTGGCTGCAGAATACTTTGGAATCAGAGCATAAGACTTCTTAAACATTTACTATATGCTAGACCAGGGGTCCCCAAACTACGGCCCGCGGGCCACATGCGGCCCCCTGAGGCCATTTATCCGGCCCCCGCTGCACCTCCGATAGGGGCACCTCTTTCATTGGTGGTCAGCGAGAGGAGCACAGGATCCATCCTCATCCTGTGCTCCGGGAGTACTGTATGTGGCGGCGCCACAAAGCGCAGCATGGCTCACATACAGTACTACTTCCGGTGACGTGGGATGCACGCATCAGGGCTCCGGAAGCGCATCATATCACTTGTTAAGGATAGCAGTGACAAATATGGAACCGGACATTGACCATCTCATTAGCCAAAAGCAGGCCCATAGTTCCCATTGAAATACTGGTCAGTTTGTTGATTTAAATTTACTTGTTCTTTATTTTAAATATTGTATTTGTTCCCATTTTTTTTTTTTACTTTAAAATAAGATATGTGCAGTGTGCGTAGGGATTTGTTCATAGTTTTTTTTATAGTCCAGCCCTCCAATGGTCTGAGGGACAGTGAACTGGCCCCCTGAGTAAAAAGTTTGGGGACCCCTGTGCTAGACAGTATCTTAAGTACTTTAGGTAAATATCTCATGTACTCCTTACAAGATGACCCTATGGAATAAGTACTATTATTATTATCATTTTACAGATGGTGTGGAGGACAAGAGGAGCAACTTACCCAAGATTGTACAGCTAGTACCTAGTAGAGCAAGCATTAAATCCACGCAACGCAACTTCAGAGCCTACCTTCTTAAACACGCTGCTGTGTTGCTTTTTTGTTTGATTGTGTTCATATGATGACAGACACCTAGGGACCTCAAATGTCTGCATTAGGCTTTTGTCTAAATTTAAGTTTCAGTAAGCCAGTGTACCCTGGATATTTAGGCCTTTTTCCAATGGTGCAGCTATGGGAGGTGGGAGAAGTGGGACCCGATAATAGACTATAAAAATTAACACAGGGTTCCTTTCCCCCAAAAGTCACACAAATATTTTTACCTCTAGGATTTAAAAAACATTTTTAAAAAATTTATTTTAGAGAGAGAACAGAAAGGAAAGGGAGAAAGGAAAAATAAATAGAGAAACATCAATTTGTTGTTCCACTTATCCATGCATTCACTGGTTGATTCTTGTCTGTGGATCGAACACCACCATGGTGCAACCTTGGCGCATCTGGACAATGCTCCAACCAACTGAGCTACCTTGCCAGTGCTAGGAATTTGTTTTCTTTTTCTTTTTGCTTTTTACATAATAAGGGGAAAATAAAACCTTTTCTTTAATAAACAAAATACAAAATAATCAACCCCCCTCCTCCAAATCTCTGGTGTATTAAAAAAATGAATGAAAACGAAGAGTTACTATAGTCACTGTGAATTAGCTAGTTTTTATAGCTTTCCCTCTCCGCTCCCCTCATCTTGTGTCACATGTTTAAAGCTCCATCAATATTCCATAGTTGATATTCCTGTTTAGTTGCTTCTCTGATTATTTTTATGGATATCCTATTTTTCTGTGTTAGTTACACTCTGCTTGCCTACCCCCCATCCCATCCATAACCCCATATTCATTCTCCACCCTTTCTGCTCTGAACCTAAAGCACTGACCAATATGGGTTACATCACCAGAGTCCCCTCACCTTCTGACCTCTAATAGGTTCAGCGGAAGCTTGGCACAAGGTTAGAAGGAAGAGCTGGAAGAAAGAGAGATTGGTGTATTTCTTCTCCCTTTCCCCCTACTTTGGTGCCCGGTTCTCACAGTAGCTGCCTAACAGCCTACACGGCCCAGCACTCACTGGGATCTATAACACTGTCTTTGCCTTGTCCTTTCATGTCGAGGGACTGAAGGTATGACAAACTCTTGTTAGTCCCTGGGTGCCTCTACATACCTGTTGTAGCCTTGAACTCTGTCCACATCTTTGTAAATAGTCCTTTTAATAAATTATTCAGTAAATTGTTTTAGGTAGGCCCCTGCCTTGATATATTTCCCCTCTAGCAGTTTCTTAAAGCAATTTCTTAATGGCAAGGAAGACGCCTAGACCTCCAACTAGGTATAAAATTAAATAGGCCTCAGGTAAATTGTCCCACAAATTGGATCGGGAGATTTTATCACTCTGTTTCTAACACTATTCAGGGGATAGAGACTCTGTATGTGACAGACACGTGTCCCTATTATGTGTATGAGATAGTTCACCGGGCTTTTTTTACAGCCTGAATGAAATGACCTCAAGGTTATTCATTCCCTTTGACTTAAGCTCTGATCATTAAGCAATCTTGTGATTACTTAATTGGTTTCCTAGGTAACTTGATCCAAAGAAAGGGATACTTTGGAGGGTGGACACCAACATTCCAGACTTTGAGAAAGTACAGACTTCTCTTCTATTAATTGAATTGGTATTTTTTTAAAAAGAAAAGAAAAAGAGTACAGTTTCCCATCTTTCCCCTTTCACATGCATACTACCTTTTTTTCCTTTCTGGCTTGCATTTCTAATACGTACTGTTTTTTTGTACTGTGCAAATATTTCAGTTTTATTAAATTTTACTGGACATACCTGACCAGGCAGTGGCACAATGGATAGAGCATCGAACTGGGATGAGGAAGGACCCAGGTTCAAGACCCCAAGGTTGCCAGCTTGAGCACAGACTCATCTGGCTTGCGCAAAAAAGCTCACCAGCTTGGACCCAAGATCACTGGCTCGAGCAAGGGGTTACTCAGTTTGCTGAAGGCCCAAGGTCAAGGCATATACGAGAAAGCAATCAATGAACAACTAAGGTGTCGCAACGAAAAACTGATGATTGATGCTTCTCATCTCTCTCAGTTCCTATCTGTCTGTCCCTATCTATCTGCCCCCCTCTCTCTTTGTTCCTGTAAAAAAAATTTTTTTTTTACAGGACAGTTATTTAGATAATGTATTATACCAGATATTGATCAAAATCTTACCATTTGTATTTTTTAATGCACATTACTATTTATTTTATAGAACTAACAACCCCCTTTTTTATTTATATATTTCTTATGACTTCTTTTTTCATATGGTTTCAGGCCTGTGTTCATATGGAGATTCCTCTTACCCTATAAATTTATCTGTATTTCTACTCTGATATTGTATCCATTCTCTGTCTTCCTTCCTGTTATAATAGAAGAATCACTTTTCCTGCCAAAGAGCAGCCCTTCTCTCTGTGCTCTTGTGCCCCTTCTCTCTTGTCTTTTGAAGGGCTTCACTCTTCATTTATCCCCTTTCTCCCATAATACTTTCTTCCTCCTCATCAGAACATTCCCATTAGTAAACAAGCAGGCTCTAGCATCTCCAGTTTGGGTAAAAACTTTCCCTTGACTTCACATCCACCTCTGACTAGTATTTCATTTCTCTACTTGTCAGCACAGCAAAACTTTTTGGAAAGGTTGTTTATACTGGCTGTCACCACTTCCTTACCTTACATTGACTCCATTCTGAATTCCTTCCAGGAAGCCATCACGCCACTGAAACAGCTTCAGTCAAGATCATTGGTGCCCTACACGTTGCTGAATTCTATAGTTCTTTCTCATCTTAGCCACTTAGAAACATTGGACAGTCTCTTTTTAAAATGCTTTCTTCTCCCTATGTGTATTTATGAACCAATGTTATCCCATTAAATTTAATTTCTAAATAAATAAAATGCTTTCTTCTCTTGTTTTCCATGATACCATTCTCTCAGCCTCCTTTCCTGACTCCTCCTCCTCTGTTCAACCTTTAAATGTTGGGTGGCCCCAGGGTTAAGTTTTAGATTTGCACCATGCTTGTGTGGCTATTGAGCACTTGAAATGTGGCTAGTCTAAAATGAGATATGCTGTAAATGTAAAATACACTCTGCATTTCAAAGACAGTATAAAAAAAGAATATAAAATATCTCATTGATAATTTTGTATAATTACATATTGAAATAATATATTAGGTATATTGGGTTTTTTAATTTTATTCCATCTGTTGCTTTTTACCTTTTTGATATGGCTACTAGAAAATTCAAAATTACACATGTGGCTCACATATATTTCTGTTGGACAGTGGCTCACATATATTTTTAGACAGTGCCATCTAGGTCCTGTTCCTTATCAACTTTCTTTTATCATCTTCTTATCTAGTTTCATAGCATTAAATACCATCTATATGTTGACTCCCAAATTTAGATCTCTAACTCTGACCTGTCCTTTGAAGTCTCGACTTACATATCCAGCTGGTTCTTAAATTTCCATTTTAATGTCCAACAGGTATCTCAGTATTAACATGTCAGAAATGGAATTTCCTGTTTCCCCTAGCCTCATTACTTGTTACGTTTCCCATCTCAATCAGTGGTGTCATCATCTGTCCAGTTGCTCAAATCAAAAACTGAGTCATCCTTGATTGCTCTGCTTTCTTTACTTACTTGATCTAATTTTTTTTTTTTGGTATTTTTCTGAAGATGGAAACGGGAAGAGACAGTCAGACAGACTCCCACATGCGCCCGACCGGGATCCACCCGGCACGCCCACCAGGGGCCACGCTCAGCCCACCAGGGGGCGATGCTCTGCCCCTCTGGGGCGTCGCTCTGCCATGACCAGAGCCACTCTAGTGTCTGGGGCAGAGGCCAAGGAGCCATCCCCAGCACCCGGGCCATCTTTGCTCCAATGGGGCCTTGGCTGTGGGAGGGGAAGAGAGAGACAGAGAGGAAGGAGGGGGGGTGGAGAAGCAAATGGGCGCTTCTCCTGTGTGCCCTGGCCGGGAATCGAACCCGGGTCCCCCACATGCCAGGCCGATGCTCTACCACTGAGCCAACCAGCCAGGGCCCTACTTGATCTAATCTTGGTTGGTTGGTTCCACCTTCAAGTTTTACTCTGAATTCCACCCATTTTTCTTTTTCTCCAGTGCCACCACCCCAGTAAGCCACTGTCACCTCTTACCCAGACTACTATAAGAACTTCCTGGAGAGTGACGTCATGGAAATAGCGCCATGAGCAGCACGTCTGACAGATCTCCCAAAATTTCAACAAATTTATCAACTAGAAACAGAAAAATCTATCCTTGGAGCATCCGGGAGCTCCACACACACTGAAGGCGAAAAGGCTGCTTTCACTTGGAACTGAGAGTCGGGAGGGAGCTGAGGGTGTGGAGGAAGCTAACTGCAGCACGGACGTTCGTTCAAGCCGAGGAGAGAGTGTGCCTGTGTGCTATCAACAAGACCACCCTCACATGCCATTAAGAAAAAAGAAATCGAATATCATGGATACAAAAGATAAAGAAGTAACACAGATAGATGTGGAAAAATCTATGGAGAAAAAATTTAATATATTGGAAACCTTGGAGCTAAATGACAGAGAATTTAAAATAGAAATCCTAAAAATACTCAGAGATATACAAGAAAACACAGAAAGGCAATTTAGGGAGCTTAGAAAACAACTCAACGATCACAAAGAATATATTACCAAGGAAATTGAAACTATAAAAACAAATCAAACAGAAATGAAAAACTCAATTCATGAGCTGAAAAACGAGTTAACAAGCTTAGCTAATAGAACAGGCCAGATAGAAGGTAGGATTAGTGAAATAGAAGAGAAGCAACTTGAGGCACAACAGAGAGAAGAAGAAAGAGACTCAAAAATTAAAAAAAACGAGAAAGCCCTACAGGAATTGTCTGATTCCATCAAAAAGAATAACATAAGAATAATAGGTATATCAGAGGGAGAAGAGAGAGAAAATGGAATTGAGAATATACTCAAACAAATAATAGACGAGAACTTCCCAAGCCTGTGGAAAGAACTAAAGCCTCAAATTCAAGAAGCAAACAGAACACCGAGTTTTCTTAACCACAACAAACCTACTCCAAGGCACATCATAATGAAGATGGCACAAACCAATGACAAAGAAAAAATTCTCAAGGCAGCCAGGGAAAAGAAGAATACAACATATAAAGGAAGGCCTATTAGATTATCATCAGATTTCTCAGCAGAAACTCTACAAGCTAGAAGAGAGTGGACCCCAATATTTAAAGCCTTAAAAGAGAGGAACTTTCAGCCAAGAATACTATACCCATCAAAGCTATCCTTCAAGTACGAAGGAGATATAAAAACATTCACAAATACAGAAAAGATGAGGGAATTTATCATCAGAAAGCCCCCACTCCAGAAAATACTAAAGGGGGTTTTCCAACCAGATTCAAAGAACAAAACAAAACAAAACCACAAGTAACAGCTCCACCAAGAACACAATAAAACCAAATTTATACTGTGACAACAAAAGAAAAAAAAAGGGGGGGAGAGGATGGAGATTAACAGTAGCAAAGGATGATGAAGCGCAGAAATACACATAAGATAGGGTACTACAATAAATATGGTAGGTACCCTTTTCATTACTTAATGGTTACCACCCTTGAAAAAACCACCACAGAAACACATGACTTAAAAAAGGTAGCAACAGAGGAAAGAAGTATGGAATACAAACAAACAAAAACAAATGATAGAAAAACAAAAGAGAAGAATCAAACAAGATATAAAACTAACAGAAAGCGCCTGACCAGGTGGTGGCGCAGTGGATAGAGCATCAGACTGGGATGCGGAAGGACCCAGGTTCGAGACCCCGAGGTCGCCAGCTTGAGCGCGGGCTCATCTGGCTTGAGCAAAGAGCTCACCAGCTTAGACCCAAGGTCGCTGGCTCCAGCAGGGGGTTACTCGGTCTGCTGAAGGCCTGCGGTCAAGGCACATGTGAGAAAACAATCAATGAACAACTAAGAAGTCGCAACGCGCAATGAGAAACTGATGATTGATGCTTCTCATCTCTCTCCGTTCCTGTCTGTCTGTTCCTGTCTATTTCTGCCTCTGTAAAAAAAAAAAAAATGCATGACACTTAAAAAAAAAAACCTAACAGAAAGCAATTTATAAAATGGCAATAGGGAACCCACAAGTGTCAATAATGACACTAAATGTAAATGGATTAAACTTACCAATAAGAAGACACAGAGTAGCAGAATGAATTAAAAAAGAAAATCCAACTATATGCTGCCTACAAGAAACACATCTAAGCAACAAGGATAAAGACAAATTCAAAGTAAAAGGCTGGAAAACAATACTCCAAGCAAATAACATAAAAAAAAAAGCAGGTGTAGCAATACTCATATCTAATAATGCTGCCTACAAGACAGAAAAAGTACTCAGAGACAAAAATGGTCATTTCATAATGATTAAGGGGACACTGAATCAAGAAGACATAACAATCCTTAATATATATGCACCAAACCAAGGAGCACCAAAATATATAAGACAGCTACTTACTGACCTAAAAACAAAAACTGACAAAAATACAATCATACTTGGAGACCTCAATACACCGCTGACGGCTCTAGATCGGTCATCCAAACAGAGAATCAATAAAGATATATTGGCCTTAAACGAAACACTACAGTACCTGGATATGATAGACATCTACAGGATACTTCATCCCAAAGCGACAGAGTATATATTTTTCTCTAGTATACATGGAACATTCTCAAGAATTGACCATATGTTGGGCCACAAAGACAACATCAGCAAATTCAGAAAAATTGAAATTGTACCAAGCATATTTTCTGATCATAAAGCCTTGAAACTAGAATTCAACTGCAAAAAAAGAGGGAAAAACCCACAAAAATGTGGAAACTAAACATATATATATATTTTTGTATTTTTCTGAAGCTGGAAACGGGGAGAGACAGTCAGACAGACTCCCGCATGCGCCCGACCGGGATCCACCCGGCACGCCCACCAGGGGCGATGCTCTGCCCACCAGGGGGCGATGCTCTGCCCCTCCGGGGCATCACTCTGCCACGACCAGAGCCACTCTAGCACCTGGGGCAGAGGCAAAGGAGCCATCCCCAGCGCCCGGGCCATCTTTGCTCCAATGGAGCCTTGGCTGCGGGAGGGGAAGAGAGAGACAGAGAGGAAGGAGGGGGGGTGGAGAAGCAAATGGGCGCTTCTCCTGTGTGCCCTGGCCAGGAATTGAACCCGGGTCCCTCGCACGCCAGGCTGACGCTCTACTGCTGAGCCAACCAGCCAGGGCCAACAACATACTTTTAAAAAATGAATGGATCAAAGAAGAAATAAGTGCAGAGATCAAAAGATATATACAGGGACACTACTCTTTTATGGATTCTTGCTGTATTGGCCAAGAGTTTGCTTAAAGGCTTTTAATCACTGTAAAAAAAAATAGAAGACTGGATGAAGAAGATGGGGCACATATACACCATGGTATACTATTCAGCTAGAAGAAATGATGACATCAGATCACTTACAGCAGAATGGTGGAATCTTGATAACATTATGCGGAGTGAAATAAGTGAATCAGAAAAAAACAAGAACTGCAGGATTCCATACATTGGTGGGACATAAAAATGAGACTAAGAGACATGGACAGGAGTGTGGTGGTTACGGGGGGTGGGGGGAGGGAAGGAGGGAGAGGGGGAGGGGGAGGGGTACAAAGAAAACTGGATAGAGGGTGACGGAGGACGATCTCTCTTTGGGTGATGGGTATGCAACAGAACTAAATGACAAGATAACCTGGAAATGTTTTCTTTGAATATATGTACCCTGATTTATTGATGTCACCCCATTAAAATAAAAATTTATTTATAAAAAAAAAAGATATATACAGGCCCTGACCGGTTGACTCATTGGTAGAGCGTCGGCCTGGCATGCAGAAGTCCCGGGTTCAATTCCCGGCCAGGGCACACAGGAGAAGTGCCCATCTGCTTCTCCACGTCCCCCTCCTTCCTCTCTGTCTCTCTCTTCCTCTCCCGCAGCCGAGGCTCCACTGGAGCAAAGATGGCCCAGGCGCTGGGGATGGCTCCTCGGCCTCTGCCCCAGGCACTAGAGTGGCTCTGGTCGCGGCAGAGCGATGCCCCGGAGGGGCAGAGCATCGCCCCCTGGTGGGCAGAGCGTCGCCCCCTGGTGGGCGTGCTGGGTGGATCCCGGTCGGGCGCATGCGGGAGTCTGTCTGACTGTCTCTCTCTGTTTCCAGCTTCAGAAAAATACAGGAAAAAAAAAAAAGATATATACAGACAAATGAAAATGACAATCCGACATATCAGAATCTCTCGGATGCAGCAAAAGCAGTAATAAGAGGAAGTTCATATCACTTCAGGCCTATATGAACAAACAAGAGAGAGCCCAAGTAAACCACTTAACTTCACACCTTAAGGAACTAGAAAAAGAAGAACAAAGACAAACCAAAACCAGCCAAAGAAAGGAGATAATAAAAATCAGAGCAGAAATAAATGAAATAGAGAACAGAAAAACTAAAGAAAAAATTAATAAAACAAGGAGCTGGTTCTTTGAAAAGATCAGCAAAATTGACAAACCCTTGGCAAGACTCACCAAGGAAAAAAGAGAAAGGACTTATATAAATAAAATCCAAAATGAAAGAGGAGAAATCACCACAGACATCATAGATATACAAAGAATTATTGTAGAATACTATGAAAAACTATATGCCACCAAATTCAACAATCTAGAAGAAATGGATAAATTCCTAGAACAATACAACCTTCCTAGACTGAGTCATGAAGAAGCAGAAAGCCTAAACAGACCAATTAGCAGGAAGGAAATAGAAAAAACTATTAAAAACCTCCCCAAAAATAAAAGTCCAGGCCCAGACGGTTATACTAGTGGATTCTATCAAACATTCAAAGAAGACTTGGTTCCTATTCTACTGAAAGTCTTCCAAAAAATTGAAGAAGAAGCAATACTTCCAAACACATTTTATGAGGCCAACATAACCCTCATACCGAAACCTGGCAAGGACGGCACAAAGAAAGAAAACTACAGACCAATATCTCTAATGAACACAGATGCTAAAATATTAAACAAAATATTGGCAAATCAAATACAACATATTAAAAAAATAATACATCATGATCAAGTGGGATTCATCCCAGAATTTCAAGGATGGTTCAACATACGTAAAACGGTTAACATAATACACCATATCAACAAAACAAAGAACAAAAACCACACGATCTTATCAATAGATGCAGAAAAGGTATTTGATAAAATACAACAAAACTTTATATTTAAGACACTCAACAAAATGGGTATAGAAGGAAAATATCTCAACATGATAAAGGCCATATATGATAAACCATCAGCCAACATCATATTAAATGGCATAAAACTGAGAACTTTCCACCTTAAATCAGGAACAAAACAGGGTTTTCCACTCTCTCCAGTCTTATTTAACGTGGTGCTAGAAGTTCTGGCCAGAGCAATCAGACAAGAGAAAGAAATAAAAGACATCCATATCGGAAAAGAAGAAGTAAAGGTATCACTTTTTGCAGATGATATGATCCTATACATCGAAAACCCGAAGGACTCCACAAAAAGATTACTAGAAACAATAAGCCAATACAGTAAGGTCGCAGGATACAAAATTAACATACAAAAGTCCATAGCCTTTTTATATGCCAACAATGAAATATTAGAAAACGAACTCAAAAAAATAATCCCCTTCACGATTGCAACAACAACAACAAAAATACCTAGGAATAAACATAACAAAGAATGTAAAGGACCTATATAACGAAAACTACAAAGCATTGTTAAGAGAAATCAAAAAAGACACAATGAGATGGAAAAATATTCGTTGTTCTTGGATAGGGAGAATAAATATAATCAAAATGGCCATATTACCCAAAGCAATTTATAAATTTAATGCAATTCCCATCAAAATTCCTATGACATTTTTTAAAGAAATGGAACAAAAAATCATCAGATTTATATGGAACTATAAAAACTCCCGAATAGCCAAAGCAATCCTAAGGAAAAAGAATGAAGCTGGGGGCATTACAATACCTGACTTCAAACTATATTTTAGGGCCACAACAATCAAAACAGCATGGTATTGGCAGAAAAATAGACACTCAGACCAATGGAACAGAATCGAAAACCCAGAAATAAAACCACATATATATGGTCAAATAATTTTTGATAAAGGGGTCAACAACACACAATGGAGAAAAGAAAGCCTCTTCAATAAATGGTGCTGGGAAAACTGGAAAGCCACATGCAAAAGAATGGAACTCGACTACAGCTTGTCCCCGTGTACTAAAATAAATTCAAAATGGATCAAAGTCCTAAATATAAGACCTGAAACAATAAAGTACATAGAAAAAGACATAGGTACTAAACTCATGGACCTGGGTTTTAAAGAACATTTTATGAATTTGACTCCAAAGGCAAGAGAGGTGAAGGCAAAGATAAATGAATGGGACTACATCAGACTAAAAAGTTTTTGCTCAGCAAGAGAAACTGACATCAAAATAAACAGACAGCCAACTAAATGGGAAATGTTATTTTCAAACAACAGCTCAGATAAGGGCCTAATATCCAAAATTTACAAAGAACTCATAAAACTCAACAAGAAACAAACAAACAATCCAATAAAAAAATGGGAAGAGGACATGAACAGACACTTCTCCCAGGAAGAAATACAAATGGCCAACAGATATATGAAAAGATGCTCATCTTCATTAGTTATTAGAGAAATGCAAATCAAAACTACAATGAGATACCACCTCACAACCTGTGTTGGAGAGGCTGTGGAGAAAAAGGAACTCTCATTCACTGTTGGTGGGACTGTAAAGTAGTACAACCATTATGGAAGAAAGTATGGTGGTTCCTCAAAAAATTGAAAATAGAACTACCTTATGACTCAGCAATCCCTCTACTGGGTATATACCCCAAAACCTCAGAAACATTGATACGTAAAGACACATGTAGCCCCATGTTCATTGCAGCATTGTTCACAGTGGCCAAGACATGGATACAACCGAAAAGCCCTTCAATAGAAGACTGGATAAAGAAGATGTGGCACATATACACTATGGAATACTACTCAGCCATAAGAAATGATGACATCGGATTATTTACAACAAAATGGTGGGATCTTGATAACATTATACGGAGTGAAATTAGTAAATCAGAAAAAACCAAAAACTACATGATTCCATACATTGGTGGGACATAAAAAGGAGACTAAGAGACATGGACAAGAGTGTGGTGGTTATCAGGGGTGGGGGGAGGGAGGACGCTGGAAGGAAGGAGGGAGAGGGGAGGGGGAGGGGCACAAAGAAAACTAGATAGAGGGTGACAGAGGACAATCTGACTCTGGGCGATGGGTATGCAACATAATTGAATGACAAGATAACCTGGACATGTTTTCTTTGAATATATGTACCCTGATTTATTAATGTCACCCCATTAACATTAATAAAAATTTTAAAAAAAGAGCTTCCTAAGTGTTCCCTTTGCTTCCACTCTTGCACCGTTACAGTTTCTGCCCCATATCTTAGAGTGATCTTTTAAAAATATAAACCAGATCATACTGTTCTACTTAAATCCTTCAATGACTTCCCATTGTACTTGGAATACAACCCAAACATAACATAGCTTGCAAGGCCCAGCATAAATCTGATCTTTGCTTATGTTCCTAACCCCAGACCATGCAACTCTTTCCTCTTGTTATAACAGTCTCCAACCTCACTAGCCTTTCCCCCACTTTGACGCTGAGTTTGTTATGGCCTTGGGCCTTCTGTATGGAATTCTCTCCTCTGCCTCAAATGCTCTGCTCCCAGAGTTTTATGTGACTAACTCTTCTTCATCCTTCAGACCTCAGCTCTAATACTGCCTCCTTAGATAGACTCCTTGAAAGTGGTACTCTGTCTGGTCTCATTTTATCTAGTCATACGCATGCTTTCTTTCTCTCTTCTTCCCCTTACTGAAATGTTTTATATATTTGTTTCCTTTTTTATGTCTGTCTCCCTTTAAGAGTGTAAGCTCTTCAAGAGCAGAACCATGTGTGTATTCTCTGCATCTGCATTCTCAGCATCTGGTATAAAAAGCTTGGTCCAGAATAGGCACTCAACACAGTTTTGAGTGATAAACTGCAAAATGAATATTAATCAAATGGATTTTTTAAAAAAAGAATGAATAAAACACTATGGAATAAATCATTTCATTTTTGGAATGAATATTATGGAATGTCTTAGAAATTTAAAGAGTTTGTATGCATTAGTCCTTAATAAATATTAATCCCTTAGTGTGATTGAATTTGTTAAGGTCAGCAAATTTGAGGCCCTTATATTTGCAGAGCATATGCTCTTTGCTCTCAGAATTGGGAGAGCTGAGAGGACAGTGGGACACTGAGCCTGAGAGACAAGTGGGAGGGATGACATTAAAGGAAAAAGTGTTGGAGGTGAGTGGGAGGTCTGGGGAAGCCACTAGCTCAACTGGTAAGAGCTCCTGACTCTAATTTTGCTGACCTTTTAGCTTTAGAAAGAAGCATGGCTGTTATTTCTTTAGCATCTGGGTCAGTATACATAGTAAGTTTTCAAGAAATGCTTTTTTCTTGAAATAAGTAAATAATAAGTAAGTAAATTTATAGATTTTAAAAATACCTCAGGAAAAGTCAAGTCCTAAAACTTCTGACCTTGGCCTGACCTGTGGTGGCGCAGTGGATAAAGCTTCGACCTGGAACGCTGAGGTCACTGGTTCAAAAAGCCCTGGGCTTGCCTGGTCAAGGCACATGTGGGAGTTGATGCTTTCTGCTCCTCCCTTCTCTCTCTCTCTCTCTCTCTACTCTCTAAAATGAATAAATAAATAAAGTTTAAAAATTTTCTGACCTTGGCTGATTTTGGAAGTATCTAGGAAGCCAATGAAAAAGAATGCACACAAACTAGAAATTATAAGGTAGAAACAAGGTTGAATTGGACACTCAAAGAGAGAGAAGGGAGAGGAGAGAGTGAGAAAAGAGGAGAGAGAGAAGAGAGAGAGGAGGATTTGAAAATAAGAAAATAATTTCTTCTTCTTGCCCTGCCTCACGCCCCCAGAGTTGAATCAACCTCAAAGTTCCTGTTGACCTCAGGAGAGGAGTCCAAATACACAAATCAGGAAAACAGAGGGAGGAAAATCTTTGAATGTTAAACAGCAAAACATCCAGCTTGAGGACATCTTATTTTTTTCCCAATCCAAATTAGATGTGCTATGACATGTAAAAGAAAACTAATGATGACGTGAATTCTGAGCGTATTATTTGATTGTGATACTACAGGACAAATATATCTGTTCAGATTGTATTTCTTCTCTGGTCTATTTTAGGGAGCTTCCGGATTGTATCTAAAAGTGATATCTGGAAAAGAGATAACAATTTGCACTCACATAGCACTTTTCATTCAAGAGTCTCAAAGCACTTTACAAAGAAATAGTATTATTATCCCAGATGGAACAATGCAGACAGAGGGGCTGCTACCTTTTTCAGCAAATTGAGGAGTGGAAGCCCTTGGACTCCTGACATAGCCCTAGGCTATAAATTATTGAATTAGGTTCTCTCTTGTTTGGGAACTGGGACAACCAGTGATGTGACTTTTTTTTTTTAATATAAAATAGAACATCAGGTTCCACTCTTAAATTTTTTAACATGTGTTCAAAACATATGAAAATGGGTAGTTTGAAAACTGATGTATTTGGGGTAAAGTATTGCTACTGAAACTAAGAAAAGTGGTTATTCTAGTTAGATAATAATAGCTAACATGTGCCAAGCATTATATTAAATGGGCTATTTATATATAATTTTATTTAAGACTTGCAACAATTTTATGAGGTAGGAACTATTATTGCTTTACCCATTTTATTCATTTGAGGAAACCAAGACACGGAGAAGTGAATTAATTAAGTCAAATGTCAGTTAAACAAGTGGCAGAACTGGAATTCAGAGGTAAGCAGTTTGAGTTCCTTGCCCACATTTTTTTTTTTTTTTAGAGAAAGACAGAAACATCAATTTGTTGTTCCACTAATTTATCTATTGATTGGTTGACTCCTGTATATGCCCTGACCAGAGATCAAACCCACAACCTTGGCATACTGGGACAATGCTCCAACCAACTGAGCTACCTGGGCAGGGGGATTTTCCACACTCAGCCAGTTACTCTCTGCCAGGTATTGTGAAGCATTTTGCATAAATTATCTCACTGAATCCTCAGAAAACCCCTAAGAGGTAGAGTTATTACTATCCCAATTTTATTGGAGAAGGAAACTAAGGCTTCCAAATGTGCAGTGACTTGCCCAAGCCCACATTCCACTAGGGATAGAGCCAGGATTTTGAAATGTAGACAAACGAACACTAGGCAAAAAAATCAGGGTTTTAGTGTTGTTCCTGCCAGTGATGAGGCTGTGTGACCTTGAGCAAATCAAATAATCTCTGTAGTCTCTATGTCTTCCTCTGTGAAAGGAGGACATGGGGCCACATTGATGCTATAGCCCTTCCCAGTGCTAATAGTCTCAGATTCTCAATATCTGTTTTCTACTTAGTTCCTTGTTTGAAAAACCCTTGGAGGAAAAGAAATTAACCACACAGAACCTGAGAGTGACTCTGGAAGCCAAATTTAGAAAACAGACCTCAAAAGGAGAAAAAATAAGCTTGCAAAATGTCTTTATTCAGAAAATGATACTGTCCTGCAAATGTCTGGCTTGATTTGTGAGATTCAGTGACCACAGCAAGGCCTTACACAATGCTCTAACTAGCTAGTTCTCCTGGATGTAGTAAGTTAAGTCATGTAATTTGGTTCAG
Organism: Saccopteryx leptura; assembly: GCF_036850995.1. NCBI lineage: Eukaryota > Metazoa > Chordata > Mammalia > Chiroptera > Emballonuridae > Saccopteryx > Saccopteryx leptura. The sequence continues at coordinate 162,246,208 of NC_089508.1, read as the reverse complement.
TGGCCACTTCTGGCCACTAAATTGGCTAAAGCTGGAAGAAGTCCGTCTTGTGTGGGAGAGATCTGGGAGAAGAAGCCAAGCTTTTCATGTGGGTATTCTATCTTGAATTCCGAATGTCTATACCATTCTGTCTACTTCTGTTTTTGTTCTCAGTGATTATTATATAGTGACACAGCCCTCTGCTACCACATGAACCAGTTTTTTCACAACCTTGTGAGGAGCTGTAGTGGGTAGTGAACAGGCCTGGCTTCCATTTCTTGGTGTGGTTCTGTTAAAAGTGTGAGCTTGATCCAAAGGAAACAAAATTATTATCTCAAAGAGATATCTATACTCCCATGTTCATTGTAACATTATCCACCACAATAGTCAAGATATGGAAAGAACTTAAGTGTCCATCAATGGATGAATGGGTAATAATGGATGTGATGTATATATGTATATACAGTGTGTCAGTAAAGTCATGGTACACTTTTGACTGGTCACAGGAAAGCAACAAAAGACAATAGAAATGTGAAATCTGCACCAAATAATAGGAAAACTCTCCCAGTTTCTGTAGGATGATGCAGCAGCATGTGCGCATGCACAGATGATGACATAACACTGTGTATACAGCGGATCAGCCCACGGCCATGCCAGTCAAGATAGATGTGGATGGTACATGATCTTATCAATAGACGCAGAAAAGGCTTTTGATAAAATACAACACAATTTTATGTTTAAGACTCTCAACAAAATGGGTATAGAAGGAAAATATCTCAACATGATAAAGGCCATATATGATAAACCATCAGCTAACATCATATTAAATGGCACAAAACTGAAGGCTTTCCCCTTTAAATCAGGAACAAGACAGGGTTGTCCACTCTCTCCACTCTTATTTAATGTGGTACTAGAGGTTCTAGCCAGAGCAATCAGACAAGACAAAGAAATAAAAGGCATCCATATCCGAAAAGAAGAAGTAAAGGTATCACTTTTTGCAGATGATATGATCCTATACATCGAAAACCCCAAAGAATCCACAAAAAGACTACTAGAAACAATAAGCCAATACAGTAAGGTCGCAGGATACAAAATTAACATACAAAAGTCCATAGCCTTTCTATATGCCAACAATGAAACATTTGAGAACGAACCCAAAAAAATAATCCCCTTCACGACTGCAACAAAAAAAATAAAATACCTAGGAATAAACATAACAAAGAATGTAAAGGACTTATATAATGAAAACTTTAAACCATTGTTAAGGGAAATCGAAAAAGATATAATGAGATGGAAGAATATTCCTTGTTCTTGGATAGGAAGAATAAATATAATCAAGATGGCCATATTGCCCAAAGCAATATACAAATTTAATGCAATTCCCATCAAAATTCCTATGACATTTTTTAAAGAAATGGAGCAAAAAATCATCAGATTTATATGGAACTATAAAAACCCCCGAATAGCCAAAGCAATCCTAAAGAAAAAGAATGAAGCTGGGGGCATTACAATACCTGACTTCAAACGATATTATAGGGCCACAACAATCAAAACAGCATGGTATTGGCAGAAAAATAGACACTCAGACCAATGGAACAGAATAGAAAACCCAGAAATAAAACCACATATATATAGTCAAATAATTTTTGATAAAGGGGCCAACAACACACAATGGAGAAAAGAAAGCCTCTTCAATAAATGGTGCTGGGAAAACTGGAAAGCCACATGCAAAAGAATGAAACTTGACTACAGTTTGTCCCCCTGTACTATAATTAACTCAAAATGATCAAAGATCTAAACATAAGACCTGAAACAATTAAGTACATAGAAGAAGACATAGGTACTAAACTCATGGACCTGGGTTTTAAAGAGCATTTTATGAATTTGACTCCAAAGGCAAGAGAAGTGAAGGCAAAAATTAATGAATGGGACTATATCAGACTAAGAAGTTTTTGCTCAGCAAGAGAAACTGATAACAAAATAAACAGACAGCCAACTAAATGGGAAATGTTATTTTCAAACGACAGCTCAGATAAGGGCCTAATATCCAAAATATACAAAGAACTCATAAAACTCAACAACAAACAAACAAACAATCCAATAAAAAAATGGGAAGAGGACATGAACAGACACTTCTCCCAGGAAGAAATACAAATGGCCAACAGATATATGAAAAGATGCTCATCTTCATTAGTTATTAGAGAAATGCAAATCAAAACTGCAATGAGATACCACCTCACACCTGTTAGATTAGCTATTATTAACAAGACAGGTAATAGCAAATGTTGGAGAGGCTGTGGAGAAAAAGGAACCCTCATACACTGTTGGTGGGAATGTAAAGTAGTACAACCATTATGGAAGAAAGTATGGTGGTTCCTCAAAAAACTGAAAATAGAACTACCTTATGACTCAGCAATCCCTCTACTGGATATATACCCCAAAACCTCAGAAACATTGATACGTAAAGACACATGTAGCCCCTCGAAAAGAAAAAAAAAAAAAGACACATGTAGCCCCATGTTCATTGCAGCACTGTTCACAGTGGCCAGAACATGGAAACAACCAAAAAGCCCATCAATAGATGACTGGATAAAGAAGATGTGGCACATATACACTATGGAATACTACTCAGCCATAAGAAATGATGACATCGGATCATTTACAGCAAAATGGTGGGATCTTGATAACATTATACGAAGTGAAATAAGTAAATCAGAAAAAACCAGGAACTGCATTATTCCATACGTAGGTGGGACATAAAAGTGAGACTAAGAGACATTGATAAGAGTGTGGTGGTTACGGGGGAGGAGGGAGAGGGAGAAGGGAAGGGGGAGGGGGAGGGGCACAGGGAAAACTAGATAGAAAGTGACAGAGGACAATCTGACTTTGGGTGATGGGTATGCAACATAATTGAATGACAAGATAACCTGGACATGTTATCTTTGAATATATGTATCCTGATTTATTGATGTTGCCCCATTAAAAAATAAAATTATTAAAAAAAATTTTAAAAAAAAGATAGATGTGGATGGTACAGAGGAAAGTTCAGTGTGTTCTGTGGCTCACTAAATTAGAATCCGTGACCAAAGTGCAACACGAATATCGGCGTGTTTATAACGAAGCACCACCACATAGGAATAACATTACTCGGTGGGATAAGCAGTTGAAGGAAACCGGCAGTTTGGTGGAGAAACCCCGTTCTGGTAGGCCATCAGTCAGTGATGAGTCTGTAGAGGCTATACGGGATAGCTACCTAAGGAGCCCTAAAAAATCTGTGCATGAGCCCACATTGAACTGCACTGAATAGATATGAAACTGGGAGAGTTTTCCTTTTATTTGGTGCAGATTTCACATTTCTATCATCTTTTGTTGCTTTCCTGTGACCAGTCAAAAAGTACACCATGACTTTACAGACACACTGTATATCTCATAGGGGGTCCTCAGGTTACGACACAGTTCCATTCCTACAACAATGACATAACCTGAATTTTGGCGTAAGTCTAAACCTAGCCTAAGTCACTTACCTATCCTAACACAGTTGTAAAATCATAATCTGGAACGTAAAAACACAAGCCACAGAAAAAGGAAAAGAACATAAATATACTACACTGTACACTGTACTGTGTATTCTTCCGCCACATGCAACCAAACTAGTTCACTCACATAGTCCATAAGTATGACACTAATGGCATAAGCTGAAACACTCACATCTCAATTTTTTAAAGTTTTTATGGGAATAAGAGTTGTAAACTCAAAACCTCATATGTAGAGACTGTTGTAAATGAAATATATGCTAGGTGAAATAAACCAGATAGGGGAAGACAAATACTTCATGGTGGAACACATATATATTGTATGTGTTCTACCATATATATACCAGATTCCCCATGTATAAGACGCACCTTTTTTCTGAAAAATTTGGGGTCCAAAAACTAGGTGCGTCTTATACAGTGGTTGTATATTTTTTTGTTTGTTTGCATTTCTGTAGATGGAACTGAGGACAAGCCAATATATAAAGACAGTGATTCATCATCAGACACAGATGAGGACAAGTTAATGGATGGGAGTTTGACAGTGATGAGGAGTTGTATAAAATTTATGATGAATAAAACTTGAGTTCAATAACTTTATGCAATACATTTTTTTCAAATTTCAAGCCCCAAAATTAAGGTGTACCTTATACATAGAAGTGCCTTATACATGGGGAAATATGGTATAGATATATGATTATATAGTTATATATAGGAATGTGTGTGTGTGTGTGTTGTTACTAGGATTTGCAGAGTGGGAGAATGGGGGGAAAGGGGAGAAATTAGTAAAAGGATACAAACTTTTAGTTATGAAATGAATACACTCTTAAGATCTAATATATAACATAGTGACTACAGTTGATAACAATATATAATTGTAATTTGCTAAGAGAGTAGAACTTGTGTTCTCACACACACACACACACACAAAGTAAATATATAAGGTAATGGATGTGTTAACTCAATTGTAGGAATCCTTTCACAATGTATATCAAATTATCACCTTGCACACTTTAAATATATTACATGCTCACTTCGGCAGCACATATACTAAAATTGGAATAATACAGAGAAGATTAAAATGGCCCCTATGAGGTGTTCCATATTTTGTGCAGTGCCCCAGTGGGCATCCTCACACCCTTTGATTAGCTCGGAAGAAATATGAGTTAAAGCACAGTCTGTGGCACTTAATAGTAAAATTGTGACTTTTCACTATAAAAATATTTGTGTAAGGCAGTCTATGAAATGAAAACAAAGCTGAGTTATACCTGGGTTATTTGTGCTAATCTATTAACTTGCATTTCCTTTATAAACGTTAAACGTTCTAAAATTGACTCATTTAAAAATAAATAAATATATTGCAATTTGGTCAGTTATACTTCAGTAAGGCTGGACAATTAAAATAAATAAATAAATAAATAAATAAATAAATAAATAAATAAATAAATAAATAAGGAAAAAGAAAAACGCCGAATGTGTGAGCTTGAGTTTGTGATAAATCTTGGTTGGCTCTATCAGTAAGTAGTTTTGTGGTTTTGGGAAAGTAATTTAAATTCTCTCAGTGTCTCAATTTTCCTTATCTTTTTGTAAAATGATGCTTATAACCACTTGCTTTCTGGTGTTATCAATTTCAATAGTCTGGCATTTGTGGAGGTAGTGTGGAGAGATTAGAGGCTTCTCAGATGTTAATGACAGTGAGGCTGAGAGATGCCTCTCACTCAGAGAGCCATGGTGGTGCACAAAGCAAGCGTTTTGACCATGGGCAAGCCTAAATGAGAACCCTGATTCTGTCATTTGGGCAATTACTAAACTTCTATAAGGCTCTTCAAACGGTAAAGTGCAAAGTAATTGAGGCATGAAATTATAGATACGTTGGCCATTAATATATGGTAGCTATTATTTTCATTATCAGTTACTAAATTTACAATGAAGAGTTAGCAGGTTTAGAATACCAAGTTTTATTTTCTAAGACATAGATGTTAATCCACTTTTACCCCCAGAGAATAGTTAATATAGAATTAGGCTATCCTAGGAAACAAATACCTTCTACACTAAATGACTGAGGCTAACTCTGGAAGTTTGTCCTTGTACATATCACACTTTGAGAAAAACTGGACAGGTATCATTGTTCCCTTTGGAAGTCTCTGCCTAAGTTCCCACCTTCAGTGGCTGTAGGAATTCTAGTAGGCTTGGGATCCCAAAAGCTATCTTTGTATGCTAAAGAAGACAAAATTATTTTCTAACCCTGTCTTTTTTTTTTTTTTTTTTTTTTAGAGACAGACAGGAAGGAAGAGAGATGAGAAGCCTCAGCTCTTTGTTGTGGCACCTTAGTTGTTCATTCATTGTTTTCTCATATGTGCCTTTATTGGGGGGCTCCAGCTGAGCCAGTGACCCCTTGCTCAAACCAATGACCTTGGGCTCAAGCCAGTGACCTTGGGCTTCAAGACAGTGACCATGGGATCATGTCTATGAGTCTACACTCAAGCTGGTGAGCCTGCAGTCAAGCTAGGGACCTTGGGTTTTGAACATGGGTCCTCAGCATCCCAGGTCAATGTTCTAGCCACTGCGCCAGTGCTTCGTCAGGCACCTTTATCCATTGCGCCACCACCTGGTCAGGCATTTCTGACCCTTTTAAGCATGAGAATCTCATTTTAAGGTAAAAAAAAATTCAAGGAGTCTCATATAACAATAGTTCTACTTTAAGTAGCTTTTTTTTAAAAAAAATATTTATTTATTTACTTTTTATAGGGACAGAGAGAGAGTCAGAGAGAGGGATAGATAGGGACAGACAGGTAGGAACAGAGAGAGATGAGAAGCATCAATCATTAGTTTTTCATTGCGACACCTTAGTTGTTCATTGATTGCTTTCTCATATGTGCCTTGACCGCAGGCCTTTGGCAGACTGAGTAACCCCTTGCTTGAGCCAGCGACCTTGGGTCCAAGCTGGTGAGCTTTTTGCTCAAGCCAGATGAGCCCACGCTCAAGCTGGCGACCTCAGGGTCTTAAACCTGGGTCCTCTGCATCCCAGTTTGATGCTCTATCCACTGCGCCACCGCCTGAGGCTTAAGTAGCTTTTGATTGAGAAAATACGTGATAAAAATTAAGCAAGAGTGAAAACTTAGAGGATCCCTTCTTAAAACTTTTTGAATAGGTAGTATATGAACTTGTTACAAAGTCACAAGGTACAAAAGGGAATATCATGAAAAGTATCCTTTTTGTAGCCCATCCTTCAGCCACACAGTACCCTCTCAAAGCCAACTATTTTAATTTCTGCTGTGTTCTTTCAAAGGTAATTTATGTTCTGCAAATTTATCTTTTAAAAACAGACAAAATGATAGCATATCTTGGTACTTTTTTTTTAACCTTGATTCAGTCTTTATACTAGGCAGTGTCTTGTTACACTTTAAAATGGATATGTGAAAAAAAAAACAGAGAGAGGAGATATATTTTATTCCTCCTCTACTATTGAAAAGTTGCATTGCATTTTTTAATATACAGAATGTCTTAGTGTGCAATAACTACACACCACTTGTGAGATTCTCAGTTCTTCGGTTGGAAACCACTCTATAAGTAAAATATCAATAATATTCAACCTGAATTTTGTTTCTTATTTGGCACTAGGCATTGTTCTAAGCATTTTACACTTATCTCACATAACCTACATCCTTCAAATCCTTCTTCTTGTCTCAGTTTAAATGTTATCTCTTCAGAGAAGCCCTCCCTTATCCAAGTAGACCTACCCTCTTCCTTATCTATTATTCCCTATTGTTTCATCCTGTTTATTTCCTTTGTATCATCCTGAGTAATTCATGTATCACCCTAAGTAATTCAGTTACCTATTCATCTCCTTATTTACTGCTGTCTTTCCAAGTAGAATATGACTGTCTGTTTGGCTCAATGCAGTCTACCCAGTAATCAGTATTGTGCCTTGGTGTTTGGCACAGAGGAAACATTTGATTGGATATTTATTGAATATGTGCATAGTGAACAAAAACCAACTCTCTGTGGTAGACCCTCTTATTCCCTCCACTATATGGATGAGGAAGCCAAGGCCTAGAGAGTGAAATAGGCTCATCACGAAGTTAGTAAGTTAAAAAAATTGGATTGAAGCCCAGCTCTGCTTGACCCCAGAGTACAAGCTCTTCCCTACTATTTTAGTCTCAGAAACAGCAGATTGATTACAGTCTTGCCTGTGTGTGATCTTGAATAAGTCCCTTTTTCTCCCTGGAACTGAAAAACGAAAGGGTGGAATTAGCAATCTTCTTTATAGTGATGTTCTGTGGTGTGCAAGATCTGTGATCTATGAAATGAAAAGAGGGACAATGAAGAGGCCAACAAGATGGGCTGTGCCTGTAAAGAGCTGGTTTTCAGTTCACTAAAGATTCATTGCTTTTTATTCTATGCCAGGCACTGTGTTGGGTGCCCCATTGGATAGTGATCCAAAGACTAATAGGACATAGTCTCTACCATTAAGATGGCGGGTCTGTCTGATGGATCTAATGCAGCCCCCTTATAACTTTAAGTACAGTATAGGTCAGTGCAGTAATATGTATGAGGCACATGGTAATGCAGAAGAGGAAGGATTAGTTCTATCATGTGTATTATGGGGATAGAAGGGAGGGGCCTTGGGGAGAGAATAGTTTTCTAGGTGAACAAGGTGGAGGTGAGACTTATCAGACATAAGAGACATGTGCAGAAGCACACCAAGAAACAGCACAATGTGCTGAGGATCACTAAGGGAGGAGGTTGGCTTCCAGAGTGTGGAGCTGGTTAGGCCCAGGGAGTCCATGAAGAACCATGCTAAAGAGCTTGGACTTTACTCCTGAGAGCAGTGGCATTGGCAAATCATATTTACAATTTGTTTTCAGAAAGATCATTCTGGCAGTGGTTGATGGAGGAGGGTGATGGGCGAGGTGAGAACCCAGTTAAGAGGCTTTGTAGTAGTCCAGGTGAGAGATGATGGGCATTTGGAGCTCCAGTATTTATGGCAGAGTTGGAGAGAAGCTGGATAAATTAGAAATATTTAAAAATGTAGAACCAAAGGATTTGGTGATTGATTAGGTGAGGGAAAAATAAGATGAGACAAAAGGATTTATTGGAATGGATTGGGTTGCCAAGTATAAAATGGTGCCATTAATAATTACGGGGAGCCTGATCTGTGGTGGCACAGTGAATAAAGCATGGACCTGGAATGCTAAGGTTGCTGGTTCAAAACCCCAGGCTTACCTGGTCAAGACACAGGAGAAGCAACTACCACTGAGTTAATGCTTTCGCTCCTACCCCCTCCCCTTCTCTTTCTCGCCTCTCTCTAAAATCAGTTAATAAAATCTTTAAAAAAATAATTACAGGGAATTTGGAATGGTGTGGGAGAGAGCATGCTGCGATCATGCTAAGTTTGAAGAGTCTCTTAGCCAGGAGGAAAGGTCTAGCTCCCCCTCCTTCTTTTCCAGAATAGCAGTCCTAGCCTAAGTCAGACATCCTTGGGCCAGTCTCCTGTGGAGCCCAATCAGGGATAAAATACTCCAGAATCTCTGGAATTCCTGAGCTCCTCATCCTTCGAGCATATGAGCTGGGTATTGAAAACTTCCTGGATCCCGTTGATAGGAAGAGAATAGATTGCAGAATTGCTTTTTTAAAAAATTAGATATTGGCTCCAGTGGAGCAAACTTTCCTGCCTCTTGTAAGCATCATACTTTTAAAAAGAAACCATTTCCTGTGGAGCAGCCTCTGGCCTGACAGGCTCTGGTTCTCAGGTTGGATCCAGGAAGCCCCCACCTCTTTAGGGAACGGCTTTTTAAAAGATGAGGTTGCAGCCTGGACCCCCGGCGGTTGGTGAGAGCCCAGACCTTGGGGCTAGACCTTCTTCCAACAGCACCCCTGTTAGGTGTCCTCGATGCCGAGACAAGACCCCATGTAGCCTCAACTCTTTCCCAAATGACGGGGCTGAAGTCCTCCACCACTCAACTCGCTTCTACAGCGCTCACCTGGCGGTGGCAGGACGGAGCACGTGGGTTCGATTAGGGGCTGGCCTTTAGGGTCCTCCCATGGAAGGGGACAACCTAGGAGCCAGGAGATTGGACCGCCACCCCGGCAGCTGCTATCTCTCTGGCTGCTACCGCCGGTGGCCAAAGGCAGGGGCACGCCCTGTGTCCCATTCCCATGTTCATAGAACAATGCCAGAATCCGTTATCTCTACTCGGCCACCTCCTGACGCACTCCCCCACTGTCACGCCGATAAATCCGAAGAGCAGAGGATAGCAGGATCGTTCCCGCACCCCTGCGGGCCCAGAAGCTGGGTACTAAAGCAGTGCAGTCCCAAGCTTCCCCTGCAGAAGCCGCGCTCATCACTCGGTCCGGAGGTAGAGGGGGCGCGAGAGAGCAAGTGGGCGGGCGTCCCATCCTCCGCATCCTCCTCCAGGTCCTGGCGCGCAGGGTGGGAGCGCTGCGCGGCTCCGCGCTGCGCATCGCGGCCCGCTTGCCGCCTGCCCCTGTCCTAGCTGGGCCACGTCCGCGGGCTGCGGGTGGAGGGCTACGAGGCACTAACGTTACGCTGTTTCCGGTTTTCCAGCAGGCTCTGTTTCCCCTCCCAAGGCGGCGGCGGCGGAGCGGCGGAGCCCCCCAAATGGCCTGGCCAGATGCGGCAGGTTTGCTGCTCAGCGCTGCCGCCGCCGCCACTGGAGAAGGCTCCGTGCAGCAGCTACAGCGACAGCAGCAGCAGCAGCAGCAGCAGCAGCAAGAGGAGCAGCAGCAGCAGCGAGAGCAGCAGCAGCAGGAGCAGCAGCAGCAACCACAGCAGCATCTCCCGTCCCGCTGCGCCCCCAGAGCCGCGGCCGCCGCAACAACCGCAGCCCCGCAGCTCCGCAGCCCGGAGAGCCACCGCCCGCTCGCGAGCCGCAGCCGCCGGCGGCATGAGGCGCGACCCGGCCCCCGGCTTCTCCATGCTTCTCTTCGGTGTATCGCTTGCCTGCTACTCGCCTAGCCTCAAGTCGGTGCAGGACCAGGCGTACAAGGCACCCGTGGTGGTGGAGGGCAAGGTACAGGGGCTGGCCCCGGCCGGCGGATCCAGCTCCAACAGCACCCGTGAGCCGCCCGCCTCGGGTCGAGTGGCGCTGGTGAAGGTGCTGGACAAGTGGCCGCTCCGGAGCGGGGGGCTGCAGCGCGAGCAGGTGATCAGCGTGGGCTCCTGCGCGCCGCTCGAAAGGAACCAGCGTTACATCTTTTTCCTGGAGCCCACGGAGCAGCCCTTAGTCTTTAAGACGGCCTTTGCCCCCCTCGACACCAACGGCAAAAACCTGAAGAAAGAGGTGGGCAAGATCCTGTGCACTGACTGCGGTGAGTCGCCCCCTCTCTGCTGGAGAAAGGGGGAGGGGCGAGGTGGAGGAGAATGGGGGTGGGGCGGGGAGGTGCTGCAGGTGCCCGGCCGCTGGGGGTGGGGCCGCCCCTGGGCAGGGCGCCTGGCACGGGTGGGTGAGGGGGTTGAGGTTGGGGAGAAGGAGAATCAGACTCAAAGTATGCCAGAGGTGGGGAAGGGCGGGGGGGGGGGGGGGGAGGCGCTGTCCTGTGCCAGCAGGGATCTGCGGCTGATGTATGGCATGTGGGACTGGAAAGCTGCCATCATAGCCCAGTAGAGGCAAGAAAAACGGAGAGGTCCGGGTGGTGCTGGCCCGAGGCTCAGTGAATCAGGAGTGACCCTCGGAGGCCTTGCCCGTTCTGCTTCTACGGGCCTGCCTTGCCCAGGCTGGCAGGGTCTGCAGGAGCAGCTGGGCAGACTCCCAGGCTGTGAAGGCCTCGGCTTACAAGTTCTCCTAGGGAATGATGGCCCCCGCCCCCTCCTTCCTCTCCTGGGCTCCCGGCTTTGCTCATCCACATCGCTGGCGCAGGCAGAGTTGGACTTTTTCTGCTACTGTTTTCTGTCCTCCATGTGGCTCAGGTTTTTTTCTCCACCGTGATCTCAATCATGATTGCCTGCTCAGCGGGTAGCACTGCCTTCTCTTAACCTCCAGGACTAGCGGGCAGACACTTCTATGGGCTGTTTCTGGAGATCTTACTAGGTCTGTTAGTGGTGATGATGATGATGAAATAGAGTAACTTCTGCCAAATGCTGTAAGTTCAGCTCTGACATCTTACCGGCAGGATGTGTCGACTGCATCTCTCCTATTCATGATGTTGGGTGCTGCACAGGAATGCAGGTGATAAGAAATGAAACACCAAAATCTGTAGATCTGTGCAGCTGGGGATGGAGGTCTCCCATGTCAAAAGTCAAACGAATGTCATTTTAAGAGCTTTTTTTTTCTTTTCCCTGAATCCAGTACTTACTTTTCAGGAAGAGGTTTTAAACCAAACTGTCCCCATACTGGAATATTTGGTGTTATCTTATCTAATCCTTATTCGTGTTGGGATTTTATTTTGTCCCAACTGAGGCTGACTCTGGTGGTGCGTGTGGTGTGACTCTGAGCTGTGTGATCACTGAATTATGATAGATGTCCTGGGCTGTCATAGAAGTTGGTACGTTTACTCAGTTTACTGATTCTGGGTAGTGTGTGGAGGCTTTGAGTAAGTAGCAGCAAAGAATGTCAAATTGCTCTAAGGAAGTTTTGCTGCTTTCCTCTTTCTAGATAAATGCCTTTGGTTTTTGGAAGCTTACCCTCCTTGTGCCAACCCCCCATACACTACCACCACCACCACCTCTGTCCTTCAAAAGATAAATTTTAGTTAGTGGTGGGAGTATATCTAGGCATTAAGTTCAACTGTGATCACTTTACTTTGATCAGAAAAATCTTGCAGTGTCTTAATAAGAAGGGAAAAACATTTGGTGGTAACAGCAGTTTCTCTCTCTGGCATTGTTCTATGGAATATTGTTGACTGTTCTTTAATGGTGGTTTTATGTTCTGAAATGTTTTATGATGACAAGTTGAGACCAGTTAAGAATTTCTAATTTTTTATTCTGCTAAGTATTTTATCTGAGATCTCCTGGGGAGCTGTGGAACTGAATTGTGCAGTGGGAAATAGATAGTAAAAACATCTATTGAACCTTGTCCAAGGACAGCTTCTGTTTTGGATTTTGGTGAGTTGCTCCTGAATATGCACAGAGCATATTTCCAGTCTTGTCCACTGAGACCCAATGGTAATTGTCAGATAACACCATGGCGTGGCTTCTCTGCTTCCAGTCCCCCCCCCCCATCAATTATACCTTGTTTGTTTTAGTGAGCATTTAAGAGTTTAACAGTTGAATGTGAGATCATGAAAGATTTGGGGTTCAGAAATATAGTCTGCTTTTAAGTTATGATCATCTCTTATGATTAAAATAGCATGTATAGTATAGCTCTCAAAAAAGATAAATTTAGCCGCAATCATTGCAAAAGAAAGGGCCCTCACACATCATGAATAATCAAGGAGCAGGAATGGTATGGAAGTAAACATTTTAGAAGGTAAAATTATTTGCTTTGGATTGATAGTAAATAGATAGATGTCAGTTTTGGGGGAGTTATATAAGGGGAGTGGGAATTAAAGGACATGTTTGTGAGGAGAAACTTGTGGAACTGATGATAATATGACAGCAGAGCATAAACTGCATTTTCTTATTTTCTACTGTGTGGTTAAAGAAAACATGTCCTGGTAATGGTATATTAAATAAGGAAACAAAATCATCCTAACTAACCACAACACCTTCCTTGTGCTCAGCAGGAAATAACTAACAAATTCATTTTCTGTTTTCTATTTCTAAAGAAAGCCCTCTGGGCCTCAGGGTCATTGGGAACATTTTCTCCTTGGAGCAGATTTGCCCATTGCAAAATAGGGAAACTGGCACTTGGAAACTGTCATCATGGCAGTTATATTGAGCAACTGTGGTTGAATCGTTACTTTGTTTAGCCAGTTTCGGCTCTGAGTGTGTCTGGGTTCTGAAAGGTGTGATTCCTAGGGAGATCTAGAAAGTTGTGTTTTGGTAGGCCAGGACTTTGGGATGATGTGCAGAGGGGTATATTATGCTTAAAAGTTGGCACATGCCTCAGTAGCATCAACTCAGGGATCATACTGAACTCCTTCTAAAAGGGCCTCATAAATGTAATTTCACCGCAACTGTGAACTGTTGAGTTGAAGCTCGAGAAGTGCTCCTGGAATAAGCACTACCTGCCAGAGGAATATTTTTACACATCTAATGTGTATCATTTATCCAAAACGACTACCTCTGGTGATAAAGATTTGAGTAAAATCTTTGCATTTCTAAGAAGATTGCATACATGGAGAGGTTTTCTGTGCCTTCTGTGGAAAAGGGAGAGAAAAGTAGTTAGAAAGAACGCTCAGGGATCAGCAACTCTGTCCAGTGCTATAAAAGCATCTTGTTCTGCAAATAGTCCTGCATTTTTAACAATGATTGCATATATTTTCTTGTAATCCCACAATAACTTGTTGCTTTCATATAAAACCATATATATATGGTTTTAAGCTGTTTTCTTATTGAATAGACATAGTAGAAAGCATTAAAAAAAGACCATTCTTCCTTTGGGACTTTCTGATTTGAAGTTTTCTTCCAAAGTACAGTGCACTTTGTTGTTGAAGACAGAAAAGGTGTATTTCCCGGGGGACTTCACATTCTCTAGGGTGATTTAAACTTTTTTATTATTATTGTTAATTGGTTTTAGTGAAAGAAAGGGAGAGAGAGAGAGACAGAAACATTGTGCTGCTTCTGTCTGTGCCCTGACCAGGGATTGAACTGGCAACCTCTGTGCTTCAGGACGATGCTCTAACCAACCTAGCTATCCAGCCAGAGCTGTAGGGTGATTTTTAATTAATTTGGTGCCTAGATTCACGTATTAGAGGAAGATGGTTCACAAAATTCAGCATAACAAAAGTGACTGAATATTTTTAAAATGTTGTTTATTTAAAGAATCTTTTCGCCCTGGCCGGTTGGCTAAGCGGTAGAGCGTCGGCCTGGCGTGCGGGGAACCCGGGTTCGATTCCCGGCCAGGGCACATAGGAGAAGCGCCCATTTGCTTCTCCACCCCCACCCCCTCCTTCCTCTCTGTCTCTCTCTTCCCCTCCCGCAGCCAAGGCTCCATTGGAGCAAAGATGGCCCAGGCGCTGGGGATGGCTCCTTGGCCTCTGTCCCAGGCGCTAGAGTGGCTCTGGTCCCGGCAGAGCGACGCCCCAGAGGGGCAGAGCATCGCCCCCTGGTGGGCAGAGCTGCCCCTCTGGTGGGCATGCCGGGTGGATCCCGGTCGGGCGCATGCGGGAGTCTGTCTGACTGTCTCTCCCCGTTTCCAGCTTCAGAAAAATACAAAAAAGAAAGAAAAAAAAAAAAAAAAAAAAAAGAATCTTTTCTTCCCCAGCCAGCTGGAAACCCAGCTGTGCTGTAGCTTGAAGACGGGAAAGTGAAACTAGATGAGAAACTGACCAGTCCTAGTGGTGAGGACGACAAGACTTGGTTATAGATTTAGGGGTAGAATTACCATCATAATGTCATTATTCCTCAGCAGATTGTGATTCTTGGAGGCAGGAACTGTATCTCACCTTTGAGTTCTTGTTTCTCCTTGTCCTGCCCCAGTATTTGATGTTGCCCTGGCTTACAGTGAGACTCTCATAAGTGTCTTTGAATGGATTAAGTCAAGTGAAGTTAAAAAAGCAAGCCTCCAGATTAATACTAAAGCAATCTTAACTTGCCGCTCTGTGACACTAGGTCCTGTGATGAAAAGCTGAGTTTGATGATAGCCTTTACCTGTAGGAACCTTTCTTCCAAAGGAGTCATTATAAACTAGAGTACTTAACCACAGAGTGCTTAATCATTGTGCTGATTAGTGTTAATGGAATTTGAGCCATGGAGAATAAAGGTCCTGCTGGAAGAGAAAGACTCTCTTTTTTGGAGGGTAGATTACCATGCCCCCAACCCTATGTTTAAACAACAATGAAACAACTATCAGTTTGAATTAACAACTGATAAACTAGAGAAAGGTATATTAACTTTGTGATAACTTCCTCTTGGTTCCAATCCTCTTTACCATCTTTTATTATTGATGACATTGTAAATTTATTTCCTAATAATGCACAGGTATCCTAGAGGGTTTCTGTGTTCTACTAGCAACATAGACTCTCAAGATGTGATGTGCAGGTTACTTATTATTTTCTCTTTGGAAATAGAATATCAAGTTACTTTTTTCTTTATAAAATTGTATGTATATTTTTAATACATAACACATTTATATGGCTCATAATTGAGAAAGTACATAAGACTACAGTATATGGTGAGGCTGTGGCTGGGTAGTTCATTTGGTTAGAGCGTGGTCTTGATATGCCAATGTTGTGGGTTTGATCTCCAGTCAAGACACATACAAAAATGAGCCAATGAATGCATAAATAAGTGGAACAAAACATCAGTGTTTCTTTCTCTCTCTCTCTCTCTCTCTTCTTCTCTTTCTAAAAGTCAATCAGTAAGTAAAAATTAGGAAAAAAAGACTATATGGTGAAACGTCTCCCTCCATCCTCAGCTACCCAGCTCTAAGGCAATTGTAAGATAACATATTTTTGATATGTGTATTTCTCTAAAAGCAGAATATTTCAAATTAGTCTTATATATTTTTTAACAGATGAAGAATGTTAATTTTGCCATTAAGCTAATTTTATGGTAATTTCTTCCCATGTAATAGCTCTTAACCAGTAACCTATCTCACAAATATAATCCTAGGGTCAGGAGTGAACATACCAATTTACTCTTACATACAGTATTTTGCCGTTAAGAAGTTTTCCACAACAATTTTGTGAGTAGTTTTAATTGGAATGCTCAAAGGGGACAGTCAAAGATTTGTTACTGAACTTTGGGGATGCAGCTGTGCCCATACAGCATACTGTTTCACACTCTTGCTGATCTCACAGTAGCATCCATGTGAGAAATCACATGATTCCATGTAGGAAAAGAGAAAACTCCACAGTACATGCTTGCTTCAATTTTCATTTAGAAGCCAAAGACCCCAGTTGCTGATGAAGAGTTTGACTTTAACCATATTCGTGTACAGCTAGTACAAGTCTAGGGGGAATTAGCCTCTCAAATACTAGTTTTGTCTACGGCCATACCACCCTGAACGCGCCCGATCTCGTCTCAAATACTAGTTTGAAGTACTATTGTGTTTAAGGTAACTGATTTGAACATAGTGTTAAAATGTCAGAGGATCTGGGCACCTGCCAGGTGGATAAATGGGGAAAATGCATATATGCAAATCTAAACAGTGAAAAGTCTTAACCCTTTAAATCCTGTTGACTTAATGCTATGTAGCAATTCTGAACATTAATTTAGAAAAGAAATGATGAAGTCAATATCAATGAAGTCCCCACCTGTGCAGTTTCAACAGCTTGTTCCTAGGTCTTTCTTTTTAAGGTCTGAAGTGTTAGTATAAATTATACCAAACAGAAAAGGAATTTCCTCCCCAAATTTGAGTTTGGTTGGATGTCTGTCAAATGGGGATTTTTGTCTTACTTGTTTCTAGGGAATTAACCTTCCTCTCCCAATCTATTGATTGGAATTTGTACATAGAACTTCATCCAGTTTATGGTTTCCAAGAGGCGATATAAGGAACTCTTAGAAAACTGGGGAGAGTAGATAAATTGACTAGTAGAAGTACTAAATTATGACAAGTTTGAAAAAATGACTGTTGTACGTGAAATGAAAGGGGAGTCCTCTAAAAACAACAGCATGCAGATGAATTGTGGTGAGTGAGAGCTCCACGGAGGGCTGTAGGAATGAAGCAGACCTGGCCAGTGATTAAAAGGCATTAGGATGACATGAAAGAGAACATGCTGTACCTAGGTGAAGGCTGGGGAGCTTTTGCCATTCTGGGGTCAAAAAGACAGATTCACACTGACTGAGATCATTTGCTGCTAATTGGCTGTGATGTTTTGTTTTGTTTTGTTTTGTTTTTATTTATTCATTTTAGAGGAGAGAGAGAGAGAGAGAAGGGGGTAGGAGCAGGAAGCTTCAACTCCCATATGTGCCTTGACCGGGCAAGCCCAGGGTTTTGAACCGGCAACCTCAGCATTCCAGGTCGAGGCTTTATCCACTGCGCCACCACAGGTCAGGCCGGCTGTGATGTTTTTGGTAATTATGAAATGAGGTTAACTTACGGCACCTTCTTTCTCTGGCTAGTTGCTGCCGGCAGAGTGTGGCATACGAGCTTCTTCGATCTACAGTAACATTCCCTTCCCACTTCGTACATGCAGTGAAATTCAAATAGCCTCTCTGGGGACCTTCTCTGGGACAGAGCCTGTTAGCTCTTCTCTGTGCCTCCTCTCAGGACCTGATTGTGCAGCTTGCCTCCTGGAGTGGTGCTGGAGGTGGTTAACATTCCATTTACCCTTGCAGACATCTCCAGAATGGCCAAGGCACAGGTATCCTAGAGGGTTTCTGTGTTCTACTAGCAACATCGACCCTCAGGATGTGATGTGCAGGTTACTTATTATTTTCTCTTTGGAAATAGAATCCTAAATGGTTCTCTTTTTCCTTCACAGATTTCCTGCCCTGTGCTGAGGACATTGGCATCCCCTCCTCTTTTCCTCCCTGATCTGTTTATACAGACTGAGAATTTGTCTTTGTCCCTTAAGCTGGGATGTTTTACTTGGTCTTGATCTTGGTCCAACTAACAGAAGCCAAGCTGAACTAACATTCCTCAGAACCGAATGAATGAGAGGAAGGTCACCACATGGCTAAATACCTGGTCCAGCCCATGGGAAAGTCAGGACATAATTAATTCGACTGTAACAGTGATGTAAGCTGAGGTGGTTGTATCTTTTTGCCTAGTAGGCAGCTTCAGGGCATCTGGAGGCCAGTTCTGGTTCTTAGAGCATTTTTTTTCCTTTTTCCTAAAAGGGTAGGGAATGGGAACCTAATGCTTCTCCATGTCTCTCTTTAGTTGTAGTCATTCTTTCATCATTTCCTTGAAATGAGGTGTCTGCCATGCCGTGTGTGCTGGGTACAAGTATCCGGCCGGGGGTGTGGGATGAGTGGGCGTGGGAGGGATCTCCAGAGGGAGTTCTCCTGAGGATCACTACTCATCACCTTGCAGGAAGTGTGACACTCAGCTTCTCAAGTCAGGATCCCTCTCACCAGTGCCTGTGACTATTAATATAACCTCAGTTCTGTACGTCACCATGTTGCTTTGTCCAGTAACTAATTTCACAAGCACTGTCCACTTGATGACTCTATTCTAGAATAAACTTGTATGGCTTTTGAGAAGAGAGTTTATTTACTGGTCAGGATGAAACAAGTAGATTCAGTTGATGATCTGTCATGTCTGAATTTCTGACTCTGGATGAGAAAAAACAGCAGGGCTGTATCCAGTGCAACTTTCCCAGCATTGTCATTAGTTGATTGGATTTCAGGGGAGAAAAAAAAATAACAAAAAAGAAGAATAGTTTCTTTTTAAAAGGAAGGAAAGAAGGAGTCTCAGATCATGACATGATCCAATTGTCACAGAGTAGAAGCAAGGCCCACAAGTGAAAAGTTTCTTTCAAAGGACACTTGGGCCTTCCAACGGCAGCCTGTCAGACTGCTTACTCTTAGTTGGTTTCCAGTCTATAGTCTGTTCATTTGGGTGGTTTTATTTCTGAGACTCTCCTACCTAGGGCTCCACTCCTCCATGCTCCCCACTTTCCTACTTAGGGCTGCTGTCCTACTTGCTTTTGTCATAAATGTAATGGCCAGTTCCTCAGCCCCCCCCTTCCCAAGAACCACAGGAGTTTCCAGAAATTTCTAATACAAAGTTTCCAACTTTTCCTTGGACTTTAGGTCTGACAGACCTTGTGGGAAGGTAGGAACAAGGCCTGGGATAGGGACCTGTGAGGGTGGAACCATATTTGACAAATCTGGCTCAATTTCTCTCAGCTCTGGTTCTTTTGGACAAAACATGAGGTTTTTCCAAGAAGGCCCCTCCCATACTCCCAGGTCTCATTTCCAAAAGGCTAGGAGGATTCACCGACCTCTTAGTGACATGTACATTAAATTGTTTTGGTCAAGTACTAACAATAATCCTTTCTGATGGCACCTCTGAGGCTCAGCCCAGATGACTCAGGCCAATAGTGAGAAGACTGCAGGATGTGGAGCTGGGTAGTGTCATACTCTGGGAAGAGTAAGATATCACCACCTCTGAGAGAAACTCCTTGCTGCTGGGAAAGAATCTAATTTGTAGGCTGGAGGGAGGCACATAGGTGGCCCCAGATTGGGAGGGAGCTTGCTGTCTTTGTTTCTCAATATGTAAATTATCTGAGTAGGTTTCCACTGTGTGTGGTATGCTTTCAGCTAACAGAGAGGGCAAATGGGAGCTGGAGCTGAGATTGGTTCCCTTGGGAATACTGTTTTCACTTTTGGGCTTACCCCAGCTCCTACCTTTGCCCACACAGAGTGTGGGCTTCACACTTCTCCTGTGTGGTGTCTCAGCCTCAAGGCCTCTCATGAATGGTTTGCTTTAGGCTTGTACGGAGTAAGAGTTAAAGGCATTGGTTCTAGGTTAGTTCTGTGAAGGGTCACTTGAAACTTTAGTACAGGGAGCTGTGTCCAAAAGAAAACATCAAGTTGGGTTTGATGGTCTTCATTGGGCCGTCATGAACCATATGTGTGTGTGTGTGTGTGTGTGTGTGTGTGTGTGTGGTTTTTATTTATTGATTTGTTTTTAGAGTGAGAGAGAGAAAAACATCAATTTGTTGTTCCACCTATTTATACATTTATTGCTTGATTCTTATATGTGTCCTAACCTGGGATTGAACTCACAACCTTGGTGTGTCAGGACGGCTCTCTAATCAATGGAGCTACCCTCCCAGGGCCTTGAATCATATATTTTTAATATAAATACAAGAGCCCTGGCTGGTAGCTCAGTTGGTTTAAGTGTCCCAATACATCAAGGATGCAAGGATACATCAAGATCCCCAGTCAGGGCACATACAAGAATCAACCAATGAGTGCTTAAATAAGTAGACCAACAAATCAATGTTTCTCTCTCTCACTTTCTCTCTCTTCCCCTCTCTCTAATATCAATAAATTAAAAAAAAATACAAGAGTTTGCATTTCTCATCTCCGAAGTTAAATAACAGCCTCATCATTCCAGGGTAGGGATAAGGCTTGTCATTGTCAGGGGAGAATAGAAAAGGGCAGTAGTGCTGCTCTGTCCCCATGACTCAGTATAATCCAGCAGGCATTACCCTCCATTCTATGGTTCAAAGATCATTTTCCTTGGAAGAGTTTGTTACTAACAACTGTGGGTTTTGGGAAGGGGTTTCATGGCTGACTTGCACTTGACCTGGTCACTCTTCAGGACTGAAGCTCGTGTGTGTGTCTTTCCATGGGCTCCTGTAGTAATGTTGTAGATGTCATGTTCTGTTCTTTCTCTACCCCCTCCTTCACAGATTACTCCATGACAGGCTCTTCTTTTTGACTGCCTTGTAAAGGCCACAGTTCCAAAGGGACTGTCCTTGGTTCTCTTCTCAATTTGTGTAATCTGTTTTGAAGTTTTAACTTTACAGAGCATAGTGGTTAAGACTGCATGCTCTGGAGCCAACTTTGAAGGGTGAATCTTGGCTCTAAGACTTCCTAGCTCTATAACCTTGGGCAAATGAATTAAACTCTTTGTGCCTCAGGTTCCGCAATTGTAAAATGGGGCTAATTATAATACCTACCTCTTAGCATTGTGATAAGGACTCACTGAATCATTCCATGTAAAGTGCTTAAAACAGTACCTACTTGTAGAAAACATTTAATGTGGACTGGCTGCAATTACTATTATTGTCACGTTTGTTGATGGTAGAAAGAGAATGGCTTCGGATTCTTCTATTAAAATCTTGACTCCGCCTGATCAGGTGGTTGCGTAGTGGATAGAGCATTGGCCTGGGATACTGAGGACCCAGGTTTGAAACCCTGAATTCACTGAATTGAGTGCAGGCTCATCTGGCTTGAGTGCAGGGTCACCTGAATGAGTATGGGATCAGAGATTTGACCCCATGGTAGCTGGCTTGAGCCCAAGGTCACTGGCTTGAGCAAGGGGTCACTGGCTCCACTGGACCTCCCTGATCAAGGCAAATATGAGAAAGCAATCAATGATCTCTTAAGGTGCCGCAACCATGAGTTGATGCTTCTCATCTCTCTCCCTTCCTGTTGGTCTGTCCCTGTCTGTCCCTCTCTCTCTTGCAAAAAAAATAAACAAAAAAACAAAAAAGAACCCTGACTCTGTTCCTTACTAGCTATGTGCACTTGGGAAAATTCCCTTAATCTTTATGAGCACCAGTTCCCAACTGCCTACTGCACATTGTTTCAGTGACCTGTGGCTGCATAACAAACCATGACTAGATGTAGTGGCTTCAAACAGCAATGTTCATTAGTTATTATCTCTCACAGTTCTAGGGGTTTGCGGGGCTCTGCTAGGAGGTTTAGTATCTTTTATGTAGTCTGAGTCAGATGGTGGCTGAGCAGTGAGACAGTAGCTGAGATTGAGTCCTTTCAAACACATCTAGCAGTTGATTCTGGCTGGTTTTCCTCTGGGAGCTTAGCTGGGGCTGAGGTCCAGGGACTTTGCCTGGGTTTCCTCATAGCTTGGTGGCAAGATCCAAGAGTGAGCATTCCAGGAGAGGGCCAGTCCAAAGCTGTATTGAGTTTTATGATCTAGCCTCTGAAGTCACTGGCGTCACTTCCACCACATTCATTTTATTAGAAGAGAGTTGCTAAGACCTGATCAGTTCAAGGGAAGTGGAATTAAACATCATCTCTTGGTAGGAAGATTGTCAAAGAATTGGTGGACATGTTTTGAAACCATTACAGCTGGCCCTCTGGTCACATTTATTTATATTTCTCACACATGAAAAGTATACTCATTCACCCCCAAGATCCTCCTTCCTCAAAAGAGTATCATCTATTATAGCTATCTCAGGCTCAGAAGCCAGGGTCTCCTCGTCTAAATTAGGTCTAGGTATACACGAGGCATCTCTAATGAAGTTCCTGCATAGAGCAACTCAAATGCTGTTCCTCTTGATCTGAAAAGTGAATTAACAAAAGAAGTTATCTGCCCCCACCCCCACACATATAACATGCAATGCTGGAATAGACTTAGGATAACTGCTATAGATGCCCCTTTAAAAGAAATACGTAATACTTAAACATTGTTAGTGATGTTACTTATATTTTTTTACTTTAAATTTTGAAATAATTTCAGACTTACCAGAAAGTTGCAAAAATAATGCAAAGAATCCCCTTTGTCCAGGTTCCCCAAAATTATATAACCATGTAAAATAGTCAAAACCAGGAAATTAATAGTATTGATATAATACTATTGAACCTCATTCAAATTTTGAATCTATAGACCTCATTCAAATTTTGTCAATTATTTTACTAATGACATTTTGCTAGTCCAGGGATCCAATCTAGAATCTCACATCACATTTAGTTGTCATGTCTCCTTAGTCTTCTTCTACCTGGGGTAGATGTAGATGTTCACATTTAGAACGAGGGAAGCCAGCAGTCACTAGTGCGTAGCACTTCTGAAATCTAGCTTGGTACATGAGAAGGCTCAGTCTCAATTCCTGAGAATGATTTTTCTCTACTGTTCTTGGTTCTACCCTATGGCCTCCTATGTTTCTGCCCCCTGAATTATCCTTTCTTTTCCATAAAATGTTTGCAGCTAAGTAGTTTTCTCAGTGTTCGGTGTCTTTTAGGTGATGATCAGTCAGGTTTGGCCACAAGAGGAGAAATAAGAGAGGAACCAAAAAAACAAAAACAAAAATAAGTTGACTATGCTCACAGGGTGTCACTGCATGTCACATAATATCGCAGGGCAAGAGCCAGGTTTTGGTTAGGTGGTAGAAGACAGAAAGGGGGGAAAAACATTAGGTTAGAGTCTTTATTGGGGAAAGTGAGGAGGGCATGGTGACAAATTAGGATTGGCTACTTTGAATAGTTTTCATGGGCTCTAAACTATAGATAGGGGTTGTCTTGGTCCTGGGATGATAAGGGTCAGGTTAGAGGAGGTCTGTCTCTGGATTGGTTAGTTTACATATCAAAAGTATGCTTCTGGCTGAGTCCTTTGCTATCTCTAAGAATTGATTAGCCCTGAGGTCAGTCTCTTCCCAGAAAGGGTTTTTTAAATTTCAAAGCATCATAATATATAGAAAATAAAAACTATATATAGTACACTCAGCCTGCCTTCTTCCTGTAGAACTTTGGGAGTCCAAAGACTTCATTTTTTACAGCTTGTTCCTTTTAGTCAAAGTTGGAAGTGTTCCTGCTAGTACACTTTTTATTAAATTTTTTTTTTTTTTTTCTGAAGATGGAAACAGGGAGAGACAGTCAGACAGACTCCCTCATGCGCCTGACTGGGATCCACCCAGCACGCCCACCAGGAGCCATGCTCTGCCCACCAGGGGGCGATGCTCTGCCCCTCTGGGGCGTCACTCTGCCGCGACCAGAGCCACTCTAGCGCCTGGGGCAGAGGCCAAGGAGCCATCCCCAGCGCCCAGGCCATCTTTGCTCCAATGGAGCCTTGGCTGCGGGAGGGGGTGGGAGGATGGGCGCTTCTCCTGTGTGCCCTGGCTGGGAATCGAACCCGGGTCCCCTGCACGCCAGGCCGACGCTCTACCGCTGAGCCAACCGGCCAGGGCCTTTATTAAATTTTTTAAAATTGATTTTTTTTTTTTTAGAGAGAGAGAAGTGGGGAGGAGAGAGAGAGAGAAACACTGATTTGTTGTTCAACTTATTCATGCATTCATTGCTTGATTTTTATATGTACCCTGACCAGAGCTCAACCCTTGGCATATGGGAAAGATGCTCTAACCAACGGAGCTACCTGGCCAGGGCTTGCTGCTAGTACAGTTTTAAGAAATATTTGTGGTTTGCTTATGAATCTTATCAGGATTTACTACCTTAGACAAAAGCTACATTCTCAAAGCTTATCAAAATAAACTCTTCTCTGCCCTGAGCTCCCTGTGAGACTGCTGTGGGACACGTCCTTCAGATTAGTGGAATCCCTGTTCTTTGATGGGATGGACCTGGGAGGCACTTCCTTAGGATTCTTAGAGGGCCTTGAGTCTGTCTCAGAGATATTTTGAGGGATTGCCTTCAATCTTTCTGAGATTTTTTAGTTTTTATTTTTTTTTATTTTTCTGAAGTTAGAAGTGGAGAGGCAGTCAGACTCCCACATGCGCCCGACCGGGATCCACCCTGCATGCTCACCAGGAGGCAATGCTCTGCCCATCTGGGGCATTGTTCCATTGCAGCTGGAGCCATTCTAGCGCCTGAGGTGGAGGCCATGGAGCTGTCCTCAGTGCCCAGGACAGCTTTGGTCCAGTGGAGCCTTGGCTACGGGAGGGGAAGAGAAAGAGAGAGAGGAAGTAGAGGGGGTGGGGTGGAGAAGCAGATGGGCACTTCTGTGTGCCCTGACCGGGAATCAAACCTGGGACTTCCATACACCAGGCCAACGCTCTACCGCTGAGCCAACCTGCCAGGGCCTTTCTGAGATCTTAACAAAGGATACAATCCAAAATGTCTTAAACTGAGCTCATTATCATCTCCTTACCATATTCTATTCTATCTAGGATGACTATCTTAAAGGACATTGATTTAGTCTTTCAAGCCATTAGAAACCTCAAAAACTACCTTCATCCCTGTATGCAATGTATTATCAGGTCATGGCAGTTTTTACTACAGCAAAATTTCTTCAGTTGAGTTCTTCTCATTCATGATGCTGTAGTTGGGCACTTATTTTTTTTACCTAGACTGCTGTGGTAGCTGCTGAATGGAATTTCCTATCTTCAGAGTCGCTACTCTCTTCCAGCTACAGAGTATTGCTGGAATTAGCTTTCTAGGACAAATTAATTATCTCTCCCCAAACCAGAAATTTTCAATAGCTTCTTATTATTTGTAGGCCAGGGTGAAAACTTGCACATGGCATGCAAGACCTCCTACAATTTCACCCCCACCAGCCTTTAAGCCTTTAGCTCACTCTTCCACACTTACTCTTTGCTATAGCTAAAATATACTCTCTTGAGAATTTTGAACACATTTTACATTTTTCTTCCACATGGCTTCTGCACATTCTGTTTCCTTGGCTTGGTATGTTTCCTTTCTTCTTCAGTCAGTTGCTAACCTCCTCATCCTTCAAGGCTCAGATCAGATCCCACTTCTGATTCCCTCAGCCCAAATAAGTCACAGCATCCACTAGGTTTCTGTGCGGTTCAGCGCTCTTCTGTCATCATAATTCTATCACTTAGCATAGTCAGATGGGGAAGGAGGGTATATGTGTGTGGTCCTCTGGACCATGAGCTTCTCTCTCTCTCTCTCTCTCTCTCTCTCTTTTTTTTTTTTTGGTGACAGAGAGAGGGAAAGATAGGGACAGACAGAAGGGAGAGAGATGAGACACATCAATTCTTGGTTGCAGCATCTTAATTGTTCATTGATTGCTTTCTCATATGTGCCTTGACCAGGGGCTACAGCAGAGTGAGTGAACCCTTGCTCAAACCAGCGACCTTGGGCTCAGGCCAGTGACATTGGGCTTCAAGCCAGCAACCTTTGGGCTCAAGCCAGTGACCATGGGGTCATGTCTATGATCCCATGCTCAAGCCAGTGACCCTGCACTCAAGCTGGTGAGCCTGCACTAATGCTGGATAAATCCGTGCTCAAGCTGGTGACCTCAGGGTTTCGAACCTGGGTCCTCTGGGTCCCAGTCCAATGCTCTATCCATTGCACAACCACCTGGTCAGGCCAGATTGTGAGCTTCTTGATTGCAAAATTGAACTGGAGCAAAGGCTATATCTTATTTACTTCTGTTCTGTGTGCATACATACATAGATGGCTAACTGGTAACTTGAAAAGAGAATGAATTTTAATTTAGGAATAAAACTGGCAATTGGGAATAAGCATCTGGTTCATGGGAAGAGACTGGCCTAGGTACATATGTTGGTAGAGACAGCAAAGTGGTAAATTGAGATACTGCTTTAGATGAAAATGGAGGTTGTTTTAGAAATGAAGTGTGACACTGAACTCTTTACTATCATTGTTCCTGCTTTTTATAATAATCAAAACCAAATCTCTGATGTGTGAGTTGGAGGGTGTTTTATTAGCCTCTATGGGAAGCACCTTCAAAAGATTATCAGGGATAGGAGATTATTAGTGTATACCACTGACTCCCTATCACCTTCATGGTACTTTACATGTAATAGGAGCTCAGTAAATATTAGTTGGGCGAGAAATGAGAGAAATTATTTGTTCTCCTGTGTGACTCTAGGGTACCACATATGCCATACCCAAGGAACATAGCCAGGAGAGCTTGTTCAAGATCAGCTCAAGTTAAGAGAAGGCTTATTTGTCACAAGTGATTTATCCAGGGTCCCCTTGATACCCAGAGCATTCTGCTTTGCCACATAGGAGTGGAAGATATTAGGGCCTTAGGATGTAGACAGGGCGACTGGTATTAAATGAATGGCAGAATTGCAACCTGAATCAGACAGAAGTGACAGGAGCTTCTCTTAGGTGGCCAGGAGGAGAGCCGGGGCTGTATCCTTAGTTAAGGAAGAGGAGACTGTTCAAGCTTTGTCAGCTCTTTTGCCGTTGTTTTATTTTTAAATGATGAGAATCCTTCCTGGAAATCCACCTCCCTAGGTCCAGTCTGAACCCACTGCTATCCATTTAATCTTTCGCGGGCTGTACTTACACACTGGGCTTTGTTTTGAGCTGACAAATGGAGGTTTCTTCTTCAGCTGTGAGATCTGGGGTGGAGAGAGTGTTTCAAGCCCATTAGGTAAGTGGCATGGCATCAAAATAAAGCCTGTTTGGGTTTATAGTTGTTCTTTGAAAATTTTAGCAAAATCCTGGTCTGATGGACAACTAGATGTCTGGAATACTAAATTTCTTTTTTGAAGCTGCACTTCTCCTGTATTCCATTCTCAGTATCAAACCCAAGAAGCTTCTCCAAGTCTGTGATTGTGATAATTGGATGGGAGGGATTGGGGCAATTTATGAAGATGATGGGGGCCTGACCTCTTCCTGCCTTTGAAATCCACAAAGAAGGGAGAATGGGGAAAATGATGAATAGTTGATAAAAAAAAAATGGGGAGTGTCCCTTCTAAATTAGGACAGCTGACTCGGTGACAAAATTGTTTTACTCTGTCAATGATCCTCAGAACCAGATGCTATGGAAACAGAAATTAAACTACGACTTTGAAAAAAAAAGAAGAGAATAAAGTATGACTTTGGGCAGCTCTCTCCATCTAGTGAGGACAGAACAACCTCTTCCCTCTGCCCTTGCCCAGATATGGATTCCTCTAAGGAAGTCTCATGAGTATTGAGAGAGGGGACCTGTTGGGGTCATGTCCCTAGATTCCAGGAAAGGGGTAGATTCAGTTGAGAGGAGCTTCAGGGGATGTGGATTTTGCATCTGCTTGACCTTTGGCTTGTCCTTGGAGACTCTGTGCCTTACTGTTTTTGGTAGGGCTAGCTCAAGGTGACCTCCCTCCATTCCATAGATAGGAGAATTGGCCTGCTTGGTTTCTCCATATCCCTGAGAAACCGATTTTGCTACAGGATTGGGTGAACCATATGGCAGCCTAGATTACAGTGATTGTTGGCGTTTGTCAACAGAGAGTACAGGCTTCTTGGCTATAGTTAATCCCCCAGGTAGGGTTGCCACACCATCTGTGAACACAGCATATAGGATCAGCTAGATGGGTATGCAGTCCTGTTATTATCCACTCCCTGCTTCCCAAGGAAAGGGAAAGGCAAGATTATCATCGAATATTGGCTAATACGTTTGTTCGGGATTTTTTTTTTTAGCTCCTTTATTGTTCTTCAAGGATGCTAGGGAGATCTATTAGTCATGTATCTTGCTCTTGAGAAGTATACAGTCTAGTTGGGAATGTCAGATTAATGTGTGTCAATAGCAAGCAACATAAAGCAAATGGCACATAATCATTGCAAAGAGGGAAAATAGATTGTACAGTTCAGAGATAGGGAAGATCAATTAGGGCTGAAAATTTCCAGAACAGAGTTAGGATTGGAGGTCAGTCTTGAGAAATGAATGGGTTTTTGTGATGTAGGAGGATAAGGGAAAGGCTTCTGGGCCTAAAAACAATATGAGCAGAGCAGAGCAGAGACAAGCATGACGTCTTTACAGGAACAGGAGATTAGTGGGGTTGGGGTAGCCATATAGGAGAGATAAGATTAAGAAAGAAGAACAGGGCCAGATTAAAGAGGATCTCCAGAGACAGGCAAAGGAGTTTGGACTGGGTTCTGGGGTGATATGGTGCATTGTAGGTACTGGTGCAAAGATATGATATGAACGGAGGAATGTTTGCAAATACTTCACAGACACAATTTGGAGTGGACTGGAGTTGGAGAAGGATGAATGTTCAAGAGCTCGAGGGTGTTATAAAGTCCTTGAAGCCCTGGAAAGTAGGGGAAGAGTCAGATAAATGACACGGTTCCTTTCTGAATTCTATGAGACTTGGTGATGAGCTGGGTGGCAGGCATGAAGGAGAGAAAGAGGTCAAGTCTTGATCTTGGAAGGCTGGGGGAAAAATAGTACCATTTGTAAAAATGGAGAAATTGTGAGGAAAAGTAATTTTAAGGAAGAAAATAATGAGTTTGGCAATGATTTTATTTACTTAACAAATACTTCTGTGACACAATATTAGCACTGCACTAACCACTTTATAAGTGTTAACTCATTTAGTTCTCATAATAACCATAAGAAATAAACACTGTTATTATCCTCTTTATCATAATGGGAAAAACACAAGCATCGAGAAGTTAAATAATTTACCCAAGGTCATGAAGCTACAAATAAATGTCAGAGCCAGGGTTCTGAATCCAGCAGTTTATGCCGGGCTCCCTCTCTTTGCTGAGAGACCCAAGTAGAAAGCACAGGAAATGGTAGGAGATAAAATATTTTGGGGGTGCTTCCTTTTTGCAAAACTTTCTTTACAGGAAATGTAACAATGAATACAACATGAATATACCATCAAGGAACTTATAAGGTTCTAGTGAGGGAATGGCAGATCATCACATTCTGGTCAAGGGCACTAAGTTTATGCTATAAGACAAGGGAGCACATAAAAAAGAAGAGAGGATGACAAATACATATCAGTTAGAGATATCAGAACAGGCTCCAAGGGAAGGAGATGGAATTATGAATATAGACTTTGAAAGATGGATAAAGTTAGACTTCAGTAGTTAGTAGGAGGGGGAGGGCCATTCCTGATGGAAATAAAAGCTCGAATAAAACCATGGAAGAAAGAAGGTCACAACATTTTGGGACCAGCACACCACACAGTGCCTGGCTCAGTAAATGTTTGACCTGAATTATGATGGAAGATGGTTTCGTTAGGCTACAACTTAAAGCATGAGTGAGGAGGAGCAGTAAGAGACAAGGCTGGGTATCCAGTTTTCCCAGTGCCTCTTATTTTATTTTTTAAATATTTAAAATAGATTTTTATTGAATGAGTGGTTTTAGAGAGATAGAAAGGGAGAGAGAGAAATGTTGATTTGTTGTTCCACTTATTCATGCCATCATTGGTTGATTCTTGCATGTGCCCTGACTGGGGTTCGAGCCTGCAACCTTGGAGTATCAGGACGACACTCTAACCAGCTGAGCTACCCAGTCAGATTGAGGACACTGTCCTTTCTCCATTGTATTTTCTTTGATTTTTTGTTGAAAATTAGTTCACATATATGCCTTCTTATAAATGATTCATGAAAAATAAAACACATTTTTAAAAAAATTAAAACGGTAGCCTGACCTGTGGTGGCACAGTGGATAAAGTGTTGACTTGGAATGTTGAGGTCGTTGGTTCAAAACCCTGGGCTTGCCCGGTCAAGGCACATACAGAAAGCAACTACTTCAAGTTGATGCTTCCCGCTCCTATCCCCCTTTCTTTCTCTTTCACTCTATCTCCTCTCTTTAAAATCAATACAATCTTTTTAAAACAATACCAGTAAACCTTTAAAAAAGAGAGAACGAGAGGCTGAGGCTCTCCTGCTAGAGGGCTGGAGCCTAAATGGGAGGGTGAGACTGGGGATGTTGCGTTGCAAATCTGTGGCCTACAAACCAGGGGATGGCTGGTGCTGGAAGAGCAGAGGACTCTGGAGGGAAGACGGCGGGAAGGGAGGAGCCTCTTGTTTTTATCCATGTAGATATGTAGGTTATTCTTACTTTGGGAGGAGCCCAAATATTTCCTAACATAAAGCCTGTTGACTTGTGGATGTGGTTTTACCTCTCCTAGACTGGAGACCATTTCTGGCTCTCTGCCTTTGTTCTTCAGGGGTCTCCCAGCCACCTGGGGTAAATGAAGTTTTCATTGTCTTTGTCCCCTAAGTAGATGTAGACAGGAGTCCTAGATCCTTCTGCCTGGATTCAGGAAGAAATTAGCAAAATAGGAAGCCATGCTCATGTTATGGGTACAGAGGTGATAGTTCAGGTATACATAAGTTCCTAGTGTGGTACGAAACTTAAGTGGTCGAGGTTACTTTCTTGTAGGTCACAGGTAGTGACTTCCAGAGGATAGCAAAGCAGGGTTCATTCTAATAATCCACAATCCTTAGGCCTTTAAGGATCATTCTTAGGAAAACAGTGTTGAGGAGAGATAGAACTTAAAAGTACAAAGAACTTAAAAATACTTTACCCAGGGATTTCTTCAATGGTTGGGCTGGAATGGTCCTAACCTCAGATTTCATCTCATAAGAGAGCCCCATCCCAGGAGAGAGATGTCAGTTTAAACTCATTTGCCACTTACTAGCTCCATAACGTTGGGGCAAATGACCTTTGTGAGCCTGTTTCCTTCACTGAAAAATAGGGTTAGTGATATTTGCTTTTCCTACCAATAAGGATATTGTAAGGCTTAGAGAAAATAATGTCTGTCAAAGTACTTGGAAACTGCAAGTGCACTATCAGAGCATGCTGTTACTACAACTAGTAACCAGTTCACTTACTTTTAAATTAATGCTCTGAGGGGAGCTTTTACAAAACTTCTTCTTCTTCTTTTTTTTTTTTTTAATTTAGTGAGAGGAAGGGAGGCAGAGACAGATTCCTGCATGTACCCTGACCAGGATCTACCCAGCAAGCCTAGTAACTAGGGGATTATGCTCTGCCCATCTGTGGTGTTGCTCTGTTGCTCAGCAACTGAGCTCTTTTTAGTGCCTAAAGCAGAGGCCATGGAGCCATCCTCAGTGCCCATGGCCAACTTGCTCCAATTGAGCCATGGCTGCAGGAGGGGAAGTGAGAGAGAGAGAGGGTGAAGGGGTGGATAGGCAAATGGCCGCTTCTCCTGTGTGCCCTGACCAGGGATTGAACCCAGGACATCCACACTGGGACAACACTCTACCACTGAACCAACTAGCCAGGGTCTCAAAACTTCTTTATAGCCTCTCTGCCCAGGACTTAAGGGGCAAAGCCACAGAATGGGAGTTTGAGACGCAGCATAAAATATTTCCTCAGGCAGGCATATTCTTTTTCATTGGCTCTATGATGCACTTTCTCCCAACCTGCCCATTAACATTTCTGAAATTTGGCTGCGCCTTACAATTGATAGCATAGTAGTTGTGATGAATCAGTTAACTTTTTTCTTGAAACCAGGTGGGCCACATACACAAACTTCCTTTTTTCTACACGAGGGCCAAAATGCATGGGAGCCTTTTGCTGCCTCAGTAACTAGAATTCAGCATGTCTTCAGACATCTTGCTGTGTGTCACGGTCATCCTTTCCCATGGCACAGATCTCTGGAAGTAGAAGTTTGGCCTGAACATTTATGTCCTGATCTTGGGACATAACTTGCCTGTTGATTAAAAAAAACTCAAATGGCAATTTTGTTATTTCCTACTTCCTCCTAGAAGTGGAAGAGAAGATGCATTTTGCTGAGTGGATAGTTTAAATAACCCTGTGTCTGACTGCCTTGGGCCCTGGCGTAGTATTAGAAGGTGAGGAGGGGTCGGGAACCTATGGCTCATGAGCCAGACGTGGCTCTTTTGATGGCTGCATCTGGCTCGCAGACAAATCTTTAATAAAAAAAATAATAACGTTAAAAATATACAATATTCTCATGTATTACAATCCATTCATTTCCTACCGCTCATGTTCATGGTTGCGGGGGGTGGGGTGGCTAGAGCCAATCACAGCTGTCCTCCGGGACAACACCAAATTTTTATTGGATAATGCTTAATGTACACGAGTCGTTGTATGGCTCTCACGGAATTACATTTTAAAATATGTGGTGTTCATGGCTCTCTCAGCCAAAAAGGTTCCCAACCCCTGCTCTAACTTAAACCCCTCCAAGTGACCAGACAACTGATACACTCTCCATGAAACTTCTCTTTGGGATGAATTCTGTTCTTATTTGCTTTTTACCTTTGAAAGCTCTTTAGATTCAACTGCAAATTCTTAGTGTCAACTCTTGTTTCATCT
The DNA here is from genome assembly GCF_036850995.1 of Saccopteryx leptura. Taxonomy (NCBI): domain Eukaryota; kingdom Metazoa; phylum Chordata; class Mammalia; order Chiroptera; family Emballonuridae; genus Saccopteryx; species Saccopteryx leptura. Next base: position 162,213,300 of record NC_089508.1, on the reverse strand, counting down.
CCTACGGATGATCTGGGTGTGGACTTTTTAGCTTTTGAGTTAAATGGCAAGGGGCCTTCTGAGCCACTCTCCTCTCACCCTCTGCTGTAGGTTCATAGAATATAGACCAAGGACTTGGAGTTATGAATGTAACCCCGCAGGTAAAGCAGAGTAAGTAAGAAAGAGGCACTAGGTTTATTGAGCATGTACTTTTTGCAGACACTACTTAATTTGATTCTTACAACAACCTAAAAGATGGATCTTACCTTCCCAATGTTACATCAAGGAACTTTGAGGCTCAGAACAATTAGGTGAGTTTCAAGTTGGTCATCCTAGTTAAAAGTGATAGAGTTCTTTTGAACCCATGCTTTCCAGGCAGAGGCAGTCTGAAAACAAAGAGAAGTGATAAAGGGATTACTTGCTCTTACTGATTACACAGGCATCCCCTCCTGGCTGATGTGGAAATGAAATGCTAGAGATTTGAAGAATTCTTTGTTGTTTTCTTCCTCCCTCCCTAACTCTGGAAGTGGGAGTGTGATCAGGCCTCTGGCTGGAGCAGGGCTGTGCTTCTCAGCCTCTGATTGGCCCTCTGGCCCCTGCTTCCAGGGCCTCCTGTTTCAGGTCAGAAGCTGCGTGGTGCCCTAGAAATAACCGGGTTTCTAGCCCAGCATGACTCCCTGGAGCCCCTGGGACTGCTAGAGCGATGCTTGCTGCACCTCTCCCCAAAGGTGTGTTTATTTCTGTTATGTCATTTGCTTATTATAGGCAGCCTGCTATCAGTTATCACCTCCCTGTGGTTTCCTGCCTTTTATTCACCTTCTGTCTTCCCCAATGCTTTGGGGACTCTGGGCCACAGGGGCCTAGGGGGCAGCATTCTGAATAGGCTCCTTCTACAGTACTTCATGAAATTAAGCTTCTCTGCTGACAGCCCCCACTTCCTGCACCCCCAGGGAGGAGCTTTTGTTAGAAGCACTGGCACTGTAAATATGTATCCTTTCTGTGTTCCACAGGAGTGCCTCAAAAGGTTGGGAAGAGAGCAAACTGGGAAAGCAGGTCCTAGATTGAAGTTTGGATCTGCAGGAGTCGAGTGCTGACCTCGGGTTTGTGTTTTGGCCTCTGTTGCCTGGTCTTCTGCTTTCTGTGACCTTGACAGGCACTTGTCCTCTTAAATCTTTGTGCTCTAGCACTGTTTCTGCACGTTGGCCGAAGAAAGGCTCTGATTGAATCCTGGTCCTAGAGTTACAGTCGTGGCTATGAGACAGTGAACTGGAGAATCTGCCCCAGATTCCAGTCTTAGGGGCGCTATAGGTTAGGTGCCCGATCCGGAGCGATATGGGAGGTGCACTGTGGACTATAGTGTGTCTCTGAAATGAGAGCTGAGCCTATTAGGCAGCTAGGCAGCTTCTGCCCTTTCCAAAGTTACTGTAAGAATGAGTGGGCCTTTCCCCTCCTAACACACCCACCTGTCTCTCATCTGCTGGCACTTTGTGACTTCTCTCCGACTTTATTGCTGTTTTCAGTCACTTCCCCAGATTTGACCTGGTTATACCTGGGCCAGCTCCCAGAGATCCTGTCACATCGCCTGTGGACAACTGGGCTTGAAGCAGCTCCCATTTGGCCTTGTTCTGAGACAGGAGCTGGGCAGAGGAGGAAATGTCATTTGTATTAGGTGTCAAGATGAGGCCCACAAAAGTTGTGTGCTTCCTGGGACCTACACTGCTCACCGAGAACACATCGGCCCAGAGATTCTGAGGTTTTCTCTGGAAAATAGCAGAGCTGACTTAATGGCTTTGTGTGTTGGAGGGACAAGTATAAACTGATATTCCGACTCACTCCTCCTGTGCTCCTGCCTTCTGAAGCACAGAGGGCCTGTCCCTTGTTGGCTGGGGCTGGTCCTCTGGCTCTGCCCTGGACTCCATCCCTTCTCATCTCCTCAGGAGCCTGAGACTGTTGACTTTTCTCTCAACTGTCTCATCTCTATCTTACTCTCTGCTGAATCCTTTCTCTCCATTTTATTTGTATGTGTGTGTGTGTGTGTGTGTGTGTGTGTGTGTTTTTGTTTGTTTGTTTTTTACAGAGATAGAGAGAGAGTCAGAGAGAGGGATAGATAGGGACAGACAGACAGGAATGGAGAGAAATGAGAAGCATCAATCATCAGTTTTTCTTTGCAATGCCTTAGTTGTTCATTGATTGCTTTCTCATATGTGCCTTGACCGCGGGCCTTCAGCAGACCGAGGAACCCCTTGCTCGAACCAGCAACCTTGGGTCCAAGCTGGTGAGCTTTTTGCTCAAGCCAGATGAGCCCCTTGCTCAAACTGGCGAGCTCGGGGTCTTGAACCTGGGATCCCAGTCCGATGCTCTATCCACTGCGTCACCGCCTGGTCAGGCATCCTTTCTCTCCATTGTAAGGTCAGTGGATAGAGGGATAGTCATGTGGAGAACTCAGACCCGCCCACTTTGGCTAGGACCGCCCACAATCAAGCCCGCCAAAGGAAGCTTCCCAGGAACCATTTGGAAAGAAGCGATTGTCTGCCAGCCAGTGAAATTTCACCACGTCATAGTAGCTCCACTTCCCTAGAGGGACCCTTTAAATATCTCTGCCGAGAAGGAAGGAAGAGGGCCAGAGCCGCAAAGTGTGGAATAATAAACGGCTTTATTGAGTACAGAGCGCACATCCTGCCCGGCAAGGTTCCCTGGCCCCGAGGAAAGAAAGATGAAGGAGATGGAGGCTAGGGAAGTTGCAGAGTAAACCGTGTGGGAGATATTTAAAGGGTCCCTCTAGTGAAGTGGAGCTACTATGATGTGGTGAAATTTCATTGGCTGGCGGACAATCGCTTCTTTCCAAATGGTTCCTGGGAAGCGGGCTTGATTGTGGGCGGTCCTAGCCAAAGTGGGCGGGTCTGAGTTCCCCACGGGACCATCCCTCATCCACCGACCTTACATCCATTTTATATCATACTCAAGTTTCTCCCATCTTGAATGACTGCTGATCTTTCTATTCTTTCACAGCCTAACTTCTCGAAAGAACAGTCTAAACACCGTGTCTCATTTCACGACTTCTCTCACACCCGTTTGGCTTCTTTCCCAATTCCCACTCCACCAAAACTGTTCTAAATGAACTCCATGTCCCTAATCCTACTAGACTGTACGCGCCTGGCGTCAGGGACTGTGTCTATCATAGTCACAGCTGTCCACCCAGTCCTAACACAATGCCTGGCATAGAGCTGGCACCAAAATTGCTTTTTATTATGAATAAACGACAGCTAAACTGGCGATGTGGGGGTTAAGATGAATTTGCAGAGTGATGTAAGTAGACAAAGTATCCAAAAGTATCAGGTTAAAGAAGTCAATAATAGTTCATTTTATGGTTGATATACTGTTTTGAATTTTTATGAGAATTTACTTGAGCCAAACTGACAACATATGGTGTGAAGCAAGATCTCAAATGCCCCCCCCCAAATTTTAGTTTTTACCAGGCCTGTGGTAGCTCAGTGGATAGAGAGGCGACCTGGAATGCTGAGATTGCCCGTTTGAAACCTTGGGCTTGCCAGGTCAAGGAACTTATGACAAGCAATCAATGAATAGCAAGAGCAGGGGTCAGGAACCTATGGCTCGCGAGCCAGATGAGGCTCTTTTAATGGCTGCATCCGGCTCACAGACAAATCTTTAATAAAAAAAATAACGTTAAAAAATATAAAACATTCTCATGTATTACAATTCATTCATTTCCTACCGCTCATGTTCCTGGTTGCGGGTGGCTAGAGCCAATCACAGCTGTCCTCCGGGACAACACCAAATTTTTATTGGATAATGTGTAACGTACACGGATCATTGCATGGATCTCATGGAATTACATTTTAAAATATGTGGCGTTCATGGCTCTCTCAGCCAAAAAGGTTCCCGACCCCTGAGCTAGAGTGAAGCAACTACTCCTTATTCCCTGCCCCCTCTGTAAAATCAATAAATAAAATCTTTTAAAAAATTATTTTAGTTTTAAATATGAGGAAACAAAAGCCCAGATAGTGAAATACTTGCCCAAAGTCATAGAATGAGATAGTAGCAGAGTTCTAACTCCTCCTGCCTGACTCCCAAGTTGGCACTCGCTCTCCTGCACCCCCACTCCATCTTGCCTCCCTTACAAGTGGCCACCTGTCTGGTCTCCAGTTGCAAGCAGAGCCCTGACATCAGGGCAGCTGATTGCTTCCTTCCTCACTGAGGGTGTGGCAGTTAGGAGCCACCTGTCCCACTCTGCTGCATAAGGAGCCGTTTCACTGCCCCCACCACCACCGTGTTAGAAATGAATGATGGGCTGCAAAGGTGTCTGAGTGAATGCCAGCCTTGCCTATTGATAGATGTGGAGCCCTGGAAGGGGAAGCACAAGGGATGTGTTTGTTGAAGTAACTTGATTTTCCAGTTTCTAGGTTATCAGAATTTGGTGCCCCAAGCCTGACGTTGGAGCTAAATCTTATGGGAGCCTGGTTTGCATATATACTTATGGACTCACTGTGCACCCACCTGGAAGCTCTACTAGTGTGGTCTGATGGTGAAGCCTCAGTTAAAGCCTGCAGGGAAGCCCATCTTTAGTAAGGTGGCCCATCTTCCATCGCATTGATCTGACCATTTCATTCTAATCATTGAGAATTATGTCCTGAAAGATCCAGAAATGGAAAGCTCCAGGCTGGGAGTGGCTGTGAAGGAAACAGGATACTAAGACTATGAGCCTTAGAATAATACTGGCACCTCACGTGTCCAGTTTCACCTCCCCCATTTTCAGTTTTGTTCCCCTATTATTTAACCAACATTATTGAATTTTCATTTCTGTCCTGGGTACTGAGGATGCAAAGATGAATAAGTCACATCCCTGACCCTGGGACCCTGGGAAGCTCACAGGTTAATGATAGATAGATCATTCATTTATTCATTTACTTGCTTATAAAATATTTGATAAGCATCTGTTACGTGCGAGGTGTTATGCTGGGCTGATTCATTCATTCAACAATATATGTGTTCCTTCTCTTTATCAGGACTTTTTCCAGGTGCTTGGAATATTTTTTTGAATTTTTTAAAAGTTATTTGAGAAACACCAATTCGATGTTCCACTTACTTATGCATTCATTAGTTGATTCTTGTATGCATCATGATTAGGGGTTGAAGCCCCACTTGTGTGTGTGTGTGTGTGTGTGTGTGTGTGTGTGTGTGTGTGTGTGTGTATTTTTCTGAAGTGAGAAGTGAGGAAGCAGAGAGACAGACTCCTGCATGCACCCAACCGGGATGCCCACTAGGGGGCGATGCTCTGTCCATCTGGGGCATTGCTCCATTGCAACCAGAGCCATTCTAGTGCCTGAGGTGGAGGCCATGGAGCCATCCTCAGTGCACAGGCCAGCTTTGTTCCAATGGAGCCTTGGCTGCAGGAGGGAAAGAGAGAGACAGAGAGAAAGGAGAGGGAAAAGGGTGGAGAAGCAGGCACTTCTCCTGTGTGCCCTGGCTGGGAATTGAACCCAGGACTGCCATATGCCAGGCCGATGCTCTACCTCTGAGCCAACTGGCCAGGGCCTGAAGCCCCAGTCTTGGTGTGTCAGGACAATGCTCTAACCAACTGAGCTGTCCAGCCAGGGTGGTGCTTAGACTATTAACAAACAAAAATCTCTGCCTTTATGGAATTTACTTTTTAGTGTGGAGAGATCAGTAATGTAGAATGCATATAATCAACAAGTAAATTGAATAGTGTTTAGAATTGATAAATGCTTGACAAAGAAATAAAGAACAGAAAGAGGTAAAGGGTATGTGTGGGGGTTGCAGTTTTAAATAGGTGGTTATAATAGATCTAATTTACAAGAAACATTAGAGCAGAGACTTGAAGGAGGTGAGGAAGTTAGAAATATGAACATCTTGGTGAAAGAAATTTTGAGCAGAGGGAATTCCACCTGAGGTGGAGGCATGCCTGGCAAGCTCAGGGAACAGCAGAAAGGCCCATGTGACTGAAGAGTAATGAGCTGAGGTTAGAGAGGCAGTGGGTGCCATGTCAAGAAGGGCCTTGTAGGCCCTTGAGGAGATTTGGCTTTTTCTTTTAGTGAAAAAATTATCCACAGGAGGTTTTGAGTAGAGGAGTAATATGATCTGACTTATATTTGAAAGAGATCACAAAGGCTGCTATGTTAAGACCAGACTTTGACGAGAAATGGTGAAGACAGAGAAACTGCCACAGACATCTAGGTGAGAGATGATGGTGACTGGATGTATTATGGTGACAAAGGAGAGGATGAGAAGAGTTTGGATTCTGGATATTGTAAAAAGATAGAGCCCAAAGGATTTCCAGATAGATAAAGTAAAGAGTGAGAGAGAAAAAGAGGAGTAAAAGTGATTCCAAGCTTTTTAACTGAGCGTCGGAAATGTGGTGTTGCCACTGAAATGGGGAAGACTGTGGGTAGATCAAATTTGGGGGAGGGGACGATAAGAGCTTTAGGTTTGGATAATTTGGATGTGTTAGGTGAAGATATGAACTGGAGATTTTATTCTTTAGATTTTATTTATTCATTTTAGAGAAGAGAGAGAATAGGGGGAAAGCAGGAAGCATCCACTCCCATATGTGCCTGGACCAGGCAAGCCCAAGGTTTCGAACTGGCGGCCTCAGCATTCCAGGTCAATGCTTTATTCACTGTGCCACCACAGGTCAGGTGGACTAGAGATTTAAAAATAAAAATTAAATTAAAATTAAAGAAATACATATATAGCCTGACCTGTGGTGGCGCAGTGGATAAAGCATCAACCTGGAAACACTGAGGTTGTTGGTTCAAAACCCTGGCTTGCCTGGTCAAGGCACATATGGGAGTTGATGCTTCCTGCTCCTCCCCCTTCTCTCTCTCTCTCTCTCTCTCTCTCTCTCTCTCCTCTCCTCTTTAAAATGAATAAATAAATAAGTAAGAAATTTAAAAAATATATTTTTTAAAAAAGAAATACATATATATTTATATGTAATGTATATGTATATGTACATATATGTATGTATGTATGTATGTATATAGGAATTGTCAGCATGTGGGTGGTATTAGAAACCAGGAAAGCAGACAAGATTACCAAAGGAACAAGTAAAGATGGAGCAGAAAGCAGAGTAGGACCTGAGACCCGCACACTGCAATGTTAAGATGTTGGGGGGAGGGGAGGAACCAGCAGAGAAGACTGAGTAGTGAGCAGTGAGGTAGGAAGACAACCACGTGAGCATGGTGACCTGGCAGCCAAAGAGAAAGTACACTAGGTAGTGGGGAGAGGTGGGCTCAAATGCTGCTGAGGAGCCAAGTAAGAGGAGCCCTGGACCTGGCCAGGTGGTAGTCATTGCGGATTTTGATGAGAGCAGTTTCAGTGTAGTAGTGGGTTAAAGCTTATTAGAGTGGGTTTAACAGAAAATGGAGAAGGAATTTATTGCAAGTTTGGTGCAAAGGGGAATAGAGAAATGGGATGAAAACTGGTAGAGGAAGTGAAATCAGATAGGGGTTTATTTTATTGAGTGAGTGAGCAAGTGATTTTAGAGAGAGGGGAAGGTAGGGTGAGGAAGAGAAACATTGATGTGTTGTTCCACTCATTTATGCATTCATTGGTTGATTCTTGTATGTGCCCTGATGAAGGATCGAACCCACAACCTTGGCATATTGGGACAATACTCTAACCAACTGAACTACCCGGCAAGGGCCTATTTTATCATTTTTTATTGTGATAAAAAATATATAACAATTACCATTTTAATCATTTTTAAGTGTGTAGTTCAGTGGCATTAAGTGCATTCACATTGTTATATAATTGTCACCACCATATCACCATCCACCTCCAGAACTTCATCTTACCAAACTGAAACTCAACTTTTTAATATGAGAGAAGTAACAGCATGTTTATATGCTGGTGGGAACAATCCAGCAGGAAGGGGAAATTAATGACATGGAAGGGGGAGGGGAGATAGTGGAAATACTTCTTAGAGTAGGGGCAGGGTGAGAGCTGAAGCACAAGTAGAGGGACGGGTGCTGAGGCCACAGGTAATTCATCATTAGTAACAGGAGGGAAGGCAGAGAGTGTGCATGGGTGTGGATAGATGCGTAAATACTGTGCTGTGAGTATTCTCTTCTGATTGTTTCAATTTTCTCAGTGAAGTAGGAAACAAAGTATGGGCGAGGAATTGTTAGACATTTGAGGAGAAAGAAGGAGTAGAAACAGTCATCTAGGAGAATGGATGAGTGAATAGAATAAACTAGAAGAGCAATCTTCAACTGCTGTGCCGTAAGATTTTTTAAAACAACCAATACCTGACTATTTAGTCAGGGGCACTGACCTCTTTTCCCTTAGATTGTCAAATAAAAATAAACGACAACAGCCAACACAAAAATAGCCATTCAGTGTGAATGCCCTGACTTTAACCATAAATATATGACATATAATAGAGTTGCATCTTATTGGTCACATTGCATAATAAGGCTGCATCTGATTGGTTAATTTTTGGTACCAGAAATCTTTGTATACAAGTATAGGCACCTATTTTTTTTTTAAGTCACTTTGGAGTAAAAAGGGTAGATAACACTGGAGAACAATTTTTTTTTTTCATTTTCTGTTGCATGAGGTTTTAGAACTGTTTCTATATATTTCTGCATCGCTGATTCAAAATCTGAAATCCATTTTTTTGGTGCATGCTCTATTTTTTATGCAATTTTAATTTCTTTTTGTTACAGTTAATGGCATGCATTGGTTTTTAAATTGGAGTTAAAGGGCAACGACTCTTGGATTGAACATAATCACAAGGCAATTAATGTTTTACAAAAATCACTTTTACATAATTGTAGTTGTTTTTAAATGTAAAAAATTATTATCTGATAAAAACACCCTCTTATTTTGTTTTAAGATTGAATCATGGCTTCTTCAAGTAGGCATAAATGTAAGAATAGTCCTGACACCTTCTGTTATATATGTGGCTGTTACACAGTTCAACATCAAAGGCGCAATATTTCATCATTTGTGACACATGCTTATATTGCCTATTTTCAAGTTCCCTTTGGCGATCAAGATAAAAATTGGGCTCCTCATATTGTGTGTCATAATTATGAGGAAATGCTTCGTGACTGGACAAAAGGAAAACGCAAATACCAGAATGCCTTTTGGTATTCCCATGGTTTGGCGTGAACCTAAGGACCACACCAGTGACTGTTATTTCTGTCTGATCCATACAAAGGGCATCGGCAAGAAAAAACGGCATATGATCGCATATCCTAATATTCCTTCAGCAATATGACCTATCCCACACTCTGAGACTCTCCCGGTTCCAGTTTTCAATGGTTTTATTTCTTCTAAGGACGAAGAAAGTAAACATGGTAATCAAGTGTATTTTGATAAGATGCATGAGGAAATGGTTGTAGAATTTGAAGGGTCTTCTTCTGATGCCAAGCAGTCATTAACCCCCTCAGCAGTTTAGCCAACCTGAATGGAAGGACTTAGTAAGAATGACATAAAAATTGTCCTTGACTTTCTGAAGTATGAGGAGCATAACTGGATCATTTGTGTGGATCTTAAAATGGTAAATTTCCTGCTAGGACATCAGAGAGGTTTCAGGAAATATCCTTGTTTTCTGTGTTTGTGGGACAGCCGAGCTTGGGAGAAACACTGGACACAGAAGGAGTGGCTGAAACATGAAGCTCTGGATGTAGGGATGCAAAATATTGTGAATGAACCTGTAGTGAATCGAGACAGGATCATTTTCACCCCACTTCACATCAAACTTGGCTTAATGAAGCAGTTTGCTCAGGCTTTGAATAGAGAAAGTGAATGCTTTCAACATATTATTTCTGCTTTTCCTGCCTGTCTTCTTCTTTTTTTTTTTTTTTTTCCCAGAGAGAGAGAGGGATAGACAGGGACAGACAGACAGGAATGGAGAGAGATGAGAAGCATCAATCATTAGTTTTTCATTGCGCGTTGCAACACCTTAGTTGTTCCTTTATTGCTTTCTCATATGTGCCTTGACCGCAGGCCTTGAGTGGACCGAGTAACCCCTTGCTGGAGCCAGCAGCCTTGGGTTCAAGCTGGTGGGCTTTTTGCTCAAACCAGATGAGCCCGCGCTCAATCCGGTGACCTCGGGGTCTCGAACCTGGGTCCTCTGCATCCCAGTCCAATGCTCTATCCACTGCGCCACTGCCTGGACGGGCTCCTGCCTGTCTTTTGAGAAAATAAAAGCAGGTGTATTCGATGGACCTCAAATTCGAACCCTCATACGTGACGAAGAATTTGCCAGGAAGATAAATAAGGAGGAGAAAGCAGCATGGCAGTCTTTTGTGGCAGTTACAAAGAACTTCCTTGGCAACAAAAAGGCAGAAAACTATGAACTTCTGGTTCAAAGGATGCTGCTGGCTTTCCGCGACGTTGGATGTAACAATAGCATTAAGATTCACTTCCTGAATAGTCACCTTGATAAGTTTCCCGAAAATCTTGGAGCTGTTAGTGATGAGCAGACTACTGCTGGAGCATCAAACGAAATTGTCCTCAACAAGTACACAAACGCAAGAGCTACAAACACAAATTTTTGCCTGAATAGAATTTTGCGCAAATTTTATGATTAAAATAAGTGTTTTAATATGTTCTATTTCGAAATTGTAGACAAATTCTGATGCAATCATATCTTTTAGTGTATTAGTGTATTTACTGCATTATATAAATTATTTTATTTTCACAAAGATGATGCCCAAGAAGACATTCTACTTCATTATGTTAAACTAAATATTGAAAGTTTTACAATAAGATGAAAACCTAAAATCTTGAATTGCAAAAAACCTGTAGCTTACAGAGAAAAACTAATGTCAGATTTGAGATCAGCACACTTGAATTAGGTAAGAACAAGTGTTTTTGTGGATCCAACAAAAATTTTGTTGCCCAATGTAATTACTATTATTATTATTTTTTGTAAGTCAGTCAGAATTATACCTTTTTTGTCAGATTGGCCAAAAAATTTATTTTTGGTGTGCCTTAGAATTTTAGTAATTAGTTTATGTGTGCCATGAGATGAAAAAGATTGAAAATCAATGAATTAGAGAGATACAGTATGATTGCCAGGCATCACAGAGAGCCCATCTTTGGTTCATGGGCATGAATTTAAAGTGAGACCAGTCTATGTGTCTGTACTTACTTACCTCCAGCTACACTTAATTGCATGGATGCAAGTGAGGATAGGATTTGACTAGGATTGTGGCTTTGCTGAATGAAGAAAGGGAATTATTGTAAAGATCGATTATGGATGTAAGCTGAGAGAGAAGGAAAGAGAGGACACTGTGTTCACTGTGAGGACCAGTGAAAGGATGTTAGTATTAATGGGATGAAGATCCTGTTAATATAAGAATTGTTGGAGTCTAAATGCTAGAGGGAGTGAGCTGGACAGTATGAGGCAGTATTTGGAGAGTGGGATACATTTGAGATCATGGAAAGTTGCAGTTCTCAATGCTGACGGAGACTTTGGGTGTGTAAACAAGTCAGTGGCTAGAATATGGTCCAGCACAGTTCAAGGAACAGAAAAGCCTAGGTATTGAAAGGACCACTTATGAGTATAATGACATTTCTAAAAGTTAAGCAAGGCTAGTATACATTTATGAGTGACAGACATGTGGCCTGTCCTCAAAGAGCTTACACATGAGATAAGCAAGTCAAAGGTACTGACAGCATAATGAGATAAATGCTCTGATTAGAAAAATAAATGGAAGAGGGAGGACACCTAAACCCAGCCTTGGGAGCTGGAGGGTCTTCCTGGAGGAAAGAGATTTGAATTAGGACTTTGAAGAACTCATGGTAGCTAACTAGGTAAAGAGAGAGAGAGAAGTACTCCAGAGAGTGGGAACAGTATGTGCAGAAATAAAGGTGAGACAGGAGCATGTTGGAGTAACTGAAAGATGCAGATGGCATGTACATTGGTAAAAGATGAGGTTGGGAAGGTGAACTGAATTGAATCATCGTGTAGGGCCATGGGGACTCTATGAAGGAGCTTGGATTTATCCCATGAGCAATGGGAGAAGTGCAGATGGACTGGGGAATTGAAGAGGGTGTTGAGGAATGCTTAACACTGTGATGGCGAACCTTTTTATAAAAACCGCCCACTTTTGCAGTGCTGGTCAACCTGGTCCCTCCTACCCACTAGTGGGCGTTCCAGCTTTCACAGTGGGCCAATTGTGGAGCCATTTGGTTGCTCTGCTACTGCCCACCATGAAAGCTAGACCACCTACTAGTGGGCGGGAGGGACCAGGTTGACCAGCACGGCAAAAGTGGGCGGTTTTTATAAAAAGGTTCGCCATCAGGGCTTAACAGATGAGTGACATTTGAGCTCGGTCCCCGTATCAGTTATCTATGTTTGCATAGCAAATTACCCCAGAATTTAGTGGCTTAAAACAACAAACATCTATTTTCTCACAGTTTCTGTGGGTCAAGGATCCAGCTGTGACTTGACCAAGTCCTCCCATCTAGGGACTTTCACAAGGGTAGAATTAGGGTGTCAGCTAGGGCTACAGTCATCTCAAGCCTCAACAGGGGTCTTCCAAGCTTCACTCATATGGCTATTGGCAGGTTTCAGGTCTTTGCTGGTATTGGCCAGAGGTATCAGTTCCTTGTTGTCACATGGGTCTTACCACAGGGTAGCTCATGACAGTGACTGACTTCCCTCGGAGCAAGCAAGGTAGAAGCCATGGTCCTTTTGTAACTCAAACACAGATGTGTCATCTCATCACTTTCATCATTCTATATTTATTAGAAGTGAGTCAGTAGGACCAGCCCACACTCAGGGGTGAAGTTGCAGAAGGGCAGGAATATTAGGAGGTGGGATCACTGGGGCCATCTCAGAGGCTGCCCACCACTGTCCTGAAGGAGGGCTCAGGAGTTTTCCAGAAAGCGATGGAAAACAACTAGAAGATGGCACAGAAAAATTTTAAGGAAGAGGGAATAACACAGGCAATGACATGAAAGTGTGCAATGTGCTATGTGTTCAAAGTGGTGGAAGAACTGCTGCTAAGATAGACTGTGGCCTCCTGGAAATGGTATTGTGTGCCATGCTGAGGAGTTTGGCCTTTACTGATTGAACTAAGAGAAGATCCCTTGAAGATTTTGGATAAGAAAGTGACCCGATTAGTTTTTGGTCTCTGATGGCTGTACACGGTACAGATGGGATTGGGAGGGACTGGTGACAAAGCACCCGCCAGTGGATAAAGAGGACTTGAACCGAGGTAATGGTAATGGCAATGGCCCTTGTGAATAGGAGCCAGATTCAAAGGCTATTTAGACCATAATTAACAAGTCTTGGAGGGCCTCCTGGGAGATTACAGATGTATCAGATGCTTTTGAAGTTCTTCACCTGGATTCCTGAGGGCTCTGGCTAGAACTGAAGGTGCCTAATCCAGCATGAGTAAGGCACTGCCCCTGTGGATGGGCAGGGAAATCGTCCTGGCATGCTTGGCCTTCACCCTGTGAACTTCAGGTACACATTCCTCATTCTATTTGTTGACATATTTAGTTCAAAGTATTTTATTTATTACTTTATTTTAATTTATTGATTTTTAGAGAGGGAGAGAGGGCAGGGGGAGGAGCAGTAAGCATCAATGCATAGTAGTTGCTTTCTGTATGTGCCTTGACTGGTCAAGCCCAGGGTTTCAAACTGGTGACCTCAGTGTTTTGGGTCAACACTTTATCTACTTTGCCACAACAGGTCAGGCTCAAAGCTTTTTTTTCTTAATATTAAGTGAGAGGCAGGGAGGCAGAGAGACAGACTCCCACATGTGCCCTGACTTGGATCCACCTAGCAAGCACCCTACCTGTCAATGCTCTGCCCATCTGGAGCTGTGGCTCTGTTGCTCTGCAACTGAGCCATCTCAGCACTTAGGCGAGGCCATGGAACCCTCTTCAGCGCCCAGGGCCAACTTGCTCAATCCATTTAAGCCATGGCTTCAGGAGGGGAAGAAAGATAGAGAAGGAAAAGGGGGAAGGGTGGAGAAGCAGATGGTCGCTTCTCCTGTGTGCCCTGACCAGGAATTGAACCCAGAACATTCACACGCCAGGCCAACACTCTACTACTGAGCCAACTGGCCAAGGCCCAAAGCATTTTTAAAGTACCTCTTGGCCCTGGCTGGTTGGCTCAGTGGTAGAGCGTCGACCTGGCGTGCAGGAGTCCCGGGTTCGATTCCCGGCCAGGGCACACAGGAGAAACGCCCATCTGCTTCTCCACCCCTCCCCCTCTCCTTCCTCTCTGTCTCTCTCTTTCCCTCCCGCAGCCAGGGCTCCATTGGAGCAGAGTTGGCCCGGGTGCTGGGAATGGCTCTATGGCCTCTGACTCAGGTGCTAGAATGGCTCTGGTTGCAACAGAGCAATGCCCCAGATGGGCAGAGCATCACCCCCCGGTGGGCATGCCCGGTGGATCTCAGTTGGGCGCATGCGGGAGTCTGTCTGACTGCCTCCCTGTTTCCAACCTCAGAAAAATACAATAACTAAATAAATAAATAAACAAACAAACAAATAAATAAATAAATAAAGTATCCTATGTGTAGAATCTCGTCAGAGTGATATGGGGAATACAGAGGACAGGCCCTTCTCTTGAAGGACCTTCAGCCTAGTTCCAGGAAAAAGAGATCTGGTTTAGGTTTCAGATACTTTGACACTGAGGACACTTGCATTCTGAGGCCAGGCTGATGGGAGACACCATGTGTCCCCATCCTGCAGGAGCAGCAACGTTCTGAGAAACTGCTGATTTCTCTGTGGGTCTGTGGTGTGTGGTGAATCCTCATAGCACAGTAGCACTGCTGAGCTTCCATCTCTGTTGATTAGGAAAGGGATTTCCTTTCCCCTATTGCATTCTAGACCAGCCTACCAGGATTTCTGGGTCACTTAAGGGACCCAGATCACCCCAATATGGTTCTGAATGCCAAGCTGCCATCTGGTTTGGGCAGGGTTCATTGTACCCAAGAGGGTGGAGAGATATGGTGACATTAATCCACAGTGCAGTGAGTGATGCTGCCAAGGGAGGGGGAAGTGCCATTTGCTAGGATCTTCTGGGAACGGGTAGAATCAGATTGGAGGGTGACCGCTAAGTGATTTCTAAGGGCCAGAAAGAATGGCTACTGAAGATGATCAGTGCTATGTAGTTGTTTGGCACATATTATCTCTTTTAGTCTGATAGTCCCTAGAAGGCTGGCACTATTGCTATTATCCCATTGTTCATATGGGGAACTGAGACTCAGAGGTTAAGTGACGTGCTGAAAGCCACACAGCTACTTAGAAGTAGTGGCAGGCCTGGTTGATCTTAGAATCCATATTCTAGCCTGACCAAGTGGTGGCGCAGTGGATAGAGCGTCGGACTGGGATGCGGAGGACCCAGGTTCAAGACCTCGAGGTCGCCTGCTTGAGCACGGGCTCATCTGGTTTGAGCAAAGCTCACCAGCTTGGACCCAAGGTCACTGGCTAGAGCAAGGGGTTACTCGGTCTGCTGAAGGCCCACAGTCAAGGCACATATGAGAAAGCAATCAATGAACAACTAAGATGTTGCAATGAAAAACTGATGATTGATGCTTCTCATCTATCTCCCTTCTGGTCTGTCTGTCCCTATCTATTCCTCTCTCTGTCTCTGTAAAAATAAAATAAAATAAAAGAATCCATATTCTAACCATATTACCATTACCTTCCCTGTCTTCATGCTTTTATTTTCTTAAGCCCACCAGTCTTGTTTCTGATCATATCATTAGTCAGAAAATCAATTTTCCTCTACTCCTGGGGTCTATAGGCTATTCTTTTTCCTAGGTTTTAAGTTGGCATTTTATGCTGACCCATCTGGAATTCATTGAAGTATGTCCACATTTTATTTGATTTTAGTTGTGCTGTTTTGGTCACAGCCAAAGTTAGCTCAGGTAAAGATGAACTTCCTGTAGGGAAACTTAGAGTGGTGAGCAGTAAGGGATCTCAAAGCAATTCATGAACGGGCCCACAGCAGGGCTGGACCTCAGAGACACTAGATCAGTCCCAAATGGACTGTGCCCAGCTTGGTTTCTGACATATAATAGATGCTCAATAAACATCTGTTGAATATATGCAGGTAACAGTTGTGTGGTCAACTGTCCAGTGAAAGGGGCCGGCAGCAACCCCAGTGGACCAGAACCCTTTAGGTCTGGCTGAAATCGTGTTTCCCAGGATACCTGAAGGAGGCTGAAATAGGAACACTAGAGATTCACACCTGTTGTGGGACACACCTCTGATTTCCCCACGTGTCTCCTGCATAGACGCAGAGCTTGTCCCCAGTGGCTGCAGCCCAGTGGGTATGGTACACAGAGGACAGTCTCCCCATTGTGCACATCCCGATGTGTGTCCCCACACCTGCTCTCGTGTGAGATGCCACTAGAGCATGGCTTCTCTGACAGGACTTCCTCTGACAGAGCTGGTGGTTATGACCTGCAGCACCAGATTCTTGTGTCTGAGATGCTGTTGAGGAATGGACAATGGAAGATCTAGATTCAGGTTTGTCTCTGTCACAACTCTGTGAGTTGGTCCTGATCTGGGACTTGGCTTCCTAATCTGTACAGGGAGGGGGTTTGGTCAAGTTTCCTTCCAGCTCTTGAGTTCTGTGAGTTGCTGAGTTGAGTACAAGAGCGCAGGAAATGCTAGCATCACCGTGTCTCCTTGACACCCATGGATAAATAGAAGCCAGTGGCCCCTGTGACGGAGAAGAGGGTTTCTGAGAGGGAAAGAATCTTTCTCAGGGTTTGGGTGAGGCTCTTTCCTTCTCTACTACTCAAAAGATACTTGGAAGGAAGCTAAGTCACCCAGGACTATTGAGGTGCCAGAAGTGAAGATGCCAAGAGAGGACCGGCAAACCGGCCTCCTGCTCCTCAGCCCAGCTGACGTCATACTGTCGGCATGCGGCTCCTTCCACCTGTCCCCCTCTGGCTCACCTCCTCGATTTTAGCTCTTGATCCTAAGCTGTGTTCTGTTTGTGTCTGTTACAGCTCTGGAGTGAAATGAACAATTTCTTTTTCTCCAGTTGGAAGAGGAAAGTTGCTAATATAAGTAATAAAGTCCTTGGTGTTCTGCGCACTGGGGCTTGTTAACTGCCAAGTCAGATCCTGTTTGAAGCAGAAGGCACTGCAGCTCGCACAGGATATGAAGCCGGTTGGAGGTGCCTGATGTACTGGACTTTTTCAAAGTCCAGGGGTGGAGGAATAAATTGGTGTCTTCCTTCTCCTGGAGGAGGCTTCTAACGGTAGCACTATAGTAAGTCCTTGCTTAAAGTCATGGATAGGTTCTTGGAAACTGCGACTTAAAGCAAAGCAATGTGTAATGAAACCAACTTTCCCATAGGTTGAGAGGAATAAGAGTTAAGTTCCTATGGCATATTTTTTATTACAAAAATATCACCAAACTTCTAAATAAAGACCCAAACATTTCTAATATTAAACATTGAAATAAATGTAAGCCATACATACATTTAGGAAAGATGAACAAAAACAAGAGGATTATATTCCAACCCCTTTATTCCAGTTCAGGGTCATGGTTGACCAGAGCCTGTCCTGGAAGATCAGGGTGCAAGTCAGGAACCCACCCTGGACAGAACACCCTTCCACAGGAGGGCCACTGATACTCCAGATGCACTCATTCCAACTGGGATAATGAAGACACGCCTGTTCACCCACGTGCACATTTCTGGGATGTGGGAGGAAACCAGAGGATCTGGAGGAAACACAAGCACACATGGGGAGAATGTGCAGTCTTGTAGACAGTGGCCCAGGCAATCGATCTTTTTTTTTTAATTGATTTGACAGAGAGAGAGATTGATTTGTTCTTCCATTTGTTTTTGCATTTATTGGTTGATTCTTATATGTGCCCTGATTAGGGATTGAACCCACAGCCTTGGCATATCAGGACAACTCTAACCAACTAAGCTATCTGGCCAGGGCTTGATCTTTTTTTCTCATCAAAGTTATAACAAAACAGTGCTGACTAAAGTGATGTTATTTGAGAACCTGCTGTATTGGCATTTTGAGCCAATGCTTCTCTGTCATGTAGTACTATCTTGTGCAATGTAGGGTGTTCAGCAGTAGCACCCCCCACCCACCCAAGTACAACTAACAAAAATGTCTCTAGACATGCCAACTGTCCCCTGAGGGGCAAAATTGCCCCAGTTAAGAACCAGTGTCCTCAAGCTACCATTGCACACATACTGGCAGCTTGTGAAATGAGCTAGGCTTTTGAGGACCAGGGTCTTTATTTTTAGTTTTACTTCTGACTCACTGAAGAGCTTAGGGCAAGTTAAGGAGACTGTCTGTAACTGTTTATTCACTTATAAAATGGAGCTATCTGCTTTGCTTACTAGACTAGTAATATGTTTGTTGGAGAAAATATAGAAGCAATAGAAAAGTATAAAGAGGAAAATCTGAAAAGATCTGTCAGCACCTCAACCTCCTAGAGATAACTACTACTGAGGGGTAGTATTTTCTTTATTTCTTTCTGCATTTTTAATTTGCACCCCTCTTCTCTCCCACATCACATCCACACAAAATCAGAATCATATCATAGTGTATGGCAAACTGTTCTTAGAAAATGCAATTTTTAATGTACACATACAAGGCTATCTTATGAATGTTTTGTGTTTTATTTAATCAGTGTTTGGTTGTATAACATTTATTGTAGCCACTTTCTTTTCTTTTTTTTTTTTTTAAAGATCTTATTTATTCATTTTAGAGAGAAGAGGGGAGAGGAACAGGAAACATCAACTCATAGTTGCTTTCTGTCTGTGCCTTGAATGGGCAAGCCCAGGGTTTTGAACCGGGAACTTCAGCATTCCAGGTTGATACTTTATCCACTGCGCCACCACAGGTCAGGTGTCAATTTCTTAATACTAGGGTTGATACTGAGATGGCAACGTTGTGCCTTAATCTTTTTTTTTTTTTTCATTATTAAGTGAGAGGCGGGGAGGCAGACAGACTCTCACATGCACCCCAACCAGGATCTACCCAGCAATCCCGCTACCAGGTAATGCTCTGCCTGTCGGGGCCACTGCTCTGTTGCTCAGCAACCAAGTTATTTTAGGGCCTGAGGCAGAGGCCATGGAGCCATCCTCAGCACCTGGGGCCAACTTTGCTCAAACCATTTGAGCCATGGCTGTGGGAGGGGAAGAGAGAGAGAGGGAAAGAGAGAGAGAGAGAGATGGAGGGAGGGGGGAAGAAGCAGATTGTCGCTTCTCCTTTGTTCCCTGACTGAGAATTGAATCTGGGACTTCTATACACTGGGCCAACACTCTACTGCTGAGCTAACCAGCCAAGGCCATGCCTTAATCTTTGTGTGCAACTCTGATTTCCTCAAGATAACTCCTAGAAGTGGAGTTGTTGGGTCAAAGGGTGGGAGCATTTTTTGAGGCTTTTGATGCGTATTATCAAGTTGCCTTCCAGAGTAGTTGTGCCATTTTATACCAGCCACGTGTGAGAGAGCCAAATTAGGCCAATCTGTACATAAAAGCTTTCTTCAACACCTCAGGCTTCTGGTAGAGCTGAACAATCCCCATTGTGATTGTAATAGTGCACAAGAGCCCTCCAAAGCACAGCAGGGGATCTGCTCTCATGGCGCGGCTAGGTCCAGTGTGTACTGACCAGGAAGAGTGACTAACAACACATTTTAGAATTATTGACAGAACATCCAAGACTACAGGGCTCTCAGAAGCTTGTGCCATGGAAGAATCCTTTCTCTTTGGCCTGGCTCCAGGAAGGGGGTGATGTGTGCTAATGGCCCTTTTTGCATTGTCTTTTGAAGGAGTCATTGACTTTAAAAGCCTGTGCCCTAGACATCTTTGGCATGTGGTTTTCCAGTAGGAATTCAGTGGCCTGTGTGGAAGGCGTGGGGAGTCGCATCTGAGGTGGAGCTGGCTAGGAGCACTGTTAGTGTCACTGCTGCCCCCTTGCTCCTCCCTGTACCCGACTCTCTCCTATTCTCTAGCCCCCTCCCCCGCCCTGGATCTTGGATGCATTGTAGGTTCTTCTGGTGAAAGAACCATGCTGCAAGTATAATTTCTCATCTCGAATGAGCCTGAGATGTCTGCAGTGCTAGTGATAGACTGGGCAATGGAGTGGGCATGTGGGACCTGAGATGTTGGGTCTGTGTGGTTGTGGACATGACCTTGATGGCCCTTCTGGTCTTGGTGACCCAAAACACTCTTGCCTGACCTATGGTGGCGCAGTAGATAAAGCGTCGATCTGGAACACTTAGGTTGCTGGTTCAAAACCCTGGGCTTGCCTGGTCAAAGCAAATATGGGAGTTAATGCTTCCTGTTCCTCCCCCTTTCTCTCCCTGTCTCTCACTCCCCCTCCTCTCTCTAAAACTGAATAAATAAAATCTAAAAGAAGAACTCTTCAAATGGCTATCTCTGTCCAATAATGTAGTCACTGTGTGGAATGGAAGGTAAGCAGGGGCAAGCGGTGATACAATCAAAGAGGTGGGTTTTGGCCCTGGCCGGTGGGCTCAGTGGTAGAGCGTCGGCCTGGCGTGCAGAAGTCCCGGGTTCGATTCCCGGCCAGGGCACACAGGAGAAACGCCCATTTGCTTCTCCACCCTTCCCCCTCTCCTTCCTCTCTGTCTCTCTCTTCCCCTCCCGCAGCCGAGGCTCCATTGGAGCAAAGATGGCCCGGGCGCTGGGGATGGCTCCTTGGCCTCTGCCCCAGGCACTAGAGTGGCTCTGGTCGCAACAGAGCGACGCCCCGGAGGGGCAGAGCATCGCCCCCTGGTGGGCAGAGCGTCGCCCCTGGTGGGCGTGCCGGGTGGATCCCGGTCGGGCGCATGCGGGAGTCTATCTGACTGTCTCTCCCCATTTCCAGCTTCAGAAAAATTAAAAAAAAAAAAAAAAAAGAGGTGGGTTTTGAGACCAAGGGCTTGCTCCTTTCTCATGGAGGCAGACACTGGGGGAAGATCAGTGTTGGCCTTTGCTGTGAGTCTAAAATTAGTTCCCACATCAGCAGGAACGCCAGCCAGCCTCTAGTCCCTGACCACCTTTCTCTGGCCAGGGGAATTGAAGGTGGAGATCTCTGGTAAAGTGCCAACTGGTGCTCATTAATGCCAATTTTGGTTGGATCACTGGGTCCTTTGATGTTCACAGGAGGAGTTCTCATATGTGGAAAGAGAGATGCTTAAAGCTTTGAGGTCTTTCCTTCAGATTCTCACTCTGACTCTAGGGAGTTCAGGGTCTAATATACTTTTGGGGAGAGTTCCATCTGGTGATACATTTCCTGAGAGGACATAGGTTCATCTTATTTTACAGGTAAAATGGAGGGAAAGGTGCCTGGGGTTGGATGATGTCTAATCAATAGTAAATCTAGAGGCATAATCTTTTTCTTTTTTCTTTTCTTTTTTTTTTTTTGTGACAGAGACAACAGAGATAGAGTCAGAGAGAGGGACAGATAGGGACAGACAGACAGGAAAGGAGAGAAATGAGAAGCATCAATTCTTTGTTGCGACACCTTAGTTGTTCATTGATTGCTTTCTCATATGTGCCTTGACGGGGGGGGGGGGAGTTAGAGCAGACCGAGTGACCCCTTGCTCAAGCTGATGAGCTTTGCTCAAACCAGATATGCCTGCCCTCAAGCTGGCAACCTCAGAGTCTCAAACCTGGGTCCTCCACATCCCAGTCCGACGCTCTATCCACTGCGCCACCACCTGGTCAGGCTTTATTTATTTATTTATTTTAAGTGAGAGAAAGAGAGAGGAAGGGAGAGAGATGATAAGCATCAACTAGTAGTTGCATCACTTTAGTTGTTCATTGATTGCTTTTTATATGTGCCTTGACTGGGGGGCTCAAGCCAAACCAGTGACCCCTTGCTCAAGCCAGTGACCATGGGATCATTTCAGCGATTCCACACTCAAGCCAGTGACCCCAGGCTCAAGCTGGATGAGCCCACATTCAAGCCAGAGACCTTGGAGTTTCAAACCTGGGACCTCAGCATCCCAGGTCAATGTTCTATCTACTGCACAACCACTGGTCAGGCACATAATCTTTCTTTTTAAATTCATTTTAAACTAATTTAAGACTCACAGAAAAGTTGCAAAAATAGTACAAAGTTCCCATACACAACTTCACTCAAATTCCCCTAATATTATCAGCTTCCATAACCAGAGTAAAATGACTAAAATTAGGGAATTAACATTGGTAATATATTGTTAACTAAACTAGAGGCCTTATTTGAATTTCACGATTCCCATGCATGTCCCTTTCTGTCCCAGGAGCCCACCCGAGATCCCACATTCCATGTAGTTGTTATTCCTCCGTCATCTCTGCTCTGTACCAGCTTTTCTGTTCTTCCTCATCTTTCATGTTTTGGCATCTGTGAAGAGTATTGGTCAGTTACTTTGAAGAATGGACTGCAGTTTGGATTTGTCTAATGTTTTCTCATTATTAAAGTGAGGTTTTAGTGTCCTGGCCAAATAGCTTGGTTGGTTAGAGCATCACTCCGAAGCACAGAGGTTGCCAGTTCGATCCCTGGTCAGGGCACATACAGGAATAGGTCTATGTTCCTCTCTCTCTCTCTCTCTCTCTCTCTCTCTCTCTCCTTTCCTCTCTCTCTAAATATCAATAATAAAAAAATTGTTTTTTAACTTTTTAAAGTGAAGTTTTGCCTTTTAACAAGATTACCACAGAGGTGAGCTTGTGTCCTATCTTACTGGGGATGATAACCTTGCTCACTTGGATAGGTGGTGTCTGCTGAATTTCTCTACTATACAGTTACTATCTTACCCTTTATAGTTAATGAGTATCATGGAGGACATACTTTGAAACTATGAAATCCTTTTTGACCACTAATTTTAGCATTCATTGGTGGATACTGTTTGCAACAGTCAGTTGGCTGTGGTATTTGCCTAATGGTAATTTTCTATTTTCCTCTTGCCTTCTGCATTTATTTTATTTTATTTTTTAAAAGATTTTATTTATTGATTTTACAGAATGAGAGGGGCAAGAGAAGTAGTTGCTTCACTCTAGCTGTTCATTGGTTGCATGTTGTATGTGCCTTGACCCGGCAAGGCCAGGGTTTTGAACTGGCGACCTCAGCGTTCCAAGTCGGCGCTCTATCCACTGCACCACCTTAGGCCAGGCCTGCATTTATTAATTGTAGAATATGATATTGTATCTACTGTACGATACAGCTAGAAACCTAATCTTGATGAGCTATTCACTGATCAGGTCTTTAAGAGCAGTAGCTCTTTCCAAAATATGATCTATTTCTCCCCTTCTACCTCTGTATATTAATTTCCCGTCGGTGCTCATGGTGAATTTGTAAAACTAGTACAGAGGGTTCCTGTATACCTCTCACCCAACTTCTCTTAATAGTAACATGTTATATAACCAGACCATAATGATCAGAAGTAGGAAATTACCTAGTTTATTTGAAGGCTGTTTAACAACTAGGCAAGAGATAATATAATGGTGGTTTGGATCAAGTGGATAATTGCAGAGTGATGAGAAGTGGTTGGGTTCTGGATATATTTTGAAGGTAGGACGTACAGGATTTCTGAAAGGATTGGATGTGGGGCAGGAGAAGAGAGGAGGACTGCAGGATAGCTCCAATGTTTTTTACCTGAACAACTGGTTTTGCCATTTTTTAAATTGGAGCAGGTTATAGGAGACATCCAGGCAATTTTGCCCATCAACTGACAAATCTCTTTTTCTCATCACCTCTCCAATTATCCACTTGATCTAAGCCATTATTATCTCTTGCCTAGTTGTTTTAATAGCCTTCAAATTGGTCTCTCTGCTTCCACCCTTACCCCTCTTCAGTCTGTTCTGAACACATCAGCCAGATTGGAAAAAATGAACAATAAGTCCGTACAGGAGTTTCCTCTGCTCAAAGCCCCATCTGGCTTTCTTTCTTGCTCAGAGTAAGATGACTAAAGGCCCACTTGCATGCTCTGTTCTGTTACCTCTCTGACCCCAGCAGCTACCCTTCCCCTTATTTCTCCCACATTACCCGAAGTGGTCCTACTTGTTCTTTTCTGTACCTGCAAGACTTGTTCCTGTCTCTGCACCTTTGTGTTTGCTGTTTGCTCTGCTTGGAATGTGCTTCACCTAGAGATCTGCATGGCTCATTCCTTAATCCTTCACCTCTTCGATGTCACCTCCTCACTGAGGACTTCTAAGGCCACCCTACCTAAAAGTGCAACTCTGTCATTTTCTGTTCCTCTTTCTGTTTTATTTTTCACCTTTGTTCTTACTATTATCTAACAGTACTGTATTTAACCAGTTTATCTTATAAATGTTGTCTGTCTCTGGCCTGACCTGGGATGGTGCAGTGGATGGGGCTTTGACCTGGAATGCAGTGGTTCCTGGTTCAAAACCGTGGACTTGCCCTGTCGAGGCACATACGAGAAGCAACTACTATGAGTTGATGCTTCCTGCTCCCCTTTTTCTCTCTCTCTTTCTTTCTCTCTCTCTTACCCCCTCTTTCTCTCTCTTCTCTCTCTCCCTTTCCTATCTCTCTAAAAATCAATAAATATAATCTTCATAAATGTTGTCTATCTCCTTCCACTAAAATTACAGACTCCAGAAAGACAAGGAAATTTGTCTTTTTTGTTCTCTGCCACATCTCTCGTATTTAGAATAGTTGCCCAGCAAACAGCCGATGCTCAAGAAATATTTGTGAAATGAATAAATGTCTGCTTTTATAATTGGGCTATATATTTATCAATTACTTTCTAAGGTACCCAAGGCACTGTGCTCTGTGTGTAGGCAGATAAAAAGAAATGTAAGATGTGGCCTTATATGATCAAGTTGCTTATAATTTCATCGAGGTAACAAGGTACCCATGTGTGAAAAGATAACTGAGGGTATGACCATACCATCATAAGCTGTGAGCATGTATTAAATACTATAAAGTATAGGGCACAGTGGCAAATGCTAGGGACAAATATGAAGACACCGTTTCTTCTGCCCAGCTCCTCCAGGTTGGTTGTGATGATGCAAAGGGAAACAAGTTCTAACTGAGTGATGAACCGAATGCTAAATAAATGGTATGGGTGTCGACAGGAGGTCATGGGGGAGGAGCTTGTCAGCAGGGTCTGCAGCAGCTGGCTTCGTGTGAAAGGTCTCACCTTAACACCTTAGGTCTGGAAAATCCAGGGGCCTCTGAGAGAGCTGATGTAGCTAGAACATAGGGTGTGAGGGTGGCGAGGAGGCAAAAGGCAAAGCTAGCAAAGTAGGTCACAGAGAGGTAGCGAAGGACCCTGAGTCCTGTGTTAAGGAGTTTGGACTTGCCCTGGCCGTTGACTCAGTGGCAGAGCGTCGGCCTGGCATGCAGGGGTCCTGGGTTCGATTCCCGGCCAGGGCACACAGGAGAGGCGCCCGTCTGCTTCTGCACCCCTCCCCCTCTCCTTCCTCTCTGTCTCTCTCTTCCCTTCCCGCAGCCAAGGCTCCATTGGAGCAAAAGTTTGCCCGGGTGCTGAGGATGGCTCTGTGGCCTCTGCCTCAGGTGCTAGAACGGCTCTGATTGCGGCAGAGCGCGCCCCCTGGTGGGCGTGCCGGGTGGATCCCGGTCGGGCGCATGCGGGAGTCTGTCTGACTGCCTCCCCCTTTCCAACTTCAGAAAAATACAAAAAACAAACAAACAAACAAACAAACAAAAAAACCCCCAGAGTTTGGACTTTATTCCATAGGTGGGGAGGAGACCCTGAAAAATGTTTGATGAGGGGACTGAAGTGATCACATGCGATGTTGGATCATACCTGATGATAGCATGGAAAAGATGGAAGGCAGAGAGAGAGAGAGTTTCTGTAGTATCCAGGGATGACAGCGTAGGCCTGAGGTACAACAGAAGAACAAAGAAGGTAATGGATTGGAGAGAGTTTGGGTGGGGGGGTGTCAGTACACCTAGGTGAATAATTACATGTAGCTGTCAGAGGAAAGAACTTACTGAAGATAATGCTCAGTTTTCTAACTTGGGTGACTGGATGGTTCCTAGAACATGGAAGGAAGAGTAGGGCTGGAGGTCAAGGTGGCAGAAGTGGTGGTGGTGGTGGTGGGGTGACAGCAGAGATTAGGAGGTCCACGTATCGTCCTAGTAGATCCACGTTGGTTTCATTGAGTTCCCTGATGTCTGCCCATGAAAATTGTATGATTGCTGGGCTGGGAGGGATGGTGCCTGTCCCCAGGGCTGACTCCTGGAGCTTCAGGTCAGAGCAGCTCCTCTGCCCACTGCCTCCAACTTCGAGTAGCAGCCCAGAGGAAGCCAATCCCGGCAGCAGGGAAAAGGAGGTTGGTGCCTGGGGAGCATCTCGGAGGGCTCAGAGTGGGCCAACAGGGAGCAGGAAGGAGGCTTGCCGTGCCTGGGAGCCAAGTTCAGCTCAGCTCTATTTTGGGTGACAACATTTACAATGTTCCTTTACCCAGAATCATTCCGCCTGCCTGCCCGCCTTCGGAGTTTCCAGCTGATGGGTTCTCACGCCTACTTAACAGCTGGCTTGGTTCAGGGCTCCCAGCTCACTGACTGCTGCCCTTCAGTCCCCTCTCTGTTTAGCAGGATGCCTCAGTCCCTGGGGTGGCCAGGTTGCTAGCTTGGTTCTCCCATAGCCTATAGGTGGTGAGGTGGTGGTGGGGGGCTGAGTGAGTGGCGTGGAGGCTGGAAGCAGCGTGGGGCGGTGGTGGGAAATGTCAGGGATCAGGCACAGAGGTGTGCAGGCAATTGACTCGTATTTCCGTGCTTCACTGACTCTGAAAGACCAAGTTACCGAGGAAGAAAATGCTTGATAATGATAATATTTTGTGTTTCCACATCTCTTGTGGAAAAACTTCCCAACTCAAGATTTAGAATCTGCGGTTGTCCCAGATTACCTTGGTAACTAAATCTGTGGGTGTTTATAGGTCATTTAGGGTTCTGCAGATATCATAGTGTAGAAGGGACAAGTGCCATTCTTTGACAATAAAAACTTAAGAGTATTACACATTAATTGTAGAAAGGGAATGTGAGTATAAAAAAAAGGATAAAAATGACCCCAGAGTCCCAATTACTCAGAGAACTTTGGCTAATATTTTGATACCATTTTCCCTGCTTTTTGTTCTGGGTGCACGTGTGTTTGCGTGTGGCACATGTGCATGTACTGTCCCTTGGCTCCCTCTGGGTTGGTATAGAATAAGACCCACGCCCTCAGCACCCAAGTCTTCTCACCCATGTATATTTCCCATGCACTCTGGGTGATTTCCCTCCCATGACACTCCTTGTTCAAAAATGAAATCATCTCCTTGTAAGAGACAGTTGGTTCTTCCAGGAGGTAGTGATGTTCAGAGGAGCTCAGCATGGATAGTGAGTGGGGAAGATGAAATTGAGGATCTAGACTCATCTTGCCTCCTGAATGATGAAGGCAAAGAGCCAGAGCACCAGGAGAGAACTTCTGGTCCCTCCTCTCTCCTCATGAGCCTGACTGAATTAGGCAGTGGCGAGCTCGATTTACTGTCAAATTGAGTAACCAGACTCGGGGGATGAGCAGAGAGCCATGGGCATTAAGGAGAAAGCCTTTCAGAGCAACATGGCATCCCTTGGAAAAAGATAGATCTTTTCTATCTTTTTCACCATAGATCTCTCCCATCGGCTTGTAAGCACCAGATTCTCTGCTGATATTTTTGGTTTGAGCTCACCTGCAAGGAGAACTTGAGGGGAAGATTTGAGTAAAGACAGTATATTTGAGAGAAAATTTCAGGAGGCAGAAAAGAGGGAACAGCATGAATGGGAATGAGGCAGAGGAGGAGGTGAAGCCAATATGAGGGTGTGGTATGAAGGGTCCTACTGTGTGCAGTGGGGACTCCATTCTTCCAGGGCCTCTTGGCAACCTCCCAGAGTGACTCATGGAATTGTCTGTTTGCAGGACTCAAGCCCGAGCACGTAATCACTAGCTCCCATTCACCACTAGCTGAGCTTGGTCAGAAAAGATCCCAGGGGGTTGTGTGCTTGAGCTCTGATCCTGTGAGCAGGAGGGGGTCTGAGCTCATCCAGATCAGCTATGAAGAAATAAGAGGTGGGCCAGGGGGATGTGATGTGGGGCAGCAGGAGGCTTCTGCTGTAACTTAGAAATTCTAGACCCTTCTTGGTTTCACTGATCTGAGCAGGTTCTTTCCCCTGCCTCGCCTCCTTTTCCTATCTTCCTTTATTCCTACAAGTCTCTTGTCTTGCCCCATGCTGCAAGTGACAGTTTGTTTCTGTAACTCTGGATAGTAGATGGTATTTGTTTTCAGCCAAATCCAGATTTTGAAATTCTTGGCTCATAATTCTATTACAGCCTTTTTAGGAGCAAGCATTGGCTTCCTGAGACTTGAGATGTGCCCCCCCCCGCGGTGACTTGGAGTTCTAAACGTCTTGCAGTATCACCGATAGAGACCAGACTTGAAGGCTGACAGCAGAGTAGAAGGGGAGGCAGGTTACCTTGAGCTGCGGTTCTCTGTCTGTGAAGGGCTACAGTTCTGATATGAAGCAGATACTGTGTGGCTCTGGTGTGGAGTTGGTCTCCCAGGAGAGCCTAACACAGGCTTACCTGAGTGTGCCTGAGATTGAGGGGTGGCTGGCCTCCATGGCTTTCTCAGCTTTTGATTTAGTCTGAATATATAAGTGTTTACTGCAATAAAGGCATTTCTTGTAGCCCTCTGAGGTTTTTTTCAGAACCATGCTCTGACCTGTTGGCTCTTTTGTGGGCAGCTTTGAGATTGGTCTCTCATATTTCTAGTGTAGAATCTAGAAGCCTTGCCTGATCAGGTGGCACAGTGGATAGAGCATCAGACTGGAATGCAGAGGACCCAGGTTCAAAGCCCTGAGGTCTTCAGCTTGAGTGCAGGCTCACCAGCTTGAGTGTGGGGTCTCTGGCTTGAGCATAGGATCATGGACATGACCCCATGGTCGCTGGCTTGAGCAAGGGGTCACTCGCTCAGCTGGAGCCCCCTGGTCAAGGCACATATGAGAAAGCAATCAATGAACAATTAAGGAGACAAAGGAGCCGCAACGAAGAATTG
Organism: Saccopteryx leptura; assembly: GCF_036850995.1. Lineage (NCBI taxonomy): Eukaryota > Metazoa > Chordata > Mammalia > Chiroptera > Emballonuridae > Saccopteryx > Saccopteryx leptura. The sequence goes on along the minus strand of NC_089508.1, from coordinate 162,184,331 downwards.
ATGCTTCTCATCTCTCTCCCTTCCTGTCTATCTGTCCCTATCTGTCCTTCTCTCTGTCTCTCTCTCTGTCTCTGTCACACACACATACACACACAAAAAGAAAAAAGAAAAAGAAAAGAAAGAAACTAGAAGCCTAAAGAGATTAAATGACTGACCCAAAGCTATGTCCTTTTTCACTGGTGGCAGAGCACACTAGAGCCAAGGCCTCCTGACTCCCTCCTAGAGCTTTTAACTTTTCGCTCCCCACCCCCACCCCTGCCCCCTCCCACCAACACAGAAGCTGCACTTTGTTCACAGAAACTGCTCTCCCGGATTTTTTCCCTCTATTTCTGCTCTTTGGTGGAGTAGCTCTGCCGTGTCTTTCACCTGTTCCCTTAACCTTCAGGACAGGACTGTTTTGTTGACCTTTGTTCTTCCCCCTCCTTCAGTAAAGAGCATAGAAAGTGCTGTTTGGAGATAATGGTAACTCACTGCTTAATCTCCTAGAGTAGTGTTGGCAGACCACATGTCAGATGGTCTTTATAAAATCATTCCATTTATTCCCACTCTTGAGTCATCAGAGCTTTGATGTTTTGGAACGGAGGAGGTGCAGAGGGTCAGAGGCAAGGTGTTGAGTGACAGCTATGCCTTGGATGGCAGAGGAAGGGTAGGCTTTCTTCCTACTTTAGTTCTCAATTTTATATTTTCACTTTGGGAAATGGGCTTTTTCTAGTTCCTCATGCCCCAGACTGGTGCAGCCAATATGGAAAACAGTATGGAATTTCTCAAAAATTTAAAAATGGAACTGCCTTATGACCCAGTAATCCCGTTTTGGGTTATATAGCCAAAGAAACCCAAAACACTAATTTGAAAGAATATATGCACCCCTGTGTACATTGCAGTGTTAGTTACAATAGCCAAGCTGTGGAAGCAGCCCAAGCACCCGTCCATAGACAAATGGATAAAATGGTGTATATACAATGGAATATTACTCAACCATAAAAAGGAATGAAATCATACCATTTGCAACAGCATAGGTGGACCTACAGGGTATTATGCCAAGTGAAATAAGTAAGTCTGAGAAAGATGAATGCCATGTGATTTAACTTATATGTGGGAATATAAACAAACAAAACAGAAACAGACTCATAGATAACAGAAAACAGACTGATGGTTGCCAGAGGGGTGTGGGATTGGAGACTGGGTGAGAAAAGTGGAGGGATTAAGAAGTACAGATTGGTAGTTGCAAAATAGTCATGGGAATAGAAGGTACAGCATAGGGTATAGTCAATAATGTTGTAATAACTGTATGGTACCAGGTGGATACTGGAAAAATCAGGGAGAACATTTTGTGAAGTATATGATTATCTAACCAGTATGCTGTACACCTGAACCTGATACAAAAAAATACTGAATGTAAACTGTAATTGAAAGAGAAAAGAAAAAAACCCCCGTTGTTCCTCATTCCCAGTGACCACCCATAAGCCTTAATTAAAATTTGAGGATTATTTCCTACTCAATTCCCCCCAGATTTTTAAGTAAAATAATTTGACAGATGTTCATTGAGTGCAAATCACACATGCCCTTCTTTTGGGACTACAAAGAAGTATTCAATATGATCTCTGCCTTCAAGCAGCTTCTGGGATAATTGGAGGAACAAGGGACACATGGCAAAGACCAGGCCAGGCAGGTTTAAGTGCTGAAAGAAGAACATGACTGCTAAGCAGACGATCGGAGTACTTGGGGAGAGGAAGCCCCATGGATTGATCTGGTCAAGAGAAACCTTCTGAGAAGAAATGAGATTTGAGTCAGGTCCCTGAAGGGATGTGTGATCTTTTTCCCATCAGTGTTACAGGTGTCTCCCTTTGGAGTAGGATTTTATAGCATATTTTAAACACATCTACCACTAGCATCAATGTTAGGGTCCTGGGGATGAGGTTATTGAGTTCCCACATGTTCATCATAGTGCTCTTTATAATAGCCCAAGATTGGCAACAACCTAACTGTCTAACAATGGGTTAACTGGGCTGTGGTCTTCCATATTCCCCACGTTGTGGAATGCCATGCAACCATCACACATCATTTTGGAGAAGTTTACATATTGACATCAAAAAAGCATTTACAATAGATTGTCCAGTGGGGAAAAAAATCAGGTTCTGAAATAGTATGTCCAGTGTGAGTCCATTTGTGTTTAGTAACATAGTATCATACTAAAATGTGACTTTTTAAAAAAGATTTTATTTATTGATTTTACAGAGAGAGAGGCAGGGGAAGTGAAAAGTATCAACTCCTAGTTGCTTCCCTTTCATTGTCCGTTGCTGGCTTGTTGTATGTCCCTTGACCAGGCAAGCCCAGGGTTTCGAACAGATGATCTCAGCATTCCAGGTCGATGCTTTATTCACTGCGCCACCACAGGCCAGGCAAACATGACTTTTTAAAATCTTTTTTTGCTTATCCATTTTCTGAAATTTTGGTACATATGCATTAACTTGTAAATAAAATAACTTCTAAATGTTTTCCTCTTTTTTCAATAAGAGTTTAAATGTCTCATACCAATTGTGGATGGACAGACCCAGTGGAGTCACACATCCCTTATTCTGAGGGGACAGTTGCCAATGGCTCGCTCTGGTCATCAGATCTCTTTCTGAAAAGACAAGTTAGCCAGCTGGGGACAGGAGGTACCGGGACACTGGCTCATTTTTGGTCCAGAAAGCGATGCCTGGGAGGAAGCCACTAAGTGCTCCTTCTCGTTGGGGGAGCCTGCGTATTTCCTGGGCGAGTGGTTGGGGCTGAGTTGCCCCTGTCAGCCTATGTGGGAGCCGATTTTTAAAATCCAGGCTTCTTCATACTTTGAATTTTAGTCAGGGAATCACTGCTGCCCACTGTCTAGCTAACTGCAGTGCTGGAAAGAAAAAGGTGCTTTTGAGATTCTAAGCCTCTCTGGGAAAAGCTTACGAGACAAGAGTGATAGAATTCATCTTTTTGCACTAGTGGTGGGGACAGGGTCTCTGTTCCCTGAAAAGCTTATTCAGATGACCTATTTGGTCTAGACTTTGTGTCTGCCTTAGCAATAACTTATTTGCAATAACATTTTTTAATGCCCTTAGCAATAACTGTCATCTGAATGTCACATTAGAAGATCTGGTGCGTTCTTTTCCATCCCTTTCAGCAGGTTTGACATTAAAGTGTACTATATTCTAATTTGAATGCTAATTAGTATTTTAAAAATACATCTTTTATCACATTATTTCCCAAATCTAAAACTTTTCATCTCTCCTCATTGACTCTAGGCTCAAGTTCAGACTGGTATCCAAGGCCTTTCACATTCTGACCCAAACCCCCTTCATACCCTTATTCCAACCACTGACTTTCTTAAACCCTTTGTAGTTCATCAGAGCTGATCAATCTCTTGATTCACTGGCCCCCAGTACATTTGCATGCTGGCTCCTATATGCCTTGCCTCTCCGAATTGGCCTTCTTCATCTGGTGAAAGCCAGTGCTATGCTTCTGTCCCACGCAAGCTCAAGTCCTTCTTCCAGACCCCTTGCGTGCAGACCCCTCCTGGGCTAAGTACTTTTAGCACTATGGTCTGTACCGGTCGGTACCACTTATTTGACATTAAAAAAATGTTGAAAAAGAAATGTACCATAAAATTTACCATCTTAACCATTTTTAAGTGTATAGTTTAGTACTGTTAAGTCTATTTTCATTGTTAGGCTGTAACAGCTCTCTAGAACATTTTTTTTTTTTTTTTTTCATTTTTCTGAAGCTGGAAACGGGGAGAAACAGTCAGACAGACTCCCGCATGCGCCCGACCGGGATCCACCCGGCACGCCCACCATGGGGCGACGCTCTGCCCACCAGGGGGCGATGCTCTGCCCATCCTGGGCGTCGCCATATTGCGACCAGAGCCACTCTAGCGCCTGGGGCAGAGGCCACAGAGCCATCCCCAGCGCCCGGGCCATCTTTGCTCCAATGGAGCCTTGGCTGCAGGAGGGGAAGAGAGAGACAGAGGGGAAAGTGCGGCGGAGGGGTGGAGAAGCAAATGGGCGCTTCTCCTGTGTGCCCTGGCCGGGAATCGAACCCGGGTCCTCCGCACGCTAGGCCGACGCTCTACCGCTGAGCCAACCAGCCAGGGCTCTAGAACATTTTCATCTTGCAAAACTCTATACCCATCAAACACCAACTTGCTATTTCACTTATTCGGCATTTCATCAAGGACCATGTTTTGATATCATAAATGCTGAACTGTTTATTTCAACTAGTATTCAGTGAGCACTAGTGTTGCAGGTAAGTCCTTCCCAGGTTCAAGGGGACTATGAAGCAAGATGAGACACAGCTACCAAATATGAACCATTCACAATTGTTATTGAATAGACTTTTGATTTGTCATTTGTGTATGTCTCATCTCTCTAAATAGATGATATGAGAAGGAACATCCTATGAGCCACAGCAATTCCTTTTTTGGCACGAGACAGACTATCATGACTAAATAAATACAAATATGGTCCTTGGGTTCCCTATGACACTGAGGAGAGGGTTGGGCATGCACTTACTATGTGTTGGTGGTGATAGCATATGCTGATGTAAATGAGGATTTGAGTATTTCAGAGGTCTTTATGTGCTCTCCACTACACTGTTTTTTTGTTTTTGTTTTGTTTTGTTTTTAGCAAGAGAGAGAGAGAGACAGACAAGGACAGACAGACAGGAAGGGAGAGAGATGAGATGCATCAGTTTGTAGTTACAGCACTTCAGTTGTTCATTGACTGCTTTCTCATATGTTCCTTGACTGGGGGCTCCAGGTGAGCCAGTGAGCCCTTGCTCAAGCCAGCAACCTGGGGCTTCAAGCCTTCAGCGACCTTTGGGCTCAAGCCAGCAACCTCAGAGTTTCAAACCTGGGTCCTCAACGTCCCAGGTCAACACTCCATCCACTGTGCCACCACCTGGTCAGGCCACTGTGAGTTTTTTAAAAAGAGAAACTTGGCTCTGGCTGGTTTGCTCAGTGTTAGAGCATCAGTCTGGCATGCAGGAGTCCCGGGTTCGATTCCCAGCCAGGGAACACAGGAGAAGTGCCCATCTGCTTCTCCACCCCTCTCCCTCTCCTTCCTCTCTGTCTCTCTCTTCCTCTCCTGCAGCCAGGGCTCCATTGGAGCAGAGTTGGCCCGGGTGCTGAGGATGGCTCTGTGGCCTCTGCCTCAGACGCTAGAATGGCTCTGGTTGCAACAGAGCAATGGCGCAGATGGGCAGAGCATTGCCCGCTGGTGGGCATGCCATGTGGATCCCGGTCAGGCACATGCGAGAGTCTGTCTGACTGCCTCTCCGTTTCCAACTTCAGAAAAATACAAAATATATATATTTTTTTAAAAAAGAGAGAAACTTGTCTGTTCTTGCATCATAACAAGGTTACTTTTATTATTTTGTCTTATTATAAACACAGTATGTGCTTGTCAAAGAAGTAAAAAAGTGAAAATTGCAGACAAGCAAAAGATCATAATGCCATTAATAGATATAGTCTTACTTGCCCAGCAATGATGGCTGTCAGCTCTGTGCTTCTATTGTTCCTGATATTTGACTCTTCATATTCAGAGTCACATACGGTTGGATGTACCTTTTTAACAAAACTAAAATCCTAGTGTGGATACATACTCCTTTTATCAGCTTAGTGTGGTTTTAGTATCTTTACCTGTCAAAGGTGAATTCTATTGTGTTTTTTTTTTAAGTTTTTATTTATTGATTGATTTTAGAGAGAGAGAAAGGGAGAAAGAGAAACATCGATTGTTGTTCCAGTTATTTATGTATTCAGTGATTCTTTCCCCCCCTACTGATTAATTCTTGTACATGCCCTGATTGGGGATCGAACCTGCAACCTTGTTGGCAAATCGGGACGATGCTTTAACCAATTGAACTACCTGGCCAGAGTGATAAGTTCTATTGTAATATAATTTTGATACAACAAATAAGTGTTAGGGACCTAATTTATTATTTCCCAATATAGATATTAGGAATGCAACAGTGAATAAAACTTGCTTAAAGCTTCCCTTGTGAGCCCTGGCCAGTTGGCTCAGTGGTAGAGCGTCGGCCTAGCGTGCGGAGGACCCGGGTTCGATTCCCGGCCAGGGCACACAGGAGAAGTGCCCATTTGCTTCTCCACCCCTCCACCGCGCTTTCCTCTCTGTCTCTCTCTTCCCCTCCCACAGCCGAGGCTCCATTGGAGCAAGGATGGTCCGGGCGCTGGGGATGGCTCTGTGGCCTCTGCCTCAGGCGCTAGAGTGGCTCTGGTCGCAACATGGCAACGCCCAGGATGGGCAGAGCATCGCCCCCTGGTGGGCAGAGCGTTGCCCCTGGTGGGCGTGCCGGGTGGATCCCGGTCGGGCGCATGCGGGAGTCTGTCTGACTGTCTCTCCCCGTTTCCAGCTTCAGAAAAATGGAAAATATATATATATATATATATATTTATATATTTATATATATTTATAAAAATATATTTATTTATAAAAAAAAAAAAAAATATATATATATATATATATATATATATATATATATATATATATATATATAAAAGCTTCCCTTGTGGGTTGGGATGAGGGAGAGAAGATAATAAAATAAATAAATGAACAGAATAATTCCAGATACTAATAAAGGTTATTAAAAACAGGTGATGTGGGAGTGACTGGGTGCCACTTGAGATCAGATGACCCAGGAAGGTCTATGAGGAAGAAAATGTATGAGACTTTAGTGATACTAGGTAGCTACCATGTAGCGATCAGGGGGAAGAACATTTCAGAAACAGGACTCATACAAAGCTTGGGAATAACTTGGCATGTTTGAGGAATCGTGAGAAAGCCAGTGTGGCCGAAACAGAGTGAGGAAAAGGGAAATTATGCATCATGTCAGAAGGGTAGATGCAGATGGGACTTTTTGTAGGGCCCTGTTGGGCCTTGTAGGCCATGGTCAAGACTTTGGACTTTATTCTAAGGCCAGTTGAGAAGCTATTGAAGGGATTTATTTTAGGATGATTGCTCTCTATAATGTAATTTTCTTCATTAACAGAGATTAAAAGAGAGACATAAACCCCACATAATCAACTCACTAGATTCAAAGAAAACCTTTGATAAATATCAATATCCAACAGAGGAAAATATCATAAGTGATCTGGTGTATTCACCGAATAAATAGATTGTCAGCGAGGGAAAATGAGATTTTAAACAAATCAGGTAAATGCATATTACTAAGTGAAAGAAACCAATCGAAACCAATCTGAAAACACTACATCCTGTATGATTCCAACTAGATGACATTCTGGAAAAGACGAATCTATGAAGACAGTAAAAGATCGGTGGTTGCCCAGGGTTGGGGCTGGGGGAGGAATGAATAGGCAGAGCACAGAGGATTTGGGGGGGCAATGGAAATACTCTGTATGATACTATAATGGTGAATACATGTCATTACACATTTGCCCAAACCTGTAGAATGCGCAGCACCAAGAATGAACTGTAATGAAAACTCTGGACTTTGGATGATTGTGATGTGGCAATAAGGTTCATCAGTTGTAACAGAAGTACCACTCTGGTGGGGCCTAATGATAATGGTGAGGGTGCAGCATGTATGTGGGCAGGGGAGCAGGGCGACTCCCTGTACCTTCCCTTCAATTTTGCTGTGAAGCTAAAATCTGCTCTAAAAAGTGAAGTCTCCATAATTAAAAATAGGAAAAAAATTAGGCAAAACTAAACTATAGTGTTTAGGGATTAGGTTTGGGTGATAAAACTACTGAAGAAAAAGTAAGGAGGTGATTACCAAAATGTAAGAACAGTTACTTTTAGGTAGGAGTAGAAAGTGGCTATAATTGGGAAGGGACACATGTAAGGCTATTAAAAAGTTTTTAAGAACTCAACTATCATGACTATCATGATAGAATAAAATGAAAGGGAACTTTCTCACCAGATAAAAATACTAGAACAAACATTTTTCTAAGTGGGGAAATATTGGCAGTAATTCACTTTAAAACCAGGGCTGAAACGAAGGTGCCCATTATCACCAGTGTAAACATGCAAGAAAAACAAATGAAAGGCATACAAATTTGAAAAGAAAAAATAAAACAACCATTCTTTGCATTGTGTATTATTATTTGCATAGAAAACTAAAAAACACTATACAGACAAATTATTAGAAATAATAGGAGAATTTAACTAGTTAGCTTGATATAAGATTAGTATGTATAAGTAGTCTGTATTCTATACACCAACAGCAAACCAGAAAACGTAAAGAGGAGACACATTAAAAATATCAGAGCCCAACCAGTGGTGGCACAGTGGATATTGGATCAACCTGGGATACTGAGATCACAGATTCAAAACCCCAAGGTTACTGGCTTGAGCGCAGGCTCATCTGGCTTCAGCACAGGCTCACCAGCTTGAGCGCAGGGTCACCAACTTGAGCATGGGATCATTGAAATGATTCCATGGTCACTGACTTGAGTCCAAGGTCACTGGCTTGTGCAAGGGGTCACTTGCTCAGCTTGAGCCCCTGATCAAGGCATGTATGAGAAGCAATCACTGAACAACTAAAGTGCCGCAACTATGAATTGATGCTTCTCATATCTCTCCCTTCCTGTCTGTCTGTTTCTCTCTCTCACTCACTAAAAAACAGGAAAAAAAATACTATCAGAGAAAATAAAATATTTAAGTATAAACATAACAAAAGGCATTCAAGTCTTCTACAGAAAAAGTTCAATTTCATTGGTATAGCAAAAGGAGAACTAAATAACTGGAGGGAGATACTACATTCATAGATAGGAGAATTTAGTATCATGAAAGTGTCAATTCTCCAGTTTTCCCCTATTGAAGCTACAGCTTTCAATTAAACCCCAACCGGGTTTTTCACATCACTGGATAGGGATTTTTGAAATTCTGAAAAAGAAAAATGGAGAGGGAAGACTTGCCCCACCAAATGTCTGGACTTATTATAACGTTAAGGTAATGAAAGCAGTGTGGTATTGGCACAGGGATAAACTAACCAATAAAATAGACTGGCAAGCTCAGGCACAGATTCACATAGATGTGGAACTTTGGTATATGATAGAAGTAGAATGTCAATCAGTAGGGAAATAAAGAATTAATGATAAATGGAACTTGAAAAGAATTCGTATGCAAAAAGGTGAAATTGGATCCCTGAGTCAAACCGTATACAAAACATCAACTCCAGGTGGTATTAGGATTGAAATGTAAAAAAATGACAACTTTAAAACTCTTAGTAGAAAATATAAGTGATTCTCTTTTAGAAAGATTTTAAAATAAGACACAAAAATATTCACTACAAAGGAAAAATAGATTAGCTATATTAATATTAAGAATTTTTATATACCAAAAGTCACCTTCAAGAAAGTGAAAAGACAGTTTATAGACTGACAAAGATCTTTGCAACATATACAACTAGCAAAACATTAGTGTTAGGAATGTATAAGAAAAGGCTAAACAACCCAACTGGGGGAAAAAAGTCAAATGACAAGCATTTCACAGAAACACTTAAGACCAAAAGAAATATGAAGAGATATTCAACATCATTAGGATCAGGGAGGTGCAAATTAAAACTACAGTGAGATCATTTTTAGACCCATTTGATCAGCAAAAGTGAAAATGTTTATAGTACCAAGTGTTAGAAACAAAGTGGACCCACAGGATCTTCAAAATTGCTAATGGGAGTGTAATTTGAACAACTTGGGAAACAGAGTTTAACATCCACATACCCTAAAATGCAGACACTCTTCTCTAGATATATATCCAAGAGAAAATCTGGTGCATGTACTATAAGAATATGGACCAGAATGTTCATGGCAACATTGTTTATGATAATAAAAACCCAGGGGAAATAAACCCCTAAATGTCCATCAATGAGAGATTAGATAAACCATGTCTGTAAACACAAGGGAATACTGTATTGGACAGCAGTTTAAATGAATGAACTATAGTGGCATGCAATGATATGCATGAATCTTAGCAAAATACTACTAAATGTGAGAGTATTACATACCACATGTTCTTTTAATAAATTAAAAATAACTTTCATAAAATATGCATATTTAAGAATTCTTATAGATGCAATAATGCAACAAAAAAGAAAGCAACTGAATTGAGGATTCAGGCTAATGGCTGCCTGGCTGGGTAGGAGGTAAGGAGATGGGATGGGTGCGGGTCAGTTGGTAAGATGTAGATGATTGTCAAATTCCTTGCTTTTACTCTAGGTGGTGGGTTTATGAGTGCTTATTATATTAAAAGTGTGCTAGGGAGCCAGTCAGCAAGCTAGCCAGCTCTGGCTGCGATGTGGAGAATGGGCTAAAGGGGGTAAAAGTAGAAGCAGGTTGACCAGTTAGGAGGCTGTTTAGGAGTCCAGGTGAGAGGGGATGGCACTGTGATGGAGAGTTAAGGACAGACTGGGAATATATTTCAAAGGTAATAGAGGATGTGCTCTGATGGTTTAGATATGGGAGGTAAGGAATAGTCTATTACATGAAGCTACCATGATTTATTTAACAAGCTGCTCTTGTACATCTAGATGTTTACAATATTTTTTGCTCCATAAAATGTCTAAAATGAACATTCTTATAGCTTAATCTTCATAAATCTTGAATTCATTTCTTAAATTCAACTTCCAGAAGTGAAATTGTTATACCAAAGGATATGTGCATTTAGTAAGGATTTGGATACATGCTACCAACTCACTTTCCTAAACAGCTGAGCCCCTTTAGTTCCCACTAGCAGTATGAGGCAATACCCACAGGGAGTATTGTTCCATCCTCCGGATCTCCGTCCAGAGCTTATATCCAGGGACAGCTTGTGAATGGTCTTCCTGGCAGTTGAGGGCATGTGCATCTTCCTGGAATGACATTTTGCAGTCGATCCAGTCTCCCTGTGACCAGGATCCTTACTCTTCAGAGAGTATGTCCTGCCTCCAGTGGGTGTTCTTAGAGCTTTGGGCTCCTGCGCTGAGGCGTCTCCTGGAGCATGCAGTCCGGGGTGTGAGACAGCACAGTCTCCCTCTCCTTGGGGAAGGCTCCTTCACACATGGACCTAAGAGACCCGTTTCCCCTCTCTTCTGCACAATCTTTCACTCAGACTCTGCACAACCCTAACACGCATTCAGAGAGCCTTGGGGATTTCTAATGAATGTGGAAGTTTTTTCTGAGTTCATCGGGTAAAGGTCAAGCAGGCACATACAGGAATTAATTAGTTAATTATTCAAGTTCACGTCCCCTCGGAGTTTCCAGAGCTGTGCTGCCCAATACAGTAGCCAACAGCCATGGAGGCAATTTAAAGTGGAATTTAAGTTAATTAAAAACAAATAAAATTCATTTCCTCAGTTACACTAGTCACATTTCAGGAGCTCAATAGCTAGAGGCTCCCATATTGGATAACACAGATATGGAATATTTTCATCATCACAGAAGTTCTGTTGGACAGCACCGCAGAAGTTGGGTTACTCAGGAAATATTCCCAGAGGTCTTCTTAGGTGTAAGGTTGGGATGGTTAGTGAAGGTAGGTGGACATTATTGATATCAATTGATAAAACCTACAAGATTTTCCCTTGCTGATCCAGATCAGTTCTCAATGTTTCTAGGTGTTTGGTTGTTTGTTGTTGTTTTATGTTTTCCTCCTTGGCCTTGAGCAGGAGTCTTCAGTTCTGTGACAATTAGTTCTTAAGAACTGTGTGTACATATGTTTTATAAGAGAAGTCTGATCGCTAGTTCATGACATTGACTAACAGAGACCAAAGCCCTTTTCCTCCAGTGCAAGGTCCTAGAAGGAAAAACCCAGGGGCTACACCTGACATGCCGACAGGCTGAGGTGTTGCCCAGGTTTGCTGCAGTGGTCCTAAGGAAGAATGTTAAATGAGCCAAAAATGTAGAGTTCTTCATTCCTTCCTGTTGCTTCAGTTTCTTCTTGTGCATTATGAAGATAGAGTTGCTCTTGAGCATTTTAGAGATGCAAGACAGGAGTGGTAAATGTCATAATTCTGTCTTCTTTCTACTATCTGGGAGCTGTGGTCAGCATCTGCCTATGTCCAGTCGCCGCGGTGAGAAGCAGCTCTTCCCAGTGGCCTAAATACAGCCCTGGGAGCCCCAAATGCCACATTTCAGTCCTGGTTTGCATACTGACTCATGATATGACTCTATATAAGTCACTTCCCCTCTCCTCCCAATGGGTCATCAGGGACGAAGGCAGGATAATGGCCTTGAGTCACCTCCCAGAGAGGAGCAAATTAGGCAAAGAGGTGGCAAGCTGGAAGGGCAAAGAAGGAGCAACTCTAGAAGCGGCTCTGCAGAGAGGCCCGGCTTTCCCACTGCCTGGGCTAGCTGTCCACTGAGGCCTGGGAGCCTGGGACAGTTAGCTTCAGGTCTGTAAACTTCAGTTAGCTTCAGGTCTGTAAACTTCCATGACTTATGTGTAAGAGTAGGTGGGCATAAGCCTGCCTGCACTTTCTGCTTGGCATTGTGTCCAGCCCGTAAGGTAGAACTGAGATGCTTTATGACTCATTTACATGAACCATCCCTTACCCCGTAGGTCTGACCCTCCCAGACTGTTGGCCCTGAGTGAGGTTGGTAACAGTGTGGGCACGGCCCAGAAGACAAGGGTGGAGTGCATGTGCCTGTGTGTGGTGAGCCTTGCAAGCCTCTGAGCTGAAAGTGAGAGCAGAGTAAGTTATAGCAGTGGTCCCCAACCCCTGGGCCGCGGACCGGTACTGGTCCATGGGCCACTTGGTACCGGTCCGCAGAGAAAGAATAAATAACTTTTTATTTCCGTTTTATTTATATTTAAGTCTGAACGATGTTTTATTTTTAAAAAATGACCAGATTCCCTCTGTTACATCCATCTAAGACTCACTCTTGATGCTTGTCTCGGTCACGTGATACATTTATCCGTCCCACCCTAAAGGCCGGTCCGTGAAAATATTTTCTGACATTAAACTGGTCCGTGGCCCAGAAAAGGTTGGGGACCACTGAATTATAGGAAATCATCATCCGAGGAGACCGTCTGGGGGAGCAGAGGGCTCTTAGACTGTACCTGAGGACGCCTGGGTCTTGATCCTGATGTTGAACTTTAGTTACTTTGTGATACTAGTTGTCACTTAGCTTCTCTGTCTTTCTTATCCCATCTATAAAACAGGCTAACTTTCCTGTCCTAAACGCTGACTGTGGTTATGAAAAATAAAAAGGAGTTTAAAAATTAGCATTTATTATATTTTCTTATTTTAAATGTAATAAATGCTCATTATAGGAAACATGAAAAACCAAGGAACATAATTTTAAAAATCATTCGTAATTTCACTATGTCAAAATACATCCTCATTTTTCTTTCTATTTACTTACCTATTTTTATTGGGGCATAATTGGCATATACTGTTATATTATTTTCAGGAACACAATATAATAATTTGATATTTGTCTAAGTCATTTTGTGTTGTATGTGATTTATTTTCTTTTTTCTTAATGAAATGTTTTGGGGTTTTTTATTCATTTTAGAGAGTAAAGAGAGAGAGAGAGAGAGAAGGGGGAGGAGCAGGAAGCATCAATTCCCATATGTGCCTTGACCAGGCAAGCCCAGGGTTTCAAACTGGTGACCTCAGCATTTCTAGGTCGACGCTTTACCCACTGTACCACCACAGGTCAGGCTGGTTTGTTTTTTTCTTTGTTAGATATTACTGTTCACATACTTGTATACACTGCTTTTCTCACCTATTATTACATAATGACTATTACTCATGCCATTAATTGTTCTTCAGAAACCTGATTTATAATGGCTGATGTTTCATTATTTGAAAGAGCCAAACTTTAACAACTCTCCAAGTATAGGCCATTTAGAAGTCATTTCTAAATGTTTTATTATTATAAATATTGCTATGTTGAACAACCTTGTATATAAATCTTTATATATATCTCTTTCCTTAAAATAAATTCTTAAAACTGAGGTTACTGGCCTGACCAGGTGGTGGCACAGTGGATAGAGCATTGGACTGGGATGCAGAAGATCCAGGTTCAAGACCCCGAGGTCGCCAGCTTGAGCACGGGCTCATCTGGTTTGAGCAAAAAGCCCACCAACTTGAACCCAAGGTTGCTGGCTCCAGCAAGGGGTTACTCAGTCTGCTGAAGGCCCATGGTCAAGGCACATATGAGAAAGCAATCAATAAACAACTAAGGTGTTGTAACATGCAATGAAAAACTAATGATTGATGCTTCTCGTCTCTCTCCATTCCTGTCTGTCTGTCCCTGTCTATCCCTCTCTCTGACTCACTTTCTGTCTCTCTAAAAAATAAATAAATAAATAAATAAAATAAAAAACCCCTGAGGTTACTGGGCCAAAAGGTAAAGCTGATACAATTAAAGATATATATATACACACATATATATTCATATATATGAATATACAAGTGCAAGGCATTGATGAGAATGATGACAAATACCTATTTATTCAATATGCATTTATATACACACCTTATATACTCATTGCAATTGAGGCATTTCTGTGTATGTGAGGTGGATATCTCTATGACCCTGGAGGAGAGGGGAAGGGATAGACTTTTGCAGTAGGATTAGCGTCTATTTCTTTTAGAATTGTCTTATGCCAAGAAAACAAATCATTTATGGTAAGAAACTTTTCAGTATGAGAGGACATGGAGATTAAGCAAGGTATTAACAAAAAGAACAAACAAATGCTCACCTAAGTGTTTGAAACTCTGGGTTCCAGTCACTACAGGGACAAGTCACATTATTTCACGGGCGTGGGGAGACTAATCCTTCTCTTATCTGACATGAAGGAATGTTGTAAGGAGGTAATGGATTGTGTGTACGTGAACTCATCAGAAGTACCCCAGTGTAGTCAGGATCGTTCTTTTGCTTTCTCTAATAATGAGACTGAGGGCTGACGGGAGTAGAACAACAAAGACACAGAGGCGATGAGGGCAAGTGTCTGAGGACTGAGAACAAAGTGAGGCTAGGAAACCTCAGGAGTGTGGAAGAGTCCTGGAGTGCAGAAGCCCTCAGGCCAAGCCTTGCACTGGGCCCGCTCCGTCCTGGAGCTCACTCCCAGGCTAAGGCCCTGGGGCCACCCAGGAAGTAGAGGTCTTTCTCACCGGACACTGGCACCTTAGGACTCAACTCTCTGGAAGGCAGTTTTAGTGGCTTGTCTGGTCAAACTCACAGGCGCCTTCTCTTTCAAACCTGCAGATAGGCTGGCTCCTGGGCTGTGGGAGTGGGAAAGGGAGAGGAGGAGGCCACTCCGACCCATCTGCCCACCTCCAGCACAGCAACTGTGAGACTCACAACAGAATATCTTGTGTGAAACAGCTCCTCCTTGTTCATAGGAATGTGCAACACTCCGCAGTTCACAGGGACCAGAGAGCGAGGGTCATAAACAGAGGCTGGGGTACTGAGCAATGGGGATGAGTTAATCCCTCAGACGCAGGGCTTTGCCTGGGAGAGATGGGAGCTGCACTGATAAAGGCTGATGGGGGGGGGCACCGCAGAGATGGTGGTATGCACCCTGTTAAGGTAGGCTCTAACTGCAGCAAGCCCTAAAAGCCGCTCCTCAGCCAACTTAGTGTCCCAGACAAAGAGCTGGTCTTGAGAGCCTGACCCCAACCACTCTCCCTAGTGAGCAAGGCCTCTTGCAGGTGGATGGGAAAAGGATAGTCCCTGAAAACAGAAAAGAAATTATTTGTGGTATTTATTGAGCCCACCCTGAGCCAGGAGAGTCCCAGGAACCCCAGCAGGGCCCCCACTCTGTGAACTTAAACCTGAGGCACAGTGCTGACAGGCACTCTGCTGGTCCTCATGCTACTCTCCTGTTCTTACTGCTGAGGACTTGGGGAAAAGCAGCTAATGATCAGTGTGCGATGCTATAAATGGGCTCGGTCACGTGGTGCGGGCTAGGTGTGCTGTAGGAGTTCAGAAAAGGCAGAGATCAGTGTGGGTTGAAGGGATTAGAACAGGCTTCACAGAGAATGGGACCAGGATCCAGCATTTGAAGGTTTGGATCTGTTGTAAAGAGGGAGGGAGGAGGAAAGGAGTGGAGTTAGTGAGGATAGCAATACGCAGGGACAGTCAGCAAGGAGCCAGTCCTTTGGTACCCAGGATTGTGCAGAGATACTGGGAGCAGCTGCTGGGGGTGGAGAAGCAGTGGGAGCGTGGGGAGGCAGCCAGATTGTGGATTGTTTTGAATTCAGGCCAAGGAGTTTAGTCCTGACTCCATAGCAAATAAAGAGTAGAACGAACCCCTAATGCGAGGAAGTGTAGGAAGCCATGACTTGCTGATTACTCCCACTGAATTAATGCTCTTTTGCCCTCAGTGAGGTGGTCTAACGCCCTGGGCCATATAAGGCATCTTCTGAGCGCTGAGCTGTACTGCCCCAAGCACACTCTGTGGCTGGCATAGCCTTGGGGACAGCTGCAAGCCCCTCCTTTGGCAATAGCACCTTTATTCTTTTTAATTTTTTTCCCCCACCCCATTCTTTATTCTCCTGCACTAGTGTCTCTTAGGATGGCAGGCTAGGGTTTGTGAGCATTGGGGGGAGGGGAGGGCAGACATACTGGGGCATTCTGGGCTAGGCTCTGTGCTGGTGCACAGATGCATCTGTCTTTGGGCCTCACAGCCTGGTAGCACCAGATTAAGTCCCACACTCAGAGCATGACAGGCAGCTCCCTTCCTGGCAACCTGGAGCCTCCAGTGCTGAACTGGGTCTTCCTCCGGCATCCTGGAACTGTGGAGCCTAGATGGCATTCAGGGAGCTATGGGACCTGTGCCTTGATGACTTCCTTATTCTTGAGGGTCTGGGATAGAAAACGAACTTCAGTCTTGCTCTACACAGCCACCTGGATCCCCTCTGGATTGGCATCCCTGGTTAAGAGAAGGAGGAAGGCCACAGGGGCATGACTGACACTGCCCAGGGTGGCAGGGGTAGGCTCGGGAGGAGTGGCACACGAGCTTGGTCCAGAGCAGGAAGAGAAGCGCTGCTGCTACATTTTCCTGCCTGTGAATTCCAGCCCTAGGTGTGGGAAGGATGGTCCCAGCCCCTCCTGGGGGAAGGGGGTTTTGGAGGAGCAGGGAGGGCCAGGGCCAGGGCCCCATCTGAGATGAACAGCCCTCAGGCTGGTGCTAGGTGTGAGCAGTGGCCATGTGCTCCGCAGCAGCTCTGTCTGCCAGGCCTCAGCGCATGTGCAGGGAGCCCTGCCCGAATCCTGCTGGCTCTCTTCTGGGACCTCATTTCTGGATCAGTCACACCACAGGAAGCCCTTCCTGGGAAGCCACTGTCACTGTTGATGCTTTTGCTGACTCTTCACAGCCATGGCCACAACCCAGGAGCTCAGGCGGAGTGTCTCCATTCCCCTCCTCCCCTCCCAGAGGCATACAGAACTCTTCTCTGCACTCTGAGGCTCCTTGTAGGGGGTAATCAAGTCAAGTGGTGCAGAGATTTGGGCCATTTTGGACAAGGAAGTAGGAGGGAGATTCCCCAGGGAAAGGGGCTGCCTGGTGAGCTCAGACAAGTTTTGGAGGAGGATTTCTAGTGGTAGGAGGAAGGGGCAGGGGAAGAAACTTGGGGAAGAGGTTCTGTGCTGGAGACAAATGGTCGCGAAGATTGGTGTTGGCCTTAGGTGGAGTCCATCTTGTCTGAACAGGCAGATCTCTCTCCACAGTGGCCTCATTCTTTCGAGATCATTATTTACTCACAGAACTCAGAGGAATTGGGGTGGCTGGAAGGCAGCTGGAGGACTTGGACCCTTCTTGGACAGTGGATGACCTTCCTGTTCCTCAACCTTCAAGAATGTCTGTCTGGGAGTGGTTGGCATGGGATAGACGTCTGTCCTGGAGGGAGCACTGGCACTGATGTGCTGGGGGCAGAGCCTGTTTGCACATTCCGATGGATCTAAGGGTTGGACTCTAATGTCAAGAATTTCTCTTTATCATCAGGAAAGCCTTCAAGCCAAAAAAGGTGGATGCAGGAACGCAGTGAACATTCTGTGAATTAGCAAAGGCAATCCCCCGAGAGAGCTGGGGCTGGTTCTCTTCAGCACAGCTGTTTGGCTTGATCTAACGCAGGACCCCTGCCTGGAGTCAGGAGAGAGCTAGGCTGCTTCACCTGAGTGTTCCTAGCCTCCAGAATGGCTGAGTTCTTCCCAGTGTGGGGTGGGAATCTCATCACCAGATCCATTTGCCATCGATGTTCAGGGGATGAGAGGAAGGAAGAGAAGTGATAAGCAGAAATGGCATGGGATGCGACAGTGTGGGGGATCTTTGTGGAATCTGATGGGCCTTAGGCTTTGATTTTGTTTTGTTCCTGGCTTTACCAAATTTCTTAATTTTCAACAAAGTACTTTGACTTGAATTAGTTATATAATACTGCATTAAAAATCGCCTCAAAACAATGGCTTAAAACAACTAGCATTTGTCATCTCAATTTCTCTGTTTTGGGAATCCAGGTGTGACTTAGCTAGGTGCTTCTGGCTCAAGGTCTCTCATGAGGTTGTAGTGCAGCTGTCATCCAGGACTGTGTCATCTCTAAGTCCAGCCTGGGTGGAGGGATCTGCTCCTCAGCTCATTCAGGAGTTGTTGGCAGCTTCAGAAGACCTGCTTCCAAGCTCATGCACACGGGCCCCTCCACAGGGCTCCCTTACAACATGGCAGCTAGCTTTCCGCAGGGTAAGCAATCCATGAAGGAAGCCACAATCTTTTTATGCCCTAATCTCAGGTATAAAATGATGACATCCCATCATTCTCCATATGTATTTGTTAGAAGCAAGTCAATTAAGTCCAGCCCACACCCAAGGAGAGAAGATTACACAAGGGCATGAATACCAGGAGACAGAGATTTGGGGGACCATCTTAGCAACTGCCTTCCATATCTCTCATTTCAGCCTCACAACTCTAATGCTCTAGGCCAGGGGAAATAGTCCACAGGTGAGGGGGGGAGAAGCTCTAGAGAGGTGAGAGGCCCTGCCCAGGATCACAGACATACTAAGTGGTAGATTAGAATTTGAACTGCAGTGTCTGTCTGACCCCAGATTCAGTAGTCTTTCTCTGATGCCTTGATAACCTGCGCCTATTGATGTCTGTGGTTGGGAGTTGGAGCCGACTTGAGTTGACTCAGTATGAGGGGCTTTGATGCTTGCTTCTTTCTGGCTATTTCTAGACCTGGCTCTTAATCATCCCCTTCTATAACAGGGACACCTTCTACTGTACTCTTTTTGGTTTTTTAAACAAACCTTTACTTTAGTCATTTTAGATTTACAGAAAAATTGTGAAGATAGTCCAGGGGGTTCCCGTATATCCCAACCCACTTTTTCCTATTATTAACTTTTTCCATTGGTTTGGCACATTTGTTACAATTAATGAACCAATATTGACATATTGTTAACTAGAGACCATCCTCTATTCATATTTTCTTATTTCGCCTTTGTAATTGAGCCAGGAACTGGGCTATACATAATTTTGATGAATTCTCAGACCAGTCTTGAGAGGTTGGCACCATTATTATCTTTTTTTATATATAGAAGAGGAAAGCACAGCACAAAGAGATTAAGCAACTTGGTAAGATCACAGAGCTGTGCAGAAGCAAAGTGAGCATTTGAACTGTAGTCTCTCTCACTCCCACGTAGTGCTCTGCTCCACGCATGCCTCTCTTCCTCGCTGTCAGCCTCCGACTCCTGCTTGGAGGGAGAGAATTACTCACATAAGCACTAACATCTGGCTCGGGCCCTAGGGCTTAAGTTTATGGGACAGATAAGAGGATGCCAGGAGGCTGACTATTTTAGTGACCCACCCCTTCTGCCTCAGCTTTCTCATCTGTGGACTGAGGATTAGATTAATGACCTGGGTCTGTCTCTTCTGCCTCTGACACAGCACAACCCTGTCAGCCTATCCCAAAGCCCTTGTCCAGAGGATCTGGGGGCTGCTCGTGGGAACACTAGGAGAAAGTAGGTCCTGCCTACCCAGACACTGAGCTTTGTCAGCTTCTGGGGAATGAGTCTGCAGATAGCTATGACAAATCAGTCATTGTATAGGACCCAATTGCTAGACTGCCCTTAACTGGTTCAAGAGCCTTTAGGAATAAGGTCTCTAGAGAAGCCCCTCTGAGCAATATTTTTTTTCTGAAACAAAAGAAACCCACTCTTTGAGTACAAGCACTGAAAAGATCATTTGTTTATTCACAAAAGAGTGACTTGTAGAAGCCTAGAGGCAGCACTCTTGAGGGGTGAAGAACATGGTTTTGAGAGTCATACAGACCCATCCTGCTTCTCACAAGCTAATGACCTTGGACAAGTCTCAACATCACTGTGTCTCCATTTCCGATGTCTGTAATATAAGGAAAATATCAGCATAGCTACCTAGTGGAGTTGTTCTTTGGATTAAATGTAATAATATATGTAAAATGCTTAATTAAGCCCATAAAAATGCTTAATAAATAAATGGTAGTTATTTTTAGGGTTTGCTTCGATAATAGACTAGTTTTAATTTGAACCCTAAACAGTATTCTTTCTTTAACTCTGAGATCTATTGCCCTATTGAAGTCCCAAGTAGCTGGAAAGCACCAGTCGCTGAGAAGCAGTTCAGCCCTGGGCTACAGAGGGCTTACATTCACATACTGGGTGAGGGCATGGGGGTCCTCCTCCCCAGCTACAGAGGCAGCCTGTAGCCTTGGCATCACAGCCCCCCCCCAACCCTGATTGCTTTAGCCAGCCTGCCTTGGTGCTGCCTGATACTCCCCAGATGGCCCATGGGCTCTGGAGGGCCACCTCCCCTGTGCAGTGAGGTGAACAGGATTGTCTCCAGGCTTCCTCTTGCTGGTTGCCCCCCAGTCCTTGGCACCTAGCTCTGTGTCAACCTCTCTGGCTGTCCACAAAGAGACTTGAGTGCTGTCTATTGGCCTGGGACCCTGCACACTCAGGGAGGGGCATGAGAGCAGCCCTTTTATCATGGCAGGATCAGGCAAGGGTGGAAGGCTAGGCCCAGCTGGGCCACCCAGCTGGGATGACTCCTCTAGTAGGAGGTCCCATCTGTGTCTCTCAGGCCCTAGGGGATAGCAGAATAGGGACACTGTGAGTTCTTGCAGTGCCGGGAAAGGTGTTTAGACCAGGCCTTTTTTTTCCTCTCCAGAAAGCACACCATCAGAGAAGCTAGACTTGATTTTGATCTCAAGTTCATTGCTGCCTGGGGTTAGAATTGGCTGAGTGATTCCAAGAGATTTAAGGGGGAGGCACAGAAGCATTACTATATTAATGAGGGTGGCCTGGACATACCCACGTAGAGCACATGATAAATGGACTTTTGTCATACACTCACGAGGTGCTTATGTATCAGCATTCGAGAAACCTATTTTCCAAACGCTGGTTGGCTGCCCGCCCACGTAGGAAGCCCATGGCCCTCATACAGACCAGGAAATGACTGTTCCACATCCAAGGAACATGTATCATGTCTAAGGAGTCCTTCTGTGGGTCTGCCCCCTCTGGGTTTAGGAAGGAAGCAACCTGGATCTGTGGCCTGATAGCAGAAGCCCCGTAAGGGCAGGAGCCCTGGTAAGGGCCTGTTTGAAGAGCTGCTGTCCCCAGCCTTGGTGCTGAGAATGGGAGGCCCTGAGGTTGGGGTGAGGATTAGGCCATTTCTGAGGCCTGTGTCCTGGGTGGAGGAGAGCAGTGGTAACAGCTAGGGAGAAGAAGAGGCTGGATTTTTAAATGTGTAATCTAGGCTCTGACTGGCAGAAAAAACAAAACAAACAAAAAAAACTACTGACCCTAGCCGAGTGTGTGATATCTTGCTTCTGCCTCCAGCCTTTCAGGGAGCCCTGATCTCTGTTATGTCACCTTTTGCTATTTTACGATCCAGGTGGCTACTCCTGATGCTCGGATTCCAGTGCTGCAAACTTAAACCAAATTCCTTTGCTGGCCCAGGGCCTTCTCCTCTTCCTTTGGCTCAAAGGGATGCATTTTGGATACCCTGCTGCCTTCCACAGCCTACATTCCCTCTTACCAGGGACAAAGGTGCTCCCTTTGATGATAGGGGATGTGGAAGAGGAAAAGGGGGAAAGCTGAAGTCCTTGTCATGTTAAAGTCTTTAGTCATGGTTTTCTTGTGAGGAGCAGGAACCTCAGTGAGGAATTGCATGAAACTGTTCGGGGCGGGCATTTATATTTCTCAGCCATGCATGGATCAGTTCTCCGACTTTTTAGCCCCTAGACCAAACAGGGCCAGGGAGGACTGGATATCTAAGAATTGCCTGTGGCTCCTCATTTTTATTTTCTTTTCATTTTAAGTATCATACAAGAAGTGCTTAATCTAGTAATGTTAGAAAATATGGATAATCAAAACAGAAAACAAGAACACTCATAATCTTACCAAAATGTAAACATTTTGAACTAAATTTCTCCAGACCTTTTGCTATGTATAAAACATTGTTTTGCTTGACCTGTGGTGGCATAGTAGATAAAGCATCCACCTGGAATGCTTAAGTTGCGAGTTTGAAATGCCAGACTTGCCTTGTCAAGGCACATACGAGAAGCTTCTACTACTATGGTTTGATGCTTCCTGCTCCTCCCCATCTCTCTCTCTCCTCTCTAAAATCAATAAATAAAATCTTTAAAAAAAAAACCCATTGTTTTAAAAGTCTCATAATCTGCCCCTTTTTTAATTTAAAAGTTATCAGAAACATCTATCTTTTCATGGCAATAGCTGCATTTCTATGCCATTTAATTTTTAAATTTATTTTTAATTATAGTTGATATAAGAACTATACCATTATTCTGCCTGACCAGTCGAGGCACAGTGGATGGAGCATCGACTGGGGATGCTGAAGTCCCAGGTTCAAAACCCCAAGGTTACTGGCTTGAGAGTGGGCTCACCAGCTTGAGTACGGGGTCGCTGGTTTGAGCGTGGGATCATAGACATGACCCCATGGTTGCTGGCGTGAGCCCAAGATCACTGGCTTGAGCAAGGGGTCACTGGTTCATCTGGAGCCCCCTGGTCAAGACATGTATGAGAAGCAATCGATGAACAACCTAAGTACTGTAACTATGAGTTGATGCTTCTCATCTCTCTCCCTTCCTGTCTTTCTCTCTCTGGCTCTCAAAAAAACCAAAACCAAAAACAAAACAACTATGCCATCATTTTTAAAGTCTGCATGATATTTTATTTTATAAATACAACTCTAATTTATTTTACCAATTATTAAAATGTCTGTTTTCAATTTTTTGTTGTGTCACTTGTGCTTCTAGATAAAATATTTTGCATATTCTTACTTCTTTAGGATGACCTCCCTGATGGAATTATAGGGACTAACGATATGCACAGTTTAAGGCTTTTGATACCTGTTGCTAAATTATAATTCATAAAGATTATATCAATTTACACTCCACCACCAGTATCTGAGTACCCGTTTCTGCAGACCCTCGCCAATGCTCTTTTCCACCTTTACAAATCTGATTCACAATATGTTATTTCATTTTCATTTACTTTGATTAGCTTAAATAGCTGACTATTTTAATATTTATTAGCATTTTGTGTTTTTCTTTTTGTCTTTACCCATTTTTCTATTGAAGTATTTTTTTTTTTGGTTTACAAGATTCTTTTTAGATCAAGAGTATTAACCTTTATTTTGTTTGATACATGTTGCATATTATTTTCAGTTTGTTATTTGCCTTTAGTTTTGTGACATTCTTTGATACAGAAGATTATGTCTTTTAATGTAGTCAACATATCAATATTTATTTTGGACTGCCTTTGGATCTATGCTTAGAAAGACTTTTCTACTCCTGTGTTACATAAACATCCATCTAAATAAATGTTCTAGTGTTTACTGAACATGTAAATCTTTTAATTATCCACAATTTATTTATGTGTATTATAAGTATGGTTTTTTATTTGTTTGTTTGTTTTTGAGAGAGAGTAGTAAGGGAGAGAGATGAGAAACATCAACTCATAGTTGTGGCATCTTAGTTGTTCACTGATTGCTTTCTCATATGTGCCTTGACCTGGGGGGTTCCAGCTGAGCCAGTGATCCCTTGCTCAAGCCAGCAACCCTGAGATCAAGCCAGCAACCTTTGGGCTCAAGCCAGTAACCATGGGGTCATGTCTATGATTCCACACTCAAGCCGGCAACTCCGCACTCAAGCTAGTGAGCCTGTGCGCAAGCCAGATGAGCCCATGCTCAAGCTGGCAACCTTGGGGTTTCGAACCTCGGACCTCAGTGTCCCAGGTCAACACTCTGTCCACTGCACCATGACCAGTCAGGCTATAAATACAATGCAATTAACTTCTTATTCCAGCATTATTATTGGACAATCCATTCTTTCTTTCTTGATATAAAATTATAAAATGAATATATTATTAAACATTATTTTTAAAATTACAAAATAAACTCGTGTATTTATACTATTACATTTTATATAAGCACCGATATCCTTAATGAAGACTTTATTAGACACTTGCAATTGTTTCTTATCTTTATAATATATTCTATTGATCAATCTATTCTGGTGCCTGGTCCACATTTTTGAAGTTATTGTAGCTTGTTATATACATTTTAATACTGACAGTGCAATTTCCCTTTTTTTGTTGTTTGTTTTTCTTTATCAATATTTTTCTTGGCTATTCTCATACATTTTTTTTCTTACAGATGGATTTGGGAATCAATTATGCCCTTTAGCTTTTGATTGGAGTGGTATAAATTTAGAAATTAACTCAGGAAGATTAGCATTGTAAAGTACTACTTTTCCCTATCAATTCATGTGTATTTGTTTTTTGTTTGTTTGTTTGTTTGTTTGTTTAGTAGAACTAGAGCCTGGTTTCCTATTGGTAGATCCTGTACATTTCTTACTAACTTTATTCTTATCATTTTATGTTTCTATTGACATTGTTAATGCAATGTGGGTTTTTTTATATATTTTCTAATTGTATATTGGTCATATACATGAAAGCTCTTGATTTTTAAACATTGATTTTCTAACTGGAAGGGAAACATGCTATCTTCTGGTTTTTCCTTTGCTGGGTTTGTGCCAAAGGCATGTTTGACCTAATTTGTGGCTATTTAATTTCCTTCTGGATCTGGGCCGTAGTTCCTCTCTGCCATTCCCTGTGGCTGTAGCATGGAGTTTGGGGAAAGATGGCAGGCACTGTCATCCTTGTCTGCTACTTTCTGAGGATGAATGTATTGCGGAACAGACACCCACCTAGTTCTTTCCCTCCTCCAACCCCAGCCACTCGGACACTGGGGAAGTAGTGACTTATCATCTAGTGAAAAAACAGGTGCATGCATCAAAGCTGAGGCAGACAGAGAAATCACAAGAATTTGGATTAAACTTGATGCCAACTGTGGGAGTTTTCAGGAAAACTTAATGGCCTTTAAATGCCATAGCCTTGGCACCTGCGGTGGCTGATGGCATCTGAGGTGGTTCTTATTGTGGTCCAGAGGCAGGTTTGGATCAATTTCTTTTCTCCTCATGTTAGAGAAACTGGGCTCAGGCAAATCAAATGGACTCCAGGATGACAGTGTTGCAGCTGTGTGTTCCTTTAAGAATGATGGAGATTCATTAACTTTCAAAACTCAAGGGGAAAAAAAAGAAAACTGGTTCTGGAGACTGGCTTCATTGTTAAGTCTGAGGCAAACATGTTTGGAAGGATTTGATGGATAGAGCTAACTAAGGTTTTACGCATTCTGCTTTGGTGAATATACAGATTAGCACTGCCATTTCTCTAGGGGATTTTGCACTTGGGGTTATTTCCCTGTGATGAACACCCTTCATTCATCCTTCTACTTTCCTGCTGTTCCCTGTTGCAGTCTCACCCCCTCTTCCTTGCTTTCTGGTCTTTTGTACACAGATTGCATGCTGGAGTAGAAGGTGGCCTCAGAGGTTCCCTAGAACCTAGAAAAGATGAACCCAGTAGAGGGATATAGGGTTTGAATTGTTAGGGAGAGACATGAAGGGATAGGGGAAGTAGGAGTGGGGAGGGGTACATTGCCATGGACATGAAGGGCTGGAGTGGAAAGTGGAACTTAGAATCCTGTGCTCAGCCTTATTCAGGGCACAGCGCAAATGAGCCTTGTTGGCATTTTCTGGTGTCTCACTCTAAGTGTCCCTGCAGTGGAGGTGGAGACATTGCTCTAATGGTCCGGTCATGTGCCCAGACCTTATCCAGAGCCCAAACCAAGTCATTTCCTCTATTCCCTTCCTTTTGCCACTAGAACTCCATGGAAATCCATGTTGTTTTTCAAGCCTTCTAAAGAAGGAAACATCATGATCTTGGTTATTATCTTACTCCAATCTTTTGGGCCATCTTCTTCCCAGATTGTTCTATTTTACAGCTCATCTAACTTTTGCAATGTCAAATCATTTGCTTTGGCATGACTTAGAAAATGGAGAGAAGAGTCAGACACCTTTTTCTGTCAAGTCTTATAGGGACTTAAAAAGTTACTAAGGTTGTCTTTGAATTTTTGCCAACACAATTAAGTAAAAATCATACTTGTAAAGTGAGGGGTAGGATTCCTGGCACAGAGTAAGATCATGTTGCTTGTTTTTATTGTTATTATTTATATTATTATTCTTAGATCATGATAGCACCTCCAGTTTTCAAGTTCATATGTCAATTGTGGGAAGAGAATTGTTTCAATAGGATGGAAAGGGCCCATAGTTCCCTTACCCTTCCTGTTGAGAGGTTAATGTCGTATAAGCTAAAGGTCATCATATATTACTTGGAGTGGGTCTAGAGTCTCACCACCCTAAACACTAAAATCTTTGAAGGCACTTGTGTCTTATTTACCTCTGAAATCTTCAGTGTCTGGTATAGGGTTGATTCAATACATTTTTGACATGAAAAGTAGGGAGAGAGGAATAAGCTGGTGTGGCATCTCATCTTTGGAAGGAACACAACAATCCATGTACAGAAACTGCGCTTTTAGCATCTCTGCCAACTAGTAATCCTGTCTTGCGTGAATGCTTCTATTGCCTGATATCTCATTCCTTTTGAAAGTTGCCAGTGGGGTCAACTATAATTAGTCGGAATGTCCCTTCCATTGAAGCAGGGTCTGCTTCCTTTTAACTTCTACCTGTTGGGGTTAAATTAGAATGGTGCTCTCCAAGCACTGTCACAAGACCAGAATCTACCCTCCAGGGTTGGGGTCAGAAGACCAGCATGGCCTCTGAGCCTCTGCTTTGGCCAGTTCCCCTCCTTCTACCCCATATCAGTCCAGCAACATGTGCTAACTGTTTGCCATTACCTGCGGCTGAATGCATAATAGTCAAGGCTGCAGACTCTAGAGCTAGATCTTGACCCTGCCAGTTAGTTACCTAACCTCTCTCTGTTGAAATGCCCTCATTTGCAAAGTGGGATTAAAAACCCATACCACCTAGGGCTTAAATGAGTTAGTTCTTATAAAGCACTGAGCCCCGTGCCTGGCATGGAGTAAGTACTTCATAAATGTTAGCTGTTATTACCATTATTAAAATTGCAGCTGTTCTTGCTCATGCTGTAGAGAATTTTTTTTTTTTTTTTTTTTTTTTTTTTTTTTTTTTTTTCTGAAGCTGGAAATGGGGAGAAACAGTCAGACAGACTCCGGCATGCGCCCGACTGGGATCCGTCCGACTGGGATCCACCCGGCACGCCCACCAGGGGGCGACGCTCTGCCCACCAGGGGGCGATGCTCTGCCCCTCCGGGGGGTCGCTCTGTTGCAACCAGAGCCACTCTAGCGCCTGAGGCAGAGGCCAAGGAGCCATCCCCAGCGCCCGGGCCATCTTTGCTCCAATGGAGCCCTGGCTGAGGGAGGGGAAGAGAGAGACAGAGAGGAAGGAGAGGGGGAAGGGTGGAGAAGCAGATGGGCGCTTCTCCTGTGTGCCCTGGCCGGAAATCGAACCCAGGACTTCTGCACGCCAGGCTGATGCTCTACCACTGAGCCAACCGGCCAGGGCCCTGCAGAGAAATTTTTGTATAAAATTCTACCTTAGCCCTGCCCAATATCCTGTGTGTACTTATTGGTGTCTATGTCACTCACCAGACTATGAGTGGGGAAGGTCTCATTCATTTCTCATTCACTTTTGTTGCCTCTGTGCCTCACATATACAGATAGTCCCCGACTTATGATGGTTTGACTTACAATTTTTCGACTTCATGATGGTGCAGAAGTGATATTGATAATAAAATAATGAGATGTTCAGCACTTTGTGTTAGATGATTTTGCCCACCTGTGGGCTAATAATGTTCTGAGCACATTTAGGGTAGGCTAGGCCAGGAACGCTGTGATGTTTGATAGGGTAGGTGTATTAAATGCAGTTTCAACTTACGATGTGTTTATTGGGATGTAACCCCATTGTAAGTTGAGGAGTGTCTGTCTTAGGCACTGGAGGAATGTTTGTTTAACAAAAGAAAAGCTTTGGGTCTGTATTTAGGCTCTGATGCTTACCAACTATGAAACTTTGGACAAGTCATTTAACTCTTTGGAGACTCAATGTTTTCATGTGCAAGGTGGGAATAATGATACATACCTCTCTGGGTTTTGCAAGATTTAGGGAGACAATATATGTGAAAATCTTTGGTAAAGAGGAAAGTCCTAGGGGGAAAAAGCCTTACTCAGGTAAGGACAGTGGCGCTTAAGTTTCCTGAAGGCTGGAATCAAGTCTTGTAACTGTTATTCCCCTTTAAAATCTCCACAACACCTTACATACAGTAAGAACATCTAAGTATTTGGTCGGATAGAAGAATGGGTGGTTGGCTCAGTGAATAACCGGACCATATAATTGAGCATGTACAACTGTATTATCTAATATTTCATGTAAATGAGCTCTGTTTCCCCTAAAGCAGGGGTCCCCAAACTTTTTACACAGGGGGCCAGTCCATTGGAGGGCCGGACTATAAAAAAAACTATGAACAAATCCCTATGCACACTGCACATATCTTATTTTAAAGTAAAAAAAAAACAAAAAAAAAAACGGGAACAAATATAATATTTAAAATAAAGGACAAGTAAATTTAAATCAACAAACTGACCAGTATTTCAATGGGAACTATGCTCCTCTCACTGACCACCAATGAAAGAGGTGCCCCTTCCGGAAGTGCGGCGGGGGCCGGATAAATGGCCTCAGGGGGCCACATGTGGCCCGCGGGCCGTAGTTTGGGGACCCCTGCCCTAAAGCGACTGTGAATCCTTAAGGACCAGGATCATGTCCTAGAAGATGACATACAGCCTTCCTCCTCTAGGGTCGGGAGAGCAGGTTGCCAGGTTCCAGGGCTCTGCTGTGGGGCTGATAAGGTGAGCATCCAGCTTTCCACCAGGTGGCAGGGCACTACCTGTCTGAGCGTTGTCTGGAGCACCTTCCTTTTCTCTCCACCAGGTGGCGGGGCAGGCTGTGTATCTGCACTGCCCTCTGGAAGGAGGCCCCCATCCTGGGCTAAGGCTACCAGGAAAGCCTAACCAGGTGCCCCCTAGAAGTTGGCCTCCCTCCTCATTCAGGGCCAGCTCATAACTCTGCTGCCCTTTGGGGGCAATGGAGCTCTTGGTGGCCTTGCAGTCTGAGTCCTGTGCAGCCTGTTAGAGAATTTACCATATTGCAAAGCAGAGTGGTGTCTAGAATACAGCCTAAGGAGGGCAGGCCCTCAATGCAACTTAGTTGAATGGAGACCTCCCCCACAGGTCTTGGAAGGAAGCTCCGCTGTCTCTCTGGCCTTCCCCACTCAGAGCCTACCTACCAGATTCCTCCCTTTACACGACTGGGATCAAGGTCACTCCTGGGGCTGGCTGGCAGAGTTCTGTGGGCCTCTTCTCTGTGGAGAGGTTATTCAAGTCCCAGGTTGCACCT
Organism: Saccopteryx leptura; assembly: GCF_036850995.1. Taxonomy (NCBI): domain Eukaryota; kingdom Metazoa; phylum Chordata; class Mammalia; order Chiroptera; family Emballonuridae; genus Saccopteryx; species Saccopteryx leptura. The sequence goes on along the minus strand of NC_089508.1, from coordinate 162,154,534 downwards.
GAACTCTTGGGGATCCTGGCCCCTCAGCCACCAAGTCTCTTTCTTCTGTGTCAGCAGCTGCTTCTAGCTTCTAGCTTCCACATCCTCTCTTTTAACCTTTTCTCAGACAGTCTGGGCCCAACCTGGTGTTTCATCAAGGTGGGGACTACCAGAGAGTGGGACGACCTCGCAGGATGGAGCCTGACCGTGGCTACTAGGAAAGCAGAAGCTATTTCCATCAGAGGCTTTAGAGGTCAACCTAGCCTCCTCCCCACCGGTTCAAAGCACTAGAAGGAGTTGAGTGACTACATGGTCCTGCTCTTTTATGGGTAAAAAGATTGAGGCTCAGGATTGAAAATTTCTAAAGCTACATGACAGGTTGGGGGCTGAGCTCTGACTAGAGAATTCAGGCTTCCTACTGCTCCGGTGAGGCCATGAGGCCGTGTTCCTGAAGGTAACAGCCTCACCTTCTGAGTGTCTCTGCTCCTCTTCACACCGGGTCACTAACTGTCTTCTCTGCTCACCTCGGACACTGCAGCAGCATTTTTTTTTTATTTTTTTTTTTACTTTTGTTCTCTGACCTGGTCGGAGGGCACATGTGGCCACCTGTAGCAGGAAGGGAAGGGGACTTGTTTAGTAGGGATCCTGTGTGTGTGTGTGGGGGGGTCACCTGTGTCCTCAGGGTGCCCGAATGCGATTTCTATCCCTCTGCCCAGGAGGAAGGAGCACTTCTCGGGTGTTTACTCTGGGCCCAGTGCCGATCAGGATCTCAGATGGTCCCTGAAGATACTTGGATCTAGAGAGGAAGGGACTGTGAATAGCTTCTGTTTCTTCCATGGTCCTTGGCCCCAACATCATTCCATGCCTCCTCTTCCCCTCCAGGCACTCCCACCAGCCCCATCCCTATGGGTGGTACAGATGGAGGCCCCTCACACACGGTGCCCACATGACTGGCCTTGGGTCTCCTGCCATGCCCAGGGGGTAACCTCTCAAAGTAAGGGCAAGGCGGCAAGGACTCATCTACTGGCTGGAGCACTAGGGAAAGCTGGGCGCCCTGCATGCCCTGGCCCCTCCCAGGCCTCTTTTGAGCAGCTCTTATACCCTCTCAGCCCTCCGTTCGGGACAGAGGATGGGCCACTACCCTCTGCCCAGGCAGGTGTGCTCTGAGCTTCCTTTCTGAGTACTTAGAGAATTTTCTATATCTCAAGCATAGATTCTTTCATTTTCCTGCTTATGGCCCATCAGGGGCCCTCCCTGCCATGTTCCAGGTCTCCAGGGCCTCAGGTCTGCCTTTCTAGCCCCTCTGTAGGCATTTCCTCACCATCACTGGCCATACTGCACTTCCATTCTCTCCTTGTTTAAGCCACACACTCTCTTACTTCCAAACTCTTGCAAGTACTAATCCCTTTTTATAGGGGGCGGGTTTGTATCCCTTGAGGCTCTGAGTGCTTCTGTGAATAAAAGCAGGCTGGGATGTGTGTTCATGACAGTTTGTGATTCAGTGTGGGCACGTGTGTGTGTGTGTGTGTGTGTGTGTGTGTGTGTGTGCACGCGCGCGCGTGCGCCTGTGCCTATGTTTCTGTGTGTGACTCACCACACATTCTGTCTGGAGATAGATACTCCTCTAGGAGATAGATACTCCTCTAGGCCAGGGAGGGGATACATAGTGGAGCCCTAAGAGAGCAGGGGTGCACATTGGAGGGCCAGGTTGGGAACTGACGAATTCATGCTACTCTTTAGAGCTCATCTTAGACGTCCCTTTCCCAGCTACTGAGGACTGGTCTGGGTCCTCTGTTCTCACCTCTCTGATGACCCTTGTCAGACTGAGTTGTAATCATTTGCTCCCTGATAACCCTTCCTTACCAAAGTGCTGTCTCCTTAAGGGAAGGACCTGGGGTGTTTTGTTTTGATATCATGGAGGTGTCCTCAGCTACCAGTGTCACATAATGGATGCTTCTGGTAGATTGGGGGGGGGTGTAAGCTGGTGGTTGGATGGGTGCAGGTGGGCCTTCCTGGGAGAACTTCTTGCCATTCCTGATCTGGATTTTCTGGGCCTCTGGGGACTCCACTTTGTGTTTCCAGGCAATGAAGTTCAGTACTCAGAGGTTCTGAGGGTACAGTCCATTTATTCATACAATTTAAAAATATTACTGAGTCCAGTAAATAATATAGACATGGCCCTTAAACTCACAGAGCTTATATCCTAATGGAGGAAACAAATAATGAGTAAGCAAATATGAAAACAACACAAGCACAGATTGTGATAAGTCTTACAAAGGAAATGTCTAGGCTGACTCAGGCGCTAAGACAGGATAATAAGAGGGGCCGTGCCCACAATCCTCTGTCCCACAAGGGAACAGCTCTTTCTCTGCAGGGACCTCGAGTCACCACAGTCACTCTTTTCTCTGCTGGGTATACCACAGTCACATTCTGACCTCAGCAAGAGCTGTGCTGGAGAGCACTCCTGGAAGCTTTCCCTTTGCACTGACTGTGTCCGGGGTGATGGGCTTCCCAGGGTGGGAAGGCAGTGTGCCCGGGCAGCCAGGATGCCCCTGGCTCTGCTGGCTGGGGGCCATCAGGAGGGGCCTGGATTCATCAGCAGAGATGGAGCCCTTCTGTCCGGGGTCTGGTTGGGTGAATTATTTGATCTCTGATTACATACTGGGGCATCAGCAGGCTGGTGTGGGTGGCATAAAAGCTGTAGCCTCCTGGTGGCACCTAGAGCTACTGCCACTGGCACTATCCAGGAAGACCAGGTCAGTTTGGTGGCCTGACGTGGGGCTAGGGAATACAGTGCCTCCAGCTCTATGAGCCAGTATGGCCTGCTTTCTTTTCTGAACAGCTGTTTGCCTTTTGAGCAAACACATGGCTTTGGTTTGGGTGAGTTCATGTTGAGAGAGTTGGGGTATCCCTTTGAGGTGCTCTCCCTTGACCCCATGTGGAACATAGCTGTCCAGCTTCCTGTATGTCCCCCACCTCATCCCCCTCTGGATTACTCATATAGGCCCTTGGAGGTCTCAAAGGAGAGCATGTGCCAGCCTGTGCCCAGGGCAAGGGGGACCCTACTTTGTGAAGCCAGGTGGAGAGGCTGGAAGGCCAGCTTTGACCAGGTGGAGTTAACAGGGTGGTGGCGGGGTTCCTGCCCTGGGGCAGCACTGGCGTGTCTCCTGCCACCAACAATTGTGGTGCCCTTGCGTCAAGGCACCTTTGTTTCCCCTTCAGCTAGGAAAGTGGATGCCAGCTGCAGGTTAGAAGCTCCCGCTGGCCTGAGGCCAGAAATTCCACTCTCTTCCAGGGAGACAGAGTGGCGTCTCCTGACATTTGGACACAAACCATCCTTCTGGTATAAGTTTGACCTCTGTTGGCTCAGGGTAGATGGGCTGGACTTTAGGGTGGAGGTCATAGAAAGAGTTGGGAAGGGCCTTCCTCTCTCCCAGTACTGGATGGGACCCAGCCAATTCAGTAACTCCAGAGAATCGATGGAATGAGGGCAAGAAATAAAGGTCCCATGAACTTCAGGGACCCCCCTGATTCAAGGATGTAGGTCCAGCCTCCTTTGTTCTTTGGCCTGTCCACAAATGCCTGTGTCCAAAACCTGGTCCCCACTCCCTGCACGTGATGTGCTGATGTTTGTGCTAAGAGAAAGGGCATGTTTATGGCAGTATTTAGAAACATGTGATTGTGAGTGCATGTGCTCATGATTATGTGTGTCTTGGACTTGGGGGAGGTTGTGTCCCTTGAGGCTCTGAGTGCCTCTGTGAACAAGAGCAGGATGGGATGGTGTTCATGAGAGTCTGTGACTCTGGTGTGGGCACCGTGTGTGTGTGTGTGTGTGTGTGTGTGTGTGTGTGTGTGTGTGTGTGCTCGAGCATGTGTGCACATGCACCCGCACCTGTGCTTCTGTGTGTGACTCACCACACATTCTGTCTGGAGATACTCCTCTGGGCCAGGGAGGGGATACATAGTAGAGCCCCAAGAAAACTGGGGTGCACATTGGAGGGCCAGGTTCGGAACTAGAATTTGACATTTTCCAATGCTTTCCTTGATCTGCTTTTCTTCCCCTCCTTCCTTGTTGTCCCACTCCAGTCTTGGCCTGGAGGTATATGGGGGAAGAGAAGACCCTAAAAAGGCTCTGTGACCAATGGCCCTGCCAAATTTGGGGGCTAGGCACGGCTGGGCTTGTCCAAGAGTCAGAGAAGTGAGAGATTGGGCAGCACAGAGAGAGATGTTCCAGTTCCTGGAACAGAGCTCCCTTTTTTTTCTTGTTCTTTCTTCCTGGCTTGGAAATAATAGGTCTTCAATCTGAGATTAAGAGAAAAGGAAACAACTAGAAAAGGAACCAGTTTGAACAAAGACAAGTTGCTGGATATGAACAACACCCACTGTTGCGATCACGCGTCCTTACTAGATGGGGTTCTGCGTACTGGGGTGGGGTGGGGCTGGGCAGGGAGTGGTGGGGATGGTCAGGTTCCCTCACCACATGCCTAGGGAGAGGCAGGGCAGCAGGCAAGGGGAAGGGGTGGGCTCTGGAGTCCGCGGACCGGGCTCGAGCCTGCCTCTTATTTCTTAGCCAGACTTCACCTCTCTGAATCTGTGTCCTATCCTGTAGCCTGGAAGGTGTTGTTAGGACCAAATGAGAAAAGAAATACCCAGTGTTTGGCATAGTACATGTCACATGCTCAACATAAATGATACCTATATAGGGCTCAGTTCTTTCCATATATCAGGATCAGAGGGGTGAAGATAAGGAGGATTTTCAGGGAAATAGGGCTTAACTGTCAGCAGAAGTAACCCTCTTTATCAAAAGATCCCAGCAGAGATGCCAACCTGGTTAAGACTGGGATGGGATTTCCCCCGGGGCTGGTGCCTATACTTTATTTGTATACAAAGTATGTGTGTGCGCGCATGCATACGTGTGTGTGATGGGGGTGTTAGGAGAAAACATGTTGCCCCCACCCCAACAAAGACTCTGAAGATGGAAAAGCACTAAGGTAGATAGGGAGAGCAGATACCTATGTTTTTGAAGTAAGAATATGGCCCAAGAATATCTCCAGACTACCCTGGACAGTGGTTCTACATGTATCATGTCAGGCTGTTAAGCAAATTTAGAAGTGTTGGGGGCTATGATTTGAGGTCTATTTCATGGAGTTCAAATGTTGTGCTTGTCTGGAAACCATTGATTTGTTTGTTAATTTATTCACCATTCATCCATTCATTTGCTTGTCGTGGAGCACCTAGTGTGTGTACCATGTCAATCATGGCGGTTTGGGGCCTATAGAGAAATAAACTACTGAGATTGAACCTGGAGAAAAGAAATCTAAGGGGGAACCCAAATATAACCAATCTAGAGAGGCTTTTATATGACTCCATCTTGCCTTATTAATCAGACAAGTTGTATGTTCAAACCGCAGCAGGAAGGATTCAGGCTAGTTTTGAATTCAACAAATATTTGACACTGGTGGTTTAAAAAAAAAAAAAAAGCTTCCTGACATGGTTAGGCATAGTCAGAAGTCACATTTGTTGGGATCTGGCATGCCTGGGGCAAGCGGTGGAGTCGATGACCTCTTGAGGACCCCTTTACGCCTGGGCATCTAGAATGTTCCACCAGCTTGGTTGCTGACTTATGCTCTAAGACCTGAGCAGATGACTCAGTACTAATGAGCCTCAGTTTCCCTCTCTGTTAAACACTGATGAGAGTGTTTCCTTTCAGTTTCTCTCTGGCTTCCAGGGTTTGGGAACAGCAAGGGGCCCACCTCTGTCAGGTTGCTTGGATTTCTGGTAGGGTTTTTAGTTTTTTGTTTTTGAGAGACGGGGGGAGAGAAAGATAGGAAGGGAGAGGGATGAGAAGCATTAACTCATAGTTGCGTCACTTTAATTATTCATTGATTGCTTTTCATATGTACCTTGACGGGGGAGGGGGGCTCCAGCCAAGCCAGTGGCCCCTTGCTCAAGCCAGTGACCTCTGGGCTCAAGTCAGTGACCATGGGATTATGTTAATGTTCCCCCACTCAAGCTGGTAACCTTGGTGTTTTGAACCTAGATCCTCAGTGTTCCAGATCGATGCTCTATCCACTGCGCCACCACTGGTCAGGTAGATTTTTGAAGAGTCCTCTGTCATTTAACCCCAGGGAGTTCCTGTGAAGATAGTCTGAGCTGACTTCCCTGGATACACCCACATCCCACCCTGAATCCACGTGGTTCCTTCACTGCCCAGGATTTCCAGAGCACAGTCTCCATTTCCCCCCTGCCTGTGTGCCCTGTAGAAGCTAATTCTCCTGGAGATGCCAAGTGACTTCTCTGCTCCATTGCTTACTGTTGTAATTACCCTGGCATGGCATGCGCTTCCCAATCTCCTCCTCATGTATCCCATTCTGCCCTGTTTCAAGCCCACTGGTTTCTGGCCAGCCCTGCTCCCATTGGAGGTTCAGTTTTCTCCCCCTTCTGCCCTCTATAACTGCCTCCAGACTAGTGTTCCTCTCCGTGCTTGCTTTGGCTGTCCCAGTTCTGGCACTCAGCGTCTGCCACATGATCTTCCGTAGGGGCTCAGCAGTGTTGGTGGAAGGAAGGACTATCAGGGCTAGACCTGGGAGCCTAAAGGAGAGAGGGGAGGGGGGAAAGGATGCCAGGAGGTCAAGGACTAGTTTAGGGGTCCAGAGAGACAGATTGAGAGAGGTATGCAGGTGACCCTTGCAACCTGTACCTCCTGCCATCTAGCCATCCAGTAACCTGTTGCTCTTTGGGTTGGTCAGGAAAGCCAGAGCTTTGGTGAGAAGGAGACACTTTGGAAGAGCAAGGGGCATTTTCTCAGGGCTGCATCGGCCCCAAGTCATCTTGGGATCCAGGTTGGGCAAGTTTCCATGTCTCCAGGCCAGTCCAAGGATCAGGACAGAGGCTGTTGCAGGGGCTTCCTGCAGCTGACGGGGCTGCCAAGGAGAGGGCTCTTCTTTTAGAAGTCTGGGGGATGGCCTGATACCAACTGCTCTCAGGCTTCACCAGCTGCCCTGCCACCTCCAGTTCCCATCGGGGACCGAAGGGGCAACCCCAGTCCAGACACTGAACTGATGAAACAGAGCAGGTGTGGTCCAGCAGGCCCTCTGGAGGGGGTGCTTATTTATGAAAGCCTCCCTTCCCTGGTCAGCCTCCCATGAGAAGCGTCCTGGTGGGGGCGGGGTGCAGCATCTGACCAGATGTGGAGGTCACAGAGGGAATCCAGCCCATGCGGATGGTCCCCTTCTTGGCCACTGTCCATGGGCTGGTGGGAGAGGGAGGGCTTAGCCTTGGGGGAATGTTTTATTCTTTGGCTGCAGTAGTCTAAGGCCATGGCTTCCACATGTTTCTAAACAGGCTTGATTGTCCTCTGTAGTGATGTGTCACAAACAGGGCTGGAGCTGGCCAGAGTCCTGGCAGGAGGAGAAGAGAGGGGGCAGGCGTGGGCATGAGGGATGCCAGGATTTTCGGTGCAACAGGGCAGGAGAGGTTGGAACCAGAGAGAGGAAGCCCTGCAGGCAGCCCGGTCACAGAGATGCACTACTGTATAGGGCAGGTGAGGGCATCAGCCCAGGCTCCCCCTTTGCCTCCAACCGTAGACACACTCAACCCCTCACCCCACCCAACTAGCAAGGCCTAGAACCGTAAACAGCCTGAGTCAGAGCTGGGCAGCCGCTTACGAGCGTGCTGGTTCTATCATTAGCTGTAATAGCAGCATCTCACCCCACTGCTGGTGCCTTTCATCTGAGCCTCTCAAAGAACTTGACAGAACAGCAAAGGGCTCTATTATCCCCACATTACTAATGGAGAAACCAAGGCCCAGACAAGCCTGGCAACTTTTTCAGAGTTCCTGGAGAAGCTGGCAGGAAGTTGGGAGTGGGCCGGTTCTGTCCGACTTAGGAAGTACATTCTGGGTTCTTAAGTATCTTAGATTAGTGGTAGAGCTTCAGCCTGGCATGCAGAAGTCCCAGGTTCGATTCCCGACCAGGGCACACAGGAGAAGCGCCCATCTGCTTCTCCACTCCTTTCCCTCTCCTTCCTCTCTGTCTCTCTCTTCCCCTCCCGCAGCCGAGGCTCCATTGGAGCAAAGATGGCCCAGGCGCTGGGGATGGCTCCTTGGCCTCTGCCCCAGGCGCTAGAGTGGCTCTGGTCGCGGCAGAGCGACGCCCCGGAGGGGCAGAGCATCGCCCCCTGGTGGGCAGAGCATCGCCCCCTGGTGGGCGTGCCGGGTGGATCCCCTGTCGGGCGCATGCGGGAGTCTGTCTGTCTCTCCCCGTTTCTAGCTTCAGAAAAATATTAAAAAAAAAAAAGTATCTTAGATTTATTCTTTCTTCCATAAGTTGCCAATACTGTGCAGATAACAGCAGTAATAATAGCTACAACGTCCACAACACTTACTGTGAACCAGGAGATAGAGGCGCTGGTATTATTTTCACTTATGGACGAGGAAACTGAGTCATAGAAAAGTTAAATCACTTTCATCTCAGACAGCTAGTAACTGTTAGCATCGAGATTCAAACTCTGGGTGTCTGGTGCCAGAGTTTCAACCTCAGAATCACGTTACCGCTCCGGACCACACCTAGGGCAGACTGTGGTGCCTCAGCTCTGCGAAGAGGCTAGCCCTTGTCCCCTCTACCTCCCACCTTGGGGAAAATTGGTCTTGGGAATGACGTCCCAGATGCCATGACCTGGACCTTGGTTATGGGGACGTTGTGGAAGAGATTCCTGATTTGACATAGTTTCTGGGGAATCAGAGCCCAGAAGGGGTGCAGCATCACCAACCCTTACTCACTTTTCCTCAAGCCCGCTGACAAGGAGGCTGGGCCAGTGGCTAGCACCATGTCTATTCTTCCCTGAGAAGGGAAGCCCTCCATTTCTAAGGCAGGGAAGGGGTCTTTGGCTGTCTCGAAGCCCACACCCTCTCCGCTATAATGCCTGCTTTATTCTCAGTGATGTGCATGGCCCATGCCTAGCCACAATGGCTTCCTTTTCCTTTTTTTCCTTTTTATTCCTTTAATTAAAATTTTTTTAAATGTATTGATTTCGCCTGACCAGGCGGTGGCGCAGTGGATAGAGCATTGGACTGGGATGCAGAAGGACCCAGGTTTGAGACCTCGAGGTCGCCAGCTTGAGCGCAGGCTCATCTGGTTTGAGCAAAGCTCATCAGCTTGGACCCAAGGTCACTGGCTCGAGCAAGGGGTTACTCGGTCTGCTGAAGGCCTGCGGTCAAGGCACATATGAGAAAGCAATCAATGAACAACTAAGGTGTTGCACTGTGCAACGAAAAGCTAATGATTGATGCTTCTCATCTGTCTGATGCTTCCTGTCTGTCCCTGTCTATCCCTCTCTCTTACTCTCTCTCTGTCTCTGTAAAAAAAAAAAAAAAAAAGGATTGATTTCAGTGAGAGAGGAAAAGGGAAAGAGAGACAGGCAAGCAGAGACAGACAGACAGATAGAAACGTAGCTCTGTTCCTATAGTTGCTCTGACCAGGGATCGAACCATCAACCTCTGTGCTTTGGGACAATGCTCTAAATAAGCTATCCAGCCAGAGCTATTCTTTTAATGTTTTATTGTTCATGTTTTCCCATTCATGGGTTTTCCCATTCATTTGGTATTTGTGTGCCTAATTTTTTTTATTGAGGTAACGTTGGTTAGTAACATTATATACATTTCAGGTGTACAACATTATATAATTTGATATCTATATATTTGTGTGTTCAACACTCAAAGTCTAGTGTCCTTATGCTTAATCCCCTTTACATTGTATGTCACCCCTCCCCTAGGTCTGCCCTGTAACGTTTCTGGGGACGGGGCACAACTGGGTAAAAGCCAGCTTGGGGATCTAGTTCTGCCATAACTGGCGATGGGGCCTGGGACAAGTCACTTAGGCCCTCTGGTGGGCCTCAGTTTCCTCACCAGTGACATGAGGCTGTTGAATCAGTGCTGAGGTCTCCCCCTGCACTCAGTTCTGTGCCTGGCTCTCTGGAACTAGGATGCCCAGAAGGGAAATTCTCTTGAGAGAAGCCTGGGCACCTCGCAGACCCGAGTGGTGGGCAAGGAGGGCAGGAATGCAGGGAAGTGGTGCTGGGCCAGGCCACTGGCTCTTTCTGCTACATACTTCTATCTATTTCAACTGCTTGTGACTTTCTGAAAAGTTCGTGGTTTGGGGATTTTTATTTTTTGGTCACTTTTTTCATATTTTCCATGGCCTGGATCAATGATTTTTTTTTTTTGAAAGGTAGAATAAAAACCCCTCAGCTGTTTGTGAGCATTGCAAACACCCACAAAAAAATATCCCTTTCCATTTAGAAAAAAACAACAACTTTTTTTTTCCAGCTCATGTAACTCCCAAACAACTCCAAAAACTTCAAACTTGGCTAGTAATTAATCTTTAATAAAGGGACTGTACAGTATATGCTGTGGGAAAGAGAGTGTTCAAATTCGGAAACATCCTGGTGCTTGTGAAGCCCAGCGTTCTGTTCGAGTCAGCCCTCGGCCTGCAAAGCAGCCCCTCCTGAGAAAGCAGAGGAGACCCCGAGTCTCGGACTGGAAGCTCACGGGGCAGTGATTTGGGGGTAAGGTGGCCACGCATTCTGCCTGAAGATGCTGTTTCCTCTCCCACTCTGGGTGGTCTTTGCCTATTTTACAGACTGAGAGACTGAGGCTGGGCTAAGTTGGAGTCAGGCCTGGCACCGCTTTGTAAGATGAAGTGAACTGGTCCCAGGAAGGTTCCAGGAGGTCCCTTATAGAGTAGAGCTGTCACTGGTTCAGCAGTCCCAGGACCCACCATGGGGAGAGTCAGAAGAGCAGGTCCCTGAGGAAAGAAATGATGATGGCTCAAGTGCCCACAGGAAATAGAGGGCTCTCCCTTAGGTGAGAAAGGGCACCCTCCCCCACTGGACCACATGACCTGGGATCCATCCCTCAGAAACCAGCGTTTGGGGCCTCTCTTCTGTCATCTACCCTCTCCCCCAAGCCCCTCTTGCCTTCTTTCAAACTCCTTAACCTTTTGAGTAGTGAGTTTTTTTTCATGCTCACTGATCCCCGGGAGTGAGTTTGTTTGTTTTTTCTAAAAATGAAATTAGTTCCAGTTATAGTTTTATTAACTTAAAATCATGTTTGTTTGATAACAAATTTATGTAAACAAGAACATACATTGGCCTTTTTTTAATGTTGCCATCTGATCATACATTTTTTAATGTATGATTGCACTCTGGGTAGTCAGGAGGCACAAGGACGCACATGAACGTTCGAACTACTCAAAGGCTTAATCCATCCTGAAAGATGGCGTGCTATCCTTAGGTTCTCCCCTTCCTCTGACATCTATCTGTCAACACCTATGGCTCTGGACAGTGACAGCCTCCACCCAGGAAACAGGCTCTCTTCACTCCACATGCCAGACGGAGACGGAGCTGGGTGTTTTTAGGGGGTAAAGTGGGTGGGGGAGAGGTGGCAGTGCGGGAAGAACATTGGAAGCCTGATGTCGGAGATCTAAGTCTACGAGATCCACTTCTTGCTTCCTAAATGTCACTGGCAGACCTCTCCTCTCCTTGGCTGCCTTACCTGGATAGCAGGTAGGTGGGGCTGCATCCTCTCCAGCGCTCCCTCCAGGGCCAGGGAGCTGACTTGGTGTGTGAATGTGCATGCATATACACACATACGTACACATGCACCAAATTTGTGACTGGGTGGTGGTGACTAGCTAGTTCCCATCTCCATGGAACAAGAGAATAAATTAATTCTGCAGTGGACCAAAGCCAGACACAAGGAGCCACTTGGCCAACCACGAGGGTCCTGCAGCTAAGGATATGAGCCCAAGGGACATACGCCAGCAGGGTCATGGACAGAAAGACCTTGAGAAGGCCCTGCCAGCTGGGAGGGTAGAGAATGGACCAGCCAATGCCAGAATGTCACTTTCTCACATCTGGTTCCACATCTGGAACCAGCCAGATGCTTATTTCAAAGTGCTGATGAGGCCTGCCCTGGTTGCCTCAGAGAGAGGGCTGTGTGTTGACATTGTCTTCCAGACCCTGTCATCTTCTCCAGATGGTAGCCCATTTTTCAGCTGTGCTTCTCTGCTCTGGACACACCCATTGTACCATGAAGCTGGGGAGGGGTTTGAGGCAGCTTCATGGAGAGAAGCCTTGTCTTAGACCTGTTGTCAGGCACTAGAGCCTGTCTACATTTCAATTTCTTAGGGGGCAGCTATTGGCCTACCCATCTGCCCCATCGCCTTGCCTCCAGGAGCCTCCACAAGCCTCCACATCCAGCCAATTGGGATCTTGGCCCTTGCTGTCCAGCTGCTTTAGCCTTTACATCTAGCAGCTATGTGAGCGCTGCTTCCAGTTTACGGCCCTTGCTTGGTGAAAGCAGAGTAGGTGTGGGTCAAGAGGCACTCTTTTACCACTCTCTATACTTGGGTCCAATCTGTGGCCCATCTAGAACATCATATCTTCTTCTGAAGTGTCAAAGAGGAAGAAGCAGGAACAAGTACCTGATGCCTTTGGGAAGCCTGTGCTGGGGACCATGGGGGATGCTGGAAAGGCAACAGCCAGTTCCTGCTCTCAAGGATCCTAGAGTCTTGAGGATAGGAGGAGAGCTCTGAGGTCTGGGACCCTTAGAAGGAAGTCACAGTCATGTACTTCATGAATGGTGCTGCTTGAAAGTGTGGAAGTCAAAGGCAAGAGAAGTGAAGGCAAAAATTAATGAATGGGACTACATCAGACTAAGAAGTTTTTGCTTAGCAAGAGAAACTGATAACAAAATAAACAGAAAGCCAACTAAATGGGAAATGATATTTTCAAACAACAGTTCAGATAAGGGCCTAATATCCAAAATATACAAAGAACTCATAAAACTCAACAACAAACAAACAAACAATCCAATAAAAAAATGGGAAGAGGACATGAACAGACACTTCTCCCAGGAAGAAATACAAATGGCCAACAGATATATGAAAAGATGCTCATCTTCGTTAGTTATTAGAGAAATGCAAATCAAAACTGCAATGAGATACCACCTCACACATGTTAGATTAGCTATTATTAACAAGACAGGTAATAGCAAATGTTGGAGAGGCTGTGGAGAAAAAGGAACCCTCATACACTGTTGGTGGGAATGTAAAGTAGTACAACCATTATGGAAGAAAGTATGGTGGTTCCTCAAAAAACTGAAAATAGAACTACCTTATGACCCAGCAATCCCTCTACTGGGTATATACCCCCAAAACTCGGAAACATTGGTACGTAAAGACACATGCAGCCCCATGTTCATTGCAGCATTGTTCACAGTGGCCAGAACATGGAAACAACCAAAAAGCCTGTCAATAGATGACTGGATAAAGAAGATGTGGCACATACACACTATGGAATACTACTCAGCCATAAGAAATGATGACATCGGATCATTTACAGCAAAATGGTGGGATGTTGATAACATTATACGAAGTGAAATAAGTAAATCAGAAAAAACCAGGAACTGCATTATTCCATACGTAGGTGGGACATAAAAGTGAAACTAAGAGACATTGATAAGAGTGTGGTGGTTACGGGGGGAGGGGGGAAAGGGAGAGGGAAAGGGGGAGGGGGAGGGGCACAAAGAAAACTAGATAGAAGGTGACAGAGGACAATCTGACTTTGGGTGATGGGTATGCAACATAATTGAATGACAAGATAACCTGAACTTGTTGCCCTGGCCGGTTGGCTCAGCGGTAGAGCGTCGGCCTAGTGTGCGGAGGACCCGGGTTCGATTCCCGGCCAGGGCACACAGGAGAAGCGCCCATTTGCTTCTCCACCCCTCCGCCGCGCTTTCCTCTCTGTCTCTCTCTTCCCCTCCCGCAGCTAAGGCTCCATTGGAGCAAAGATGGCCCGGGCGCTGGGGATGGCTCTGTGGCCTCTGCCTCAGGCGCTAGAGTGGCTCTGGTCGCAACATGGCGACGCCCCGGAGGGGCAGAGCATTGCCCCCTGGTGGGCAGAGCGTCGCCCCATGATGGGCGTGCCGGGTGGATCCCGGTCGGGCGCATGCAGGAGTCTGTCTGACTGTCTCTCCCTGTTTCCAGCTTCAGAAAAATGAAAAAAAAAAAAAAAAGATAACCTGAACTTGTTATCTTTGAATATATGTATCCTGATTTATTGTTGTCGCCCCATTAAAAAAATAAAATTATTTAATAAAAAAAAAAAAGAAAGTGTGGAAGTCAGAGATGGGAGAGAGCAATCTGAGTTGAGGGTCAGGGAAGGCTTCCTGGTGGAGGTGCTAACTGGTCAGGAGAGGGACAGCCTGGAGCTTCCTAACCTGACATCTTCAGGTCCCGGATTACTCCATTATGTGTTGGGAAAGGGAAACTGGGCAGCTTCAGGGGTTGACAGTAACTCCCACAAGTTGGAGAGAGAAATGAGCAGAGAAGGTACTGTGGAGGGTGGGGAATTGCTGAGGGATACACATTTGTTTCTTGCTCTTCTTAGTTTGGGACCCCTTCCTCAGCCTCCAGAGCCACCTCTGCAGTGGGGTCCAGCCTTCCTTTCCCTGTCTCGGCATCTGCTTCCTCTTTGGGTACCTTTGCTTTCACCTGCATTCTCACACGTAGTAGGCAGGTAAACAGGTTGCATGGTCCTCAGTTTACAAAGGAAGAAACTGAATGTTAGGACATTTGAGAGGTTTGTCCACAGGCAGCCTGTGCCTGGGTTCTGATCCAGGTTTCCCCCTCTCTTTAGTGCAGAGGCGTTCCTAACACCATCTGGCCCCTCATATGCGCTCAGCTCCTGTCCTGCAGACAACCCAGTGTAGTCCATGGTCTGCCCTCAAGGAGCATCTAATACATAGATATCTCCTTATTTATGTTCTACCTCATTGAAAAAAGCATGTGAGAAGGCACCTGGTTCTACACCTCCTGAGAGACAAGTCTGGCAGATGTGAAACAGTTAAAAATAGTTCCAGATACGCATGTTAAGGGCCAAAGTGAGCAGCCAGCCCCTCCCATGATTCCCCATTGCCCACAGGACTCAGCCCCAGCATCAGTCCAGCTTACGCAGCCTTTCCAGATCTCACTCCTGCCAAACCTCTCAAGCCCCAGCTTTCACCATTCCTCCTCGCAGTTCATTCTTAACCCTACTGAGCTCACTGGAGTTTCCAAATCCATTACCTTCCCCCTCCCCTCATGATGTTCCTGCTGTTCTGACCCTTCTCCCTTTCTTTACCCTGCTAACTTGTATTCAGCTTTAAGGTGCCCACGTGTTTATCACCTCCTCCAAGAAGCCTTCCCTGATCCTCAGTGCTGTCCTTACCTCTGTGCTCCCATGGCGCTCTGCGCAAAGGAATTCTGAGCCCAGCATGCACATGCCCTCTTGTAACTGCCTTTTTCTTGTTTGATTCCCTCCAAACTGTAAGCTCTTTGAGGGGAGGATAGTGACTGTTTCATTCCCCATTTCCTCCCTGCTGTCTAGCATGACACCTAGCATCATGCAGGATGCCTGACACCTGTTGTTTGAACAGAAGTGATTTGAGCTGGGCAATACAAGATGCCAGCTGATGACAATCATGGGTGGGCAAATCAGGGAGCTGATGCTCTGTAGAGATGGTGGAACTTGGGCTCAGATAGGAAATGGAATGAATAGAACAATAATAACCATACTAATAGCTAACGTTCTTCTGTGCCAGGCTCTGTTCCAAGCACTTTCTAATTTTATCTTTACAAAAACTCTATGAGGTAGGCATTCTTACCCTCCCTGTTTCACAGATGAGTGGAATGTAAAAGGGGAATTTATAATGAGTTGGTGGAGACGAAACGGCATTTTATGTTAAGAAATCTGCATGAACAAAGATACAGAGGGACTTGGCAGGAAACATGCAGGGGCCGTGCGGAGAGGAGTTGCAGTGGAGGGCTGGGTTTAGGGAGCCATGGGAGTGAAAACTGACGAGGTTCAGGGGGGCTGAGTCACAGAGAATCTTTAAATTTGGGCTCAGAAGTGTGTCTAATTTAGATGTTAGGAAGCCATTGCTACTTTCTCAGCAGGAGATTGGTGGAGTCAGATTCGGCCAGGATGTTGATAAATTAATTAGGATGGAAAAGACGGGCAACTGAGCCAGAAGGAGGGTATTGACTTAACACAACTTCTTCCTCTTCTGTCCCTCCAGCCATTCCAGTTCTTCCCTTTCATCACTGCCCACTCTAGGTGTTGACATGAATGGCCTGGGGACCCCAGAGCTGGACAGCAGCTGCAAGTCCCCTGGGGCCTCAGCCAAGCCAGCTTGCTCCTTGCAAACTTGGCTGGGGCTGGCTGCTCAGGGCTGTGACCGTGACCTGGGCTGGGCTGGGCTGGATTTCTCCTCCACACGGTCACTTTTGCTAATGAGAAGCAGTTGTGTTTGCCTCAAACTTGTAGGAGGTAGAGGGGAAGAACAGACAGTCAAGCCCCTTACTGGTTTCTGCGTGTCCCCGACCCTTTGCTGGGTTCCATGCTTCCTCACCTTCCAACTACCACCTCCCCTTCCTTCCTTGTGAACAGTCCACCTGCCCTCAACCTTGGCCTACTCTTTCTGGTTGCTTTGGGTTTCCAGGGCAGAGGAGCTGCCTGGGGTGGGGTGGGGGGTTCCTCGAGGGCCTGTAAGCCAATTGTTGAGGATCCCTTTCACGGCTTCCTCTTGCTAAGGACACCTCTTTCTCCTCTTTCTCCCTATTGTCAGATGAAGGGCTTGAGTCACGTGGGCTCTGAGGTCCTTCTGGTTCCCCTGTGGATTTTCTCTTTCACTCTTCCTTTGTTTCTCCCTCTCTGCCCCAGCTTCTCAGGGCCCACACCTTCCTGTGCTGTCCTCTTCTCATCATCTAGCCAAGTTCCTCTGATCTTTTGAGAACCCCTATCCTCCAGGAAGCCTGCTCTGACCACCCCACCTTGTCTATGTTTCTGAAGAAGCTGGCTGGAGCCAGGCCCCATGCCCCCAGGTAGTAAGGCAGCCCAGCCCTGATGTCCTAGCTTTGCATCTTTCTGTCTTGCCTGGCTGGTTCTCTTCAGATGGGGGTGGGGGTGGGAATGGGAATGGGGACAGTGGAGAGGGGAGGAGTAGACAGCCATTTTAGTTCATTCCCTGCTGGAAGCATCCAGAATACCTAGTTTCAGGACAGCAGAGGAAAGAGGCCCTGAGTTATTCACTGGCTCACTTCTAGTCTTTCCCAGACTCAGGGACCCCTTTATACCCCTCCCCCCCATCATCCTTAACCTTTTAACCTCATCACAAAGGCTTGTGGTGGTCATGTCCACTGCTATGAGCTTTCTGTAGCTCTCTCTGCAGGGTGGGGGACCCCTTTCCCAGACCAGCCCCCCACTCCTCACAAGTCATGCATTGCTAGGGCCCAGGATTCAGTGCATGCCCCACTCTCCTGGGCTCCTCTCTACCCCAGAAAGTGAGTCAGAGGCCCGCTGACAACACTCAGGGCCTTGCTTTCCTCTCTCTCTTTATTGAGGGCCTTTTTTTATGGCGGTGCTGTTGATGGTGCACATATTCCACAGTATATGTTCAGGATTAGGCTGTACAATGAGATTATGACTCCCTCCTGTGCAGCCCCCACCCGGGGGAGCTTGCCCTGCATTTGGCCAGCGCACATCTGGCTGAGGTTCACAGCTGGCCAGATGTTGCATCCCTCTGAACCAGGCCTGCAGCCTCCTGCGCGCGCGTGCGTGCGTGCGCACGCGCGCACACACACACACACACACGCACACACGCACACACGCATACACACCACCTCCCTCTATTTGGAACATGGAACCACTGAGGTCATCTGGCTTTCTGAGCGGAGCTCGACCTTGGTGCAGTTATTCCTCCTGCGCCATAGTGGAGCAGGCAGGCTATTGGGACACATCTGCACTCATAGGTATGTAAATATCAGATTCCCTGATTCCAGCCTGGACAGGCTAGTGGGAAGGATCCACTTGAAACCAGGCTCTGAATCTGGAGCCTACCTGACCTCCCCCTAATCCTCACCCCCCACCCCAGGGGCAGGCTGCTTTTAACAGTTCCTCCTGCACTTTTAAGGTGCTTGGGGCACTGAGCCACACAAGCTCTCCTGTCTCATGCTGAGGCTCCTCTCTGCACCCTTCTGCTGCCTACCCACCTTCTCCCCACCTTGTTTCATTTTCCTCTCTCCCACATTTTGTAGTTCACAGCTTGCACAGTTTAAAAAAACAAAAGGTACGTCAGCTGAGCCATGGTCCCGCAAATAATTGAGAGGTGATCTGCCCCATTTGTTTGCCCATTGGTGTTGGCAGAGGCTGGGTAGGGGTTCAGGGGAGGGAAAGGAAACCAGCATTTATCAGGTGCCAACTATGTGTCAGGCACTGAGCTAGGTGCTTTAAATATATTATCTTGGTTAATCCTTGCAGCCACCCTGCAAGGTAAATATTAGTATCTTTGTTTTACACAGGAGGAAAGTGTGGCTCAGAAAGGTTAAATCCCTTGTCCAAGGTCACATGGCTAGGAAAAGGCAGAGCCAGAATTCTAAGCATAGGCTGTTTGACTGTAAGTTATATGCCCTTATGCCGTGCGGTCTCCCTGGCAACTTAGCTGATGACTGCCTCTACCCATCCATGGTCCTCCTTCCTGGCCACTGTACTCTGCAGAGACCCTGAGGCTATGAACTTTGGCCTTCCTGCCAGGCCAGAAAGGGCTGCCAGGGCAAGCCAGGGAGGTGACGTACAGCAAGGGGATGCTGGGCTGAGGTCACAGTGTTGTAGCCAGTGGATTTTCTGCTTGGTTGGTCAAGGACCTGGGGACTGAGACCTTAGAAACACAATTAGGAATTGAGAAAACTGGGTGGTGTAGGATGAAAGGCAGGCAGAAGGGCCAAGGAAGCATCTGTGGGGGACTTGGGAGCCTTCCATGGCTGCGGGGCAGAAGGAACCTCATTAGTGGGAGAGGAGAGCCACAGCCCAGGCTGCTGTTGATGACTTATCATTCTATCAGCCCTCCAAAGGGCCCAGCAGATGGAACATTCCAACAGCATTCCCAAGGCCCATCTTCCTGACCACAGAATGTGGCACCCTAAGGGGTCAGCCAAAAGTGGACAGGTGCCCTCCAGCCTGACCATGACTGACAAGGTCCTCATGGCAGCTCTAGGCCTTGGCTGCCATGGGCTTGGAGAGCAGGAGCAATGGCCTTACTTCCACTAACTTCATCCCAATTTATAGCTACAGATACACCCACAGACACACACAAACACTGCCTCAAACAACACTGTCATTGTAGAGATGAAAGTGAAGCACAATGAAGGTAAGTGACTTGTCCAAGGTCACATAGCCAGCATTGTACCATATGTGATCCTTCTCAGTCCGCATTCTGAGCTCAGCCCACCAAAGGGAGGCAGCCAGGGGCAGTGGGAACAGCACGGGCTCGGGATCATCCAGACTAGATTGAAAGCCCAGCTCCACCTCTTCTCTGCACCATGATTCAACATTTTGGAGCCACAGTTGCAGGTTGGCTGTGAGGATTAGAGACAGCATAGTAGATGCCCAATAAATAAGAGTTGTTGTTGGCAGCAGGTGCAGGATATTGGCTGGATTAGTAGTTGGGATGCAGTTAAGATGGTGACTAGAATGGGGCTGGAATGGCGGCAGTGATCAAGGGATGGTAACAATGACTTGCAAAATGGATCTCTGTTCGGAGGGCATTCAGGTTGGGCCTCTCAAGAAGTCTGAACCTGAACTTACTTGTTTCCCACCACTGGAAGGTTTGGTACGTGCAGATCCTGAGGTCAGATATGACCAAATGTCAAGTGTGGAGAGATTGTGTAGACCCTGGTTCAATCCTAGCTGTAGAGAATATTTGCCCCAGGAATCTGCCTGGGGCAGTCCAAGGCCAGACCCTACTTCTCCAGGAAAGAGGAGGTCACAGCACAGCATTGGGACCAACACCTTTCATTCCTAAGCAGGTGGGCATGGGAAGGTGCTCTTAGGTTTCAGGAAAAGGTGAGATTTTTAGCTCTTTCTCAGCATCAAGAATTTTTTATCTAGAGAGAAGCTAAATGTTCTACAGAGGGCGTGTCCTACCCCTGGGTGTGAGGGACATGCTGGGACATCCAGCACTGCATTCCAGCTCCTGAGGGATGAGCAAACTCTCCCACTTTCCCCTGGGATTGGTCATGAGGGTTCAGCCAGCCAGGGACAGGGCCAGCATTGACCATCTGTGTCCCTGGCATTGGGAGTTTGGTCTCTGTGTGTGGCTCACTCCAGCTGACCTTCTAGGGGACATGTTACAAATGTTGAAACAGCCTGACCCAAAGGCAGCTCTACCCTGGGGAGCCTGGAATTCTTTTTTTAATGAGCCTTTGAAATAATCCTTTGAATCAGTTCCCCTTAGGAAGAGTCTGGGACATCATTTTCTTAACAAATTTTCACTTGTCTCTGTCACGAATGCGCTGGTCTTAGCAGCAATTTGCTATTTAGACAGAAGCAGGAGCCATGAGAAGAATGTAGCAATTCCAGCTGCCTTTTGGGAGACTTCACCCCATGACCAGCCCCTGCCCTGGCTCTGAGGTTGTCTATTACTTTCCTTTTTTGTAGTTCAAAACCAAGGTGTGCAGAGCTTATGTGGGGGAAGCTGGTAAATATTAACACCTAGCCATGGCCAGACATCCAGCAAGGCTTCCTTAGAACCCACCATGTATATGGAAACCTTAGAGATGTGACTTTTGAGGGTTTGAGAAAGCTCTGTGCACCAAATTGCAGCCACACTGGGGCCATTTTTTTTTTTATCCTAAGTAGCTCTTCATAAGTAAAATGTAAATTCCCTAATTAAAATAAAATAGAAGCAGAGAAGGAAAGAAATAGCATAGAAGTCTGGCAAGAGAAAGACCAGCACGATTATAATGATCATCTTTAGGTGGTAGAAGTTCTAGTAATTTTTGTCTTCTTTGCATTTATTATGAACTACTTTTGAAATAAGAAAAAATTCTAATTCAAATTCCCCTTGAAGAAAGATCATGTTAAAACATCACCTATTTGTGCCTCAGTAAAAATCAGCTCTGGGTCCTTTCTTTCTTTTTTTTCTTTTTTTTTTTTTTAGATTTTATTAATTAATTTGGAGAGAGTAGAGAGACCAAGAAGTGGGGAAGAAAGCATCAACTGTCTCGTATGTCAACTGGGCAAGTCTGGGTTTTGAACCAGAGACCTCAGCATTCTAGGTCAATGCTTTATCCACTTCGACACCACAGGCCAGGCCTCTGCAACCTTTCCTAAGAGCAGGATGTGCTCAGGGGAGGGAGAGCATCTCTGAATCTTTACACCTGACATTGTGTGTCCTACTTGGTACCTCTCAGGACCATCAGATGTCTGTGGAATTCATTAATTGAAGGGTTTTTAAAGACTAATAAACAGGTGGAAATAATAGAAATTTGGTAGAAGAAAGACTGGGCCTCCCGGAGATCCTTTAGTGTCCAGAGTAGAGTTACTATTTTTTTTCTCTTAAAAGGAAAGGAAATGTTAAAAAATAAAAATAATACTTTTAAAAAAGGAAAGGAAAATTGGAGGCCCTTTCTGTGGTGATCAGATTAATCCTATCAGTCTTATTCCTCACTGAAATGACCACATTATGAAACTCTGGGGGATCCTGTTGCTTGAGACATGAGTGATCTGGCCTCGGGAGTCTCAGGGTCCTCAAGACTCAAAGAGCTTGGTAGTTCATGGGAGACTGCTTCCCTTGGCTGCTGAACTTGCCTGCGCTGAGGGAATCTTGGCTCTAGCTTCTGTCTGATCTGCATGTCCAATCTGAAATCAGGTTCTCTGTGTTCCACCTCCTAAGCATCTCTTCAGTTCTACAGTTCTCCTCATCCTCACTGTCATCCCCTTTATGTCACCTGGGAGTAGTGCCAACAGCCTGCTAACTGGTCCACTCCAGTCTCACATTTATTTTTCACACTACAATGAGTAAATCTTAATATGCAGATATGATCTTATGATTATACTGCTTAAAACCATTCAGTAGCTTCCCATGACATTCAGGATCAAGTCCAGACTTTTTTGTTTGCAGGTTGGCGATAAAGATTAGAGACAATATAGCAGGTGCCCAATAAATGGAAGCTGCTATTGCCCAGGATGTCGGCTGGGCTAGTAGTTGGGATGGGCTGCATTAGGGGCTGAGATGGTGGACTGGATGATTGGTAGTGATAATCAAAGTGATGGTAACAATGATTTGTGAAGTGGATCACTGTTTGGGGACAGAGGGGTCTGTTCAGGTTAGGTCTCTTAGGAAGTCCAGAGCTGAACTCTTTTCCCATTGCTGCAAGGGTATATATGTGGGAGTCCTGAGGTTGGATGTAACCAGATGTCAGGGACAATGAGATTATGTGGACCCTGTTTCAATCTCGGCTGTGGAGAGTATTTGCCCCCAGGAAAGGCGCCTGCTGCCTGTTTTGGTATGTCTCAGCAAGCGTAGTTGAGATAAAGTTCACATACCATACAATTCACCCTTTAAAGATTTTATGGTTATTAATATAGTCACAAAGTTGTGTAACTATCATTATAATCCATTTTAAAGCATTTTTGTCATTCCAAAAAGAAACCCCTGTACTCTTTAGCCTTCTATTACCCCCATTACTCCCAGCCCTAGGCAGCCGTCTATCTACTCTGTCTTTAGAGATTTGCCTATTTTGGACATTCCATATAAATGGAATTATGCAATATGTGGTCTTTGGTGACTGGCTTCTTTCATTTTGCATACTGTTTTCAAAGTTCATGTTGAAACATGTATCAGTACTTTGCTCCTTTTTATTGCCAATGATATTCCATTATATGTACATTTTGTGTGTGTGTGTATACACACACACAAATATATATATATAATATATATATATTATATATACACATACCACATTTTATTCATTAGTTGATGGTCATTTGGATTGTTTCTACTTTTTAGCTATTATGAATAATGCTTCTATGAATTTGTGTATGAATTTTTTATGAACACGTGGTTTTGTTTCTCTTGAGTATATATCTACCTGGGTGCAGGATTACTGGGTCTTATGGTATCTCTGTGTTTAACCTTCTTAGAAACCGCCAGACTGTGTTCCAAGGCAGCCAAACCATTTGACGTTTTCAGCAGCAGTGTCTGAAAGTTCTAATTTCTTCACCTCTTCATCAACACATGTTATTACCTGTCTTTTGTATTCTAGCCATCCTAGTAGGTGTGAAGTGGTGTCTCATGGTTTTGATTTGCATTTTCTTAATGACTAATGATGTTGAACATCTTTTCATGTGCCTATTGGCTATTTGTGTATCTTCTTTGGCAAAATGTCTATTCATGTCCTTTGCCCATTTTTAATCAAAGTTGTTTGGTTTTTGTTGTTGTTGTTGAGTTTTCCTTTGCCAATTTTAAAATTGAATAGTTTATCTTTTCATTATTGTGTTGTAAGCATTCATTATGCATTTGGGGAATATTGCCATCTTAACAATATTATGTTTTCTGATTTATGAGCATAAGATGTTTCCATTTATTTATATCTTCTTGCATTTCATTCAACAAAGTATTTTGTAATTTTGAGGGTTTGAGTACTGTACTTTATTTGTTAAATTTATTCCTAAATATTTTATTCTTTTTGATGCTATTATAAATGAAATCCTTTTCTTAATTTCATTTTTGATTGGTTTTGCAAGTGAATAGAAATACAATTGATATATTCTAACAAATATATATCTATATATATCTCATATATACATACATATATATATCTATGAATAAATATATATCTTGTATCCTGTAAACTTGCTGAAATTGTTTATGAGTTCTAATAGTAGATTCCTTAGGATTTTCTATATACAAGATCATGTCATTGGTAAATAAAGATAGTTTTATTTCTATCTCTTCAACATGAATGCCTTTTATTTCATCTTCTTGCCTATACATTTTTTGATGGTTGCCAAAAATCAGGGAACAATATTTTGACATGTGAAAATGTTATAAAATTTAAATTTTGGTGTCCATAAAGTGTCTAGGACTAGCCATGCCCATATTTACATATGGTCTATAGATGTTTTTACTCTGCAGTAGCAGAGTTGAGTAGTTGCAATTGAAGCCCATACATGACACTGTTGTCATTGTGCCCTGCTGCACTACAAACTACAATGATGTGTTTATACCTTGACAGTGTTTCAAGTAGCATACATGTCACTGTACTGTGACATTTTATTTTATTTTTTATTACCAGTGAACACTCATGTCAAAACAAGAAAAGAAGAAAAAAGTGGACTTGAACATTATACTTTTGAGGCCACAGTGGGCTGTGGATTATTTTGTTGTCAAATGAAATAACAAAGAATTGTTTATTACCCAATAGCTATGCTAAAAGAATACAATATACGTCAACATTGCCAAACTAAATGTTTGTCATAATATTCCCAATTCACAGGAAAGCAATGGTTAGAAAAATTATAAAATTTAAAATGGAATTTCTCATCACAGCAGGATTTCTTCACAAAAATAAAAAATGAAAATCATACTTGTAACCAAAGGAAGTTTCCAAGTGGCTCATTTGTTAGTAAAGCAAGGAAAGCTGTTTACAAATGGTGAGTTGATTAAATTGTGTTTGATTATAGCAACGAAAGACTACGTCCAGAGAAAATAAACTCACTTAAGACTATTAGCCCTTCGGCAAAAATAGTGGTTCAAAGAGCTGACGTCATTGGGAGCAACATAAATAGTAAATTAAAAGTCAAGACAAATGATTTCAAGAGGTTTTCCTTGGCTCTTGATGAGTTGACAGATGTTAATGATACTGGCTAGTTATTATTGTTTATCTGAGGAATCAATGCCAAGTTTGATGTGACTGAAGAATTAGCCTCTAAGAATGGTCTGTATATAGAATTATAGGTGAGCATAGTTGAGAAAATATTAATTCAGTACAACCTGAAGTGGAATCTGCTAAGATGTGTTATAACCTAATGATGGCAAAAGTATGCCTGGAGCAGAAAAAGGCTTAGTTGGGCAAATTTATAAAACTTGTGAAGATGTGAAAGGTGTTTAAAGCCTATAATTATTCATTGTATTATTCATTGGCAGGTACTTTGAGGAAAATATTTTAATGTATCATGTGTTACTCAACTGGTAGTGTCAACAGTGAACTCCCTAATATATATATTACAGATAGATATACTATATATATTCTTGGAAACTTGACCATTGACAATTCTGTGCATTTTTGTCAGAAATAAGAGGTGAATATATTAACTCCTTCTACCATACAGCATTTTGATGACTTAATAGTAGTAAAGTTTTGTTGTGATTTTTTGAGCTTGGAACTGAAAATAAAGTCTTCCACCACTATTATCAAACCTAAATGGGGCCCTAGCTGGCTGACTCAGTGGATAGAGTGTCAGCCCGGCGTGCAGGCATCCAGGTTTTGATCCCCAGTCAGGTCACACATGAGAAGCAACTATCTGCTTCTCTTCCCCTCCTTCTCCCCCTTCTCTATCTCTTTCCCTCTTGCAGCCAGTGGCTCTACTGGTTTAAGCATCAGCCCCAGGCACTGAGGATAGCCCAGCTGATTCAAGCATTGGCTCCAGATGGGGGTTGCCAAGTGGATCCCGGTAGGGACTCATGTGAGAGTCTGTAATTCTGTCTCCCCTCCTCTCACTTAAAACAACAACAACAACAACAAAAAACCCTAAATGGCTTTGGAATTTAGCTTTTGCTGCAGGCTTGATATATTTATTAATGAATTAAACCTAAAATTACAATACAGAACAATGCTTATTTATGAGCTTTGTGTTGTGCTAAAATAATCCCAACTACAATTCATGCTGACTGAATCACAAGTAGTGTCAAACTGCTTCGTGTACTTCCCATGCTGTCAGAAGTTGAAGTAAGAAGCAGGCTGTCCAGTCCCATAGCAATTTGAAGTGAAGCATTTTCCAGCTCAAACTATAGTTCCAATGATTTTTTTCCAACATTGATGCAAGTGCAAAGCAAGTTTCCATATTTCAAAATTCATGTAACTGTGGTTGAGAAGCTTCCACCTAACCTTCAATTGGAAGTGATTAATCTCCAATGTAATGACAGGCTAAAAGGCAAACATCAAGAGAAGAATCTAGTAGAATTCTAAAAATACCTTGTAAGTGATGAATATACTCCATTAAAATCATATGTTCATGCATTTGTATCAATATTTGGCAGTACTTATCTGTGTGAAAAGGCATTTTCAAAGACAAAATACATAAAATCTCACTGCAGATCAGCAGTAACAGGGAATATTTGCAATCAATTTTGATGCTAGGGAACACTAACTCTGCATCGCAATTAAGTGAAATATTATCCCCCCCAAAGAATTCCATTAATTCTTATTAGTAGACCTATATTACAAAGTATTGTGCTCAATTATTATATTTTGAATTTCATCAATAAAAATTGTGGAAATTTTTTTCTCTTCTCATATGAGTATCAGCAATGTAGCCTTGATTTTGCCTCTCAGCTTACAAAGTCTAAAATATTTACTCTCTGGCCCATTATTGAAAAAATTGGCTGGCCTCTCACTTGCGAGATGATAACCTAGCCCCCATCTATCTTCCCAATCTCACCTTTGTCCTTTAATGTTCCAGCTCAACAGAAATGTCCTGCAGTTACCTCTAATGCCACACTTTTTTTTTTTTTTTTGCACATCCTATACTCTCTGCCTCCAATACTCTTTCTCATCATCCCCACTTCTGTTGGCTGGCTCCTTATTGTCCTTCAAGTCCTAGCTTAGGTATAACTTCTTCAAGGACGTATTTACTGACACTCTCCACCAATGTGAGTTAGAGATTCCCCTTATGAACTCCCACAATGTCCTGTCCCTCCTCTACATGAGTAATCTTTAAGCAAAGGTACATGGCAGAAAGTTCAAGAATGTGTGACAGAAAATAAAGTCTGCCCATTTCAGACTCCAGACCAGGGGTCGGGAACCTATGGCTCGCGAGCCAGATGTGGCTCTTTTGATGGTTGCATCTGGCTTACAGACAAATTTTTAATAAAAAAAATAATAATGTTAAAAATATAAAACATTCTCATATATTACAATCCATTCATTTCCTACCACTTATGTTCATGGTTGCGGGTGGCTGGAGCCAATCACAGCTGTCCTCCGGAACAACACCAAATTTTTATTGGATAATGCGTAACATACACAGGTCATTGTATAGCTCTCACGAAATTACATTTTAAAATATGTGGCGTTCATGGCTCTCTCAGCCAAAAAGTTTCCTGACCCCTGCTCCAGACACTGAATTCTTCCTAGAGGGTGCCATTATTACATTTTCTTGGGTATCTTCTTAGAGATATTCTCTGTCTATATGGGACATACATATATGGGGTTTTTTCCCCAACAAATAATAGTGTACTATATATTACATAGTTCTGCACATAATTTTTTTCACTTACTATAAACTTTGAAGTTTATTCCATATGTCCAAGATAGAGCTGCCTCATCTTTTTTTTATAGAATACATACAATATATTTTACTAATTTTAAAGGTACAATTCTGGGTTTTGATAAATGTCTTCAGTCATATAAAATGCTACCACTCTCATATTATAGAACATTCCCATTACCTTCAAACATTCCCTCTTACCCATGTCATCACTGACTCGCTTTCTGTCACTGCAAATTAAATTTGTCTTTCTATAATTTCGTTTAAATGAAATTACAACGTATGTACCCTTTTGTGTCTGGTTTCTTTTACTCAGCATAATGTTTCTGAGTTTTATCCATGTTGTTGCATGTTTTATGTTTCTTCTGCTGTGTGTCTAAGTAGAATTCCATTGTATGGCTATATACCACAGGTCTTTATCCATTCACCTGTTAATGGACATTTTGACTGTTTCCAGTTTGGGGCAATTAAAACTGCTGTGAACATTTGTGATACAAGTCTTTGTGTGGACATGTTTTTATTTTTCTAAATGCCTGGAGGGGTATGGCAGGGTGATATGGAGGTATATGTTTAATTTTTTAAGAAACCACCAAACTGTATCATTTTATACTTTCCCAAAAGTAGTTCATTAACATTTCAGTTGTTCTACATCCTCCCCAATGTTTTCTTATAAAGATTTTATTTATTCATTATAGAGAGGGGAGAGAGAGAGGGAGAGAGAGAGAGAGAGAGAGAGAGAGAGAGAGAGAGAAAAGGGGGGAGGAGCAGAAAGCATCAACTCCCATATGTGCCTTGACCAGGCAAGCCCAGGGTTTTGAACCAGCAACCTCAGCGTTTCCAGGTTGACACTTTATCCACTGCGCCACCACAGGTCAGGCTTTCTCCCCAACTTTTTCTATGATCATTCTTTCTAGTTTCAGCTGTTTTGGGGGGCATAGAGTAGTATCAGATTGTGGTTTAATTTGCATTTAACATCTTGTCTTGTGCTTTTTTGCCATTGGTATATCTTTATGGGTAAGTGTCTGTTTAAATCTTTTGCTCATTTTTTTTGAGTTGTTTGCCTTCATATTACTTAGCTAGAAGAGTTCTTTATGTATTCTAGACATAGTTCCTTAGTCAGATATGTTTTGCATATTTTTGCCAATCTGTGGTTTGCCTTTTCATTTTCATAGCACTTTAGAAAGCAAAAGTTTTTAATTTTGAAGCCCAATTAATTTTTTTTTATAATTTATATTTTTGAGTCTTGTTTAAGAAATCTTTGCCAAACCCAAGGCTACTAAGAATTTTTCCTATGTTTACTTCCCAGAAGTTTTTTAGGTTTAACTCTTCTGTTTAGGTTTATGGTCCTTTTTTTTTACTTAGTGAGGTGCGGGGTAGAGACAGGAAGGGAGAGAGATGAGAAGCATCAACTAATGGATGCGGCACTTTAGTTTTTCATTGATTGCTTCTCATATGTGCTTTGTGACTGGGGGGGCTCCAGCTGAGCCAGTGACCCCTTGCTCAAGCCAGTGACCTTGGGCTCAATCTAGCAACCAAGGGATCATGTTGATGAGCCTGCACTCAAGCCAGCAAGCCCATGCTCAAGCTGGTGAGCCTGTGCTCACCCTGGCAACCTCAGGATTTCACGTTGAAGCTCTAGCCACCACGCCACCACTGGTCATGCCTGTGGTGCATTTTGATTTAATTTTTGTATATGATGTGAGGCAAGGGTGAAGGTTCATATTTTTTATATGGTCATCCAATTGTTCTATCCTCATTTGTTGAAAGATTATTTTCCCCCCAAGAATTCCTTGAATTACCTTAGGACTTTTGTTAAAAAGCAATAATCATCTATATGTAGATCTATTTCTGGATACCCTATTGTGTTGTATTGATCTACGTCTACTTTTGTGCCACTATTGCATCGTCTTATTATAGCTTTATAATAAGTTTATAAGACATGTTTATGAGAAATCAAATGGCAAAATGTTTTCAACTTTTTTCTTCCTTTTCAAAATCGCTTTGGCTCTTCTAGGTCCAATGTATTTCCACATACATTTTATTTTTTAATTTTATTTTTCAATTACAGTTTACATTCAATTTTATTTTGTATTAGTTTCAGGTGTACAGCAGAGTGCTTAGACAATCACATACTTTACAAAGTGGTCCCCTTGATATTTCCAGTACCCATATAACACCCACATAATAGCTACCCATGTAGTTATTACAGTATTATTGACTATATTCCCTATGCTGTACTTTACATCCTTGTGAGTATTTTGTAAATACCAGTCTGCACTTCTTAATCCCTTCACCTTTTCCACCCAGCCCCAGATCCCCGCCCCTCTGGCAATCATCAGTCTGTTCTCTGTATTTATGAGTCTGTTTCCATTTTGTTCATTTGTTTTGTTCTTTAGATTCCACATATAAGAGAAATCATGTCCTTATACATTTTAGAATCAGCTTATAAATTTCTACTAAAAAGTCTGCTGGGATTTTGATTAGGATTTCATTGTATCTCAATTCAGAGAGCATTTACATCTTAACAATATTAAGTCTTCTGATCCATGAATACAATATATCTCTCCATTTATTTAGATCTTAATTTTCTCAGAAACATTTCATAGTTTTCTGTGTGTAGTTTTATACATCCCTTGTCAAAGTTTCCCCTAAGTTTTTTATATTTTTATGCTAATAGTGTGTTTAAATTTTTTAGTTATTTTTTTGACTTTTTATTTTTAAACATTTCAAATTTGAAACCTAGAAGCATTTAAAGAATACACATATACCCTTCACATACAGTCACCTATTGATAACACTTAGCCACACTTGTTTCCTATCTCTCTCCAAACACTCATACATACACACACACACACACACTTTACTAAACCAATTGAAAGTAATTTGCAGGCACCATGATATTTTACCCCTAAATTCTATATGTATGTATGTATGTATTTATTTATTTATTTATTCATTTATTTTTATTAAGTGACAGGCCGTGGGCAGAGAAACAGATTCCCACATGTGCCCTGACTGGGATTCATCTAGCAAGCCTCCTACCAGGCGATGCTCTGCCCATCTGGGGTGTGTCGGTTGCTCAGCAACTGAGCTATTTTAGCTCCTGAGGGGAGGCCATGGAGATATCCTCAGCACCCCAGGCCAACTTGCTCAAACCATTTGAGCTATGGCTGCAAGAGGAGAAGAGAGAGAGAAAAAAGGGGAAGGGGGTAGGGTAGAGAAGCAGATGGTTGCTTCTCCTGTGTGCCCTGACTAGGAATTGAATTCGAGACTTCCATATGCTGGGCTGATGCTCTACTGCTGAGCCAACTGGCCAGGGCGGGGTTTTTTGTTTTGTTTTGTTTTGTTTTTTCATTTTGTGCACTTTACTGTACAGATTTTAGAAAGAAACACAACCATACCATCTGGACCTAAATGCCTCCTACATTTGCTTTTTGTATAATGGTGGTGTGACTTACAATCTTGCTAAGCTCACTTATTAGTTCTCGTAACTTTTTTATAGATTCCTTAGGATTTTCTACACATACAATGCTTATTTATGAATAAAGGCAGTTTTAGTTTTCTTTTCCAATCTGTATACCCTTTTTTCTCTTGCTTTTTTGCACAGTCTAGGACCTCCAATTCCATGTTGAATAGAAGTGTTAAGAGCAGATATCCTTGCTTTATTCTTGATTTTTTTCCCCAACCTTTTAAAGAAAATATTTCATCTTTCAGCATTAAGCATGATATTAGCTCTAAGTTTTTTGTAGATGTCCTTTATCAAAGTAAGGAAGTCCCCTTTTGCCCTGAAATTTTTTGTCCTGACTACAATATATGGACTTGATCAAATGCTGTTTCTACATCTACTTAGATGATCAATTTTTAGTTTGTTAATAGAGTGAATGATATTGATTTTCTAATGTTAAAACAGTTTTGAAATTTAGGGATAAACTTCACTTGTAGTACCCTTCAAAATACTGTTTGATTTTATTTTCTAAAAATAATTAATAAAATTTTAATCTGTGTTCATGAGGAATATTGGTTTGTAATTTTCTTTTTCTTAATGTCGGTGTTTGATTTTGGCATCAGGATAATGCCATTCTCATAGAATGAGTTCCCTTGTCTCCTATTTTTAGCAAGTTAGTGTAGAATTGGTATTATTTCTTCATTAAATGTTTGTTAAAATTTACATGAAGCCATCTGAACTTTGTGGGAAAGATTCTAACTACAAATGCTATTACTGTAATAGATACAGAGCTATTTAGGTATCCACTTCTTGAATGAGTTTGATAGTTTCTTCATTTCAAGGAAATTTTCTATTTCATCTAAGTTATTAGCATCCCATTGCTCATGATATTCCCACCTGTGTGGTCTATTGTAATGTCCCCTCTTTCATTGCTAATATTGCTAATTTGTATCTTCTGTCCTTTTTTTTCCCCCTGATTAGTCTGATTAGAGGTTTATCAGTTTTATTGATTTTTCAAAGAACCAACTTTTTTAAAAGTCTATTTTAAATTTTCATTTTTAAATTAATTTCTAAAGAGAGAGAGAGAAACATCACTTTGTTGTTCCACTTATTGGTTGAGTCTTTGAGTCTTTTTTTTTAATTGATGGATTTTAGAGAGAGGAAGGGAGAAATACAGAGAGAAAGAAGGAAGCATTTATTTTGTAGTTCCACTTAGTTGTGCATTCATTGATCATTTCCCATATGTGGCCTGCCTGTCCAGGGATTGAACTCAAACTTGGTGTTTCAGAACACTGCTCTAACCTACTGAACAAACCAGTTTAGTTTCATTGGTTGATTCTTGTATGTGCCTTGACTAGGATTGAACCCCCAACCTTTGCATATTTGGATGATGCTCTTGCCAACTGAACTACCCAGCCGGAGCTCAAAGAATAAACTTTTAGTTGCATTTATCTCTCTATTATTTGTGTTCTCTTTTCATTGGTTTCTATGATCAGCTCTATTATTTCCTTTTTTTAATTTATTTTTATTTACTTTGGGTTTAACTTGCTCTACTTTTTCCAGTTTCTTTTTTTTTTTTTTTTTTTTTTTCTTTTTTCTGAAGCTGGAAACGGGGAGAGACAGTCAGACAGACTCCCACATGCACCCGACCGGGATCCACCCGGCACGCCCACCAGGGGCGACACTCTGCCCACCAGGGGATGATGCTCTGCCCCTCTGGGGCATCGCTCTGCCACGACCAGAGCCACTCTAGCGCCTGGGGTAGAGGCCAAGGAGCCATCCCCAGCGCCCGGGCCATCTTTGCTCCAATGGAGCCTCAGCTGCGGGAGGGGAAGAGAGAGACAGAGAGGAAGGGGGGGGTGGAGAAGCAAATGGGTGCTTCTCCTATGTGCCCTGGCCGGGAATCGAACCCGGGTCCCCCGCACGCCAGGCCGATGCTCTACCGCTGAGCCAACCGGCTAGGGCCTCCAGTTTCTTAAGATGGAAGTTTAGGTCACTGACGGAGCTCTTTCTTCTTTTCTCTCATAAAGATTTGATTTCATAATTTTCCCTCTAAGTACTGCTTAAGCTGCATCCCACAAATTTTGATATGTCATATTTTCATTTTTATTTGATTAAAAATATTTCTAATTTCCCTTGTAGATTTCTTCATTGACCCATAGATTATTTTGAAATTTATTGTTTAACTTTTAAGTATTTAGGGATTTTTCATTTATCTTTCTGTTACTAATTTACAACTTAATTCTGCTGTGATTAGAGAACATACTTTGTATGATTTGAATCTTTTACAAGTTATTGAGGTTTGTATTATGGTACAGAATATGATCTAGTTTGGTAAAAGTTCTGTGGGAGCACTTGAAGTGAGTATGTTCTGTTGTTATCCAGTGGAGTGGTCCATGAATGTTAATTAAGATTATTAGGATTTTGTTTTGGTAGGTGGTTATTTCCAATCTTTTGCTAGAAATTATCAATGAACATCATTAATTTCTGTAAGTGAATATTGCTTGATCAAAGGATATATATATACATTAGAAATTTTGATAGATATTACCAAATTTCCTTCCATATAAGTCATACCAATTTACACCCTACCAGTAGTGAATGAAAGCTATTAGAGCACCTACTACATGGCTTGTTTCACCCGCAAGATTTATTGTTCATTATTGTACTTCCAGCACCTGGTCCAAGGCCTATAAGCCTTGTTTCCCTCTACCTGTTCTTCAAAAGTGACTTGGCTATATTTGGCCCTTTGGGCTTCACTCTTTAAACTTGGCCCCAGCAATGTGGTCTGAAAATAGGAGAATGGTCCCTTCCCTACTCCCCTTCACACTCTGCTCTCAAGGACCTACTCTTATCTACCTTCTCCAGATTGATTGCCCTGCTGATTGTGACCATCAGAGATTTTGTTCATCTCTGAACTGCTACATTTTAAGTTGTAACCTCAATCGAGTGCTTGATCACATCCTGTTTGTTTGCTAATGTTCATGTAGTTTGTTGCCTAACTAGATTATAAACTCAACTCCTTCAAGATTGGGATTTTTTTTCCCCTCTCTCTAGAATATTAACAAATTGAGTTACTTCTGTGTGACAGGTCTTGTCTTGGGCACTTTATACTATTATTACATCTCATCTTCACAATAGCCTTGTCAGGTAGGTATCATTTTCCTTGTTTCACAGATGAGAAAACTGTGAGGATCAGCAAGATTAGATGGTGACTCCAAATTTATCAGCTAGTGAGAATGAATGACTAGGCTAGCAACTCAAACTTGAGTCCATCTAAATCAAAGCCTATGTGCCCTTGACTTTTTACTCTAGTTGGACTTGAAACCTCTTGCTCTTGCTGGCCATCAGTCTGGCTGTCATCATGCAGAACAGACCCAGATAAACTGGTTCTTTAGATGGTGTCCAATGGCCCAGCATTCTCTGAAAACATCTTCAGCCTATCTGTCTGCTTTAGCCCAGGCTACCCTTCCCATCAGAATCCACCAATGGTCTGCCATTCCCTGAACCCCTACATGGTAGCCCACAGAGTCTTTGTTGTCCTCTGGGGTTTTCCCTGGCCATTTTTGCCAAGTGGGCCATGAGCAGGCCCAGCAGCAGACTATGAGGCATGCACTTAATCATCAGAAGCAGAAGTGTGTTCTGTGGAGATGGAAAGCAGACCTCCCACCAGGAGATGAAACAAACCAAAGGGAACCTATCTCAAGCTTCAATTGAACTCTGCTCCTTTTCTATCTCTGAGACCTGGAGGAGTTTGGTTCTCCTTGTTGAATCATTTTCCAAATATACCCTCCACGTGGCTAAAACAGATAAAACACACCATCTCTTCACAGTGGTTCTTTAGGAAACATCTTGCTTTCAGTGCCTTATAGACACGACCACCTCTCTGCTGCTTAACCAAGCCCTTTGGTTGACTCCAGTATCAGTAAATTGGAAAAGAAAACCTCTTTTTAAACTCAGTTACCTCCCTTCCCCCAAGGGAAGCACAAAATAGCACATTTGTAGAAGAAAGAGGCCAGTTATGATGTAGGCTGGTTTTTTGCTTGGGTCTAAGAGGGAATAAATGGAGTCCTGACTCAGAGTGGGAAAATTTTAGGAAAGGGAAAGGTGCTATGGGGCAATGCTCTAACCTTGTTATAGAAGCCCTCTCTGAAGCTAAAGGGAGGGTCTTGGGTAAAGAAGTGCCATCATGTATTCAAACAAATGAGCAGTGAAAGTCCTAGGCAGTGATTTTCTTTCTTTGTCCCTAAGGCAGAGTCAGAATGGACTAGAGCATGAGATAACTCTCTTCACTGACAGAGTGACCCAGCAGCTGATGGGAGGGTTGATGTGAGAGGAACTTGTGGAACGCCAACCCCCATTGGAGGAAAGAATCTGAGTGTTTGACGGGTCTTTAGAAATGATGATATCCAATCTTTTGACAAGGGGAGAAGCAATCCTATGGTTAAAAACATTTAGAGAGAAACCTACAAATAGCCTCCTAGGGCATGCCATTTCCTTGTTACTCAAATGGAAACAGGGCTTTGCTGTGTGGCAGGCATTTCTGTACAACTGTGACCTCTCTTCACACTGTCCTTCTGAGGAACTCAGAGCCTACATCTGAGCTTATTTAATCTCTTGCCTTCCCCAGGAAGCAGAAATTGTATCTTCATATGACAAGCACTATGACCACCCGCTGTGTTAGGTGCTAGGAGTACAGTGAGGAAGGAGAAAAGGTCCTTGTCCATTAAAGATTATGGTTTAGTCAGGGCGGTGAGGTCATGGAAATATTGTAGTAGATGCGTGATGTGCTTATAGAAGGCTTCATTGTAGGGAGGCAAATTCTGATCTTGTCCTTTAGGGTTGGGGAGGTATAGAAATAACAGGTGGCATAAAGAGTCTAGGAGCCAGAATAATCAATGTTGAGAAGAGGGAGGGTGTGTTTGGGAACCATGTGGCCAGAACAATTAGAAAAGACACAATATAAATACCATGAGTGCCAGGCCACAGGATTTGTGCACAATTTGTGAGCTGATTGAAAACTCACAAAGGCTTTTGAATAGAGGAGTAACAAGATAACAGCTTTTTTGAAAAGATTAATCTAGCAACTTTGTGTAAGACTTTTTAGGGGTGGTGGACTAGAGAGAGAGCCAGGGTGAAAGGGGGAAGTTGGGAGACTCTGGAAGGCAAGATGGTGGTGGTGGTGATGAAAATGAGTAGAGAGGAAAGGGCAGATGTGTTAGAAGAACAGTGTGTTGGCAGAATTAGCCAGACACAGCTGATGACTGGATATGATGCCAAGCTTTCAGTCAGAGAGAACTTCTGATTTTCATCTCCAGTGGCCAAGAAAATGCTGAAGCAGGCAATGGAAGTCAGCGAGTCAAGAACCAGAAGGAGCAGGCTCAGGGAGATGATGCTCAGTGCTTTTGTAGTATCTGAGCTCCATCTTCCAGGGCCAGGTAGGTGTCCAGCTGGAGTTAAGAACAGGGTTGATCATGAGGAAAGACCTGGGTTGGAGACACAGAAGTGATGGTTATTGCTGTAGGCATTATGGACATCCTTAAGTGAGGAGTGAGAAATAGATGGC
The DNA here is from genome assembly GCF_036850995.1 of Saccopteryx leptura. Classification (NCBI taxonomy): domain Eukaryota; kingdom Metazoa; phylum Chordata; class Mammalia; order Chiroptera; family Emballonuridae; genus Saccopteryx; species Saccopteryx leptura. Next base: position 162,118,178 of record NC_089508.1, on the reverse strand, counting down.
ACTGCCCAGCCCAGTACCCGGCTCCGAGCAGGACTCATATGTTTATGGAAGAGAGAAATAAATGATGGATGAATGAGCCTGGGGCAGAGTCCTGAGAAGCACTTACATGTATAGAAAACTAGGAGAATCAAGACAATGGCCCTGGGAAAAAGTATGTGGGAGGGAAACTTCCAAGAAGGAGTGGGCTCATGGTGTTCATTGCTGCAAAACATCGCAATCTTGGGAAGACTATCAGGATGGCTGGCTCTGTTGCTATGAACTGAGCAAGTTTCATAGCTTGCCTCAGTGATGGGGCTCAGTATGGGCATTCATGTTCATCTTGTTGTCTTTCCTGCTTTGTCATAATGGCTGCACCTGTCATGCAAGTATTGGCCATGGGTGGCTGACTGATGGCAAGGGAGCTCTATTTTGTCTCTTGCCTTTGACCAGTGGTAAAGGACTGCTGAGCATACCGTGGGGTGATAACGTGAGGACTGAGAAGGCTCTGTCTTCTAAGACAGAAAGGCTTTTCCTAGGGCAAGGGGCAGAGTAGCAGACATAACTGCCATCTCCGTAAAGTCTGCCTCTTGGCCTCCCAGAGAGAGTAGACAGAACTGTGAGCTGGTAGCCGTCCCATCTGAGGCCAGTGAAGTCATTGTAGGGATGGTTTTCTTTGGACATCAGATAAGAGAAAAGTGGTGCCAGAGAGTATTCAAAACTTGTTCTCTTCCTTTTCTCAGATTTCTTTTTTGTAATTTTCATTTTCCTGTGTGATCTATTCTTTGAGGAGCAAACCCACCACCTCTGAGCAGGGAACTGGAGGGCTTCAGATATAGGATGGAGATGAAAGGTGGGGTGAGAGGAGGGTGGGGAGGGGAGCTGCTTGGAAGTCACTGCAGTAAAGGTTCCAAACAGGATGGGGCAATAGGGCAGGGGTGAGGCATCTGGGCCCAGAGTCAGCCAAGAGTAACCATAGCAGGGACAGGGAGGAAGGGAGACTGCTACTCCCACGAGCATGTTCTCCCAATATGGTCTCTTAGAGAGGCAACTGTGACCCTTGCCAGGTACCACATCCTTTTATTAGGTTCTTCTTGGCCTCTTAAAACAAGACTGTATGAGAATGTTGACTCTGTGGAAGAAGCCAAGGTTAGACTGCAGTAGGGACATCCCAACAGTGAAGGCCTGGTAGTGAGTGGCTAGCACAAGGCCCTGAGCTCCATCCCCTCAAGAGCCAGGCAATTTTGCCTGACCAGGTGGTTGTGCAGTGGATAGAGCATCAACATGGGCCACTGAGGACCCGGGTTCAAAACCCCGAGGTCACCAGCTTGAGCACAGACTCATCCAGTTTGAGCACAGGCTCACCAGCTTGAGCATGGGATCATAAACATGACTCCAAGGTAACTGGCTTGAGCCCAAGGTTATTAGCTTGAGCAAGGGGCCACTGGCTGAGCTGGAGCCACCCGGTCAAGGTACATATGAGAAAACAATCAATGAACAACTAAGGTGTCGCACCCACAAGTTGATGTTTCTCATCTCTCTTCCTTCCTTTCTGTCTCTGTCTCTTTCTCTTTCTCTCTGTCTTGCTTTTAAAAAAAAAGAGCCTGGCAGTTTTCCTTCCTTCCATGATCACAGAGGGCACTGTGTCCTACTGGTTGGTGGACAGGTCTGGATGGAATGTGCTTGGAAGGTAAGCTCAGGTGATATAGTGCATGGACGGGCCCATTGCATCCACTTCGAAATGGAAGGAGAGTTGTAAATAGTGAGATCAGACCATTTTTGGAGGGATTGACTGAGCATTCACATATCACCTTTGGGCTAGAGGCAGGCTTGCCTGAGCCTAGAGTCTGGAGGCTGACCATTTGTAGCCTAATGAAGGAATGAAGCAGAACAGCACAGTTAGACAGTTTTCCTGCCCAGTGGTATCACTGTGCAGGAGTCTGCTGGGCACGACACCTCTGGACAGGCTGTGAAGCCAGAGGCCAGGCTGCTGAGACCTAAAACACAGCGGCATTACTCATGCCAGCCTGCCTGGAGTCTGGGAAGCCTTTGAGAGCCAGACTTGTGTGATCATATGTGCCTGAGTGCAGCCATGCCTGACTGTGTGCACTGCCTTGCACAATAGTGCTTCCTCCCCGGCTGTCTCTGTGGTGTCATCCTTCCTAGCTGACAACCCATGCAGAGGCAAGCATTAAATGCAAAGAGCCAAAATGCCCACATCGGTGCATACTGACCCTAGTAAAGCAGGCAGATCATGTGATGTGGTTTGTAATTTCTTGGAGTCCTGAAGAAATAAATATGTTGTGGTGAAGGTCATTTTACTCTTGTTTTGTGTCAGAGGAAGACCCTCACTCTCCCCACATCCTGCCACCACATTAGGGGCAGGGATGACTCAGAGGCTGTAGTGGCCACATTTGTTGCACCTGGGGTGCATGTGAGGTGGAAGGAAGCAAGCGAAAGGTGCCCTGGGCAGCCGGAATGGGCCCTGCCAGCTGGCAGGATCAGCCTCCCTGCATCTGCAGCTGGCTGCCTGGGAGACCCTGTGGAGTGGGTAGAGTGGTGAAGCCTGCCAGGCTGTGCTGGCCAGGCACTTCAGAGAAGATGGACCATAATCGTGCCCTGCCATCTTCCCTCAAGCTCCCAGGCCCTGCCGGAGGCCTCTGACAGACCCCGGGGGCCTTGCTGGGGCACAGCTCTTCCTTTAGCTTGCTTTGCCAAAGGGCCTATACTCTTCCCCTTAATCGGTTGGTCTAAAGGCCTGAACTATTCTTCTCCCCTCAACCCCCCAACTCCAGGGAGGCTAGGTTAGCTATAGAATAGGACTCCTGGACTATTAGCTATAGAATAGGGCTTTCACTACTAAGTGGTAGTGAAAGTCAAAGTAAATAGGCACCAGGGAGGAGCGGAAGCCTTTCCTAGCCACTTGACTACAAGAGAAGTTTCCCTTCCTGAGACCACAGGGTAGGCATATTCGGTGGGTACCAGCCCACAGGATCTGGGATTGCTAGTACTTTAGGGGGAGTATTATCTCAGTTTCCCACCAACATAGAAACTCTTGAGGGTAGAGGAGGACTCCCCCTACCCAGCAGTAAAAGACCACATACAAGAAAGTGCTGAGTTATGCAGTGTAGGGGTCCCCAGTGGATTCTTCAGTGAGACATCATTAGGAACCCAGACTTTCATTCCATAGGAATTTTGGCACTGGTTTGCAGTGAAGATTTAGCTTCTGACCAAGAAAACCATAAAGAAGACAGCCAGACAGTGGAAGCTATTGAACTGGCAGACTTGATGAACTACTTCATCCCGACACCTCGGTTAGTCTCACATCTTCCTTGACCTCGGGCTATCCTCTTGTTTCTGCCTTCCAAGGCCCTCCCTTTGGGCTGCCTCTGGTCTTCACATATACTACTGTCCCAAGACTCAGTCACTTCCTCTTCTCAAGATCCCCACACCGCCTGACTAGGCAGTGGCGCAGTGGATAGAGTGTTGGACTGAGATGCAGAAGGACCCAGGTTTGAGACCCCGAGGTTGCCAGCTTGAGCGTGGGTTCATCTGGTTTGAGCAAAAGCTCACCAGCTTGGACCCAAGGTCGCTGGCTCGAGCAAGGGGTTACTCGGTCTGCTGAAGGCCCGCGGTCAAGGCACATATGAGAAAGCAATCAATGAACAACTAAGGTGTCGCAATGTGCAATGAAAAACTAATGATTGATGCTTCTCATCTCTCCGTTGCTGTCTGTCTGTTCCTGTCTATCCCTCTCTCTGACTCTCTCTCTGTCCCTGTAATAAAATAAAATAAAAATAAGATCCCCACACCAACATCATTTTCACTCTTGTACCTTGAGGTGTTAGCAGCTTAGTTCCTTGCCTTCCGTGGAGGGATAGGCTCCAAGTGAACAATGATCTTTGTCCCAGAAGCAGCTGCAGAGACACCAGCGAGGCCCTGGAGAGGGAGGTGGCCAAGAGAGCCGGTGCCAAGCCCCGCCGGCCCAAGGAAGCCTTACAGATTCTTTCTGGAGGAAAGAACACATTAGCTGAGCCTCCCCAAAGAAGAAAAGTAAAAAGAACAGAGAACTATTTCCTTTAAAAGGGAATAAGAGCAGATGGAAAGAGGGTTTATATTAATGAAATCTCCGGATATTAAGGATGAAATAAATGCCAGGGAAGGTTATTATCATTTCATTAGAACACAAAGGAAGAAACAAACACGTTATTATGTGAAACCAAGAAGTTATGAGCAAGGGAATCCAGCAGGGAAGTTATTAGCTGGGCTAATTAAAATAGAGCAAGCCGGTTGAGTAATTCCGTCTGTAGGACACAACAAGGAAGACATAATTCATCGCCCTCGAGAAAAAATTCAGAGTTTTACTTTTTTCGTTTACCAGAAATTCCGCACTTCTGCTATTGCCTTGCAAATCAAAAAAGACTCATTCTTGTCAAAACCTAATTAATTTAGCACCAGTTCTGATCAGAAAAGACAGAAATCTACCAGAGACCCTTGAGGCCAGAAAGCCAGAATCCTTCTCCTATCCAAGGTCATTGGCGCCTGGAAGGTCCCTTCAATGCCTGTCTGGGGACCTTCACAGAGGTGGCAGCGGAAGGTGGGGTGAGGTCTCACTCATCTATCCCAGTGATCCTGGGCAGGGCTGGCCTATTCTCTATCTTCTTTTTCACTCACTATCTTCTCTTCTCTGCTTCCTCTTGGCATATTGAAGTTGGGAGTCCTTGGTACAGTAATGCTCGCTGGAGCTGTCAGACCCAGTCTTTCCAGCCAGCCCTGTTGGCAGCCCGCACAAGGGGTAAATGACCAACAGGACTGCTTTTGCCATGTCAAGCCACTTGGTCTCAGGGGCCTGGGATCTGCTTGTTTGGGTGGAGCTCCTATATCTGAGCTGCTGCCCCCTTCAGGAAGCTTAGAGGTCCCAAGCACGGCAGTCCTCAGCAAGCCAGATGGATCCTATCAGCCCTCAGGATCTTGCTGGTCTCTTGGGTGTCAGGCCTTATAAATTACAACAAGGGCTCTGGGTTTGGCTGAATCCTTTGAGGTTGATCTCCAAGGGATTTTGCTCAAGTTAAGGTACCAAAGAGCCAGAACTCCCAAGTTCTTTGGCACAGGCATAGGCACAGGATGCGAGGGCTAGAAGGGACCTTGCTGAAGGGATACTTTGTTGGAGAAGAAGAACCTGGATCCCAGAGAGGACCTCTGGAGAACACAAGATACATTTTAATGAAAGATTATGTGGAAGCTCTAGATAAGTTTTAAGTTCAGAGCAAAATTGAGCAGAAAGTACAGAAATTTCCCATATCCACAAAGGCATAGCCTCCCCATTGTCAGCATGCTTCCTCACAATTGTGCACTTGTAATATTTAATGCACCTACATTGACACTCCATTACCACCTCAAATTCATAGTTTACATCAGGGTTCACTCTTGGTGTTGTGCATTCTACGGGTTTTGATGAATGTTTAATGACACGTCTGCCATTACAGTATCTTACAGAATAGTTTCACTGACTTAAAAATCCTCTGTGCTTTGCTTGTTTATCCCACCCACCTGGCAACCCCTGATGTTTTTACTGTCTTCATAGTTCTGCCTTTTCCAGAATGTTATATAGTTGGAATCATACAGTATGTAGACTTTTCAGATTGGCTTCTTTTATGTAGTAATATGCATTTCAGTTTTCTCCATGTCTTTTCATGGCTTGATAGCTAATTTCTTTTTAGCATTGCTTCACTGTCTGGATTTACCACAGTTTGTTCTCTTACTGGAGGGCATCTTGGTTACTTCCAGGTGTTGACAAATATGAATAAAGCTTCTATACACATCCCTGTACAGGTTCTTGTGTGGACATGAGTTTTTAATTCATTTGGGTAAATATCAAGGAGCACAGCTACTGGATCATATGGTAAAAGTATGTTTAGTTTTATAATAAACTGCCAAACTCTCTTCCCAAGTGGCTGTACCATTCTACATTCTCACCAACAGGGAATGAGAATTTCTGTTGCTCCACATCTTTGCTATCGTTTGGTGGTGTCATTGTTCTGGGTTTGGGCCAGTCTAATATCTGAGTAGTGATATCTCATTGCTTCCATTTGCCATTCCCTAATGACATGTGATGTTGAACGATTTTAGTATATTTACTTGCCATCTGTATATATTCTATGATGAGGTGTCTGTTCAGGTTATTTGCCCATTTTAAAATCAGGTTATTCCTTTTCTTATTGTTGAGTTTTAAGAGTTATATATGTTGGGTAATAGTGCTTTATCAGTTATGTCTTTTACAAGTATTTTCTCCCAATCTGTGACTTGTATCTCATTTTCTTGACATTGTATTTAACAGAGCAGAAGTTTTTGCTTTGTTTTTTTGCTTTTTATTGAGATATAATTAACATATAACATGTAAGTTTAAGGTGTGTTCAAGGTATTGACCTGATACATTTATACATTGCAGTATGATTTCCACCAAAGCATTAGCTAACACGTCCAATGCATCACATAATTATCATCTATTTTTTGTGATAAAAAACATTTAGAAGTTTTTAATTTTAATGAAATCCAGCTTATCAATTATTTCTTTGATGAATTATGCTTTGGTGGTCTCTCTAGAAAGTCATCACCAGCCTGACTTGAGGTGGTGCCATGGATAGAATGTCAATCTGAAACACTGAGGTCGCTGGTTCAAAACCCTGGGCTTGCCTGGTCAAGGCACATATGACAAAAAAATCAATGAACAACTAAAGTAAAACAACTATGAGTTGATACTTCTCATTCCTTCCCCCTCCTCTCTCTGTGAAAACAATAAATAAAATCTTTTTTAAAAAAGTCATCACCAAACCTAAAATCATCTAGATTTCCTCCTGTGTTATCTTCTTGTTTTGTTTTGTTTTTTGCCTTTTACATTTAAATTTATTATCAGTTTTGAGATTATTATGAAAAGTATAAAGTCTGTGCCTATATTTATTTGTGTGTGTGTGGATGTTCAGTTGTTCCAATATCATTTATTGAAAAAATTATCTTTGCTTTATCGTATTGCCTTTGTTTCTTTGTCCAAGATCAGTTGATTATATTTATGTAGGTTCTGTTTCATTGATCTATTTGCCTATCCATTCTCAATACCACACTGTCTTGATTACTATGAGATTTGCTGCTGAGGAACACTCCTCAACCTGTAAAATAGAATCCAGTGCCTTAGGTTGTTGGCATGTAGGCCTTCACATCAGGATCCACTTCCGTTATTCCAAGCTAAGCTGGATTTCTCCTTATGCCTTGTTATAGTCCAATGGTTCTCAAACTTTTTGAAGTCGGGACACATTTAAAATCCTACAAATAATTGTAGGTGCACTATATACAAATTTCTGAGAAATATCTTATAATAATTAAGCCAAATATTAAAAAAATAAAGTCCAAGCGTGCTTTTATGGTAATTAAACAAAATAAATATGACAAAATTAAATTTATTCTGACATTAAAAAACATTTTTATATTACATTTTTTGAGTTATACTTTTTAGAGCTTGTAAAAAAGAGGGGTTAAAAAATAAAACAATGAAAAAGTTATCTTTTTATATATATAGATACATTCTTAGTAAGATTAGTAAATTCAGCAGGTCCTGGTGTGAATATGTTAAGTTTTTTCATTCTTGTGTTTATGAGAAACATGAGCCTGATGTGTCCTAGCAATTTCTTCAATGTTTAGGCATATATTTGAAAGGCAAACTCTCATTTCCTAATCAATACATTAAAGAATTTCTCTCTTTTTACTCTTAATTGTGTTGAGTGCAGAAAATCCCCACCATACATATCAACTTAACTTTATACCAAACAAAGGATAGAGGAAACTTGCCTCCAGTCTTTCCGAGGAACATAGCGGGTAGTGTAAACAATCCAGCACCACAGCTTAACAGCCTTTTGCAACCTAATCAGGCAAGTGGGGTGGGGGGTTGGGCAGACTGTCAGCTTACAGCCAATTCCCCACACCTCTGTCCCCCAAAAATCTAAACTCCCAAACCGTGTTGTTTTTTGGTCCCCAGTAGGCACATATTTCTCTGGAATACCATAGGGCGCACCTGGAAATCTTCTAGGGCGCACCAGTGTGCCCTGGCACACACTTTGGGAATCACTGTTATAGTCTGTTCTTTCTTTGGGATATTCCCCACCCTCTTTGGTTTGAGTGAATTTTACTTTTCGTTCAATCTCCACCAGTGGTGGTCTCATCCTTCCATGACCACTCCATCTTCCACAGTTCTATAGCACTTGTTTTCTAGACCAAACCTAGTCAGGTTTACAGGAAGAAAACTTATGGAATGCTAAACAGGTAAAGGCTTACTTCCCACCATCTTTCTGATTTTGGTTGAGAGCCTTGCACAGCTGTCTCAGGTGTGGTCTCTGCCTTGTACAATTGCTGCATTTTATTTATCATCTCTGTACATCGCTGAAGCCAGCATGTGTCATTGAAGTGGTTGGTTACCTAGTGTTCTGTGCTGTACCTCCATTGCTTCTCTCTTAGATTACTGTATTGCACATTCTAATTCAATTTTGCATGCGAGTATGTGCAAGAGACCACATCTCTTGCCTGTTAGTATGGCAATTGTGAGTTCTTCAGGACTAAAATTATCTACAACACCATTCCATCCCTCATTGTGCTTAGCTTGCATATACCAGATGCTCAGAGGGCCGTACTCAATAGAATTAAATTATCACAAAGCCAGGCATTTAGCCATGTAATTCACCCCCCACAAACCTCTACCCTGATACAAACTACACCTATAAGGGCTAAGATGTGAAACAAGAGAGTATCCAGATGCTTGATCACTCTAACATTTGGGTCTCTCATCTCCTTACCTCCCATGGCCCCTCCTAGAGTATCACTTTGCCACAGGGATTCAGGGAATCTTGAAGTTGGTTTTCTCCAGCAGCTAATGTATACAAGCTAAACACAAGGACCAGCTCCCTGGCAAGTGCTTCTTGCTCTTAGTAACACAGGGCCATAAGGGGCCTAGGGCAGGGATCAGGAACCTTTTTGGCTGAGAGAGCCATGAACGCCACATATTTTAAAATGTAATTCCGTGAGAGTCATACAATACGTTTAACACTAAATACAAGTAAATGTGTGCATTTTATGTAAGACCAACACTTTTAAACTACAATAAGTCTCTGAATTCTTTTTAATAATGTTGTTATGCTGTTGCTAACCAATGATGAATAAAGTACTTCTTACCATTAATGCGACTTCTGGTGCTGCATGGTTTTGCTGATGGCTTTATAGTCTGGTTGATACATGGTGAGGTTAAGCTTCATGCAGGCGTTGAGACTTCCATCCGTTAAACGTGATTGTAGGTTGGTCTTAACGTTCTTTAGATGTGAGAAAGACTGCTCACATGTATACGTAGAGCCAAATATTGTCAGTACAGCAATACTCACATGCTGCAGTGTGTGGTATGTGACAGGAAGTGCGTTCCAAGTTTTGACAATCAGCTGGTCTGCGGGTTGAAGTTTTTTCATTTCTCCCCACTTGTGTTTGCTCACCAACTCTGCTTGCTGTTGTGCAAGTCTTTCCAAATCTTTATTCAGTGACTTGAACTTATTCACCCACATGTCTGAGGCCTTCAGGTCAGCAGCTTATAGCTCAAAATCTCTGACGGAGACACCAGGGATGTAACTCAGGACGGCGCTATCCACTGAACACTTGTGTGGATGGGTGATGAACTTAAAAAAACGAGTGCACTCACAAAATTCTTCAAAGCGTGCTTTGAATGACTGCAGGAGATTAGATGTGAAGCCCGCTAGCTGCTGGAGATCAAGATGTTGAGCAGGGTCACTTGCTGTGCATACACCTTTAAACTCTCCCAGTTTTTCAAAGTGTAGTAAACGACCTGTTTCAATGTCAGTGATGAAGAGTTCCAGCTTGTTTTCAAATGCAAACACTGCTTGTTGAAGGGATAAGACTGTATTTCCAACGCCTTGCATTTTCACACTGAGCTGGTTCAGATGTTCAGTCATGTCCACGAGATAGTAGAACTTCAGGAGCCACTCAATGTTAGCTAACTCAGGATTCTCAACGTTTTTCATTTCAAGAAAAGTCCAGATTTCACTCAGACAAGCCACGAAATGGCTGAGCACCTTCCCTCTTGACAACCAACACACATTGTTGTGCAGAAGCAGACCAGGATAATTATTCCCAACTTCATCCAGCAGTGTTTTAAACTGGCGATCATTTAAGCTCGGGCAATAATAAAGTTGACCACCTGAATGACCAGTGACATCACCTCACTAAAGCTGCTCACCACACATCTGAGCACAAAGCGTGATGTAGGATGCAGTGAAAACTTAGGATGGGTCTCTTTTCTTGTTCACAAAGAAACGCTATGAATCCTCTGTTTTTCCCCACCATGCACGGAGCACCATCAGTACACACCAAAATAAATTTATCCATTGGTAGATTTTTTTATTTAGCAAACTCAGTGAAAGACTTGAATAAATCCTCCCCTCTTGTTGTCTCTTTCATAGGCAAAACAGCAAGACTTTCCTCACGTAGTGTGTCACCAACAGTATACCTTGCAATCATGCTGAACTGGGACAAATGGCTTACGTCTGTTGACTCATCCAAAGCGAGAGAAAAGAATGGTGCTGCATTTATGTCCTTCACTCAATTTGATTTGCTATCATGATGATATGATCATGAACAGTTCTTGCCAACAGAGGCATGTCTTTTATTGGTTTGATTATCTTGTCTTTATCCGAAAAGTCGTCAAAAAGTTCATTGGCAACATCAAGCATGAATGTTTTGGCATACTCCCCATCTGTGAATGGCTTTCCATTTCTCACAATTGCTAAAGCACCAGCAAAGCTAGCCGAATTCCAGTCACCTTGTTGGGTCCAAACATGGAGTTGCTGCTGACTAGCTTGCACTCTGCACTGTAGCTCTTGACATGCTTTCTTCCTGCTGTCCCCCGCTGGATATTTTGATGCAAATGTAGTATGGCGTGTGTCGAAGTGCCACTTTATATTTGACCGTTTCATCGATGCAATTTTATCATTGCATATTATACACACTGCAGAACCTGCTCTCTCCACAAAGGCAAATTCCTCTGTTCATTCCTGCTGAAAAGTACGATACTCCTCATCTTTTTTCCTTTTAGCCATCTTCTTCATCAAAAGGGTTTCTGCAATTAGCTAGCTGACTACTTGATTAAAAGGAGGGAAGTTTGCTTCCTGACCTCACAACGACCCATGTACGTCACACATTATCCAATAAAAATTTGGTGTTGTCCCAGAAGACAGCTGTGATTGGCTCCAGCCACCCGCAACCATGATCATGAGTGGTAGGAAATGAATAGATTGTAATACATGAGAATGTTTTATATTTTTAACATTATTATTATTTTTATTAAAGATTTGTCTGCGAGCCAGATGCAGCCATCAAAAGAGCCACATCTGGCTCGCAATCCATAATAGGTTCCCGACCCCTGGCCTAGAGGGTCATGGGGATGGGATGGTTAATGACCCTATGCCTATCATTTCCCTGACTTTGAACGTAAGCTCAAAACTGACAGAATTGCCTGCTTAATCTATATTCAGACTGAAGAAATCTGGGCTGACCCCTCTGCCTTTGGGAAGGTAAGCATTTCAGAAGCACACTGCCCTCCCTTCCGCAGGCAGGCATAGCTAGCTTCAGGCAAAACTTTTATGTGAAAATTCCCTTTAAGAGAGAGGGAAACAAATATTAGAGAGTGATTATTGACTTTACAAAAGAATTTAAGAAGAATTTTCTTCAAAAAACACAGAGCCATCAAGCAATAAAGTGTGATCCGATCTCCAACTCTTTACAGCAATGATCTGTAATATTCCTTCCCTTACCTCTTTGGTCACATACCTCTGTCTTTTGGAAATTTTCACCCTCCTGGCTAGGAAAATTCTTCTCCTACCTCTTTTTTTATTCACTCCTTTGATCCCTCCTGGTCTCATCCCCTGATGACTTTTTCCTGGCCTCTAAATATGGGCCTCTACCCATGAGTCTCTGCTTCAGCCCTTCTCTTTTCTCTCTGCAATTTTTTCCTGGCGCCATGCTTGCCCTGATGACTTTAATGATGCCCTTCAATAGTGACTCTTCAAACCCTATCTTCAATCCGAATCTCTTGAGCTGACTCTACCACTGCATTTTCTGATGTCTGCTAAGCATGCTGTGCTGGCAGCCCAAATCTAACTTGTTGAAACAGCTCAGGCAACTCTCCCCCTTGTTTTCCCAACTTCCATCAGTGTTCCAGACACTGATGTTCAGAATCTTGGGGCCTGTCCTGTCGGGGTGACTTACTAACCACATCTTAGGCCCTCACTTTTTTCATCTGTTATATGCCCTCTTTACCTCACTAAGATGATTGAATGAAACGAGGTATATGGAAACACATTTTGAGGTGTAAAGGAGCACACAAAGAAAAGGTGTAATCATGGTATTATCACCTTTAGATTCTGGGGGGTCACTACACCCACTTCATTACCTTGTGTTACCATTTTCTTCATCTCTGTATCTCTCATTCGTCCTTTTATCTCAATTCTTGATTTGACCACTATTGCCTAGCCTAGTTCGGTATCCTCTAATTCAGTGGGTCTCAGACTAGAGTCCACATAAGAATCACTGAGCAGAATTGATGGAAAATGCAATTGTATTCTCTTTAACAATAGTGCTGGGACAACTGAATATCCACATGCAAAAGGATACCTCACCCCATGTACAAAAAATTAACTCAACATACATCAAAGACAAAAAAACTTATGAGCTAAAAACACCCTTAGAAGAAAAGATAGGCATAAATCTTGCTGACCTTTGATTAGGTAATAGTTTCTATGATATGACACCAAGAGTACAAGCAACCAAAGAAAAAAATAGGTATGTTGGAATTCATTAAAATTTAAAATTTTTTTGTTTCAAAGGACACCATGAAGAAAGTAAAAGAGACCCTGACTGGTGGTGCAGTGGATAGAGCATTGATCCGGAGCACCAAGGTTGCTGGTTTGATCCAGGGGTGCTGGTTCCATCCTAGGGTCACCAGCTTGATCCCAAAGGTGCAGACTTGACTCTGAGATCACCAGTTCAAGCCCTAATCAGGGCACATATGAGAAGCAATCAGTGAGTACACAACTAAGTAGAGCAACGAGCTGATGCTTCTTTCTCTCTTCCTTCCTCTCTATCAAAATCCATGGGGGGAAAAAGAGAGTGAAAGATAACCAACCACTAATTGGAAGAAACATTTTGCAAATCATATATCTGATAAGGGACTTATACCTATAACATATAAAGAACTTTTATAATTAAATTATAAAAAGATAAATGGCCAAATGAAAAACAAGGAAAGATCCCTGGCTGGATAGCTCAGTTGGTTAGAGCATTGTCCCAAAGTGCAATGGTTGCCAATCTGATCCCTGATTTCTCTCTCTCTCCCTTCTTCTCTCTCTGAAATCAGTGAAATAAACATTTTTTTAATAAGGAAAGAATCTGAATACAAATTTCTCCAAAAGAGATCTACAAATGGCCAATATATATAAGAAAAGGTGTTCAACATCATTATTTATCAGGAAAATGCAAATCAAAACCACAATGAAATAATGTAACATTCCAAAAACCATTTAATTGTATAAATGGTTGAACTATGTGGTATGTAAATTATATTTGGGGGGTTGGTTTTGTTTTTTTTACAGAGACAGAGAGAGAGTCAGAGAGAGGGATAGATAGGGACAGACAGACAGGAATGGAGAGAGATGAGAAGCATCAATCATTAGTTTTTCGTTGTGACACTTTAGTTGTTCATTGATTGCTTTCTCATATGTGCCTTGACTGTGGGGCTATAGCAGACTGAGTAACCCCTTGCTCAAGCCAGTGAGCTTGGGTCCAAGCTTTGCTCAAACCAGATGAGCCCGCGCTCAAGCTGGCGACCTCAGTGTCTCGAACCTGGGTCCTCTGCATCCCAGTTTGACACTCTATTCATTGTGCCACCACCTGGTCAGGTGTAAATTATATTTTAATAAAGCTACTTTTAAAAACATACAATGAAAGATAAGCTTCACACTAAGATAATTGAAATCAAAAGTCAGATAAGAACAAGTGTTGACAAAGATGTAGAGAAATTGGAACCCTCATAAAGGCTGGGAGAAATACAAAATGATCCAATTCCTTTGGGAAAAACAGTAATTCCTCAAAAGTTTAAACAGAATCACCATATAACATAGGAATCCCACTCCTAGGTAGATATGTAGTCAAGAGAAATTAAAACATACAAAAACTTGTACACAAACATTATTTATAACAGTCAGAAAGTAGAAACAATTCAAATGTTTGTCAGTTGATGAATATGTACAATTGAATATTATTCAGTCATAAAAAAGAATGAAATACTGATACATTCTGTAACACGAGTGAACCTTGAAAACAGCACGCTAGTGAAAGAAGCCAGTCACAGAAGGTCACATGCACGATTCCATTTATATACAATGTCCAGAATAGTCAAATCTATAGGGACAGAAAGGAGAATAGTGGTTGCCTGGAGCTCCAGGGGAAAGGGGAGCTAAGGGATTCAGGGTTTCTTTGGGGAGGGGGTGAAAATGTCCTAAAATCAATTGTAATGCTACTTTCACAACTCTGAATATACCAAAAGCAGTGAATTTAAATGGGTCACTTGTATGGTATGTGAATTATATCTCAATTAACTTTAAAAATACAGTTGTAAGGAAAAAATTGATGGAAACTGGTCACAGAAAGCTGTAAATGCCAAGCTAAGCAGTGGGGGCGGGATTTTCTAGGGCATTTTCTCCAAGTGTGTTTCATGCACCATCTGCATCAGAATACTTACAAATGCCAAGTCTGGCCCCATCCCAGGGTCTGTAACCCAGGATTTTTGAATGGTATCAGTACTCCGCATTTGTAGCAAGCACCCCAGTGAGGCTGTAGCAGGTGGTACAGCCTATTGTGAAAATTATTGCATTGATCAATCTGCTGCCTCTAGACTCTTCCTGCTCTCTTCTGCCTTCCACCACAACACTGGGGGATGAGCCTTCGAGAGGAGAACTTGGGTCGGGGTCTCCTTCTCACTCAGAAACCTTCTATGTCCTCTCATTTCCTTGGCATGAGCTGCAAGGGCTCTAAGCCATCTGATTCTTACCCCTTTTTCCAGACTTATCTCTCAGGACTCCCCACATGAGTCTTTAATGTCGGTCAAAACTGGAATGTTTATTATTCTCTGAACCCACTTTGCGGGTTCCTGCTCGTGTGCCTTTGCCCAGGCTGTTCCATAATCAAGGAAAGCATCTCATATACTCCCAGCTCATCTTTTGCAATACAAATGTAACCATGATCCTTTCATTTTAACCATAATTGCTTTCATTTTAACTAGATGATCATCTAGAATTTACCACACCGCCTTTTATAAACTTTTAAGCTATGTAAATCTGCTGCTTGTAAATCAGATAACAATACTCAGAGTTATGAAAGAATACATGTTGATCAAGCAGCCCAGTCTGGCACATGATAGGAACATAGTAACTGAGCAAGGGAGCATGTAACAGGGTCTTCAGTGCAGAGGATGCGGGTATGAAGGGGGTAGGGCTGGCATGCCAGCAGCAAAATTCAGTGGCTCCTGAGAAGTTCAGTGTCCTCTCTGGGACCCAGAGATCAGGGATCTGCATCAGATACTGCTGTAATGTGTGCAGGACCTGGGGGGCCTGGCCATCACAAAGCCTGTCAAGCCTCAACAGCTCAGCTGGCGCCGGCTGCTCAAAGTAGCTGGAAACTGCTGAGCCAAATTCTCTTTTCAACTGTTGACCCTGAGTGGAAAGGCTCCTCCACTCCATCGTCCACCAGGTCACCTCATCTGTCTCCACAGCTGGAGAGAAGGCTAGAGAGCGGATTGCACTCTATTTGGCAATGAGCTCTTAAAAATAAAATGATTGTCAGATAATTATTTTACAATGCAACAAAAGCCCCCTTGCAACCATTTCCATAATTATGTTAAGCCATTCTATTTGTAAGAAGCTAATAGAAGACAAACCATTAATTAGCATTTTGTCTTTTCTCCCACTGCCCCTTCCCCCTTGAATTATTGGAGCTGTACCCAGGGGCCATACAGTGAGGATGCAGGCATACGGGTGGAAAAAATGAGGTGATACAAGGGTCAAGGCTCACTGATAGGAAAGAGTGAAGAGCAATGGAAAGTATCAGAATTTTTGTGATTCCAGTGGAACCAGTCCCAGGGCCTCCCATGGCCTCAGGTCCACCGGAGGGGCCCCATGTGGCTCTGCGTCCGCTCCTTTGGACCTGCAGTAGAGCAGCCAGTAGCTGTGCAGCAAGCTGAGCCCAATGTGGGCACATTCCCAGGGGCCTCAAAGACTATGGGTGGGGCGGGCACCTGGGCAAACAGAACTAAGAAACGGGCAGGAATGAATCAAGGACAGCTTAAATATGCAGAAATGCAGCTCATACCTCTGGGCACAAATAATCCCAAACAGAGTTATGTAAGGGATGGGAGGGATATGCTAGGAGGGATGAGGCTATGAGAGGTATACTAGTACAAGTGAAGGGGCAGGAGGGATACTGGGGACTTGGCAGAGGAGCTCATAGAGCTCTTCTCTTCAGGGTGTGTGTGCGTGTGTGTGTGTGTGTGTGTGTGTGTGTGTGTGTGTGTGTGTGTGTTCACGTGCGTGCGTGCATGTGCACGGGCATGCACATGCACGCATATTGGGGAGAAGGTATCATTCTTTGTGCAACCCTGGAAAGCAGCTAGAAGAAGGTAGCTCTAAGTGAGTCTGAGTTCTGTGCCCAGGGTTGCCTTCAGGTGGTGGACTTCCTGGTCCTGAGGTGGTGGGGACTGGGAAATGGCCAGAGGGCACAGATGTGGGGTCTGAGGCGCCATAATTTCCCTTATAAGTCAGTGCCCCTCCCTCTGACCTCCATATCTCATCCCAGCTCTCAGCTCACCTCCAGCCCTTTCTGCTAATTGGACTCTTCCTCTTCCTCCTGTAGTAAGCCCACCTTGACTGACTACCCCAGGTCACGCCAACTCTCTCTCTCCCCAAGGAACGTCCAGGATATTTAGTCTGATCCTCTCATAGGAAATTATCCATATTGTGCTGCCGCTGTTTTCTGTGTGACTTTTGTCCACCTGGGAAAGTCCTATCCTCTCCCTAGGCAGAGCCTTTGTGTCCTGCAGTGCCCAGCACTGTGGCAGTGACCGAGCAGGAGCTGAGCAAGCAACATCTGACTCTAAGGAGAAGCGAAGGCCAGGCAGGGGAGAGGGGCAAAGGCCTGGCGGGGAGTGCTCAGGCAGCTGAGCTCCGAAAGCCACTGGCTGTTAGGTGAGCCCTGAGGACCAGGGATGGTGGCTGGTGTTGAAGCGGCAACCTGATTTAGGAGGGAAGGGTATGGATAAAATTGCGTCAAGGAAGCACTTGGCTGGACATCAGTAAGAACCCAGCACAATATGGATAATTAGACAGAGGCCTGTGGTAGGCACTCACTGACCACAGTTTTTAGAACCCATTGCTTCAGAGCAGTGGGAGAAGGAGTCAGATTCACCAGAAGCCTGGGTGTGGCTAGAGCAGGGTGTAGGAAACAGATGTAGGGGTGAGTATGGCCAAGAGAGCCAACCATTGAGGTCACCATCATTGTCATCCTCCTTCTCATTGTTGTCATTGTCATGATGAGGGGAGGGGAGGGTTGATTTGATGGATGTGACCTGCAGCCCTAGAAAAACAGCAAGGGATTCTGGGGCAAAGTGCTCAGGTACAGGTGTGCAGAGCTCCTGAGGCCATGTGTGTGGGTGCTGGTTCCCATGGACATTTCTGTGTGCATTTACAGGCTGGCTTACAGAGTAGAGGTTCTGGAAACCAGTGGTGAACCTTCCAAAGGTAAAGGGGAGGCTGCTAGAGGACCAGCTACAGAGGCAGCAGGTGATAGCAAGGGACATAGTTCCCAGAGTTGGGAACATATCTGGAGACTCAGGGGCTCTTCTGAGTTTCATTTCTGTCTGAAGGTTCATTGTCAGAGTGGCCCTTGAAGAGCATTTTGGTTTCCCTTGTTTTATAGGTAAATAAATAAACATTAAGATCCAAAGGGAAAATATACCCCAAGAACCACCAGAAAAAAACAAAAACAAAAACTGGCCAAACTGTAAGAAGAAAGGTTTCTACCCCTATCTTGATATTTTATCTACTTGGAATTTATATATCTTGCTCCTGGGTCAATTATGGTATTCATGGCTCCAAGGTGCTCCAAGATTTAAGAGCCTTGACATTCTGGTGATTCTTGCATTGCAGTTAGTGCTGGAAATTTCATACTCTGTAAATAGGGGTTATGAGGAGAAGAAAATGGGTGATTTGGGTAGTGAGGAGAAAGAGGACAGAGCCAAAGTTCGGTCTTTAGGGCCTGCCACAGCCCCTATGAAGTTAGTGTCTGTGAGGTTGTTCATTCGGACCTAAAAGATCTAAGTCTGGCATGAAAGCCAGAACCCAGACCAGGCCAGGGAAACTGGGCTGTGGTCCCAGGAACAGCCAAGGCTAGGGTGGCAGGGCTGGGCTGGGTAGGGCTAGGCTGGGCAGGGCTGAGAGAGAGGAGAGAATTTTTTGCCTCCAGGCTCATAAATGCCTATATTGGGCAAGGCCTCTTGTTTCCTTGGGTGGTGACCAGGAGTCTCTCCAAATTTGCCAGCCTGGCTTGAATTGTCTGCTTCTGCCTATAAAGAGACTGCAACCTTCTATAGGGAACCCCCCCAGTCCTCAAGAGGATAGAATGGGCCCTAGCCCCTCCAACCTGACTTCCTCAAGTTGATGGAGAGTTATAAACAAATTCCATGTAGTAGGCTGGCCCCTCAGTACCCCTCATCATGACCCACAGGGCAGAGGACAACTACTTTTGGGACACATGGTTCCTATGGGTTGCTGATCCACATAGTCACTGTGTTCCCTGGGTGACAAAGACAGTGGCTAAGCCCTTGTGCATGGTCCCCACAGCCTGCAGGCCAGCAAATAAGTCATTATGTCATTACATAAATAAATTATGTACTTACACAAGACTTGGTGTATAAGTGCCAGTTAGCATTAGTATTATTGCTGTATAATTATGCATTTAGCTTGAAGAGGGAAGCAGGCTGAAGGACTGAATCAGTCCCAACCCTGAGAAAGGTGGACAGGCTCCCACCTCTCACCCCTCTGGGAACTGTGGCTCTGGGTCACAGAAGATAAAGAGCTGGAGTCTCCTATGTATCTCCATGCAGATGGGGCAATTTACCCCAAGGCTAGGCCCTTGAAGAGGCTGGCCCAGGCATCCAGGCTTACTCACCTGATACACATGCATGCCTTAGGCTTTCTGCCAGCCTTCTTACCTCCCCCCAGCTGAACAGAGGGGCTCAGTGACAACTCAGGGCTCTGCCAGGCCAAGAGACCACAGGAGGAAAGGGCTGAAGGAGAATGTGGGGCTGGGAGGAAGGCCTGGGAACCAGTAGCATCTAGTCCCCACCTGTGGCACTCGGGGCCACTCACTCCTCCCAGCAGCCCTTTCCCCCACTGGCCAGCTTGGTTCCTCAGATGGGTGGGCCTATCAAGATCATCTAGTTCAACCTCTCATATTTCAGTTGGGGAGGCAGACCAGAAAGGGAAAGAAACTTACCCAAGGGCACCCAGCAGGTCCCTGGGGAAACTTAAAGCAGCTTCTGGCCTCCCTCCCTCCAGCCTCTGTTCTGTTTCCCTCCTTTGTCATCTCCCAGTCCCAGGGCCCCTCCCTCATCACAGGGCTGCTCCAGTTTCTCACTTCCTCTCCCATCCTGCCACCAGCTCTGCCTGGGCCTGCCTGCAGCCTCACCTCTCCCCTCGTTTGCTCTCCCATTGCTGCCTCTGCTTTCTTCTCCCGGCCCCTAGAGCCAGGGGAGGCTTCCCACCCTCTCTTTGGCCAGTGCTTTTCCGCTGGTCCCTCCCAACATGTCTTGGGGCTCCTCCTGGGATGGGCTGCCCCTTCCCTTCCGTTGTCTTCTCGCTCCCAAGGGGACCAGAACTGAAGGAAAAAGACTAAATTCCTGAGCCGGGGGCATGAATTCTCTTCTGGATTTGGGGCTGGGTGGACCGAGGCAGGAGGAGCCTCCTAATGATGGCATTGGGAACAGAGGTGCTCACTCATCACAGCCCCATAGCCAGGGCCCACCTCAGGCTCTGAGGCAGCTGACTTGTACCCCATTGGAGTAGAGGGAAAGGGGAAGGGGTCAAAGGGCATGGCAGGGAAGCATGATCCAGCACCACAGCACCTTCCTCAATTCAGGAAGATCAGAAATGAATGGAGGACTGACGGGGAGCTTGGGTGGGCTGGCTGACTCAGTCTCTGCAGTGCCAGCCTCAGGAGAGTTCATGCACCAAGGTGTGCAAGTGTATGTGCTGAGCAGGTAGCACATGCTGGGAGGAATAGCCAGGGTTACCTGTCTGTGTGTGGCTCCAGGGGCGTTCCTTCCTACCTGGCAAGTGAATGCTTTTCTGCAGTGATCTCAAGTCTCCTACTCCTTTAACCACCCTGATTCTTGTAGCCTTCCTGAGCTGGTAAACTGCTCAGATTAAATTAATCTCAGGGCACAACTGGCAAGCCCAGGTATCGCAGCATCTAACTGAGTCCTTCCGGTCCACACTGCAGCCAGCCTCCTTCTTTTTGGCTGCCCGGTTCTCTGTAGGCTGTCTGAAGGTGGTGGAAGAATGAGTGAACTTGGGTGAGGGAGAACTCTGGAGTGGTATACAGGGATGCGCAAGCAGCAGCCGGGGTACAGCTTCAGGGACGGGTGCTCTCTGGGCTGGGTGAGCTGGGACTAGCCCCCGCGTGCCCCTCTCCTCAGGGCATACCTGGCTCCAGCCAGAATCCCACTGCATTCTAAAGTCACAGGGATATTGGGGCTTCCTAGGCCTTGCGTAATCCTCCAGGGTGACGGGGAATTTCTGTGGTCCTGCAAGGAGTGGCATCTTGATCTATTTCCTCCTCTGGCAGCCTCCCTGGGTGAAGAGTGAGGTGGAGGAGCCTCGTGACTTGGAGGCACTAAAGTGGGGGTGTCTGAGGGTAAGAATAGCCTCATCCTCTCCAGGACCTAACTCCTGGAGGGTACTGTGACTCGGGGCTGGTTCCGGGGTGTCCTTTCCTGGTGTTGGGGTGATACTAAGGAGCTGCTGTGGGCTCTCCCTGGCCTGAGCTCAATGACATTCTCCTCTCGATTTCCATCAGAGAGTGAGTTCAAGGGAAAGGGGCTTGGTTCCCAAGACCCCTTTTCAGGAAAATTTTATAGGCTATCCTCTTAGAGCCCCAAAGTCTCAGGTGGGGAAAAGAACAGGATGGGGTGCTTTTTCCCCCTTTTCACTCAAAGGCATTTTTGCACATGACTCAAACAAGTCTAAACTTTCCTAAACTTCAAAGTTTGCCCATGGCACAGCCTCAAAGTGGAGGGGGAAATGTTAAAAAGGAAAAAAGAAATTTGTTAGCCAGTTAAACATTGTGTTTTTGCTCTGTAAAGGAACTGAATTAACTTGTTATTTACTATTAGTGTCCCATTGTGAAACCAGGGGTGGGGAGAGGCTTCTGCTCGGGGTGGTGTGGTCTCTGAGCCATCTCCAGGTTCGGCTCTTCACCCACAGGAGATCGTACAGGGCATCACACACCTGTGGGAAGAGGAAGGGTTGGCCATGGCATAGGCCTGGCCTCCAGGGTCATTTTCAGGCTCCTAGCAGGAGCCCTGGTCTGGGTTGGGGATGCTCTAAATGCCTGCTGCCCTTCCCCATTGAAGCCTTTGCTGTAGGTGCTGGGAGGTCAGGGTAGTGGGAAGTCTGCCCATATGCCTTGTGATACCATGTGGCTCTCTCCACCTGCCTGTGACCTAGGCATTGTGCATCGGCCACAGAGCTGTAGACTGTGGGTCCTGAGGATAGTGGTTGGGCTTGAAGATAACCTTTATCTGCAATCTCTCCCTTTTTCACATCTTTTTATTTTCTTTTTGAAAGAGAAGCAGAGAGAAGAGGGGAGAGGAGGGAGAGAGAAACATCAATTTGTTGTTCCACTTATTTTTGCATTCATTGGTAGATTCTTATATGTGCCCTCACCAAGGTTTGAACCCACAACCTTGACGTTTCAGAATGATGCTCTAACCAACGTAGATACCCAGCCTGGGCTCCACATCTTCCTGAGCAACATCATGGAACGGTGCTTTCTGGCTCTGGGTCCTCAGCTGCATAGATTCCTAACCCTGCTCTGACACTTAATAGCTGTTTGACTTGGACAAATAAAAATAATTTCATCTGTCTACTTCTCCATTCCCTCATCCACAAAATGAGGAGAACAGTAGACTTAACTTCATAGTGTTGTTGTGAAGAATTATACATTAAGAATATAGGCTGAGCTATTCTTACTACTATTTTCACTGCCTTTACTCTCTGGTGCAGGCCCCCTTACCTGACCCTCACAAGTTCAGGTCCTGACATGTAATAGGCTTTAAAGTAATATTTAAGGGTTGACCTGCTTAAATGGTTCCCTTGCCTCTACTCTCTTCCCTTTTCCATCCATTCTACACATGTCAGTCAGATTAATTTTTCTAATGTACATATCGCATCCTTCCTCAAAAAATCATCAGTGAATTCCCCTTATTTGCTAAATAAAGTTGCAAAGTCTCTACCTGACAGTTCAAGTGTGTCTCTGGCCCGTGGACAAGCAGCACGGTGTGATGGGGGCTCTAGTGAATGGTGGCCAAGACGTGGGTCCTCACTTTGTAGCTTCCCCACTGCGTGACTTTGAATGAGTAATCTCCTCATTCCTGGTGTTGTTCCCTCTTTAGCCCTGAGATAATGACTGAACCTACCTACAGGGGTTTTATGGGGATTACAAGGATAATACATATTGTATAAGGTTCTTAGCACTGTTACCTCTACTAAATGCCCAATAGGTGTTTGCCATATTAATTAATAGTAGCTCCTCAAGTTTCCTAATATAAACCTGGTCTGCTCATAGTCCCCTGAGTGAGCACGCAAGCAATGCTTCCCCTCGGTCTTTGCCACATCTCACACATTGAAACCCCTCACCTACCCCCCATTGAAATCCTCCCCATCCTTAAAGACTTTCTTCAAGCCCCAGCTCCCCCAGCACTGCATCTGGGTGTCCCCGCCCATGGAGCATTGATACAAACCATGAACAGTCTTGGGCTCCAGGAGAGCTCTACCCAGGAGATGTTCTATTCAGCTGGCCATAGGCTTCCACTTGGAGCCATTTTTGTCTTGCTGCTCCCCTGGGCCATCTTCACTAGCAGGACAGGGTCACTCACTCATATGTCCCACAGGGAGGTACTGATCACCTATCACGATGCTAGGCTCCCAGCCTTAGAGGGTCCTGACTCTAAAACTAAAAACAATACAAAGTAATTTGTTCCTATAAAGATACATAAAAAGTACTAAGGAAGCAGAAGATGTCATCGTTGTCCTTCCCACCTGTCATAGACACTACTTAAAAGCTTTTAGAAGCAGACTGTTGCTCTTAGGATAAACCCCAATATCTCTCCTTGGCCCATAATATTCTCAATATTCTATTTGAACTGACCACTTCTTGCCTCTGCTCTTGGCTCCCTTCACACATATGTGCTAACCCATACCCCCACATACCTCATGTACACACACACACACATATATATATACAGACACACATATACTAATTAATATACACATGCACACCCCACACACTCACAACACACCCTTAAGCACACTGACTGCCTTTTGATTTTGCAAAGACCCAGGAGCTCCTCCTGCTCATAGCCATTGGATGTGCTGTTGCTTCTGCCGGGAATGCTCTTCCCCAACTCTACCCATTTCTTGCATCCCAGGTTAAGTATTTTCTAGGAAAAGCCTTCCCTCACTACAGTGTATTTACTCTACCAATCTGTATGTCAACATGTAGAAATGTTTATTGAGCTGATATGTCTCTTTAATATTGAGCACAATTTTAATGAATTCGTTGTTTGTATAATTAGTTGTTTGTCCATCCCCAACAAGATTGTAACCTTCATGTAAGCAGGCCCATGTTTCTCTTGCTCACAGCCATCCCCAGCTCTTAGCACTGTGCATGAAACATAGTAGGCCTTACTATGTATTTGCTAAATGAATGAACTGAGAGGTTGGCCAAACTGGGGAATGGACACAGAGAGGCGGAAGATGGAGGCAATGTCCATGCAGAGGGTTGATCACTGGTACTCTTGGAGCCTCAAGCCTGGGGAGACCGAGTGTAAGAGTTATGCCTCCTTCCCCACATCCCGACTGAGATGCAGTGAACACTCATCCCCATTCATGTGGTAATGGCCAAAAAGAAGAGAAGGCCATTCTGGGCAGAGAATGTACTACGTGCAAAGATGTGGAGAAGAGACAAGATAGTGTGTGTGGCCTGTAGGTAAATGTGACTAAGGCATAGGATTGGGGGCTAGAAGTCTATCAGCTGGAGCCCAGCGGAATAGGCCCAATAAGGAGCGTAGGTTTAACTCATGGGTAATAGTAAATGAAGTGACCTGGTTTAAGTTTTAGAAAGCTCACTCTGATGACCTTGAGGAGTTCAGAGTCTGTGGCCGGAGGAGGAAGTGAGCTGAGGTCAGGGTTGGATGGCTGGGAGGAGTGGATGTGAATGCCATGTTGGAAGCTGAATGAGCAGGAGTTGGAGCAGGAGTAGGACCTGGACTCCAGCTCTGGCTCCCCTCAGGACCCCTTGCCGCCCGCCTCACGAAGAGTGATACCACATGAATGGGGATGAGTGTTCACTGTATCTCAGTCGGGATGTGGGGAAGGAGGCATAGCTCTTACACTCGGTCTCCCCAGGCTTGAGGCTCCAAGAGTACCAGTGATCACCCTTCTGCATGGACATTGCCTCCATCTTCCCCCTCTCTGTGTCCATTCCCCAGTTTGGCCTCAAGGTCTGGTCAGGCCCCCAGGTAGCCCTGGAGCCCCAGAGTCCCTGGCCTTGACCCAGAGTCCTAGTCCGCTCCAGGCTCTCTTAAGGAAGACACTGTCCAGAGAAGCCTGGGGACCCTCTCCTGAGGAGGCAGAAGACTGGCTGAGATGATCTTTGACTGGGATTCCAGTTGGGATGGCTGTAAGGGGACACCTCAGGCAGAGAGAGGCAGGCAAACCGCAGGCTCAGGCTTTCTGGGAGCCAGAAGAGGGAGAGCATTTGCTATGTAACCCTTTACGCACCACACCGAAGCAGGAAGCAGGACACTGTCCTTTTTGGCAGCCCTTGTCCTATGGCTTGTGGGAGTGTTGTTTTTGTTTGGGGGTGGGGGGGAGCAGGGGGCATAGTCTCAATGTCTGAATTCACCTCCACAGGCCTTGAAGAAAGGAGCCAGCTGGTTTTGGCAGCCTGGGCCGTCAGAGTGTGTGTGGGAGGGGGCTACAAGCCACCTGGGGCACCCAGGCTTCCCTCAGGCTGCAGCCTGCTTTGGCTGGGAGGGGCTCCTGGGCCACCAACCCCTGCAGCCAAGCAGAAATGGCAGCTGCATAAAAGGTATTCCCCTAGATGGTGGCATCCCATCGGGTTGAGGTCAGACTGTCAAGGTTGAGGAGGCCCAGGCAAACTGCCTGTAAAGTTGGGGAGGGGAGTGGCACTAGGCAGTGGAGACCTGCAAGGAGCAAGAGCGCTTTCTACCCTGCTGGGCTGTCCAGTGGGCTTCATTTTGGTCCCTTTTTGGGCCCTCCTCTCGCTGTCTCCCCACCCCCATGCTGTCCTTAGCCTGGCCCTCACTGCGGGATCTCTACTCCCCCCTCCCCGATCATGGCTCAGGCCCCCAGCCCAGCTCGAGCCCCCTCTCCGGTGCGGAGGTCTGTGGCACTCTGCTGGGGAGCCAGTCCTGCCTCGCTGGCTCCCTCGCTTGGTGGGCCCAGGGAGGGAGTCCCCGCTCGGAGCGGGTGCCTGCAGCTCGCCCCCCTCTTCCCGCAGCTTGATCGGGTGGAGAGGGGGGGATGCGGGCGCCCGGTGGGAGGGGAAGAGTTAAGGCTCGCAGCTCCCCTCCCCCGGAGGGTGTGACCGCCTATAAGACAGGAGCTGCTCTCGGGCACTGGGGCTGCAAGCGGCGGGGGGGGGGGCGCAGCGTGGTTACGGAGAGGAGAGCAAAGGCCGTTCCTGCCTTCCGCACCTCGAGTCTGTCCCACCACTGCGGACCCCAGGCAGAATGTCGGAGTCCAGGAAGAAGGGCCAAGGCCGCGGCAAGAAGCACCGAGAGGGGAGGAAGCGGGAGCAGGACCAGGAGCCCGACCCCGGGGAGAAAGGTAGGGCACCTCAGCTCGCCCAGAAACCCCGTGTTGCTGGGAGAGACCTGCCGCCTGCTCACCTGCCCCCTGCGCTGCGCGGTGAGCCTGCCGCTCTGCAAGCCCCCCCCCCCCGGCCCCCTGCGGAGGCCGAAGTGACAGGCACCGAGGGGCGTGCGTGTCTGCTGCGAGCAGTCACGGCGGCCGGGTGAGCAAGGGACTGCGCACGGAGCCGGTCAGTGGCTGTGCGCACCCGTCCCCTAACCGCTCTGTTCCAGCGGAGGGGGGCGGGAAAGAGGCACTGCCTGCGGTACCGGCCTGCAGGTGAGGAGTCCGAGCGAGTGGCGGAATGGAGCCAGGGCACAATCGAAAAGACAGCGGACAAGCAGACACGGGGCCTGGCCTGGCAGCAGAACGCTCGGGAGAAGCTGTCACTGCATTCCCTTCCTGGAGTGTGCTCTGGGCTCACTCCCACCCATGTGCCACACCTCCGTGAGTTCTGCTCAGCCATTGGAGCGGGGCAGCAGCGCCTGCCACCTCCTGAGACCCGGAGGGGATGCCCAGCCCAGCGGGCAAGCCCCAGGGAGTAGGGAGCCGCTGCTTCTGTGACAGATACTTCCCTCGGAATATTTCCGTCAAGCAGTTAATCCCCCTTTAGTCTTCAGGAGTGATTCCCTTGGACCCTTGGGTTCTGTCTCCAAGGAGGGAAATGAGAAGGTGCTCTGGGTAATCGGAACCTGCGCTGAGACCCACTTTGGTGCCCTCCATGGGCAGCTGTGGGATGAAGGAGGAGGGATACCACTCAGTGTGTTGGTTTCGGGCTTCTCAAGGGTGGGCCTAAGGCATGCAGGTTCACCCCTGCAGAAACAGGCTTGTGTTGTGGGGTGCAGTTGGGTTCTCACTTTCCGTGGTATTTTGTTAATGTCCATTTTGTACTGGACAGCAGGCTAGGCATGTTCAAATGCTTCATCTTAATTTAATCCTCATAACAACCCCGGGGGCAGGTGATCTGAGCCCCATTTTACAGAGGGATCAGCTGAGGCTGACTGAGGTTAGCCACAAAGTAAGTTGCAGAGGTAGGTCTTAGGGGCTTCAAATCAGCATTCTCTGGACAATGATGCCCATTTTGCTGGACCTCTATCTCCCACCAGAGTTCCTGCTAGAACTGCAACATAAAAATGTCTTAGAAAGTACACTGGACTGGGAGTTGAGAGGCTTTAGCTGTGGTTGAGAATTTGGCCAAATGTCTCTCTTTCCTTTTCTGAATTTCTGTATAATAAGGGGCAGGTAGCAAGGTAGCCTCTGAGGTCTCTTGATTGGAAAGAGCCTAGGAGTCAACAATACCTTCAGCACAGTAGAGAAAATGAGCTAAGGGAATTTAAAGGCCTGCGCTGTGTTGTCTTCCTTATAGAGAAAGCCTCTTTGCCTATTTCTGTTGGGTGAGTGTGTCTAGGAGCCCTCCCTAAGGAAAGAGACACTGAGCAGTATGTGGGTCAGCTTTGGCTGGGCTTTTGTGGTGTGGGACAAGCTCCCAATCTGAGACCTGAAGGAATTCAGGATGCCTATTTTCAGGATCAAAATTCATGGCTTTGGCTTAGTGAGTCCCACTCTTCTCCCCGCCCCTCACATACACATCTTTGGAGGGCTGGCTAGGTAAGGGCACCCTCCCAATGTCAAGGTTGCAGGAGCTGAGCTGGTAGCAAGCCACGTGGTGGGCTCATCAAGTGGGAATATTAGTGCCAGGGAAAGGGGCAGCCTGCCACTAAGGGTAGAGTATGCATTGGAGCAAAGGTGAGGAAGAACTACAGGTAGAAGACTCTACAGCAGGGGTCCCCAAACTACGGCCTGCGGGCCACATGCGGCCCCCTGAGGCCATTTATCTGGCCCCCACCGCACTTCTGGAAGGGGCACCTGTTTCATTGGTGGTCAGTGAGAGGAGCATAGTTCCCATTGAAATACTGGTCAGTTTGTTGATTTAAATTTACTTGTTCTTTATTTTAAATATTGTATTTGTTCCCGTTTTGTTTTTTTACTTAAAAATAAGATATGTGCAGTGTGCATAGGGATTTGTTCATAGTTTTTTTTATACTCCGGCCCTCCAACGGTCTGAGGGACAGAGAACTGGCCCCCTATGTAAAAAGTTTGGGGACCCCTGCTCTACAGGCTTCTCAATGATCTCTTCCAGCACCTTCTAACCAAGTGAGAAAGTTCTTCTTCATGTCTAATTATAATCTTTTCTTCTCTGCTTCATCTTCTTCCCTGCTTCCAAGTAGACAGCCAGTTCTTCAGAATGCCTATTTTCAAGGAGTTGGCTGGTGAGCAGATACCAAACAAACCCAAGGCCTGGGCTAGAAGGATTTTGGAGACCTGGGAAACTTTGGAATGGGGAGAGCATAGGGAAGGGTCATGCTCTGAAACAAGATATCAGGTGAAAGTACCATTTCAAGCATCTTAAATCCCTGATATGTGACTAGGTGTGTGTAGGAAGAGCAGTGGCTCACTGAGCCACAGTGACCGACGGAGCCACAGAGAGCCACAGTGACTCAGAGCTGGAGGCTTCCTTCACAGGTCCCCTTCAGCCCACCTCAAGCTGCACACAGTCCTCTTATTGCCTGCTCAGAGTGCCCCACCCCGGGAGAATGTGGACACTAGGCAGCTGGAGAGGACAGGGGTCTTAGCCAGCATGCAGCCACATTTGATAGAAAGATTGAGAGGTACAGACATGGAGAGTATAAGCAATTTATTCATTAAAATTTTCAGCTTAGCCTGACCAGGCAGTGGCACAGTGGATAGAGCGTCGGACTGGGATGCTGAGGACCCAGGTTCGAGACCCTGAGGTCACCAGCTTGAACATGGGCTCATCTGGCTTGAGCAAAAAAAACCTCTCCAGCTTGGACCCAAGGTCGCTGGCTCGAGCAAGGGGTTACTCTGTCCGCTGAAGGCACATATGAGAAAGCAATCAATGAACAACTAAGGTGTCATAACGAAAAACTGATGATTGATGCTTCTTATCTCTCTCCATTCCTGTCTGTCTGTCCCTATCTATCCCTCTCTCTGACTCTCTCTCTGTCCCTGTTAAAAAAAAATTCAGCTTAGATAGGGGAGGGAATCGGGGAAGTAGGAAGAAGAAAGGAAGGAGAGAGAAGGAGATATTAATAAATTGGCTCCCCATCCCTGACCACAAATCAACAGCCCCCATCTCCTCCCTGCCACCCACATTCGGGCCAGTGTGGGGAAATAGGCTTTCCCTCAACAAGGAGTGCTGGGTGGGGCTGAACTGCAGGTGTGAGCCCTTCTTTGTGACTCACAGAGTTCATGGGGATGGTACCTTGTATCCTTACCTGAGCCTGGTTCCCTCCATCCTCCACTTCCCCTAATCCCTCCTTGGGCCTCTGGAAATGCTCTCCACTCTCACCTTCTCCATGGCATGGGCCGATCCCCAGCCCTCAGGCCCTGTGTCCCTGAGAATTCTGAGAGGAGGAGAGCAGTGAGATTCAGTGGGGGTTATAGTGCTGGTCCCAAAGAAAGTGATAACCTCTGGAGGTGCCACGATATTTTGAAAGGCAACTTGAGAATTGAACTCTTAAGTCACTGGCCTTTTCTGCATGCCCCCTGAAAAACTAGTCCGAGTTTTATGGGAACATCCCCTCTGTTGGAGCTCCCTTGTGAATTGGGAAGCTGTGTCTGCCACAGGAGGGCAGAGGGCAGATTTTGGTCTCCACTGGGGTGCCCTGGAGTATGAAAGTAGATTACCATCACTAGCTGAGAACTCTGGATACCTCTCATTTGAATGGATGCAAAGAATCCTTGCAAGATCTTTCTCTCCCATCTTTCCCATCTCCTGCCTCTGGTAAACATAGTACCCAGACTTCTAGGACAAACTCCTGTCTTTAGGCTGTCCAGGTCTGAGGTGGCGGTATGCCCATTTGCCTCTGGCTGAGCCATATCTGGGGATTGCTTTGGCAGCCTCCACCTCTGGCCTTGGCCCCTGGCTAACCCCGCTGAGCCAGGCACCTGGAGCAATCCTCCTGCCACTCTGGGGCTCAGCCTGTGCTTCACATTCTGCTCCGGCTCCCTGGCACCTCGGGGTTCATTAGGAACAATAACAACAAGCAGACAGTGACTTTGTACTTCCCAGCAGTCTTTCATCCTGAGAGCTCAAAGCACTTTACAGACCAGGACTCATAGGTCCTCAGCCCAGGCCCCAGGCACTCAGTGGGGGGGCCCAGGGGGGACAGAGAGCTCTAGTTTTCCAGATTGGCACAACAGTGGAGCTGGGGTAAGGCAGTGAGTCACCTGGGGTGGGGGAATCAGGTGGCCAGTAGGTCTGGGATAGAAGTAAAATTGGACTGAGGGCTGCAGGCTACAAGCAGTGGGAATATTCTCCCTTAAAAGAGTATAAGCTGGGCCCTTCCTCTCACCAGGTCCTTGGGCCCACGTGGGCTCTATGAGCTGCGAGAGGAAGAAGCAGCAGCTTCATGGGAAAGAGGGCCTTTGATTCAGATACTGTCAGGAATCCCCAAGTGATCCCTGTGACTGTCCTCTGCCCTTGGTGTTGGAAGGTTCAAGGTCGGGACAGCCCTGACCTTAGGACAGTGCCCACATGAGGAGTGTATGGAGGAAACTGTGCCAGCCCAACATGGACAGGCACTTGTCTTGGCCTCAGTGGGCTTTTTACAGTGGCTGCCTACACCTAGTCACCCCCCTCACCCTTTAGGCCTCCTCTTCTCTCTAGTCCACAAGACTGGCCTACGGGACAGTTGGCATATGGAAGAGAGAAGTCGGGTGTTTTTTAAACATTGGCAAAGCATTGCCAAAATTTGAGAGCTGGGTCCCATCAGAAGTATGATCCCTTTATGTTTCCCCACCATTTCAGAGCCTGTAGTCACCATACATAACTTAGCAGAAGTGAGTGGCAGCAACTCCTCCTTGTCATTCTCTAGCCCAGCCCTGGTCTAACCATCCATTTAGCAAGACTTTCAGGTCCCAGGCCACTTGGTTACTATACATAGTGCATATGCTTTTCTCACTTTTGTGTACTCAGTTCTTCAAGCATTCACTGAGCTCCAATTCTGTGATTAAGTCACAGCTGCTCTCTTAGAAGCAAAGACAGATCCTCACACAAATACCTGTGACTGGAACCAAGTGTGAAGCCAGAGACGTGTGCAATGTGTAGTGAGGAGAGGAATGATTTGTTCTGGGAACGTGTAGGGAAAGCTTCACAGAGGAGGTGACATTTGAGCTGAGGCTTGATGGTGAGTAGGAATTTATCTGGGCAAGAAAGAGCCTTCCAAGAAGTAGGAACATGGCCTTGCCTATTTGCATGGGCAAAGGGGACAGGGAGGGAGGGAGTTATCATTTTCTGAGCACTTACTACATGTCAGTACTGATTTTATGAAGTATACATATTATTTTGTCATTTCCACTTTACAGATGAGAAAACTCATTTGCCCCTGTACGCAGAGACCTCCCTGGCATCCCTCCTGTTCGAAAAGAGGCAGTCTCATGGGAAGAGGCTGTCCTGGCTGGGTTTTCTTACCTGTGGCCAGGGGCCACAGTGGTTGGGCAGCCTGATGGGCCAAGCATGGGTAGTCCTTCAGTGAGGCCCCCAACGTGATCATTGGCTCTGCTGTCCTGGGCAGATGCCTGCTTGGGCTGAGGGGGAGGGGAAAGGCTGAGTTGGGAGGAGTATTGGGTGGAAAGGGCTCTGAGATTAGCCATCAAGGGGCCCTATCCTTCCCTGAGCACTTGCAGCAGTCTTAATCTGGGCCACTCTGGGTACCCGTCAGTGACAGTCAGCCTTATATCGTTAATCCATTTGTTCAGCCTGTGATCTGTGAGCACCTACTCAGTGCCAGACGCCAGGAATATAGCAATGCTCCAGCACTTTTCTACTTGAGGCCCCCACAGTCTAGGAAGTTAAGAAATCAGTTTGCTCCAAAGTAGGAAGTCCCAAATAGGGCAGAAGAAACGCTGGAGAACTCTGTGTGAGGCAGAGATTGGCTGGTGGATTAGAGGAGGTGACGGCATCTGCAGAGATTTAGGTTAATAAGGCCTGCCAGCAATTGAGCTCTCTCTATTCCAGGTCCTAGGCTAAATTCTTGACATACAGTTCCCCCATTTAATTCTCACCACAATCTTTTTTTTTATATATAAATAAATTTTTATTTTAATGGGGTGACATCAATAAATCAGGGTACATACATTCAAAGAAAACATTTCGAGGTTATCTTGTCATTTAGTTCTGTTGCATACCCATCACCCGAAGAGAGATTGTCCTCCACCACCCTCCATCTAGTTCTCTCTGTAGCCCTCCCCCTCCCCCTCTCCCTCCTTCCCTCCCCCCACCCCCCTGTAACCACCACACTCCTGTCCATGCCTCTTCGTCTTGCTTTTATGTCCCACCAATGTATGGAATCCTGCAGTTCCTGTTTTTTTTATGATTCACTTATTTCACCCCGCATAATGCTACCAAGACTCCACCATTCTGCTGTAAGTGATCCAATGTCATCATTTCTTCTAGCTGAATAGTTTACCATGGTGTATATGTGCCCCATCTTCTTCATCCATTCCTCTATTTTTTTTTTTTTACAGTGATTAAAAGCCTTTAAGCAAACTCTTGGCCAATACAGCAAGAATCCATAAAAGAGTAGTGTCCTTAACATGTTCACCAAGTCCAAGTTGGCCCCATCACCATGCCAAATCCCTGAAAAATGCAACCCAACCACAGTTCAGTCTGTTAGGAGCTGTCACAGGGAGCAGGAGTCCAGGAAAGTTCCCCACAGGAAAAGTCTGCATGGCACTGGAATTGTTGTCACCATTCTATACTTTGCAGCTCATGTCCAAGTCCCAATGTCCACTGCTTCTAGCTGGTAATGATTCAGGTAGACTGGAAAAAGCCATTTGCAGCATGCATGGATATGGAGCTTCTGTTCTCCTCTGCCTGGAGATTTGAGACCAGGTTGCTTTTCCCTGGAGCTCTGTGACTGTGGCATGGTAAAGAGAACCTTGGGATACACTAAGCTGGGTGGCAAAGGTAAATTCATAATACAAGTTGGCAAAAGGAGGAAAGAGAGCTCTAAATTAGGAGTAGGTCCCAGCCTGAAATATGAGTGGGGCATTGAGGTAGGAGGGATAAAGGAAACACTATATATTAAGCAAAGCAGCAGAAAATAGGACTATCAACACCCACAACAGAGATCTTTGAGGGAAGAATAAAAAACCTGACTATTCAGGCAAAACATAGTTAAGTGGCCCTTGTGCAAATGAGATCAGTTTACCTGCTTCTTGGAAGAAATACCCTAGGCTCGTCCACAGTGTTGTAGATGGGGCCAACAGCCCTGGGCACCTTCAGCCTTCAGTGGCAAACCCCAGCTTTCTGGCCAAGGTTAGGTCATAGGTAGCTGGAGCAGGGCTGGAAGAGACTGAACCCTCCCTTAGAGGAGCGAGGGGGAAGCCCACCTTCCAGTGTCCCTGTTTCCTCACAGCAGAGGCGTGTGAGCCTGGCAGGCTTTAGCTCAATGACCTTCCTTTCCACTATTGAAGCAGGACCCAGATGGCATCCTATGAGACCCCTTTGGGGCGTTGGAGCCTTTAAGGGTGTATCCTAAAAGCTGGTAGTTCCCCTGATCTCTATTGGGCTTTTTCTGCCTCTAGGTATCTTAAAAGCCATTCTCAGAAGATCTCGCTGAGGGGTTTGAGGATCCTCGCCTATATAAATCTTTTCCATATATCTGGAGCTATTTGGAAAAAGACAAAACAGTGTTATTAGCTAGATCTAATAAAGAAGGTAGTAGTTTGCAGGCAAAAAAGATTTGGTGTCTCCTGTTCATCAGCATTCAAAAGAAATGTAAATTTTTTTTTTAAGTAAAAAGCATGATATGGTAGACCCGTCGGAGTCATTGGCCTGGTGTGCAGGATTCCCGGGTTCGATTCCTGGCCAGAGCATACAGGAGAAGCGCCCATCTACCTCTCCACCCCTCCCCCTCCCTCCCCCTCTCCTTCCTCTTCGTCTCTCTCCTCCCGCCCGCAGCCAAGGCTCCACCGGAGCAAAGCCACCCCGGGCACTAAGGATGGCCCCATGGCCTCCGCCCCAGTTGCTTAGAATGGCTCCGGTTGTAACAGAGCAACACCCCAGATGGGCAGAGCATTCCCCCCTGGTAGGCATGCCCGGTGGATCCCAGTTAGGCGCATGCAGGAGTCTGTCTGACTGCCTCCCCATCTCCATCCTCAGAAAAACACAAAAAATAAATAAAGAAAAGAAAAAATACTACAAAAAAGGGGGGGGAGGCATTCCCTTGTGCTAAAGCTCCAGGGAGCATGGAGTGAGCTTGAGTATGTCCTATGAAACATGGAGCTCTATGTTGACATATAAGTCTTTGATCTCACCGCAATCTTAAGAGGTGGATAAGGTTGTCCTCATTTCACAGACAAGGAAATAAAGGCTCAGAGAGGTTAAGGAACTTGTCTAGTTATACAGGGCGCCAATCAAAGCCTGAGTGCAACCTGAGACCAGTCTGAGCCCCCAGCTGGCAAGTCTGACCCTCTCGACTCTGCTTTTGCATGGGGAATGGTGTGGGGAATCGTAGGGGGTGTGAGGCAGGCAGAAGAAAGAACAGGTACATTTGAGGAGTAGCCAATGATTTTGATCTACCTGGAGTATACAATTCCTAAAGGGGATTGGTAGCAGGAGAGCAGTGAAGTATGTATGGGAGGGGGCTTGTTTACAGACCCAGTAAGCTTCCCCCGGGGGCCCTGGCCACCAGCCAAAGAAGGCAGATAGCCTTTCTTCTACAGATATCTTGGAGCCAAGGAAGGTTTCTGAATGGCCGGAGGCACGTAGCAGTGACTTTGCCTCGTGTCCATTGCTAGTGGAGTGGCACTGGGGGTGGGAGTGGGCACAGCACAGCCCAAACCAAGGCCTGGTAGACTAGAAAGGGTTATGAGGGTGTGAGGCTTGGTAGAAGGTGGAAGTTCTTTATCTTTGGGGAGAGTCAAGAGAGACAGTTGTCAGCAATGACAAGGTAACTGAAAGGAAGAACCCAGGAGCAAGAGTGGTCTTTGGAGAGAAGACAGGAAAACTGATTTTCCACATGTTGTATTTGAGCCAGTGACTGAATACTCGGGCAGTCATTCATTTGGGGGTGAGTTCTTTCCAGCCAGGTCTCTCTCACTAGCCAGGACCATGAGGCCCACAGCTCAGCCCCCCAGACCCAGAGTGCCTTGTCCAGGTTCTCAATACTTGTGGGTGGACTTGCAGGGAAGGAAGCTGGGCCTCTGGCAGCCCGGGGCCCCAGCACCCAGCACCCAGCACCCACTGGGCTGTCTGTATTTGGTGAGCACATGGGCCATATGCTTGGCTGTATTAGGCCCTGAAATCCAACATTTCTTTGAATTTTTTTTTATTTTTATTTTTTGCAAGAGAGACAGACAGGAAGGGAGAGAGATGAGAAGGATCAACTCGTAGTTGCAGCACCTCAGTTCCTTAGTTGTTTACTGACTGCTTCTCCTACATGCCTTGACTGGGGGGGGGGGTGCTCCAGCCAAGTTGCTGAACCCTTGCTCAAGCCAGCAACCTTGGGCTTCAAGCCAGGGACCGTTGGACCCAAGCCAGCGACCATGGAATCACATCGATGATCTCACACTCAAGTTGGTCATCCTGTGTTCTAGCTGGCGACCTTGGGGTTTTGAACCTGGGACCTCAGCATCCCAGGTCGATGTTCTATCCATTGCACCACCACTGGTCAGGATTCTTTGAATTCTTGTATTTTTATTTTATCTTAAGAATCCACATGAACTTGACGTTGTACTTCATCATATGTCTGTTTGCTTTAACACAAGCACGCTGCTTTTCCTTACTAATGAGTTTGGCAGACCCTTTAGAAAGAGGCCTAAGTTCATCCTGTGGCTTTGCCTGTATCCCAGTTTGTTTGAGAAGCAGGTCTTGTCTGGTGTATGAGGTGCCTCCTCTTTCCTGCCCCCATATATTTCCCATGACCCAGAGCTTCAGAAACAACTTTCTCCAGCCGGGCTGAGAAGGTGGGACGTGCAGGCCCATTCCAGAGGGGATGCGGATTCTGGGATCCCATTAGGGTCCTTGAGCAAGGGGCTGCCTAATCTAGCAGCAGCAGGCCCTCTCCACAGAGAGTTCCCTGGGCCCGGGCCCAGCCTTCCCCAGTGGGAAGATTAAGCAGAGTTTAGTCAAATGGTAATGGCCTTCCAGGCCTGTCATCTCTGGTTTTATCCTACCTCCACCCCCCGGCGGCTGAAGAGATAATAGTCAGAAGCCTCCATCTTTCCATAGAGAGTTTTCTCTTACCCATTCCTCTAAAATAGGCAGAGCATGGTTTATAGATGAGTCAGCTGAGGCCTGGAGAGGCTAAACTACTTACCTGAGGGCAGACAGCTGGAAACTCAGGAGACCTGGACAAAGACCTAAACTTCTGTGTCCTCAGCTGCCACGCAGTCCTCTGTGAAGCACTGCTTTCCTTGTGCCTCATTTGGGCCATCTCTGGGTGTCTCTGGCCTGTGCCTCAAGTATTGGTAAGAAACCAGGGAAACTGTGTGCTATCCTAGCAACTGCTTGTGAGCCTATGCAGTCTCCCTCGACATAGGTGAGTGGCATCCGCTAATTGTCCCGTCTCTGCTGCCCCTTCATGTACCAGTGTCTGTCTCAGCTCTGAGCCAAGGCAAGGACCTTCAGCATGCACCTGCCTGACTCCCGGGGCTGGGCATCTCTCCTCCTTGGCAGGGCCCCAATGAGGCCCCCAAGGAGTGTTTTGGGCAGGATGTCTGGCTCCTGGCAGAGGAGCTGAGGGCGGCTGTAATGTTGACCCTGGTGGCCAAGCCAGGCCTGTTTATGCCCTCACTCACACTGTATGTTGGGTATCAGTGGATGGGTATTTTGGGATGAGCAGACAAGATGCTTTAAGGCAGAAGCCATTTCTGTTGCTCTTGGAGCTGCCAGGTTTTGTCTCCTCGTCCTTCACCCTTGCCCTTTTCCACTTGCCCTCTGGAACAGCATCAGCCCCCCCCCCCCCTCTAACCCCCATCCCGGCCAGCCCTGGGCCTTCTGCTCTACCTTATAGCTGAGGAGCCAGGCACCTTGCCTGCTGAGCTAAGAGTCTGTCAGGTCTGGGCTGGCTTTCACTGGTGCAGGGAAGTGGCCCTCTGAGAGCTCTGCCCCTGCCAGTCTCAGTGTAGCCCTAAGCAGGGGACGGAGCCTGACCTGAGCACAGGAGCCATGCTATCTGGTCAGCGTCATATTCCTGATGGCTGGTAGGGACCCAGCATATCATAGGGCTGTAGGAAGTATTTGTTGGATGGGTGTGAGAAGAGGGCAAGGCAAGCCCAGGTACTAAACTGGGCCTGGTTGGCTAAGGAAATGTAACCCTGGGGCCACTCCCTTTGGGAGGCCTGGCCTGTGAGTGTCAAACAGCTCTTCTGCAGGCCATGGGAAGATAAGTGACTGCCCGTTTCACAGAGCAGGCCCTCTGCCCACTTAAATCAGCTGTGTTTTTAGTTGTTGGGGGTTTTTTTCTTTCTCATTTGAACTTGGAGTCTATAATTAACCTCCTGTAGGTCCCTTTGTGGGTGGGAGAAGGGGAGGGAGGGAGCTGACCCGCAGCCTACCAGCAGCAGGACGGTGGGAGACTTTGATGACATTCGGGCTGGCCACATTGTCTCCAGGTGTTGTCCTGCAAAGGGGACTGCTCAGCCTTAGTCATGAGATGAGAATCATTAACCCTTTTAAGAGTCCTCTGCCTCTGCCCCCTGGTTGCCGGGAGGGAGGCCATGCCAAACCAGGTCCTCCCTGGCTGGGCTGCCTGGCCATGTCCCGGGCGTCTGTCTTGCCCTCAGATCTCTGCAGGCTCCGCACCCACCGCCCACTGCCAAAAGGAATGAGGTTGCTGCTGTATCTTCTGGCCTTGTGGCTGGGATGTAGAAAAGGAGCAGCCCTGGCCGGCCTTGCTGTTATCTTCATATAATGAGGTGCCTTCTGGGGACTCCTGTCAAACACATACAGACCAGAGAGTCTACGAGGGAGCAGAAGCCACCAGATACCCCTTGGCCCAACTCATGGCTACTGAGATGTGTCTTAAGATTTTAGGGGACCCATCCTCAAGGAAAATCTTTTTGTGGAGACCAGGGTCATCCTTGAGAGACCTTCCTCTTGTTATAAAACGGCCAAAGAGAGCTTCCCACATCCCACACTCCAGACCCCCCTGCAGAGAACCCTAATACTGCTGCTCAGGTGGCACTGTACCGGGGAGAAAGGAAATGACAAAATAACCTCCAGGAGTGTGAGACCTCAACAGAGAGGGCTTGGGCTAAGGAGGAGACACTAAGGGAGGTGACAGGAGAGCTGCCCAACACCAAAGGGACCACCTAGACCAGCGGTTCTCAACCTGTGGGTCACGACCCCGGTGAGGGTCAAACGACCAAAACACAGGGGTCGCCTAAAGCCATCGGAAAATACATATTTATTATATGTATATGTGGGTCACGACCCACAGGTTGAGAACCGCTGGTCTAGACTATCAGTTGCCACCTACCCCCTCACATGTGGGGAAGAAACAGCCACAGGGAAGCCAGGTGTTGGTGACAGTTGTGGGAGCACAGTGTGGGAATTTTCACCTTCTTTTCACACTTCTCCCTGATGCCTCTCCTCTGTCGCTCTCCTGGGTACTGGGCCTTTGAGAGCCCCCTCTGTGCGGGGAAATGTGCACGGACTCTCAGGACCCTAACTCCCCCCTTTGGCTACAAAACTGAGTTTATAGAGAAATCTATTGCAGTCTTGTTGATATTGGCAGAACGTCAAAACAGCCTGACAAAAGGATCTGAACAATGGAATATTATGCAGCCATTAAGATGATTTAGATCTGTATTTCTAGATGTGCGAAAATGTTTTACAATATATTTAGTGAAAAAAAAAGAATACAAAACACTTTAGAGAGGAAAATCTTGAAGGAGATACATGCAAATGTTGCCAGTGGTTTTCTCTTTGGTGATAATTGAGTGAATTTAAATGTGTTTTTCTTTTTCCTTGTATTATATAATTTTTCACAACAGAAATGTATTTCTTATGTAATAAAACAATAGCAGAAGGGGACAAGCTCAACTCCTCATGGGGCAGGAGTGGCTACCCTGTGGATGGTTAGTCATTTCTGTCTGGGAAGAAACACAGAACCTGGCACATAGCAAGCACCCAGTGACTGCACATCTATTGACTGGGGGGGAGTGCATGCCCGGCGCATTGCTTTAGCTGTTGTCCTGACAAACCCCATTTATCCAGGAAGCCTTCTCCTCTCTCTGCTTGGTTCAGCTTTGGCCTCAAGAGACTCAGGGGACATGATACAGTGGTTTTCTTACTGCATTCTGGGCCTTGGGCCATCAAAGAGACCCAGACAATACTGGACCCAGATCAGAGAGGGGCCCAGGTAATGGCTAGAGCTGGTCTAATAAACACTATCTCAAAGGTCTGCTGTGTGAATAACCTCTTAGCTTTGTCCAGGTGTCCCCAAGGGCTAGTATTGGACTCAGTGGCTGGAAGCGCAGAGGGAGAAGCATGATGCTCAGAATAATAATGAGCTTACAATGCAAAAAGTAAGATCAAGTCATTTCCTGACTTGTAAGCCTTTGATGTCTTTCCGTCACATCTGCAAAGCAAATCCAGGGCCATCTTGGGGAGGTTGTCCATACTCCTCACCATAGAAAGCATTGGGCCCAGAAGTGAGGTTGCAGAGGTCCTCTGGGCATTGTTCAGGGTGCCACCTGGTGGGTGTTCGTGTCTTTCCTGCCACCTGAGTTGCTGCCCCTTGCCGCCAGGGACTTGCTTGAAACAAACAAACAAAAAAAAGCCTTTTTTCAGGGTCCTATGTCCTTTCAAAATACACATCCTTGGCTTTCAAAGAACTGTGCACTAAGATTTCTATAAGCAGGGCCCAGAACTAGTAGAGACATGGCTTTTAGTATAGTAGTCCCCCATTATCCTTGCGTGATAAGTTCCAAGACCCCCAAAGATGCCTGAAACTCCAGATAGTACTGAACCCTCTATGTGCTGATTTTTCCTATACATACACCCATGATAAAGTTTAATTTATAAATTAGGCACAGTATGAGAGTAACAACAATAACTAATAAAATAGAACAATTATAATAATATACTATAATAAAAGTTATGTGAATGGCTTTGGGGCCATTATTAAGTAAAATAAGGGTTACTTTAACACCAGCAGGTGTGATACCAAGGCAGTCCATCTAATAACCAAGGCAGCTACTAAGAGACTAATGGTCAGGGAGCATACACAGTGAATACACTGGACAAAGCAATGAGTCACGTCCCTGGCAGGACAGAGCCAGATAGTGTGAGATTTTATTGTATTACTCAGAACGGCACACTGTTTAAAACTTAATGAAGCCCTGGCCGGTTGGCTCAGCGGTAGAGCGTCGGCCTAGCGTGCGGAGGACCCGGGTTCGATTCCCGGCCAGGGCACACAGGAGAAGCGCCCATTTGCTTCTCCACCCCTCCGCCGCGCTTTCCTCACTGTCTCTCTCTTCCCCTCCCGCAGCCAAGGCTCCACTGGAGCAAAGATGGCCCGGGCGCTGGGGATGGCTCTGTGGCCTCTGCCCCAGGCGCTAGAGTGGCTCTGGTCGCAACATGGCGACACCCAGGATGGGCAGAGCATCGCCCCCTGGTGGGCAGAGCATCGCCCCTGGTGGGCGTGCCGGGTGTATCCCGGTCGGGCGCATGCGGGAGTCTGTCTGACTGTCTCTCCCCGTTTCCAGCTTCAGAAAAATGAAAAAAAAAAAAAAAAAAAAAAAAAAAAACTTAATGAATTGTTCATTTCTAGAATTTTCTATTTCATGTATTTGGATTGTGGGTAACTGGAACCTTAGAAAGCAAAAACATGGACATGGGGTTATTACTATATCTCAATTGGTTCTTGTGAGGATCTGTTAAGACATAAAAGAATATTCTTTGTAAAGAACACAACATGATACAAATGTATGGCTATTTTTATTTTGTCATTTGTTGGGCGGATAAAATGTATTATGCTCACTTTGTTAAAGATAACACGAGGAGGTAGTCGCCCAGGTGATATTAATGTGTGTTGGGGTGGGCTAGGGGCAAGCAGAATCCTTGTAGCCTTGGTTTTGGGATTAAGCCTGTCCCACCCTTTTTGGTGTGAGGTGGTAAAATCCTATCATGCCTCAGAGAAGTGACTTTGTATTAGAGACTTCCCTGTTATGTATATTGGATTAAGGGTTTGGATTTCTACACTATAAAATGGGGACAGAACGAGAGTTTGCGCTCTTGGTTCCTGAGATTATCTTCAGAGGAGAGAGCAGAGCAGAGAGCAGAAGGAGGCCATGTGGAGGAGGCCAGGAGAAGCAGCCAAGATGGCGGAGTGCTGAGTGAGATGCCAGTTTGTGTAGAGTTTGTATCTGGGATAAGGAAGGAGATGGGGAACTGAGGAGAAGAAGGCTGGTGAGCTAGAAACCTTTGATTCTAGGAAACTCGGATAA
Source organism: Saccopteryx leptura (assembly GCF_036850995.1). NCBI lineage: Eukaryota > Metazoa > Chordata > Mammalia > Chiroptera > Emballonuridae > Saccopteryx > Saccopteryx leptura. The sequence goes on along the minus strand of NC_089508.1, from coordinate 162,076,416 downwards.
GTCAGTGGCTTTGTGAGCACTGAGTGTGACTGGGTTTTGGAGCCCAGTGTATGTTTTTACTTGCCCGCCGGGTGCAAGGTAGGATTAAAGGCTATGGCCCATCAGTTTTTGGCTCCGCTATTTCTTTACCAACTGTCCGAATCCAATGCGAACCTGCAAGGGCTGGGCTGCTCTGATGCTGGCTCTGGCCATGGCTTCTGGCTTTACAGTCATTCTTTTGAACAGTGCTATCTAGTAGGAAGATAATATGATCTACATAAATAATTCTAAATTATCTAATAGGCACATAAAAAGTTATCCCAAAAAAGGGGAAAGAGGACAAATCCAGACTTCTTGTCCTGGCTCACATAGCCACATGTTAGTCATCTGGGCAAACTCTCCAGGCTCCTGTTATACCACACCTGCCTTCCAGAATCTTCCAGCCACATAGGCCTCTTTTATCTAGCTGCTTATCACTGCCTCATAGTTCCTGCTGATTATTTGCCATTGTCTCTCCTCACTAAAGTTCAGACTCCCTGAGAGCAGGAAGCTTAACTCTGTTGTTCACAACTATATTCTCAGGACCCAGAACAGTGCGTGGCATGTAATAGGATGGATGGATGGATGGATGGATAGATGGATGGATGAGTGGATGAGGAACAAGTGAATTAGATGGGACTGTTCTGAAATGAGTACACTATCAAGAAGTGGCTATTGGGTCACACGGGCTTCTCCCTAGATAGAGAGGGAGAGCTGCTTGTGACCTGAAATGAAGTCTTGGGCTTACCATTGGTGGCAAGGAATGACTTTGGAGCCCCCAGTTCTAGGCCTTCTGAATCAGGGTCATGTCTGTTGTTTCAGGGGTCGATCTCTATGTAACTGTGCCCCCCAACCCCCATCACCACCACGATTAAGCAGTGGACATAGGCTCAGTGCATAATGTTGCACCAGGACTCATGTCAGAAAACAAGGAAGTAGAGTGACTACTACCACTTGTTCTCACCAAGTATCACCCCCACCCTCACCCTGGCTTGTTGGGAGGGAGATTGTCCATGGGGAAGGGTGATTAGAGGGCTCCACTGCAATGAAGGTCAACACTCTTCACCCTGAGAAGAGCTCTCTGTGTCCCTAGTTCACAAGAAGGGGGAGGAGAATAGTTGGAGACCACCAGTTGACCATGAGGTTAGACCCCTGGATGTCAACCCAACCTTAAGCAAAGCCACTGTGAAGATGTGTTCACTTATTAACTAGTCATGAGTGATATGCTTACAATATGTGTACTTTCCTATATGTATGTTTTATTTTTATTATTTATTTTTTAAACTCACATGCTTGGGCTCACTCTCACAGGTTCTGCTTCACTATGTCTAGGATATGTCTTAGGCATTTATTGTAATTTTTAAAGCTTTCCGTATGATTCTTATTAGCATGTAGGGTTAAGAACTATTGATAATCAGTGACTGGGGACCCCGGAGCAAGTAGATAAAGGAGGGTGGGGCTGCAGGTAAGGGGCAAGGTGAGGAGGCAGGACTTCAGTCCCATTTAGAATAATGATGTTCCAGAAAGTCCAACAGACTGATAGCTTGATAAGCAGAAAACTTCTGGATAGCCCTATGTATATATAAAATATAAGAAGTAATTGGTGGGAAATGTAGCAAAAGCTTCAGAGCCTTAATATGTATAAAGAATTCTTACAAATCAATAAGATGAGCACCCAATAGAAAGAGTACAGACAAGAGCAGACAATTCAAGAAGAGGAAGCACAATGGGCCAATACACTTAAGAAAATTGGTCAGCCTCACCAGGAATCAAATAAATGCAAATTAAAACAACAGAGACATTATCTGTTGCCTAGCTAATTTGTCAAGATTAAATACATGATAATACCTCCTGTTGGTGAGGGTGTGGAAAAAAACAGGCCCTGCTATTCACGGTGGGAATACAGATGGATGCAACCCTTCTAGAAGGTAATTTGGCAACCACAAAGCTGAGGGAGATTGCAAACCTTTTTGACACAGCAATTCCACTTTTAGGAAGATTGCCTTAGGAAATAATCGCAGATAATAATAACAATAATAGCTAACCTTTATTAAATGCTGTGTGTATGCCAGACTCTATGCACATTATTTCATATAATCCTCGCAGCCATCATCTCATGAGGTAGGAGCTGTTACCACCTGTTATTTTACCATAGGAGGAAACTAAGGTGCAAAAAATTAAGTCAGTGACCTGAGGACATAAAACTAACAAGCAGCAAGGCCTGGATTTGAACCCAAGCAGTCTGAGTCAAGAGCCACATTAACTGTACAGCAGTGTACACTTGGGTGTGTGCATTGGATATATGTATCATGTCTGCACTAGAAAAAGCTGCAGATGTTCCTCTGGGTTTGTTTATAAAGGGGAGGGAGGGAGGGAGGAAACATGCTACATGCCCCATGATAGGAATTGCTCACATAAATTGTGATATACTCATACAGAAATATTATGCAACTGTGCCAAATGATGCTATAGAAAAAAGTGTGTGTGTGAATACTAGGGTTTTTTGTATATGTATGTTACTGGGAATGATTCCATTTTGTTTTAAAATGTGTGTGTGTGTATGTGTTGTCTGTGCACAAATGATCTTTGAAAGGACAGAGAATGAAATGATAAAAATCAGTTGGTTGCCCTCTAGAAAGGCAACTGTGTGGCTGAGGTCAGAAGTTAGAGACTTGTCTTTTTAAGCCATATACCTTTTTCATTCTTGAATTTTGAATCATCTGAATATATTATCTATTAAAATGAGTATGTATCTATAAACATGATTTTCCCAAATAACAGGGCGGACTCGGCCTGGCCTCCTCCCTCCCTTCTCCTTCGAGCTCCAGCCCTTAGCTCTTGGCTGGGTTGGCTCCTCCCTCAGCCTGTGTTGGGACAGCCCCTCTAGGCTTCAGCACCAAATGCCTCCATGAACCATAAGGTGATGTCAGTGCAGCTGACAGTTCCCCTGAGGGGAGGAATGTCATCATTGTGGTCTGCCTGGGTCCCCTGGCCCAACCTGGGACAGAAGTTAGATCATGAGACTGAACTCTGGGAGACAAGGGTTTGAATCCCAGTTCCATCACTTTGAGGAAGTGACTTCACCATTCTGTGCCTCGGTTTCCCTATCTATAAATGGGTTTAATCATTGCAATGAAATCATGGGGTTATTTTCATAAGATAATGTACGCAAAGCTCCCAGTACCATTCCAGGCATGCAGGAAACTCTCAGTAGGCAGTGGCCATGCTGACATCACTGCAGACACTCTGTGAATGCTTGTTAAGTTGAACTAGAAAATGAGACCTGGAGGGCCAGCTCCCCAGGCCCAGCCCAAGGACAGTGGTTCTTTCTCCACGGCTCATGCTTGGCACTGCCGCATCACCACCATGCTTACCTCCCTGCCTTGTACCCCCACAGCCACCCGACCCAAGCTGAAGAAGATGAGGAGTCAGACGGGACAGGTGGGGGAGAAGCAATCGCTCAAGTGCGAGGCAGTGGCAGGCAACCCCCTGCCCTCCTACCGCTGGTTCAAGGATGGCAAGGAGCTCAACCGCAGCCGCGACATTCGCATCAAGTACGGCAATGGCAGGTGAGCAGCGGCCATCCTACCTCCTGGCATCTCTCCTCCCGAGAAGGAGGGGCCTGAGCTGGCAGAGCACAGGGCTGTGCCCTCAGATCCACCTGTGGATTGCAGCATGCATCTGGGAGTCATGCGTGGTGATGAGATGGTTTCCCAGCTCAGCAAGCTGTACTGGGCAGAGAGCTAGAAAAGGGGGAAGGGCACATGGCTTTGACTAGTGTTGGGGGCACCTGTGTCTCAGACAGTTTCCCCCTGTGACATGGGGATTGTCTTAAACCTTAGAGTCAATGCTCCAGGGAAATAAATTAGAAGCTCTGGTGCCTCCAGCTGTGGAAGGCGGCCTCTCTTCTGAGTTGGGTTGGCCAGGAGGGGCTTCAGGCACCAGGGACACCAGGAGTCCAAGGGCAGCTTCTCATCTCTCTCCTACACCTTACAACCCCTGAGAGCTATTAGGAGGCAGGACAAGCAAGAGGGGAGGCCCCCAGCTGCCTGCTAAACAGAGGTTCCGCCTGATCTCTGTTCCGTTGGCCCTGAGGGCGAGCAGGAGTTCCCTCTGGCTGAGGCGCTCCAGCCCTCTGGAGTAGCATACAGCCACCCTCTTCCCGGCTCTCGTTTTCCTCCTCAATGCTCTCAAAATGCAAACAAAGATGATTGTAGAGGACCCCAGCCTGCCCCACACAGAGAGATGGAATGCCAAGGCTGGGCCGCTCCTGGGTTGCTATATGGCCCAGAGGTGCACATTCTGACCCTAGTCTCCAAATCTGGGAAAGAGGGGTGGGGGGAAAGGGTCTGAGAGGCACTTCCAGTTTCCCGACTATCCTTTCAAGAGCAGTGAGCAGAGGCAAAACTGGTCACCTGGAAAATGGCCCAAGCAGAAAACAGTAATTTATGAAGAGTTTGGTTTAGATCGAAGGTGTGTGGCTGAAAGAATGCTGCTTCCTGAGGGAACTGGGCAGAGGGACTTTGTGTGTCTCCAAACTACAGGTTTAGCAAGAAACCCATCAAGCTCCCCTTCTGAGGTCACCCAACCACTTCCCACGACCTGGCCAAGACTGGCTCCACGCCAGAGAAAAGACTGGACAGGCATCTGTCCTCTCTTCCTGGAAGGACAAGGGAGGACACTCTCTTCTGACTTCTGTTGTCTCAGTGAAGTAGGGGAGAGGTCATCTTCCAGAAAAACAACAGCAGTTAGGAAACAGCACGCTCCATTGTCTCCTCACTACCCTGAAACATGTCCACAGCTTGGCCACCCTCATCCCCTGTTCCTGACCCTTGTGTCACGTTCACACTCACCCACATACTCCTGCACACGCATGAGCACACACTCCCTTGGAGCCCCTGCGCCTCCCACAAAACCCGTTCTCTGGTGACTTCAGCCTTTGTCTCTACTTTGTCTCCACTCGCGTCCCTGCAACTCCCCAGGGCCGTGCCTTTTCCTCCTCCAGCTTCTCCCCATCTCACGGCTTCCCTCCACCACCACTGGAGTCAGTGCCATGCCCACAGACTCCATTCTCCTTGTCCTCCAGTCCTCTTGGCTCTGCTGGCGTCTGTCCTGTAAATACATGGCTGGGGCTCTTCAGAGACCCAGTGACCTCCACGTTTCCTGGCCCTGCGCCTCCAGACCCCACGGCATGGGTGCCACCTGCTCCTTTGCCCCTGCAGCCCTCCTGCTCCTCCTGAGCCTCTAACTGCCCTCTCTGGGTCACCGTCAATGCTGGAACCTTCCTGTCTTTTGGCCTTCGCTCTCCTCCTCCCTCCCTCTCCACCTGGGGGCGATTGCACCCTCTCTTATCTGATGACTCCAAGCCTCCATCTCTAGTGTGAAGGCTTTTTAAAAAAACTTGAGTTTCAGACCCATGCTACCAGCTGAACACTAGATACCCCACAGGCATCTCTGATCCAGAATGCCCCAGTCTAGCCTCTCCCTCTTGCCCCCCTGGCCTTGCCTCACCTGTGCTGCCCTCTCAGCCTGGCAGAACCAGCCTGCTTGCTGCTCAGCACTGCCCCATGCTATCCCCTCCAGCTGGGTCTGCTTCTCTGGAAGGAGGCCCCTTCTCCCTGCCCCACAGGCTTCTTACCCACAGCTGTTAGCCTCCTTTCCTCCATTGTCCCACTCTTAGCTGGCCCCACCTTTTCTGGGCCATAGGCCCCTTTGTGAATTCATTTCTGTATCTAACATAGCATCAGTTGTGTGCCAGGCATTCTGCCAGGGGCTGGAGATACACCAGGGCATGGAACTAATGTGGTCCTGGCCTTCATAGAGGTTCTAGTGTAGCTGCTGCTGTAGAATCTAGGTAAAGGCCGCCACCCTTTCTTCAGAAAAAAAAAATGTGTCTCATTCACCCAGTTTTGCTTGCAATTCTAGAAGTTTACAGCGTCACCGACTCTCATGACTCTGACAGGGGATGACGATCTTTCTAACATGGGCACATATCCGATCTCTCATTCATTTACTTGACAGATCTTGAGAGCCTGCTGTGTGCCAGGTACAGCCCAGGCCTTGGGGCCCTTCCGACTCTTCTCTTCCTGGCCTCTAAGTCACTACCCTGCTGTTCCCCAGCACCTCAGTGCTCCAGATTGCTGCTCTTTCCTTTCATGACCCTGGACTTGGGCCCAGGATGTTCCCTCTGCTGGCAGCAGCCCCCCGCACGCACACACACACTGTCCCTGGAAAAGTTCTCCCAGGCCCAGCTTAAATGTCATATTCTGGGACACCTTCCTGAGCCCTCCGGGCAGCTGTCATTATCTCCTGTCATGATGCCTTGAACACAGTTCCGTTGTATTGTTGGGGTGGGGGTCTGCCTCTCTTCCCAGCTTGAGAGAGCCTCACACACACACCCTCTCCTCTACATGGCCTGGCAGGGGAGATTTAGTTCAGTGTTGCATTAATGAGAACCTTGGGACTAGCTCTCCTCCCTTGGGTACAGGGTGACACTGGAATTGGGCAGGTTGCCCTTTGGGTTGATCTAGCCTTTGAGTACTTCAGCATCCTGGTCAAGTCTCAGCTTCATCTGACAAATAGGTCAATCGTTCCAGAAACAGGGACTAGTCAAGTCTTTTCTTGGGTGTTAGGGACCCCTAAGAGCCTGAAGTGTGGCCCTGTCCCCTTCCTATCAGGACCCCATCCTATCTGCTGCCTTTCTGAAACTTCCTTGACCCACCCGTCCTGCCCCTGAGTCCCAGCAGGGAGTGGATGTGGTGGAGGAGTGGGCCATGCTGGGGAACTTCTGATTCCTGCATGGTGGCTCAGAGAGGGCTGCCACCTCCACACACACACACACACACACACACACTCTACCTGGTGTGGGGGCGGGGACAGCGTGGGGCGGGGTTCTCCTCTCCGGTGTCATCCCTTTCCTTCTGCCCTCACTGCAGCTCGCTCTCTGGCCCCCCTCACACTCCCCTGCCCCAGCCACTCTGTCTTGACATTGTTCTTGGCCTTGCAGCGACCACCTCCCTGGCAGGTGCTGGCCACCACATGAGGGGGTCTCACCCGAGCCTTCCTGTGCCAGGAGAAAACTGGCCCCCCAAGCCCTGGGCACAGAGCCCTCCCCTGCAAAACCGGGTGTTCCCTTATTTATGAGGGGCAGGCTGGAACAGGCCCCTCGGGCAGGCAGGGGAGGTAGGTGCTGAGGGAAATGTGCGGGGAGACGACGTGGCCACCCAGATCTCATCCCTGCCAGAAAAACACTGGCTGAGGAAGGAAGGGAGAGGTGTCCATCACAGGAGCAGGCCTGGGTCAGCATGGCGAGGGGGCACCAGGCCTGCCAGGAGGTAGGAGAGAGACCTCATCCTGGCGGCCAGGAGTAAGAAGAGAACGCAGAATATGTCATCCCCATCCTGTCCCCACCCCCTCTGCTCCCTCAGGGCCAGAGAGACCCGTGAGCCTCACCCTTCACCTCTGACCCCAGGGGCTCTTTAAGCAAGTCTGGGGTGGACATCCCTCGAACAGGCAAGATCATCACACAGCTGGTACATGTGGGGTCATTTCTGTCCCCTTGCTTCTTTCTGGTTCCTCTAATGGGAGGGACCCTTCCTGAACCCTGTCCCTCTTTCCCCAGGTCTCACACACTCCTGTGTGGGAAGCCCTTCTTTCCAGTTCAACCTTTATCCCTCCAAGTAACTGTGGGCCCAGCTCTGCCTGTCCTGCTACATATGATGTTGTGTAAGGGGAGGTTCTTTAAATTCAGCTGTGGGTGACAGGAAAGTTCTGGCTCTGGGTTCGTTTTACCTTGACCCTGTGACTCTCAGGTTATCCCAGATTCTGCTTTTCTAGTGTCAGGAAAGATCTGATAGCCAGGAAACAAAGAAGCCTGGTCCTGAGACATCTGGGCTTTGTGGAATCCAATTAGGCTAAAACCAGGAAAGAGATGCTGTCTTAGCCAGAGGGGCCTCCAAGTCTCTGTTTAATGAAGAAAACAAACTTGAATTGACAGAAGAGGTTTGTAGGCAGACACCAGGCCAAGGAGACACAGACTGGCTTGAACAGGAAACAATTGGCATGGGGGGTGGGGAGGGCCAGGCAGCTGTTGTGATAACACCAGTAAGGATATCGCCATAGCAACAGGGCCTGCCAACTAGACAACCTCATGGACCCTTCTTTGCAGGACCTTGGAGTGAGGAGGTCTGAGGAGAGGCCCACTCCCAGAGACAGAAATGATCCAAGAGACAGGTGCCCATAGCATAGCCCAGTAGAGATATGGGTCAGTTAGCTGATTCCTCCCCCCAGCCCAGCCTTTCTGCTCACCCCCTGCCCAATCCTCCTTCCCTCATCGCCTTCCTGGCTCTGTCCTCAACTCCTGGGCCCAGGGCAGTGGCAGCTGTGCTACCACACCTCCTGTTCCACCACCCCTCCAGCCCACTACACATATTCTGGAAATCCGGTGTTTTAATTGGGACTAAAAAGAGGAGATTACATCACAGAAAGAAATTTTCATGCTACTTCTTGCTTCCCCCTGGGGGCCAGGCTGGAGTCCCAGGCTTTATCCAGAGCTCTGACCAGCCCCTGGAGAACACTGGGGCAGAGCAAGTGGTGGGCGGTGTGAACGGACCCTGCAGAACCCAGGCACCCTGGAGCAGGTGCAGAGAGGCTCTTGGAAAAAAGGAGAGGTTTGGCAGGGTCTTCAGAAAGAAGGAGAACCAGGGCTAGGTGCCCTGGAGTCACACACAGCACTGGAGTCCCTGCCCAGGCCTGGCCCGCATCTCTCAACCTACAGGGGCTAGGTGCAGACTCCTCCAGAGAGGGCTCGCCCCAGGGTCTCGCTGCAGGAGATAGTCCATGTCCTCACCAACTCCAGTTCCTTGTCCATCTCGGCCTTTTCTTTGCCAGATGCCCTCTAGCATTCAGTTTTTTTCATCTGTGCTGTCTAACCCACCTCCAGATTAGCCATGAGGGTCAAGCCAGGCTACGAGGATAGGATCTCTTTGTTCCCTAAGCTATCCAAGCTACTGACACTCAGAAGGCACTCAGTAAACACTGAATGAATGAATGAATGAATGAATGAATGAATGAATGAATGAATGAAGCGAAAGACCCTTGGAGGGGCCAGAGTGCCCCTCACTGGCAGGGCTAATGTGAAGTTAGGGGAGAGCCACAGGTTAGAATTGGGAGGCTGGGCACAATTGCCATGGGAACCTGTTAGACTGTTAGAACAGTCCCTGTGCCCGCCCCCAGGTACCTGGGAATAAGCGTCGCATATAGGGTAACAGGCTGCCACTTCTAAGGGAAGGCTGAAGTAGTGGGTGAGCCAGAGGCTGACCTGTTCACATTAGGGGAAGAACACTGGGACTGGGGGAGGGACACTGAAAGAAGAGAAGAAAGGTAGCCATGTGACTTCCTAAGAGACCCCACTTTCCTTGCTTAGAAAAATAGCTACAAATAAGGGCCAGCCCCGAAAACATGGATGTGGAAAGTCACAGATTTAGAATGTGTGATAGCCACTAGCCCTGCCCTGTGTTCCCCTGAGTGCCCAGGTCTCCTTCCAGCTGCAGGGACTCAGTGTTCCACCCAGACCCAGACTCTACTTCCCATCCACACTGCACAGCCACTGTGGCTCTGCAGGGTGAGGTGACCTCTGGGTGACCGCTGGGGAGCCACAGGCAGCCTGGGCCCTGGCTCATGCCTCTCCCTCTCTTATTTCCTCCCTGACCAGAAAGAACTCACGACTACAGTTCAACAAGGTGAAGGTGGAGGACGCAGGGGAGTACGTCTGCGAGGCTGAGAATATCCTGGGGAAGGACACAGTCCGAGGTCGGCTCTCCGTCAACAGCGGTAGGTAGTCCCTCAACACAGGGAGGGGTCCTATAGGGGTTTGGTGGGGTGGGCTAGTTGCCCCCCAGCCCTGGGGAGGCCGGCACATGATCCATCTTGCACTTGACTGCCCTCCCTCCTGCTGCTGCCATATCAAGCCCCGAGATCTGGGCGATTCAGAGAAATGCAGTTGAAGCATAAATGTTTAGCTTTGTTATCTGGGCCTGGAAGAGCCGCCAGCTCTCATTTTAAATACCCTAAAAACTAAATATTTTGAAACCAAGAGGTGGAGGTGGGGGAAGGATATTTTTAGAAGGCAATTATGGGAGACTGGGCTGCCAGGACCGGGCTCTGGGGAGAGGCAGGCCCAGGATGTGTGTGCGAACTGCCTGCCTCCTGCCTGTTGCTTTGCTGGGCATCTGAGTGCTGGCAAGCCCTCTCCACTGGGCCATGGTGGGAGGGGTCGTCGTGGGAGGGGCCATGGTGGGACGCTCCAGCGTCTTGGCCCCAGGGACAGCCTCTGTTCAGGGATGGCTGCCCCTTCCCCGCATGTCATCCTCTCCCTTGAAAACGTATGAGGTCATCAGCTCAAGGCATGCTTAGCATCCTCTCTCCAGCTTGACCGTGGAGGCTGCCTCCTGCTGAGCTGTCCTCTGTGGCCCTGGTTGCTTCCCTCAACTGGGGGGCATCCTCAGGCCGTACCCCTCTACGCTAGCACACCCCACAGAACTCTTCCCTCCTCCTGATGCCCCCAGACCTAGCATCCCATTTAGCTCCCAGGTTATTTGGGTTCTCTTCCCAGTCCTGCCCCTGTCACAGAATCTAATCCTATCTGTCCTTGTCCATCTGTATTACTACCATATAGCCTAGCAGCACTCTCTAACCCAGCCTGGGCTATAGAAAACTTGCAGCATTGCTGCCCAGGGCCCCAACCTCAGAGGAAACCTGGCATAGACCCAGTCTGTCCTGTAATGTAAGGGACCCCTGCTCTCCCTGCCCCTCAGGTTTCTTCGTCTGCCCGGCCAGGGTCTCACAGATCCTGGACGGGCTTCTTTCTGAATCTCCCTCACACCTGTCCTTTCCATTCCAGCCCCACCTCAGGAGCAACCTCGGCCCAGGTTTTATCCCTGATCACCTGAATCAGGGCAGAGGCCTCTGAGGACACTTTCATCCAGTCATGCACACACACACACACACACACACACACACACCCGGGGCCACAGAACAGACTGTCTGTCCCACAGCCCAGCTCTCAAGGTATAAATGATCTTCCGGATCCTAACTGCAGCCTGTCCCTTGCCTCCCATTATTACTCCTTCCATGTCACCTCTCCAAGGCAGCCTTCCTCCCTGACCACTTCCAGTCCGAGCCCCACACCTGGGCCACTTTTTGGCCAACCCTGATCTTGTGTATCTCTTGAATTCTAGGCTTTGATGGTTCTTCAGCTCCCATACTGAGCTTTCCCCGTGGGTGTGACCTCCCCAGTGGAACTGTGAGCCAGAAGTGGGGAGAGCGGGATGATGCTTCTCCCCAGGGGTTTCAGTCACAGCTACAATTACTGAGCGTGTGCTCTGTACTGGGCTCCCCACTGTCTCTTGAGCCCTACTCAAGGCCATGATACATTTTATAATTATGAGACTGAAGCTCAGAGAGGTTAAATATTTGCCCCGAGTCAAACAGCTCGCTAATGATAGAGCTTGCAGAATAAAAGTATTTGACAAACACTGAGGCCATGCACTCCAGGAGGCGGTGTGGGGCCTCTGGGCCTAGCACAGTGTCTGGCTCATGCAGGCACCTGGGAAATATTATATTATATAAAAGGACTTAGAACCTGACCCAAGGCCTCGAACTGTCTCCCATATGCCCCATCCTGGGCATGGTTGTAGTGGGGGTACCTGAGCCCCTCCTCCTTCCTACCTGTCCCAAGCCTGGGAATATGGGCCCACGGAGGGGGGGGGGTGTCCAGCACTCAGGTCCACTTGAGGGTTTGAGGTGTCCTACTTCATTATTCAAGACTTTCTTGGTTAGAACTGACAAGAACCCAACTTAACACTACCTACAGAAGGAACTTACTAGTTTATAAAACTGAGATGCCCAGAGGTAAAACTGATCCCAGATGTGACAACTCAGAGCAGGGGTCAGGATGCTCTCTCCCACTGTGTGCTGGCCTCATCTTCTCCTACTGGCAAATGGGCTCCTCCCATGTTTGGGGGATGGATTGGGAAGAGGAGGCCATAGCCACAGACAGTCCCGGGTTTGCACCATCTCAGCTCGCCACCAGGGGAAAAGGGAGAGCTGTCTCTGTGCCTATTCATACAACCACAAGGTGGGTTCCGACTGCTCCTGCTCAGGTGAAGCTCCCATTCAACCTGGCCACTGTGCTCAGGGACATGAGGTGCCACCATCGCCAGGCCTGTGAGTGTGCAGAGGGGGTATTGAGAGGCACAGCACTCTGAGTGTGGCCTGCCAGAACTAGGGGGGGAAGCGGAAGGCACTTCCTCAGAGGTGTGCTGTAAGCAGAGGAGGAGCAGAGAACCACAGGTGTGCAGGTGTGCCCTCTTTCCTGCATAGGTCTTGGGGCCTAAGGCTGGGGACTTGTGAGATCCCTCCAATAAGCCACAACTCACCCCACACACCGGCTCCTATCAGCCCTCAGCAGCCCGTGACCTAATGAGTTAAGGAACCAGACAGAGAGCTTTAGGCTGGGCCCCGAGGACTTCCCATGTGGCTCCTTACTGTTGTCCCTTCAGCCTGGCTGGAGAGCAGCAGGGAAGGGTGGTGGAAGGAATCCAGAGCTTGCCTCTCATCCCAGCTCTGAGGTGCAGCCCAGGAGGAGTTACTCCACCTCCTTAGTCTTGAGCAGGGGTCCCCAAACTACGGCCCCCTGAGGCCATTTATCCGGCCCCTGCCGCACTTCCGGAAGGGGCACCTCTTTCATTGGTAGTCAGTGAGAGGAGCATAGTTCTCATTGAAATACTGGTCAGTTTGTTGAATTAAATTTACTTGTTCTTTATTTTAAATATTGTATTTGTTTCCGTTTTGTATTTTTACTTTAAAATAAGATATGTGCAGTGTACATAGGGATTTGTTCATAGTTTTTTTTTATAGTCCGGCCCTCCAACGGTCTGAGGGACAGTGAACTGGCCCCCTGTGTAAAAAGTTTGGGGACCCCTGGTCTTGAGTTTTCCCATCTGAGGCTCAGCTGCATGATCTCTGAGCCCCCGCCTCCTTGCTCATGGAGAATCCTCTGTGATTCTAAGTTTGATGTTGAGGCTGACATCGGTACACCTAGCGACCATCACCACACACACACACACACACACACACACACACACACACACACACACACACACCACCTCACACCTCACCATACCTCTTCTGTTCGCCTGTTCAGTCCGTGGCAGGCAAGATCCTGCCCTTGATGAGGGTAGCTGACCAGGGCCACTGGAGGGGACCAGAGGCACCTGCTGGGAATGTTTTCCCAGATATCATGCCCAGGCTCCCTGTTTTCCCAGGGAACCCAGAAAATCTGCTGCAACCACACCCTAGAGATGGGGTGGAGGGCAGGCAGCAGGCACCTGTGCCTGCCCCCCTCTGACTCATCCCAAGGTGGGTTGGTTTGGCCCGCCTGGGCCCCAGGGAAGGCAGGGCTGGCTACTGGGGTGGGGAGGCTGGAAGATGGCATGGGAAAGCTGGCAAGGAGCAGTGGCTGCTCAAGGGACACTGTGGTGGCTCTTTGCCTCCTGTAGCTCTGTTCCGGTGGACTCAATGTTCCTTCCCCAGTCACAGTGCACCTTCTTGCAGTCACAGCTCTGCCAGCTCACAAGAAGACATCCTGAGTTGGCTGAGATGAGGAGGAATAGGCAAGAAGTCTGTGGTGCTTTTAGCAAAACAACCTGCTTGGTCCAACCCATTTCTGAGTTGGAGAAACCAGCTGCTTCATCCCCTGGTAAAGAGACCCTGGGAATGCCCAGGGTGGTTGTACCAGTCCCAAGGTGCCAGGCTGGGCCTGGTTTCACCTGGAGGGCAGGCCATGGAAGCCCTGGTGAGGCTTCTGGGTCAGTTCCTTACCTGGGAGCTTAAAAAGGCTAGCTGTTTAATCATGTGGTATATTCACACATGCATGCACACACATGCATGTGCTCTCACCGATGCATTCAGTAAGGCCTTACTCAGCAGGACCCTGTTGTGAGCTCTGGGGAGTCACAGTCTGGGCTCCCAACAGAGTTCCTTAAGTGGCAGAAAGCTAAAATGTGAACTCAAAGTGTCAGCCTGTCCTAATGCACTAAAGGGGAAGGATAGGCAACTTAACCAATGGGAAAGGGGGCATCCTGGGCAAGTGGCAGGGGAAACTGGATGGACGAAAACACCCTGGCTTGAGCCGTGAAAGATAATCAGAGGCCTCTCTATGAGCGAAGAAGAGGCGTCTGCCCCTCCTGTCCCACCCCCTCTCAGGTCCCAATGAATTGACTCACACCAAGACACTGCTGGCTGAGGGAGGCTTCCTGGGCATTTCTCCAAGTCAATTTGTTGAGGTCTAATTGACATAATATAAAATTTACCCTTTCTAAAACACACAATTCAGTGGTTTTTGGTATATTCACAAAATGTATAACCATCGCCACTAATTCTAAAACATTGTCATCGCCTCAGAAAGAAACCCCCATATTCATTAGTAGTCATTCCCCATTTGCCCCTCCCCCTAATCCCTGGCAACCACTAATCTGCTTTCTGCCTCTGTGGAGTTACCTATTCTGGATACTTTATATAATAGAATCATGCAATATGTGGCTTTTCGTGACTAGTTTCTTCCACTTAATATGTTTCCAAGGGTCATCCTGTGTTAGCGTGTATCTATACTTCTTTACTTTTTATGGCTGAATAATGAATGCTCTATGGTATGGATATACCGTGTTTTGCTTACCCACTCATCAGTGGGTTTTTGGGTCATTCAAGTTTGTTTTCACATTTGGGCTATTGTAAATAATGCTACTATATCATCCGTGTACAAGTCTTTGTGAGGATATATGTTTTCAATTCTCTTGGGTATATACCTAGGAGTGGAAACACTGGGCCATATGATAACTCTGTGTTTAATTTTTTGAGGACCCACCAGACTGTGTTCCAGAGTAGCAGCACCATTTAATATTCCCACCAGCATGTGTGCCGGTCCGCCTTCTCCTTGTCTTCACCACCACTTTTTATTACCCATCGCTTTTATTGAAGCCATCTGAGCGGGGATGAAATGGTATCTCACTGTGGTTTTAATTTTTATTCCCCTAATGATCTCCCAGAAATATTTGCATTTAATAGGAAACAATGCTTTAATCTGTAGAAAAGATATATCCTCATCAGCCAAGGTTCAGTGGTAAAATGAGACAGGCAGGGCCCCTGCCCGAATGGAGATTTCATGCTAGTGGAGGGGCTAAGCTTTAAACAGCTAGTAATTGCACAACTAGTCATTTAATTATGTTAGAACAAGTACTACAAGTACATGTATACAAAGCTAAGAGAAAGAGTAAGGAGGAACCTGAGCAGCCTCTCTGAGATACTTAAATAGCATTTGTTAGCTCAGTTTTTGTGGTTCCAGCATAGTTTAGCTGATTCCTGTAGCTCAGGGTCCCCCACAGAACTTTAATCAGGGCATCTGGGCTCAACCTGGGTCTTTGGGGTGGGGATAAGGGAGTCAGGATCCACTTAACAAACTCACTCATATGGCTATTGGCAAGCCACAGGTCCTCACATTCAGTTGACCAGAGATGAGATACTGATGTTTTGAAAGTCCTGGACAAGAAGGCACCTGGCTTGTCAGTCACGCAGGACTAAGCCAGTGTAGCCTGAATATGCAGCCAGAGAGGAACAGGACATGAAGCAGGAGAGGTGGGGGGCCCAGACTAGACCTTGGAAAAGTTGGGGGGCTCTATTTTGGTGCATATGGAAGCTATTGCTCGGTTTTATTAATTGAAGTGATTGATCAATATTTTAAAAATCACTTTGGCAGCTGCAAAGCAAAAAGGTTAGAGATGAAGGCAAGAGTAGGGGCAGAAAGACCAGTGAAAAGGCTATTGTGGTCATGCACAAAAGAGACCATGGCGCCTGACCAGGCGGTGGCGCAGTGGATAGAGCGTCGGACTGGGATGCAGAGGACCCGGGTTCATGACCCCGAGGTCGCCAGCTTGAGTGCGGGCTCATCTGGTTTAAGGAAAAGCCCACCAGCTTGAACCCAAGGTCGCTGGCTCCAGCAAGGGGTTACTCAGTCTGCTGAAGGCCCGCGGTCAAGGCACATATGAGAAAGCAATCAATGAACAACTAAGGTGTTGCAACGCGCAATGAAAAACTAATGATTGATGCTTCTCATCTCTCTCCGTTCCTGTCTGTCTGCCCCTGTCTATCCCTCTCTCTGACTCACTCTCTGTCTCTGTAAAAAAATAAAAAAAATAAAATAAAATAAAAATAAATAAATAAATAAATAAAAGAGACCATGGCAACCAGGGCTGGGGAGGCAGGCTTGGGACAGAGACGGAGCCTGGTGAGGCCTTAGAAAGGCAGCCCTTGGTGAGAGACGGCTGGGGAGACAAAGGAAGAAGCGAATCAAAGATACCCTCTAGGTCTTAGGTTTGTGCCATGCAGTCACTGGCTGGGCAGATGATTGGCAGCTGAGTTTGGCACGGCTGGGAGCCATCCCAGTGGGATCATCAAGAGAGTAGCCAGACTCCGCAGCTTGGAGTCCCTGTGTCATCTTCACTTCCCCAAACCCAGGAGCACACAGGGAAAAAATTCACATCCGCTGATGAGGGAGTGTAGATGTGTTGCCTTGAGAGCCCATGTGTGCTGGGGTGGCATGAATGCACATCTTTGGTGTGGAAATCTCCCTGGCATGAGCCTTCCCACCAGCAGAGCTGCACTGTGATGACCCGGGAAGGCCCTGCCATTATAGGGGGTGGCCTCAAGGTACTTCTTACTGAGATAGAATGGCCTATGTCCCTTCCTTTCACACCCTCTGAGACTGGCTCCCCCCTTTGGCCTCCCTTTTTGCCTTTCTAGATCCCCAGACTAGTCCCATGATAACACAGTTCTGGCAGCCCAGGCCAGTGCATCCCAGCTGGGACCCAGTCTTCCTTCAGGAATTGTCCTCTGCCTGCGAAGGCCTTGATGAGCCTAGACATGCATGTGGACAGACCCAAGCGTGCAGTTATGGTCCCTGCCACCATCCTCACTGATGTCTGCTGCTCACTCAGCGTAGCAATGGGCAGACTCTGCCACCATGACTATAGTGGGAGTCACACTGGGCCAGGACAAGATCTCTCTGGCTTAGCCAAGACCCACAGGAGGACCCAGGCCTGTGGTCCACATCTGGTTTGCACTCATGTGCCTATGTCAGAACTTGGTGCTGACGTGTCCTTCCACAAGGGACTGGACGCTAGCATGAGTGCTCAGCCAGGCATCAGGGTTCCGAAGCCTTGTCGCAGCACACACTGTGACTCTGGACAGGCATCTCCCTGCTCTCTTTCCTCACTCCCCCTTGGCAGTGGAACCAAAGGGCAGGACAACCTCTGGTGTCATTTTGGCATTGGGATTTTATAACTCAAAGGCGTGGTCACACCTCAGCTGTTTCTCTTTTCTGTCCCTTTCTTAGTTGCCTGGGTCTCACTGACCCAGAAGTGGGGCAGAGACCGTCAGGAAGCCTCCTCTCCAGCCAGCATGTGGGTCCCAGATGGGCGTGGAGTTGAACATGGGCCGGAGCCCTCAGCAGGGGTGGGGCTCAGGATGCCAGACCAGGAGCAGGCACGATGTGGAGGGGAAGGTGGGAGCTGGCCCTGCCCGCTGGGTTTTATCAGTGAGCTCCTCAGACATATACAGAGGCGAAACTGTGTATACACTCCCAGTCCCACGCTCCATCTGTCTCCCTGCACGTCTAAACACTGAGGGCGCCGAGCGCCTGCCCTCCACGTCCTCCTCCTCCTCGTCCTCCTCCTCCTCCTCCTATCGGCCCCCATTACTACAGGAGGTGATAGACACTCAGTACCCCTGAGGAGACAAGACTGGCCAAGGTAGGATGGTTCCTCTCAGCCAGGAGTTCGCTGCTGGGTGAGAGTGAGTCCTTACCGGCACAGAGGCTGCCCAACCTGGAGGCACAGCTAGGGGTTAGCTTACAGATGAGAACTGACATTTGAGGTAAGAATTTTCACTTGAAACCAGCTTTCTGGATGCCATCCTATGGGGAAGCAGAACTTTAGTTAATTTTCATTTATCAAATGAAGCCTATCAATCGTGTACGCAGTCTGGGTTAACAGCCTTTCATCCTAGACTTGTTCTCACCTAGTGCTCACATCCCAGCTGTCTCCCAGCCCTCTCTCCAGCCTGTCTCCTCTCCAGCAACCCGAAGCCCAGGGTTTATAGCCTGTGCTCTCCGAGGCCCAGAGCTTCCTCCAGAGACATCAGCTAACTAGGTGGGGATGGAGGGGCCACCTGGGAGGGCAGACGCCAAGAAGACCCTGGATGCTTATGGAGATGGGCCTGGTGGCCTTCACAGCATTCCTGGGAGGACTGTCCCTTCCCCCCCCCCCAACAAAGGGAGAAGAAATGAAAGCTAGTGTTCTCCCCCCATCTCCTTAGGTCTTAGACAAGGACGGTGTCCAAGTGGTGCCCTTCCCCCCAAAGTGTAACTTCCTTCTAGCCACTGTAGGGGCCCAAGCGTGCAAACGGCTGTGATGTCCCCTCCCTGTGTCTTTGTTCCCCACAGAAGATGTATTGTCTCATCTGCCTGCTGGGAAGCCCCAGGAAGGCAGACAGGAGGGGGCAGAGGTGGGCCTCATTCCAGTGGAGGGAACAATTTTTGCTAACCTCTCACCATCCCCCCAAATGGAAAACCTTCCTGGCCTTTGGAGGTCTGCCCAGAGCAGGGGCTCAGGGTGGTGCTGGGCAGATGGTCAGAGCTCACAGTGACCTCCCCTTTGCCTTGTCGGTGACTGAGAGGGCCCAACCATCCCTGCCCAGCCATCCCTGCAGTATCTGAGCTTCAAACTTTGAGATCGGCAGTGAAGCACCATAAAAGAAGTGGTTCCTGGGGCCCAGAGGTGGGCTCAGTGGGTCACTGGTACATGTCTCTCACACCTCCAGTGAGCACCACTCTGTCATCCTGGTCGGGGCACGCCCGGAAGTGCAACGAGACAGCCAAGTCCTATTGTGTCAATGGAGGCGTCTGCTACTACATCGAGGGCATCAACCAGCTCTCCTGCAAGTAAGTGACCAGTGGGGGCGGGTGTGGGGGCAAAAGCAGGGTGAGAGAGGCTGGGGCAGAAGTGGGGGGCTCTAGGAAAAGGGGTCTCTGAGGGACATAGACAGGGAGCTGTGCCCCACTTCCTAGAATACTGACAGATGTAAGCTGTAAAGGGCTCAGGGCTTCTGCGGTCCCAGTTTCCCAGCCCCCCTCTCCCGATCTCCTGATGTCCGCCCTTTCTCCAACACCTTTTGGGAGATGGGGAAGCCAGTCTATGACCTAGGCATTGGGTTGGTTCTCTCTCTCTCTCTTCCCCTCCCCATCTCTCAGCAGCTCTCCAAATTGTTACGATGAACATTTCCCAAGGTGTGACTGCCCCAACAGTGAGGAGCCCGGCAGGGTCAGGTAGAGCATGAGTCCTTAGGTAGCTGAGGTTCTGCTCCTGAAGCCTTGAGGGGAGAGGAGGGCTCTGCCCCCAGTGCTCTCTCCTTGCCTGGCAGGACCCAGTCTCCAGATATGCCCTGGGTGCTGCCTGTGCTACTTCAGTCCCTAGCCCCTCTCTACAGGTGAAGGAGCTCCAGTGGGGACACCACTCTGGGTGTGACCCAATGGGGGAGGTCAGAGTTGAAGAAAAACTCAAATTGGAGCCTCTCTGCCTCCCCAAGTGTCAGAGCCTACTGTCCAGCCAGGCAGGGCTGTCCCAGTAGGGCCTCCCAGGAGCTTAGATCCACCTGTTCCGCTTACAGACAGGGCAGGTGGGGGCATGGGCATCAGCGAGGCTTGTTCAAGCCCAGCCAGAACTTTTGGGCAGCTGTGCCCACAGGGCCCCTCAATGGTTCTCTGGTAGGGGAATGAGGAGAGGAGGGGCACTTGGTGAGGGAGCACAGGTTCTGGATGGATCCTGAGGAGGAACAGGTGGGAGGTCTAGTTAACTTTGGGTTTTCAAGGCAACCCAAGCCTCTGGCCTAGCAAGGTGCCGAAGCTGCCCCATTCCCATGGCATCTGGGCACAGGCCACCAGAGCATCGACAGAGATTCAGAGAGGCGTTCGCCCTCCCCCCCAGACAAGGTCAGATTCAGCACTCCTTGGCTTTCCTGCTCTCCCTCCTGACTACCACCTTAGTGGTACTTCTCAAGACCACCCATTACACAGAGTGATAAGGAGAGGCTATGCTCCTTCACACTCGCCCCTCAGTACTGCTGGCCTCCTTCGCTAGCTTCCTCCCGGTCCCATCCTTCACCTGCTGCCATCCCCTTCCCGCCTCCCCCATCCTGAACCTCAGGGGACAGTCCCAGCAGCAGCAGCAGCAAGCCCCCCAGGGAAGTTCTCAGCCCAGACTGTCCTTCATCCTTTCCCTCCTTCCGCCTCTAGGCCCTGGGAACATTCTAGCCTTGAGCATGCTCTGAGCTCTCTAGAACAGACCTATAGAAAGACATACAAAGCATTCTGGTACCCCTCACAGAGACAGCCCAGCCTGTACTCCCTTCCTGCTCCCTGCAACACGCACACTCCAGGCTTCTCCTCTTGCTTAGCCTCTTGGGGCCTGAAACCGAGAAGGGACCCAGCAACGGCAGGGAAGGTTTCAGCCACCAGGACAGGTGCCGGGGCTGAGGAGGGCTGGGGGCCCAGACTCCAGCACTAGAGAGTTTAGGGTGGGAAAGAGAGTGAGGGCTCCCTGAGGGCCCTGCCACCAAGGCTGTCTGGGTCCCCCCCCCAGCTCCACCCGAGAGGAACAGAGGGCAGGAGCCTGGGCCATTGTGAAGATAGAGTCCTGCTTCCCCTCTCCCCCGGACAACTGAGGGGTCACAGCTTAGCACTTGAGCTTGGTACCCAGAACCCCATCACAGCCGACCCTGGAACCCACTTCTCTGACTCCCTGAGCCCTCAGGGGAGAGGGGCATCCCAGGTGGGGACTACAGTCAGGAAGGCAGGTCCTCAGAGCTGTGCTGGAGAAGGACAGGGGGGGAGGGAGGCTGGGCAGAGCCCAGAGGCCATTCTGGGGGCGGGTGAGCCGGGAGGAAGGGGGGGTAGGCCTCTTGGGGTTCTTGATGACACCTGAATGGAATGAAAAGGAGAGAACTCAGGAAATGGGACTCACGTCTTACCATTTGTGCTGTTTGTTTACTTTTTATTTTTATTTTTTTGCATTTCCGCTTAGCTTGGATAATGAAACTAGACTGGTCAGTTTCATTCCAGTTTCTATAAAACTCAGTTTTCCTTCTTGGTTTTCTGACACTTGTTGTTGTGTATTGATTGGTTCAGAACCCTGCAGGGAGTGTTGGAGAGCAGGCACGCTCTGCCCCTCCTGTTTTTCTGGAATTCAGAGCCAAAAGAAACAGTGTCGCTGATACTGAATTTTGTTTTTAAAAAGAAAATTTAGGGGGATTTGAAAATGGGGGTCCAAATCAAGGGGACTGTCTCCTGTCTGGGCCAGACGGGGCCTCTGCACTTCCTCTCGCTGCTTTCTCCTCTTCTCTTCGTGTCTTTGTCGAGCACGGTTGGTGCGTGACTCTTGGGGACTGGTTCAGGGGATGATGACAGAACAAGACTCTCTTTCCAGCCCTGTGCACATACCAGCGGCATGCCTTCCTTTCCCATCAGCTCATCCCCCCATTCCTTCTGCCCCACCCCATTTTCAGGTGACTCCCCATCCCATACCCATGTGCCTGCTCATCCTCTCCACATCGCCACCCCACCCCTCATGAGGCCAGAGACCCTGCCCTCCCTCCAGTGCCTGGGGCACAGCCTCATCCTTCATCCTCCCCCTCCTCTGGGTGAGGGCAGCACACATGGCATTATCCCCAGGCTACCAAAAGGAGAAACTGAGGCCCGGGAGGTGGGGTGGGAAAACGGGGAGGCAAGTCCCAACCTCGCTGTCACCCCAGATGCAGCCTGTGGGCTCTCCTCTCTGCCCCTCTCACCCCTGCTCTTCTCCAGCCCTGGGCATAGACCTTCCCATCGTCATAGCTGGGAAGACTGTTACCTGCCACTCCTTCTAATCTGTCCCCTGTGCTCCTGTGCCAGGTCAGATCCTGTTTAAGTGGGAACTATCAGCCAGTCACTCACACTGAGTTCAGATTCCCCCTCACTTCCTGGGTGACAGGCTAAAGTAGCCTGTCCCCTGTTACCTGGTCCTGGGTACAGAGTAGAAAGGCTGTAGGCCCAACCCCAGAACCTTCTCTAGGGAAACCCCAGCCTCCTGGATGCGGTTCATCCTCAACAGACAAGGCTAAGGTGAGAACAGGAGTGTCCAGGAGCCCCCTGGAAGGAGCCGGTGCCCATAGAACAGCATGGGGTGTCATTCCTCCCCACCCTACGCTGTGCCCACCCCCCACTGTCTTTTCTTTTGTTCAGCCCCTGGGGCACACACTTTCCCAGGGCAGGAAGATGAGGACCATGTCGCACAACTCCAGAGGCAAGTTCGTGTTGTAGATGATGTCCAGGGCACCGCCTTGAGTTGTGCTGCTCAGTGGCCACTAAAGATATGAGGATACAGTTGGGTTAGTCCAGGCTGGGTGTGGGATCAGGGACACAGGGATGTACTTAATTATCATTGCTCCAAGAGCCATGGGACAACATTCCTGACTGTCAGCATTGGGAATAAGATCCCCTTGTTTCCTCCTGCCCCTGCCCCTACACGCCCCATTCTCTCTAACACACCTAACACACACACACACACACACACACACACACACACACACACACACGCACACACACAGGTTTTCCCTGTCTCCAAAGCCAGACTAATCTCAGATATTGGACACAGTCAAACCTATCTCTTTCTTGTTCCTTTGTGGATTTCAAGAGTCATTTTGGCAAGTTTCTGGGTCTTTATCCTCCACCTCCAAGGGTGCTGCTGCTTGAAATATCACTTCTCCCCTTTCCGTCTGCCTCCCAAGTGGACATCAGTTTCTGAGAGCTGAGGAAGATGAGCTGAGCCTGACTGGAGCTGGTTGGGAAGCCATAGCCTTAGCCAAGACCTCCATTTTCCTGGGCTGGGACGATTGAGGATGAGGGCCAGGGATCAAAGACGGATGGGCTGACAAGGTGGCAGCCAGCTCCTCTGAGCCACCCTGTTCAACAGGATGAATGTGCATCAGTTTCACTTGTAGCCCCCCTCCCACTATCTCCAGACACACTTCCCAGCCGCCCACCACCACACACTGGCGAGGCCTAGCTGCACACACACTGCCACCACTGCGGGGACCAGTCTCCTGCCTCCTCCGAGGGAGACAATGTCAAGGCCCAGAGAGACTCCAGTTACCTGCTCACTGACCACTGCCAATCCTCCAGGCTAGATTGCTGGCCACAGGGTTTTCCTGAGTGTCTATCACAGCCAATGGCCACCATTTCCTATAAGCTTAAGAGGCTACTGATTGTTTGTACACACTAAACTGCTCAGAGGTAGAGTACACTCTCCTCTTGATTGATGTTGAACAATGACCTATTATTGAGGGGACACTGGTGATGGACTGGCCTAATTTCCTAAGGAGGAAGAGGCAGAGGCAGCATAGACCCATCTCTGAGTAGCGGATAGGATTAGTCTAGCCCTGTCTGGAGGGCTTCCCTGAGGTATCTGGCTTTGCTGGGGTTTAGAAGAGAGTACAGGGCTGGGCATGTCTCCCAGAAATCTGCAAGACAGGGACTCACTTGAGGGGAGAGTGGCAGCCAAAGAGCAAAAGGAAGTACACCTGGGGGAAGGATATTATGGTCAGGGAGATGGGAGTAGGTGGTGCTTTGCAGCTATAGAGAGGCAACGTGAGAGAATGAGCCCCCGCCAGAGCCAGGTAGCAGTGGAGGAGTAGGTCATGGGGAGAAGGCTGGAGTGCCAGGCAGCCAGTAGGCTCCTGATGTGGAACAGGCCTTGGGGTCCCCAGGGAGCCTCCCCCATGTCCCACCGTAGTTCTTGCCAGTTCTGAGCCAGCTTTGGAGTGTTGGTGATTCTGGCTTTTCTTTAGCCTCGCCTGTTCTCCCCACTAAGCTTTCCCATGTCAATTGCTCTAGGACAGCCCTCCCCAGACTGTGTTACAAGGGTTCCTCAAACAAAGACGGCCCTGGTCAAATAAACTTGGGACACACTGGAAACTTCAATTCTTTCCCCCTAAAAAACTTTGTGTAGCCTTTCATATGCCAGCGTGCACTGCCACTCTACAAGAAAGCCTAAACTTATTTGGCCGTAGAACCTTCAAGAGAACAGATGAGATGTCTCCATGACCCCTTTTGTCATGGGCACACAGTCTGGGAACAGCATTTTAGCATTCTCATCTGAGTTTCCTGGGGACTGTTTCATGGATGAGAAAACCTGCCCAGAGCCCTGAAGAGAACCCCTTGGTAGGGCCTAAAAGGAATGGCTCCCTAGAACTTAGTATTCCAAAGAACCCCAGCACCCTGCCTGCTGACTGCCTGGCACCAAGGGGCTATAGTTCTGGCTTCCTGGGGCCCCAGGCAGGTCAGAAGGGAAGTCTCAGGGATCATAAGAACAATTAGGCAGTAAGTTCCCAATTTCCCCACCTTACTTCCCTATTCATTCTCCTCCCTGCCCCACCCCACCCCCACTACCCACAGAGCCACATCTATTAGAGAGATTTGAAGGAGATTTCTGAGCCCTCCACCCAGCCCTGACTCCAGCCCCTTCTGCGATGAGTGTGCCCCAGCGCCCGACTTGGTTTTCTCATTCATCACTGTGCACTTTGATTTCTAACCTGAGCCTCGCGGATGATGCCAGTTTGTTCTGTGATTTTTCCCCTTTTCCTTCTCCAGATGTCCAAACGGATTCTTCGGACAGAGATGTTTGGAGAAACTGCCTTTGCGATTGTACATGCCAGATCCTAAGCAAAGTATGTTTGAAGATACAAACACGAGTCCCTGCTCCTTAGAAAGCTTCTGGGTGCAGTCCCCCCCAATGTAGGGCATAGGGCCAGGGGTGTTGGTTGTTTTGATCTTTGGCTGTTTTGTTTCCTTTTCTTTTCTGTATTTTGGTTTGTTAGTTTTTTGTTTTGTTTTGTTTTGCTTTGTTTTTCATTTTTGGCCTAATCCTTGGGTTTAAAGTTCAGGGCTGCAGGTAAGGGGCACAGTGGCAAGGCCAGTACAAATGGTAACGTTGGCAAGGAACCTGGCTGGCATTGGCAGGAGCCTGTGCCAGGGTGTTGCGATATCTGTGTCTTGCTATCCTGGCTCTCTCTTTCTGGTTTTCTTTCTTTTGGTAGGTGTCCTGTGGGATACACCGGGGACAGGTGTCAGCAGTTCGCAATGGTCAACTTCTCCAGTATGTCTCTTTCTTCTATTTCCTTTCTTCCCTGGTGACTGACAGTCTCCCCCTGTGGGAGGGTTGGGGCTTTGTGTAGCGAGACTAGAGGGAGACATGGGGATGCCCTGGGCTCCTCTCAGTCCTCAGTGCTTACCAGCAGCCTGTGCAGAGGAAACCATATGCCCCTGCCACCCTCACATCCTAAGTCGCTGTACTGCCTGGGTGCAGTGACACCAAATTCTCCCTGCACCTGGCTGGAGCGCCGCTCAGGCCTCCTGACTGCTTCTGGGGTCAGGCAGCCTGACCAGCATAGGAAGAAGCATTTGCAAAGTCCTGACCTGCCTCTGAAGGCCTTTTGGAGGGTGTCAGGCTGCCAATGGGGAGGGCAGTGAGTGTGTGCACATGTGTGCTGGTGTGCTTGGGAGAAACGAGTTCTCGGAAAGCCTGCTCTGGGTCAGGCCAGAATTGGTTTGGGTTCAGCTTTCAGTGATGGGGAGTGGAGAAGGGGATGTTGAGGGAGAACAGATCCCATGGCAATGGTTACCACATTGGCCAGAGACCGCAGACATTTACGTGGCTACCGGATGTGGTTGGGGTTGCCATGGATGCTAAAAGATAGAGGGACTGAGGGATCAAGAGGTAATTGGTGACTCCCTCCAGCCCTCTCTGGTCTGAGTCCCCATCCAGGTGTTCATCCCTTCTTTTCTTGCACTTCGAGGGTGGAGCTTTCTGGTGTGCACAATGTGAACCCCGTGGCCAAAGGATGAGGCCACAATTATGGTTTTCTTTGGAACTGGGAGCAGTTCCCTTTAAGTGCCACCAGGTGGAGATGGAGCAGAGCAAAAGTCCCAGCTGGCCAGGGACTGTGTTTGGGGCCCAGCGGTCTGTTGGCCTGCAAGGCCGGACCTCCTCCTGGTACACTAGGACCCTGCTTGCCCCCTCCCATCCCATCTCCTCCTCTCCAGAGAGGACAGCTGGGTCTCATGAGGGCTTAGGAACCACAGGGATGGGGCCTGGGCATGGACAGCTGGAGCTCCAGAAGAGGCTGAGAGCAGGACCCCGGGGGCCATTGAGGTAGTCCTTGGAAAAAAGGGATTTGGGGGTTTGGATCCTCAGGCCACAGCACAAAAGCCTAGAAAATGCTACCCTCTCCCTCCACTTCTAGGAGCCTGGAAGCCAAGACTTGGAGAGGAAACTAGAGTCCAGGGGGAGGTAAGGGCTGGTCGGCGGAGATGGTCAACTATCTTTGTAAAGTGTGGGAGGCAGCACTGTCCCAAGACCCTCCCATTGAAGGTCAGAGAGGAAGGCCAGGGTGATAAGAGCAGAGCCCGTGGGCAGGGCATGTGGCCAGTAGAATTCTCTAGAGCCCAGGTTCCAGGAAGAATTGCAGAGTGAGATCCAGCCCTATTGGAGGACCATAGGTCAGGAGGGGGATCGGGATGGGGCAGAGCAGCCAGGCAGAGGCGGAGGACCAGCACTGAGAGGAGTGAGGGCCTGTTCCTTTTCACCTGTAGGTCCAGAGCCTCTCTGGCTTACAGGACTGCTCTGGACAGGGAGTCCCAGTCCATCCTGAATCAGAGAGGCAGAGCCTCTGAGCTCGGCCACTGGCCAAGCTGCTCTGCCAGCTGGGCTACTTCAGCTTTCAGCTCAGATCTTCTGGGATGGTCACCAGACCGGGAACTCAGAAAAGCGCCTGGCAGTGCAGCCCAGGCCTTCCTGCCTAGTGTAACCAGGCTCACTGCTGCTCCCTTGTTAGCTCTGGGTGAAGGATTGATACACTTTGCCCAGAGCACTTCATGCAGCGCTGTCTCAGATAGATCATTATTAAAAAGGCAGAGGAAGATGCTAGCTTAAGTGTTCAAGCTTTAGATTCAGATAGACCTGAATAAAATGCCAGTTCCTAAGCTTACTAGTTTTGGGGCCTCATTTAACTTCTCTGTCTTTGTTTTCACATTTGTAAAATGGGGATAACAACATTGCTGCCTGTAAGGTTGCTGTGAGGATGAAAAGTGATGTATAGGAAGGGCTTAGCAAAGAGCCTGCTGTTTGGGTGCAGCTCAGGCAGGAGGGCCAGCATCAGCCCCTGGAGGCTGATTTCTAGCACATCCTGAGCACAGGGTCTGTCAGGCCTTCCTCCTCTGCACAGCCAGCCATTAGACTAGGTTAGTTCTTGCAGAGGCCACGGAATCAGAGCCTGTGGCCACATTAGGACTTTGAAGCTTCTCCTTCTACTGACAGCCCAAAAGTCAAAACTTTTGTGTCTGTATATACCACCCCCATGTAAAAGAGCACTCACCTGCAGTCATATGAACACACAAGTATATATTCACACATGTGCAAACATGCATGTTCTCACATGTACAAATACATGAGCATATGCTCTAGAGCCTATATCATGGTCTCCTTGTCCAGGCCCCTGTGGCTGCGTATCATAGGACAAGCCCAGGATGAACACTTTGTATATTGTCTGTTAAACCTGGCCCTGTTGGAAGCCAGCACCATGTTGGCATGGTTACTGGTCAGTATGAAATTTCTACTCAATAGGACCTGTCTGTGACTCAATGGTACCACTCTACCTGACCAAGCGGCAGCCAGTGAACCTGATAAGTGGTAGACTTTTCTTTGCTGGGGCTGTATAGCTGCAGGCCCCTCAGAATTCATCCCCAATGCAGGGAGAGCAGCACTGCCTTCCTACTGACTGGCCAAGCCCTCAGTGACATCACCAGTCCTGCCAACCACCCCTGGTCCATCCTAAACAGTACTGGCCTCTGACTCAAAGGGAAGGACAGTCAGGAGGCCCGGAAGCTGCTGCAATGGCTACTACTAGAGGAGTGATGCAGACGAACACTCTTAAATGGCTTTAGGAGCCCTGCTCACTTCTGCAAATTGTCACTGTCCTTAGGACTAGCTGGTCAGAGCTGCCCAATGGACAGGAATAGCCATGGTTTAGCCCCAAGAGACTGAAGATGTGGCCTCCATTCTCCCTTCTACCTCCTAATTTGCTATGTGACCTTAGGAACGAGTTCTAGCACCACTGAGCCCCAGCTGCCTCATCTAATACAGCAATAGTCAAAAGTGGGGCCCAGGCCAGCTCTATGAACCAGTCTTCTTAGTGTTCCAGGGCAAGCTAGGCTGCTCTCTCTTAGGAGGCACGGCTGGATATCCAAACAATGTGAGCTCTCTCCAGCTACCTGGAGGGTCCCCGGGGCCACAGGTTTAACGACTCAGGGAAAGTTGCCCCCGAAGACTCTGAGTTTGTCAAGTCTGTACTGTCTGCTTAGCACAGGGAGAGGTGTGGATTCACTGTGCTTACGGTGACTCCTACTCCAGCAGTAAGAAAATGACTGCAAAGACACCACATTCGAGGTCACTCCCAACCTCACATTTCACAGGATGCACAGAAAGGCTCAGATTTGGAAGGGCTGGGTTCATGCTTCAAAGGTGTCTCTGCTTGGAACTGGGGGTCAGGGACCAGGATCTTCCTCGAGCCTCTTTCCATCTGAGCCATCTTGGTCCCTGGCTCAGAGCCACCATGCTCTCCTGCCCTTTTCCAACTGCAGAACCCTCTGAACCCCTGTGAGGAGGCAGAGGTCCAGGGATGACAATGCAGAGGACTTCCTGCTGGTGTCCCGGTGCTCTCCTTCCTCTGCAGGGGATGAGAGCATCAGCACACAAGTTCACCTGCTCCCTGATTGAGCTGAGCTTACTGTGTGCATGTGAGGAGGCCACGGTGTGGGCCCTGCCCCTGTGTGGAGCCTCACACTGTCCTGCCCTGCTCACATCTGACTCCTCACTATGTGCAGGCACTTTTGACAGATGAGCAAAGATTATGACTTTCCCACAACCATAAATTAGGGGCAAAACTGAGCCTCAAGGTCTGCAGACAGGAGCTGGCCACTACATGAGAATGGCAGGTGAGTTTTTCAAAAACGTTATGGAGATTTCTGGGCTCCCAACCCAGACCCTGTTGTCATTGGTCTGGTTCTGA
This sequence comes from Saccopteryx leptura, assembly GCF_036850995.1. Lineage (NCBI taxonomy): Eukaryota > Metazoa > Chordata > Mammalia > Chiroptera > Emballonuridae > Saccopteryx > Saccopteryx leptura. Next base: position 162,047,133 of record NC_089508.1, on the reverse strand, counting down.
AGCATAGCCAGGTTGCAAACCACCCAGAGATGCCACGGTGAGGCCTAACCTCCATTTAACAGAGACTGAGAGCTGGAGAGACTGGGTATGCTTGGAGTGGCACGCTTAGGAAGAAGGGCCTTCTTACCTACACCTTGGATGGCATGGGCACCTACCTCGCAGGGCCCTGCAACTGCACATTTGCAATATGATCCCACTTTAAATATTGGCCCACCACTCAAGGGGCACAGTGAACCCACTTGTCTCTCTCTCAGAGTTGCAGTTTGCTTACCAAAGTTGCGAAATCCAGCTCGAACCCTGAGGACCAGCCCCTATAGGCTTCCAGGGTGTTGGGAGCATCAAGTGGAGAAGTTACCGGCTGCCTGGGGCCTCCTCCACTCCCCACTCCTGTTCCTCACTCCTCACAAACTCTGAGTCTCCATGCCCAGGCTCCTAGTAGATGGACAGGCCAGTGGGGCCTGTGAGGGCAAGACAGGGACAAGGGACCATTCTGGGGGCCCACACCCTCATTCTGAACAGAAAAATAAGCTCCATGAATGGGCTCAGGGCTGAGCAAGCTGTTTCCAGGAGAGGCTTGAGAGTGCTGAGGGCCTGGCGCTGGTGTTGGGAGGGGGGAAATGGGGACTCCTCCTCGGATCCCCGCCCTCACTCACCTTTCCTCCCTGGGACATAAGCCAACTGACTCTTGCGCCTCTGCCTCCCACCAGGTACTAACCCCACAGCTCATCTCTAAAGAGCCTGCCCTGCCTGCTGATCCTAACACTTCCTCTCTCCACCCCTCTCAGGGGCTCTTGGGGATGGGCTCCCGGGGAAGGGCTCAGGAAGCTGGGAGGGGACACCACTAACCTGCTTTCACCTCACAGGCTGGCTGCTGGTGTCTGAAGAGTCCTGACCAACGTTTCTCTCTCTCTCTCTCCTGCCCTTGCCCTCCCCCATCTCTCTCTGTATCTCTCCCTCCATCCCCTTCCCTCTCTGACCCTCCTCTCTTCTGCACTGCCAGAGCACCTTGGATTTGAACTAAAGGGTACGGAGCCTTCATTTATCACTAAGTGCCGTCCACACAGCCCTTCTCCACAGCCTCTGACCCATGTGTGCTGGGTGTTTGGCTTCCTTTCCAAAACATGGACAAGGGAAGAGTCCCAAATTCTTCCCTGGCCTCATCAAGATGGCCAGTCACAAACTACTTTGATTTAGGGGAGACAAGAGAAGCTCATGAAAAGCAGGGCACCCTGGGAGTCACACTGTGGCCGCAGTGAATGGCACTGCCCCCTTGCCTGGGGCTGACGGCTGGGAGGCCTCCGAAGGGCGGGGCCTCCTGAGCTGTGTACAGCCAGTGGGTTGGAGCCTCGAGAGCCCGTGTCTGGAAGCCATGGCATCTTGGTTTGGAGGGTTGTGCAGAGAGGCAGCATTTTCCACTTAACTTTAATCCCCTTGCCTTCTCCCTTTTCCATCTCCATTGCTTTCCATCCTGCACCAGGCTGGCGGCTGAGAACACTGTTTGTCTCTGCCCCCAGCCCTGGGTCTGCCAGGCTTTGCCATCTGCTTGAGGCTGTCACTCCCTTCATGATCTGTTCCCACGATAGCACGCAAGTTCGTCTGTAAGCAAGGGTGTAGGGAGGGCTGGCCTCTGATGCCTGCCCTCCTGACCCCCTCCTCGTGGAGAACCTTACCTCTCTCCTACTCCTGCCCTCTGGCCCCTGGAAGACACCTCGGATGGGAAGGGACTTTGAGGGGTCATCTGTCCTGCTCTCTGGCTTGTGCTGGAAGGCTCCACCCTAGCTCAAATGTCCAGATGTTTTACAGGGGCCGAGGCTTCTGTGGTGTCAGACTTCAGATGTGGTGTGGAGCCTTTAGTAATGGAAAGGCTGTTTCATGGCAGGTTTGGGGAGGCCCCAGGGCCCCGCCAACCAGCTGCTATCAGATGTTCTCAGTAGAAGCTAGAGCTAAGTCTATGTGAGAGTGTCTGTCTGTTGACTGTGACGGGGTGGGGAGGAGAGTGGCTGATTCTGGGTGGGGTCTGTGTGGCGTGGCAGGGTGCACAGCAGTGGATCTGTAGGGGTGTGTGCTGTAGAGGGTGAAGGTGTTTATAGTTGTTAGGTCTCTCAGTGTAGGGTGTGAGTACATAGAGGGGCGCAATGGAATACCTTTAGTTACAGGTTGAGGTTGTGCAGGTAGAACTGTGAGAGTGCGGAGGAGAGTGTGAGCCTAAGTGAATATGTCTGCATCTGTCATGGTGGTCTGTACACTCATTCACTCACCAACTCAACAAACATCTGCCAAACCCTGGAATTTGCCAGAATCTGGTGATCTGGCACAAAGTACCCGCCTTTCTGATGTTCAGATTCCCAGGGTAAGACAGATAATAAAACAAACTGGAGAGCTATCAGACAGTGGTAAGAGCTATCCAGAAAATAGAAGGTAGTAATGGGGTAGTGCCTAGCTGGAGTGGGAACAATTAAGCTGTCAGGGAAGGCTTGTCCAATGAGGTGACATTTAGTGACATGAAAAGTAGCCAGCCCTGCAGAAACAGCTGGGGGAGAGTGTTTGAGGCAGGGGCACAGCAAGTCAGCAGTGTGAGCTTGCCTCATTCAGTGGACAGAAAGACTGTCCACGACTCTGGAGCATAGGGGACATAGGAAAGAGGACCACAGGTGAGCAGAAGGGAAGGGGGGAGCCATCATAAGGCTTTGAGTTGTATTCAAGGTGCAGTGGAAGCCATTGTGAGCCATTTGTGGCTGTAAATCAGTATGGCTTCTGGCTGGAGAACAGACTGGGTTGTGGGACAGGGTGGGGAGGAATAGAAGCAGAGAAACCAGTCAGAAGGTGACCAGCTGTCCAAGTGAGAAACGGCATTATCTTGGACTAATCTGGAAGCAACAGAAATGATGAGAAGCGATCAGATCCACGGTCTACTTGGGAGGTAGAGCTGACAAGACTTGCTAATGGATCAGGTACCAGGGTAGGTGGGGAGGAACAGAGTAATCAGGAATGATTTGGGGCCTGAGCAACAAGAAAGGTGGGCTGCCACTGAAGAGATGGGGAGAGCAGGGAGCAGGTTTGGAAAGAGGGCGGGGATCAGAGCTTGAGCTGGGCCATGGCCCTTGGATTAGAAGTCTAGAGCTCAGGGAGAAGTCAGAGAGGAGATATACATTTGAGAGTCAGCTGCACATAGAAGGCCCTGAAAGCCAAGTCTGGGTAAGAGCATGAAGGGAGAGAGGGCAGGCGGGGAGAAGGAAGCCTGAGAGCACTGCCCTCCTGCCTTGCAGCCCACATGGTGGAGCAGGAAGCAGCAGCTGAGACGGAGACATTAGCCAGCGAAGGGGGAGCAAACCCAGGAGAGAACAGGAGTGAGCCCAGCAGCTCTCAGGGGACTCAGCCGAGAGGTTGTCAATGACCATGACCAGGGTGGTCTCAGATGAGTGACAAGAGACAGGATGTCTGACTGGAGAGGGCTGAGGGGTGGATGAGGATGAGAACTTGAGGCAGGACACGGACCACAGAGCCCTGAGATGGGAGTCTGGGGTAGAGAGTTGTTTGTTCAAGAGTCCACATGACTGTGTGTCGGTGGACATGACTGCACGTGCACGTGTGTGTGCGTGTGCATATGTGTGTCTCTGGATGTGTGTGGATGCATCTTTGTGAAGGGGTCTGTGGGGTGTATCAGACAGGCAGAGTCCTCCAGGTGCGCGTGTCCGGAGGGTTTGTTCCCCCAGGTGCTGACTGGTGGGTATACCTCTGCCACAGGAGGTGCGGCACGCCCGAGGGCTGGGAGACAGCTCCCAGGGCTCAGAACAGAAGCCATGTGGGAGGGCCAGCCAGCACGTGCAGGTGGGGACAGCAGGGTGTCTAGGCTGTATGCCTTCACTATGGCTTTTCTCCTGTCCTTCCTCCTGCTTTCTCTGTTCTAGAAGGGTAGAGGGCACTCCACCAAGAAGTGGGAGGGGGAGAGGGCTAGTCGGGTCTTTTTGAGGGCTTTGAGGCCCATCCTAGGTTAGCTCCTCAGAAAGGGTGGGACTATACCTGGAGCACAAGGACTGTCCTGGGGCACAAGGGCCATGCTGCCACTGGGAGCTTCTCACAGAGAGGGAAAGGAGGGCTGGCATGGGCCAGGGCCACAGCCCTGACCAGGCTGCAGGGATGAACACAGGCCTTTCCCCATGGGCCTGGTCTGCTCTGCCAAGCCTCTGGGTCAGATGCCCTGTCACCAGCCCAGAACAAGCCACTCTCCACCTTCTTAGAGAAGCTGCAGTAGCAAGCCAGGCCTCTGCCCGGGGTTGCATGTTCACCACCATAAAGAATAGCTCCCCCAGTCCGTCAAGGTCCTTAAAGCCACCAGGCCATAGTGGGACAGGGCAGGGTTGCTTGCCAAGCTGAGCTGCCCTTGTCTATGGCCTTGGAAACTTCACCTCCATCGCCCTATCCCCTGCATTTTCCACTCACATGCCCCAAGCAGGGCGTGTGGTTTGGGAAGGTGAACTTGGGCATAGTCACTTGTGCCCAGATCCATGGGTAGGTGGAGTTTGGGGGAGCAGAAAGCAATCCAGGAGCAACGGGTAGGGGGGAGGAGACTGCTGGGGAGGGAAGGAGAGGGGAGGAGCCGGGCAAGACCGAGCAGAAGAAAGCCCAAAGCTTTGGGGGCAGGGGGTGTCTCTGCGCCAATGTCGCCACAGGTCAACCACCTACCCGGCTCCCTCACACCCCCTGCCTCTGCAGAAGCTGAGGAGCTGTACCAGAAGAGGGTCCTGACTATCACTGGCATCTGCGTGGCTCTGCTGGTTGTGGGCATCGTCTGTGTGGTCGCCTACTGCAAGACCAAGTGAGTGTCAGGCATTCTGGCCGAGGCAAGCCAAGCCAGGGCTAAGCCTCACAAAGGCCGCTTTTGGGGGACAGGCTTTCCTCCCCCCTCCACCCCTGGTGCCAGGCCTACCCCATACACACACCTTCATATGCCCCAGATGCCCTCTGCAGTTTCTATGGGGCCAAAGGGCAGGAACAGAGAGTGGGGGAGACGGGCCTCAGAGAACTGAGAGGGAATGATCATGAGCACAGGCATTTTAAGAGGACTTTGGGTCTGAATCCAGCTCAACCATTTCCATATGACCCTGAGCAAACGGATGAATCTGAGTCCTCTTCTATAAATGGCAATAGTCCTAGTCTGTACCTCAGAGGACACTCTGAGGGAGCATCTGCCCAGTCCAGTAGGCATGCACTGGGCAGGGTCGGGGGGTGGGGAAGTGCAGAGAGGAAGGGTACATCCCCAAGGCAAAAAGAGGCTTCAAAAGGCACTGCCTGGTCCCACCTGTGAGCAGTCCAGGCAAGATCACAGAGAAGGTGGGGTTGAGCCATGCCTGAGCAGAGAAGAGGTGGGAGCAGAACCCCAGGGCAAGGGGAAAGAAAGGGCGGAAGAGGTGTGGGCAGTTCTAGTAGAATACGAGCTAAAAGACAAATGCAGGACAGGGTCAGCTATGTTCCTGGAGCATAAGCAGGAACTAGCAACCAGCAACCAGATCAGCGGGTACAAAGGATTAGAGTCAAGAGAAAACAGCTAGAACCCAGATGGCACCAGAGGACCTTGAATGCCAAGCTAGGGAGGCTAGGTTTATCCTGCAGGTAATGGGGAACCAACAAAGATTAGAGAATGATGTAGTGCAGAAAAATGAAAGGTTTGTCACATTCTTTTCTGGAGAGCAAGAATCTGAGCATAGCCACCATTTGGGGACTGAACCCCTTGGTCTTGAATTCTGCTACCCCTATATGGGATCCAAGGCCCTGACAGCCTTGTGTTGAATGCGTTCAGGACCAGAAAGGTCAAAGAAAAGTGTGGAGGAAATTGGAATTCAGGTAGGGGAGACTGGGTCCATGTAGGAAAATTGAGGCCAAGCACTGGGGGGAAAGCAAGCCCTATGTTCTAACCTCCACTGCACTTACTCATTTTCTCAAAGAAACTTCAAGAACATGGCCAGTACCCTAAACATGAGGTCCACTGTCACCGGACACATTTCAGGGGTACCTCAATTCAACCAAGGGCACAAAGGGGTTCCCTGAGGAGGAGCATTAGGCTGGGTCTGAGAAATGAGCAGAAGTTAGCAGGTGAAGAGTCTGAGACTGTATTCCTGCTGGATTAACAACAGCATGTGCAAAGGACCAGAGGCCAGAGAAGGCAGGCACGGTGGAGGATCAGAAACAGCCTTCCAAGGTTGCAGCAAGCTTGGGTGGAAGGTGGCCAGTGACAGACAGAGCTGGGGAGAGATACAGGAACTGAGGGCCAAGGAAGGGTTTTAAACAGGGGGGTGACATGATTAGACTCATGGATTATAAAACAAATGTAATGAGCACTTACTATATACCAAAGTAAAGTAGCTGGATAGGCCTCAACTCCCTGACCACTGCACTCTTATGTTTTCTTCATAACACTTTGCTGAAAGTATCTTGTTCATGTACTTGTTTATATGTTTATCATCGACCTCCCTACTGACCTGCAAGCTCCAAGAGGGCAGGGACCATGTCTGTCTCCTTCTCTGCTCCAAAATTGCATCTGGCACATAGTAAAAGCCAATAAATACCAAGTGAATGGATGAATGAGAGGGCGGGCCAGCACTATGCTTTAATATTTTATCTCCTCCTGATCCTCCACTGAGGTAATTGAGGTATTTGGGGTGGGTAAATGATCACCCCATTTTATAGATGAAGAAAGTAAAACATGGAGAATTTAAGTAACTCGCCCAGGGTTACAGAGCTAAAAAGTAGTGAAGTTCTACTCTCTCAGCAGAACCAAAGCTCATTACACAATGCTCAGGTCCTGTTACATTCAGGCTAGTAGTGATGGTGTAGGGACAGACTGGGGAGTCCTGAGGGCAGCCTGGGCATGACAAGAGCAGGAGGCCGCCAGGGCAGTCCAGGCAGAGGAGACTAACTCCCCTAGAGGGGCAACTAGGGGAGTTCAAATGTGTGTGGGGACATGCCAGGCGAATGCACCCTTCCCCTGTGCAGAAAACAGCGGAAGCAGATGCACAACCACCTCCGGCAGAACATGTGTCCAGCCCATCAGAACCGGAGCCTGGCCAATGGGCCTAGCCACCCCCGGCTGGACCCTGAGGAGATCCAGATGGCAGATGTAAGTGGTATTCCCAGGTCCCCCTCTGAGCCCTCACTGTACAGATAGCCCCCTTGTGCCCATAAAGAGTGGGCCAGGGCAGCAGCCAGTCCCTCCCATGTTCAGCCTTGTTTGCTAGCCTAGTCTTGCCTCACCAGGATCACTGGTCTTGCTTTGCCCACTTCTTTAAGAAAGGGTAGGGGGACTGTTGGTCCACAGGGGCCATCGCTACCCCAACACCGAGTCACTAATCCAGTCGACCAGCCCCCCAACCCCACCAACCTGGAGCTTAATGCCTCGCCTTCCCATTTCCACCAGAAAGGAGGGCCAGCTCAGTCACCTGTCACTAACTCCTGCCCAACTCTGTTCCAGTATATCTCCAAGAATGTGCCAGCCACAGACCATGTCATCCGAAGGGAAACTGAGACCACCTTCTCTGGGAGCCACTCCTGTTCTCCGTCTCACCACTGCTCCACAGCCACGCCCACTTCCAGCCACAGGTGGGCACCACCAAGGTCCCCAGAGAGATGTGCAGACTCCTTTACCTGCACACAGCGAGGACATATGCATCGCACACCTGCCTGCGACACACACAGAAATCACCAGCCAGGCTCTGTATTGAGGGTCCCTCTGTATGGGAGGGTGAAGTGGGGGGCACTCCAAATCAGAACCCACTGCTCAGGGGACCAGATCCCCCTTTCCAGTCTGAACCAGCCCCAGAGAAACAACAACATCAGTGTGCTCCCCCTAATGTTTAACTTGGTTAGGACCTCATTAGCACCACCTTCTCTGGCATCGGTTGCCAACTCACTCAACCACCCAGAGCTATTTAATGCCCTCTCCTGGGTTTGGCCACAGAAACCTTAGTCCACCTTAGCCTTCTTTTCTCCAGAGTTGGGGAGGCCTGTCCACATAAATGCAAAGGCTCACACAGCTCAGAAATAACATGGTTGGCCCCTTTCTCCCCTGGGGACCAACATGGCATAGGCAGGCTCCCTTGCACTGGCCACTGGGGCTCCTGACATAGGTGGCTAAGGCCCATGAAGTGGAAGAGCTGAGGCTGGGGGTGGGGCTGGGGCTGGGGCTGCAGAGAGGAAAGGAAGCGGCCTGTGCGCGCTGCAGCTCACCCACCCACGGGACCCAGCCCTTCTCCCTGTGCTGGGGTTGGGCATTTGTGATACTGCCCATCAGCCCAGAGTGGAGAGGGCAGTGAGCTGAGGGAGGCTGAGATGGAATGAAGAACCGGGGATGGGGGTTAGGACCATTTCTGCTCTGCTGCCCTGCCCCGTTCTGACCACCACCCCTACCTCCTCCTGGCTTCTTCAGGCATGAGAGCCATACATGGAGCCTGGAACGTTCTGAGAGCCTGACCTCTGACTCCCAGTCAGGCATCATGCTGTCATCAGTGGGCACCAGCAAGTGCAACAGCCCAGCATGCGTGGAGGCCCGAGCACGGCGGGCAGCAGCCTACAGCCTGGAGGAGCAGCGCAGGGCCACCGTGCCACCCTACCATGACTCCATAGACTCCCTGCGTGACTCCCCACACAGTGAGAGGTCAGTTCCTACCCTGTGACCTGTGCCCCACCTCTCCCAGAGAGCTGGCACCCCTAACCCAGGGCCAACCTTTAGGGCACCTCAGAGACATTCCAAAGAGCCTCATTCACATCTTCCAGATGCGCAAAAAAAATCCCTAAATGGTTCGGTGATCTGCTCATGTCATCACCATGTTAATGACAGACTGGCTCTGTAGCTGGGCCAGTGGACCCTGGTGTGCAGTGACCATCTAACTTAATTGTCCTACTAGGACACTTTTCAGAGTAGAAGAGGATGTTGTTAATAATTGTACTGGAAGATCAGGAACAAACGGGCTGTCCCGAACAAACCAGAACATATGCTTGTCTTGCCCTGGTGTTACCTAGGGGCCCCATGTCCCAGCAGAGACAAAAAGGCACTAAAATTGAGCAGATGGGAGGATGGGAGAGGAGGTTGTCTTACAGGACAACCAGGAGACTGATCAGTACAGGATGGGCATGAGCCAAGAATGAACGCAGGCCCGAGCAGTGAGAACCAGAAAATTCCCCTTCTTCCTTGACTCCAAGCCAGAAGTCATAGGGCCAGCCCCCTTCCTCAAGCTCAGCCTTGGCAAGTGGAGTCTGTGGGAGGAGAGCAGAGGACAGTGCTGAACACCAGGAACTCCAGGCTGGAGTGGAGGGAGAGCAGCAGATGTTCTAGCCTCAACTCAGCCTACTCCATGCTGTCCCCATGTGGGGCAGGCCTGCCTGGGGATCCACCTGGTTCTTGCTCCCAAGGAGTTCCAAGCCACAGGCACAAACCACTGAAGCTCACAGCTGCCCATGGAAAGTTCTATGCACAGGGCACCCAAACAGGGCAAAGAAACCCAGTGTGACTACAGGCTCCGGAAGCAGCCAGGTTTTCTAATCCAAACCCAGCTCCACGACCTGTGTGACTTGGGCAGGTTGATCACCTCTGTGCCTTCACTTCCTCAGCTGTAGAGTAGGGAGAACAATGCCTTATCATCATGGTTCTTGTGATGGCCACCAGAGATCACATGCACTTTGCCTCCTACCTGGCATGGAGCTGGTACTCACGAGATGTAACTGGTGTTATCAATGGCAACAGGACTCCTTAATGATTGTGAGGTAGAGAGATGCGGAAGGAATTCCAGGCCAGATGAACATTTTGAGCTGTTATAGCAGAGGCATTTCGGAACATGGCTGGTAAGAGAGATGCCTAGAGCACAGTGAGGTGTGGGAAGAGGAGCTGGGCCTGAACAGGCAGGCCACAGCCAGATGGATGGCTGATGGCCCTGGGCTTCTACTCAGGGAGTGGGCCTTGGGTGGGTAAGCAGAGCTGTGGCTTTAAGAGTGCTCTGAGGACTGCAAAGAGTGAAGGAGGAGAGAACCTGGGTTGGGAAATGATGAGTGTGAACAAGTAGGCCCAGGATGGGGTGGAGCAGGGTGGAGAGTGGCTCCAGGAGAGGGAGAATGGGTTCGATTTGGCGGTTAATCGGATGTACATGTGGGAGAGGGAAGAGAGGGGCATCAGATGATTCAAAAAGAGTAATGGGGACTCCAGAGAGCAGTGAGATGCCAGCTCTACAGTTTGGAAGAGAGGGCATGCAGGTGGGTGGACCTTGTACTGAGGTGGACAAATGTTGGGCAAAAGGCTAATGGACCTCAGCAAGAAGGGCATGGAGGAAGAAAAGAGACAGGTACCTGGGACCCAGACTGGGAGATATTAGCAAGAGCCAACTTTTGGAAGAACTGGTGGTCTTTAGCCCCAAGCAGAGATACTTTGGTGGGGTCTTGATAACTGTCAGCCCTGAAGTGTGAGGAGTCCTCTACTGAAGCCATCAGCCATGGGATGAACTGTCCCTGCAGGGACAGTGAGTCCAAGTCATAGGGGTGGCTGAATAGGGACTCGTAGCTTCTGGAATTGGGCAGTATGAGTCCTGGTTTCTGCCTAGCCTCTGTTCAAATCCCAGCTCCACCACTTCCTGGCTGTGTGAACCCTGAGTGACTTAAATGTTCTGAATCTCGGTCTCCTCATGTGTCATACGGGACTAACATAAGGGTCTTAGAGAATTACTGTATTATATGAGATAGTATATGTCAGATGCCCCAGCCTAAGCATGACCTAAAGTAACAACTCAGGACTACCAATGACTGAGCATCCCCACAGTAGAGGACCATTCACGGAGGCTTATCCAGGCCCAGGCAGGCACTGGGCTAGAACATCCCATTGATACACTGATGGATTTGTGGTTATCCCTGCTTAACAGATAAGGAAACTGAGGCTCAGAGTTTAAGGAAATTGCTTAAGGTCACTGAGGCTTACCACCATAATTCTTGCAGTCATGCGTGACCTCCGGAAAGACCTTTGCTTTTCATTAGGTTCTGCCCCACCTCCGGGCCCCAGGCCCATGCCTGTGCCTTTTCCCGCAGGTACGTGTCGGCCCTGACCACGCCCGCGCGCCTCTCTCCCGTGGACTTCCACTACTCGCTGGCCACGCAGGTGCCGACTTTCGAGATTACGTCCCCCAACTCAGCGCACGCGGTCTCGCTGCCACCGGCCGCTCCCATCAGCTACCGCCTAGCGGAGCAGCAGCCGCTCCTGCGGCACCCGGTGCCTCCCGAGCCCGGGCCCGGGGCCGACATGCAGCGCAGCTACGACAGCTACTACTACCCCGCCATGGGGCCCGGGCCGCGGCGCGGCGCCTGCGCGCTGGGCGGTAGCCTGGGCAGCCTGCCCGCCAGCCCCTTCCGCATCCCGGAGGACGACGAGTACGAGACCACGCAGGAGTGCGCGCCCCCGCCGCCACCGCGTGCTCGCGGCGCGTCCCGCAGGACGTCGGCGGGGCCTCGGCGCTGGCGCCGCTCGCGCCTCAACGGGCTGGCGGCGCAGCGCGCACGCGCGGCGCGGGACTCGCTGTCGCTGAGCAGCGGCTCGGGAGGCGGTTCGGCGTCAGCTTCGGACGACGACGCGGACGACGCGGACGGGGCGCTGGCTGCCGAGAGCACGCCCTTCCTCGGCCTGCGCGCGGCTCACGAGGCGCTGCGCTCGGACTCGCCGCCGCTGTGCGGGGCGGCGGACAGCAGGACTTACTACTCCCTGGAAAGCCACAGCACCCAGGCCAGCAGCAGACACAGCCGCGGGCTGCCCGCGCGGGCCAAGCAGGACTCGGCGCCCCTCTAGGGCCCTCCCTCCCCCCTCCCCCGTCTTTAAGGAGAAGGGAGACCACCGACTGGAGAAAAGAGGAAAAAAAGAAATAAAAATATTTTTATTTTCTATAAAAGGGAAAAGGTATAACAAAATGTTTTATTTTCATTTTAGCAAAAATTGTCTTATAATACTAGCTAACGGCAAAGACGTTTTTATAAGGAAAATATTTATATGTAACATCCTGATTTACAGCTTCGGAAAAAAAAAAGAAACAACAAAAAAAAGAGAGATGGGACAATTTTTTGACTCTTTAATAGAAACCTATATTGTGGTGCCTTTTGCTGTACGCTAATCTGGAGCTCCTGGAGAAAAGTGTGGTTTCTGGGGTGGGGGTGGAGGGAATGTAGGATCCTGAGCTGGTGGGGGCGAGAAAAAGCAGTCAGAGAAGAGGCTTCGGGGTTGGGGGGTGAGATGAGGGGCAGTGATGGATTGGCCCTTTGCCCCCTTGCAAGTCCTGGGTCCCCTGAGGAAAGGCCAGGGATCCTAGGCTTGGATATAGAGTTGGGGTCAGGTCATGTCCAGAGGGAGACTAAGGCCCAGCGACAGCAACCTGAATGGGGAGGGGGCCTCCCCACTCCTCACAGCTGCTAAGGGAGGGGGCACTGAGTACCAGATCTTCCCAACAGTTCCCCCCCCCCGGGAGGGGGCAGCTCTGCCAGGGCCCCAACGATCAAGGCTCCTCCTCCCCCATGGCCTCCAGGACGCCCCTCGTCCTCTGCAGCACCTTCGTTTACAGGTCGTCTTTTCTATTTTACGCCTGCATGTCCTTTGCATTTCAGATTCTTTATAGATTGGATGCATGGTCACGCTGGGACCGAGAAGAGCCACTCGACAGTGTATTTGATCCCCCTTTTAGCAATAAAGTAACCCCATTTCCTTAGCCCAACTCCCAGCCTCCAACCCACCTATGACTTCCACTCCCTCTCCATCTCCGTCCTCCCCACCCCCCCAAAAAAAAAAACTGGGTCCACTGCTAATTTGTCAAAAAGGTAATTGTTTAAAAAATATCCCAAACCAATGGGAACCCTGCCCTGAAATGTCCAAACACCTGACTGTTGACACTTGAACATTTTTATATTATAAATAAAATCAGAAATAACTCATGTTTGACTGTGTGTGCCTAGCCCCCAGGTGAGGAGGGCAGACAGAGGATGAAGACCCGGGGTGGAGATGTATGGATGTTGATGTGAAGATGGAGAGGGCCAGGGTAATCCCTGGGAGGAAGAAACAATCTTCCTGGCTCCAGTTCCCAGGACAGGCTCCAATCCTCCTCCCTCTTCCAAGAACATTCATAAGGGATCCCCCCTGGCTGCTGGGGAACCCGGCCAAGGAGCTGACGCAGATTACTCTGTTTCAAGCTCAGCCTCAGAGCCCTGACCTGGAGCTACAGAGGCCTGACTGAGGCAGCAGTTTCCGGGCCTAGGTGGGTGAGGAGGGAAGGATTGTGGGGTTGGCACTGGGGCAGCTGAGGCAAGATGACCCTTGGGGCCTCAGGCATGTCACAGGCAAAGTCTGGACATGCAAGGTAGATAATGGGTACCCTCAGCTGCCAGGAGGACCACAGCTGCTACAGCTTGTTAGCCCACAGGGTGTTACACTTTTCCCAACTCTAGCCCTTTAGAACTAGGGCTTGTCTAAACCCGCAGTCCCTGATGAAAAGCACATGATTTCAGACATAGGGAAGGCAGAGAGAGGTAAATCCAGGGTTAAGAAACCTTTACCCTAGTTGATTAATTTATTAAACCAGTGCCCCGTGCCAGGAACCATTAGGTTCCGGCTCAATATAAGGAAGTCTTCAATTCAAATTGCTCAGGTGTTTGCCTTGTGTGCACACACACACAAAGACCCCCAGGTTGTATCTGGTCAGTTCAAAGACCTATAGATGGGAGGGACAGAGATTTAAGATTGAGAGGACTTAAGTAGCAACCAGTCCTGAATTCATTTTTTTAAGATATATTTTTATTTTATTTATTCATTTTAGAGACGAGAGAGAGAGGGAGAGAGAGAGAGAGAGATTGAGAGAGGAGAGAGAGAGACAGGGGGGAGGAGCTAGAAGCATCAACTCCCATATGTGCCTTGACCAGGCAAGCCCAGGGTTTCGAACCGGCGACCTCAGCATTTCCAGGTGGACGCTTTATCCACTGTGTCACCACAGGTCAGGCCCCAGTCCTGAATTCAAATTCCACCTCCACCCCTCACTAGCTGTGTGATGTCTCTAGGCTACAGTTTCCTCAACTGAAATGGTGATGCTAATATCTACTACAAAGAATTGTGGAAGTTATATATATATCTATAAAGCACCAGTATAACTCGGGCTCATGATACAGGCATACTTCAAAGATATGGTGGATTCAGTGACAGACCACAACAGTAGAGCAAGTCTTGCAATAATACAAGTCAGAATCTTATTGCTGGTGAAGGGTCTTGTCTTCAATATATAAAATATGCAACATCTGTGAAGCACAATAAAGCAAAACGCAGTAAAATGTATGCCTGTAGGTGCCTGTTAATAGCTAATTTGATGACAGTGATGAGGATATTCTGTATCTTTTATTCCTGAATCACAGAGTGGCAAAAAGTGAATGAAAGGGAGGTTATGGAGAAAAATAAGGGAACTCAAGTCATTGTATTGATTGTGGGGGCACTGGAAAAAATCTACATTACAAAGAAACAAATGAAAATAATGAACTAAATGCTACATAAACCTGCAAATCGCTGACCTCTCCTATCCCCCATCTGATATTCTCATCCAGATCCCTCTAGTGGTCCTGAGTTTGCTGTTGGCTTTAAAACTTTCTGAAAGCCAGTAAGTCCTCTATGTGACCCCCAAGTAATTAGAAATGAGCTCTTGGTGAACCCATTGACCTCTTCATGACACAGCTTGGTATCCTCAATTGACACTTCTGAGAGCAAGTTGCTGTTACTTTCTAAACTTTCAGTCAGAAACCTCCTCCAGGACTTCAAGGAACCCACTGATCTCTTCATAACCCCAAGTAATTAGGAATGAACTCTTGGTGAACCCATTGACCTCTTCATGACCTAGTTTAGTGTCCTCAGTTGACCTTTCTGAGAGGGAGTTGCTGTTACTTTCTAAACCTTCAGTCAGAAACCTCCTCCATGACGCCAATGAACTCAATGACCTCTCTGTGACCTCAGGTAATTAGAAATGAACTCTTGGTGAACCCATTGACCTTTTCATGACCCCAAACAATTAGAATTGAACTCTTGGTGAACCCATTGACCTTTTCATGACCCAGTTTAGTGTCCTCATCTGACCCTTTTGAGGGCTGAGTTGCTGTCACCTTCTAAATTTCAGTCAGCAACCTCCTCCATGACTCCAGTGAATCCACCAACTTTTGTGACCCCAAGTAATTCTAAATAACCATCTGGTTAATTCATTGGCCCTATTTGATGCCTGATTAACTACTCTGGATTCTAAAATACCTGCTGAGAGTCTAAGGCCAGAACCTAATCTAGTTCTTGACTCTCATTATTGCAGCGACTCATTCATTTCACAAGTGTGAAAGGGAGCAGGGAGCAGGTATAAGCAGAGAGACCCGTTCTCCATTCATCCTCTCAAATTTCTGTCTTGGGGCATCTTTAGTATACCTGTCAGGAAGAGATGTAGTCCAGTTAAATGACTTCCCTACTACCACCCTGTATCCAGGAGCACTTAGAACGTGGGTAGCTTCCTGAATCAGTCTTCTCCACTCCTCCAAATCTGTCTTCTCTCTGCTAGGTCATTTTTGGCTAGTCTTCCCAGCACTCCCAGCATCCTAAATGGTGATGGTGACTGCCTGTCCCCTGCCACTCTAGACTGTGAGCCCCTGTGGACAGGTAGCCAGTCAATCCTTTAATTACCACAGTATCCCCAGCATCCAGCACAATATGCAGCACTGTCGACCGTTGAATGAGGGTGAATGCTCAAGAGACGCTGTGGTCAAGAGCCAACCCCAGGTGTTCCTGAGCTGCAGCCACTTTCCAGGACCACCAGGTGGCGCAACAATTTACAGCATCCCACCTGCAGTCCTTCCAGCCCCTGGATTTGAACAGTCCTGGAAAATGGGCATTACTTTGTGAGGTGAACATAATGATCCATTAGAATGCAGGAAAAAAAGTGTTAGAAGTTTGATTTAGATTTATTTTTATCTCATCTTAAAATTTCTATTTTTGTGTATGTTTTATAATGTACATATTTTAGTACAGTAGTACATGTATATAATTTACAATAAATAATTATACAATTAAGAAAGTGAACTAAATTTTTTTTTTTTTACTGATGGGAGGCACAACTAGTGCTCAGGGA
The DNA here is from genome assembly GCF_036850995.1 of Saccopteryx leptura. Taxonomy (NCBI): domain Eukaryota; kingdom Metazoa; phylum Chordata; class Mammalia; order Chiroptera; family Emballonuridae; genus Saccopteryx; species Saccopteryx leptura. Next base: position 162,030,991 of record NC_089508.1, on the reverse strand, counting down.
AGCACATCTGCCTGCAATGGACAGGGCTTGCTCCTCTGCTGTCACTCACCTGCCCTCAGGAGGTGAACAATGGGAAGCTGACCCCCCAAAATCAAAGGACCTTTGAGACAGTGTGGAGAAAGTACAGAGAGCTCTTTATCTTGCCACACTGTTCTTTAAATTTCACTTAAATTAACATTTAATTCCCCTCATCAAAATGAAGGGGCCAGATGGTTTGATTATAAAATACACTCCAGCTGATCCAAATTAAACAATCTGGATTTAAATCACTACATCTCTCCACAGACTCGCATGTCCCCTGTAATATGAGTGGGCTTTTAAATGCTGGGTACTTAGTTGCAAGGTTGACTTCTTAACTAAATATATTACCACTGAGGTCAAACTGCTGGCCAAACTACCATAATCCATTTTAAAAACAGAAAGGGTTTATTCATTATAGCTGTATTAAGGGTGCCATCACCCTCAACCCCACTTGTCAGTCTGAGAAACGCAGGGTTTAACGGATGCTAGTCTGTGATCATCATGTGGCAAATTTCTCTTTCTTCGCAGAAAAGTCCTTTGCTAACATTTCTGAGTCACTAGAAGAGTGAAAGAAATAGCCTAAAAAAAAAAATTCAACAACTAGTCAGTTCACCTTTTCCCAAGACCAAGGATTAATTAATGGCTTCCATAACCTTCCCCCACCAAACATCTTTGGGCTTGTTGACAAGTGTCTGTTTGCAAGGCAGAGTGTCTTTTATTCCTGTAACAGTAGATCTGAACAAGAGGCCACCTCTGGAGCCCAGAGACCTGGCAGCACCAACATAAAGACCAAAAAAATAAACAGAGCCACGGTCCCATCCCACTCACACACTGTGATGCCTGTGGGACAGATGGGGTGGCACACACACGCACTGTCTATTTATTCCAAAACATCAACTGTAATGTAAGAGCAATGTAAGTCACAGGTCATCCGGAAGAGGGAAAAAATGGAGAGGAGGACAGCACTATCTCCACCTTTCTTCCCAGAGAGTCAGGGCCACCAGGGGTCAGAGAGCAGCCCTGCAACAGGCTTTTCCTTCATCTTATTTCATCCTGTAACTGATATCAGTTCCAAAACCATCTTTAAAGGGGGTCCTTATATATATATAATTATATATATAATTCCTATATATATATATACATTTATGTCCGTATAAAAGAAAGCAGTAGTGGCCTCAGTGGACGGAAGGTGAGGGGGACGCACAGACGAGCGGAGACAGCTTGGCATAGAGGGAGCAGGCCCAGGTCCTGGATTATTGCAATGTGAGACAGGAGAATGGGGTGTGATTCCAGAGGCTCTGGGTGGAGGGAGGAGGGAGGGAAGATAGTGCTGGTGGTCTGCAGACCTGCTGCCGGTCAACTCAGAGGAAGTAGGAGGAGAAAGAGTAGAGGCCCAAGCTGAGACCTAGAGTCAAGATCTGCCCTTGGAAAGGGAGATGAGGGAAGGACTTGTGAGAAGATGAGGGCCCGGGAAGTTGACTGGCCTTCCGGCTTCACCAGTGAGATGGCATCTAGAGCATGCACACAACCGGCCTACAAAATGAGGCGCCGTGTGCAGAGGGATGTGAGGGCTGGGGAGAGGGTCTGAGGTCCAGCAAAGTCCCAGGATACAAGGTCAATGCCATGAATAGCATCTCCATCTCCTTGGCCCACAGGGCTCCCCACACCCCTCTGGCTGCCCGTCAACTGCCGGGAGCTGGCCCGAGTGGCCCCTGGCTGGAATTGTGCTCTCTGACCCCTCTGGGGGCATTTGCCTGCCTCTGGGGCCTGCCCATCCATGCCAGCTAAGTATCAGGTCCAGTGGTATCCTTCGTGGCTTTGCTACCAGTCACAGTTCCGTGGCCCTGGCTGAGGGCAGGGCTTGAGTGTGCCTTGCGGAGGGAGGGGTCATCCCCTTCCAGAGTGGCCAGCCGGGCCTCAATCCGCTCCAGGTCATCTGAGCCCACTTTGATTTTCACAGCCAGGAGGTGGATATAGGTCTCATAACGGCTTTTCTAGGGAAAGAGCAGAAAAAGGCCAAAGTCAAAAGACAACTATTTGTATCTTAGATGACAAAGACTAATTTCCTTAATATTGAGAACTCTCACAAATCAATAAAAATGAAATAAACAATCCAACAAAAATAATAGGCAAGCACAGGTAACAAATGTAAAAATAAACAAATGGGATTAAACTTCTGTTATCAAAGGACACAATCAATAGAGTAAAAAGGCAATCTAAAGAATGGGAGAAAATATTTGTAAGTCATATCTCTGCTAAAGGTCTATTATCCAGCATGTATTAAAAAAGAAACTACAAAAAACTCAATCGATAAATGGACAAGGGACTTGAATAGACATCTCTCCAAAGAAGATGTACAAATGACCAATAAGCTCATGAGAAGATGCTCAACACCACTAATCATTAGGGAAATGCAGATCAAAACCACACTGAGATATCACCTCACACCCATTAGGACAGCTACTGTAAAAGGAAAAAGAACACCAGAAAATACCAAGTGTTGGTGAGGATATGAAGGAATTGGAACCCTTGTGTGCTGCTGATGGGAATGTAAAATGGTATAACGCTGTAGACAGCAGTATGGCTCATGCGCAAAAAGCAGAAAATAACATTACCATGTGATCCAGCAACCCACTTCTGGGTATGTATCAAAAAGAACTGAAAGCAGGGTTTCAAAGAAAAGGATTGACCCTTCCCTCTGCAAGACACACTCAATATTTGCACACCCATGTTCATAGCAGCATTATTCACAATAGCCAAAAGGTGGTAGCAAACCAAAAATCCACCAGGAGATGAATGGATAAACACAATGTGGTATATACATGCAATGGAATATTATTCAGCCTTAGAAAGGAAGCAAATTCTCACATATGCTACGAGATGAATAAACCTTGAGGACATTATGCTAAGTGACGTAAGCCAGTCACAAAAACTCAAGTTTTGTATGATTACACTTAGAGGAAGTACCTAGAGTAGTCCAATTCATAAAGATAGAAAGTAGAATTGTGGTTGCCAGGGGCTGGGGGTGGGGGGTGGCTTGAGGAGTTGTTTTAACAGGTATAGAGTTTCATGTGGGAAGATGAAAAAGTTCTGGAGATTGGTTGTACAACAATGTGAATAGACTTAACACTACTGAAGGACACTTTCAAATGATTAAGATAGTAAATTTTATGGAATGTATATATATTTTTTTTTTCATTTTTCTGAAGCTGGAAACAGGGAGAGACAGTCAGACAGACTCCCGCATGCGCCCGACCGGGATCCACCCGGCACGCCCACCAGGGGCGACGCTCTGCCCACCAGGGGGCGATGCTCTGCCCATCCTGGGTGTCGCCATGTTGCGACCAGAGCCACTCTAGCGCCTGGGGCAGAGGCCACAGAGCCATCCCCAGCGCCCGGGCCATCTTTGCTCCAATGGAGCCTTGGCTGCGGGAGGGGAAGAGAGAGACAGAGAGGGAAAGCGCGGCAGAGGGGTGGAGAAGCAAATGGGCGCTTCTCCTGTGTGCCCTGGCCGGGAATCGAACCCGGGTCCTCCGCACGCTAGGCCGACGCTCTACCGCTGAGCCAACCGGCCAGGGCTGGAATGTGTATTTTATCACCATTAAAATTTCTAATCTAGCCTGAGTAGGCAGTGGCACAGTGCATACAGCATCAGACTGGAACACAGAGGACCCAGGTTTGAAACCCCAAGGTCACTGGCTTGAGCATAAACTCACCACCTTGAGTGCGGGTTTGCTTTAGCTTGAGCCTAAAGGTCACTGGCTTGAAGCCCAAGGTCACTAGCTTGAGCCTAAGGTCGCTGGCTTGAGCAAGGGGTCACTCACTCTGCTGTAGCCCCCCCAGTCAAGGCACATATGAGAAAGCAATCAATGAACAACTAAGGTGCCACAATGAAGAATTGATGCTTCTCATCTCTCTCCCTTCCTGTCTCTCTGTCCCTATCTGTCCCTCTCTCTCTGTCTCTCTCTCTGTCTCTGTCACACACAAAAAAAAATTTCTAATCCAAATTAAAATAGCAATAAGACATCACTTATTCAACATATCTGATTGGTGAAGATTAAAACATTCAATAGTGTGCAGTGTTGATGCAGGCATGAAGAGAGAAGTGAATGCACAAGCTATTAAGTGGGTTGTAAATTGGTAGACATTTAGGAGGGAGATTTGATAGTGGCTGAGGGCCTTGACGCTGAGCCTCAGGCCCACACCACAGCTGGTGAGAACCAGCAGGTAAGGGTCAGGAGACTCTATTCTTGCCCAGCTCAGGCACATGAACAGAAAGATCCTTCATTGCTGGGCTTCACCTCCCCTCCCCCAACACCTGCCACGCCTCCCCCCAGTTAAGCCAGGTGGGAGTGAGAAAGACCAGGGCACTAGAGCTACAATCTATGCCTGGGTGAGGATCCTGGCTCCTGCACTTCTTAACTGTGTCACCTCAGGTGAGTGGTCTAACCTCTCCAAGCCTCAATTTCCCTGTCTGTAAAATGGGGATATTAACAGAAGCCATTTCAGACTTGCTATGAGAGTTAAATCAGTTAATATAAGGCAAGTGACAAGAATCACACCTGGAAATTCACAAGAGATTAGCCCACTTTAGCTTGTGCCATCACCATTTGTATACTGTTGAGTGGATCTGAGAAAACTTCCAAAAGCTACGAAGCTTCATGTTTTTCAAAAGGTCAGGATCTATCCTGGGAATTCTCCTCTGTCCCCTACACCTCAATAGAAAATCAGTGTGGAACTGTGGGAACTGAGATTGGTGACTTCCTGCCCTTCCTGCTTTGGGGACTTCCTAGCTCATTCTCAGCTGCTCTGTCCATGCCCGTGTGCAGGGCAGTCCAAAGGGCAGTCCAAAATGGACAAGTGGTCCTTGCCTTCCTCCCCCAAACCAACCCTCATCCTTCACCCCATGAAGACGCTACTGTTAGCCTCATCGTGAGGCAGAATTAGGTGGTGGACAGAGAGATGCGATGGAAAGGACAGAGCTTAGGAGAGACTAAGTTGCTCTTCTTGAGAAATGTGTGAAAGAGGAAAATGAGACAAAGGGGGAAGATCACCTGGTTAGGGCTTGAGAGTTCTGTAGCTTGCTTGGAAAGGTTTCCTGAGAATTTGGGCATATAGGGGAGTGGAGGTGAGGAGGGGCCCGGAGAAGAATGAAAGGGGCGGTGGATGGGGAGAGGAGGAATCTGGTGGAGCTCGGCTCCTGCTTTTTGAGAGACACAATTGGCTGATTAACAACTGACAGCTGGATTGTGCAGACTGGCCCACAGGAGGCCGTGCATAGTTGGTGATTGCCTCAGGGGAGCCCCCCAATGGGGAACCCGCAAACTAGAAGCCCTGGTTATGGATGACATTAGTGAAGGAGGTGGAAGATGAGAGCCAGCCCCTCCGGCCCAGCTCTGTCCTTCACAATCCGCCCCACAGAGAACCCACCTCAAACGTGAGATAGTGCTCCTTCAGCCGGCTCTCCTCTGCCTCCTTGGACTTGTGGCCCCTCTCCACGGGGTGACACCTGTGCTCAGCCAGCTCCGTAGTCACCTGCCTCAACTTATTCTCATGTGAACGCAGTTGCTCCTCCTACAAAAGCAAGCCCTGGGCCGTGAGGTCCCACTCTTAGGGTGGCATAGGGTACATCTAAGGCTGTCCTGCCAGGGTCTGCTTCACCACAGGGAAACTGAGGCCTGACCAGGGTCATCAATACCTGGGGCAGAGCCAGGCTCCGGACCCGAGGGAATGCTTCCTTCCTTCCTCTCTGCTCTCGTCAGCATCAGCTCTCCCAGAGACCCCCCCAGCAGGCACGGGAGGTGAGAGACCCTCAAATTTGTACATGCACATATACACTCCCTGACACAGACATACAATCCCCCAGAGATGCCCCTGGCTCCATACAATGCACTCACTCTCTTACACTCATACCGGACACACATGATGGTCACAGACCGAGGATCACACAGGATGGCAGGCAGAGACACTGTGACAGACAAGCACACACACACACATCCCACCCACCACAGTACAGCCGCGTCACTTTCTGCTATGCGGGCAATGGGCTGCGTGCGTGTGTGTAGACACATGTATGACATGGGTGTGTGCACTGAGTAGGCAAGTGTAGGGGTCTCAGTAGAGAGACCCAGGACAACAGCCCTGCAGGAGAGGGGCCAGCAACTGGCAAAGACAGGAAGTGAGAAGCTTCCCCTGCCCTCTGCCTCTCAAGTAGTGGTCTTCCATTTATTCTCTCCTCACACACACACACAAAAAGACAAAAACTGAGAAACTGGAATATGGATGAATTGGAGTTTTTTTTAGGATCCCAAATAAAACATTTAAGGGTAGATGACTGGATGAGGGGTCAGCCAAGTTTCTCTATCCCTAGCTCCCTATGACACACACACTTGCTCAGGTTCATGCGCAAACACACGATGCCCACAGACCCACAGTCACAGCCACAGGATACACCACCATTGGCACAAAAGCACACCCATGCCGATGCTGTGCGAGGCCTGTCTTCCTATCTGGAGTGGGGTGTGGTGGGGATGGGAGAGAACATCTGCCCTTCGCCTTGTCTCTGAGTCCAGCACTCCGTGCAGTAGCTGAGATGAGGGCCGCTGAATGAGGGGCCGGCATGGGGGAGGCAGCCAGGGAGGCGGTGCGTGACCCCAGGAGTGCATACCTGGCAGAGGTGCGTACCTGGCAGAGGCGGGTGGTGCAGGAGGGCAGCAGGGGCCGACAGAACTTCTTCATGGAGCTGACAGCAGCTGGGAAGGCCGGGGCTGAGAAGATGGCAGCCACCAGGTTGATCCTCAGGATCCAGGACAGCATTTCTTCTTTGCTCCTGGGGACAGGGCAGGAGGGAAAAGGGCACCAGTTTCTCACAGTAGAATCTCCCTCTTCCCGACCTAGCACCCAGCACCCAGCACCCAGCAATGACCTGGCAGAGACAGAGCACAAATACCTCCATGCAGCTGGGTGAAGAAGTGCGGAGGAGGGCGGGGTCGGGGTTGGATGTACCTGGTCCCATCCCCAGGCAAGAACTGGATTTTCACAGGACAATAAAGCTGCCAGGTCCAGAGCTAATGGCCACGGAGCTAACGGATGGGTCCTAGAGTGAGCTGGCCCAGGAATTATTCGAGGCAGCTGGCTGTCCCCAATACCTTCCCAGGCAAATGCATGCCCATCCTGACAGCTCACGGACTAGCCTCTCTCATATGAAACATGAACCCCAATCTGAAGTCACAGAGAGGTGGAGTGCAGGGGGCCAGACGGAAGGCCTTACAGAGAAACTGTAATGGACAGGGCAAGTCTTTCCTACCCATTTCCCGCCCCTACTAACGGTCAAGGATGGTTCATAGGCTCCACCTGCCCTGTATGTAGGGAGTTCAGCGCACATCCAAATCACCAGGAGAGCTCGTTAAAACCCAATTGCTGGCTCATCCCCAGAGCTTCTGATTCAGCAGGTCTGAGGAAGGGCCAAAGAAAGTGCTTTGCTAACAAGTTTCCAGGAGGTCTGAGGAAACCACACTTGGAGAACCAGGGCTATGGGGACCCTTACTGTGGGTTTGTGCTGAGCAATCCACTCCTGCAGGGCGAGCTGAGGGTGCCCCACTGAAGCAGGAGAGGGAAGGGGTGTGGGGCGGGCTCCATGTTGCAGGCCCTGAGTCCCCCAGGAAGCAGGGGGCTCCCACTCCTACTTACGGTGCCTGGAACAGGAAGACCCTCCAGTCAGCCGTCTTCAGCTTGAGCACGTTGGACTTCTTGCTGTAGTCGGAGGCCCTGGTGGCCAGAGCATGGTGCACGCGAATGGCGTTCTTCAAGTCACCCTCAGACAGAGCTTTGTCAGGCCTGTACTCATCCTGGATGGGCGAGGGTGGGGAGCCTCTGTCAGGACCAGGCTCTGGCTTACTGACCCGCATTTCCCACCCTCACCAGCCCTCCTCCTCGCTCTCCCTCCTTCTGTTGACATAGCTCCCTCTATTTGCAACTCCTGTCACAGTGATGCCATGCCAACCCCAAGAATCACTGCAGGTGATTCCCCCTGCACCTCAGCTTATCCCAGAGGCCTGAACAAGCCTTACACTGGGTATTCTGAGCCTCTGAGCACATAAAAGACCCCTCCCTGAAACCAGCATCGACCTGTCTAAGCCCCAGGTCCTTCCCGGGACCCTCTGAGCCCCACAAGGCAGGGGCTGAATGGGGAAATGAGCTGGCCCTTCCTGAGTAAGGACACTGAGGCAGTCTCTCACCTTCTGCAGGTACAGGATGGTCCCTTTGAGCACCGCGTAGAATTTCTTCCAGCCACGCCTCCCACGGGGTGCTGGGGACAGGGCACACACAGGTAGTGTGGCTGCAGCCACCCACCCAATATCTGCTCCCCTGCCTCCCTCACATGTCTGCCTGCACGTAAATCCCCAGAGTAGTGGCAAAGGGGGCAGGCCCCATCTGGACTAGCATCCCTCCTCATATCCCTTCCCCCGCCTGACACCCACTCCTCTTGCCATCCATGTCGGCGTGAGTCTTCCGGGTCAGCACACCATGCTTGTAGGTTGTAGCGCTGAGAGCCTGTGGGACATCCAGGAAGGGATTGCCACCATCCAGGATCCGTGTCACCTTCTTTGTGCCAGTCCCAAACTTGTCATCCACCAGCTCAGATAGTGATTTCCTCAGCTCGTCCTCATCACTGGAAAAGTACTAGGTCTGAGCACCACCTCCGAGGAGGCCTCAGCCACACAGCGACATGCCTTCTCCCACCAACCACTCCCCTGGAAGTCGGTCGAGGTGAAGAGCAGAGAAGAGGAGGTTCCAATTCCAGATCATAGATCCAGATCTTTGACTCCTCCCTCAAGTCTTCAGTTCTGACCCCTGACCTCTGATCTTTGGTTGTTCCTCCAAGCTCCAATCCTCACCCTGATCACAAAGTTGGAGACCTTACTATCTCCAGACCTTCTTCCTGATCATCCTTCTCCTCTCTCCACCACTGAAAGCCCAGCTCCAGGGAGGAGTAACTCATGGCCAGATGAAAGTTGCTGCTCAAGCCCCACAGACATGTGGAGGGACGGCAGGTAGTAAATGAGGATCCCCATTGAGCCCTGGTAAAAGAATACCAGCTCTTTCCTGTGGGGTTGAGACTCCTAGAAATCTCTGCTTGGAACTTCCACACAGATTCAAAGACCCAGGCCACCCTGGGAAACACAGCAGGGCAGGGCAGCCACTTTTCCCCGAGCCTCTCGGTCTCCCAACTAGCAAGGTCACCACACCACTTTCCAAATGACTGGGCATCTCCAAGACTCACTGCTTTCACAGGGGAAGAAGTTAGGGGGAAGTCATCCTTCCCTACTACCAAGAAGAGCTGCCACCAAAATATGATCATATTCTTGGGGTTAAAGGAAACCCATGCCTATCCCCAGTACAGAAAAACAGTGTGGGTATCATGGAACTAAAGTCACAGTCCAATCTATTCCATAGAAGTGTAAACACTGAACACTTTTTTTTAATTGGCTTATTTTTCTTTTTATTATTGAATTTTTTCTCTTTTCATTTTATTCTTTTTTTCTTTTTTTAAATTAATTCTAATGGGGTGACATTAATCAACCAGGGTACATAGGTTCAGAGAAAACATCTCCAGGTTATTTTGACATTTGATTATGTTGCATACCCATCACCCAAAGTCATATAGTCTTCTGTCACCTTCTATCTGGTTTTCTTTGAAAACTGAGCGCTTTTTATCAAGACAGGAAACAAACCCAAAAAGGAACTCAATACCAGATGCTTGGCCAGCTGGATAGGGGTCACCATAGCCCTGGGTTGGGAGAAATCAGCACCATGGAGAGTGACAGGAGTAATTTCCCTTACACCCCCCCAGCATCTTCCACTTCCCCCTCCCAGTAATTCAGTCTCCCCATACCTGTGCCCATGGGCACTACTCACATGGCCCATTCCAGTTTTTCGTTCTTGATGGAGTTGTAAAGGGTCTGGGAGAGGAGTAAAGAGAGGGGAGCTCTGATGAAAAATCAAAGAAATCTCCCTCTACCTCTAGCAATGTGGATGTAGTAAGGGAGTACTTTTAAGCCAGTGGAGTTAAGTGCATGTTTGATTCATACTTGTTTGTTGGATGGGTGAGTGAATGGGGGACGAGGGGTGGATGACTGGATGTAGGGTGTGTGGGGGAGAGTTTAGGGGTGTAGGGGATGTCTGAGTGGGTGATAGGTGAATGACCAAGTGGATGGGTGAGTGGATGGAAGGATGGATGCAGGCAAGGCTGGGTAGGTGGGTGAATGAGTAGATGAGGAGAAAAGGATAAGTGAGTGGTGGGACTAAGATTATTTGATCTCATAAATACGTTCTTAACAAGTGCTCCTTGATGGTGAGAACATAATTATGTTAAGAGTGTTAAAAACAATCTTCTAGTTTTTAACCCTAGACTCATATCCAACTGTTCAGCTAGTATCTCTAGATCCTTCAAACTCACTATTTAAAACTAAATTCCTCTTCTACCCCCCAAAATCCTCCTTCTCTTCCTCCAAGGCCAAGAATGGACCAGGCTTGAAAGGTCAGAGTTCTACTTGAGGCTTCAGCCTCAAAAAAAAAAACTAGATTCCTTCTATTCCTGGTGATATTGAAGAAATGAGTGGGCTTTTCTTGATGGTGAAGGTGAAGGCAGTGGTGGTGGTAAAGGTGGCGGTGGTGGCCATGGCAGCTGTGACATTTGGTAGCAGTGTTGATGATTACCATGACAAAAATAGTGATAATGTAGCACTAAAAACAGGTCTCACAAAGCCTACCTCTTTGCCTTTTTCAAGAAACAGAGAGCAGTCAAATGTTGAGCTAGATGGTCTTTAACTCTGGCCCAAAGTCAGAGTGGCCCTGACCCCGGTATTAAGAATCTGGAATATCAGGATCTAGTGGGGCAGAGACCTCTCTCCTCTCCACCCACCCTGGCACAGTTGGGGGAATGGGGACCCATAGCATGTTATACCTTCAGCAGGTCTTTGGCAAAGTCTTGGCCATCATTCAGCTGGTCCAAGTTGGCAATGAATTGCTGGCAGGACATCTTCTTGCCGATGTTCTAAAATGGAGAAATGGTTCTGCCTGAGAGTAGGGGCAGAGGTTGGTGTGGTCCCCACGTCTGCCCTGCCCTGCCCAGCCAGGAAAGATGAGGCAGGATCAAGGGCAGGACTTCCCTTTGTCTCCAAGAGTTTTCAAAACTCTTTTCCACATTCAAGATTCTATTTGATCCTCAAGCATCCTGAGAAGTTGGGGTTCTCCCAAACCCAGATGAATGAGTCAGGTTGAATCAAGTATTACAATAGTTGACATTTGCCAGGTGCCTACTATGTTCCAAGTATTGAACTTGACATGCATTATCTTGTTTCCTTCTCACAACAAGGAGAAGGTGAGGTGGTTGTTATTATCATCTCCATTTGACAGGTAAGGAAACTGAGGTGCAGGAAGGTGATGTGCCCATGATCACACAGAAAGGAAGTGGGAGGGCTGAGCGCATCTAACACCAAAGCCCATGCTCTCACCCACTACTCCATGGCTAACTGTCCCAAGGTCACACAGCTCCAGGACTTGAACCCAGGCCTCTTGGCTCCTGAGTAGAAGCTCTGTATTTTGTCAAAACTGTCTCACCCTCTCATCTGTACAGAGGGGCAGCAAGACCTCCAAGAGGTAGGTGAAGTGAAGAAGAGTTTGGTCTAATGAGAGTCAAAAACCAATTCCCCCCAACACATATGGGTACCCCGTGCAGAGCTGTGGTGGGACCAAGGGAATCAGAGCAGATGGCTCTACTCCAGGAGGTAAAAACAGACAAAAGCTGAGAATAAGTGTACCCTAAGTTCTGCCTTCTTTTTTTACCCACCGAGTAGCAAACGGGCTCCAGCCCTTCAAACCCAACACCTGATACTTTCAGACTCTCCTTCCAGTATCTACACTTGAGGAAACACTGGGTGACACTTTATCTTTGTGAATATGAAGACCCTTGAACACCTGATACTTATTGAGGCAGGATTTTATGAATTTAGGTTTGCTATAAGGCAGTTTCTCCCAAGATTTACCTATCAATGGAGTAGGGATTCCCCCCAAAAAGGATTTCATAATCAATTAAGTTTATTTACATGTTTCAGAGTCTTTAACATGCTTAAATGTGCTGGAAGTCTCCAAGGAGAGGATTCCATAGACAATTTCCCAAATTTATTGACCTTGGCACTGTTTTAACAAAGAGAATTTATTAACACCATGTGCAACACTCATATACTGAAGAGAATAATTCAGAAAACAATGATATTAGACTTTCTAAGTAGCTGACAGGCAAGAATTTTCCACACCTTTTCCAAAGACTTAAAGAGAAAATATCTTATATGGGCCTGGATACAGTGTGTTTCATATGTTTATATGTATGTTTTACATGTACATGCATGTATGTATATGCATATCTAGCCATTTATGTGTGCATTCATAATAGAGGAGTATGAGGGTGATATTGATAATACTGTCTGAGTTCCACACACACTGAACATTCCCCAGCCATCAGTAGGGACTGCAAATCAAAAAATAACCAGGCAAGTTTTCCAATCCTAATAACAACAGACTATCTGGTTGCCCTCCCAGAAGAAACAATTGCTGGTCAAAATGTTAATTAAACATCTCAGTGAAGGCCTCTGAGAAATATTAAAGCAGCAAGGGCTTCAAGAGTAAATATCCTGCAAAGAAGGGAGCTATGGGGAGGTAAGCCCAACAAGGAGCAGCTTTCCAGGTGCTTTTCGAAGCACCTGCCAGCTCACAAGCAGCGGCCAACAGGCTGAGCAACTGAGTGGTCTGCCAGGACGGGAGAACAAAAATTGGAGCTCAGGACCCACCAAGGACAAGGGACCCTGAGAAACACCCTGGTTATACTTCAAAAAAAAAAAATGAAACTAAGATAAGAAATACCAAAGGGTGTTCTTCAGACTAAAGAAAAATTATCCCAGATGGGAGCACGGATATGCAGAAAGAAAAGAAGAGCAACAGAAATGGTGGCCAAATCAAAATGAATATTGATTGTGGGAAGAAATAATAATAAAGTTTTCTGGGGAATTAAACATAGAGAGAGATGTAGTAGTTAAAGCCATGATAGCAGTAGTATATAGTGTAGTTTTCGCTCCATATAAGACGCACCTGACTGTAAGACACACCTTGGGTTTTAAGGAGAAAAATATATATTTTGAACCAAATGTGTGTTAAAATATTTAATAAAATACCATATTTTTTGCTTTATAAGATGCACGGGCATTTTCCCATCCACTTTTGGGGGGAAAAAAGTGTATCTTACAGAGCAAAAAATACAAGTTGAGAGACCAATAAATGGAGTTAATGTGATTTAAAGTTATTTCATTGCCCATGAATTGGTAAGAGATTTTATAAATCAAGAATGCATATGGCAAAACACAAAAAATAAAATTCTAAAGGAATGCACAACTAGCAAGTTAACAAAATTCCCCTCCAAAATACTTAAATAATCCAAAAGTAGATAAGAAAAAAAAGAAACATAGGACAGACATCAAAGAAAAAACATATATAGTAGCCTGGTATGTGTAAACTCAAATATATTAATAATTCATTATATGGTCAAATTAAGAGGCAAATATTATCAGACTTGTTGGTTTTTTTTAAGTATATGATACAAGAGATAGATTGTAAATGTACAGGAACAGAAATCTTTCAAGCAAAGGATAGAAAAATGTATAAATGCAAACACTAACAAAATAATTTCACTACAACCACACTAATATCTGACAAAATTGACTTGAAGACAGGACACATTACTAGAGATAAGGAGAGACAAATAATAATGATAAAGGGGACAGTCAACAGAAGATATAAGCATCCTAAATTTGTATGCAACTAATAACAGAGCCTCAAAAAAGAAAAGACAACAATTGAAAGAACCAAAAGGAGAAAGATATATTCACAATCTTGGCTAAGATTTTAACACTGCTCTCTTGGTAACAGGAAGAACAAGAATACTAAACAATTAATTAGTTAACAACAATTAAATAATGCTAATAAATTAGATAAACCTAGACAAAACAGATAAATTCCTACAAACACACAAACTATCAACTGGCTCAAGAAGAAACAGGAAATCTGAATAAGACCTATAACAAGTAAAGAAACTGAATCAGGAATCAAAAACCTCACAAAGAAAAGCCAGATGGCTTCACCAGAGAATTTTACCAAACATTTAGATAAAAATTAATACCAATACATCTCAAACTCTTTCAAAAAAAATTGAAGAGAAAGGAACACTTCCTAACTCTTCTATAAAGCCAGCATTACCCTGATACTAAAACTTGACAATGACATCACAAGAAAAGAAAACTACAGAACAGTATCTCTTATGAATATAAATGAAAAAAATCCTCAACAAAATACTAGCAAACAAAATCCAGCAGCATATTAAAAGGATTATACACCATGACTAAGAGAAATATAACCCAGGAACATAGGTGTGGTTCAATGTACAAAAATCTATTAATGTAATACACCGAAATAATAGAATGGGTAGAAGACACATGATCATCTCAATTGATGCAGAAAAAGCATTTACTGTATCTCCTCATGTATAAGACGTTCCCATGTATAAGACGCACCTTAATTTTGAGGCCCAAAATTTGAAAAAAAATGTATTACATAAAATTATTGAACTCAAGTTTTATTCATCATAAAATTCCTGTGCAAAAAAGCAGGAAATGCAAGTAAAAAAAACTACAACCACTGTGTAAGACGCACCCAGTTTTTAGACCCCAAATTTTTCCAAAAATGGTGCGTCTTATACATGGGGAAATATGGTAACAAAATCCAACACCCTTTCATGATAAAAACGTTCAAGAAACCAGAACTAGAAGGGAACTTTCTCAGCATGATAAAGGGGCATGTAGTATAAAAACCCCACAACTAACCTCATACGCACTGGTAGAAGACTGAGAGCTTTCCCCCTGAGATCAGGAATGAGGTAGAAGACTGACTTTCCCATTTCTATTCGACACTGTACTGAAAGTTCTAGCTAGAGCAATTAGGAACAAACCAATCAATAAGTAAATCTCTATCCACAGATGATGTGACCTTAGCTATAGAAAATTCTAAAGAAGCTACAGAAAACTATTAGAGCTAATAAATTCAGCAAAGATGCAGGATACAAGATCAATGCACAAAAATTAACTATATTTCTATATGTTTGTGATGAACAATCATCAAGTGAAAGAAAACAATTCCACTTACAATAGCTTCAAAAAGAATAAATTACTTAGGAATAAATTTAACCAAGGAGGTGAAAGACTTGTACACTGAAAACTACAAATGATTGCTGAAAAAAATTAAAGATCTAAATAAATAGAAAGACATCTTCTGATCATGGATTGGAAGACTTCATATAGTTAAGATAGTAAAACTTGCCAATCTGACCTATAGATTTAATGTAATCTCTAGCAAAATTGCAATGGCCTTTTTTTTGCCAAAATATAAAAGCTTATTCACAAATTCATAAAAATTGCAAGGGATCCCAAAATAATCTTGGAAAAGAAGAACTAAGATGGGAGACTCATGCTTCCTAATTTTTTTTTATTCATTTTTAGAGAGAGAGAGAGAAAGGAAGAGAAAGAGAGAGAGAAGGGGGTTGGAGCAGGAAGCATCAACTTCCATATGTGCCTTGACCAGGTAAGCGCAGGATTTTTTTTTTTTTCAGAGAAGAGAGAGAGTCAGATAGGGACAGACAGACAGGAACAGACAGGACAGGAGAGAGATAAGAAGCATCAATCATCAGTTTTTCGTTGCAACACCTTAGTTGTTCATTGATTGCTTTCTCATATATGCCTTGACCATGGGCCTTCAGCAGACCGAGTAACCCCTTGCGCAAGCCAGCAAACTTGGGTCCAAGCTGATGAGCCTTTGCTCAAACCAGATGAGCCCATGCTCAAGTTGGCAACCTTGGGGTCTCAAACCTGGGTCCTCTGCATCCCAGTCTGACGCTCTATCCACTGTGCCACCACCTGGTCAGGCAAGCCCAAAATTTTAAACCGGATACCTCAGCATTCTAGATCGACACTTTATTCACAGCGCCACCACAGGTCAGGCGTCACACTTACTGATTTTAAAACTTACTACAAAGCTAGAGTAATCAAAACAGTAGGGCAATGGCAAACAAAGACATATAGATCAATAGCATAAAGAGTCTATAAACAAACACACTCATCTATGGTAAAGTGATTTTTGACAAGTGTGCCAAGACCATCCAATTAGGAAAGAATATTCCGGCCTAGCATGCGGAGGACCCGGGTTCGATTCTCGGCCAGGGCACACAGGAGAAGCGCCCATTTGCTTCTCCACCCCTCCGCCGCGCTTTCCTCTCTGTCTCTCTCTTCCCCTCCCGCAGCCAAGGCTCCATTGGAGCAAAGATGGCCCGGGTGCTGGGGATGGCTCTGTGGCCTCTGCCTCAGGCGCTAGAGTGGCTCTGGTCGCAACATGGCGACGCCCAGGATGGGCAGAGCATTGCCCCCTGGTGGGCAGAGCGTCGCCCCTGGTGGGCGTGCCGGGTGGATCCCGGTGGGGCGCATGCGGGAGTCTGTCTGACTGTCTCTCCCTGTTTCCAGCTTCAGAAAAATGAAAAAAAAAAAAAAAAAAAGGAAAGAATATTCTCTTCAAAATATGGTGCTGGGACAACTGGACATCACAAGCAAAAGAATAAAGTTAGACACTTACTTCACACTATAGACAAAAATGAACTCAAAATGAATCAAATATCTAAACATAAACACTAAACCTATAAAACTTTTAGAAGAAGACATAGGTGTATGTCTTCATGACCTTGGATTTGGCAATAGTTTCTTAAATATGACACCAAAAGCAGGCAACAGAAAAAAATAGATAAATTGGACTTCATAAAAACTTAAGAGTTTCTGTGCATCAAAAGATACTATCAAGAGAGTAAAAATACAACCCACAGAATGGGAAAGAAAACTGCAAACCATAAATCTGATAAGGGTCTAATATCCAGAATATATAAAAAATTCTTACAACTCAACAACAAAAATACCAACAACAAATTCTTACAACTCAACAACAAAAAGACACACAACCCAATTTAAAATGAGCAAGACTTGGATAGCCATTTGTCAAAGAATATATATAAATTGTTCATAAACATCACTAACCATTAGGGAACTGCAGATCAAAACCACAACGAGAGACTTACTCCACACCCATTAGAATGGTTACTATCAAAATACAGAAAGTAACAAGTTGGTGAGGATTGGAACCTTTATGCATTGCTGGTGGGAATGTAAAAGAGTGCAGTCTCTGGAAAACAGAATGGCTGTTTCTCAGAAAGTTAAAAATATCATTACCATACAATCCAGCAATACCATTTCTTGATATATATACACACAAAAGTTGAAAGTAAGGTCTTAAAAAACTATTTGCACATGAACGTTCATACCAGCCTTACCCACCGCAGCCAAAAGGTAGAAGCATCAAGTACTCATCAGCAGATGAACATATAAACAAAGTGTGCTATTTACATGCAACAGAGTATTATTCACCTTAAAAAGGAAGGAAATTCTGACACATGCTACAACATGAATAAACCTTGAGGACATTAGGCTAAGTGACATAGCCAGTCACAAAAACACAAACTCCATATGATTTCACTTATAAGAGGTATGTAGAATAGTCGAATTCACAGACAGAAAATCGAATGGTAGTTGCCAGGGGTTGGGGGGAAGGTGACAGTGAGGAGTTTTTTTTATGTGTATAGAATTTCAGTTTGGGTAAATAGAAACATTCTGGTGATTGTTTGCACAACAATCAAAATAACTTTAACACTACAGAACTATACACTTAAAATGGTTAAAATGGTAAATTTTATGTTGTATTTTTACAATTTTTAAAATAAGTTTTTAATAATAAAAAAATAGGCAAAGACTTTGAACAGACATTATTCCAAAGAATATATACAAATTGCCAACCAGCACATTTAAAAAAATGGTCAGCCCTGGCCAAGTAGCTCAGTTGGTTAGAGTGTTGCCTGATATACCAAGGCTGCACCAAGGCTGCAGGTTTGAACCCCCATCAGGACAAATATAGGAGTCAACCAATAAATGCATGAATAGTTGGAACAACAAATTGCTGTTTCTGTCTCTCTTGCTTTCCTCTCTCTCTCTCTCTCTCTCTCTCTTTCAAATCAATAATTTTTTTTTAAATTTAATGCTTAACATCAGCATCATTAGTCATTAGGAAAATGCAAATCAAAATCAAAACCTACCTGCTAGGACAGCAATAATTTTTTAAAGTGTTTACAGGCAGGGGAGAGAATAAATGTTGGTGAGGATATGGAGAAATTGAAACATTCATACATTACTGGTGGGAATGTAAAACAGTTTGGCCACTATGGAAAAACAGTTTCGCCATTCTTCAATAAGTTAAACATAGAGTTATCCTCTGACCCAGCTAGTGTACTCCTAGGAATTGAAAACAAGTGTTCAAATAAAACTTGTACATAAGTGAAAGGTGGATACAACCCAAATACTGTATCCAGCAACAGATGAATGGATAAACACAATGTGGTACATCCTTGTAATGGAATATTATTCAGCCATCAGAAGGAATGAACTGCCATACATGCTGTAACAAAATTTATAGGACATATATAAATATCCATAACATAAAATTTACCATTTTAAGTGTATAGTTTAGTCATATTAAAGCTAGTCATGCCTGACCAAGCGGTGGCGCAGTGGATAGAGCATCAGACTGGGACGCAGAGGACCCAGGTTCGAGACCCCGAAGTCGCCAGCTTGAGCACAGGCTCATCCGGTTTGAGCAAGGCTCACCAGCTTGAGCCCAAGGTCGCTGGCTCAAGCAAGGGGTCACTCGGTATGCTGGAGCCCCCCAGTCAAGGCACATATGAGAAAGCAATCAATAAACAACTAAGGTGCCGCAACAAAGAATTGATACTTCTCATCTCTCTCCCTTCCTGTCTGTCCCTATCTGTCCCTCTTTCTGACTCTCTCTGTCACTGTCAAAAAAAAAATAAAAAAAGTTACTCACAATGTTGTACAAATAACCTCCAGAACTTTTTCATATAACCTTGAAAACATGCTAACTAAAAGAAGGCAGACACGAAAGGCTGCATATTGTATGATTCCATTTACAGGAGACTCCCAGATAGGCAAATTCATAGAGACAGCAGCTACGGGGTTGCCACGGGCTGGAGGGAGGAGAGAGTGGGGAGTGACTGCTAATGGCACAGGGTTTCCTTTGAGGGTGATGCAAAAGTTCTAGAACTGGAGAGTAGTATGGTGGCACACCATGTGACTGTGCTTAATTCCACTGCGCTATTTACTTTAAAATGGTTCAAATGGTAAATTTTATGGTATGTACATTTTACTACAATAAAAAAAACCACCAAGAAGATACAAGATTTTTACAACACAATTAAAAGACCTATCGGCACATATAGGACATTACAACCACCAACTGCAGAATACATTTTCTTCTCAAGTTCACATGGAACGTCTGCTAAAACTGATCTCTCTCTGGACAGACAAGCAAGACTCAATAAATCGCAAAGAGAAATCATTCCAGGTAAGTTATCTGATTCAAAATATAATAACAACAACTAGGCAAAAAGACATACCCAAAAAAAGAAAAGAAAAAAAAAAGGCAAGTACCTGGATCATTCCAAAGCCGAAGGGAGGGGGATGAGTTGGATCCTCCAAGTTCCCAGCTCCTCTCTCCCCCCACCCATCCCAGCCTGCCCTTGACCCTCAGACCCTCCCACAGCCTCTCTCTCCCAGTAGAAAGAAGTTATGGCCCGCCTGGCCACAGACCCATGCCAAGGCCTGAGATGTTCGAGGAGCAGCAGTGAGGCAAGGAAAGGGGGGGAAAGCATGCAGCAGAGAACACCGCTTCCACGGGGGTCCTCTGGAGAGCTCACAGTAACTGCAACAACCAGACCTTGGGCTAAAGGCTTTACTAGCACTGTCTCCTTAAGCCTCAGAAGGACTTTACAATGGGAGAAATGGGCTTAGTGAGTTCAATAACTTGTTCCAGGCCACACAGCTATTGTGTGGAGAAACCGGCAACCATTGCTCCTGATCATTGAACAATCCTGCCTCGAGAGAAAGGCGGGATTCTCCAAGTCTCCTGGCAACTAATATGAGCAGTCCTGCCCCACCCACCTCTGACTTGTGAAGCTGTTGATGTTTCTCTTTGGCTACGGGCATCAGTGTGGCGCCATGGGCAGCTAAGCCCACCGAGCTCAGGGCTATCACTGACCCAGGGGTTCACTGGATAGTGGCTGCTGCTCTCCTCAGCAGCTCTTGGCCATGGAAAAGGGCATCTAGGGCTTGGCACAGCAGTGACTGGGTCCTGAGGTTGCTCTCAGGCCCAGCCAAGGGCAGTTAGGGTGCGTTTAATGATCCTTTTAAAGTGCACTAGCAACACTGGCTCCCCATAAACAAACAGTGAGCTGGTCTTGAGGGAACATGAGCTGGTTAATAGGCGTTAGCTCTGGTGGCATTCCCATGGAATGCACACCTCTTCCCTCCTGTCCACACTCAGGCCAGGGGCCCAGGTGGACATAACCAAAGTTGCCACATGACTACACTTCCTCCCAAGGTCACTGAGGCTCTCAGCCTCCCCAGGCCAGGTGCCCCAGCATGCCCCTGCCCACAACGGAGACCATAAGATTGGCCTTTGCATTCTTGACCCTGCAGGCATCTGCAGACTAGACCTTTGGGTTCTCCATCATTTAAACGTTAATAGTAATAATGAATATTATTGTTATTCTTATATAATAATATTATTCATAATTAAATCCTTACTAGGTGCCAGACCTTGACACTTGGTGAGGTGTGTATTACCACTCAGCCCTCCAGGATGATGGGGGAAATCATTACTCCCACCTCGCAGATGCAGAGCCTGAGACCAGAGAGGGCCAATGTCCTGTCCAAGGTCACAGAGCTACCACGTGGAGGCATGAATAGGATCTGAAGTCGGGTCTGTCCCAATTCTTTCTCCTGCCCTATGTGCCCCAGACTTCCTGGGTTAACTTCAGAACCAGACATGCTGGCCTGTTGTCCTCATGAGTCACTAAACTATCCCCAACCCAACAGGGGGCTCTGACCACCCCAGCATGAGAAATGATGGGACAGTGATTGGCGGGGCCAGACACAGTGATGGCGGACATGGAAGAGGAACATGGCGATGAGGGTTTAGGCTCACAGGGCATGCACACCAGTGGCTACACTTACCACCTAAGGGAGGGCAAGAGAGCCCAAAGAGGGGTTCCCCGGAGCAGACGGAGGAAAAAGGAGTTATTGAGTCAGAGCAGCATCAAGGCAGCCCAGGGCCCAGACCAGACACAGCCTCACAGCCCTCCCGGGCACCCGCCTGTCTCTTCACTGTCCATCTGGTGGGGGGCCAGAGTGACAAGAATGCCTCTTAAAGGAAACTGCCATTTGACTGGTGGGGCTGCCAGGGGTGTGGCACTTTAGTGGGGCCACATTCGGGGTGGCAGGACGAGGGGTGGGAAGAGCACATGATCTTTTAGCAACGTCTGGTCTGGACAGAGTGAGCGTCACACATCATATTTAGCACATCCCAAATTCCTATGTGCTTCAGCTGCTCTCACTGCCCTGCCTGGGCGGGACTGAGGCACATCTCAGGTGGATAAACTAGGGCAGGGCCCAGTTTAGTGCCCCGTTCTCAGGTCTCTAAAAGAAACATGGCCGCTAAGCAGAAGGTCTCAGGAAGGGGCTGGAGAAAGGGCTGGCCCTGGACAACCTGGGGGAGTCAGGGAGAGGACACGCCCCCTCCCAACCTCCTCAGCTCACATGTCCGTGCAGGTCCGTGTTGAGCAGCATCAGGGCACAGGTGAGCGTGTGGATCCCATCTAAATCAGAGATGGCGGCAGCCTCAGTGTGAGGACCCACTCATGCCCACCCCTCGCCACCTCCCTTCTCTCTTGACAGAGCCAGCCCGAAGGCCCAGAGACTGGAAGAGACCACCCACCGTCCAGATGCATCCCAGAGCCCCTGGCCTGTGTGATGCTGCTCCCTGCCCCACCCACTGCAGCACTGGAGTCACTCGCCTGCCTAAGCTCAGGGCCAACCCCTCCCTAAGGGGAGACCTGACCACCCTGGGCCCGCTCCAGCCCACAGTCCTTCCTCCTGTGGCCAAACTCGCCTTGTACCTCAGACTCAGGAATGGCTCTGATTCCCGGGCCGTGCCCCTACCATGGCCAGTGTCTCATAATAACTGGCCCAGTCCCCAAGTTTCTGGAACTCTGGTCCATCCTTAGGGCAGGTCCTGCCCCTAAGAGTGCTCTAACACAGACCCCCACATCAGGACTCCCACTGCACTGAGAATCAGCATTGCAGCAGGGACCAGGGAGAATGAAGAACTGACTCTCTAGGAGGGAGGGTTTTCAGGCCAGGGAATGACAGTGGACAAGGCATGTGGAGGTCCCTTGCCCAGCAGGCAGTGCCTGTTCCATGTGCCATAGTTTATTCACTCAATGTTTACGGAGCAGGACAGAAGTGGCAGCTGGACCAGGGGCAGGAGGAATCCAGGGCCTGGCTGGGAGGGGCAGGAAGAGTGGGGCAGGTGGCCATACCTTCCGAGGTGCTGTCATCAGGGTTGCACTGGCAGTACCGACGAGAGAAGTGAGTGAGGACCCGCTCTCGCTCCTGCGTCTCCCCCATAAGCGGGAAGGCCTTCAGGAAGGTTCTGGAGGGCAATTCAAGGATGCTGAGGGCCCATGAATCAGTATGGGTCCTCATCCAGAGTAGGAACCCCTGCCACACACACTCACACACACACACACACACACACACACACACACACACACACACCTGCCTGAGGGGGGCCAATGCTCTGGTTGCCCAGCACCCAGCCCAGGGAAGCACCTGGCCCCCAGGACAGTTTCTGGACTTTCAGCCCTCATCACCCTCCATGGCCCTTTCAGAAGAAGGCAGGGGACAGGTTGCGATGAACAAAGACAGAGGAAAACCTCAGTGCTGGCATTAGCTCTTCTTTGGGATAAATGCCCACTCCCTGCTCCCTCCTCTGTGCCTGGGCCCAGACACATGCCCCTCAGACTGTTCTGCCTCACTCAGACCCACTCCTGACTCTGTGAGCCAGCAACAGAACCCCCGGCCCAACCCTGGCCTCCCTTCCTCTTCCCACACCCCAAGTCTGAGCTGTCAACAAGTTGTCCTTCACCCCCAATCTCAATCCTTTCTCCTCCTCCTCTTCTGGCCTCATCATGTGCCCAGAACACCTGCAACCGCCTCCATACAGGTGTACCCTGGCAATGCCCCAACATCCTCCCTGCAGACACGGGGTGGTCTTTCTAAACACACATGCAGTCAAGACTCTCCCCACTTAAAACTTGTCACTGGCTCCCCAGAGCCCTCAGAATAACGTCCAAGTTCCTCAGGGCCTGACCTTCCTGACTACCCCACCTCCCTCCTGTGCTTCCAGCTTGCACCCCCTGCTGCCTCCCCACACTGTATTTACACCTGGACAGGAGAGGCACTTTCACCGCCAGATGCCTCTGAGCAGGCTAGGCCCCACCTGAAAGGCCTTCCCTCCTCTGCCGGGCACCTCTGAATCTCACCCAAGGCCCAGTTCAAAGGCCACCAGCTCTCAGCGGCCCTGGCAGCTGATCCCAAACCAGAGGGGCTGGAAGGTGGGGCCAAGTCCCTTACCTGGAGGAAACCACAAGCTAAGACATTTTGGGTCTCTGTTTGTCCTGGGTTCAGGAAGCTAATTTGTTCCCAGCTTTGCAGTGGTTCGTTTGGTTTCTGTAATGCCCACTTCGCTTTATCTTCTCTCCTAAGTCACCCTGGGGCCTGTGAGCCCCAACTTGGCCAGCCCTTACCGTCTGAAGCTTCCCAAGGCATTGAAAATGGCTGATCACAGTTCAATCCCAGTCACCTGCTATACAAAAACACTCTACCTGCCATCCTCTCCCTGTCTCTCCTGCTCCAGTTCTCTTCCCCGCAGCTGGCCTTCAGCTCTGTCTGTCCTCTCCCTCTTCAGGACTTTCTGAAACCCATCCCCCATCCCAGCCTTAGCCTGTCCTACTGATGAGCCATCCATCTCAGCTCCTACTCCTCAGCTCAAACACCCCTTCCCAGGGGGTTTCCACCAAGCCCTAACCCAGCACAACTGCCACTGAACTCAGGCCTTCTCTTCTCCCACTGGCCCTATTCAGAAATCTGATGCTTCTGGATCAAAAGCTGCCAGCCTGCTGCTATCAGCCCTGCCTCCCAAATCCCACTTTATACTCAGCACCTGCTGTGGCTCACCAGTGCCCCTGCAGTATAGCCTCAATCTATTGGGCTGATATGCAAGGTCCTGCAGCTTAGCACCCAGCCTCTGATCACGAGCGGATCCAGTGAACACCTTCCCTAACCAACCCTCCTCATTCCAGGGCAAACCAGCCTCAGCCCTTGCAGCAGCCCACCACATCCACTGAGAACGACAGGAAAAGCCACACAGAATACGGCTCTTGTAAGCTATCAGAAAACTGCTAACTGACAGAGACCGGAAGGGCCCAGATTCTGGAGAGGAAAGGTGGGCTGGTTGGCACTGCTTGCTCCCTGGGCACTGACGATTATGGGCACAGGCAGGCGCCAGAACATTTGGTGGCTTCACAGGGCTGAAGAGACAAACCCAGAGTCTTGAGGGGCTATAAGCACACAGCCAGTTTTCCTTTGAGAGATTTGCCGAATTCTGAAGATGTGCAGGGCAGGACATAAAAAACTAAGCAGAAAGCCTCTGAGAAGCAGACGAATTTGGGGTTTTTTACAGTCTTGCTGCATTGAAAAGACAAAATTAGGATTCATGACCCATCAAATGGAGAAGCTCCCGTGAGCACACCATACTCCCTATGGAAGGTCCAACGGACCTTCCCCCTGGGATGGGGTGAACCCTAAGTCTCTTCAGCCCTGGCTGGGTTAGGACTGTGCCTCCTGCCTCCTTCTAAGTGCCTAGCGAAGGGCAGGACACACCCTCTCTAAACATACATAGAATGATCTAGAGCCACTATAATTCCATACAAAATGAACAGCATCTAATTAAAACATTAGTAAGTGTACAGAGAGACTTTTTGATGGATCAAAAGGAGAAAAATAGACAATAGAAACAGATACAGATGATACAGATATCAAGATGAGCAGACAAGGACTTTGAAACAACTGTGACTAATATGTCAGGGAAAGAGAGGAGGAAATGGAGGAAAAAAGTGAAAAGACAGGGACTTCCCCAGAGAATTAGAATCTGTAAGAAAAAAATTTTAATAAAAATTCTAGAATTGAAAAATATAATTAAAGTAAAAACTCAATATATGGGTTTAAAACCCTATTAAACACAGAAAAAAGAGTAGGTGAATTATAAGCAAGGCAACAGAAAACAGCCCAACTTAGCAGAGAAAAAAAGAGGTCCTGACCAGTTGGCTCAGTTGTAGAGCAGTGGCCCAGTATGTGGCTGTCTTGGGTTTGATTCCCGGTCAGGGCACACAGGAGAAGCACCCATCTGCTTCTTCACCCCTCCCCTTGTCACTTTTCTCTCTCTCTCTCTCTCTTTCTCTCTCTCTCTCTCTTCCCCCCCTGCAGCCATGGCTCGATTGGAGCAAGTTGGCCCCAGGCACTGAGGATGGCTCCATAGGCTCTACCTCAGGCACTAAGAAGAGCTTGGTTACTAAGCAATGGAGCAACATCCCAGATGGGCAGATCATCATTCCCTAGTGGGCTTGCCAGGTGGATCCTGGTTGGGCCACATGCAGGAGTCTATCTCTGCCTCCCCTCCTCTCACTGAATAAAAAGAAAAAAAATGAATAAATACATTTTTTTAAAAAGTATAAGAGACATGTGGGACATGAGGAGAAGGTCTAATATTCAAGGGCCACCCAGCCCTTAGCTCAAAGACTGCTGTCCCCCTCTGAGGGATCTGGCCTGGCGTCACCTGTTGGCTCTGCCACCAGGCCTGTTAGACACTGGGCTGCATCCTCCCACTCTGGGCCCTCCTGAGGGCTATACCTTGGGTCCAAGCACCAGTGGGGCCTGAGAGCTAATCTCCCTCAATAGCTGTGGGGAGCGAGAAGGTAGGTGTATTGCCTTCTTTCCTCTCCTAAAGAGTCACCACACAATCCCACCTTCTTCATGGCCTCAGCACCCACCACACAGCAGCACTCACCGAGAGGCTGCTGCTCCGATGGCCCCTTCCCAACCTCCCCAGAGGGGTCAAGAGACTGGCCCAACGTTGCTCAGCAAGTTTATGATAGAGCCAGCATGAGTCTCTAGACGTGTGGCCTGTGCCACCTATGAACACTGCCCTGTCACAGCCCCACTGACCTGAGCGCTCTGTCCAGAGTCAGGCCCGAGAAGTCAAAGAAGCTGAGGTACTCCCCGGCCACCAGCCTGCTGAACTCGTTGCTGCCGGGAGAGCATGAGATATCTATGAAAAGCAGGGTCCAGCAAACAATGGGAGTATATGGCAGTGGTACCCTGGGACCCTGACCCACCCACCCAGACTTCCTGCCCGTAGGCTGCCTTTCCTGCTGGCCAGTCGGGCTCTGACAGTTAATCCTTGGGCGGGGCAGTCAGGAAGACTTCCTAGAGGAGGTGATATCTGGAGCAGCACCTACAGGAAGTAAGAGCCAGCGAGGTGAAGGGTGTGGGGGGTAGGATGATGCAGAGCATCCCCAATGGAGGAAACTGCACAACATGTCCAGGGAGCTACCAGCAAGGCCATGTGGCCAGAGCCAGAGAGCAAGAACAGCGGCAGCCAGAGGAGGCGGGAACAGTGCCTAAGGGCCCAGGGAGGGTCCAGACTTGATTCTTAAGTTGGACATAGGGAAACAGCTAAGTGAAATGGTCAGATATTTGGAACACAGTATTTGGAACACAGCTGCTGAGTGGGGACCCACTGCTGGGCTGTAGTCACACCCAGGAGAGAGAGAAGGAAGGGGTTCTGGAGGCAGAATCCCCAGGATACGAGGATGAAACAGGTGTAGGATATGCAGAGGCAGATTTAACAGCCGGCACACTGGCACGCACCCTGGGCCCCGACTTCTGAAGGGCCCCACAAAACCCCAACTTTACACTTTTTTCTAGTTTGGTTTCACATGTACAGTTTTAACATTAATAGTACTTTTTTTTTTATTGAAAAATATGGTTAACATGTATTTTTATTTTCCCTGTCTCTATTTTTAAGGGGCCCAATACTTCCTTCTGCACCAGGGCCTCAACCGACCTTAATTCACCTCTGAGGATATGACAGAGTAGGTGGCCACCGGGGGAGATACCCGGAGCTCAGGGTAAAGGTGGGGAGTTGTCAGCCCATAGCTTCAAACGGCTCTGTTTCTTCAACAAATACATGGCGTTAAAAAAAAAGGAAGGGGGCCCTGGCCAGTTGGCTCAGCGGTAGAGCGTCAGCCTGACGTGCAGGAGTCCCGGGTTCGATTCCCGGCCAGGGCACACAGGAGAGGCGCCCATCTGCTTCTCCACCCCTCCCCCTCTCCTCCCTCTCTGTCTCTCTCTTCCCCTCCCGCAGCCAAGGCTCCATTGGAGCAAAAGTTGGCCCGGGCGCTGGGGATGGCTCTGTGGCCTCTGCCTCAGGCGCTGGAATGGCTCTGGATGCAACAGAGCGACCCCCCAGAGGGGCAGAGCATCGCCCCCTGGTGGGCATCCAGGTGGATCCCGGTTGGGCTCATGTGGGAGTCTGTCTGACTGCCTCCCTGTTTCCAGCTTCGGAAAAATGGAAAAAAAAAAAAAAAGAAAGGGGACTGTTCAACTGCTGTTGACTAAAAGTCTTAAGCGACATATTGACCAAATGTAAAGTGTTGTCCTTGTTTGCGTTCAGAGCTGAACAAAACGTTTTTGAGACAATCAGAGAAAATTAAGCATAGATTGAATGTTAGCGATAATTAAGGAATTTTTGTTAATTTTCTTAGAAATTGTAATGGAATTATTATAATTGTGTAAAAAAAAATCCTTATCAGTTAGAGACACATACCAAAGTATTTCTGGAAAAAAATGATCGAGTGCCTAAAATAAGCTTTAAACTATTCCAGCAAATGGCAGAGGTACCGTGGGAGGAGCAGAGGAAACAAGAACAAGAAGAAGGTTGATAACTCTGAAGCTGAGTAAGAGGCACATGGAGGCTTAATACAGTTTCTCTACTTTTCTGTATGTTTGAAACTTTCATAATAAAAAGCTTAATTAGACAAAAAGAAAGGGCAGCTGGAGTGTCACCAGACTCAAGACACAGGCTGCTTCTGAAGGGAGAGGGTGGGGAAGAATGGGGGCTGGGGCTTCCGCCTGGGGCTAAATGGGGAAGGGAGGGGACAGAGGCCACCCAAGGCACAAGCTGAGAATCCTGGCTATCAAGAGGCAGGCCAGGAAGACCAGTTGAGGAAGGATCTTTGTTTTCAGTTGGGAAAGATAAGCACAATTACGCACTTTTGGGAAAACTCCTAATTGGGCGGGGGGGGGGGGGGCGGGCGGTGAAAAGATGAGGGAAAATGGGCATCGATCATAATGAAGGCTCTAAAAGGTGTCACTGGGTTGGGGGGTCACAGCCCAGCAGGATGGGGGCTAGTAGCTGTGGTTCTGAGCTGAGGCGGGAGGACAGGACAGGAGCCACGTGGTTCCTGTGGAAGGGGAAGGACGCTGGGTAGAGGGAAGCAGAGAGGGACCCAGGAGCAGCGCCTACCTCAGTGCCTCCCTGTGGCCTGAGCCCCAGTTAGCTCACACTGGGGGTATAGGATCTGCACTGTTCCCGATAGCCTTGGGAGCCAGACCTGCTTCTGCATACCTCAAAGCCTTAAGGTGGGTGCTGGGAGGCACTCTGGAGGAAGGGTAATAGCAGGCAAACATGCTGATCATCAGACATGCTCAGGATGTGCCAGTGATGTCCTCAGTCTCACAGTCCCTGCCTGTCCTCCACCCCTTCAGGACTCCCACCTGCCTAATTCCTTCTGCCCCTTTAGCCAATTCCAATAGACCAATGGTCCCCAACCTTTTTTGGGCCATGGACCGGTTTAATGTCAGAAAATATTTTCACGAACCAGCCTTTAGGATGGGACGGATAAATGTATCACGTGACCGAGACAAGCGTCAAGAGTGAGTCTTAGACGGATGTAACAGAGGGAATCTGGTCATTTTAAAAAAATAAAACATCGTTCAGACTTAAATATAAATAAAATGAAAATAATGTAAGTTATGTATTCTTTCTCTGCGGACCAGTACCAAATGGCCCACGGACTGGTACCAGTCCACGGCCCAGGGGTTGGGGACCACTGCAATAGACAGTAGGTAGGCCTTCATGGGGACGGGCAGCCCCTCCCCTAGCTTCTGGGCCCCAGCAATCCCAGGCCAGGCCCGGTTCTCCTCTCCCTGCCCCCATCAGCTGGGCCACTAGCCCTCACCTGACTGCTCTGTCCTCACTATCATCCACCGTGGCCTCATAACCGCACACACCATCCCACTTCCCTCGCCCCGAGGGGCCACCCTGCCACCGCCTCCCCTCCCTAAGAGTGTGGGCCCTCACCCAGGCAGCCCAGATAGGAAATGGATTTAGGGCAAGTCTGCTAGGCCAAGGAATGAGGACAGTGGCAGGAGGAGGAGCTCTTAGGGACTGTTGGGAGCCCCCCAAGCACCCCTTTAAGGCTCGGGGAGACACTGGGTTTGATTGGGGTGGGGCTGGGGGGAGACAAAACTCACTTCTTGCCCAGCTGCCGGGCGACGTCACAGCGCTGGAAGCCCTCAAGGTGGTAGAGGCGGCGGGCCAGTCGGCGCGCAGCTTCACTGACTCCCTGGCACCCGTTGGCCAGCGGGTCGGTGCTGCCAGGCTCCAGCCCCTCCGAGCTGCTCAGCTCTGAGTCCGAGTCAGACAGGCCATCCTTTAGGCTGGGGTTACTGCAGACGGAAGGTGGGGTGGAGAGGAGGGGCTCAGAGGCCCTGGTCAGAGCCCTCACAGGGGCTGAAAGGTCTCCCCAGGCCTTGGAAAACCCACATGGGGACCAGAGCAAGGAAAGAGGCTCCACTGCACCAGGAGGGGACCAAGTCAGACTTCTGGAAGAACCCCTCAGGTGAAATCATTAGGTGCTCCACAAACCCACAGCATCGCTCCCTGGCCCACGGGCTGGACAGGCCTGTGGGCACAATGGGCCCTCAGGACTGGGGTGAGAAGTCCGGGTGCAGGGGAAGGACATGATGACCTTGGAGAGGACTGTTTACCGGGCACTGGGTTACCGTCACTTGCTTTGCTTCCTCTGGGTCTGTTTCCCCATCTGCTCAATGTTCTCCCAGCTCCCGGCCAGGGCCCTGCCTCACCTGGCCGAGTTCAGCAACTTGTCCGTGTCCTCCTCCTCTTCCTCCTCCTCATCCCCACTTGGACCCCGGGGTCCATCTTCATGGAAGCCATTGGGCACGGCCGTGAGAGACAGACAGCTCAGGACGTTCTCTGAGTGGCTGCTGGAAATGGAACACCGCAGGGGGCTGCCCAGCTCCCCACTGCCGCCAGCTGCTCCCACGTCCCCCTCGGGCCCCATGTCCCCAAGACCCAAGGTAGTCCCTGGCTCGGGGCTGTCCCGGGCCCGCTGCTGGATGAGGGGGGTGAGGGGGGCCTCGAAGCTGACACAGCTGTCACTCTCGTCCGTGAGGCTCAACACGTCTAGGGAGTCGAGGCTGCTGTACTGGGTGCCCCGCAGCAGCTCAGACTCCACAATCTTCTCAAACGTGGCACTGAAGCCGTCCCGGACATCTGGCTCTCCAGGGCCTCCCAGCCTGCAGGATGCAAGGACCAGTCAGCATCCTGCCAGGGTGCCCCCCATTCCAGGTGCTAGGACTACACCAATCTGTGCTTGGGAGCTCCCTGGGGGGCAGGGAGTGGGCATGGATTGTGTCGTGTTTATTTTTTCAGCCAATACTGCCACATGCTGGCTGGTTACTGGGGTATGGCAGTGAAAAGGATGGGTACGGCCCGCCCCCCAGCGCCCAACCCGTGCCTAGCCCATAACAGGCATCTCTGAATGAATGTGAGTCCTCTTCCGCCAGCCTGGCTCACGGGGCTGCTCCCTCTATCACAACTAGAGTCACAATGGGTCAGAATTTTGCTGTCCTTACAGCCTGGGGGGGATCTTAGCTTGGCTGACCACATTTCAACTTGCAGGCTTTGTCTTAATGCCACCTGCTCAGAGAGACCGAGGGAGGCAGACCCACATTGCCCCCCACACTGGCCCCCCTCTCATTATTCTCCGTCCTCAAGGCAGCTCTTCATGTCCTCCCAGCCCCATCTGGTTACTTCCCCGTTTACCACTGGTGACCCAGCCCTAGCCAACTCCCCACACATAAGGCCAGAAGCACCCAGATCACAGGAGGTACTTAGTAAACCTCGCTGCATATGCACTGGGTGAGTGAACAGAGGCTGATAGCCCCGCAGTCCACCACCCTGCCTACGCCCTGCAGGGCCCTGAGCTACCCCACAGGGAGCCTTCATGCTGGTCGTTCCCTTGGTCTACGGTGCTCTTCCCTCGGGCGAACACCTCCTTCCTCATTTCTCTCCCCATGAGGTCTGCCCTGACCACCCCATTTATAACTGAGACCTTTCCCAAACACCCCAGCCCCCTTTTCCTACTTCATTTTTTCCAAAGCACTTACCCCTTTCTAATACAGTTTAATACAATAACTTATTATTTTGTGATTCATTATCTGTCTCTCCACTAAATCATAAGCTCCATGAGAGTAGGAATTTTTGTATATTCTGCTCACAGGTGTATCCCCAGCACCTAAAACAGAGCACAGATGAATGGAGGCATCCTAGAGAGATGCTCAGGTGAGCAGAGAGGTCAGAGAAGGGAGAGGAGAGAGACTGAAGGACAGCAAGATCCAGAGAGAGAAACAAGAAAAAGACAAAAATAGAGCAACGGAAGAAAGAGCAAAAGAGAGAGACAAAAAGATACAGAGAGCATAAGAAACAGAGATGAGAACACAGAGCTTAGGATATACAGAATATCAGCTGAAGGAAGACGAAGATAGACAGAAACATAGACATAGCAAGAAGAGACACAAAGAAAGAAGCAGGCCAAGCTGGGCTCATTTCTGATAGATCACGGTCCCTCATTTTGCAAAGAAGCACACCCCTCGCCCCCCGAGGATCTGGCTAGGCCCAGCTTCTGCCCCAGCCCCTGCTGTAGCAGAAAGGAGGACTGGGAAGTGCCCCTTCCCCTCAAGCACCTCCTTGGACCACCCCCACCCCCATGTCTAAGATCTGGTCCCAGTGTGTTTCCTGGAGAAACTTACTGACCTGAGTGGGGCGGGGACAGCTGTGTTTCACCCCAGTCTCAGAAGCAGCTGAAACTGCAGCCTCATTAGACCTTCGAGGGGCCAGAGGAGGAAGTGGGGAACTGGGCAGAATTCTAAAAGGTGGCCAGATGCCTGGCAGGGCACTTGGGTGGAGTGGCTTCTCCTGACCTCTAAGCAACAACACAGATCCTGCCCTGTTGGCCTCTCACCTACTGTCAGAGCCATGAATAGTCCTCTACCTACTATCTCCCACCTTCTCATGTGCCTGAACAGTACTGAAGAGTGGTCCTGGCAGGGGCTTAAAGACCATCAACCCAACCTCCGAACTTCCATGTGCCCCCCCCTGCAGTCATCCTAAATAAATATGCCACCTTAATGCAAACAGAGTACTCCCAGAAGCCCCAGCCCCCTACCGCAGCCCCCTGCCATCCAGCTGATGCCCTAGGCCTGCATGAAAATGCTCTTTTTTTTTTTTTTTTTTTGTATTTTTCTGAAGCTGGAAACGGGGAGAGACAGTCAGACAGACTCCCGCATGCGCCCAACCGGGATCCACCCAGCACGCCCACCAGGAGCGAGGCTCTGCCCACCAGGGGGCAATGCTCTGCCCCTCCGGGGCGTCGCTCGTTGCGACCAGAGCCACTCCAGCGCCTGGGGCAGAGGCCAAGGAGCCATCCCCAGCGCCCGGGCCATCTTTGCTCCAATGTAGCCTCGGCTGCGGGAGGGGAAGAGAGAGACAGAGAGGAAGGAGGGGGGGGAGTGGAGAAGCAAATGGGCGCTTCTCCTATGTGCCCTGGCTGGGAATCGAACCTGGGTCCCCCGCACACCAGGCCGACGCTCTACCGCTGAGCCAACCGGCCAGGGCCGAAAATGCTCTTATGGCCATGGCATACCCAGTACACACAGACACCTGACCCCGGGCACCACGCTCCAGTCCTTGGAGTTCTAGGCACACTCAGCCCTACACACCCATGTGCAGGCCCAAATGTGCACACACTCGCACAGGCCAAGCACACACAAACACCCTCACCCTACAGCCATGCAGACTCATATGCATCAGCATGTTTACACAGCTCTGTGCACACACATGCATGCTCCACACACACACTCACATACCTCCTGCACACTTGCACACTGAGTCTTCAATACTTTCTTTTCTCAGCCCACCCTGGGGTCTTCTAGACATTCTGCTGGCCCATCCCCACCCTCCTTGTCCAACTGGCATCTCTAAGATACCAGATCTCTCCACCTCCTGCTGAGGATAACAGAAGGGGGGTTGTAACTCTAATGAGTAGGACTGAAGTCAGATTCCTGGTAGAACTTCCAGAAGGCACTCAGGTCCAGGGTAGCTGACAGGGATTAATCCACAAAGCCTACTCTCGTGAGGTCAGTTGCAGAATTGGGAGATCTTCATCTCTAGAAAGTAGATGGATGGACCAGACGAATTCCACATCAAGGCATTTTGAAACTCTAATGTCCAGCCCCACCTAAAAATAGCCCACAGTGATTTGAAGGACTGAGGGCTGGGGGCACAACAAGCCTGTTGGCCTTCGAAATCTCATGGCTCTATGTCAGCCTGGAATGCTGAGGTCTCTGGTTCCAAACTCCAGGCTTGCCCAGTCCAGACACATACAAGAAGCAATCAACAAACAACTAAACTGAAGCAACTATGATCTCTCTTCCTCTGTTTCTAAAATCAATCAATAAAAAAATCTTAAAAAAAAAAGAAAGAAATCTCATGGTTCTATTTTCCCAAAATACCTAGAGCTGGGCAGAATAGCGACATAAAATTCCCATTTTATGGATGAGAAAAACAAGAACCAGAGAGGCTAAGTGGCTAGCTCAGGCCACAAAGCACAGAGCAGCTAAATGTGGTGAGCCCCTAACCTGAGACACCAACTTACCCTAGTTGAGGGTCCTCGGTGTCCGGACAAAGGCTCCCGGAAGCATCATCTCCTTCTGCAAACCCACCAGACCTCCAGGTTCTGGACTCTGTAGAATCTTCAAGAATGTTCGAGTCTGGTCCCATGGTTAGACCATTTGTGAGGGAGGAGCCAAGGCTGAGGCCATGGAGAGTCATGTCTGGGCCCCTTGTGGGCTCCTCACTGTCCACCAGTGTGCCCCTAATCTCATGCCCTGGTCTATTATGGCCACAATTCAGGTCCTCACTGGCTGCCATTCCATTCTGGACCCTGGGCTCCTCCTCAGGCTCCAGGCTGGGGTCCCAGGTGGCACCATCTTCTCCGGGCAGTACAGATGAAAGCTTATCTTCATCCATGGCAGGCACTGCTTCCACCCCGTGCTGGCTGCTCCTGGGACTCCCCTAGACCTGGTGGCAGATAGGAGAGGGAGGTGTGGGTCAGACAAGGCAGGTGCTGGGGGGTATGAAGCCCAGCAGAACCAGCACTAGGCAGCCTGCCCAGGGACAGAAGGATGGCTGAGATGACCTTCTCAGGACCTCCTGGCCGGCATCAGGGCCCAGGCCATGGTGTCCTCAATGCCCTGCTCAAACCAGCCCCATTCTGCTCTCCCCCAGCCCCCTGCCATTCCATATGCCCCAGTCCTGCCTTCCTTGTTACCTCTTATGTGTCTCTTATGTGTCTCCAGAATTCACCAAAGCCCTTGGAGGAAGGTGCAAGTTGAAAGGGACTAGGGAAGGGCCCAGCACTCCTCCAAGCCCCCGTCCTCTCCCACTGGAGAGTGATGGAGACCAAACCCCAGGCTGACAGCAGCCAGCCTCCTTGCCTCTTCGCGTGTTCTCCCCCCGGGCCCCGGGAGCCAGGCAACAGAGAGTCTGCAGCGAATGGAGGAAACTGGGCTGGGGGCTGCCTTTAGAGGGGAAGTTATGAGAGGAGGCAAGGAAGTCAACAGAAGTGACGCTTCAACAGAACAGAGGCCACCCCAGAGAAGCCAAAGTGAGCCATGCGAGGCCCAGCGTGAGGCGCTGTCCAGGGTGCTGGGCAGGTGCAGCGCCATCCCAGAGCCTCGCTGAGAGCGTGGCTGCCTGTGGGCCCAGCGCCCAGCGCCCTGGCTGTAGGAGTAAGGATGAGGGGGCTTGGGGTCCCCCTCCGCACCTGGCCCTCAGCGCTCACCCAGCCCTGAGGAAGCACTCATGAGGAGGCTGCCACAGGTACTCTGGGGAGAGCCCTGCAAGGAGAGATCCCTGCTCTGCCCACTCACTGTGGGACCTTTCGTGGGTCTGGGTCAGGATTCCTCACTGCCCTGCCTCAGCCGGCTCACTCCCCTCTGCCCTCTTGGGCCTGTTCTCCTCTATAAACTGAGGCAGCCCATTTACCCTGCCATTTCCACCCCTCCCCCTTCAAAAAGGGAGTGGCACCGGCCCACAATTCACAGAGGCTTCCTCCCCATTCTAACCCCAGCGGGGGCAGACATGATGGGCTGTGTGTTGGCTCCTCCTCATCCCTCTCTGCCCTGGGCCCACCCATTCTAGGCTATTTCCCCCATCCTGTGACCTCTGCCACCAGGGACATAGCCTAGCCCCTCCAAACAACTCCTGCCTCCCTTTTTCAGGCCTCAGCTTCCCCCAGCACCCCCACTCTCCTCTGGGAAAGGAGTTCTGGGGGCTCAGGAGAGGCAGGAGGAGGGAAAGGACCAGCCAGGCTCTGGGCTGCAGCAGAGGAAGCTGCAGGGACAGTTACAGGGATTTAAGTGAGACCCATCCTGCCTGCCCTTGCCTGGTCACAGGTGCCACCTGAGGAGCTTAAATCACAGATTAGGAGTCCCTCTCCCCAGACTTCCCAAACCAGAATCTACAGGGAACTGACATGGCAGGAGCAACTTCCCACTTAGAGAACAAGAGCCCAGAGCCCAAAGAGGAAAGCCAGTCTGTTCTCTGGGGCTTCTGGCCCTGCGAGGGGGGCTCTGACACCCAGGGCCACTTAAGATTCACTTATCCTCAGCTGTCAAACACAAAGCAAAAGAGAAGAGGGCAGAACAGCCCACCCACCTTGAGTGTCACCTTCTAGAGCTTTGAAAATTGTGTGAGCATAGATTTTTACTTTAAAAAAAAAAAAAGGAAAACTTTCATAGATTAAAAAGAAAAAAGAGTCTGAAGAGCCAGGCTGTAGAGTATCTGGGCTCTGAGCCTAGGACACCCGAGAGCCCAAAGGGCCTGGCCCCGAATGAGGGATTCTTTCTGGTCTGCCCTAAATCCCTGCTGCTTCGGTTGCTATTTCACTCTGTTCCCTCGGGTTGTGTGCTCAGAGGAGAGAGGGAGCAGGTCAGCTCCTCAGCTAGACTCCTTGGGGGGGGGGGCACTGAGAAAGGAAAGAAGAGAGAGAGGGGGCCTCTGGCCTGCTGCCTGAGTTCTTGTCCTCTGGCTTGTTCCCAGCCTAGGGGCCCAAATGAGTATTAAAGCTGGGGCACAGGGCTGCACCCCAGTCCACCAGAGTGCCTCAAGCCCCCATGCCACACATGGAAGCAGAGCCTGGTGGGTGGGGTGCTCCTCTTTAGTCAGGGCTCTCCCTGAGTGTCCAGGGAAGCCTGGGGTTTGAGAGCATCAGTGGCTTCACCTGATGCTCAGTCTACACCAGCTCAGAGTTAGGGACAAATCAAGGACTCTTGAGAGAACCCTACATCACCCCACAACTTCCAGCAGCTACCTCAGGCTGGCACCAGCCTTACCTGCCCATCCATGTCCTCCTGCAACTGGGAGCGGGATGAAGGTTCTGCCAACACTGGGCACTGAGCCGTGTCCTCGGCCTGGGGATGGGCAGACAAGGGGCAGCATTGAGCTCCACTCTGGGCGGGGGGCCCAGAGTCCTGCCTGGGCTGAGGACCAGCTGAGCCCAGAAATAGCTGAGCCAGGAACCCCTCTCTTAATGAGCTAAGAGAGGGGCACATAAAGAGGGGTTTCAGGGCAGAAGTGTGAAACGTTGCCTCAAGTCCTCACTCTGAACCACTATAGGCTGTGGGACTCACTGTTCCCTCTAGGGACCCATCTGCAGAATGGGGGCATCACCTCTGTGCCCCTTCCCCGGGGCTGGTGGGAGAACTATGGTCATGAATACTGGGAAAACCAAGATCCAAGAAAGAGCAAACACGCTTCTACCACCATGTTTGACAAATGGGGAAACCAAGGCACAGAACCAGAAAGGCTTTGCCTGAGGTCACACAGTGAGTAGCAGCTTCTAGAACTCAGAGTAGCCTCCCTCTGCACCTGGATGGGCCAGAAGTGCAAGATGAACCCCCAGTCTCCCAGGCCCCCTGCCAGACACTCCCACCAGATCAAGGGCTCAAATCTTCAACCAGAAGCATCCATCCAAAGCAGTGACCCTGCCCACCTCCAGCCCTCTGGCAAGAGTGGAGGAGGGGGCACAGCTGGGCCACAGGGCATGCATCCCAAAGAGATGCCTACAAATGATAGACTCTCAGTTGCTGGAGCCTCTGAGCCCTCTCTCAGTCTGACTCCAGCCCTGCTCCAGGCAGGGGCTCCACTGACCACTGCCCTTTGGGTGACCTTGGGCTCAGCAGGCTTTTTTTCAGCACCAACCAAGATGGGGCCCATGATGATCGTGGAGTGCTGGCTGGGCCAGGGCTAAATGCCAAGCCATCTACTTTCTGGGTCTCAGCTGCTCCTGACACAATCCTGTCCCCCTCCCCACTCTCCCTGTGGCAGCTGGAGTGAGTTGTGAAAACAAATTATATCACATCATTTCATCACTCATAACCCTCCAACAGCTCCCACTGCCCTTCAGTGAGAATCCGGTCTCCTCAGCATGCCCTAAAAAGGCCCTCCCTAAACTGGTTCATTGCCCTCTCCCATCCCCCATCCTATCAGCCACGTGGCCTTTTTCTGCTCCCTGAGCTCATTCCCACCCCAGGGCCTTTGCACCAGCTGTACCCTTGGCCTAGAATGCTCTCTCCCTAGATCTTTAAGTGACTGCCTCTTCTGTCAGTCAGGGCTTGAGTCCAGCACTGCTCCTCAGAGAAGCTCTCTGACCACCAGCGCTCTTCCGTGCCTCCACAGAGCAGCATATCTGCTAAGCATCACTTAGCAGAACTGCAACCTTCTTTCCTATTGTTTCCTTACTTCCTGCCTCACTAAGATGTAAGTTCTGTGAAGGTGGGGAATATGTCACATTCACTGTTGTCTCCCCCAGAGCCTAGCACAGCGCCTGACAGTGGGCAGTTTTTTTGTTTGTTTGTTTTTTGTTTTTTGTTTTTTCTTTTCTGAACCTGGAAACGGGGAGAGACAGTCAGACAGACTCCCGCATGCGCCCGACCCGGATCCACCCGGCATGCCCACCAGGGGCTACACTCTGCCCACCAGGGGGCGATGCTCTGCCCCTCCAGGGCATCGCTCTGCCGCTACCAGAGCCACTCTAGCACCTGGGGCAGAGGCCAAGGAGCCATCCCCAGTGCCCGGGCCATCTTTGCTCCAATGGAGCCTTGGCTGCGGGAGGGGAAGAGAGAGACAGAGAGGAAGGAGGGAGGGGGTGGAGAAGCAAATGGGCGCTTCTCCTATGTGCCCTGGCCGGGAATCAAACCCGGGTCCCCCGCACGCCAGGCCGACGCTCTACCGCTGAGCCAACCTACCAGGGCCCAGTTTTTAAATATATGGAGATGATAATCATCCCTGTTGTTGGCAGAGGCTGAGAGAGGTTGAGGAACAGGCTCAGGGTCACAAAGCTGGAAAGTGGCAAGACTAGCGTTCTGCTTGGAACAACACTGGGCTGCCGTACAGATAACCTCATGCAGTGCTTTCCATGCAGGATCCAAGCCAGAGACAGTGAGGAGCCCAAGGAAAGGACTGGGAGAGAGGCCAGGCAGCGAGAGCTCCAGGACCCAACATGCTCGATGAGACAGAGGGGAGAGAGCATGAGTGCGAGTGCCTGTGCGCACGTCTGTGAGCAAGCATCCAGTAGAGGCATTTGTGGGGGCATACACATACATGTACACACACACGTGCGCGCGCACACACACACACAGGGAGGGTGCTGGGCAGCCACTCAGGAGGTAGTCCCCCTGGGTGGTGAGGTGGAGATGAGGAGCCCACAGGCCTGGGGGCAAGGTTCAGGGCAGCTAGACCATCATTGGGCAACTGGGATCAAACCATTCTGCTTTGGGAGAAGCCAAGAGCAAGCAAGGGACAACCCAGAGGTTCAGGCTAGATTGGGGTTTGGGGAAGACAGGCACTCACCTTGACAACAGCCATACCTAGGCACATCAGGCAGCTGGGAGGTTTGGGGAGATCAGGGTGTTTGGGCCCACTTGTTGGAAATGGGGGCTCAGGAGGCAAAGGTAGGATAAGAGAGCCTGGAGGGTGATCACGGGTGCTTGGAACCCAGGCAGGCTATGTCAAGGAGGCTGGGATCAGAGAAAATCATCTTAGAATGTCAGTATAGAGGCAAAGCTGAGGCCACAGTTGTCCCAGGGAGCAGGACTGAGAGCCAAGATACTCTGGTTTTGCCTCCAAAGTGTGATAGAAACTTGGGTGAATGAAACCCCTCATTCCCGTGGACGTCAGAGATCCCTAACAATTTCCTAGTCTTGCACCTCTTTGAGCATCTGCTGACACTGTGGATCCCACCCCAGACAGACTGTCACATATGTGCACAGATTTTGGGTATTTTTTGAGAGACTCATGGACCTCTATAGCCCATTCATAGGCTCTAGGCATGAACCCCAACCTGGAAAATCCCCATGACCTTCTGCCTCTGA
The DNA here is from genome assembly GCF_036850995.1 of Saccopteryx leptura. Lineage (NCBI taxonomy): Eukaryota > Metazoa > Chordata > Mammalia > Chiroptera > Emballonuridae > Saccopteryx > Saccopteryx leptura. The sequence continues at coordinate 161,990,948 of NC_089508.1, read as the reverse complement.
TAGTGAACATTCAGAGAAAGTTCTATGAGGGCTACTTAGAAAATTTTAAAAATCTGAAAACCTTTCCCTCTCAAACCTATTCTCTGCCCACTGGGAACCCACCCGAACATCCCCATTGGTCCCACTGCCCTTCCCCAAAATTCTTACTGTACTGACTACCTAGCTCACCAGATTTTAGCACATAAGTTGGGGTCTTCACAAACACACACACACACACACGTACACAGTTAAATAAGATGATCAGTGAAGAGGGCTGGCATGCGATAGGTGCTCAGAACAGGCCTTAGCCAGCCTTGCCTACACCGTTCCTGGGCATGCCAGGACTCCACAGAACCCGCTGGGCCACTGACAGCGTGGCCCACAGAGTGACAGGAAGACACCTCAGAGAGCTCACTGGATCACACAGCTCACCAGGCTTCCCCTCCCCAGGCTCTGCAAGCCAGGGAGTCTGGAAGTCAGGACCTTCCTGTCATCCCAGAGCTCTAAGTACCCTTCCTAGACAAAGATCAACCTGGGCACGAAACCCTCGATGTTTGTTTCAACTGCCCAGGGCAGGGAGGTGCTCAAGATAATACAGACGGGATGTCTACCCAGGAGCCTCGGGAACTTGCCTGCCTCCCTTTCCCAAAGTGACCCCAATTCCTCCTAACCCACTTGGTCTTCCCAGCTTGGCCCACCTTGTGCAGCAACAAGTTCCTCAGACTGGGACAGTCAGAGCAGAGGGCCGTTGCCCCTCCTGTGCAGTCAGAAAGACCTGGCTTCAAATCCCAGCCCTGCTACCCACAAGCTCTGCCCCCTCAGGGAAAGTTGCCCACCTCTCTGAGCCTCAGTATCCTCCCCTGGAAAAAGGGGAGTGCGCACAGCATCTGCCTTGCAGAGCTGGCGTGGGTGCAGTGCTCAGCTCAGAGCTGGCCCCAAGTGCTCAGAGAAGGGCCACAGCTACTACTTCCCAGAATCCTGTCTCAGGTCTGCAGGGGAGCGGGCTGGCTGCCCACGCTGGGTGTGGGACGCAGAGGAGAGCAGCACGGGCAGCACAGGACACTCTGGGCCCCGTTCTCAGCAACCTGCCAGAGCAGATTCTAAAGCAGGGACTCCAGAGGCCCAGCCTGACGAGAGTCAAGGCAGAAGTTCCTGGGGAAGGGGGGCCAGGGGGGGGTCAGAGAGAGCCCTCCACCTTTTCCTGGGACCCCCCCGACATGCCCACCCCAGGACAGGCATCCCCCTAGCTTTCCATCTAAAGGCACAAGCACCACACCAGGTGCGGTGCAAGGGCCAAGTGCCTGGGCCTCCCTTAAAGGCATCCATCTCCTCTAGGTGTTGCCAATCTGGGCTCATTAAGGAGCCCAGCACCACCCTGCTTTCCGCCTCTCATTTTGGCCCTTGAGGAGCCAGCTTGCCTTGCGCTGTGAAGATCTGCAAGGCCACCTCTTTCTCGTGGTCGGGCAGACAGAGGTCCCTGGGTGATCGGTGCACATTTGCATTTTATCTGCATGTGCCCTGCAGCCTGCTGGGACTTTCAGGGGTCCTGGGCCCAGCTCCACAAAGGTCACCCCTTGACAGCTCCCTGCTTGCTTCTCTCCCCACCCCCAAGCCACTTGGCACCCTCATTTTCTTATCATTTGCATATATCTGCATGCTGGTTTAGAGAGCCCTCAACACTGCTGAAATTCACAATGTCCGCTGTCAAATCCCACATCATGTTTATAACTGGTGACTGTACCCCCAGCTGACTTCCCTAACAGGTGAGCCCTCAGTTATCTGGGACCACAAAGGACTAGGCTGTTCAGATGAAGTGACTGGCCACCGTCTGTCTTCTGGAGCTCCAGAAGACCCCTAGAACTCACTCTGCTTCTTGAGCCTCATTTGACCAATGAGCCTGTGAGTTGACAGTTGAACCCCAAGAGTCTATAACGTACTGACCAAGTGCAAACCCTCTCAACCAAGCCTGCTTAGCTGAGATGCCTGTGGCAAGGAAGGGGGCGGACCCCAGAGGCCCAATCTCTGAGCAGCCTCCCCCCAGTCTAGTTCAACAGCCAGAAGAGATGAACCAAGAAATTTCATCTTCCTTTCTCTTTGCCCAATTTTCACTTACCCTGTACTCTCTAGATCCTCATATTTTCTCTCCACTCCCTCCAAGGAAACCCCTCACCCTCCCTGCCTCATCCCCTGTGACCCTCCTCTCCACTCCCTCCCCAACCTCTTGATTACATAGTTCCATTTAACCCCTTGCTTGCCAAGTCCCCTTCCCCTTCTCCCCTCTTCCCTGTCCTCTCCTCTCTACCTTAGGACTCCAGCAGGGTCTGACGAAGGCTATGGTCTCCTGGGGCTGGTTAGGGCCAGCAGCATGTGGTCCAAAGTGAGCAGGTGTGAAAGGAGAGTGCTGGGCCATTCCACTATCACCTCCTTCTCTCAGTCTCTGAAACTGTCCCTCCTATTCACCCATAGCCCATTGATGGAGATCTGGCTGCTGGTATAAGCCTCACTCCCTGATGGGGTAGGAGAGAAAGAGTCAGAAATGACAGCAACATCTGGGCCCTGAGCATCCAGGACTGAGCTTCCATTCCTGAGACAGGAAAGACTGGGTGGAACGGGTTTGGGGAGGAAGGCTGGAGCTCAGCTCTGGACAAGCTGAGACTGAGGTGTCTAGGAGACATAATTGTTCAGATGCTGAGTAGGCTACTGGAGCTGAGAAAAGAGGTCAAATTTTGGGATTTAAATTTGGTAGCTGGAAGCATGGAGGTGATGCTTAAAGCCACAGGACTGGATGAGATGGCACAGAAGTGAATGAAGACGAAAAGAGCAGCCAGGCTAGGATTGAATCCTGGGTTACTCCAAAATTAAGATCTGGGGGTGAGAGAGAAGGAGACTGAGAGGAGCAACCCATAAAGTCAGAGGGAAAGAGGAGAATGAATAGATATCCGGAGGTCAAGAAATTTGTCAAGGAAGAGGGAGCGATCGAACGTGTCAAATGCCACAGATGAGGACCAAGAATTGGCCATTGGGTATAGCAACATGGAGGTCATTGGAGACCTTGAGACCAGTAAGTGAAGAGGAAGGGAGTGAAAGATCAATTGGAATGAAGTCAAGAGAGAATGGGAGGCTGACCGGTGGTAGTGCAGTGGCTAAAGCATCGACTTGGAACACTGAGGTTGCAGGTTCAGAACCCCGGCTTGCCCTGTCAAGGCACATACGGAAGCAACTACAAATTGATGCTTCCCATTCCTCTCCCCCACCTTTCTCTCTTTCTCTTCTTTCTCCTCTCTCTAAAATGAATAAATAAAAATCTTTTTTAAAAAAAGAGGGAGAGGGAGAGAATGGGAGGAGATGACATGAGACAATGAGTCTAGACAACCTTTCTGGGGAGTTTTGCTGTAAACAGGGAACAGAGAGATAGATGCAGTGGTACCTAGCTGGAAGAGACAAGAGAGCCATCTTTTAAGATACGAGGAACAACAGCAAGGTATCTGCTGATGGAATGATCAGTAGAGGGGGGACCCATAATGTAGGAGGGGGCTGTGCCGGAGCAATGTCCTCAAGTAGGCGCAAGGGGACAGGATCTAGTGCACAAGCAGAGGGATGGCCTTAACCAGGAGGAAGAACACGTCAACCAGTGACAGGAGGAAGGCAGAGCAGTGGGTAGATGCCGGCAGATGGGTAAATGTAGCACAAGGAGTCTGAGAAAATTCTGGTAGCTTCTATTTTCTCAAAGAAGTAGGAAGCGATGTTAGTAGCTGTGAGGGAGGACTGGAGGAGGGGCTTGGGCTGAGGGCAGAAGAGAAAGTTTGAAGTAGTCATCAGGTAGGGGGATGGGGAAGGACTCGGGACCCTTGGTGGGATTGCAAGACAATACTGAGGACCCACCTGAAGCTCATGATTTTGAACTTGAAGCGAGAGACCAGTCGGGGTAGAGGTCTTTCTCAGCCCCGTTCAGTACACAGCTCAGATGTGGAACAGGCAGGCGATGGGTCTGACCAGGGCTGGGATTTTACCAAGCAAGCATGAAGAAGCAAGATGAGGTAAGAGTGTTGGGGGGCCTGCAAGGGAGGGATTACCCTGACTTATAGAGGCACTGCCTCTGAGCCAGCCCGACCTCCCCTTACGATGCCTGAAAGCCCACCGTCCATTCCCTGCTGTGAGGGAGGCATGACCTCCCTCTACCCTCATCTCAAAATGAGCTTCTAAGAGGGTGGCCACAGATGACCACCAGGACCTGGGGAAACGAGCTTTTCCTCCGAACTAGAAAGAACCTCGGACCTCATATGCTTAAAACCACATTCCCCATCTCCCTTCCCTAGCCACCACACACAACAGCTCTCACCCTAACTGGACCCCAGTGCTCAGCCATTCTGACTCCGAAATCGCTCCTTACTCCATCCCTACCTGCCACATCCCAGTCCCAGCCAGGCAACCACACCACCAAGTCCATGCCCTCTGTATGCCACACATAGCAGCCCTGAACCCAGTGTCCGGCATCTTATGCTGGACCTCATCATGGCCTCCTAACTGGGCTCTTATCCACCATGCTGACCTGGCCAACCCCACTCCATTCTCCTCAGAGCGTCTTTTCCATATCTGCCCCATCACTACCTTCTTCACACCCTCCCGTGGCTCCAGGTGGCCAGCTACCACCCAGGTGCCACCTCCTTTCTCCTTGTCTTGCCCCCTCCCTCTATTCCCCTTCTTGTGTCCCTCAGTTCTTTCTCTGGGCCTCGCCCCCACTCTGACAGCACCTTCTCTAAGTTGTAGCTCACCCCACCCCCACCCCAAGGTTGTGAGCTCCTTGAAGGCCCTACCAGTGACTGCTTACTTGGCCTTCTCCAGCTCATGGTCTGAAGTAGGGGTTTGGGCAGTTTTGCTAACCAGGTGCATGGATAACCAGGTGGATGAAGCTTCCGGAGATAGGGAATAGGGACAAATGGGATTGAAACAAAGGGACTTCTTAGCCAAGTGACCTAACTTAGCACCACCTTTATAGGACAAGCTAATGACATGTGCCTCCTGATGGGATGTGCTGAGAAGGACACAGAATCACCTATAGGATATTCGTGTGTGTGTGCGCGTGCACGCGTGTGTCAGAGACAGAGAGAGTCAGAGACAGACAGGCAGCAGGAAGGGAGAGAGATGAGAAGCATCAATTCTTCCTTGTGGCCTGTTGTTCATTGATTACTTTCTCATATGTGCTTTGGCCGGGGGGCTACAGCTGACCAAGTGACCCCTTGCTCGAGCCAGCAACCTTGGGCTCAAGCTGGTGAGCCTTGCTCAAACCAGATGAGCCCGCACTCAAACTGGGACCTCAGGGTCTCAAACCTGGGTCCTCCACATCCCAGTCCGATGCTCCATCCGCTGCACCACCACCTGGTCAGGCTCACCTATAGGATATTCTTGCAAAAAAAAAGTTTAACCTGAATCTACTCATGAGGAAGCAACAACACAAATCCAGAATGTGGAAGGAACATTCTATAAGAGAACTGAGCAAGATTCTAAAAGTGACAATGTCATACGACCTTAAGAAAAAAACAGAAGGATTGTTCCAGATTAAAGGAGACTAAAAAGATATAACTAAATGTAATGTGTGATGCTTGATCAAAAAAAATTTTTAACAGCTATAAAGGACATTACAGGGACAACTAGAGAAATTTGAATATAGATTACATATTAGGTTAAATTGTATCATTAATTTCTTAGGTATGTATTTCTTAGGTATGTAATAGTATAGTCATTATGCAGAAAAATGTCCTTGTCTCAGGAAATTCATGCTCAAGTATTTAGAGGTGAAAGGATATGATGTCTGCAACTTATATTCAAAAGGTTTTAAGAAAGAGAAAAAAATATGGGCAAAATGTCAACAATTGGCACATCTAGTTCTCTAGGTGAGGGGTATATAGGTGGGTGTTCATTGTACTATCAGATTTGACAAGACAAAAAGTTAGGGGGGAAAGGGAAGGAACGGAGGGAGATACCCCAAAGAATGGAGTTCAGGGCCTGGCTGGATGGGGTAGGAGAGGGAGAGAGGGCAGTCTTTCCCTCCAACAGCCCACAAGCTGGGCTGTAGGCCTGGCCTAGACTGGGCTGATGCCGGAGTCACCAGTGGCCTGACAGACAAAGCCCTGGAGTAGCTTACCATCTAATGAGGGTCAAGACCTCAAGAAAGTGGACTTAGCTACGAGCAAACCCACTTAGGGGGACAAGGGCTTTGCAGGAAACTGCCAGTTCCCAGGATACCAGTAAGGCAGCCCGTAGCAAGGACAGGGTTGGCAGAAACATGGACCCTGCGCCACCTCTGCCTGAACTGTGGCAAGGAATCAGGCCTGCCCAAGCCTACCCCTCCCCAAACACCCCTCAAGGGGTGACAGCCTGAGTATATCCTCCCATGTGAGAAGCCAAGCTAAATATGGAGCCTCAGACATAAGATGCCACTCAAAACAGATTTCCCTGGAAAAGACCATCTGGCAAAGGATGTCTAGAACATCGTCTATCGAGAGAAGTAGTGTCATTCTTCTGCAAGTTGATGTCAGAATGGGGATGTCTCTATCCCACCTCTTTAAAAGACCCCAGCCTAGTGCCTCAGTTTCCATCAAAGTCACCCCCTTACTCCAAGTGGAAAGGCACTCAGTCCCATCTCCCTCGTTACTGACATCTGTGAAGAAGAGAATGAGACTGGGGACAAGTCCAAACTTCCAACAGTTCTGCTCCGATGCTAATCCTGATCCTGCCACTTCCTACCTAGATGACGTTGAACAAGCAACTTCTCCCTGAGCCTCAGTATCCTCTTCCATAAAATGGGAATAATGGGGCACCTCCCTTTACAAGCTGCTGTGTGTATCCTCAGCACCATGGTTGTACTTGATATATGGAAGCTGGGCGAGGTACTATCCCCCAATCCCTCTCAGTCCTATCAAGAGCAGGAAGTCCTTCCCATCCAGCTTTGCTGCCTCCCTTCAGGAAACACTGTGGTCAGGTCAGCTTCAGGAACGCGTGCCCCATCACTGTCGCAGCAGGACACTTAGCAGAAGGGAAACCTCTCAGTCTGGTACAGGCACGCGTGGGACCAGAAGATACAAGCCACCCAAGCATTGAGGCTTCAGCCTCTACAAGAGCCAGCAGCAAGGAGGCATTCCAAGGATATTACATTCTTCTACCTTTAGCTGGGCCACTACCCACCTACTCACCTCAATGTGTGGGAACCCTCTGGTTCAGACCACACCCTGGGGAGCTGCCATGTTTCAACCAGGACCAAACTGCAATAACCCGGTTCAAAAGCCCCTGCCTCTCACTATATACAGGGGAAAGGGGGCTCTTGGGAGGGGAGGTCTCTCTTCCAAAGATGCAGGCTGGAGAGAAGAAGGCAGCTGGCCCATTGTACTGATTCAGCGATCACAGGTCACAGAACATGTAGCTTCCCTAGGAGGGAGGGTTCCTAACCTCTCAAGGGAGGGAGTAGAAGAATGGCTATATCTGCTCAGGGCTGGGATTTGGCCTTGGAAGGGGTCCCAGAGCCCCTTATAAAGCCACTCTCCCTCAAGCTGCCTGAGTACCCCTCTCATTAAGCAGCTTTTGTTTCCCAGGTCTGGAAGAAAGAGCTGGGGAACCCAAGGAAGTTCATATGCCTCTCCAAAAACCCAGGCTGCCCATCTGTCCTGGCCAAACCCTGAGCCCTCTCCCTGCTCTGCATTCACCCACCCATCAAGCTTAGCCTGAGTTATCCTGAGCCAGAAATCTCAGCCCCACTTCCATTTTGGCTAGTACTTCAACCCCCAGTTATTCCAGGCCCCCCAAGTTGGCCCCAAGATGAAGAGGTGAGGCAGTGTCTATGCAGAGATAATACCCCCAGTTCTGACTCAGGCAGCTCCCAGATCCTCCAGGACAGCAAGAGTCAGCTTATCTCCCCCCAGGAGGGGACCAGCTGGAAAGGGTGGTTCCCACATCTGGACTCCCTGCCTTACCCCAGCCCCAGCAGCAGGCTCCAAGGACCCCTCCCTCCCTGCACTGCCACAGCCATTATGCCTCCTCAGCCTTGCCCACTGCCTACCACGCCCCCATGCAAGCCCCTGATCTAACAGCAGAGCTGAGAGGGGGAGGCCTGGCTGCCAAGCCAGGCTGTCAAAGTTGGGAAACTGGAAACAGAAATAAATCCTCAAAGCTGCTCCATGGTAAAGGTGGCTACTGGCAGGCCCAACACCCGATACTCCAGGTCCCCAGCCACCAAGCTCTCATTGACGCCCTATCAATGCACACATACACACTTAGATTATACAAAAGGGGGGATCTGGAGACAGAGCCCAGGAGACAATTGGGCCAGCCGGCCCTTACCCTCCCTGCAGGCTGGCCTGGGGCTTTCTAGCAGTGCCCCCACTCCCTGGCCCAGACCCGGCCATCCCCGAGCTTCCTCTTTCGGCCCCATCTCCATGACAACCGTATCCTTCCGATGCTCCAGTCGCCACGGAATTGATCTGGAAACGTAGCTTTGTTAGCAGACCCTGCCTGGCACAGAGGGCGGAGGGCGGCGCCCCAGCAACCAGCCTGCATGCCCCCCCCCCGCACTCCCTCCCGGCCCCAGCCCGGCTTTGGGGAGGGACGGGGTCCCGGAGCACACAGGCTCTAGGGACAAGGTGGCCCAGCGGCCCCACTCACCGCTCCTGGCCCCAGTCACCGGGTCCAACCTCTCACGGCGGGGCCATGCGGAGGCTGCCGCCGGACTGACCGTCCCACTCCTCCGATGCTGCCTGTCGGGGCAACGGCGCCCGCTTCTGTCGCTTCAGGTGTCGGAGCCGCGCTGTGGAGAAGCTGAGCAGAGAAGAGGGGACTGACAGCAGGAGGGAGGGAGGGAAGAGAGATGGAGGGAGGAGCGGGAGGGGCGGGGAAGGGCGGGGGCACTGCAGGCGGCGGGAGTGGAGCCGGGAGGCCACAGCGGCCACCTTAGCCAGCTGGCCCACCACGCCTCCGCACCAAGGGCCAGACCGCGTGCCCTGCCCCGGCCCGGGGCGGTGTGGCCAGCCCAGTGGTGCACGGCCCGTGCCGGCCCTTTAAGGAAGTGGGGGAAGGGAGCGCCGAGAGGTTCCGCCCCCCTTCCCCAGCCCCGCCAGCCCCAGCTGTGCTCTAACCCGGCCCCCCTCTTAGGACCCTCGGGTCCCAGACCCTGAGCTCTCAGGATCCGCTCACCCTTCTCCAGGTGAAGGAAGGAGCGGTCTTTGCCCTCCTCCTGTGTGTGCCCTCCTCCTGCCTGCCCTCCATACCCCTATCCACCCTGGGAGGCCGGACCCTGACAGGGAAGCGACCCTGGAGTGCAGGGGGCAGACAAGGCGGATGACCCCAGAAGGAGACAGAGCGCTACCTATCTACCTGCCACGAGAAAGACAGAGGGACAGACAGGCCTGGGATATGGGGTGAGAAGAAGGACTAGACAGAGCTGCAAGGGGTAAGGGGTACAGAAGAGGGACGAGGGAAAAGACCCTGAGGGAGGAGGTAAGGAGTGGGTCCAGGCAAGGATTCAGAGTCCCAGCACCAGGTCAGGGTATGGCCACTGTAGGCAGAGAGGCAGAGGGTGCTCTGGGCTGTGGAAACCATCTCCCAAGTAACCTGGCCCACAGACCCTCCCCATGCTAGTGACCACCTCGAAGCCCCCTCCCACGCCAGGACCCTAGCTCTGAAGAAAAAGGTTAACAGTATTGTACCTGGGCTAGACACCAAGAACTTCTGGCTGTGAGGTTCCGGCAGAGCAGGATTCCACCTCTGGGGAGAAAATAAGGGGCCCCAGCGGTATGGATCTAGGGAGACCAGGAGCTGGGGGAAGGAGAGGAGGGTGAGCAGGCCCCAGTCCCACAGAGAAGGGAGCTCAGAGACTGGCCTTATCACAGGAAGCCACTTTCTACCTCTCTCCTTCCACTCCAGCCCCCAGGGGCTGCTGGCTGTAACCAACTCTTTCCTGCCTTCAGGCCTCTGCAGGGGCTCCACCCTCTGCCTGGTCAGGCCTTTGGTCCTGCTGTGCTCAATGAACTCTGACTCAATTCTCAAGTCCCTCCCCCTGACCTTCTTCCTACCCTAACACACATAGACAGTCAGGGACCCTCTACTTAGGGAACAGGGTAAGAGAAGGGAGCGGATTTGCTGAGCTACTAGGTGTGTCTAAGCTGTGCAGGATGGCTTAATTGGAGGTGCCAGGTCTGAGCAGTGATTAGTCTCCTCCCTCTTCAAGCTGGGCCACAGCTAGAGCTGAGGTTTCAGCAACCATGGTGACACTTCTACCATGTGCCGGATCCTCACTGAGTGCTTTCCATGTGTTAAATTTAATCCTCAAAACAACCCTGAAACCATTTGAGGCACCAGAAGCATAAGCCACTTGCTTAAGATCCCAGGAGGTCTGACCCACAGACACAGCTGGGCAGTTGAGAGGGTACTCTGGCCACACCCTTTCCGTTCCCATCAATCCCTAGGACATCCCCACAGAACCCAGACATAAGGGGTCACTCCATTGTAGACACCCAGGATCTTCTTGAAGGGCACAAAGGGAGTATGGTTTCCCTGATGTCCTGCCCTCTGCCTTCTGCCCTCTGCTACCTGTAGTCAAGGCTGGGTGGCAACAGGCAACCAGTAAGGACTGTGGGGGGAAGTGAGGTGACAGGACTTTGCTTCCACACTCCCCAACCTCAGGACCCATGACCTCAAATCACAACTGAACCATACTTCTGAGTGCTTTAGTACCTCATCTACCCAATGGGGATGCTCATCCCGCCCCTGCCATGAGGCTGGGGTGAGGATGAAAGGAGCGGATGTGGTCATGCCCACCCACCCAAGACCGGGCACACAGACACACTAACAGGCCACAGCCATTCCAGTTGGAATGAGTGGCTTCTGCATGGAATGGATTATGTCGTCTCTGTCCACCGAGATGGACTGTGAGGCCCCTGAAGGCAAAATCTGCCTTGTTCACAATGTATTCTCAGCACCTAACACACAGCATAGTTCAATAAATACATATAGAAAGGAAGAAAGAAAGGAGGGAGAAATGAGGGAGATAACGACATCTCTCACTTAATCTGGACCAGCTAGTGCTCAAGACCTAGTCCCTGGCTAGATCTGCTCCCATCCTTGGCAGTTCTGGAAGCCTGCTGCAGTAGCCATGAGAAGGCCAGGAGACCTGGGTTCTAGTCTGCCCTCTGCTGTCTCCTGGCTGTGTGACCATGGACAGCTATATCCCCTCCCTGAACCTCACTTTCCCATGCCAAGTAGAACTAATGCAAAGGACCATCACAGGCCACAGGTGGGCTGTATGAGAGTGCTTTGAATGTCATGGACAAGGAGAGAGAGTTATCACTATTCCTCGTAGTTATTTTTGTCTCTTGAAAGTGAACAGGGACAGTGTCTTGCCAGCCAGCAGCCAAAATGCATGATATTCTAGGAAAAGAATAATCTACAGCTTTTGCCCATTCCTCCAAGTGACTTCCCTTTCCTCCCCTCCCCCCATCCACCTGAGGGTGAGTCTCAGGAAGGCGGGTGCTGGAAGCTGGACAGCGGCAGGGAACACAGTTCCCAGACCACTCATCCCAACTAAAAGCGACCTCCTCTGCCTCATCACAGTAAACGTTACCACCACCCTCCCTGCAGCTCAGGCCGAAAGACTGGGAGTCCTCCTTGCCTCTATTTCTCTCACATTCCACATCCCTCGACAAATACTATGGGGTTTACTTTCAAAGCGTATTGTGAATTGGCCACTTCTCATCATCTCCACTGTCACCACCCTGGCCAGAGCCATCATCACCTCTTAGCTGGAATATTACTATAGCCTCCTAACCAGTCTGCTGCTTCCACCCAGCTCCACTACTGACATTCCCAACACAGCAGCCAAAGGGATCCTGTTAAATGTAACTCAGATCATGTCGCTCCTCTACTCCAATTCCTCCACTGGCTTGCATATCACTAAGAGTTAAACCAAGTTGAGGCCAGTGTGGCTGGAAAGAAGGTCAGAAAGGTGGTGGGGGCCAGGTCATGGAGGACCTTGCAGCCACACTGGCCTTCTCACTCTTCTTCAAGCACACCAAGCATGTTCCTGCCTCAGGACCTTTGCACTTGCTATTCTCTCTGCCTAAAACACTCCTCCCCCAGGTAGCTGCATGACTCACCTCACTCCTTCACCTGTCTACTCAAATGTCACCTTCCCTCAGTCACATCTCCCTTTTGTCTGCTTTCTTTTTCTCCATAATCCATGTTTGTATACCACATCTTTACTTGCTTATTCTGGTTATTGCCTGTCTCCCTAACATCACTACCATCACTAGACCATAAGCTCCAGGAAGGCAGAAAATTTGTTCATCTACTTCTGTATCTCCAGGGCCTAGTACATTGCCTGGAATATAGTAGCACTCAGTAAAGTGTTCAGATAAAGAGCATACTAACAGATAAAGAAACTGAAGATACTAAAAAGTGTTTTGAAACCAAAAAAAGGGGGATTTGACAGCACCTAGCTGGAAGGGTGGGGACCACTTCAGCAAGGTGGTCAGAGAAGGCATCTCTGAGGAGGTGCCTCCAGACTGGGCATGCTCCCTCCAGGCCCACACAGTGCCATTATCTCCCCCATCACAGCACACATCACTCTGTGCCATTACTGTCTGGACTGGGTGCAACCTAAGGTCAAGGACCATTCTCAGTCCTCTTTGGGTCACCAGCTCCTCCTGAACCCAGGGTCAACACACAGTAGGCACCTAAAAGACACTAATGCCACAGAATGGATAAATGAGAGATCATGGGCAAATTCACTCATAGGTACTGGATTCTGAAAGAGTTTGAGGTAGGGAAGCTGAGCAGTAAGGAGCTAGGCAGAAAGTCATAAAGTCCTGGTGGGGGATGGGGGGACTTGGAGGCCAGGGTCTAGTCTGTACAATCCCCAACATTACCTACAACTCCTGGGTTAGGTGGGAGGGAGAGTGGAGAGGAAAGGCCATTCTCAGTGGACAGCCCCTGGCTGTGAGGTAATGATTCATCCACTCACTCAACAAACATTTACTGAGCACCTACTGTGTCTGTGTGCCAGGCCCTGGGGGGTGGGGGTGGGGCCCAGACCAAGTCCCTCCCTCCACAACTCAGAGGCAAACATCCTCTGAGCTTCCTGGAGAAAACAACTGATTTGCTTCACCCCAGTTATCACAAGGGAAATCAAATTTTAGGTATGGGTTTTACTAGTCTCCTGCCTACTGCCTCCCTGGAATGTGGGCTCCAGGAAGGGCAGCAACTGTGTGCCTTATTAACGCTGGATCCCAGCATCTAGCAAGGGCCTGAAGCGCAGTAGGGTCTCAGTGAGTGTTTGCTGAATGAATGATAGAACATGAGCAGGTCCCTGAAGAAGGCGAGCATTTGGACTTGCAGCAAGGAAGAGAAGGCAAGTGGGAAAAGGGCGCCACCCGAGCAAGCATCAGGTAGGCAGAAGTCACCTGGAGGGGAGCACGACCATAGGCAGGAGGGAAGAGAGACTGACTGCTCAAGCTCTGAGAGCTGCCTGTCCCACCCCCTCCCCCAGCAAATGTAGCTCTGGCAATACTGGTCCAGGGCTGGTGGACAAAGTCCCACAGGGAATGCCAGGGGCTTGAAGAGCCCAGAGCCAGCCGGCTATGGGCCCAGAACTTTGTCTGAGGGCTTTTGTGGGGCTCCAGGATCTTGTCTAGGGGAATGCCAGGAACTGGTCAGGGTGCTATAGGGTAGGCACTGCCCTGCTTCCGGAGGTTGGGCTGGCCATCAGGCCTGGGTAATGGCAGGTTAGGGAAAGGATCCTTACCCTGGGGGAGATAACACTACCCCGTTCCTAGTCGGAGCTGCTAGGATTAGAGTGGCCAGCAGATCCCATCCAGGTTACTGTGGCCTTGGGTCGGTGGGGCTCAGCTGGGGGATGCAGTTAGGGTTGAAGATGACCCTTCCCTCAACCCATGCGTTGTTCCCAAGAAACCCAGCAGGTGGGAGCAGGGCAAATCTTTATCAAAGTGAAGGGACACAAGACAAGTCCACTCCTGCCCAGGGATCACTGCCAAGCCAGGACGGTTCGCAGGAGGGCGAGTTCGGGGGTTGCGAGGAGGCCCGTGCGAGGCCCAAGCGGCTCTCTGTCTCCTTCTGCTGGCGGGACCCAGAATTACCAGAGCGTGCCGAGTCGCCGGCGAGACCCGCGCTCTCTCACATCCAAGCAAGTATGTGAACAGAGATCATATGGGTCATCCCCCTGCTTCAGCACCAAGCCCAGCCGCGCTCCGCTATCCAGCCGCAGGCCCTCTGCGCTGGGATGCCCGCTCGTTCTGGAAGTCCTCTGCCTGGTCCAACCTGAGCATTTCTTCCACTTGGCCCAGGCTGTCTTGGAAGGCCATGCTTTTCCACAATACAGATGGAAAACTGAGGTTTCCCGGCCTATTCCATGGTGACCAGGCCACCTCTTCCTTGGAATAGAGGGAGTGCAGGTACCTCTACCCACGGCAGCGGGGGCAGCAGAGGATCTAACTGGCGGAGATTCGAGAAGCCGCCCCGCCCAAGACCTTACGGAGCTCTTCGGAAAGCAGTTGGTCAGAAATGTGCTTTGAGATCATGGCGCCATCTCCCGGTGTCTACAAGAACTGCATCTGCCCACCAGGCACAATCACTGGCTAGAGGAGACCGCTGAAAACACTAACCATAGCTGCGGACGTCTACTGAGTGTTCTGTGAGCCAGGTTCATGCTAAATTCCTGACATTATCTCATGTCACACATTACATTATTTCATCCAAACAACAACCCTATGAGGTGGAAATCATTCATCCCATTTTACCAGAAGCTAGGAAAGTTACGCGACCTACCCCAGAACACACCTCTGTAGTAAGTGGCAGAGCCCAGACCACTCCCTGATGTGTACTTTAACTGAGCTCTTCCGCCTGTCCTGGAGGAGGGTGGGGGAGTGGCCTCTCAGGAGTGAGCTCTGTGGAGGAGAGCTACCTCTTCCTACCTCCCGCCCCAACGTTGGGCGCAGTCCACCTTAGATTAGTTTACCGCTGGCATAGCAAGAACTGCCCCATTAGTGCACACGTCCTTCTCCCCTGACAACTTGAGAGCTCCTCTAGGGCAGGGCCAAGGAATGTTCCCATGTTCCCTCCATTCAGCACTGATCACTGAGGGCCCTCTATATTCATCTCCACTTGGGACTGCCACACCCTTCAGGCCCCTACTCAACCTCTAACCTCACTTCCCAATTAATTCAGCAGCTCAGGCAGGCACGGTGTAAGCAGTTACAAGTGACAGAGGCTGGCTTTGGTGCAAAGAGCTCATGTAAATGAAAAGTCCAGGAGTATATCCAGCCACAGGCAGTCCCGAATCCAGGCTTCCAAACAGGGTCTTTCTCCACATCTGTGGCCATTAGTCTTCTGTGTTAGCTTTATTCCCAGGCAAGTTCTCTCAGCAGAATGTCAAAATGGCTAAGGCAGCTCTGAGCTTATATCGGGCTTTACGGGCAGAAGGCATCCCCCTCCATCCCCGTGCCATGAATATAAACAAAGGATTCAGTCTCATTGGCCCAGCCAGTGACATACAGTATGGCCAGCCCTGAACCAAACCCTGTGGCCTAAAGCACCACGGGCCCCCTTGGAGTGAGGAGTGGGGTCAGCTCCAGGAAATCCATATGGACTGATGGTGGGAGGGGATGTGGCCCAGAGGACAACAGGGGGAGGGTGCCCAGGGGCAGTGAATGGCTGCTGCCCAGCACTGTGTTCATGACAGCCTGAAGCCCCCCTTTTCCTGGCTCCAACTTAGACCGCAGACCTCTTTCCAGATTCTCATACTTTCTTCCTTCCTTCATTTGTTCATTCAACAAACATTTGCTGAGGCCCTACCTGTTCCAAGCACTATTCTAGGTGAATCATACCAGTAAACAAAAGAGGAAAATCCTTGCCCTCCTGCCTGACCAGGCGGTGGCACAGTGGATAGAGCATCGGACTGGGATGCGGAGGACCTAGGTTCGAGACCCCGAGGTCGTCAGTTTGAGCGTGGGTTCATCCGGTTTGAGCAAAGCTCACCAGTTTGGACCCAAGGTTGCTGGCTCAAGCAAGGGGTTACTCGGTCTGCTGAAGGCCCACGGTCAAGGCACATATGAGAAAGCAATCAATGAACAACTAAGGTGTCGCAACGAAAAACTGATAATTGATGCTTCTCATCTCTCTCTGTTCCTGTCTGTCTGTCCCTATCTATCCCTCTCTCTGACTCTCTCTCTCTGTCTCTATTAAAAAAAAAAAATCCTTCCCCTCCTGAATCATTTTCAGTGGGGGTGGGGGGAGAAATATAACAACAGACACAATAAACAAGTAAAACGTATTTATTATATTATAGACAGTAATAAGTACTACAGGGGAAATAGGCCAGCATGAAGGGAATTAGGAGGGTGGACAGGCTGAGGGGTATCACAACTTTAAATAGAGTGTTACTACTGGTAGACACTTTGAGAAGGTGAATTTGAGCAAAGACAAGAAAGAGGTAAGGGAATTTGTCATGTAGATATCTGGGGGAGGAGATTCCCAAGGGATAAAAACAGCTAGTGGGCCCTGACCGGTTAGCTCAGTTAGTTAAGAGCATCATCCCAAAACAACAAGGTTGCAGGTTCTATCCCTGATCAGGGCACACACAGGAAGCAACCAAAAAATGCACAACTGAGTGGAACAACAGATGCTTCCCTTCCCCTTTCCCTCTCTCTCTCCCTTTCTCTCTCTGTCTTTCTAAAAATTAATAAAAAATTAAGCTCTGGCCATATATCTCAATGGGTTGGAGCACCAACCCTTAGCACAGAGGTTGCTGTATCAATTCCTCAGTCAGGGCACATACAGGAGCAGCTGATATTCCTCTCTCTCCCTGCCTCTCTCAAAGAAAAAGAAGAAGAAGCCAGTGCAAAGGCCCTGAGCTGGCAGTGTGCCTGGCATAGTCCTGGAACAGCAAGAAGTCAAACAAGAGGAGGGAGCAGGAGATGAGGCAGAGAGCTAGCGGAGACCAGATGACACAGGGCCTGTAGGCCATTGTAAGGACTTGGGCTTTGGCTCAATAACATGAGCCACTCAAAGTTTGGGGCAGAGAACTGACCTGATTTGACTTATCTTTTTAAAGGTTCCCTCTGGCTTCTGTGTTGGGGATAAATTGAAAGGGTCGGGACTGAGCTTGGTGACCAGTTAGGAGGCTACCAGGCGGTGGCACAGTGGATAGAGCGTCAGACTGGACTGCAGACTTCCCGGGGGAGTGGATGGGAACTTGGAC
Source organism: Saccopteryx leptura (assembly GCF_036850995.1). Classification (NCBI taxonomy): domain Eukaryota; kingdom Metazoa; phylum Chordata; class Mammalia; order Chiroptera; family Emballonuridae; genus Saccopteryx; species Saccopteryx leptura. The sequence goes on along the minus strand of NC_089508.1, from coordinate 161,973,715 downwards.
CAGGGTGGGGAGCTGGTGAGAAGTGGCCAGATTATGGATGATTTTTTAAAGTATTTTAACTTTAAAAAATTTTTTTATTTATTAATTTTAGCAAGAAAAGAAGGGAGAGAGAAAGAGAGACAGGAACATCAATCTGTTCCTGTATGAGCCCTGACCAGGGATTGAACTGGCAACTTCTGCACTTTGGGACAATGCTCTAACCAACCGAGCTATCTAGCCAGAGCTCTGGATCTATTTTGAAGGTAAAGCCAGGCCCCATCGTGTAATGGTTAGCACTCTGGACTTTGAAGGTAAAGCCAATAAGATAAATTGAGGGATTAAGTGTGAGGTGTAAGAGAAAGAGAGGAGTCAAGAGTGAAGCAAGCCTGACCAGGCAGTGGCACAGTGGATAGAATGTCGGACTGAGATGCAGAGGACCCAGGTTCAAAACCCCGAAGTCGCCAGCTTGAGCAGGGGCTCATCCGGCTTGAGCGTGGGCTCCCCAGCTTGAGTGCGGGGTTGCTAGCTTGAGTGTGGGATCATAGACATGACCCCATAGTCGCTGGCTTGAGCCCAAAGATAGCTGGCTTGAAGCCCAAGGTCACTGGCTTGAGCAAGGGATCACTCGCTCTGCTGTAGCCACACAGTAAAGGCACATATGAGAAAGTAATCAATGAACAACTAAGGAGCTGCAATAAAGAATCTCATCTCTCTCCCTTCCTGTCTGTCTGCCCCTATCTGTCCCTCTCTCTATCTCTGTCACTAAATAAATAAATAGAGTGAAGCAAAATTTGAGGACCTGAACAACAGGAAGGATGGAGTTGCCAGAACTATGGAGGAAAAGTGGGGAAGATGTATTGGAGAAGGAAAAGCTGGGGCTATTTGGACAGGTGGAGTGTGAGATGTCAATTGGCCGCTTAAGTGAAGATGTCAGATAGGCAGGTGGTCTGGGCTAGCAATGTACATGCAAGAGGAGTGTTGAGGCCACCCAGGAGTGGGGACAGGGTGTCTCAGAGTATCAAGCTTGGAGCCTGTGAGGAGGAAAGGGAGAAAAGAAGGAGGACTGAAAGGAGTGTCCAGAGAGGTAGAAGAAAAGCAGGAAAATGTAGGATCCTATAACAAATGAAGAAACATCATCAAGGAGGAAAGAGATGGACCGAGTCAAGTCAAATGCTGACATGAAGACTGAAAACTGACTATTGGATTCAGCGACCTGGAGGCCACTGGAGACCTTGGCAAGAGCCATCTTCATTTAAAGGGTTGGAGAGAACCTGACTAAAAAGGAATTATGAAATAACAATTAACAAGCTTCATGGCAGCATTATTCACAATAATCAAAAGGTGGAAACAACTTGAGTGTCCATCAACAGATAAATGAATAAATAGTGCGGCATACACGTAACATTATACAGCTTTAAAAAGTAATGAAATTCTGACACTACAACAGGGATCAACCTTGAAAACATATGCTAAGTGACATTAACCAACACCAAAGGACAATTATTACATAGTTCCACTTACAAGAAATATCTAAATAAGTAAATTCATAGAAACAGAAAGTAGAATAGAGGTTGCCAGGGGTTGAGGGGAGGGAGAATGGAGAGTTACTGTCTAGTGGGGACATAGTTTTTGTTTGAGATGATGAAAAAGTTTTAGAAATAGATAGTGGTGATGGTGACACCATACTTTTAAAGTGCTACCAAACTGAACCCTTAAAAGTGGGTAAAATGATAACTTTTATGTTATGAATATTTTACCTCAATAAAAAATAAAATTAGCCCTGGCCGGTTGGCTCAGTGATAGAGCGTCGGCCTGGCGTGCAAGAGGTCCCGGGTTCGATTCCTGGCCAGGGCACACAGGAGAGGCGCCCATCTGCTTCTCCACCCCTCCTCCTCTCCTTCCTCTCTGTCTCTCTCTTCCCCTCCCGCAGCCGAGGCTCCATTGGAGCAAAGATGGCCCGGGCGCTGGGGATGGCTCCTTGGCCTCTGCCCCAGGTGCCAGAGTGGCTCTGGTCGCAACAGAGCGACGCCCCGGAGGGGAAGAGCGTCACCCCCTGGTGGGCATGCCGGGTGGATCCCGGTCAGGCGCATGCGGGAGTCTGTCTGACTATCTCTCCCCATTTCCAGCTTCAGAAAAATACAAAAATAAATAAATAAATAAATAAATAAATAAAAATAAAAAATAAAATTAAGTGGCCTTCAAAAAATAATTAACAAGCATTTGTTGAGCGCCTGTTACATGCTGGACACTGAGCCAAGATCCAAGGGCTATGGAGGGTTACTAGGTGCCCTCATGGGCTCCAACTTGTGCTACTCTAGCCCCGCTCTGGTCCCTTAATTACTGGTCAGGTAAGCCTGGGGACTGACATGAAATCCTGGATGTGTGGACATTGCAGAGGCAGTTTGATGAATGCTGCCCTGAGACCATGGTGGGAGCCACAGCTGGCTCCAAGGTTTTGCAGCTGGTGAAGAAGTCACCATCGAGGATTACTGACAAATAGAATAGGCCAACACAAAAGAAGCCACCAAGCTCTATCCTCAGCCCTAGACTTAGCTGGTCCACAGGCTTTTCATATTAGAAGCAATAATTTGAATAAAGACCTAGAGGCAAGTACAGTGTGTTTATAGAAACTGGAAGATAGAGGGAGATGACATCAGAAACTAAGGAGAAGCAACAGAGTAAGCAGTTAAGACCACGATGTCTGGATCCAAAGTACTTGGGTTCTAATCCCAGCTCTGACATTTATGACTAGGTCAACTTGGGCAAGTTACTTAACCTCTCTGTGTCTCAATTTCCTCATCTCTAAAATGGGGATAATAGTAGCTACCTCAGGGTGGTTCTGAAGTCTGAACGGGTTAGTTCAGTGTCTGGCACAAGGTGAGTGTATGTGAGTTGTCTACTCTCATCATTATCAGGATCAGCTGGAGGGTTAAGTCAAAACCAATAAGATGGCCCTGGCCAGATAGCTCAGTTGGTTGGAGCATCATCCTAAAACACAAAGGTTGTGGGTTCGATTCCTGGTCAGGGCACATGCAGGAAGAGATCAACATTTCTGTCTCACTCTCTCTCTCCGGTCCTCTCTCTCTAAAAAAAAAAAAACAACAAGTAATTTTTTTAATTAAAAAAAAGATGAACTTTAATGAGGGCTAATGAAAAAACTGACCTCAGGTACCAACAAAACAAACATACAAGTTGAGGGCAGGGAAACCTAGCTGGGCAACCAGCCATACATTCGTCTGTCCATGAGAAACAGCCCAAGGTGTCCATCAGAAGGCATATGGATTAACAAACTGTTACACATCCATGCAAAGAGATTCTACTCAGCAATAAAAAGGAACAAACTATTGCCTGACCAGGTGGTGGCGCAGTGGATAGAGAATTGGACTGGGATGCTGAGGACCCAGATTCGAAACCCCAAGGTCACCGGCTTAAGCACAGGCTCATTCAGCTTGAGCGTGGGCTCGCCAGCTTGAGCATGAGGTTGCTGGCTTGAGCGTGGGATCATAGTCATGACTCCATGGTCACTGGCTTGAGCCCAAAGGCTTCTGGCTTGAAGCCCAAGGTTGCTGGCTTAAGCCCAAGGTCACTGGCTTGAGCAAGGGTTTCACTTGCTCTGCTGTAGCCCCCGATTCAAGGCACATATGAGAAAGCAATCAATGAACAACTAAGGAGCTGCAATGAAGAGTTGATGCTTCTCATCTCTCTCCCTTCCTGCCTGTCTGTCCCTCTCTCTGACTCTCTCTCTGTCTCTGTCAAAAAAAAAAAAGGAACAACTATACTAATAAATCTCCAAAACATTATGATGAATGAAATAATCCAGATACAAAAAGAGTAGATAGGGCCTGACCCATGGTGGCGCAGTGGGATAAAGCAATGACCTGGAACACTGAGGTCGCTGATTCAAAACCCCAGGCTTACCTGGTCAAGGCACATATGGGAGTTGATGCTTCCTGCTCCTCCCCCTTCTCTCTTTCTCTCTCCCTCTTTCTCTCTCTCTCTCCTCTCTGAACATTGAATTAATAAAGTCTTAAAAAAAAAAAAAAAGATTGCCCTCCATCTCTAAAAAAAAAGAGTAGATAGGGCATGATTCCTTCTTTGTGTGTGTGTGTGTGTGTGTGTGTGTGTGTGTTTGAAGCTGGAAACAGGGATAGACAGTCAGACAGACTCCCGCAAGCGCCCGACCAAGATCCACCCAGCACGCCCACCAGGGGGCGACGCTCTGCCCCTTTGGGGCGTCGCTCTGTCGCAACCAGAGCCACTCTAGCGCCTGGGGCAGAGGCCAAGGAGCCATCTCCAGCGCCTGGGCCATCTTTGCTCCAATGGAGCCTTGCTGAGGGAGGGGAAGAGAGAGACAGAGAGGAAGGAGAGGGGGAGGGGTGGAGAAGCAGATGGGCGCCTCTCCTGTGTGCCCTGGCCGGGAATCGAACCCGGGACTTCTGCACGCCAGGCCGATGCTCTACCACTGAGCCAACCGGCCAGGGCCATGATTCCTTCTTTATGACGTTCTAGAATGGGCCATGTGGACAAGAACCAGTGGGGACAGGGGGTGACCAGGAAACTCTCTGTAGTAATGGGAATATTCTGTAGCTTGAGAGGAGTTGGCATGTACAAGCATATACTTGTCCAAACTCAACCAACTTAAGATTTGTGCATTTCATTATGTATAAATTTTGCCTCAAAAAGCAAAGAGCCACACACAAATATTGAACTCTAGTTCGTGATATGCATGCTGAAGTGTTTGGGTGAAATGTATTGCTACCTGCAACTTGCCTTTTGAACTGATGGATGAAGGTGTGATACACAGATAGTGATAAAGCAAATATAATATTAGCATAAGTTATAAATTCTGAGTGGTGATTATATGGGTGCTCACTATAAAATTTGAGAAAAAAAGTCGTCACCATAAAAGAGACCAATCCCGCCTGACCAGGTGGTGGCGCAGTGGATAGAGCGTCGGACTGGGATGAGGAAGGACCCAGGTTCGAGACCCCGAGGTCTCATCTGAGCGCGGGCTCATCTGGCTTGAGCAAAGAGCTCACCAGCTTAGACCCAAGGTCGCTGGCTCCAGCAGGGGGTTACTCAGTCTGCTGAAGGCCCACGGTCAAGGCACATGTGAGAAAGCAATCAATGAACAACTAAGAAGTCGCAACGCGCAACGAGAAACTGATGATTGATGCTTCTCATCTCTCCCCGTTCCTGTCTGTCTGTCCCTGTCTATCTCTGCCTCTGTAAAAAAAAAAAAAAAAAAAAAAAAAAGGGACCAATCCCACCCAGAGTATACCCAGTGGAGAACTACTCAGGATATGAAAGGCTGGGAAGGGAACTAGGACCATTTAAGCTGGAGAGAAGGCTGGCTTGGGGGTGGTATGGTACAGCCCTCTCTGCTGCCAACAGAGGCTGTTCTGTGCACCACAGGACAAGCTAGTTCCAACAGTTGAATAGCACAGGAGGGCCAGCTTGGTATCACTAGAAGGATCTGTCCTACAATGGAACAGGCTGTTTTTTAAGGTAGTGAGCTCCCCGTTACATGAGGTGTGCAAGCAAGTTGGGCAGCTGACTGTGAGAAAGGTTAGAAAGGGGATTGGATTTCTAGGCTGACCAAGAAAATGGACTGAGGGTCTTTGAGATCCCTTAAAGCAACTCAAGAGTGAATTTTTAGCCTCATTAACCAAAGTGTCAAGGGAACTCTAAGGCCATTTCTGACACTGGTGGCAGAGGGGGTGGGTCAGAGAGAACTTTCTGGAGAAGGATGCCCAAACATAGTCCTTCTGGCCCCTCAATCTCCAACCTGTGGTATATATCTTACTTGCCTAGGGTTCTCTAGCCCTTTCTAGATAGAAATAAACAGGACCTCAGGCCCTGCCTTGAGAAATGATCCTGATAAGAAGTAAGGAGTCCCTTATTTCTCTCTGAGCCTCAATCTGCCTCTCTGTTCAATGGTCTCAGCTGAAACCATCCATGTTTTTTCCTCAAGGGACAGCCAAACTGCTGTAGTCACACACTTATATGGAGGACTGGGGAGGGGTGGCAGTGGGTTTTTTGAGGAGGCCCCTGGTTGTATCCCAGCTCACTCTCCTTTGGACATGGCCGGAGACTCAGTAGAGGTAGCAGCAACTCCAGAGGCAGGCCAGGGGCTCAGCCAAGTTTCCTAGATACTGCTCCCCGAACTCGGAGCCTCAGGGGAAAGTCAGAAAGGAGGGCCTGTGTTACTACGGGCTGTTGTTACCATGTGTTCAGGGCATGCATCTGAGCTCATCCCGGGGCCCTGAACCCCTCCTCCCCAGGGGCCTCAGAGAGATCTCAAGTCCAAGCCCCCCTCCCCAGACTGCCCAAGGTGGGAGGGCACTCTGCAGAGGCAGTGAGTAGTGAGGGTGAGGGGAGGCCAGGAGCCTGATAAACAAATCAGCACTGCCCTGCAGATGAATTCATTCAGGGTGGGTCAGTGGTTAGAGCAAAGGAAAAGGCAGACAGGCCTGGGCGGAATCCCAGTGCTGAGTGGCCATGGGCAAGTGGTTCCACTTATCTGAGCCTGTGAGGAGAGGATGTTGCTTTGAGGCACCAGTGGGATGGCGATGACTTCGTCATATCCCCACACACAAAGCTACTTGGAGGCAGAAACAAACCACAGAGCCCCGCAGACGTGCACCCCCAAACCTGCCGGCCTCTGGGTCCACCCCAACTGTCCTCTCGCACCTCTTACTCCAGCCTCCTCTCCGCGGTTCCGTGACCTCGGCTGCCCTCGTGCGGCTCTTCTCGGAACTGCAGCAGCCGGCCCTCCTCACCTAACCCGTGGCCAAGGCGTCCCTGCGGCCTTGCAAAGTTGGGGCGTGGAGTTGGGGCGTGGAGTCATCGCCTAGTCTCCTGCGGTCAAGCCCTTGTTTCCAAACCTTCAAAGACTGGTCGTCATTATCAGAGACTAGTCTGAACCCCCAGGTATGGCTCCGGATCCTTCTTGATGGTTCCAGACCACTGGTAGAAACCAAGGAAGCAACACTACACTCTCCCGGCCAGGGCTGCCACTGTGGGCAGGAGGGCACATTCTTTTTTTTTTTTTTTTTTTTTTTACAGGGACAGAGAGAGAATCAGAGAGAGGGACAGACAGGGGCAGACAGACAGGAACGGAGAGATGAGAAGCATCAATCATCAGTTTTTCGTTGCGACACCTTAGTTGTTCATTGATTGCTTTCTCATATGTGCCTTGACCGCGGGCCTTCAGCAGACCAAGTAACCCCTTGCTCGAGCCAGTGACCTTGGGTCCAAGCTGGTGAGCTTTGCTCAAACCAGATGAGCCCGTGCTCAAGCTGGCGACCTTGGGGTCTCAAACCTGGGTCCTCCGCATCCCAGTCCAACACTCTATCCACTGCGCCACCACCTGGTCAGGCAGGAGAGCACATTCTTGAGAGCGATCACATAATGATCACAGGCTTTGGGAGGTATCCAGACACACACATAAGCACCCACACACCCCAGGCCTCCGTGTGCACACATGTGCACACCCAAACGCACCACTTGTCTATATGGACACACTATCCCTTGCACACAGGGCAACATCACTGCCCAATCAACTCCTGTTTTCTGTGCATGTATCCCTCTGTCCCCACACCCCCCTCCGCCCCACTCATCCCAACAACCTAAGGAAACTATAGATTGCAGGTACAAACTCCTTTTCCCGGACTAACACCCTGAATTACCCAGACCTGCCTGCCCCTCAGACCACACTCCCACCACCAGCCCCTGGCCCACTGTTCGCCTTTTTTCCAGCAAAACTATGCAGCCTTCACTCACACTTCAGGTCCCCTGCACGTACTGTTCCCTCTTCCCAAAATGTCCTTCCTCCAGATCCTCCACTGCCTGCCACCTTCCTCTCTTTAGGCCTCACTTTATCATTTCCTTCATGACCACAGAGCTCCAGACTACTGGAGTTAAAAGGCTCTATCCTCCATTCTCTCAAAACATGTTTTCTTCAAAACGTGTATCCTAATCATTAGAGAAATGCACATCAAAACCCCAGTGAGATACCACCACATCCACTAGAATGACTACCACAAAACAAAAAACAAAACAAAAATAGAAAATAATAGCCTGACCTGTGGTGGCACAGTGGATAAAGTGTCGACCTGGATGTTGAGGTCGCTGGTTCAAAACCCAGGCCCTGCCCAGTCAAGGCACATGTGAGAAGCAACTACTACAAGTTGATGCTTCCTGCTCCTATCCCTCCTTTTTCTCTTGCTCCTCTCTCTAAAATCAATAAATACTGAGGTCTCCAGTTCCAAACCCTGGGCTTGCCTGGTCAAGGCACATATAGGAGTTGATGCTTCCTGCTCCTCACTCCCTTCTCTTTCTCTCTCTCTCTCTCTCTCTCTCTCTCTCTCTCTCTCTCTTTCTCTCTCTCCTCTCTAAAATGAATAAATTAAAATAAATAAATAAATAAAATCTTAAGAAAATAATAAGTGTTGATGAGAATGTAGAGAAATTGAAACGCTTGTGCACTATTGGTAGGAATATAAAAGAGTGCAACTACTGTACAACAGTATGGTCAACTACTGTATGACTCAACAATTCTACTTCTGGGTATTCATACACAAAATAATTGAAAGCAGGGTCTCAAAGAGATATTTGTATACCCATGTTCACAGGAGCATTATTCACAATAGCCAAAACATGGAAGCAACCCAAATATCCATCCACGGAGGAAAGGATAAACAAAATATGGTGTATACATATAATTAAATATTATTTAGCCTTAAAAAGTTAGGACCCTGCCTGGAGAGCTAAGTTGGTTAGAGCATCCTTCCGGTATGTCAAGGTTGCCGGTTCAATCCCCAGTGAGGGGACATACAAGAATCATCCAATGAATGCATGAATGAATAGAACAACAAATCTCTCTCTTCCTTCTCTCTCTCTGTCTCTAAAATCAATAAATAATTTTTTAAGGAAGAAAATTCTGACACATGCTACAACATCAATGAACCTTGAGGACATTATGCTAAGAAAAATAATCCAAAAAAGACAAATATGTATGATTCCACTTAAAGGAGCTATATAGAATAGTCAAATTCATGGAGACAAAAAAGTAAAACAGTGGTCGCCTGGGGCTGGAGGGTGGAGATGGGGAGTTACTGTCTAACGGGAGCAGAGCTTCAGTCCGGGATGATGAAAAGAGGGCTAGAAGGGAGTGATGGTGGTGGCAGCACAAGGTGATGTACTTAATGCTACTGAACTCAACCTTAAACTGGCTAAGATAGTCATCTTTATGTTATGTGTCTCTTACCACAGTTAAAAACAACAAATAAAACATATGTATCAAAACATTTGTTGGCTTGTTCCATCCTGCCTCGCTTTTTTTTTTCTTCTTTTTTTTTTTTTTTTACAGAGACAAAGAGAGAGTCAGAGAGAGGGATAGATAGGGACAGACAGACAGGAACGGAAAGAGATGAGAAGCATCAATCATCAGTTTTTTGTTGCGACACCTTAGTTGTTCATTGATTGCTTTCTCATATGTGCCTTGACCATGGGCCTTCAGCAGACCGAGTAACCCCTTGCTCGAGCCAGCGACCTTGGGTCCAAGCTGGTGAGCTTTGCTCAAACCAAATGAGCCCGCGCTCAAGCTGGCAACCTTGGGGTTTCAAACCTGGGTCCTCCGCATCCCAGTCCAATGCTCTATCCACTGTGCCACCACCTGGTCAGGCCATCTTACCTCACTTATTAAACTTGTGAGCTTAATAAAGCAGGGCTTTATGTGATACAGCTATTATGTGCTGCCAGTCACTGCGGGCATGGAGAACAAGTCAGACAAGCTGCCCACCCACTTGAGACTCACAGCCCGGGGGAGGGAAGAAAGACACTGAACAAACAAGTAAACAGAATGATCACCTATCGAATGCTGTATGGAAAATTAGGACAGTGAAAGGTAATAGTGGCTTCATCAGGAAGAGGTCAGCTGAGAAAGTCAGGCACACTATCCAGAGGAGGTGACATTCATGTTAAGATCCAAGAAATAACAGTCATCAAGTATCTGGGAGACTAGCACTGCAGACAGAGAGAACAGCGAGTGCAAAGGCCCTGAGGTGAGCATGAGCCTGGTATACTAAAGGGAAAGCAAAAAGAGGACGTGAGGGAAACAAAAGAGGAGAAGAGGCAGACCCGAGAGAGAGAGGGAATGGAGGTCATTCCTGCTGGCAGAGGAGGTAGGCCCCAGTAAGTCACCAACGTCTTTTTCCATAACAGGTGAGTTTCTGTGAATGGCAGTCTCTAAGTGTCCAGTTGTGCACTAAATGTTTTTGTGGATTAGCTCAGAGAATGCTCACAGCAATCCTTGGGGCAGGTACAGTCATTATCCCGCAGTATAAAGTAGAAAATGGGGTCAGAAAGCTTGGGCAAGTTGGTGGGTCTGGGACTAGAGTCAAAGACAAACAGTGGGAGAGGAAGTCCCTGCAGCCCGTGCTGCCTGCTCCTCCCCTGGCCCCACCAGAGGCCCAGTCTGAGGAGGCTCACCTTGCTGCATTGCCGGCCCTCCTCCCTCTGCCTCTGGGAGGGCCTCCTACCGGCTGCAGGTTGCTAGCTGATCACTGCCAAGAGGTTTCTGTTTCTCCTTTAACTGCCCCTAAAAGTAAGCCAAGGAAAGAGAACCCCCCTGTACTAAGAACAGGTCTGGGAGAGGGGAGAAAGTACCCATCTCTGGCTCCACAACAGCCTGTTTCTGAGGCCCCTCTGGAGGTCCGGCCCTTGGGAGCCCATCCTAAGGGGAGGGCACCAGGAACCCCATGAAGCTTGCAGGCTGGACAGCAGCCTGGTAGTCAGCGAAGATGCCCCCAGAGGCCAGGGCCAGCAGCACCTTCAGGCCTGAGGGAGCTAGCTTCCCCAGCTGCCCAGCATTGCCCCAAACACTGGAGAGGAGCCCCCAGGGAGGGCTGAGGCCTTGCCCAAGCTGGGAGGTATAGCACGGAGAAGAGGCAGTTCCGACCTCACAGCCCCCCTCCCTAAACCAGATGGAGGGGTCCTCCACCCGGGGCTGGTTGCATTGCAGGACCCCGCACGGAATGAACATGCAGACTCCCTTGTTCAGGCAGCCAGGGAAAAGAACCCAATATGAAAGGCACAAAATAGAAAAGTAAATACATATCAAGCTCTGCTATGTAGTCTACCTCTCAACTTTTCAAGGCTTTTACTGTATCTGCTGTTTAATGTCAAAGAAAAATTAAAAATTTAAATGAGTAGCATGAATCGTACTGTTCATCTTTATATAGTGCGATGCCAATTTTAAATGAAAATATATGGGCATTTCACCTATACTCAGAATCACTAAACTCTTACAATTTGTATTTTGTAGCTTGTGCGTGCACACGTAGTTCATTCTTACCCAAAAGGTGGGAAAACTGCACAAACGACCTCAACTTTTTATTTTACTCTGGACTCGCACACATGCCAGCAACACTCGCTACATTCATCTGAAAGAAAAAGGGCCGGCGGAGGCTCTGTCTTTCCCTGCGCTGTCTTCACGGCCAGCGTAAGGGGTTGCTTATCTGGGGAAATAATATCCAGGCAGGGGCGTGGCAAAGAAAGGGGCTGGGAAAACCTGAGCAGTTACTAGGCAACATTACCTCCCGCCTGGCAGCTCCTGGGGGGGGGGGGGCCTAGGAGCCATGAGAGATGAAGGTATGGAGGTGGCAGGTCATACCATGGAGGTGCTGAGTGCCCTCCATTGAGCCTAATTCTACTCTGACTACACCACCCCTGCCTAGAACCTTCAGTGGCTCCCCAATAAAATCCACAGCCCCATCCTAAGCCCCAAAATCCTATTTCCCCTCCCACCGCTACTCACGGCCACACATTCTGCTGTAGCTATAGCCCTGCCCTCCCGGAACCCTGAGCATAGGACCTGACATTCTCTCTACCCAGAATCTTCTTCCTCTCCATGCCCCTTCTTCTGACTAACTCACACTCATCCTTTGGGTCCTGACACAAATATCACTTCCTCTGAGAAGCCGTCCCTCACCTCCCAGGCTGGGTCAGGCACTTCCTCTAAACTGTCACAGATCCTGTGCACCCTCTTCACTGCTTGGTGACTCACCCTCCTCCCTCACTACAGACAGACTGTGTGAGGCAGGGACTGGCTCCTGTTGGGTTATTAGCCCCAGACCCCAACACATAATAGGGGCTCAGAAATGGTTGTTGAATGAATGCATGAGTGCACAGGCAAGGGGAGTATGTGTGAGCTATCTATTGTCTCATGGATCAGGTACTAGGCCAGGGAGGAGGGACTCACAGTAGGTGTGATGCACCTACTGTGTTCCAGGCTCAGATGGCACTTCACATTCCTGATCTCATTTTCACTCCCATCCAGCCCGGGAAGGAGGTGTTCTTGTGCCCGTTACACAGATGAGAAGACAGAGCATGGGACTCGTCCTTTTCTCTTGACCACCCCACCACCACCACACCAGTCCAGTGGCCTCCCAGCCAGGCCAGTCCAGATGGTCTCTTTTCTTGGCCAGGCCTAGAGACAACTCACTCCCAGCCGGGGCTGGTCCCATCCTTTCTCTCTCCCCCTTCTTCCTCCCCCTCCCCACTTCCTTCCTTCCTGCTCTTGGATATTCCGTTTGCAGGAAAGGCCCCAGGTTCCAGGGCAAGGCCCCCAGGTCCAGCTGCCCAGGCCAGGACACATGCTTCCTCCATCAGCTAGCCCCCTCTGGCCTCCTCAGAGGCCGGAAATGTGATCTGGGCCTAGGGAATGTGGGAGCACTGCACAGGGGACAGCCCAAGGTCATTTTGTCCCTCCCTCTGCCTCCAGCCCTAACACAGGCAGAGGGGCTCTGGAGCTCCTCCTGGAGGTCTGGAGCAGGGCACCAGGCCAGGTAGGTAGGTAGGTGCTTTGTCACTCGGCCTGTGAGCTGGTCGTTACTGACAGCCTCTTCAGGAAGGCCCTGAGCCAAGTGTTTTACCTGTCGACCTCATATAACAACCCTGGATGTCATATGCTGAGTCACTTTGCACAGCACCTGACACAAAGTGAGTGCTCAGCTAACAGTGCCTATGATCATTATTATTCTCCCCAACATCAGCAGCATCAGAATGAATCATCACAGCTCTCCTGGGAAGTAAAGTTTTTATCCTCAATTTATAAATGAGGAAACTGAGGTTTAGGAAAAAAAAAAATTACTTGTCAAAGCTTCTGTAGCAAGTATTAGAAATGAGCACAAACCCAGACCAGATCAGTGCTCTTCATAGCCTCGTGGTTCTGCTACCCACCCATCCACTCCTGGTGATCCTGGAATAATTCTTTACCTGCTGCATGCCTCAGTTTCCCCATCCATACAATGATGAGGAGTATGGAGGAGGCATCTCAAAGTTTATTCCTATAAGTTGAAAGGAACTCACTAATTCACTGAACACGGGCTTGCTGAATGCTGACCTGATGCTAGACCAGAGATGGGCACAAGTTCACAGATCTGACCCTGGATGATCCTACAGACCAAGGTCACCAAATCTAGAAGTCTAACCTGGATTTCTCCTACTGTATAGCTCCATCCATTTCCTCAACTCACAAAGGAGAGGAAACCTCACGCTGTGGGAGGGGAAGGGTGCTCGTACCCCTCCAGCACTGCTGAAGATTGGGGAAAAAAGGCCCAGGCAGATGGGGAGAGGACTGAGGACTGGCAGGTGGGCAGAGGCAGTAATGGGGTCATTGAGGAGTAAGTAGATCTGGACCAATGGGGATGCCATTGCTCGGGCTTTGGGCCAGGCGGGAGTTGCCTGACCTGGAATGGAAATGCCTCATCCTACCACCACCACCTTTCTCCCATTCCCCTTCTGCAAGCAGTACACCCATATAAAAGTCCAAATTGCTGAGTCCTCCCCACACCACCGCCACTCTGTTCCACAGTCCCTTCCCAGGGGCTCTCAGTCCCAAGCTCCTTAACCAATGTTCTCCCTTCATCCCAGCGTTCAGTCCCTCTGCTCAGCGCCCAGAGAGGGTGCTGGTTTGCCAACAACCCCAACACCACACCCACCTCCACTCTGCACTTCCGCTGGAGGACAGACCCAATAAATTAGGACGCTGGATGAAGGAGTAAAAGAATGCACCACCATGTCCAGCGCAGCTGCCCAGGGAGCTGCGCTGCTCCATGACCACCAGAGGGCGCGCGCCCCTTCCCAGAACCAAAGCCACGACAGCGCAGGCGGCGACTGCCCCGGAGGGGCTAGCAGAGGATACGGAGTCGGGGTGCGGTCATTCCCGGCAGTACTCCCCCGAAATGCAGCCCCACCCTGGACGTGGACTCAAGCTCCGTAAGACAAGGGTCTCTAACGCAGCGCCTCGACCTCCACCCCGGCCGCGCCCGGCACTTGTCTTCGGCTGACCGTTTGTGCGCCCTCTCCTGGCCACTGAGAGCACCGTTGTCTGGCGGAGCTCGAGAGGAGGTGAGGTTCAAGTTAGCCTTGGGTGAACGGAGGTACTGTGGAGGTACCAAGGACCACGTTGGATGTGCAGGTACTAGTGGATAATAGGAGGGCACTAGGAGCCACCAGGTATATACTGGGGACAGTGGATTGTCTCTGGGGAATATTAAGGGGCACCATCCCTGGCTAGGTAGCCCAGTTGGTTAAGAGTGTAGTTCCAACGTGCTAAGGTTGTGGGTTTGATCCCCAGTCAAGGCACATATAAGAATCAACCAATGAATGCATAAGTCAAGTGGAACAACAAGTCAATGTTTCTCTCTCTCCTCTCCCTCTCTAAAATCAATCAATAAATTTTTTTTCCTTTTTTTTTTTTTTTTTTTTCATTTTTCCGAAGCTGGAAACAGGGAGGCAGTCAGACAGCCTCCCGCATGCACCCAACCGGGATCCACCCAGCATGCCCACCAGGGGGCGATGCTCTGCCCCTCTGGGGGGTCACTCTGTTGCATCCAGAGCCATTCTAGCGCCTGAGGCAGAGGCCACAGAGCCATCATCAGCGCCCGGGCCATCTTTGCTCCAATGGAGCCTTGGCTGCAGGAGAGGAAGAGAGAGACAGAGAGGAAAGAGAGGGGGAGGGGTGGAGAAGCAGATGGGCGCTTCTCCTGTGTGCCCTGGCCGGGAATCGAACCCGAGACTCCCGCACGCCAGGCCGATGCTCTACCACTGAGCCAACCGGCCAGGGCCTAAATAAAAAATTTTAATGGGGGGGCACCAAACCTAAACTGGAAGTAGAGCACCCAGTGCTGACTAGGTGGTAAGTAGGAGGCTGGAGTAGGTATATGCAAGTACTGAACAGGAATAGGGGGATACTGGATAACAACTGGAGACATTACTTGGAAATACTGGGAAGCACCGGGAAGATATTGAGTGAGTACCAGAGGCACTGGGTGGGAAGTGGGGGGGGGGGGGGGTTGTCATTGGGCCCATCCAGAGAAACACTATTGGGTTTGGGGAAATGGCATAACAGAGAGGTAAATGGGGTATTGGGACAGTTCTTGGCAGGTCCTGGGGACATGGGCATCATCGGTGGGAAGTGGGGATACTGGCAGACATTGGGTGGGTACAGGAAGTCACTAGGCTTGCACTGATAACCTGGACCAGGGTGACACTCCTGAAAGTGCCTCAGTGTCCATACACACACCACACACACACACACACACACACACCACTCACACACAACATCCCTGCAAGCCTGGATAATTGTGCCATTTTCACAGCCAGAACTTAAATCAGAGATGTCCCTAGGCCAGTGGGGGTCTCCTGCCCTGGCCAGAACCTGTTCCTGATTTCCTGGCCAGAAATGGAGCCTAGCGCTGCACGTGGGCAGAGGACAGAGCCCTCATATTGTCTCCCCAGTTGGAGAAAGGAAGTAAAGGCAGGTCAGCTCATCTCTAGAAAAATAAGAAGCCCCCTCCTCAGTCCCTCCCACCAGGCTTTGGCCTCCTGGCCCAGCTCGCTGGCTGCTGGGCCGGGAGGGGCTGCCAGGCTCGGCCTCCTGCCCACTGCGGGGCGCCGGGGGAGGGCAGCTCACGGCTCGAGATGCCGCGTTGCCATGGAGACGCTGCCGCATCCTGACTGCTCCTGGCAACGGGGTCCCGCAGCCAGGCAGGCGCTCCGCGGGGACCCCAGGGAGCGGGCGCGCCAGGCTGCCCACGGCGCCGCCAGACCCCGGGACACAGATACGGCTCCCCCACCCACGAGCACCCCTCACTCACTCCCACGGCACACCACACATGTACACAGGCGCCCCAGCTGCAGCAGCCCAGGCGGAACTGCAGCCTAAACCCGCCCTGCAGCCCCCACTCATTAATTCAGCAAACATTTGCCGACTGTCTCAGTGCCAGGCTCGAGCTGGCCACTGCGGCTGCAGGGACGAGTCACACTGGGACGCAGCGCTGCTGCCCCCCACCCCCGCCTCAATCTCACAGCCCACAGAAGAGGCAGACACAGAACCAGAGCAATCAATATTGTGACCCCAACAACAGCCAGTAGCTGACTGTGGGCTGTGTCCTCCACATGCAGAGTCTCATCCAAACCGTACCACCCTTGGGAAGCACTGTGAGAACCCCTTTTTACAGGTGAGGAAACTGAGGCACAAGAGACCTCATTTATCACCTGAAGCCACATAGTAAGAGGCAGAGCTAGTTTTCTAATTTGGATCTTAACCATTTCCCCACACTAGCCCTGCTGCAGGTGTTTCCAGAACATAGATGAGGAGGACCCAACTCAGCTGGGGAGGTGGCAAGGGGGATTTCAGACTCCAGCGTGGGGCCTGGGAAAAAACACAAATCCGCCAGGCAGAGTGAGGGGAGGTATCAGCTCAAAGGACAGCCATACAAAGACCTGGAGAGTTTGGAGTGGCAGGCTGGGTGTGAGGGAGAGTAAAGGCAGATGGGGTTAGAAAGCTGCCTGCAGACCTGATACATGGGCCAAGGGGCTCCATTCCTTTAGGAGTAGGGAAGGTATGAGCAAGAGAGAGCATGCACTGATTGTTGCTCTAGCAACCGTGGGGAGAGGGGATGGCCCAGAAGGGGGTGAAGCTGGGGCTGGGAGACTAGTGAGCAGGCCATGGTCATCATCCCAGTGAAGGACAAATGGATCCAGCCCAGCAGTGGGATGCAGAGAAGAAACCGGACACAACCTTCTCGCTTCCCAAGCAGATCCTTCTGCCTGAATCTTTGCTGTGGGGTCCTCAGAAAGACTGAGGGCTTAAGGAGGGCAGCAAATGGGAACATGCTTCACAGTGACATAAGGAAAGACCAGGGCTAGACTCCTTGAAGGACTTGCAAGAGGAAGAGGTTTGAGTTTTGAGAGAGGCCAAGGAATCCTTGAGCGGAAAAGAGCCTGTCACACATCTCACACATCTGGGCATGAAGATAAGCTGTCCCCCTTCCAGACTCCTCCTGCCCCAGTATTCTTGCAGCCCCTGTCCAGCAGATACCATCCAGGACACCCCTCTAAAGAGGCACAGTATCCAGCCCCTAACCCACCCCCCCTCAAGGATAGCCTAATTTTTTCCCTTCCGTGGATTTAGGTCATTGCTCCTTGTCCTCTCTCCGAGCAACGCGGAATGTGACTAATTCCCTCCCTTCATTTATGGGTCCTGTTACCTGGGAGGTATTTATAGCGTGACAGCCTCCCTCCCTCCCCAGCGACTCAGCTGCTCTCCCCCAGGCCATCTCTCTCCTACTCAAGCCAGTCTTTGCTTCCCCTCTCTTCTGCCACAGCTCCACCACCTCCCAGCCAGCCACCCTCCCTCTTGCTATTCCCTCATTTCCTCACAGAACTGGCAGCAGGCTCTGGCTGGGAGGGGCTGACCCAGCGCCTTGTTGAGTAGAGTGCTGTCTACAGGGCGAATGCGCCTCCCCTCTTAATCACCCCAAAAAGGTGACTTACAGGCTAGGTCAAAGGACAGTGACAATTGGCTGACCTCTCTGTGATTTCACCATGCCTGATATTTATACTAACAATATATAACAACTATTGAGTGCTTATTATGTGCCAGGTATTATTACCTCTGGCTTGCAGATAAGGAAACTGAGATGCAGAAAAGCCAAATGACCACACACACACACACACACACACACGCACACACACACACGTCTTTATAGCTAGGGAATGGCACTCCTGCACAGCCCCTCTTCAGAACCATGCTTAGTGTGTGGGAATACTGGCCCCAGAAGGCAAGCTAGGTGGGGTGAGGACTGAGAGATGGCCAGGGGATGCCTGACCAAAATAACATCTCACACAGCCAGCAGGGCCCCCACTGGCCACAAGCCATGGCTAATCTTCCCAAGGGTTGATTGAATGACATCAGATACAGGCAGCTGGGCTATAAGACACTGCCTATCCCACACATGTCCCTCCTCCAGGAGTCACTGAGGAGCTGGGGTGGGAGGACACAGATCTGGCCAAAGAAAGAGGAGAAGGAAGCCCTGTGTCCAGAGAGGATGAGTGAAGGGAAGGACGTCAGCCCCATGCACAATTTACAGACTTGGAAGACTGAAACAGGGACCAGCTGCCCTTTCATAGCCCAATCTTACAACTGCCCAGGCACCTTTTCACAGCTGAGAAAACTAAGGCCCTGAGAGGTAAAGAGACCAGTTCAGCATTTCCCAGATCCTCTGACCAATAATTCTACTATGCTGATAAGGTAGCTTTGTCAAGGTTTCTGGGAGACAGGGGAGACAGGAGGGGAAGGCTCAGTTCAAATCCCAACATTGTACTCACAAATTTGGTGACATAAAGTGACTTTACCTCTCTGAGACTTGGTTTTCCCATCTCTAAAATGGGCTGATGTCACACCTCACTCATACTTGGTCATGAGGACTCAGAGATGTGAAGCAGGCAGAGTACTGAGCACTGGGCCTGGCACACAGGAGGAGTTCCATTAAAGTTGGCAGGTAATACTGTGGTTTGTATTTTTCCCACTTCTTCTCTCTCAGATCTGAGCAAAGGGGCCGAATCTCTTCCCTGTGACCAAGGCTTCCTGAAGATGAAGGCTGTGTTTCCACCATCAGCTGTCCTTGGAACCAGGAGATCGCCGGGCAGGCTGCTGTCAGGAATGAACACTGCTATTAACATTATTTCCATTATCATCAGTATATCATTCTCTGTGGCTGTAGCCACATCAGCATGCACCAGCTAGGCTTTTGACTCTTGTTCGGGGAAGCCATCCCCCTTCACATTGCCACAAAGGCATACCACAGGTCTCACAAGAGCCCCATCTGGGAGGTCATGCTGGGTCCAACGGCCCCCACTGTACCCCCCTCACCAACACCCTCCACTGTGGGGTGCCAGGAGCCAGCCTGGAAGAAGAAAGATACTGAGTCATTCTGGTTCCCGCTTCAGGGAGCCAGAGCTGGCAACAGCCCAGCCAGCCCCTCCAGGGGGAAGTCAGGGGCAGAGTTAGGTCCCTGGAACTCACTTCGCAGCCCAACCCAGGCCTGAGCATGGCGTCACCAGGAGGGGGTGCGGGTAGAAAACGCAAGGCTCTGGAGGATGGCCCTGACAGAACAGGAAGGGGCAGTGGAAAGCATCTGTGAGCACCCCTGAGGATCTGGCACTGGGCCAGGCCTCCACTAACCTGGAAGAGAGGGAGCCCCACCCAATTTACAGGTAAATGCTAGAGATTCAGAGACGTCGTCAAATGCCAGTAATCACACAGCACCTGGTAGGTGGTATCAAGCAACATCTGCTCAAATGCCCACAACCCCTGATTCATATCCTGAGTGGACAGCCAGGCCCAGGGCTAGGGTAGGGGAAAATACCCAGCACCCCTGTCCATGCTGGCAGACGGAGGGTGCAACCAGGCACCACAGGAGACTGGGAACAGAGGTCAGGGAGCAGGGCAGTGGAAGTGAGGCACTGTGGGCCAATTCTTCAGCAGAGTGGTGCAATGAGTGCAGCCCAGGACTGAACAGCAGAGAGAGACCTGAGTCTTCAGCCTAACTACTCCAAGTGTGAGCAAGTCCCGACCTCTGAGTCTCAGTTTCCCTAGTCATGTTATCACAACTCTGAGCTCCAACATTCTCCCTAGCAGCTCTGGGTCAGGCCTCCCTAGGCACACCAGCAGGGTAAGTGGCTGAGGGACACAAGAGGGGTCTGTGACCAGGCTGTGGTACTCCCCACCCATGGTCACACAGGGTCCTCATTGAAAAAACACAGTATATACAAATAATTAAACGGAAGAATTGGAGTGATTAGGGCAGATGATTATTGTCAAATTATGATTTATCTTGTAGTGGAATTAGTATTCCCCCAAAGGGCCCGGCGTGGCGCGGCGCCCGCCACGGCCCGTGATTAATCGCCGTCTCCAGAAGGTCACCTCCAGCCACTGCAGATTAACTCAGTGGGGAAACTTCTTTCCGTAATTCAAGCTGTTGTTCCCACAACCTGTCATCCGCCTCGGAAAAGGACGATTTCGTCAGGGAGCCCAGGGCGGGGGGCCATCCGCTCCCCCAGCCCCTCCCTGCTGCAGACATGATATATGGTGCGTCCCGACACGGGTGACCGAAGGGGGGGAGCGTCCGCCGTGGGGTGGGCAGCGGGAAGCAGGAGTCGGGCAGCGTGGCGGGGACGAGGCGCCGCCAAGCAAAAGTAGGCTGTGAGGAGAAAGAGCGCAGGCGGTGGCAATTAGGAAGAAAATTGGATTTTTCAGCGTCCAGAGGCAGCTGGGATCTGCAGTGTGAGGCGCAGCCACCACCCCTTTCCCCAACACACACACACAGGCACCCAGCCCCAGCCAGGAAGGGACTCCCCAGGAGGGAGGGAGGATGGGAGAGAAGCAGACCTTCTCCAGGAAGTTAGGAGGAAAATCAACAGACATTAAAAGAACCTGGTCGGGCCTGAGGCCGAGCCCTGCAGAGCCCCCCAGTGGAGAGCCGCTTTCCTGGCCTGAGAGCTAAGACCCCGCCGGATCTCATTTCCCCCCAGAGGTAGACGTGGCCAAAGCCACATGCCAGTGTCGCTGAGAGGCTACTAATCATGGCCACCTCCACTGGACAGCCTAGACAGGTCTGGAAGGAGTCTCAGGTTCCCTGGTCTGTCTCCCTGTGCCTGGAGAACAGTGGGACAGAGCTCCCCGTCCCTGCCTCCTCACCCCAGCCTTTGCCCATACCTTAGTTCCCTGGGTGGGAGAGGGGTGTGTGAAGGCGCAAATGCCTCCCCTTTCTCTGTCTCATTTACCTTCCATCCAACCCTGGGGGGAAAGGGTCGTGCCCATAGTACAGATGAGGAGGTTGAGGTAGGGTGACTTTCTCCTCTGAAGCTGCCCTGGGTCCAAGCTCCTTCAGGCTCTGCCCTGTCAGGGTCCCACAGCCCTTTCCAGGCCAAGCCCCATGTTCACCACACACACACACACACACACACACACACACACCTCCAGAAACACTCACTGTGCACACTTTCAGGCCTCCAGGTTTTTCACATTCCCAAAATATGCTTCCTGTCTTCTGCCCTCATCAGATAAACTTCTATTTATTCTTCTCAGTCCAACTCATTTGTCCCACCAGGACACCCTGCCCATGTGAGCTCTTACTGACCTTCCCCACCAGAATGGGTGGTCTCCTGAGGTCTTGTATAGCGATCTCCCCAGTGCCAGCCCAGACCCAGCCTAACAGGTACTCAGGAAACCATCTGGAAGGTGCCAAGAGCTCAGGGGCTCCTCTCCCCACCCCACCCCCAGCTTATCAGAGCTCAGATCTGAGTGTTGAGGGGTAGAGGATGGAGGTGGGGCCCCTTGCTGGCTGGTGCCTTCGTGGTCCAGAAGCCTGTTTTTAGTTGAGAACAGAAGCATGTATTATGTATACCGTGGTTTGCTCAGAACATTCTCAGGTCTGAGAAATTTAGAGTTGTGAAGACCCAGCACTATATGAGAAAGAAAATCTATTTCTTTTCCTCTCAAGAGTGGGGGCAGGGGAACGATTCTCTCCAAAACCATTGGGACTAACCACTGACATTTTCCTTGGGGAAAAAGGGGGCTTTCCATCCTTTGTAGGGACTGTTGGCAGACACACTCTCATTCCAGTCTTTGGCTGATGATGATGATAAAAACTCATTCATACTGCATCTTACTTTGAAAATATCCTTTATTACATGCACTCACTGACTCTTCAGGGACAAGCCAAAGAAACTTGTTAACCCCATTTTACAGACCAGATTGGGGGAAGGTGGCAGGTGACTTGCCCAAAACCAAAGGCTGTAAACAATGGAGGTGGCTGTGAGTCTGCCAAGATGATCCTGGTCCCACACCCCACCTCTCCCACTCCATGGAACCATCACCTTCCCACACAGGCAGCTCCAAAACCTTTACCTCCATCCTTCTCAAAGGCCTAGGTGGGGTGGGAGTAGAACAGATAGCTGAGACAGGACCGTCTTCCTATAAGTTCTGGGTCTATCTATCAGCCTGGTTCAAATCCCAACCATGCCCCTCACTGGCTATGGAACCTTCAGCAGGTCACTGTACCCCTCTGTACCTCTGTTCATCTGTAAAGTGACTTCCAATCTTGCAGAGCAGTTGTGAGGATGAAACAAGACCTAGGCCTAGTCTGGCAAACAGTAAGTGCTCAATAAATATGAGTTGTGTGTGTTCGTTTTTCCTGTTCATCATGTGACTAATCTCTCCTGGAGAATGTGAGGGGAGCTGAGAGCTTCCCCATTTCCTAGAATAGGAAACTGAGTCCAGGAGCTTCCAGCAGGCAGAGGACATCATCAGATAAATTGTCCTAAAGTCCCTCAAATTCTGTCCCTGCCCTGTCAAGAACCCTCCAATGCTCAGGGCCCATGCAATACAGCACAAACGCCCAACCAGAAGAACCTGCCAGATTCTTCTCTGTTCCTAAGATACTGCTGGTTCCTGCCTTCTAGCCTTTGCCCAAGCTGGTCCCTCTGCCTAGAAGCCATTTCTCTGCCAGCTCCACATTTGTTACCGAAATCTTTCAAGGCCCTGCCTAAAGGGCACGCCCTCCAGGAAACCACCTCCAACCTCCAGCCCTGAAGGGTCACGGGGGATGCTGGACTGCGCGGTTCCCGCCACTGACCGCCTCTTCACCCTCACGTGGCTTTCTGAACCCCCTCACGGGGTGGGTGGGGCCTTCCCAATCTGACCCTGGCCGCTTGGGCCGCACAGTCGGAGGGTGCCCCGACCCTGCGGGAGCACAGACGGCGCCCCCACCCGACTCCCTCCAGCGCCGCGGCCCGGTCTTTGATCCGGCTGCCTCTGCGCCCCAAACCTGATTGGCATCGAATTACGCCGCACCGTGGAGGGAGATAATGGCGGGAGGCGCGGCAGACATGAAAGGGGGGGGGGGGCGCAGCGGCAGTCCGGGCCGTTGTTAATGACCCAATAAAAAGGAAGAGGGGGGAGAAATAACCCTCCCTTCCATCCCCGCCTCCAAGACAGCGGACGGTGCACACAAAGCCACAGCCGACTCGGAAATTATCGCGGCTCAGCCCAGCGCAGCGTGACTGGAGGGGGGTGGGCTCACCTGGCAGGGCACAGGAGGGCGGGTGTACAATTACAGCCACGCTCACAGTCGCGCAGACAGGCATAGATTCTGGTCCTGGCTTTAATATATTTACACCTTTTTTATCATGGATTTTTTTTTGCATTAATTGTGATTTTTTTAAAAAAAAATATTACGCTAAAATAATTTTCCTGATTACTGAAAAATTTTGTGCCCACCCTAGTCCCAGCTCTGAAATAGTCACACAGACAGCACCATTCAGTGACATGCACACACTGTCTCACATACATACAGATATAGTTAAAGCAGTCTCACACACAGTCACACACACAGATACAGACACGTAGACACCCCATCACACGCACTGTCACATACAGTCACTTGTAGAAACAGACATGGAGCCACATGGACACACCCAGCAGAGCCTGCAGAGAAGCTCACATAAAGACACACCTAGAAGCTGGGACAGAGACAGACAGACACACACACACACACAAACAAATGAGGAGGAAGCTCACAGAGACATACCAACACATCACACAGGCCATGTGGAAAAAGAGAGGCTGATTGATACACACGGAGATCTATAGACAAACACAAACATACAGATACATAGAGACAAGCACAAACCCGTATAGCATCCCAAAGACACCCACACAAACGGGCCTGTATCACAGAAGCATATCCAGTGACACACAGCATCCAAGCACAAATCACACACACCACTTCCTGTGAGATCTGGGACACACCCCATGCCCTCAAGGCCACCCATTTCACACCCTCACTGGTGTTCAAGTGTGTTCAAGTGAGTTCAGAAGAGACAAGGGCTGGGTTGACCCACAGCAGAGAATAAAGTGGATGGGATCACTGGACCACAGAGGCCAGAGATCATGGCAATGGGACAAGAAGTAGGGTGCTACTGCCTTGAATCCATCATGAGTCTGGGGCAGATGGTTTAAACTGTCAGAATATCAGTTTTGTTCACCTCTACAGTGGGACCCAACTCCTCTCCCAATAGCCAAGTACTAAATGTTGGCTGCCATTACCATGTGGACTCCCTTAGGGGCAGCCCAGACTCTCCATGTCATCTCCCCACTCCCTACCCCCTTCACACACACATTTCTCTTGGCTCCCAATCTCTTTACTGCCAGGGAAGTCTCTCTTAAATCTACTCTGAGTGCCTCATGCTGTAAACTAATCCCAATTCTCGGAACAGAGAGGGCTAGACCTCCAAGGAGCTTCTCCTGCTCCAAAATTGAGCACCAGGGATCCTGGGGGCCAGATTGGGCTTCATCATGAGGTCAGGCCCTGAGTCAGTCATGCTTTGCTTTACTATCTGATTTCAAATCCCAGCTCCACCATGAACCAGGTGTATAACTCAGGCAAGGACTTGGCCTCTCTGAGCCTTGGTTACTTTCACTGTCAAGTGGGTTAACAGCATCAGTGCCCAACACAGGAGGCTGCTGGGAGGATGAAATAACTATCTGGATGAGCTCATGGGCCATGGCTGGAGTTGTTAACCCATGTTTGGGTCAGAGGTGAGAGGTCAGGGTGCATACTCCTCGCTACATTATCAGGACAAAGGCTCTCCCAGCAGCTCCTTCTTAGATGGACAATAGGACTTTATGAGCCAAATCTCAGGGCCTAATTAATGCGATTAATCACAGGCCCAGCCACACAGGCCATGGGGACAGCTGGGAGGGAGGGTCACTGCTAGCTCAGTTACCCAAAAGGATGGAGGGGCAAAAAACAAGGTTTACAGTGGCATCTCTTCCTATCACCCTGAACTGAGGCTCTTCCAGCCTTTGCTCCCTGGGGAAGTTCCTTCTCCTATCTAAACCCAGTTTCTCATGCTGCAGCTCAGGAAGCACATGGGACCTATAGTCAAGGTCCTGGGTGTTCCTAGCTAGACAGGCTGTGATTGGTTTCCCAATACCTGGACTATGTGCTGGGTTTGGCTGGGGGACGATGTTGAAGCAAAATCTCTCAGAGCTAGTGTCTGGTCTGGAAGAAAGGCAAAAATGAAGAAAGAAACCTTGGCTGGTAGTTCATTTGGTTATTTAGAGTGTCATCATGATATGCCAAGATTGCAGGTTCAATTCCTGTTCAGAGTACATACAAGAATCAACCTATGAGTGCATAAATAAGTGGAACAACAAATTGTCTCTCTACCTCACCCTTCCTCTATCTCTAAAATCAATAAATAAGAATTTAAGTAAATAAATAAAAATTATAGATAAAAGAGCTGGTGTCAAGGAAGGAAAGGCATTCTTCTCCTTCTAAGGGAATTGTGTGTGTGACCCAGTGTGAGGAAGATGAGGGCAGTGGCCAAAGGCTCTGGCCAGGGCTGAAGCAGGAGGGGGCAACCCACTCGGGCGGGGGCTCTGCCGCGTTATAAATCACCCTCGACTCAATTAGAGCCTGTGAAAGGTTGTGCACACCCAGCAGAAAGCACCGCGCTTGGCGGGCAGCCAGCTCCCCGCGGGCAGTGAGGGCAAGAGAGCTGTGTATGCCTATGTGCATGTACATGTGTGTGTGCCTTACTGCACACATGTACCTGTGTCCTTGTGTGTGCATGTACCTGTTTGTGCCTGTCTGTTCTAGTATACATGTGCATAGGAAGCACATATGCCTGTGGACTCTTGTGTGCAATATGCTTGCATACCCCTGTGTTTGTCCTTGAGTGTGTATGCATCTGTTTGTACCTATTTGTGCTATGTGTGTGTGGATGTTGGTATAGATGTTCTCATACCTATGTGTACCTGAGTGGGTGTGCATGGTTGTGTCTCTCCACCACTTTGTCTTGTCTATCTCCTCCCTGGGCACCAGGGAAGTGTGAGTGGGTACATTTGTGACTGTTACATGCATGTTCCTGATGATTTGAGCCCGATATTGGGATGGGGTGGGGTGGGGGGATGTTCGTGTGGGAGAGAATTCTGTGTATTAAGGGGAAGACACGAATGGATGGAATTATGGTCAGGCAGCAAAAAAAGCAAATAAAAACACCCAGCCAGCCCAGGCCAGTTGGGAGAAATTGTGACAAGGAGGGAACCAAATTTTCAGGAGTGTTGGGGGGTCTGTGCAGTTCAGAGAACCTGCCAAGACTTACCACCTCCAACCCTGAGTAGAAAGGCTAGATATCAGCCATGTCCTGGTTTGGCCAAGGAACCTCCCTCCCTCCTCTCTAGTAACTAACAATGATGAGAAGTCACCGTGGGTTGGTCTCTGGGCTAAATCCTACATCTGAATTTTCCCACTGAACCTTCACAGACGCACTATGAAACATGTACTATTAGAATTCCCACGTTACAGATTTAGAGACCAAGGCTCATTTGGAAACAGAGTCTGAACCTGGGTTTGTTTGACCATAGGTTTGTCTGATTCCAAAAGTCTTGCCCTATTCATTACTGACTCCCCTGGGTTCCCAGTGGTCACACTCTGGGGGAGTCTATGTGCACAGGTGAGTACGCCTTCCCATCTACCTGAGCACTCTCCAAACCCCAGACTTCTAGGCCCCTACTGCCAGCACATAGTAAATTCCAGAGAAATAACTATTTGTTGGAGGGAGTACAGAGCCAAGACATCCTGTTCTGTTCTGATGCTAATAAAAGCTGGGAGAGGTGTAGGGGCAGGAGAGATACCCACGAACCACCCCTTGAATCTGGCCATCTCTGCTTACCTCCTAGGAGGAGGTGCTACCCCGAGCCCCAAAGAGGGCTGGAGAGTAGGGACTGAGGGTTTTCCTGAGCCAGGCTGCTCTCTGCCTCTTTTTCACCCACACCCAGAGGCTGGACTACCTAGAAGAGTTTTTAGACCAACACTGTCTCACCTGTCCCTTCTTTACCCACGCCACAGACAAGGACTTTCAGGAAAAGTCGGAGCCCTGAATCAGGACACCCATGGGACAGGTCTGCATAGGCGCTATTGGCCAGGAGCCGGTTTGGGACCCCTGACTCAGTTTGCTCCATCTACAACAGTATTTCTCTAAGGAATGTGATCTAAACTCTCAGTTCTGGGCCTCCTTGCACAGCCTGGAGAACCTAGCCATAGATATGGGCCCCTGGCCCCACATCCAGCAGCCTGTCCCTCACAGAGGAGGGGAAAATGCAAACCTACAATGGGTTTCAGGCTTCTCTCTGGCCCCAGACACCCAGGCTCCACAAGGGGTCCTCCTTCCTCAGCCTCCTGGGGGACCCCGCCCCACCCTGAACCATGTTCTACTCCCATTTACTGACCAGGTGCCAGGGGTGAATGGGCCTCTCTCAGGCAGCCTCCAGGAAACCTAACTGTGTGACAAACCATCAACCCTGCATCTTCTACAGGCCCCTGCAGGCCCCACATCTGGTACCATTTCAGGCAGGAGAATCATAGAACTGAGCTGCCCCTCTTTTGATGATGAGGCTATGGGGAAGGGTCATGCCCTTTGGGGGAGTAGGAGGTCACAATACATGGATGGCACCCCTCCTGAGGATAAGAAACCAGAGGTGGGGGAGGTAGGGAGAGCAGAAATGGGCAAGACGCAGTTGAGGTCTTTATGTTATGGTGCTGGGAACTGTAGGATCAGAGAACTCCAGAAAGGATCCAGAAGATGACCAGGATTTTAATCCTGGAGGGAAGGGCAGGCCAAGCTTCACTGTCACTAAGCCTCAGTTTTCCCATTGGTAAGCTGGGAATATTACTTCCCAGACAGGATTCTGGGGGAGGGTCTACAGTGAGAGGATGTTTTAAGCATAGAGCCAGTACATCAGTAATGCTCAGGACAGAGTAGTAACTGCTATTGTTGTGATTATCATTATTTTGTTCAAAACAGCTGCTCCCCACCAAAGCTCTCAATACACCTGAGGAAACCAGGTGAACACTCACAAATCAGTCAGGCTTTGTACAGTCAGACTCTGGATTGTTGGGAGGGGAGATCCTGGAGGGCTGGGCCATCAGGAAGAACCTCCCAGAGGAAGTACCCTGAGGATGAACTTCAGAGATTGGGAGAGCCAGGCAAGCTGGAGTGGAAAGCAGAGGTCATCCCAGGGGGCTGATGGGCTGGAGCCAAGCCCTGAAGACTAGGAGGGAGCTCTACCAGGGCAGGTGGGCCTGACTGTATGAGGAGCAGGGAGAGGCCAGCTGGGGAGTTGGCCTGACTTATCCTGGAGAGATGAAGAGAAGGGATTGGATCCTAGCTGCCACTTCTATGGAAGAACTCTGCCCTGAGGCTCACCCTACCCCCACCTGCACTGCATCCCAAGAAAACCTTTAGGATCCGCAGGAGACCACTGACACCCATTCTGGTGTACTCCCTCCACCCAAGGCTCTGAGAAACCAGGTGACTGCTCTCTCCTCTGTTTATTTATTACCCTGTTTTTGTTGTTGTTGTTGTTTTCTCCTTTTCAGGAGACGATAATTATTCAGATCATTGCGGTGATTTACTCGGCAATCAAAGCCGCTCGATGTGGTGGCCCCAGAGCTGAGACAGAGGAGCATCGAGCATTGCCAAGGAGGACGAGGCGGGGGCTCAGTCCCCTCCCACCCACTGGCCCAGCCGGCCTTTGTTCTCTTTGAGGTCTGCACCTGCGCTGCCTGGCGGGCAGAGGAGGCGCCCACCGGAGCGGACACATCAGCAAGCTCTGAGTCTCAGGAGCGGGTGTGCACATGTGTGTGTCCCTGGGAGGAGGATGTTAGGCTGAGAATAATGAAACTCCTGTGTCCGTATTTTGGTGGTGATGGTAGGGGCATTGTGGTAGTAGAGAGTATACCAATGCATGAACCTTGAGGTCAGGTGTGTAATCGGCATGTATGCACCTGTATGATTGCCTGAGGCCTGGGGTACATCTGTCTCTGCAGGTGTTCAGAAGTGTAGTGGGCAAGTGCTCAAATGTTTGTATTTTAGGTACATAGCAGGGAGGGATGAGGACTGGGGTTCCTGTGCTGAAGCCGGCTGAGGTGATTATGAATGGGACAGAGGCTCAGTTCTTCTACCTTGGTCTCCCTGGTCCCGCGGGGGGTGGGATTTTGGGAGGCAGTAATCAGCTCATATCCAAACGCCGAGTTCTCCTGGGTCAGTGCTGGGACCCCGGGTGTCACGTGGGTACAGTGTGGCTGTGTTCACAGGCATGTGTGCACACGTGTACCCGCCGGCCTTCAACCCCTCCTGCCGCCGGCTGGCGCGGTGACGGTGACCTCATTACCGCCTCCGCAAAGGCCCCTTGAAATCCCTGCGCTGTCGCATTTGGCTGCTCTAAGTGATGGGAACGGCCTGCGCTTCCTGATCAATCGCTTAAAATTCAGGGTCGGCTCGCTTGCCGGAGAGGGCTGCCTGCCAGCCCCACGCACCGCGCTCTGCCGCCTCCCCTTACACCCCCCTCCTTGCTTTGGGGTGGGGGGGGGGGCTGTGATACTGCCGTATTGGAAAACATCCCCGCGCTGGCTGGGGGGCCCGGTGGGGCCAGCGCTGGAAGCCGTTCCACTCGAGCAGATGGCTGTGAAACTTTGGCGGCGAGATAAATTGGGTCTGACGGCGTGAGGCCGGCTCACAGATGGGCGGGATTCTCACGCCGGCCCCCACGTCCGGCTCGGCCGCGGACAGGGCCGGCGCCGCTCAGAGCCCCCTTTGGGCACCCGCCGGGCCAGCATAAGCCTTCGGGAGGCCACTAATCCGCCAATAGTCTCTCTCTGCCGGAGGCTCCCTCTGTCGCACTCCTTCTGGCCCCGGATCTCCCCAGAGATGAGCCCAAAAGGAGGACAGTCCACAGCCCCAGCCTGGTCACCTCCGCCGAGCTGGCAGCTGGGCTTTTACCCTCCTCTGCCATCCGCAGAGGCCTGAAGCGTGAAGGTTAATAGCTGGGGGGGGGCGGGGGGGGGGGAGGCTGCATCTCCCTCCACCTCCCTGCTGCAGCCCCGCCCACCTGCCAGCCCTGGGGATGTCGTAAACAGGGCTGTGAGGTGTGCGGTGGGAGGGTGGAGGGGGGTAAGGGAGGGATGGAAAAGAGAGCCAGACAAAGAGAGAAAGCAAAAATGAGCAAGAGGCAGGAGAGTCCTAAGCTGAGACTGAAGGACAGAGACTACAAGAGACAGAGACAAGCAGGAAAAGAAATGGAGACGGAGATGTAGAGATAGACACAGAGACAACCACATGGAGAGGAGGGAGGGACCTCAGAGCCAAAGAGGAAACACACAAAGAGAGTGGGAGAAAGGGGAAGGAGAGAACGAGGGTACTAGATGCAGGTGGGGACAGCCTCAAGCTGCGGGTGGGTGATCATGGGGAGGTGGGGAACGAGCAGAGGGTGGGCCGCAGGGTGCAGCCCTAGGCTACCCTCGTTCCCACCACGAGGGCCATGGCCCTGAACGAGAGAGTGTCTCCGTCCAAGGCCGAGCCCTCGATCCCAACACCACTTCTCCGCCTCGGTTTCCCCGGGAGTGCCGATGAAGGGGTGGGGGTGGTGCGGGGGCTGCAGGGCCATCACTCTGCCGCAGAGCCCGCCCTGTCGAGCCAACTCCCCGGCGCATCAGTCCAGCGGGCAGATATCGATCCGGCCCAGCCAAGCTCGATACCCGCGGCCTGCAGTCCGCTCTGCCGCGGTCCTACAAAAAATAGGAGGGGGCTCACTCCTCGATCAGCCCCCGCAGGGATTCTATGCCAGAATAAATACCCTAGAGCCCGGGCCGAAGCGAGCGACGTCGCCCACGCCTGTCCTTTGGCGGCCCAACTAGTGCAGCCTGGCCGCCTGCTGCAGGGGGGAATGGCCCGAGTGACCCCCAAACCCGCCTCCTGCCAGGCGCGGGAGCTAGAGGAAAAAATCTTTGCTGAGTTGATGAAGTTGAAGTTTCCTAAAGGGCGTGAAGGAGACAGCCAATCAGCGAGCCCTCATTTACATGAGCTCTCTGATTGGCTCTCACCGTGCCTCTTTAGAATGTTACTTTGAAACCTCAAGATGATGAGAGAAAGGGGGGAACACTTGATTAGACCCTTCAGATTCATGTAGGGCCCCCCACGCCAAGCTCTGAGAGGAGGTGGGGAGCCTAGACATGGTCTCCCCCAATCTTCACAATACAGATGACTAACTTGAATAGGATGGGTAGGAGAGGTAGAGCTTGGTAGACCACCAGGTCCTAGGTTCTGCCCAGCACCTTTCCCTTTGCCCACCTCCAGATACCCAGATGTGTGGTCAGTGGTCATTTTGGACTGAAGGCCAGGAGGAGTGAGGAGTTAACCTGGCTTGGGGATGGGGATGCAGTCTTGTCTGTGACAGGAACAGTGTAGGTGGTGTCACCAAGTTCTGCAATCCCGCAAATACAACTTCAAAAGCAGGCCCAATTGATTTCCCAGCTAGTCGCCAGGCCAGCATGACCTTGATTCCTAGACAAGCACACAAGAACACAAGAGAGTATAGTGACAGGCTGACCCCTCAGGGGCCTAGAGGAGTGGGTTTTCTCTGTGCAGAGTGAGGCCAGGCCACCCACCCTAGCAGGCGTTCACTGCCCCTAGTCCCCACTCCTGGGTCCAGCAGACCTGAGTCACTCTTGGTGAAGGAGAAGAGGTCTGGACACTGGCAGCTATGAGCAGAGAACAAGTTTCTGTCATGGGCCTCCACCCCACCCTCCCTCTCCCGCCCATGCTGGGAAAAGGGTCCCCTGGGGTTGCCATTTGTAAATCCAGC
The DNA here is from genome assembly GCF_036850995.1 of Saccopteryx leptura. NCBI lineage: Eukaryota > Metazoa > Chordata > Mammalia > Chiroptera > Emballonuridae > Saccopteryx > Saccopteryx leptura. The sequence continues at coordinate 161,941,671 of NC_089508.1, read as the reverse complement.
CCAGCTTCCTGGCCCACACCCCTCCCTGCGTGCAGTACAGATGACTCAGGCCTGGCAGGAGGATAGGGCATCTAAGGGAGGATGGGGGGTGGGTGCCTGGTCTGTGGCTAATGCTGAACAGAAAGCCCCTCCAATCATCTGCGTATGACGAATTGGGGGACAGGTGGGAAAATTTACTCCAGTGGCCTCTAACCCCACCCCAATTCTTTCCCAGTGACATAGCCTGAAGACCAGGCTCTGTTGCTTAACTCCAAATAGCCTTCATCCTGAACCTGAAATATATGTGAAGGAGAGGCTGTGCCTGAGTCCTTCTGTGCAGGCAGCTGGCCCTGTGACAGGTTATGCACACAGCCCTGTGGGACCTGGAGCAGCAGCATCAAGTGCTGGGGCAAATATCATATTCCCCCATGTATAAGACGCTCCCATGTATAAGACACATCTTAATTTTGGGGCCCAAAATTTGAAGAAAAAAAAATTTACATAAAGTTATTGAACTCAAGTTTTATTCATCATAAAATTCATATAACTCCTTGTCACTGTCAAAACTCCCATCCATTAGCTTGTCCTCATCTGTGTCTGATAACAAATCACTGTCTTCAACAATGAGTGCAAAAACAAGCACAAAAAAGTGGGAAATGCAAGTAAAAAAAAATCTACAACCACTGTATAAGATACACCTAGTTTTTAGACTCCAAATTTTTTGGGAAAATGTGTGTCTTATACATGGGGAAATATGGTACAGGTTGTTCACAGAAGAACCAGGGACCCTACAACCAGTGCTCAAACATCTGAAAGACTCTGCCACCTGCCAAGCCCCATAATTTAACTAGCTGATTGCTAAACTTGCTGTGTGACTTTAGGGGCAGCTCACATATCTCTGAGCCTCAGGCTTCCCTCTATGTCCATGGTCCAGAGGAAGCAGCTGCACAGAAACCCTAGAAGCAGGGGCAGAGTCCAAGAGGGGCTTGGGAGGGCCTTCTTAGAGGCCCAGCTGGTTCAGCCTATGGTCCAAGAGTTGAGTTGGACAGGGACATGATGCCAAGTCCCACAGTTCTCACCAGTTCTCAGAATCTCATCTCTCCTCCTGTCTCCCTGCCCACTTTGTAAATAGCAGGAGGCTGAGCTGGGGCTGGGGCAGGAGTGGGGAGCTGTGTGTGCATGCATTTGTGTGTATGTATGTGTACACACGTAGGGAGGGTGTGAGAGCCTCCCCCACCCCACCCCCCTACTGCCACCATTGCACTCTGAGAAGCTGAGATAATCCCTCACCATCTGTCTTGTGTTGCTAACCCGCTCAGCCGGACAGCTGCCCCAACCACAGCTCTGTAGGTGAGTGGGTGCAGGGCTCTGGGGGAGCTAGTCAGCTCTGAGGACCTAGCAGCAGGACCCCCATCCCAGTGCACCCCACCTCTCCGTCTCTACAGAGGGAGTAAGTGAGGCCAGAGTGAGAACAGGAAGGATTTGTCCATTCTTGCTTCTGACCATGGGAAGAGTAGAGGGATGGAAACACTCCCTGGACTGAGAACTGGGGGTTGATCCTTCCAGAATAAAGGGGCATAGACAGAATGATCTGCTGATTTATGCTCCCATGATCCCTCCACATGTTCACACATATCCCTCTGATGGGAGGGAGGCAGTAGGGACAAGTCAGGCCTTCTGGGCCTGACAAGGGGAGGAAGAGCCATCTCCCCTCTCTCTGGCAGGCCAGTGTCCATGCCCCCACTGGCCAACTTCCAAAAGCCAGGAGGAGAAGGCAGGCTCAGAAGATGTTTGATAGGTGCTCAGTGTGCAGGGCCTGTACCCCAAGGTGTCATGACCTTGTTTTGATGAGAAAACTGAGGTTCAGAGAGGGAAGTGAGTTGCCAAGTTCACTCCAGTGAGTGAAGGTGCTAGGACTTGGCCCCCAGGCTTGAGCAGCCCTCACTCCATCCCCAGTTCTTTCTGTCTCTCGCAATAACCAGATCTGTCACCCTGCCTCGCCTCCCCTGTAGCTGTCCTCCCATGGGCTCTGAGGTTCTGCAGCCAAAGCCAGGTAATCATTCACCAGGCAGCGTGGTGCAGCAGTCAGACTGGATGTCAGGCCATGACAGACAAGGCCTGAAGAAGGTCGAGGTCCTAGGGCTGTGTTGCCTCCCTACCTGCTCCTCTCCTGTGAATCATCTCTCACCTGCCTCTCATAAAAAACATGTTTACACACACACACACACACACACACACACACATACACTCTAACGTATAGATCATACACACTCATCTGGTCACATTAGCGGGTACTCACAAAGACACTTGCAGATGAAAACAAGCACAGTCACACATACATCACTGGTACACATACAAACTCGCAGATACAAATGTAAACTCAGATAGTTACCCACATTCTCACACCAACACACAGATCTCACCACCACACCCAAGCTCACCCACAGTCCATTCCCCAAACTGCAGGCTCCCAGTCCTAAATCCCAACCCACACACCAGCTACTCTATCTTTTCTCACACCAGACAGTGACCCTGCAGGCAGAGCCAATGTGTAGATAGATAGGTCCTGGTTAGCAACACAGAGAGGGGTTGTCACAAGGGCATAGAGGGCCAAGCAGACAGAGGTCTGCTCTGTCCTTCCTGTCTATGGGTAAGGGTCCCCCAAGAAGAGTCAGTGGACTCCCACGCCATCCCCAATACCATGGGGGGCTGTAACCTGGCCACAAAGCCTAGAGAACTGTCTCCACCTCTCACCCACAGGGCTCTCAGGTCACTCAGTCTCAGTAAGAGTAAAGGGACCAGTGGGAGAACATTACCTTCCTCTGAGGATCTCAATGCACAAGGAAATGAGACACACCAGGAACAGTCTGGCATTGGTCTGAGCCCCCGCAGGGTGGTAGACTCTAAATCCTGTCCATGATCCAACCCACTACATACCCTTCATGTCAAAGGTCTGCCTCTCTCCCCTGCACCCAACCCTAAGGTGAGCTGCCCCCTCCCTCTCCAGGCTGATATCTGACTCCCAGATCACTGTGTACCCTTGAGCCAGAGGGACCCCCTCTTTGACCTGGACTTCCCCGCACCACACCTAAGGAGGGCCCAGCCTCCAGATATATTCTCATCCTTACTCATACACAATATATAAAACTCACACATATGCTCTTGCTCACACACTCCTCCTCACACAAACTCATACACATTAATACATACTCTCACACTCACACATGCACAATTCACACTCACAATAGCCACACTTCACACACTCAGTACACTTGCACATGAGCATGCTTACACACGGTCACATGCTCTCACACTCACTGTCACTCCCTCACACTCAGTCACACTCTTACCTTATCATACTCACAGTCCTTCCTGACCAGGCTGAAGTTCTGGGGCCCTAAGGTCAGCAGTGCCCTGGCAGAGCCGTGGAAGACGATGGGCTGCCACACAGGCCTGCAGGGTCCTGAATAATTCAGGGTGATGGCTGCTGTGACAGCGGGGTCCTGTCAACTACAGGAAAAGCTTGAGGCTGAACTATTCTGGTAAGATCACTCCCAAAGCTTTTTTGTGGGGTTTTTTTTTGTATTTTTCTGAAGCTGGAAACGGGGAGAGACAGTCAGACAGACTCCCGCATGCTCCCGACTGGGATCCACCCGGCATGCCCACCAGGGGCGACGCTCTGCCCACCAGGGGGCGATACTTTGCCCCTCCAGGGCATCGCTCTGCCGCGACCAGAGCCAATCTAGCGCCTGGGGCAGAGGCCAAGGAGCCATCCCCAGCGCCCGGGCCATCTTTGCTCCAATGGAGCCTTGGCTGCGGGAGGGGAAGAGAGAGACAGAGAGGAAGGAGGGGATGGGGGTGGAGAAGCAAATGGGCGCTTCTCCTGTGTGCCCTGGCCGGGAATCGAACCCGGGTCCCCCACACGCCAGGCCGACGCTCTACCGCTGAGCCAACCGGCCAGGGCCTCACTCCCAAAGTTTTGAGGAGAATCAGCCCAGATTGGGGGCTCATTGAACCCACAGAGGACTTCTCACAGTCTTAATTTTTAATCCTCACCAAAAGCCTGCAAAGCAGGTATAGTTGCCCCATTTTATTATTATTTTTTTAACTTTATTTATTCACTTTAGAGAGAGAGAGAAAAAAGAGGGGCAGGAGCAGGAAGCATCAACTCCCATATGTGCCTTGACCAGGCAAGCCCGGGGTTTCGAACCAGAGACCTCAGCATTCCAGGTCGACATTTTATCCACTGTGCCACCACAGGTCAGGCAGTTGCCCCATTTCATAGATGAGGAAACTGAGGCTCAGAGGAGGAAGAGATTTGCCCAAGGTTATAAAGCAGGAGTCTCCAGGCTCCCATCTGCATCCCTTTTCCCCATGTACACATACTCATACACCCTGGAAAGAAGTTCCTTTGGTCACTGTGCCCAGATGGAGATGAGAGACCCAGCCGTCTGAGGACACTCTGGAGTGTGTTGCTGGGGTTCAGTCCAGGAAGCACCCTGGCTCAGGACCTGCGTACAGTAGGTACTAAGTTGCTGCCCACTGAAGGAGGGCATTGTACAGGGGTGACACACAGTACCCCAAAGCCATGCCTCTACCACTTACACAAGTTACTAGGCAGCTCTGAGCCTCAGTTTACTCACCTGTAAGGTGGGTAGATGGGTGCTAAGCATCCCGACCTCATGGGGTGTTAGAACAAATTGGCCAGGAAACACAGATATAGCACTTAGCATGGAGTCTGGCCTAGGACCCCATGGAAGGACTTCACATTGCAGCTAAGACTGTCACAAAGAGATGACCACAAAGTGGTAAGCTGTGTATGTGCAGTTCCCTCTGCATGGGGCATCCTCCCACACACCTTTGCTGTCCCCACGTCTCCTCTCCAAGGCTGAGTGCATCTGCCCCCCCCCCCAAGATAACAGCCACGGTCTACTGCTACATCCTATACCCTCACTGACCTCCCTATTGCTCTCCCTAGTAGCCAGTTGGCTGGCCATGTATGCTGAGAGTGGGCCCAGGCTACCCCAGCTCAGGGCCTGCACACAGTAGGTGTTCAACTGCTGCATGCTGAACTGACAGCCCTGTATCACGTAAGCACACAGCAACCAGCAGTTAGGATGTTTCTGTTATTAAACTGCTGAGGTCATTGGTCTATTCTGTCTGTAAAATAAAAATACCTAACAGCCTGGTGAAACCCACAGCAAAAGACCAGACGTGACTGCCTCACCTCCCAGAGGCCAAGTGACAGGCTCCCAGTCAGGCCCCAATCAGAAGGGGCACCTGCCTAGGCCCAGGGCTGCCAACACTTAGAGGCAGTTGGCATGTGACTACTGTGCCCAGTGGGAATGGCAGGTGCTCCATTCCCAGAGCCCTGAGCACTGAAGAGATAATGGTGCATCCTCCGTGTTTAATTCAAAATAAAAACCACAGTAAACCACAGACCCAAAACTTATTCGTCGGCTGAAATTAAAATAGCCTCTTGCTACGTTTTCTGGTTCCTATATTTGGGATCAGCTCATAGAAGCTGAATCAGGCAATTTGTCCCTCTTGTTTCTCTTGTTGCCCTGCTTTCCTGGGATCTCAGCACCTGCTTGGTCTTCCTTCTGGAGCAGACCCTAGCCTGGTCTGGGGGGTCCCCTGGCCCTGCACTCAGGAGGCTGAGCCCCCACACGCCTCCCAGCACCCTCGTCCCCTCCCTCTTGCGGGGAACCTTGCGGCTGGGCCCATGCCTGCGGCGAGTCTCACCCCAGTATTATTTTAGTCGCAGACAGACACGAGGCAGATGGTGACAACATCCCTTTCCCGCTCCCCACTGACGAGCTGTTGCCTCCCTGAAGCCTCAGGGTTCTTCTCCCTCAGGAATATTTCAATCCTGACTCCATGGCTAAATGTGGCTGCTCTTGTGAGACACGGGCACATCTGCTCCTCCTCTACCCTACCCCCCACCTACTTCCTGGGGTTGAACAGAGAGCCCTGGGGAGGCCCAGCCAACTTCCAGCTCCGCTCCATCCCCCAACTGCCCCATACTGTGTGCCAGGAACCATGCCATGAGCATTATACCACTGGGAGGGGGCATTTTTGTGCCCACTTTACAGATGAGGAAGCTAAGGCTCAGAATAAAGCAGAGGCCCATCCCAGGTCACACAGCCTGAGAGGAGACGTCCCCTGGCCCTTCTGCACCCTGAAGTCACAAGGGGCACCCTCCACTGCCTCTGCACACCTGAATCTCCACCTCCTCGCACACACAGCCTTTGGAGATCACCCCAGGCAATCTACTTTCCCTGCAGAACTAGGAGCTCACTATTTAGTTGCTGTACCCACTCTTCTGCATCAGCCAATAGCCTGGGGCACCAGGCTAGCCAAGCGCTGTCTGCCCACCCCTTCGCCTTGTTGGTCCTAGCTCAGTGGGCATGTTGGCTATACTGTAATTGTGAGCATCAAGGGCAGGGGGAGGGAGGCTCTGGCATGAGATAGACCTGGTTTTGAATCTCAGCTTGGCTGTGACTTTGAACAAATCATTTAACTTCTCAGGATCTGTTTCTTCATCTGTGAAATGCACAGCAGCAGTACCCCCCTCCCCCCTAATTTGGTGAGGTGACTGCTACAACCCAGCACCTAAAGCCATGCCTGAAACAGAGCACACTCAATAAATACTTGTTGAATGAATGACACAGGTAATGAACTTAACATCAGGCTCAGTGGGGCTGGTCCTGCCAGCAGCCCCGGCCCCAACAAGGCCTGGGGCCAGCTCTGCCTCCGTGGCCCAGCACGAGCTGAGTTAGCCACAAGAGCCAAACTGAGCTGTGTCTCTGGCCCCTGTCCAGCTTCCACCACACAAAGTGCTTGGAGCCTTAGGAGGACAGGTCCAGGGCACTGGGCCACCATGGTCAGGCTCAAGTGCCAGCAAGGTGTGGGAGGTGGGCCAAAGTTGTTTTGGTTCCCTCATGCCCCCTTTCCAGCCACCCACCCTGACTGGCCAGGCATGGTGAAGCTAGACAGGGGTGCTTTGAGCGCTTGTAAAGCTCTCTGGGCAGGTGAGGACATGTCCGTTCCCAGTCAGACCTCCTGGCTGTGCACTCCCAGTCCAGCCCAGTCCCACCTCCCACACCTCAGGGGCCTCTACTGGGGCTGGGCCAATGATATACATTGACAAACCATCACACAGAAACACAAAGCCCCCAAGTGACACATCCCTAAAAGAAACACGAAGTATATACACAAATATACAACACCCAACTTAAGGGACAAATATAAACATACACACGACTCAAAAGTGCACAGCAGGTTTGATTCCCCAATGAGGGCACATACAGGAGCAGCTCAATGTTCCTGTCTCTCTCTCTGCCTCTCTTAAAAAAGGTACACAGCTCACAGACATCTGCATTGCACACCATGTCCTGTGCCACACTCACAAACACACATGGCCCAGAACGTGCCCAGTCACACAGCACAGCCATGAACACGTACTCATACAGGCCCAAGTACAACTGGGGAGCACAGATGTGCACAGCTGGATGGAGAGGTCTGTATTACACAAAAACTGAGGTCTGTCTCCCAGTATCTTACCTGGCCAGCAGCAGGCCGGGGAGGATAAGCTGGGGCACAGACACAGGCACTGGAGGAAGAGAAGGGCAGGCCAGGCCTGGAGTAGGGCTGGGAGGCAATCCCTGCTCAGGGTCAGCTCTATAGCCCCCCACAGGACGCAGGCCCAGGCCCTCATCACACATTGACATGCCACCACGACCACTCTCTCCCCTTGGCTGCCATCTCTGCCCAGGTCACCCCCACATTCATGCACGGCACAAGAAACTAGGTAAGGCCAGTCACTTAGTCACTGTCACCACAAAAGCTAATACAAAGGAAAAAAAGCTGATTGTCAGTGTAGAAACTGGTGGAGACACTTTTCAGCAGGGGATCTGGAGAGCAGATCATGCTCCGCCAGCCATGGTCATGAAGGTTGGTCATGTCATGGTTCTGTCAACACTACCCTAAGGACACTGCCCTGCCCTGGAAGGGTAACTCAGTTGGTTGCAGCACCATCCTGATATGCAGGGGTGGCCAGTTTGATCCATGGTCAGGGCACATACAGAAACAAATTAATGTTTTTGTTTCCCTCTCTCTCCCTTCCTCTTTCTAAAATCAATTAAAAAAAAAAAAAAGACGTAAGCACCCAGCCTTGAGTTCAGCCAGGCTGGGAAGCCTCCTGGTGAAGGACCAGGGCCCCCTTCTCTGGTTCTCTCTGGCTCCGGGCATATCTCATCCACTACTTCCCCTGCAGCACTGTTCTGTGGTGCCCACTGCCCTGTGACTGGCATTCAAGGCCCTTAGTTATCGGGCCTCATCCTATGTTCTTGTCCCTTGGCCTTTAAACAATGTTCTTCCCTCCACCAAGAATGTGCTCCCAGGCCCCACCCCCACCGTTTGGCATTCTGCCCATCCATCAAGTCAATGCCACCTCCCCTGAGAAGCCTCCCCAATCCCTGCCAGGAAAAAAAATTCTCACTTCAGTGTTGGAATGAGAGCTGAGGACCCATGTGGGGCTCCACTAGGCCTCCGTGTCCTAATCAGTGAGATATGTACATGGTCCATTTCCATTGAGAACAGAATGAGGCAGGATAATCTGGCTGAGGAGTTCTCAAAGCAGGGTTCCCACACTTCTGGGAGTCTCCAAGACCTCCTCAGGGGTAGATGAGGTCAAAATTATTTCAGCCTGACTGGTGGTGTCACAGTGGATAGAGCATTGACCTGGGACACTGAGGTCCCAGGTTTGAAACCCTGAGGTCACCAGCTTAAGCGTAGGATCACCAGCTTGAGTGCAGGATCATCATCATGATCCAAGGCCTCTGGTTTGAGCCCAAAAGTCGCTGGCTTGAGCAAGGGATCACTGGCTTGGCTTGAGTCCCCCAGTCAAGGCATGTATGAGAAGCAATCAATGAACTAAAGTAACATAACTATGAGCTGATCCTTCTCATCTCCCTCCCTTCCTCTCTCTCCAAAAATTAAAAAAATATATATTTTATTAATAATACTATGACATTATTTGACATTTTTACTGTGTTGAAATTGGTATTGATGAAAAAGCAATAGTGGGTAAAACTGTCAGTATCTTCGCACAAATCAAGGCAAACTGTACTGGAAGTCACTGTATTTGCCACTGTCAAGAGCTTCCTTTATTTTTTTAAAACTTACTGATTGAATGGTTTATATTTTGAGAAAGAAGAAGGAAAAGAGAGAGAGAGACGGAGAGAGAAACAGCAATTTGTTGTTTCACTTATTTATGCACTCATTGGTTAATTCTTTTTTTTTTTATCTTTTGTATTGACATGGTTTCAGGTGTCCCACTCAACAGAACATCCTCTACACAAATTCATCGTGCCCTTCGTGCCCCATGTAAAGTCTCTTTACATTCTTATTTGCCCTCTTCTTCTCCCCCTCCCCCTAGCTGTACCCACCCCCTGACCTCTGGCTACTGCTACCCTGTTGTCTGTATATATGTGTTATGTACATATGATTCTGGCTAATCCCTTGACCTTTTTTGATCCAGTCCCCTCTTCCCATTGGTTGATCTTGTATGTACCCTGACCAAGGGACCAAACCCACAACCTTGGCATATCAGGACAACACTCTAGCCAACTGAGCTACCTGGCCAAGGTCAAGAGCATCCATTAAAAAAAAATAGCTAGTTTCACTTAAGGATGTCCTGTTGAAGTGAAGCAGTAAAACTAGTAATTTTATTAAATCTTAACTCCTGCATACACACCAACTGAACATTGTGTGTAATGATATAGAAAATTCACATAAAGGACTTCTGTAACATACTAAAGTATGATTGCTGCCTTAAGGAAAAGCACTTGTACAGTTGTTTGAGTTAAAGGCTGAACTAGCTGCCTTTTTAATAGAACACTATTTTCTTTTCTTTTTAAGTGAGGGCAGGGCAGACAAGAAGGGAGAGAGATGAAAAACATCAACTCATAGTTGCAGCACCTTAGTTGTTCATTGATTGCTTTCCCATATGTGCCTTGACCGGGGGGCTCCAGCCAAGCCAATGACGCCTTGCTCAAGCGACAATAGTGTCATGTCTATGATCCCATGCTCAAGCCAGATGAGCCCACACTCAAGCCAGCAACCTCAGTGTTTTCAACCTGGGTCCTCAGCGTCCCAGGCCGATGCTCTATCCACTGTGCCACCGCCTGGTCAGGCAATAAAACACCATTTTCAATCAACCAGAAAGACTGACAAACTCTAGACCTGAATATTTGGCAGAAATATTCTCAAAAATAATCAAGTGGAAAACAAAAATTAAGTGAGCCTGTCACCTCAAGGAAAACAACTAGTATTTATTGGCAATGATAAAATTCTATTTTTTAAGTGAAAATTCCAATTTTGGAATATTTGTGTAAATCACCATAAGCTTGACAGCTTCCTGGTACATTTCTGATGAAATTGGTGGCACTATCAATGGATGTGATTATATGTATACTAAATAGTGAAATGTGTTAACATTTGAGAGATCTTCATAACTCAGTGAACTAGTATTTTCTAAATGACCAGTGCATGTACATTATAAAATCAGGCATGGGCTGATGATCTATTCAAAGTGTAAGGTAGATTGGTCCTGGCTGGTTGGCTCAATGGTAGAGCATTGGCCTGGCATGTAAATATTCTGGGTTTGATTCCCAGTCAGGGCACACAGGAGAAGTGCCCATCTGCCTTTCCACCTCTCTCCCTCCCCTTCACTCTTTCTCTTTCTTCCCCTCCCACAGCCATGCCTCAATTGGTTTGAGCACATTGGCCTGGGCGCTGAGGATGGCTCCATGCAGCCTTCTAGTCAGGTGCTAAAAATAGCTTGGTTGTAAGCATAGCCCTAGGTGGGCAGAGCATCAGTCCCAGATGTAGGCTGCCAGGTGGATTCTCATTTGGGTGCATGCAGGAATCTGTCTATTTCTCCTCTTCTCACTTGGAAAAGAAAAAGAAAAATAAATAAATAAATAAATAAATAGTGTAAGATAGACAAATGGAGTTTAATGTAATAGAATATGATAGGGTTTCAGATTCTACATGGCAACTAAGCTTTAAGAAATTACCACTTGTCAAGTTTTGGTGTAGTATCAAATTATCTAAAAAGGCTATAAAAATACTCCTCACTTTTCCCACCAGAAATCTGTGTGAGGCCAGATTTTCTTCATATACCTCAACAACAACAAACAAAACCAAACATATCACAACAGATTGAAAGCCAAAGCAGATCTGAGCATCCAACCCCAAGGGGGCTGTTTGCTCTATTAAACCAGATAGTCATAAGATTTGAAAATGTCTAAGCAATGCCACTCTTCCCATTAATTTTGTTTTGTTCCAGAAGTTATTTTTCAAAAAATACATTATCTATGTTAATGTGCAATTGAATTATTAGTTATTTTTAAATGAATGAATAAATATATGTATTTTAATTTTCTCAGTTTTAATTCCTAATATGGTAAATTTTTTTTTTTTGATATTTTTCTGAAGCTGGAAACGGGGAGAGACAGTCAGACAGACTCCCGCATGCGCCCGACGGGGATCCACCCGGCACGCCCACCAGGGGAGATGCTCTGCCCACCAGGGGGTGATGCTCTGCCCCTCCGGGGCGTCGCTCTGTCGCGACCAGAGCCACTCTAGTGCCTGGGGCAGAGGCCAAGGAGCCATCCCCAGCGCCCGGGCCATCTTTGCTCCAATGGAGCCTCAGCTGCAGGAGGGGAAGAGAGAGACAGAGAGGGAGGAGAGGGGGAGGGGTGGAGAAGCAGATGGGCGCTTCTGTGTGCCCTGGCCGGGAATCGAACCCAGGACTTCATGCCAGGCCGACACTCTACCACTGAGCCAACCGGCCAGGGCCCCTAATATGGTAAATTTTGATGGATGTAACACACATCAACAAAAACTCTTTGGGGTCCTCAATAATTAAGCCTGCAATGGAGTCTTGAGAAAAAGAGGTTGACAACTGCTGGTCTGGTACTTCCATAGCAGGAAAGACGAGGGATAGGTATAAAGAAACATCTGGATTGCCTGGTCTGTGTTGGCAAAGTGGACAGAGCATCAACCTGGAACTCTGGGGTCGCAGGTTCAAAACCATGGGCTTGCCACTCAAGGCACATACAACAAGCAAGAAGCAAGCAATGAACAACTAAAGTGAAGCAACTATGAGTTAATACTTCTCGCTCCTCCCACCTCTCTCTGTAAAATCAATAAATAAAATCTTAAAAAGAAAGAAACAAACAAACAAACATCTGGATCAACAGACAGGCAGTGACCAAAAAGAGCTGCCAGAGCTGCTTCTCTGAGGAGGTCCCAGCCCCAGGCATTAAAATCTGGGTGTAGTTTAGGGGGAGGGGGTTTGGACAGGGTAGGGCCACGAGACTTCAGGGTGAGGGTTCTGGCAGAGGCTTCTGGGAGTCCCCAACTTCCCTCTACTGCCCCTGTAGGGATTGTGTGTAGGGAGAGGCCCCAAACCCACCACAGACCTTAGGGCATACAGGACTGAAACCAGCCCAGGAGTCTGGTCCTCCCCAGATGGCCACCCCCCCCCCCACGAAAAGGATTTGGGCCTTAAAATTATCGTCACCACTGTGCAGCAGACAATACAGAGGGGACATTATGCACTGAGAGAGAGGCCTCGTTGTTGGCGCTGCAGAGAGAGACAGCAGCGCTCTGTTCTGAGCAGGCCAGGGGCTGCTCCTGTGCTCCAGGCCAGACCCTCACACCCCGAAGGGTATCTGCACCCCAATGCAGACTCACCCTGGGGGAGCGCTCAGGCACATGTGGCAGCACACAGGAGCCTTCGAATGCACCGACTGCCATCCGGCCTCTCCACTCTGGGCACACCTCTACCCACCCCCACTACCTGCCAGGCCCATATAGCCCCCACTACTCATCCTGGGTGTGCATAGGCATCCACACCCGGGGAGCACTGATGGGGGTACAGGGGACACAAGGCAGCCACACTGGGGACCCTGAGGACACCATGACTACCCTGCCCGCCCCACCCTGCACCGCCTGGCCAGGATCACAGGGTACTGAAACCAGCAGCCGCCTAGGCTGGGCCAGACGTGCCTAGACCCACAGAAGGACACAAAGGCTGCCTTGTTGCTTTGCCAAACCCTCCCAGCTCTGGAGTGGGAGGGAGGGACCAGGGCAACTGGACTCTACCCCCAGTTCCTGGGCTGGCCCTGGAGCAAGACTGGACTTTAACCTCTTAGGCCATCACCCATGCTAGGGCAAGAGGGCAAGGTGAAGACAGTCCAAATCTCCTTATAAAAACCAAGCAAAGGGGCCCCAGGCCCAGAGCTTAAACTCCACCAAAGATCTATTTGTTTCTGAGTTGGATCTCTCCTTCCCAACATTTGCACATGTTGTTCCTTCTGCCTAGAACTCCCACCACCTTCTCCTGTCTGGTGACATTTTATTTCCCTTATTAAGGACATTGTTCAGAGAGCACCTCTGCCGAGAAGCCCTCCTGACCCCTGGGCTTCCCCATCATATTTCCCCAGGGAGCTCCAGGTGCCCACAGGAGAATGTCCGGCACTGCCAAGCCTGGGGCCCATCTCACAGCAATGGCAAGCCCGGCAGAGGAAGAGGTAAGTGGCATGGTCTAGGCTCATGGATCAGTCACACCTCGGGCCCAAAGACCACACTGTGGCAGTGAAGGAGAGGCGGGTAGAGTTACTAGCCAAAATCAAAGACCAAGACAGCCACCATTCACAGTGACACAGAGGGGAGTTCCTTGAAGAAGCTGATTTTCTCACATCCAGGCCCTTGTTCTCTTTGCCTAGGACACTCTTGCCCATCCATCTGCTTGCCAAGTCCTACTCATCCAAGTGGCAGCTGTTTTTATTTTCTATTTAACATGTATAGAGTACTTACTGTGTGACAGGTACTGTCCTAAAGGATATTTACATGTATTAACTCATTATCCCAGTGGTTCTCAACCTGTGGGTCATGATCCCCGCTGGGGTCGCGACCCACAGGTTGAGAACCACTACATTATCTTCACAATAACCTTTTGAAGTAAGTGCTATTATTATCCCACTTTAAAGATGAGGAAAGGAAAGCCCAGCAAGGTTAAGGAACTCTTCCAAGGTCACACAGATACAAGTGGTGAAGCTATAACTAATCATGCACTGCTTAAGAACAGGGACACATTCTGAGAAATGCGTTATTAGGTGATTTTTGACATTAGGTGATTTCATCGTTGTAGGGATATCATAGTGGTCTTACACAAACCTAGTTTGTACAGCATGCTACTGTAATTGTGTGCGCTATATTTTATACAATTGGCAGTACAATAGGTTTATACCAGCTTCACGACAAACATGTGAGTAATGTGTTGCACTACCAAGTTATGACAGTGACCTCAATAGGTGATAGAAATTTTCAGCTCTGTTATAATTTTATGGGACCACCATGGTATATATGAAATGTCATTATGTGACATGACTGTTATCAGAACCCAGCAAGTCACTTTCAGGCAGCCTTCCCTGGACTCTTAAACCAAATTAGGGATCTTTGCTGGGAGCATCCCTAACCTCAGACCTCCACTGATTTGGCTCCCCTTTCTTGATGGTGAGCCTCTGAGGGCTCCCGGTGTGTATTTGGGGGGGGTCTCCAGGAGCCCAGCCCCTAGCACAAACCTAGGCCACAGGGATTCTCATGAAACACTGTTGACTGAATAACTAACTTTAAGCACAATAAGGATGGCTGGACTCCCATTACACAAGAGGGAAGGAGGTAGGGGCTTCCCAGAAAGGCCCAAAAAGTTCTCTCCCCTCACTGCAAGGCCTTTGCTGTTGTCCCTGGGCACATAGGGCTATGGAAAACTGAGGAAGGAAAGAGGGACTACCCCACCCCACAGGGACACCTAAAGGCCCAGCTGCTCCCAGGTCTCCATGTCCCTCCAGGCAAAGATCTCTTAAAATCACCAGGCACAACGAACCAAAAAGATAGCGCTTTCTTTGGATTTACTGTTCTGTTTCTCTCTTCTTACAACCAGTTTTCCAAACTCTTGGACAGTTTCCCCAGCTTTTGTCCAATGTTTTCAAACTGATGCTCAGACTCCAACCAGAGGGACACCTGGATATCCAGGAAACCAGCCAGACTGCAGGGATCTCACACTTAAGGGTTGCCCTTTGGACAGAGCTTCTTCCTTTGAGGAGATCCATTTCCACTGGCTGTGGCCCAAAAAGGAGGACACAATGAAACCGCAGCCTCTATCGGCCCTCTCTGTACTTCCACAGCAGACTCCATCCCACTCCTCAAAGACCCCCAGGTGGGGTCACTGGAACTTCAGTCTGTCTTCCCAGCTCTGAAATTTGGCCAAAAAAAAAAAAGGTTGCAGGTCAGAGGCCTTCTGAGGACAGAAGTAGATTTGTCCTACCTCAGAGTAGATTTCCCTGCCTACCCTCTCAACCCAACTTTCTGTTAATGCTGTTTAGACCTGACCTCCCGTGTGAAGGTGACTGAAGTCAACAATGCTTTCTTCTATAGAAGGAGCTGGGGTCTTCTCCCGCCCTAAGCCCCAGCCACTAAAGGAGAGAATTTGCTTCATAGCCAAGGGAGAGTGGGGTGAGGGAGCTAGACAGAGGGAGCCAGTATCTACTCAGGAAGGACTTCAGGCAGCAGTCTGGAAGACAGCTGAGGGCTTCGCTTAAAGCTGTGTGTATAACCGCTGGTTTTACTTAAATAAGAAGTTACAAATCAATAAAAACAGCAGTCTTCCAAAGGGCTTTACACAGAGCAAAGAAAATGTCAATTGCTAGTATCAAAAAATGAACTATTGTTATAATAATGATGATGGAGATATTGTGGGCATCTGTCATGTCCTCTCCCACCAGGTTGGGTGTGAGGGCTGACTTAGTCCATATCCCAAGGAAATGTAGTCTACCCTAGCTTCAACTGAAAAAAATATGCTCCAAGCACTGAAGCCCTGGGCTGGGCCTGTGAGGGAAGGAGATCTGTGTGATAAAACCCTAGATCTGCCTGACCGGGCCGTGGCGCAGTGGATGGAGCGTCGGACTGGGATGCTGAGGACCCAGGTTTGAGACCCCGAGGTCGCCAGCTTGAGCGTGGACTCATCTGGTTTGAGCAAAAAGCTCACCAGCTTGGACCTAAGGTCACTGGCTGGAGCAAGGGGTTACTAGGTCTGCTGAAGGCCTGCGGTCAAGGCACATATGAGAAAGCAATCAATGAACAACTAAGGTGTCACAACGAAAAACCGATGATTGATGCTTCTAATCTCTCTCCGTTCCTGTCTCTCTGTCCCTGTCTATCCCTCTCTCTGTCCCTGTAAAAATAAATAAATAAATAAAACATCTATTCTCTATTCAACAACAACAACAAAAAACCTAGATCTGGCCCTGGCCGGTTGGCTCAGCGGTAGAGTGTCGGCCTGGCATGCAGAAGTCCTGGGTTCGATTCCTGGCCAGGGCACATAGAAGAAGCGCCCATTTGCTTCTCCACCCCTCCCCCTCCTTCCTCACTGTCTCTCTCTTCCCCTCCTGCATCCAAGGCTCCATTGGAGCAAGGATGGCCCGGGCGCTGTGGATGGCTCCTTGGCCTCTGCCCCAGGTGCTAGAGTGGCTCTGGTCACCACAGAGCGATGCCCCAGAGGGGCAGAGCATCGCCCCCTGGTGGGCAGAGCGTCGCCCCTGGTGGGCGTGCCGGGTGGATCCCGGTCGGGCGCATGCGGGAGTCTGTCTGACTGTCTCTCCCCGTTTCCAGCTTCAGAAAAATACTAAATAAATAAATAAATAAATAAATACCTAGATCTGCCCTCTCTGGTTGGGCACTGTGTGTTGGCACTTTGGATGCCCTTTGCTATTTTTCATGCCCACCCTATAGGGAAAATTTAATTACTGTATTCCCCCATTTTACAGATGAAGAAACTAAGGCTGGGAGAGGCTTTGTAACAACAGTTGCTGTTTATTCAATGTTAACTAGACCCTATGCTGAGTATTCCAAACTCATCATCTATTTGTTCCCCACTATCAGCCCACTTTACTAATGGAAAAACCGAGAAAGAGATTGTTGTCCTCCCAAGATCCCAGAGCCAATAAATGACAGAAATGAGACTTAAATAAATGACCTTAAATTCTGGTCTGTCACACTCCAAACTTTGGGCACACAAAATATGTGCAATAAGGGCTCAGAGAGTAGGCCAAGCAGAACTGTGGGGCCTGAGAGATAAAGCATGGCCCCTTGTTTGTGGGATTAAGCACATGAATTCATGGGAAAGGAAGAAACTAAGCAAAACCATCAAAAATGGTCAGGGTTTCAACAAACAGAGATGGGGAAGCAGGGGACTCCAGGTGAAGGGAACAGCACATGGGAAGGTTCTGAGGTGGGGACCTCTGCAACTTGTTTGGGTGGCCGCCAAGGGACAGTTCGCTCAGTGTAGAGCACAGGATAATGGGAAAGTGGGTCAAAGCAGGTAAGGTGAGGATGTGGCTACAAGAGAGGCAGTAGCAATGAACAGCTCAGGCTGTGAGCTTGAATCCTGGTTTTGCCACTGGTCAGCTGCAAGATCATAGAAAATTATTATCCCCTCTCAAAGCTTCAGTTTCCTTATCTGTAAAATGGAAATAATAGTAGGTTCACCAAACACCATTGTTCTGAGAATTCAGACAGACACTGGGCCCAGCATCAGGTAATATTCAAGAACTGAGACATGTCTTTCTTGTTACTGGGCTATGGGGAGCCACAGAGCACTCCTGACAGAGGGGCTCAAGTAAAGCTGGGCTGGGAAAGGACCCACTGAGCTGCTGATGCCTCACAACAAAGGCGCCCCGAGCTCTGGAAGAGTGAAAGAAGACCCTTGGATCAGGACTAGCTGCCCCACCCAAAGTTTCTTTGACAGCTCCTGTTTTACCTTTAAAGATCCTTATGGCCTGACCAGGCAGTGGCGCAGTAGACAGAGCATTGGCCTGGAACACTGAGAATCCGGGTTCAAACCCCCAACATCGCAGGCTTGAGTGCGGGCTCACTAGCTTGAGTGAGGGGTTGCTGGCTTGAGCGTGGGATCATAGACATGACCCCATGGTCGCTGGCTTGAGTCCAACAGTCACTGGCTTGAAGCCCAAGGCCGCTGCCTTCAGTCCAAGATCACTGGCTTGAGCAAGGGGTCACTCAGTCTTCTGTAGCCCCCTGGTCAAGGCACACATGAGAAAACAACCAATGAACATCTAAGGAGCCGCAACAAAGAATTGATGCTTCTTATCTCTCTCCCTTGCTGTCTGTCCCTTTTTCTCTATATCTCTGACCAAAAAAAGAAAAAAAAAAAGTCTCATGGATTCCCCTATAAGCAATCCATGTTTGTTTTTAATAAAAATGCTGTACTAAATTACTGAACTCTAGAGATGTTCCAGGAAGCAGAGCCATTTATGCAGCCACCCTACTGTTAGGCCCCAGGCTGAGCCACACAGGTTGGTACAGTCACAAGGAACTGATTAGTTGGGGGTTCCCTGCCTTTAAGTTTACTGGTTCTTTTCCCTGAAATGCCCCTTCCTCGTGTCCCAGCCCCAGCCCCAACAGGGCTAGACTGAAGAGTTATCTTCATCTCCAAACAAGTGTCAGCTTACCTATCATCTCCTCAGAAAGGTCTTCCCTACCCACATCACCTTATCTTTTTTCTTAAGTAAGAGGAGGGGAGATGGTGAGACAGACTCCTGCATGCACCCCAACCAGGATCTACCTGACAACCCCTTCTGGGGCTGAGGCTTAAATCATTCGAGCTATCCTTAGTGCCCAGGGCCAATGCTTGAACCAATCAAGCCACTGGCTGCAGAAGGGAAGAGAGGAGGGGGAGGGGGGGAAAGCAGATGGTTGCTTCGATCCTGACCAGGGATCGAACCAGGGACATCACACACCAGGCTGATGCTCTACCCACTGAGAAAACCGGCCAGGGCCATCATTCTATCTTAATGCTCGTCTAGCACTCTTCCCAGTCTGGTATTTTCTTATTTATCTATTACCAGTCTGTCTATCTCACCCAACCAGAATGTATGCTCCATAAAAACAGGACTTTGTCCCCTGGCCGGTTGGCTCAGCGGTAGAGCGTCGGCCTGGCGTGCGGGGGACCCAGGTTCGATTCCCGGCCAGGGCACATAGGAGAAGCGCCCATTTGCTTCTCCCCCACCCCCTTCCTCTCTGTCTCTCTCTTCCCCTCCCGCAGCCGAGGCTCCATTGGAGCAAAGATGGCCCGGGCGCTGGGGATGGCTCCTTGGCCTCTGCCCCAGGCGCTAGAGTGGCTCTGGTCGCGGCAAAGCGACGCCCCGGAGGGGCAGAGCATCGCCCTCTGGTGGGCAAAGCGTCGCCCACCGTGCCGGGTGGATCCCGGTCGGGCGCATGCGGGAGTCTGTCTGACTGTCTCTCCCCGTTTCCAGCTTCAGAAAAAAATAAAAATAAAAATAAAAATACAAAAAAAATTACAGGACTTTGTCTTGTGCATCACTGTGTCCCCACCATAGACAATGCCTGGCACATAGCAGGTGCTCAATAAATACTTGAAGAAATAGGGGAGAAAGAGAGGAGAGGCGAAAGAATTAAAGAACACTATCTGGGTTCTTGTCCCTGAGACTAGGAGGCTCCTTTGAAGCCTCAGTCACACTCTGTAGAATGGGCAGGGCTTCTAGTGCAGAGATAACCATGGCCACACTAGGGTCTTGCCCCCTCCCTGCAGTGCTGTCACAGACCTGCCTCTGGAGCTGCCCTTTCCTTCCCCACACCTCATCGCAGAGAGACAGAAATTAATTTCCCTTTGGCATAAACTGATTTTGATGAGCCCAGTCCCTGGCGATTCATCATAGACCTCTCAGGGAGCATGCAAGGAAGGGTGGGCGGCGGCATGACTTATGGGCCTTGCAGCCTCAGACACTCAGCTGCTTCTGATGGCTCTAGACACTTCCAGCCCCCCCCCCCCAATCAGCTGTGGTGGAACAACCTGGAGAGCTGCCGAGCCAGTCCTCTGGCTCGGCTGGTGCCCCTGGCAGGCGCCTCCCAGGTCAGGGGGCACAGGCTGTGTGGAAGCGGGTGACTTCATCCAGGCTGACTCACCCCAGCCAGCCACTGGGAATGGACTGCAAGAAGGAGGCAGTGGCAGTTTTCTCCAGCTTTGAGCGTTAGGGAAGGGAAATCCCCACCCTCCCTTTACCTCCCAAGGGCGTCCCCAAACCAGACTGTGCCCCCATACCACCCCATACCATCACCCCAGAATCCACACTATGGCCTGCAAATAGTCCAGGCCTTCAGCTCATTGCCAGCCTGGAGAAGTCTGGGGCCCAAGTCCAATGCCCCACTTATCAGCAGACAGAATGGGACCAACCCTGTAACCTCTGAGACTCAGTTTTTAAATCTGTAAAATGGGCATGGTGACTCCTGTTCCACCTACTGCTCAGCAGCATTGGGTGAGTCTGAAGTGAGGCTCCTGAAGACAGGAAAGTACCACGTGGAAGAGGGGACAGGAAACAGGAGCAGTGGGACCCCATTCCAGAGTCAAGACCAGACCTCTCTTGGGCTACAGTGCCTTGAATCAATGCCCTGCCCTCCTCTCTCCCACCTCAAACCCCACTCTCAGCAACATTTAGCTTCTTTAAGTTCCTCAGATAGGCCGTTCTCCTACCTTCAGGCCTCTGTGGTTGTAAATTGTTCTCCCAGCCTTGGACTCTTTCCACCACCCTTTTTTCTTTGCCTGGCTAAATCATACTGAACTCAGTCCTCAGCTTAAATACTACTTTCTCTGAGAAATCTTTCCTAGCCCCCCGGATAGACACTTAAGACACTAGGAGCCCCATGCCTCTGTCCCCACAGTCTAGTCATTCCCCTGCATTCACAATCATCTCTCATCTACCCCCAGATGTTGCCCTTGTCCTTCCCTGCATTCCCTCAGCCAAGCCCAATCTTTCCAGACTGAAAATCCCTGTGAGTGGAGGCCATGCCTCCCAACTTCAAGCTCTCCATAAGACTGAGATTGAGCCTGCCTCGTGGTAGGTGTTCACTAATACTGACTTGCCTGGACTGAATCCCTTGCCTACTCATGGTGGCTGGCAGTGGCTGCCTGAAGCACTGTGTTGAGGATTCTGAAGCTACACAAACACACACAGCACCATATCTACCACAAAGTGAGGGTTCCGTATGCGTCAACTGTTAACATTGGTGTTGCTACTGGGAGTTGGTTCTTGAGAATTTGTACCCTCTCCCTACCTGTCCCTACCCTGTCACAGTTCCAGCAGCCCAGGAATGAGAGTGGGAGTGAACACAGAGAGTTTGTTCAGAAATGACCTGAAGACACTTACCTGCCTCTAGCAGAAAGAATACCCAGAGTCAGGATGTTTGGGTTTGAGGCCTGTGTCACCTTCTGACTTGTATAGGAGACTGACTCCAACATTCTAAGTCTCAGCACCTTCATCTGCCAAACAGGAATAGTTCCTACCCTACTGACCTCACAGGGTGGCTGCGAGGAAACCAACTTCAAGGTGGAGGCAGGTGCTGGGTTCACCTTTAAAAAAAGATACACATCGCCCTGGCTGGATAGTTCAGTTGGTTAGGGTGCTGTCCCAATATGCCCAGGTTGTAGGTTCCATCCCCAGTCAGGGCACGTATAAGAATCAAACAATGAATGCATAAATGTTTCTCTCTCGCTCTCTCTCTCCCCTTTCCTCTCTCTCTAAACTCAATAAATAAATTTTTTAAAAGGGTATACATTACCATCACCATGGATATACTTCAGTGACTACTATCAAGGCCAGGATAGGGTACAGAGAATGGGGTCCCCAGACGCAGAATCATTTCCAGCCATGGTAGAGTGTCACCCCAATGCCCCCATCTTGAGACCCCCCCCACCCTCATATAGTTGCAGGGCCTGATATGAAACCTTTCAGAGCAGGGTCAAATCCCCACTCCCTCACTCTCTAGCTAGGACTTTGGGCAAATCCACCTCATTGAACCTCATTTCTTCACTTATAAAATGGCAACAATAATGGTAGCTGCCTCCCAGACTTCATAGCAAAATTGAATTGGATAAAGAATGCACTCAGCATTCAACCTGAAGCCCAGTATGTGCTCAGTAAATATTATCTATTATCATTATCATCATCACCAT
Organism: Saccopteryx leptura; assembly: GCF_036850995.1. Classification (NCBI taxonomy): domain Eukaryota; kingdom Metazoa; phylum Chordata; class Mammalia; order Chiroptera; family Emballonuridae; genus Saccopteryx; species Saccopteryx leptura. Next base: position 161,919,572 of record NC_089508.1, on the reverse strand, counting down.
CACCACTCCCCTAAATGCTGCAGCTATGCATGGGTAAGATGCCCATGTTAATCCTGGTCCTGCTCTACCATAGTAACAACTCCTAGAAACATCACAGCAAATTAGACTATCATCCCCACTTCCCGGATAAACAAAGTGAGGCTCAGAAAAGCTAGGACTTTTCAGACAGAAAAATCCCTGAAGGCAGAAGCCATCACTCCCAAGTCTGGGCTCTCCATAGGAGTGAGACTGTGCCATCCCTGTCAGACTGGGGGTTTTGTCTCCTTTGGCCAGGAAATAGGTCTCCTGTTTAGTAGCCCCCAACCAAGCACAAAAAAGCAGGAGGGGGTGAGGTCCAGCCCCCCCACACACACACACACTACTTCCTTGCAGCACAAGGAGAGGTTCAGGTTGTGAACACAGGTCGGCATGGGGCCTGCCTGGTCCTAGCTATCCCAGCTGATGCAAGTGGGCCTCGTGACTGCTTCCCCCTGCCCCCACACTGGCTCCAGCTTCCCGCCTGACTGGGCTGAGCACTTCAAAGCCAGCAGCCTCTGAAATGAAGCCGCAGCATCTGAGATGGCAGCTGGTGGGGGGAGTTAGGCAGCCCCCTGGCCCCCTGTGTGTATCTCCAGGCACTCCTGTCATTGTTGACTTGCCGGGCAGCAGGGGCCACCAGGGTCCTGGGGGATGGCTTTAGGTGCCCATATTATGGCCCAAGTAACATTAAAGCTCTCAGCATGCCAGTGAGCCTGGACTGCAAAGGGCCAACTCCTTCATGCGAGCAGATACTAAATGCCCATGTGCTGGTGGGAGAGGGGGAGCCACGGAGAGTGACCACTAGGATACACACCCACTTTCTCTCTCTCTCTCTCTCTGCACTATATAATGGGATGATAAGGTGATACTGTAGGTTCTGGCATTCCATACCTAGGATCAAATCCTGCTTACCCTACTTTCTAGATGTGTGACCTTGGGTAGTGTTATGGGTTGAAATACATCCCCCCAAAACTCATGTTGATATCCTTAACCCCCAGTATCTCAGAATGTGATTTTTTTTGGAGATAGTGCTTTTACAGAGATAATCAAGTTAAAATAAGGTCATTAGGGTGGACCCAAATCCAATACCACTAGTGTCCTTAAAGGGAGGGGAAATCTGGATACAGAGACACATAGAGGGAAGACAATTTGTGAACAGACACAAAGAAGATGGCCATCTACAAGCAAGGAGAGAGAACTGGAACAGCCCTTCCCTCAGCCCTCGAAAGGAAGCTGTCAATACCTTGATTTTGGACTTCTAGTCTCCAGAATTGTGAGACAGTAGATTTCTGTTTAAGCCACTCAGTCTGTGGCGCTCTGTTAGAGCAGCCCTAGGAAACTAATCCAGGTAGTGACTGTTTCTCAGGGCCTCAGTTCCCACAAGCCTAAACAAGAATCCTCACTGTACTTGCCTCACAGGTTGCGATGAGGCTTAGAAGAGATGGCACCTATAACAACAGCACTTACCACAGGATGAGGCACACACAGGTACTCAATAAATGGTATATGCTTTTACTATTATGGATTTATTCACTCATACATTTACTGTATACACTTATACATTTACTTATCTATTCCAGATAATAATGAATCATACATCTTCCAAGTACCAGGCATGTGGACCCTGAGACTGAACAAAATCTCTGTTCTCTGAGGTACTTGGAAATGAATAAAGATAGCTTATCCTCATGGGAAACATACAAGCCACATACACACAAATTAGCTGATGGGAGTGAAAATGCCTAAGTGTTTGTCCATGTGTATGTACACAGGTGTTAATGTGTGTGTGGGTGCATCAGGATACCCATGTGCACCTGAATGTTAGAATCTGTACATGTAGGTACCCAAGTGCATACCTATGTGTTTGTGCATAGTATTATACACGTGGTGTTTTAGCATATGTGTGCACAAAGCATTAAGTAAGAGTGGATATGTGGCCAGTATGTGTAAGAACAACAGGGCCCAAAGCTGGTGCCTTCTGCTACCTACAGCCCAAGAAGCTCTGAGAGGTCATCTCAGTCATCTATCAGCCTCAGGTAGATACATACCCCTTCCCCAAGTCAGACACGAATGCTCTTATGCCCAGAAACCACCCCAGGACCCTCCCCAGTGCCCCAATTTTCAGGAAGTTATTCTCACATTCTGACCACAATCCCTAGGTGACGATTCAGAAACCAGTAGTTCCAAAGCCCCTGAATGAAAGACATCAATCAGTCCTATGTTCCAGGCACATGTTGATCCTATATCCTCATTCAGCTCCCCTCAACCTGCCCTTCTAAAGATGAGAGGTGGGATCCCACATTCCCAAGGGCTTCCCAAATTTGGGTATCCTATTCCTATCCTATCCTATTCCTGCCCTTAGAATGCCCAACATCAACACTCCCTGTCCCACCATCCCCTTGGGGAAGAGGTGGGGCTAAGTTACCTGGCTTCTTTCCTACCATCGCAGGTTCTGATGCTTGACAAAGAAGTGTGGCTAGACATGACATGGGCTTAGGAGGGGCAAACCCTCAAGCACTAACCAGGCCAGGGCCCAATGGGCATCTGTAACTGTTGGAGCAGTGAGGGGAGCCAATACTTTCTGAAGGTGAAAAAGACCCAAAACACTAGTGCTTGCAGGAGAGATCCACAGATGAGACCACCTCCAGGGAACTAACTCTTATCCCACTTCCACCATTGTCCTAGTGGAGTCCCTTCTGGACTAGACTTGGGGAACCAGAGAGAGTTGAGCCAGACTCTCTGCCCCCAAAGCTAGTGTCTGAACCATACAGTTCCAGTTCTGGTGCTAATAGTGGTAACAATGTTATAAAGTTCACATTGATCATGCAGTTACTAAGTACCTGAACTCAGCACTTTCCATGCATTGAAGCCACATGGTTTCAATGGAGTTACGGACTATCAATGTTATCTTCATTTTACAATTGAGGAAACCAAGGTACAGGCAGTTTAGCTCATCTGCCCTCAAGCAGGCAGCAGAGTCAGGCGAATCCACTTCTCTTAGCCATGGAGCCTTAACGTTACAGAATGACTCGAAAACACACCTTTCTCCTCTCTCAATCCTCCAGTCTTGTGCAATCAGGATGCTAATCACCATGACCTCCCATCTCTGTGGGACTCCCAGCACTGACTCCTGTTTTAGGGGCCATGTCTCAGAATGAGAGGTAGGGCCTCCACTGGGATCTTGGGAAGCATGCAGATGACCCACTGAATCAGACTCTCCACATACTATTTCCACAGTCCCCACATCTGCAAGCTCACCAACCAAGTGGACTGCAGTCCACCAAGGTTTGAAAATTCCTGGGGTGGCGGGAGCCCCTAGCGGAAAGACAGTTGGGGGGGAAGCACCCCTTTCACAAGCCCTGCTGGGGGAACTTCACGTCACAAGATTGGGGATCCTTTGAGGTTTGGCTACCACTCTTTTCTTATCCAATTGGCTATTCCTCATCTAATGGGGAGATCCGTGAATTACAGAGGTGCTCCCCACCATGGGGATAGGGAGGAACAAGAAGTGAGTTCTGTCCCCAACTCATCTCCCCCTGCCACGCCTGAGCCAGTCAGGCACAAGGGTCTGAACAGATGCCCTCTAAAAAAAACTTGAGTGGGGTGGGAGCAACCGGCTGAGGGAGGGGGCACCTGGGGGCGGGGAGACGGGAGGCGGCTAGAGAGACAGGAAGGTGGAAACTGGCACAAACAAAGGCTGACCCCAGTCAGGCCAACTGGCCAGCCAGCCTGCCCACCCCCACCCTCCTGCGGCTGGCAGTTTGGCAGGACTGAGCGCCAGCTCCTAGATCCAAACTGAGTTCCCACCGAGCGTGCCTAATGCAGTGGCGGTGACATTTCTGCCGTCAGAGGCAAAAACAGGAACCCGGCCATTTTGATGAAGGGCGCCTAGGGTGCAGCGAGAGATGGAGGGTGAGGGATTTGGACTCCTGTACCCGCAGCTCTAACGGCCCACTCCCCAAGCCAGACGATCACAAAACTAGGGTCTCCAGACAGTAAAGAGCCCCCCTTACCCCCCCCCCCCACACACACCGTCTTGTGTAGGTGGGGAAACTGAGGCTATAGCGCTGACACTACCAGACCTGGACAAGGTAAAACGAGGGATTGAGAAAAGCACTAGGGAGAATGCCTTATGGAATGTTCTGGTAGGAGTGCCTATCTGGAGAGCCAGAAAGCTGAACCGGCCGGGCCGCAACGACCGGTCTCGAGAAGAGTGCACACCTGGCCCCCAACACGGGCTCGCCTTTATCAGGGCACTCGCGGTGTTTCTACCCCTCCAAGCAGCGAGAGGGTTAAGCTTCTTCGCGGTACTTGCCGCAGTAAGTGGAAAGGAAAGAAGTGTCAACTCTGTTCTCACCACAGCGGGGCTGTCGGATGGCACCTCCCCCCACCCGGCGCACCCCGCCCGGCCTGCTCCCCCGCCCTCCCCTCGGAGCTCGCGCACACACACCTCCCACCGCTTTGCCCAAATTATTTTCGATCCCGGGAGACTCCGGATGCCAGACGCGCTCCGCGGCGGCGACGGCGGCCGCGCCTGATTCATTGCGCCAAAGCTGCAGATGCGACCTCCCGCCTGCGCCCTGTGCCCTGGCCTGCGCGGGGCTGCGTGCGCGCCTGGAGAGATGGGGGGAGGTGGCAATTTGTAGGCGCTTCCCCCACCCAAGAGGCGGGCCCAGGCCCTCCCGGGGCAGGTCCCCAGTTCCCAGCTTCCTGGGCTGCGCTAATTAGCTTCCTCGGAGGGCGCCACGCGGCATGAGGGGCGGTAATTTACCGGCTGGGCTGCGGGGGAAGCGCTCCCACCGCCTGGGAAGGTGAAATGGGAAACTCGATTCAAAGAGAGCTTTCCTCCCCCCTCCCGCCAAGCGCCGTAGAAAACGGGTTTGAAATTCCTCCCCTTTTTTTTTTTATTTATAGTGCACCGTCTCCATGGAAACCGCGGAGGAGGTCACGGTAGCTGGGCCCCCGCGCGTCACCCCGCGCGTCGCCGGCTGCAGACGTCCGGATTGCGGCCTCCCAGGCGCCGCGGCCCGCGTGGACTCTACTCTGAGTTCCCCGCCCCCGCTCCACTCCGCCCGGGGCTCCGGCCGTATGACTTTGTCGGGTCTCAACCGGAAACAGCGCACCTGGGCACTGGTGCGCTAGGCAATGCCGCTGTCCCCGGGCACTGGCACGCGGTAATGCGCCAGGAAACACGTGCGCAGCTCCAGATGAGAACACGTGCGGCAAGACGCGACGAGGGGTTCACTGCACTTGTGAATGCCCTGGGGGTTCGACCTATATAGGCGCACAACTCTAGAGCTCTGGCTAAAATGAGACCACTGGTGGTTAAGAACTCTGCCTTGAAAGCCAGCCAAGTCCTGCCTAAGTAACTTGCTAGTTATGTGACTTGGGACGAGTCACAACCTCTTTGCGTCTCAGCTTGCTCGTCAGCAAAATGGAATTTTTGTGAGACTTAAGACAAAGTATATTAAACGCTTAACACTACCTTAGTCACGTGGCTTTGGAAAATGGTAGCTGTGGTTAGGGTTATTTTTTTTCCAGGCTGGGAAAGCCGAGGCCCAAAAGGTGTTGCTAAAGGGCGCGGTCAGCCTGAGGACTGGGAGTTATACCTTGGGAGCTCCCCTCACCTCAGCCTAGACTCACAGGTGGGAGCGGAGGGGACGCGTGCCCGCTGCGCAGGGCCTGGGCCATATCTGCACCCGGAATACTGAAAATAGGACTGCTGGCGGCGCCCCCCTCCTCCGCCCCTACACCATTAGCAACAGGCCTGCCAGCCCTCCCTTCCCTGGGCTGAGGCCGCACCTGCCCCACCGGATGGCCGCCCAGGGACCAGGCCGTGCCCCCCACCGCGCACACTTCCTCCCGGACCCTAGAGCCCAGTCGGGCGCGTAGGGGGAGGGGACTCGGCCGCCCCCGCCCCGCCAGCTTCCCACAGCCTGAGCTGCCCAGAGCTGGGGAGGCAGGAAGTCTCTGAGCCGGGGCGTGGAGGCGGGGTAGGGGCAGGAAGTTGGGGGTGACTCTCCCAGAGACCCTAGACGGGGCCCCGGCGTGGGAGCCGGGTAGGCGGGCGCGTAGGGATTAAGGGTGCCCCCCCCATAGCTGTAGGCCGCGTGACCCCGGCCGGAGCGCCCCGCTGAGAGAGGGCGAAGGCCGCTACTTCTGGCGACCCCCAGCAGCGTGCACGGGGAGGGAGGGACCGCCTTTGTCTACTTTGCCGCAGAGGCAGCCCCCCACAGCCCCTCCCCCCGCGCCCCGCCGGGCCTTGCACAGCCCGGGTTTTCCATCCGGCCCGGCTCGGCAGCTGTCAGGGGACCGAGCTGACCTTCGCGAGCAGGGAGTTTCAATTAGCCGCAGATCAGATAAGCGGGCGGGCCCGTCTCTCCGGGCACCGCGGGGGCGCAGCCCCGCCCCCGCCACGCCGCGCCAAACGCGCTCCAGATGGGAACAAAGATGAGGACGCAGCTCCACCTGCCTCCCTGGGGAGGGGGGTGGGAAGAAAAGGCCCCGCCGGGAAGAGCTTCCCACCGGAGGAAGGGGTAGCGCGCCCTCCCCTGCCCGTCTAGGATCTCATGCCCGGGCAGGGTCTAGCCAAGATATCTTTGCGGCTCTGCTTGCCTCATGCACTGCGGAGAGGTGTCTGCCGCGCTGACCTCATCTGCAGACGGGCATCGTGTCCTCCCTCCCCCGGAGGATGCCTTTTGCCATCTCTGATCTCATCCAGAGCGCTCCCTGAGAGGCTGAGAGAAGGCAAAGTCCAACAGAAAAAGGAAACTGAGGTAGAGAGGGGCTAGGTCACACTAACCACATTTTTAAAGATGTTTATTGGGTATTTAATACGTGCCAGGTAATGTTTAGACTATGGAGTTGCTGGAAAACAAAAATAGTCAACTCCCCAGCCTCATAGGACTTACGGGAGACAAACTATAATCAAATAAACAAATGTTGAAGAAGAGCATTTAAGAGTCTGAAGAGCCATAAAGATATTAAAATAGGTCGTGTGAGACTTGACTTCAGGGAAGGGACTGTATTAGCTATGGTAGTCAGGGAGGGCCTTTCTGAGGAGGTGACATCTGAATTGCAGCCTGAAAGGCCAGCCAGATAAAAGAGAAGGTATGGAGCATGCCATTGTGGACATGGCCCAAAGGGGAAGCAGATACAGCAGGGTTTTGCATAGCAGGGGAGGTGTCAGGGTTTATGCAAATTGGGTTCTAAGCTAGGAGTGACGTGGTCCGACTTAAATTTTTGAAAAGGCCCCTCTGGCTACTGTATGGATCAAGCAGGGAGACCAGGCAGGAGGGGGAGAAGATGAGCTGGAGTGGAGAAATGGATGGAGGAGAGGTTGCTGGATTAGTGGTATATTTTGGCAGATGAAGTAGATGTAGGTGTGAGGTGGAGCAACAGAAGCTTGGTGAGTAAGGCAGGATTTGAACCCAGGTTGGCCTTTGGGGCATGAAGGAGCTGCTTAGAGGTGAAAGGTAACTGTATGTAGCAAGAATGCCAGGGGTCAAATCCTGGTACTCATTCACTAGCTGAGTGACTTTGGGCAAGCATCTCTGTCCATTACCTTGAGCATTTAAAAAGAAAAGGATCCCTGGCTAGGAAGTCCAGTTGGTTAGAGCATCCTCTCAATAAGCCAAAGTGATGAGATATTCCTGGTCAGGGCACAAGAATCAACCAATAAGGCCTGACCTGTGGTGGCACAGTGGATAAAGTGTCGACCTGAAACACTAAAGTTGCCAGTTCAAGACCCTGGGCTTGCCTGGTCAAGGCACATATGGGAGTTGATGCTTCCTGCTTCCCCCCCCCCCCATTCTCTCTCTCTCTCTTTCTCTCTCCCCTCTCTGAAATGAATAAAAATAAAATCTTTTTTAAAAAAAAGAATCAGGCCTGACCAGGCAGTGGCACAGTGGATAGAGCGTCGGACTGGGATGCAGAAGGACCCAGGTTCGAGACCTCGAGGTTGCCAGCTTGAGCGCGGGCTCATCTGGCTTGAACAACAACAACAAAAGAAAAGTTCACCAACTTGGACCCAAGGTCGCTGGCTTGAGCAAGGGGTTACTTGGTCTGCTGAAGGCCTGCGGTCAAGGCACATATGAGAAAGCAATCAATGAACAACTAAGGTGTTGCAATGAAAAACTGATCATTGATGCTTCTTGTCTCTCTCCGTTCCTGTCTGTCCCTATCTATCCCTCTCTCTGACTCTCTGTCCCTATAAAAATAAATAAATAAAAAAAATTAAAATAAAATAAAAAAAGAATCAAATGAATGTGTAAATAGGTGGAACAACAAATCGATGTTTCTCTCCCTTTCAGTCTCTCTCTCATTCTCTTTAATCAATAAATTTTTTTAAAAAATTTTTAAAGAAAACAAGGATTGAACAACTAAGGTATCAACAAAGCTTCTCATCTCTCTCCCTTCCTGTTTGTCTGTCCCTATCTGTCCCTCTCTCTGTCAAAAAAAAAAAAAAAAGAAAACAAGGATTGTTATTGTAAGGTTTGAAATTATATGACATGTGGCCCTGGTCAATTGGCTCAGTGGTAGAGCGTCGGCCTGGCGTGCAGGAGTCCCAGGTTCAATTCCCAGCCAGGGCACACAGGAGAAGCGCCCATCTGCTTCTCCACCCCTCCCCCTCTCCTTCCTCTCTGTCTCTCTCTTCCTCTCCCGCAGCCAAGGCTCCATTGGAGCAAAGTTGGCCCGGGCGCTGAGGATGGCTCTATGGCCTCTGCCTCAGACCTAGAATGGCTCTGGTTGTAACAGAGCAACGCCCCAGATGGACAGAGCATTGCCCCCTGGTGGGCATGCTGGGTGGATCCCGGTCGGGCGCATGCGGGAGTCTGTCTGCCTCCCTGTTTCCAACTTCAGAAAAATACAAAAAAAAAAAAAAAAGAAATTATATGACATGTGAAAAGTTTATCACAGAGCATGTAAGGGGTAGGTGTTCAGTAAATTTTAGCTACTATGGGTGTTGTTGCTGTTCCACCCATCCCCCTCACACATAGCTGATACTTCTTATCAGAAGCCCCTGGCCTTACAACACCATACAATATGGCCCTGTTTTCAGGTGCTGAGGGCAGAAGCTCCTCCTCCCATCTCCTCACAACACCTTTACTTGGAGGGCAGTTGAAGGGGGGAGGGGTTGGGGAGAGACCCAGCCAGGTATTGTACCCTAAACTGACTGCTAGGATCCCTCCTCATCCCAGGAGTTACTCCATCCTGGAGTAACCCTCTCTGCCCCTTGGTGGTCTCAAGATGGGCTGGCCCTCCCTGCCAGCATTTAATGCAGTAGCCAGCATTCAATATCACTCATCCAATCAGTTAAGTGAGCCCTAGTCAAATAGCTTGGTTGGTGAGAGCATCGTCCCAATATGCCAAGGTTGTGGGTTTGATCGCTGGTCAGGGTACATACAAGGATAGATTGATGTTTCTGTCTGTTTCTCTCTCTCTTTCTCACTCTCCCTTCCTCTCTCTCTAAAAATCAATGCCTCCGTTGAGAGACCCTCCAGGAACTGGTTGTAGTGGGGACAGAGGGAAACATACCTCGGCCCTGCCCTCAGTCAGATGCTGGGACAACAAAATTGCTGTGGGAGCTCTAGGAAGTCAGAGCTAAGAACAGAGCTTCCAGAGGTGAAGTGCCTTGCCCGAGATCACACAGCACTTAAGTAGTGGAGCTGGGAATCAAACCCAGGTCTGGATGAGGCCAAAATGAGTGAGGGTAACCATTCTGCTATTTGGTCTCTACACTTAAGTGCAAGAATGTCTCCAAAAGACCTTCACCCAAAGTCCCGTGGAGATGGATTTTGCCCTACTTCCCTCAACTTCCCTGTGTGCCTGAGGCTTTATCTGAATCTTCAGGAGCCCAGCTTGGTGCCAGGTGTACAGTTGGTCATCAAGTACTGCTTGAACAAGGTAGCATCCTCTTGGTCAACAGTTATGATGTCTGCCTTCACCTCCAAATCTCCCCTTGGGCTCTTGACCCCCTATAGCCCATTTCAGAGCCTGTCAAAGCTGTTGACTAGAAAAAGAAGTTCTAGTTTGCATTTGCTTTGCATGCTGTTCACATAATATCCGAACACACAGAAGTGACCTTGGCCAGTTGACTCAGTGGTAAAGCGTCAGCCTGGCATGTTGATGTCCCGGGTTTGAATCCCAGCCAGGGCACACAGAAGTGCCATTCTGTTTCTCCACCCCTCCTCCTCTCCTTTCTCTCTTATCCTCCTGCTTGGAGCAAAGTTGGCCCAGGTGCTGAGGATGGCTCCATGGCCTCCACTTAAGGCACTAGAATGGCTCTGGTTTTAACCAAGCAACACCTCTGATGGGCAGAGCATTGCCCCCTGGTGGGCATGCCAGGTGGATCCGGGTACGGCGCTTGCAGGAGTCTTGTCTGTCTGCCTCCCTGCTTCTCACTTCAGAATAATACAAAAATAATAATAATAATAATAAGTTAATGGTAAACTTTGTGTTGTGTATATTTTTATTACAATTAAAAAGGTTAAAACCAGCCCTGGCCGGTTGGCTCAGCAGTAGAGCGTCGGCCTGGCGTGCGGGGGACCCAGGTTCGATTCCTGGCCAGGGCACATAGAAGAAGCGCCCATTTGCTTCTCCACCCCCCCCTTCCTCTCTGTCTCTCTCTTCCCCTCCCGCAGCCTAGGCTCCACTGGAGCAAAGATGGCCCGGGCGCTGGGGATGGCTCCTTGGCCTCTGCCCCAGGCGCTAGAGTGGCTCTGGTCGCGGCAGAGCATCGCCCCCTGGTGGGCAGAGCTTCGCCCCTGGTGGGCGTGCCGGGAGGATCCTGGTCGGGCGCATGCGGGAGTCTGTCTGACTGTCTCTCCCCGTTTCCAGCTTCAGAAAAAAAGAAAAAGAAAAAAAGAAAAAAAAAAAGGTTAAAACCCACATTTGCTTGGTTAAATTAAAAAAAAAAAGTGCACAGAAGCCAAGCCCTGGTACCCTACTCCCTCTCTTGGTCTCTCCCCCAATCTAATAACCCAAAACAGGGGTCCTTGGGGGAGTACCCTTTTAGGGTCTCCTAAACTTGTCCACTTCCAATGTTGTAGGGACAGAGATGGGAAGTTTCCTGTCTACCCTTGTTCCTCTCTCCCCTCCATCCCTTTCTGAAAGAAGTGTGGTGGGTCAGGGCAGGGAAGCCAGTGGCAAGCCAATGTGCTCCTGTGTATGCAGGTACACACAGGAAACATCTGGGGCCTGGATTGCCTGTCACCCATGACAGAGGTTGACCAGACGGGAAAGGAGGAGACATTGCTGTACTGCTACTGCTGCTGGTGACAATGGCTGATGACTAGGCTGCCCCCAGTCACATCCTCATACCCCAGCATCTCCTCACACAAGGCCAGTCTGCCTTCCCTACAGCCAACCTCACACCTACACACCCATCTGATGTGGCTGCTTGGCTGGAGGGAGGGAAGAGGAGGAACAGGAAGAAATAAAGATGTCAATAATGGGGTGGTAGCAAGGACTAGAAAGAAGGGAACTGTGGATCTGTGATCCTGGAAGAAAAGGAGAAGTCTGTGCACATCCAGGACTCAGTCTGGACCTTTAACCAGGTCAGGAACCTCCTAGACACCCTGATATGGGGATGTAGAAGGAGGCAGCTACTGTGATTGGCTAATGAAGTGTGACCCACGTTAAGTTAAAAGAGGCCAATAACCTATCCTGATTGGACTTGGACACTATTATAATGAGTGCCATGGGTTCTGATTGGCCAAGAGGTGGCAGCAATTGAAGACTGATTTACAGAGGCGTCTTACAGCCCATCCCTTCTCCCACTCCAGGTTGAGATTTCAGGCTTGGAGGAACCCAGAAGCTGAATAGAAACTAGAGATCTAGGAACTCAGAATGGTAGGCTCACATGGGGACCTTGAATGGATGGGAGACAGCAGGATGCTTACTGAATGGCTTTGTGCCAGCCATGTGATGGGCACTGAGAGTGCTGACAGCCTGGCAGAGATCCTCAGACCTACAAACCACCACTGCACAAACACTGCCCTAGGAGTCCTTCCTACAGGAAGCATCACAGGGGCTGGGCTCCAAAAGATGAATAGAGAATATGACAAGACATATAAATGAAGGCACAGTGGGCAGGGACTGCTTCAGAGTGTCTGGGAACAGGGAATAGGAGAAGGGAAAGTTGGGAGGTAGATTGTGCTAGGTAGGCCTTGAATGCCAAGCCTAGAAGCCAGCACTTTGTCAGGCAGGAGGAGGCATGAAAGGTTAGATGCAGGATGGAAGAAGAGGCTTTGAGTCTCTGGCCTGGCATCCTTGCTCATAGCTCACACCTTATCCCTGCCCTACAGTAGGGAAAGTGTCAAGTCTGTGTGCAGGTCCCCATTACATCATCAACTCCATGTGCTCACCACCCTGTGTTGGGTTCTGCCTTTGCAATGGATTGAATGGTTTTTTTTGTTGTTGTTGTTTTTCTTCTTTCAAGTGAGAGAAGGGGAGATAGACAGCGCCCAAACCTGGATCCACCTGGTGACCCCCGTCTGGGGCCGATGCTCTGCCCATCTGGGGCCATGCTCACAATGGAGCTATTCTTAGCATCTGAGGTGAAGGATCCATGGAGCCATCCTCAGTGCCCAGGTCCAATTTAATAGAGCCATGGCTGCGGGAGGAGAAGAGAGGGATAGAAGAGGGTGGTGGGAGGGGTGGAGAAACAGATGGTCACTTCTCCTGTGCCCTGACCAGGAATCAAACCTGGTACATCCACACACTGGGCCAATGCTCTACAACTGAGCCAACTGCCCAGGGCCTGGATTGAATGTTTATGTCTTCTAAAATTTGTACATTAATGTGATGGTGCTAAGAGGTGGGAGACTTTAGAGGTGTTTAGGTCATGAGGATGGAGCCTTCATGAATGGGGTTAGTGCCCATATGACAGGGACCCCAGAGAGCTCCCTCATCCCTTTCACTGTGTGAGGACACAGTGAGAAGATGGTCATCTGTGAACTAGGAAATGGGTCTTCACTAGACACTGAATTTGCTAGCACCTTGATCTTGGACTTCCTAGTCTCCAGTACTGTGAGAAATAGATGTTTGTTGTTTAAGTCATCCAGTCTATGGCATTTTTGTTATAGTAGCCCAAACAGACTGAAACCCCCATACCCAGGAAAGGGTCCCTACGGTACATTCAGCTAAGCTCCCAGAGGGACCTTCCACCCTGGTATAGCCACCCCTGGACCCTTGCCTCTTCTCCTTGTGTGTGCCTCCATCACCAGCCTGTGTTCAGCTGAGCAGCCAGGCTGGCAGAAACCTTCATAATCATCTTTTCAGCCTTTATAATTCTAGGGGCACAAAGTCCTGGGGGAATTCCAGTTACCGTAACTTACAGTCACAAATTCTCCTGAGCCTCAGTTTCCTTACCTCAGATGTAGATAACATCAACTTTCTAAGGTTCTTGTGAGAATTAAGTTGTATGAAGTCCTCAACAGCTTGCCTGAATTTCATTGATTTAATCTCTATTTATTGAGTGCCTTCCAGTATTGTTTTTAGGCGCTGTGGTTTCAGCAGTAAATTACAGGGACAAGGTCTCCTGTACTCAGGGGTTTCCATTATAGAGAGAAAGAATAAATATAAGCCACAAATATGTAAATGAGAAATTTTCACATTATAACCATGCTGTGAAAATATAAATAGGTAATGTGATATAGGGTGATATAACAGCACCATAACTGGAGGTAGGGGACAGAGGTTGTCAGGGAACTTTTCTCTGAGGTTTCATTTGAGCTGAGATCTGAATAATGTGGAGGAGTCAATCATAGTAAGAGGCAGAGGAAGGGTGTTCAAGGAGCAGAAACAGCAAGTGCAAAGGCCCTGAGGTAGGAAGAGCTTGCCCTGTGGGGAGGGTGGTGTGGCTAGAGCTGGAAGAACAGGGAGGACAGAGGTATGGAAACTGGGAGTGTTCAAGAACATTGGAAGGAGTCCGGTTTTAATTCCAAGGACCATAGAAAACCATTGGAGGTTTTCAGCAGGCATGCTGGGAACTGATTTACACAGTAATTGTTCAATAAAGGCTTGCTGTTGTCATTATAAATAATAATAATATGAAGTCCAGAGAGGAATAGCAATATGTCCAAAGTCACAGAGTCCCCCATCCCACAGCCCCTTTGTCCTTTGATTGGTCTTCCTCCTCCCCTAAGGAACCCTGTGGATCAGCCCCAAGCCTGGTGGGAAGGAGGTGAGGGCAGCCTCCCTTCCTTCATTCCCGCTCCTTCCCTCCGGCCATTTCCCGTGCTCCCGGCGCCTGTGTCCCAATTAGCCAGCGAGGCTGACGGCCTTGGCTCCAAATGACAGACACCTCCTGTCACCCCCTGACGGGCGAGGAGATTAACTCTGAGCAGCACCAGCTCCAAGGGACTACAGGGAAGGGAGAGGAAGGGGGAGGGGATGACCAAGCCTCCCCCCAGCAAGCCCCAGTGCCTTGGGAGAAAGGGGGTGAAGAGGGGGCCCCTACTCTCAGAGAGGAGCCCTAGCAGGCTGGAGAAAACTGCCCCCACTCTCCTGATTAGCCACTCCAGCTGGGGAAGCCACTGTCCCAACTTCCACCCTCAGCAGCTGTAAGGGCAGGAACTATGCCATGCCTGTCCATGCTTCAAAGCTGATTCCTCAGTTCTGGGTACAGAGTGGGGTGCCCAGTAAGCATTTATAGACTACTGTGCTAAGTGCTTTTTTCACACATACTCTTTCAATCCTCACAACAACCCCATTTTTTAAAATTTTTATTTTATTTATTTATTTTAGAGAGGAGAGAGAGACAGAGAGAGAGAAGGGAGGGAGGAGCTGGAAGCATCAACTCCCATATGTGCCTTGACCAGACAAGCCCAGGGTTTCGAACCGGTGACCTCAGCATTTCCAGGTCGACGCCTTATCCACTGCGCCAGCACAGATCAGGCAACCCCATTTTGAAATATAGGAAACTAAGGCACAGGTGGAGGGACTGGTTCAAAGATCACACAGATGCGCTAGAATTTGAATTGAGGCTGCCTGATGCCCAAACCAGGTGTTTAACCATTCCTCTTTGTAGGAGGAGACTCAGCTCATGCCGTTTTGATATTTTCTATCCTCTTTGGAGCAATGAGACACAAGCCCTAGAAAAGGGAATTAACATAGCAATTTAGGGCACAGATACTGAGTGCCAGGCAGGGAAGTAACACTCCCAGGTAAGTGGAGCCAGGAGAGAAGGGGACAGAATGGAAGTGAGTTTCCTAGAGAAGAGATGAGTTGGACCTCTCAACACAGGTATGATTAGTCTAGAGAGGGCAAGAGGGGGGCTTTCCAGGCAGGATTACGAGGGTAAATGCTTAAAGGCAAAAGTGAGCAAGGCAGGACTTCAGGTTGCAAGTGACAGAAACCCAACACACACCAGCTTAAGCAAAACTGGGACCTATTGGTTCATTCTGAGGTTCAAAGGGGAGAGTATTTGGCTTCAAATACAAGGATCAGTTTCCCTTTGCTGTCTTTTTTTTTTTTTTTTTTTTTTTTTAATTTATTTACAGGGACAGAGAGAGAGTCAGATAGAGGGATAGATAGGGAGAGACAGACAGGAACAGAGAGAGATGAGAAGCATCAATCATCAGTTTTTCGTTGCGACACCGTAGTTGCTCATCAATTGCTCTCTCATATGTGCCATGACTGCGGGCCTTCAGCAGACCGAGCAACCCCCCGCCCGAGCCAGTGACCCTGGGTCCATGCTAGTGAGCTTTTTGCTCAAGCCAGATGAGCCCGCACTCAAGCTGGCAACCCCGGGGTCTCGAACCTGGGTCCTTCCGCATCCCAGTCCGACGCTCTATCCACTGCGCCACCGCCTGGTCAGGCCCCCTTTGCTGTCTTGATTTATGGATAGCTCTCCCCAAGTAATGGTGGCTTCAAATTTCCACACTACCACATCAGACAACCACCTTCCCAATAATTCCAACCAATGTATGTCCTGAAGTTCAACCTAATCAGCCAGGCCAGATCACATGTTCATCTCTGAACTAATCAATGTGGTCAGGGAGGAGAGATCTGCTGATTGGCCAGGTTTCTCAACACCAGCAGTAGGTGGTCTCCCTCTAGAGCCATGGGGGAGGGGGAGCAGGGGCCAGTCAACACCAAGGCTCCTCAGTTCCAGTGCTAGATTGTGGGCCCTGGATGATTCTCCGCAGGCCAACTGAGGACCCATATTGTCCCCGATTCCAAGAGTTCCCACCTGTGTAGATGACATCCATCAGCCCAGCTCTGGCCAGGTGAGAGAGGGCTCTGAGAAGGTTACTGACTCAATAGGAAGGCCTTGAGGGTTCCCCCTGCTTGAGCTTGCTCCATGGGCCTACCTGATCTCTCCACCCACCATTCACCCTTAGCCCAGCTATAAGTTTCTCCTAGAGTTTGTTTCATTATCAGGATCTTAACTGCCTTTTACAGTCACCAGTTCTGACTGCCAAGAAGGACAGTCTTGCAATAGAAAAGACTGTGGCCAGGTGCCACAAAGGACTTTTCTAAGGAGAGTGTCCCACCATATAACTAGGGATGGGCATGGCTGTCAATGTTAGGAAGCAAGAGAGCACCCTGGCCAGCCCCCAGCTAAAGATGAACACCGCTGCAGGGGCCTATCCTAGAGCTAATGACTCTTGAGATAATGAGCTTACTAGGCTAGGAGGATGAGGGAAGCACTGTACTTTTGGCAGTCATGATCAGAGTTTGGAGCATAAACTTGGAAATCACACTCATAGAAATATGAATTTTGGGTTAGCTGAGTGACCTTGGGCTTGCCCTCTCTAGCCTTGGTTTTCTTATTTGTAAAATGGGGATAATATAAGGCCTAACTTCAAGATACAGCAAAGTTCAAATGAGATACTGCATCCAGTTGCTGGCACAACTCGGTCCAGTGACTCTTCCATAAAGGGGCAGCTCTTACTACTAATATTCTTCTAGCTCTGTCCAAGACTGACCACTTAGCCTGGAGCTCCCTGAAGCTCTTTCGGGATCTACCTCAGTTTCTCCATTTGTACTCCCAGCCCTCTCACTCCTAGAGGGGGTGACTTGATGATCTCACTAAGGGAGGACCCCTCCCATATCAGTCAATCCGTTGGGGGGAGCTAAGGCAGCAGGCAATGCCCAACCAATGTTTTCACCAGGCTGGGCAGGCAGCGCCAGGCAGGCGGGAGCTGGTCAGGTTTTTAATTGAACGAGATGCAAATGAAATGTAAATACCATGCAAATAAGCTCTTGCCAGGAGGCGCTGGGCTAGGAGTGGAGGGAGCAGGGAGGGGACTGCTAGGCAGGGGCCCTCCCCTATCCCCTTTTCTCTCTTTCCTGTGGCTGCCCACGCCCACCCCCTGGTGCTGCCCACCCAGCCAGTCCTTTAGGTACCAGAACAGCGGGCACTGCACCCCCCACAGCTCCCATCCAGATCCACTACCCTAACCCTGTGGCTCCAGGTGGTGGTAGTGATAGGGTGCTGAAGGACAAGTCAGAGATCCTGTAGGTGAGGCTAAACTGACACAAACACTCGTAGTCACACAGAAAGGCCCAATCAGAGACATAGAGGAGACATGTAGATATAAACATAGAGAAGCCCACATTCCCTCTCAAGCCCCTTGCAACACTGAGGCCCACACAGACAGGCCATCACACACAAATATACACAATCGCACATACAGTCACAGATACAACACCAGGAAACTTGACCTGGTAATAGGGGTACAGACGTGTACATGCACACAGAGTCTGCCCTGCCATGAGGACTGCAGGCTGAAGTCCCTGTGCTGGCCTTAGGTCAGGGCTGGGGGGCAGCAGGGACAGACACCCTGTGTGGTCAGAGCCTGGTGGTCTGAGGGAGACCAGATGAGCGGTAGGGGGTACAGGGATCCAGGGATCCTTCCCGGTGGCCTGGGCTGCTTGCCCACTGCCATCACTCCCATCCCAAGACACATCACCATTCCCAGGGCTCGATGCCACTAGAGAATGACAGGTGGGGGTCCATGCCTCAAGTCCTGGGGTACTGGGTTCTAGCCTGGGATCTGGGATTCCCCTATGGTTCCATAGAACCCCCACCCCCAGGCAGCCAGACATTTGAGGGAAGCTGGCTCAGGTGAGGGGGTCTAATCAGCGAGGTCAGGAATCCATGCCGCACTCTGTGAGGCGTAGGGAATGAAACACAGGGGAGTAGAGGAAGAAGGCTGAGCAGTCTGGACAAACCTCCATTCCACCCAGGTTCCACATCTGGGGGTGGTTCCAGCCTCCCCTCTGAGGTGACTCACACCCCACATTTAACTCTCATTAGTGCCTCTGAGCCCAGCTGGGAGGGACAACAGCCAACTTCCCCCAGCAGATGGGGAGCTCTGGGTGGGCCGCCCTCACAGCCTCAGTTTCCCCCCAGGGGCCTGGCCCAGCGACAGGGGCTGCGTGGGAGAGCAGTGGCTCTTAGTCCCCTCTCTGGGCTGTCCTACGCACCACGGAATGAGAGACTGGGTGTGGCCTCTTCCAGGAACCCCCACCCCGGTCCCCCACCGGATGCCACGCAGCCTCAGATAGTCCCCCACCCCAACCAGTGCCCAAGGGTCAGGAAGGAGGGGCGGGGGCAAATGGCGTTGGATCTGAGGCTGCCGAAGTTGCAGATGACCCGCCGCCAATTGGGCCGCTGCGCCCTCCAACCACACCCCCCCCCCCACCCCTCGGCCTTACACAGGGCGGGGGCGGAAGAATGAGGGCCAGAGAAGCAGGGACGTGGCCAAGGACCCATGGCCGGTCTGGCCTCCTTCCTTCTCCCACTCCTCGGGCCTACCGTGCTCTTACTTTAACTAAAACTGCCGTGTTCCTAGTTGCTCACGGTGCACAGGGCACTCTAGGCGCAGGCCCCCAGGAGGCCACGCCGCAGGCCCCCACTACGCCCCAGGAGGGGCCAGTTCCGCTGTCTCCACCACACTCCCTCCCTCCTTCCCCTCTCTGTGGGAAGGAGGCAGCTGGGACGGGGGTGGCCGCGGGAGCGTCTTGCCCGTGTGATCGTGCCGAGCAGGGAATTTGGGGCCATGTGGGAAAGACATTAGTGCCGGCCGCCCTGCCAGCCAGGAATGCGCCCCCCGCTCCGCAGCCGCCGCCTGCCTGGCTCAGAAACGATGACTCACGCGCTCCGTGTTCCCACCCCCTCATTGTGCACCCTCCATAGCCCACCACAGGCCTGGCCATCGGCTTTCCAGCCTCCCTGCCTTGCTCTAGCTGGGTCTGCTACCTGCATTGCCCAGCCTCCAGTCTCTCCCAGTCTCCTATAAATTTGAACTAGATCGCACCTCCTGGGGAGTCCTGAGAGACCCCTCCCTAGGCCTGTCTACTTTCTGGTCTCTTGCTCTGGTTAGAACACACCTTTGGGACCTAGCCCCACTGGCTGTCTCCCTCACTCTAGAATGACTCACTTCTGGGCCCCCTCACCCAGCAGAGGGCCTGGAGCACAGGGCAGATGCATTAAAAAGAATGGAGTCATTGTAACCTGCTCAGTTTGGGAAGCTGTGGGGGGGTACTGTTCCTTGGGCTCCTCCTCTGTGACCCTGGAATAATAAACAATGCCACCTACTTCATAGGATGGGTGACTTGGATTCCTTATTACCCTTGTGTAAGCCTTGCTTTCCTCCTATGATATACAGTGAGAATCACAGTACCTGTCCCATGTGCTAACAGGGGTCACTTATGCTGAAGCTTTTGTCTGTAAAATCCTCAGCACAGACAGGGCCTGCCACTGAGAGGGACTCAGTCTCAACAATGGTGGTGATGATATTACTAGTACATAATTACAACGGTGCCAGGCCTCAGGTGGGGTACTATCTAGACATCTTATATTATACCTACTTCAGTCCTATGAAGTAAGTTCTGTTATTATCCTTCTATAGATGAGAAAACATTGAGGCTTGGTGAGGGGAAGGCACTGACCTAGGGACCCACAAGTGGGAGACCCTCAGCCTACACCTGAGGGGAGACCCTCAAAGTTCTCTAGAGCCCATGCAGGAACATCTTCAACTGACTCTTCCAAAGACCAAACAGGACTCCAGCAGGCAATCTCTTGCAGCCACCACCTCCATCAGAACCCACTACCAGCCTCCCACTTCACCCAGCTCCACCTCTCGTAACTCTTAATAAGAGGTAATATCACCCAAGCAGCGGGCATAGCTTCATTTTTAATTATCTAATTTACATTTAATTTTCCCCACCAACGTGAAGTAGTTTATTAATGTTCTACCTAGGAGCATCCATTTATGGGCTGAAAATACGTTCACAAAACTAATGGGCAATGCTTCTCTTTTGGAGGCCCCTGGTTCAGAGTGGAGGACCCTAGCTGGGGCCTCAGGCCTTGAGACCCAGCAACCCACATAGTTCAGGACACTGGAATAATTAATAAACAAACGAGCCAAAACCCTTTCAGAGCATGCTTCTTCCCTGCCAGTCTCCATAAAGAATGATTATTGAATGCTTGCTTGGCCAGACGCTTTATGGGAACATCTCCTTTAATTCTTGCACCACTCCTTATAGACAGCTAATATAAAATACCTGTTCTGCAGATGGACAAACAGACAGAAAGACAAAATGTCTGCCCAGGGTCACACAATAACTGAAGGGAAGAGCTGGCATTGCAAACTTAGGGTGCATGATGCAAAGGCCACTCTATACACTGTAGGATTGGGAACCCGCTCAGAAAATCTATGCCCTGAACCTGCAGATAGCAGTTCTAAACTTTCAGACCTTGGATCAGTGAGGAAGTGTGTGTCCTGTGGTTCTCAGGATATCAGCCTAATTAGGTGACAGGACCTCAATTACTTGCGTCTCACAGCATTTGACCTCCTAGTGGTCCCTGAGATCTGGGTCTGGTTTTCCAGGTATTTTAGTGCCCAATGGCTATGACTTTCATGGTGGATTCCATGGGCCTCAAGAAGGTCCTGGAAATAGCAGGGGCACACATCTTTCCTTCCTTCATTGGTCCCCAGATAAAACTGGGCCTTCTCTAAAGCAGAGCCAATGAGAAAATATTCTGGCTTCCAGGAGGAAAGAGAGTAGAATACCCAAAATAAAGCCTGACCAGGTGATGGTGCAGTAGATAGTATTGGACTGAGACTCAGAGGACCCAAGTTCGAAACCCCAAGGACCCTGGCTTGAGCGCAGGCTCTCCAGCTTGAGTGTGGGGTCTCTGGCTTGAGAGTAGGATCATAGACATGACCCCATGGTTGCTGGCTTGAGCACAAAGGTCACTGGCTTGAGCCCAAGATTGCTGGCTTAAGCAAGGGGTCACTAGCTCTGCTGTAGCCCCTTAGTCAAGGCACATATGAGAAAGCATTCAATGAACAACTAGGATGCCGCAGCAAAGAATTGATGCTACTCATCTCTCTCTCTTCCTACCTGTCCCTCTCTCTGTCTGTCTCTTTCACACACACACAAAAGGACACAGGCCCAGGGCAAATGGGCAGTGTGGATACTCACCTTGACCTCAGTTTCTTGTGGGCAGTGTGGACTCTCAAGTCAGTCTTAGCCAGGACTGGACAGACAGGTCACCCTAGTCTTGGTTAGATCCAAGTGGGTGAGTGGTACACAGTGACCCCACACCTAAGCCAGGCTTTGGACAAATGGACAATGTGAACACCCACCGGAACTGCAATTACACCCAGAGGCAGATTAAGGTCGGTGAGGCCCCGTGAGCAGAAGAATAATTGGGCCCCTTAGAAAAAAAAGAGACAGGAAAAATAAAAATACATGTTAACCATATTTTTAAATAAATAAAAAATATTATGAACTATTAATGTTAAAATTACACATATGAAACCAAACTTGGTGTCATTAGAAGAAAGTGTAAAGTTGGGGTTTTACGGGGCCCTTTCAGAATTCAGGGCCCAGGGTGCGCGCCTGGTGCACTCGCCCTTAAATCCACCTCTGATTACGCTCTGGGTGGGAGGGTGGACCCTCATGTCCAGGCTCAGCCAGACCCCAGGTGGAGGCAGTGTGGATTGATTCCCAGTCCCTGTCATGCTCTCAGGGCCAGCGACTCCTTTGAGATTTGAGGGTGCTAACTGCTGCCCTGCTTGTGGGGGCACAGATTTATTTTTCAACAAATGCCTGGGAGTCCCAAAAACCCAAACTTGTCACTGCAGAGAAGAGAGGACTACCCTGGAACCCTGATTACCCCCTTAAGCCATCCTTACTTCTCCAGCCTCAGTGAACTTATCTTGCAAAGGGGGATTGGGACCCAGCGCATCCTTCAAGGTGTTGCCAGGAGTAGTTAAGTAAGATGGGGTGGCCAGGGCTTGATCCTCTGCTCCATTCCTGAGCCTTTCCTCTTCCTTGTAGCTAGCTCCCTCATTGCACAAGAAGAGAAACCAAGGCTCAGAGAGGACAAAGAACCACCCCAAGGTCACTCAAATTGAGGTGAGAGGTGGAAGTGGCACTCAGATCTGGCCTTCACACAGGGACAGGACTTCGGGAGACTCCATGGACCACAGCACTGTGTGGAATAAAGTGCACCTCAGTGCCTGGCCCAGGCTGTGTGTGTGTGTGTGTGTGTGTATGTGTGTGTGTCTGTGTTGCTGGTGGGGGGAGTGTGGTGGACAGGGTGTCAGGGGAGCTGCCGCTGCCACCTCCCTGGTATTTTTAGCCTTGAGAATGAGCTGAGCTCAGGGCTCTGAGCAACCATTGGCAGTGAGGGAAATGGGATTGTCCCCGCCACCTCTCCCTACCACGGCCAGCTTGGAGCTGATTTTGGGTGGGGGGCAGCCTAGAAAAGGCTGAAGACCTCAGGGACTGGGAGCAATCAGGTCCTGAGGCCCTATACCCTAGCCCACCCCTAGTCGGGTCATCTTCTGTAGGGTGTATCAACACCCAGCCAAGCTGGCAGGGACAAGCACCCACATTTCACCCCCTGCTACCCTTGGCTTCCCCTGCTAGAAGCTCCAGGCCAGCTCTGCCTGCACCAGGTCAGAGCTGTGAGGTTCCCATGACAACGGATGACAGCAGCAGAGGCTGCTGGCCACAGGGTCAGGGGTGAGGGGAGTGTGGGTGGTGAAGCAGGAGAAGGGAGGGGGCCCAGCACAAGGGTGGTAGAGAGGGCTGGAGTGAAGAACCCCTAAATTACAGCTTCCTCCTGAGCCCTGAATGCCCAGGGAAGGCCTGGAACTTTGGTTGATTGATGCTGGAAGGCACTCTATTACACTGATTGGGAAAGCTGGGACAGGAAGAGCTGGCTATGCCTTTGGTCATGTGATCATGAAACCAGCTAGCGTGTAGGACTTGGATGGATTTTTTTTTTTTTAGAAAGTGATCTTTATTTATTTATTTTTTAAAATTATTGTATTTTTTAGAGAGAGAGAGAGAGACATTGACCTGTTCTTGCATGTGCCCTGACCAGGGATCAAACCCACAACCTTTGCATGTCAGGACGATGCTCCAACCAACTGAGCCATTTGGCTAGGGTTAGATGGAAATTCTAGAACCTTGTTTCCCAGCCCAGGATTCTGCAGCCTCTAGGTTAGAGTCTTGGAGCATGGGGTAAGAGGTGGGGCCCAGATGTCCCCTTATCTCTATCTCTAGAAAATGAATGGGTCCACAAAACCTTCAACCAGCCTGACCTTTTTGTAACTTGGATTCCCCATCCTATAATAACTGGTCAAGGACCCAAAACTGATAAGTCACTTCTCGTCAAGCTAACCCTCCACTTTCTAACACAGAATATGTGTGGTACCTCTGGAAGGGGACATGGCAGGGATCATGGCCTCCTGCTGGCTCACCAACCCAGTTGGTTGGGAATTTGTCCCACATACCCAGGTTGACTGAAAACTTCACTCCAGACTTGAGTCCCTCCAAAAGCTGCTCCCGGTTCCAGAACCATCATTGGTTCCAACTGTTCACAAGACAAAATATATCACTTACCCTGAAGCTTGAGGTTGACTCCACAGTCCTCTGAGCTCCCTCCAGTATGGTCTCCTCACTGGAGCAGAAATACCAGTCTCCAGTCTCTTAGGTAAACAGTGTCATTCTCTGAGGCTTAGCTCTACTCACATCTTCAAGAAGCCTCCTTGGCTCTTCCCATCAACTAAGATCCCTTGTTAACCAAACAGTACAAGGCTTGAGAGTTCACAAGGACCTTTTACACAGACTTCCCATTCTACCCTTATGGTATCCCTGGAAAGTGATGTTACTTGCTGGTGAGTAAGTGAAGGCTCAGAGAGGGAAGTTTCTTGTAGAAAGTCACACAGCCAATGAGTATCAACCTGGTACTCAGCTGCAGGCCCCCTTTCTTCTTGGGTGTTTCTGTCTCTCGCTCTCTCTCTCTTGGCAGTCACCTGCTGTGGCACTACAGTTGGGATCCTCAAGCTCATACCCAACAGTTTATTACTCCAGCTCCTTGTACATAGAGGGCCAACCCATGTCCTCTACCTTTAATTCATCCATTTATTTAACATTATTGAGCACCTAACATGACAATCTTCTCCCCATTGGAGCTCACTCATCTTCTAGCTGGGAAGACTAGCAAGTGAACAGGAGAATTCATCCAGTATGATCCCAGCAGGGTTGTAATGGGGGCACCTGAGGCAGCGGGTACCCAGGAGAGGGTTTTCCAGCCAGACTTGCAGAGTCAAGGCTGACTCCAACCACAGTTCAGCCTCTCTTAGGTCCTGCCTCCCTGGGGAACTTGACTCCCACATATAACCTCAATCCCACTAGCTGCAACCTCTAGAAGACTTTATTAAGTAGGCGACTGGCTGAGAAAGGCCAACACACAGGTCCTTGATCCTAGTGCTTTACCAACCAGCAGCCTTGCTCTATATCTACACAGGGTCCCCTCCCTCCACAGTCTCCACAGACCCTCCAGGATGGTTAGAGGGGGCTGGTTGGACAGCAGGCCCATCAGGCCTAGGGCCAATAGATCCACTGCACTCGTCTTGGAGCCTCCCAACCTTCAGCTCTGCTTTGGTGAAGTGGCAGGCCAGTGGGACCAGTGGGACCAACAGGAGGTAGGTAGGCAGGCAAGAGTAAGAACTTCTACCTCCCAGAGCTCCTGAGACAACTTGGGGACAGTGGAGAGAAAAAGAGGCCACAGGACTGCTGCTTGATCCTCAGGGTCCCCGAGAGCCCAGGAACAGGAGACAAAATGAGAAAGTAACTTAGTCTCAAAATCCTACCAGTTGGACTGGGGAGATGGAGGTTGCAGGAAGCAGGGCAGGCTGCCGACATGCAATCCAGCACTCCTCTTGGGGGTGGGGGAATGGCAGCACTGGGCACCCTCGTGATGAGGCCCGCTGCAGGGTGATTAATCTTGTGAGGCCTACGCATCAGCCCCCCACTCCTCAGCTTCCCATGGTCAACCCCGCCCGTTCTGCCCTGGGAGTTAATCTCTGCTGGGGGACTTCACACAGCCGCTGTCACAGCTGCATTAATTCTAAAACAGAGGGAGGCAGGAAGGAGGAAACATAGGTGGGGGAGTGGGTAGCCTCCTTAGGAAGATTTTGTGGTCAGTAGCTGGTGAGGAGGGGTCCCAAAAGATGGGACCTGGGTCCCTTTCAAGGTCCAGTCCTGGATGAAGGGTGGTGGGGGGTTGTCCATATTACCTTCCTCAGGCCATCAGAGCCCTCTCACCTCCAGCCGCTAGGCCTCTCCGCCAGCTGAGCCCCAAATGCAGTTTGCAGTTTTGACAGCAGATGTCTCTGCTATTATGATTTATCAAAATGCTTAAGGTAAATAATGCACACATATTTATTTATATGAAAGGAGGTGGGAGGGACTATAAGGGGGCATGGAGTTTTGGGGCCTAAGACTCAGAGCACCCTTGCCTCTGCCTCTGTCCTCAGCCGTCCCCTTAGACCCAAGGCTTGACCCCAGCCTGGCCCTGGGGAAAGTGAGATGGGGTGACATCAAGCCTGCCCAGCCGCCTGCCCAAGCCTGGCAGGTCAGGGAGTGGGTGGACCTGTCTTGCTGGGCCCCTGCCAGGCCTGGGAGGCAGCCACCTGGGGGAAGCAGCTGAGCCAGCCTCGCACCTTGGCGGCGTTTCCATGGCTTCGCCGCGTCCTGGCTCCCAAAGGCTCTGTCGCCTTATCAACAGCCGCACTGCCCTTGCTCTCACTCTCTGCGCCACTCCCCCCAGACCCCAGCAGCTGCCTGTGGATCCCACTGAGGCAGAGCCAAAACTCAGCCACAGGCAGTACCCACTCCTGGGCAGGCCTGAGCCGAGTGAGGGGCTGGGGAAGAGGTGGGAAGACCCCAGGGAGGTGGAGGAGAGGAAACGTTCCTGGAGCCAGACCTCACCCACTTTGTGCCCCCCAAATACCCAAACCCTGTCATTTCAAGGGAGGGGGCAGCAATCGTGGGCTACCCTGTCACTCCCCACCTTCACTACATGTAGTCCTCTTTGTTTCCAAACCTTTCTAGGCTTGAGAATGTTTGGTTAACTAACGTTACTGGATTTTCTGATTTTAAAAGCAATATACGTTTACTGCAAATAAATAATAAAAAACAAAAAGTCAGAAAATGTAGAAAAGTGTCAGGAAGTTATGCTTGACCCTAATCCGCAGGATCACAGGCAACACGTGGGGTGGGGGTGGAGGTGGGGGTTCTTTCCAGCCAAAGCCTGAAGCCTAACCAGGCATTTAAAGGCCAGCTTCTGAAACCAGAGGAACCTGGCTGTGTGACCTTGTGTCTTTCTACTTCTACCTCTTTGAACCTCAACTTTCTCAACTGTAAAATGGGATAACTGATCCATGTCCTCCTCATGGGGTTGTGAGGACTAGTGAGCCAGTGTGTGCAATGGACAGGCCCAGTGCCTGGCACGCTGGCCCTACGCCAGAGAAGCAGAGTATGGACATTCTAGGTGATTGAGGAAAGCGGCTCTTTCTAGTAAGTTTTCCCTCACCAGTGGACAGCACTCCAATTAGGGTCAGAGACACACAAGAGAAAAATGTCCGGCCCTGGCCAGATAGCGCAGTTGGTTAGAGCATTGTCTTCATTTGCAAAAATCGCTGGTTCCAGTCAGGGCACATACATAAACATCAATGTTCCTGTCTCTGTCTCCCTCTCTCCCTTCTTCCTCTCTCTCTAAAATCAATCAATACTTTTTTCTTAAATGTGAAGAAAAAATGCCCAGAAAGAGGAGATAAGGTGTTTATTCAGCCCACAGAGGTTTTCTGGTGCCCATGCTGCGGACTGCCCGCCTGAAGCCAGGCAATGCCACCTGGAGTGGTCAGCATGGTGATGGGGGGACACTAGATCTGGCCTGCAGGGGTTAAGAAGGCTCCTGAGGAAGTAACACCTGAAGGGGAAGGAAGGCATCAGTCAGGAGAAAGCAACAGGAAACAGACCACAACTGACCAGGGGGTAGCCCGCCACCAAACCCCATAGACCAAATCCCCTGTCCCCCCAGCCCAGGAGCTGTGCACCCAGGCCTGGAACCCTCAGGGCTCAGCTCTCCTCCCCTGGGCCCGCCCCATCTTCACGCCCTGCTGCCTGGAATCTGAGGCAGCCCTTGTTCTCTGGCAGGAGGGGAATTTAATGCGCTGAGGGATGGCAGGTCGACAGGCGAAGAGATGAAAGTGTCCGCTCTGGCAGCTGGGTCGGCGGCCTCAGGGGACCCTTCTGCAACCCCTCCATCCTCCCTAGCCATCTCTGCTCAGTGGCAGGAAGAGCCTTCAAGGGGCCCTCGGGGGATTGTGGACCTCTGGGACAGGACTCCCTGCAGGGCTGTGTGACCTTGGGGGGGCAGCTGGGCCTCTCTGTGCCAATTACCTGCCTGCAGGGTGCCTGGGCCAAGGTCTGGATTATTAACGTGATGATGTCTGCCCATCTCTCCCCCACACTGCTGTCCTCCACCACTTTGGCTGTTGTCAGCAGTGCCTGTCGGCAAAGGGCTTCAGGTGGCAGTGGGGGCCGGGGCGTGCTGCACAATGACCTCCACCCATCCATCCATTTCTGGCACCTGGGAGGGAGTGGGAGCTGAGGCCGCAGTCACGCTAAAGCAGCCTTGGCTACAGCAGAGTCGTGCGGCCATTACCATCTCCTTCTTTGTGACAGCAAAGCTAGGTTTAGCCTGGGAATAAAGGCTGGGGTTCCAAGCCAGAATCTAACCCCTGGGCCACCAAACCCGTGTCCCCGTTGAAGATGCTGTGAGTCTTGGCATTGTGAGGTGACCTTGTTCTGCAAAGCACCCTGCCAAGTGCCCCACCCCACAACCTCTGGTTATGCTGCCCATCTTTCTCGGGAACACAGGCAAGGGCATTTGGCCAAGGTCATCCAGCAAGATCATGGGTGTACACACACACACACACACACACACACACACACACACACACACACACACACACACACACACACGAGACTCTGACACATGGCGACCAAGAAGTGAAGAGGAACAATGTGTCCAAAATCCCAGACCGCCTTTCCCTGTCATTGAGGAAGCGGATCCTTCCAAAGCAGCCTGGTTCAAGGTCTGGCAGCCAAGAGCCAAATTCTAATCGGGACCCTGCTACCATCTACCTGTGACTTGGGCATGTCACATACTCTCTCTGGGCTTCAGTTTCTCATCTGTAAAACAGGTAATAATCCTTATCCTTATGACTTTCTGGAGACAAAGAAGCAAACTTTCTCAATAAACTAGACTAAAGACAGCCTCCAACTAACCTTCGGCCAAGGCAAAGTACCCATACAGAGAGCTTAGCTCCTGGCCCATATCACCCAGTACACTACAGAAGATGTCCTTCTTCCTTCTTCCTGCACAACATGATTGATCAGAACAAACTCTTAGGAGAGGGTCAAAGGGCCAGTCTGGAGTGTTGAGTCAGGCTCAGGGCATGAGACAGAGGCCCCAGTCCAGGAAGGGGGATAAGGGCCGCAAGGACTGGGTCAGGCCAAGCCCTGCTGCCGTGAGGAGGGGGATGCCTGGCAGGCACTGGGCAGGCTAGAGTGGGGGAGGCCTTTGGCGGCCACAGAGAACAAAGAGGCTGGGGTTGCCAGGATATTCTGTGGAGCTGAAGCCTTCTGGTGGGGCTGGGAGAGGGTCCCTGGTGGCCGTGGGAACTGTGCCTATTGCCCCCACGCCAGCTCTCCCACCAGACTGGGCCTCAGAGCCAGGCTGGGGTAATAGGGGCTGCCAGGGCCCTCACTCTGTCCCCACAGTTGCATGGCTGTCAGGGAAGAGAGCCAGGAAATGCTGTAGACAAAGACACAAGGCACATAGTGTCAGCATCACGGACGGTCACAGGTGCACAATGACCCACAATGTCATGAGCACACATCCAGGGTTGTATGGGCAGTATCACAGGGTCATAGGCCAGCATTACAAAATCACATAGATCCCTGATGTCTCAGGGCCACACCCATGATGGTCTCCCAGACACAGTCACAAACCATATAGAATCATCCAGAGTCTGCCATAAGGTCATGCACGACATACATTATCAACGCTGCAAATCCTGTCACAGAGAATCACACAATGTCACCCATTCAGTCGTACAACCTGGTATCATAGTAGGTGTTATAGAATTGTACAATGTCACAGGATTACACATTCAATTATCACAGAATATCCCAAAGTGTGACTGTTGACATCACATACAAAGCCATAGCCCCATGAGGTCTCATATCATAGTGTACCACACACTGTCACAGACCCATTTTCATGTCACACTCAGTGTCACATAGAGCCATATTGCTGCACAAGGCCTCACATTGTTGTCAGGGCCTTGAAGCATCTCTCTCTCTCTCTCTCTCTCAAACGTACACACACACGTACACACACGTGCATGCAGCTGCATGGAAGCTGGGTTTGTCTCCAGCCCCATGTGCACCTCCCACCTCTCACACTCACCACTCCCAGCCACCCAGGTTAAGGCTCTTGGGTCTCCCAAATGTAGCAGAGTGGAGCTGAGGGCACCTTCTGGGGAGGGGAATTGGGCATACTTCTCCACAGGGGATCCCACCTCTAAGTACTTCTCTGTCAGACAGGAGAGCAGCAGGGGTGAGCCTGCAACGGAAAGACACAGAAGCGCAAGATAGAGATGTGGAGACAGGAGAGGCAAGGTGACTCAGAGACACAGAAGAGTCAGAGCCTACAGAGCCCATCAGGAGAGGGCCCCGGAGAGGAGCACAGACAGGGCTGGAGCTTGCTGGGGAGGGGGTGGCAGGTGGGGTGGCTAGGTTCTAAGGGAAGCCATACACCTTGGGCAGAAGGTGGGGACATCTTGGTGAGATTTAGGTGAATAGCTTTAAATTAGCAACACCAGCTGCCATTGACCAACTTAGGATGAGCCAGGCCCTTCCCTCGAGTGATCTCATTTCATCCTCAGGCAACTTTATGGGAGAGAGACTATTATTGTCCCCGTTTCCCAGATGAGGTAACTGAGGTCTCATCATGTGTTCAGCCTCACAGTTCTCCCCACCTCCGCTTGGGTGGTGGTGGGGGCAGGAGCTATGGTTGGGCTGTAAGTTGGCACACTACAAGGTACAGACTGGCTGAGTCATGGCATACCACCCCCCTTGGGGCTGGCACTGGAGCTATCCACCCCACACCTGAGGGCTGGCCGAGGCCATCTGCGCCTGTGTGCTGCCAGCAGCCAAGTGGGGGCAGGCAGGGGCTGCCTGCCCAGGTGCCCCCTATTGGCCACTCTTCCCACCCCCACATCCCCACAAAGGATCCTCTCCACCCCTAGAGGTTCTGAGGTACTGGTTTGCCTTGTGCAGGGGGTGAGGGTGCCCCAGGCTGCAACACCTCCCCCTGCTCCCTGCTGGACGCCCCCCTTTGGCAGCGCCGCCTGGAGAGATCACAGGCAGCCACATGAAAGGGAATTTTTCTCAGGCAGAGATGGAGTTGAAAGCTGCCTCCCATCGCTCCTGCCTGCCCCCGCTGTGCCAGGCCAGGCTGCTGAGCTCCTGGTGCTGGAAAGAGCTTGTGACACACAGGAAGGGGTTGAGGGTCAAAACCCCCCACCCAACATGGCTGCTTTTTCTTTTCCCAGAAACAATGACAGAGATGTCCTATCTCCCCCTACTTCTCTGCCCATTCACGTTTAGATGTTACCCCTTCCATCATCCTGAAAAGCCTCACCCACCTGAAGCCAGGCCCAACATCTTCAGGAAGTCCTTCCTCAAGTCAAGCCTGTCTCAGCCAGGCTCAAAGCAGCTGCACTGGAAGAATGCCTGCCTGTCAAGTGGATGACAGGCCTTACCTGCAGCCTAACCTATGATGTGCAGGGTTGGAGGGGGGGTGCAACAGCCACCCCTTCCTGTTTGGGCTGCCCTGCCTTAGACCATGTGGCTCTGTGGGCGATTTCCCCAGTCATCTGGTCTCTGAGGTCCCAGACAACTTTGTGCCAACAAACTTTCTGGGGGTGGGGATAGTCATAAGAGATGAAGCCAAAGACACACTAGGCCCTGGTCCAATAGCCCTCAGGCCTAAAGAGGGGTATGTGGGAGTCTGTGTGTGCTAGGTACAGCCAGGTCCCTGTGAACCTGGGCTAAAACTGCTCCCTGGGGACTCTCATCAGTGGTTGGGGACCACTAGATCTCCGCAAGTAAGAGATAAGAACCTGAACAGGCCATTCGTCAGGTGCTGTGGACTTGAGGTGAACAGAGAAGGCAGCCCCAAGACATCCAGGTTCTGAGGTGGGGGGTGTACAGTCAAGCAGCTGAGGTGCTGCAATACCTAGCCACTGACAGATTAAGGGCATTTTCATCATGTTATTCAGGCTAGCGGCTCCTGCTTGCCTCCCTTGTGGATCCAGAGGGCCTCACCTCCCAAGAGATGCCCACTCTAAATGTCCCTGGGTGATTCTTCTTCCTTCCCAAGGTGGTCCCAGACAACCCCGGCCCAGCAACAGCCCCGAAAACCGAGAGCAGGAAGCCAGTGGTTCTGTGACACAAACATGCATTCGTTTTATTCACAAAACAGCCTGGTTTCCTAAAACAATACAAACAGCATGTTCATCAGCAGGAAGCTGGCCATGGGCAAGGGGGCCCAGGCCAAAGGAGACCCCCTGGGCACCCACCCCCACTGGCAGGGGACCACGCAAAGAAGCTCTTTCTTCTGTCACCATCCGCCAGGCCAGGAAAAAAATGACTTGTTTTTTCTAAGGGAAGTAGCCAGGATCAGAACCATCTAGACATGGACTCCCCAGATCTTGATAGATAAACAAATAGAACTTTCATTTCTGCAACATTGTTGTTGGGGTGGAGGATCCTATTGTGGCGACTGTGGGTGTAGCACGCCTGGCCTGGGCCTGGGGGTGGGGGGCTCTGCTCCCTCCCCCTCTGTGAGCTCCTCAAGGCAGCTCTGCCAATGTGGTTGGATACAGAGGGGCTTCAACACGGCGCCATCAACATTCTCTTTATAAACGTGAGTGGGTTCTCCAGGCAAACTATGCACTATTTCATGGTCAGAAAGAATCAAAGGAAGTTTAAATGAGGGTGGAGTTAAACTGTGCTAAATTACAGTAGTGCTTATTAGTAACTAGATTTCAAAAGGTTACAGAAAATTTACATTCTCTACACAAAACTGCATCTCCTGCACAGACAACATTGACATCGACACAGGAAGGAAACTGATTGTCCATTCTTTGCCCAGGAAGTCTCAGTACTTTATAGATTCGTCTTTACCTCTTTTTTTGTTGTTCTTCCGAAAAAGCAGTTAAATTTTTTCTTTTTCTTTTTATACTAAGGATGTGGAGATGTTAAAACGACAACAAAAAATATGTATATAAAAACAGGAATGAAATCTGTGAGAGAATATTTTTGGTTCTAAAGATGGGTGCATCCGTTTGTCTTCGCCCGAATCCCTTGCCGGAGACCACACGAGCAGTGACATTGCACGGAGAGGGCAGCTTTGGGTTCCCGCCGCCGTCACTGAAACCACCGGAAGGCGGCTCCTGTCGGAAGCATCACCTTCTGGCGGGGGCGAGAGACAAAAACAAGGAGAGAGTTCAGTCAGGGTCCGGCTGGGCCTGGTGCAAAGACGTTCCCCGTGGACGGCCTCATGGTGGAGGGATGGGCATGGAGTAAAGGCAGCCACTCTTTGGAGTTCCTGCCATCCTGGCCAGGCCAGAGAAGGAGCCTTGACCCACCGGGTCGCTGAAGGGCCTGGAGCACCCTGAGGCCTCCTGAGTCACTGTGCCCAGGAACCCTCCTTCCAGACAGAAACACCCCTTCCCCTGGTCCAAAGGCCACAAATGCCAGGCGGCTGTGGTGCATCTGGGAGCTGTGTGCACGTTTCTGTTGAATGAGCGTGTAACCATGTGCCCTGGACACATATATGGACGTACGCCGTGAGTTCTGCTACAGTGTGCAGCATGTCTGGAGCAGTAGTGGGGAGGAAGGATACTTGCTGTGTTTATTAAGAGGCGCACTGGGCAGGGGTGTGTGTGTGTGTGTGTGTGTGTGTGTGTGTCCACGCTAGACAAGAGTGGGTGCCGTTGTGTGCGTATAGTTGTGTTCTCTGGGCAGGAGAGCAGATATATGAGGCTTGGGGCTCAGGGGGTGAGTAGCCACAGCTACGATTCCATTATTGTTTTCCAACAATTGTGAACATTTGCATCAAGCCCACTCATAGAGGGGTGGGGAAGGGGCAGGGACAGCAGGCTGAAAAGATGCTTTTGTACCCAGGCCTGGCCCCACAGCTAGGCTGCCACAGCTTGGGGCACAGGGACAGGCCCAGCCATGAGGTACAGAAAAAGCAACTGGCCTTCTTTAATCCAGTCACATGGAAGACAGGCCTTGCCCACACCCTGGGCTCACCCTAACTACAGACCCACAGAATCCCTGGCCATTTGCTGTGCAACCAGACTGATCTTGGGGCCCCAAGGCACCCTAATCTGTCAGCAAGGTGCCTGGCCCAGGGTTTTTCCAGGCCCCAGGGCAGGGTTGTCAGCACTAGGGTGGCCTTGAGGGGAGGGCTGGGCTCTGAAGAGACAAGTGAAAGGTTAACTCTCAAAGCCACAGGGTCATGGGGCAGAACCCCATCAAATGGGACAAGGGAGAGTCCCAAAATCTTAGGTCACAGATGGGATGCAAACTTAGGGTGTGTACAGGAATTTCAATACCTGACCCAGAGCTCCAGGAAGGTGTTCAAAATACTGGGGGTGGTGGGGGTTGGGGGTGGAGGAGACTGTCTGGGAATGCTAGGTCCCTGCCTGGAGTTTTGTTTGCGATGTGGCTCTGATTTGGGGGGCAGTGAATTGGTGTCTCAAAGACTGGCTTAGAACCCCAGAGCCCAGGGGTTGGCTGGGAATCCCCTAGACCCTTACCCAGACAGGAAAGATGGGGTTGGGAGTGGGTTTGGACTGCCAGACAGACGCAAGAACCCACACACCTCCCTCTAAGGCGCCGTTACCTCCAGAGCAGCGGAAGGCTTCTTTTTGAGTTCCTCACATTTTCTGAATTTGCAAATCTGATGGCCAGTCTTTCGGTTCCTACAACTGCTGCACTGCTCGCAGTTGATGCGCCGCCGGCAAGGCGGGCACATGCCACAGCGTTTCCGCTTCTTTTTTCCCGAGCTGATGGCAGAGGCCAGCTCGCCCTGCATGGGGTACTCGGCCAGGCCCGCCATGTGCAGCGCGCTCTCGGCCAGGAACACACCCGCGGGGGTCATGATGAAGAGGCCCGGATTGATGGGGAAGGCGCCCAGGTAGGGGAAGTCGGACTGGCCATTGAGGGCTTCGGCGCCCGCCACGGCCTCCATGTCAGGCAGGCCCGCGCCCGCCTCGCTCATCAGCGGTAGGTGCTCCTGCACCACGCGCTTCAGCATCTCCGTGGACTGTGCGAACTGCTGCAGCGTCAGCTGTCCTTCGGCTGCCAGCTCCGTGGCCCGCTCAGCCTTGCTCAGCAGGCTGGCCACAGCACCACTTTTGTGCTTTGAGGTAGGGTTGCTTTTGTCCACAGCCATGGCTGCCGCCAGGTCGTGCCCATTGGCCAACAGGGAGGCAGCGGCTGCAGCTGTAGCAGCCTTTTCGGCAGATTCCCCGCCCATCATGCTGCCTCCACCACCTCCCCCGCTGCCCCCAAAGGAAGAGTAGTGGGAGAGAGGGCGTGAGCGGCGCAGGCTCTTGTTGAGGGGTTCACTGATGATGCCGCTTTTGTTCCGACGTTCAGGGGGCGGCGCGTCATCCACCACCGAGGCTGGAGCAGCAGCGGCCACCGCTGCACTCTTGTCGGCTCCTCCTGCCTTTGGGCCACTGCCACTGCTGCCATTGGAGTTGCTACTGCTACTGCTACTGCCGCCGGTGTCCTGGGAGCCACTGCTGAGGCTCGACATGGTGGGGCCGAGGCCCAGACCCCGCTGTTGGGGGAGCCTGCCAACTATGGGGGGTCCTCAGACAAGTGCCGGGCGCTGCTGCCCACAACAGAGATGCCTAGTGGGCCTCGATGCTCAGGGCAGGCACATGGTCAGGTGTCTATGTGAAAGTATCTTCACTCTGTCAAGACAAGAGGATACAGGGTCAGGGCAGTGGTAAATAACCTCTTTCTCCTCCTCCTCCTCCTTGTCCACCATCACCACCACTACCACCAATATATCACCATTATAACAACCACAAGCCTGACTAGGTATTTAGTAAGTGCCAGCCCCCTACACCCCATTAAAAAATTTTTACTTGTACTCTCTCAGTTAAGACTCATATGAACCCTACAAAGTAGTAGCTAGTCATACTCTATTTTAAAGAGGAAGACAAGGTTTAGGAGAACTGACTAGCCCACGGGTACACCAAGGGGCTCAGCCTGCTCTCCACAGCCAGACTGCCTTGCTGGGGTCTAGGCAACCTAACGGAGGCAAGCAGTCCTCCTTGGGCAGAGAACAGGGGAGCTGGAGATGTTTATTAATCTTAGGAGGGGGGTTAGAGAGTCACCTTCTGTTACCTAATCTTGCTTCCCCAATCCAGCTATAGAGAAGAGAAGTCGGAAGAGCCTCTGAAGGGTAGACCAACAGAAGGTATAGACCAACAAGTGTGAGAGGCTGCCCTTGGATCCCCATTGGATAGTCCTATCACACATCAATTATCTCAAGGCTCTGGCAAGTCCTGCATGTAAAGGAAACAGTTTGCTTTTGTTTTAAGAGTTTTGCCAAATAGAGTTCAGAAACCTTATTTCAAGGAGCATGTATTCTCCTGCTACAGGGCAGGCAGGATATTGTGCCAGAGGACAAGCCTTCACCTGCAAGAATGGGGGACACGCTTGCGCACACATTGACACGTTTCCTTTTCACTCTCCAACCTCAGACCTCACTGTTGTCTCTCTACTCAGGCCTCACTGCTGTGCTTCATTCAGTCTGGCTCTCAGATGGACCTGGGCTGTAGGCAGGAGGGACCTCTAGCTGGTGCAAGTTGGAACTGAGAGTAGGTGTGACCCTTCCTAGGACACAGCCTGTTCTGCTCAGGCCCCAAGTCTAAGGCACATGAGCAGCCAGTGTCCTTGGCCAGGAGCTCTGGGAGGAACTGTTCCAGATGGAGTGGAGTGGCAGTTTCCTCATCAGCCCTGGCTCTCGAGCATTCCTTCCCTGTCTGCTTGCCTTGGCCCAGCAACCCCCTGGAGAGAGGCGGGAAGACAGGGCCCAGCCAGAGCAGCTGGCGGCTCAAGGGGGAGGCA
The DNA here is from genome assembly GCF_036850995.1 of Saccopteryx leptura. Classification (NCBI taxonomy): domain Eukaryota; kingdom Metazoa; phylum Chordata; class Mammalia; order Chiroptera; family Emballonuridae; genus Saccopteryx; species Saccopteryx leptura. The sequence goes on along the minus strand of NC_089508.1, from coordinate 161,882,990 downwards.
CACATCTGGCCAGGCCTGCCCCGCCCTGGGCTTGGGGGCCGCACACACTGCATCTTTGTCCCCAGGCAACCCCACCATCCCCCAGTCATAGGACTCAGCCTGTCCTAGGAGGTCATCTAGCCCAACCCTCTGCATTTACAGAGGGAGAAATTGAGGCCCCAAGCAGGCAGGGCCCCTGTTCCAAGTCTGCTAAGGAGTGGTAAGAAGGAGGAACAAGTGTAGGAAAGGGAAACATTCTAGCTCCAACATGAGGCAAATGGCAGGACCAGCAGAAAGCCAGACCTTCCTTTCCTTGCCGTGCCCCAGTGGGCACCAGCCCACCTAGGCTCCTTCCTAGTGAAAGTGGATGAACGGTGAGGAAGAGCTGTACGAGCTGGCAATTCCACCAGGACAAACCCAGGAGGGCTCGTCCAGGCTGGGCTTCAGATGTCACAGACGTCAGAGCTGTAGTAAGAGGAAGAGGTTCATGTATCCCCAAGGATAGCTGTGCTCCACCCTACCTCCTAAGAGCCAAGCCCAGGCTAGCTCTCCGGCCTCTTTCCTCTGAGATCAGTATCCCTCCAGGCAGCACTGACCCTGGCTAGGTGTTGAGGACTAGGGTCAGTGATATCAGGCCCAGAGACCATCACCCCAAGTCAACTCACCTAGCCCCCCTACCGATCTGAGCTCAACTGTTCAGCCCTGGACTACATTCCCAGCAGCCCTAGACAGGAGAAGGCAGGCGCCCACGGGCTGGAGAGCTGGTGAGGGGAGCAGTTTGCGCCCTAGCCCCTGTGCGCGTCTCCCGCCTCTGCGGCCTGCTGGCTGGTGGCAGAAATCGATAGCGGCATTAACTCGGCTCTTGCTCTACTCCCCCCTCCCAGCTCCAGGATCTGCCGCTGCGTGCGGGGCTGGCAGGTCAATTAGAAGTCAGCTCCCTCCGACACAGCCCGGCCTGCGTCCAGGGCTGGTGCTCTGGCTGAACCTCCCCTGCTTTTGTCTCTATCCTGTGTCTCTTGTGGTGGAGACCAAACCTCATGTTCTGTTCATCTCTCTGAATCTCTCTTTTAATCTTCCATTTTTCTGTCCTTCCTCAGGAACTACCCTCTCCCAGCCTCTCAGGTCCCGGGACATACCGCACTCAGGATCAGAGGATGTGATATGTCATTGAACAGGTGATGCAGGCAGAACACTGTGGTTTGTCAGCCACAGAAAACAAATGTGGCGGTATACAAGGGGGACAGGCATACAGGGTAACTGTCCTCAAAGCCCAGAACGGGCAGATACCAACATCTAGTCCCTAAGTCCTGGTCCCTACACTGTTCTAAATATGCCTGTGTACCTGGCTCATCTTCTCTTTCAGACCCTGGAAAAGCTGATGTCCTGGTCCCAATGGACCCCTGACCACAGGACCCGTTCGCCCTACTCATGGAACAGGAGGACATTAAGAGCATCTCCTAGGCCCCAGCCTTCCACCGAAGGGCACACAGCAACCCTTCCCAGGCCAGGAAGGGCCTGGCAGTGCCAAGGCAGCAGGGGAGGAGTCGGGGCTGCGTTGAAGCAGAGCGGGAATGAGCAGGAGGGAAAGCTGGCGGGCAGGCGGGCGGCGGCGGGCGCATCCATCATCGGCCCTGCCAGGAACACATCCAGCCCCCAAAAAGAAATACTGCGCCTGAGGAGGGACAACAAAGGGCTCCGTTTCATCAGCAATGTGGAGCCAGCGCCCCGCCGCCCCGCCAGGCGCGGTCAGCCCACAAAGGACCCCTTTGTCCATGCAGGAGCCGGGCCGGCCAGGAGCTGGGACCAGGGGCTGACGGGCGGGACAGAGCCCAGGGGGGCAGGGGTTGAGAAGGGAACCAATCAGTCTCTGAGAGCTGGGGGACCAGAGGGGACATGGGGGCAGAAGAACAGAGACAGGTGGTGCGGACAGAGTGTCATGAGACAGAGAACCTGTAGGGTGAGTCAGAGAAAGGGGCACTTGGAGAGGACAGGGCAAAGGGTAAAGGCTAGAGGAAAGAGCATCACGGGAAGCAGAGACGGGGGGCTGGGTTCAAGGAGACCCAGGGCCCCAACATGGTTCTGATACACGGAGACAGAGCCCTGATGAGTGAATCCCAGACTCAGGGACCTGGGGCCAGGAGAAAGCAGATGGACATACCCATAGGAGAGGAAGGCAGAAGAGGAGGTTTAGGGGAGACTGGATGAGACCCACCTCCTTAGGCCCAACTTCTTATGAGTTCAAGCTCACTGGCTAGGCTGGGAAGAGGGAGAGTCAAAACTGGGGCCAATTCCAGACAGTGCTCCCCCCACCAGCTTCTACCCCCGGACCCTGGTCAGCCCCAGAAGGCATACAGCCTGCCCTTCTCTAAGCAACTCCTACCACCAAGTGACATTGACTGACTCACCTTATCTGCTAGCATTTACTGAGCACCTACACTGTCCCAGGCACTGTGCTCTTATGCTTCACAGGTCTTCTCTCCCTCCTCAACTCCTCCCCAGAACTTGGGAAATAGGAACTATTAACCAATTTTAGGTCAAACAGCTGGGGTAAAACTTGAACCCAGAGAGCTCAAGTGTTAGTTAGTTGCCACAACCCTGCTCTGGTGACCACCTTTGCTCACCTGGACGACTGACGAGAGTAGCCCAGGGCAAGGTGACTCAGCTACCCTGAGACTGCCCCCAAGCCCCAGAGTTGTTACTGTGCCTCCCACTTTACGTGGTCAGGAGGCGAGCTGTCATAGACCCCAGGGGAGTACCCCCACCTGGGGGGGGGGGGGCTTGGAAATACCCATACAGGAACCCAGAATGCTGGGCCAGTGACATCATAATGCCAGCTGACAATGAGGTCACCAGAAGTGGTAGCCATGCCTTCACTCTATCCTTAGTCCCAGAGGAGCCAGAATTCATCCCCAGTAGGGCTCTGTCTTGAGCCTCTCAAGCCAGACAGCAGGGGGTGGGGCACTGTGGGGTGGGATGGTGCTGTCTGCACGTGGATATGCATGCAGGCGGCCCACAGTGAGATGCTCTAGATGTTCAGTTATACACAGCCCCACAGCCTAACCAACAGCATCCCCACGCCTGGTGCTACTGGGAGACTGGAGGACACCGAACCCTAGAGCGGTGCACAGGAGCTGGGCTGCCCAATGTGAGACTAGAGTGGCAGGGGTGCCGACTGGGCCTGGAATGAAGGGTCTTCCTGGAGGAAGGGATCACCAGCCTGTGAGTTCAGGATAAGGAGAGGTTACCAAAGGGGACAATGAGACAAGGGATGGACAGTGTTTGGCGCACAGGAAGCCAGAAAGCGTTAAGAAATGGGGAAGTAGGCGTAAGGTATGGCTGTGAGGTTGCTTAGGTCTTAAGAGGCCTTGAGACCAAGGGCAGGATTTTTTCTTAACAGCTTTACTGAGACACAGTTAACATATAAAATTCCACTATTTGTAAGTGGCTGAATAATTCAATAATTTTTAGTAAACTTACAGAGTTGTACAACCATCACCACTACCAAGTGCGAAGTATGAGCAAGGGGCCAGCCTTCCCTAATTATATGCTGGCTAGAACAGCCTTCCAGCCATCTCGCCTGCTGACAGAAGGCTTCCTGGAGGAGGCTGCATTTCAGCAGGGTCTTCAGGTCCCTGATGCACTAGTACAGGGGAGTCAGAGCTGCCATAACCCGGGCAGGCCAGCTCTGCAGACTTGTACACCCTGGTCATCACATTCTCCCACAGTTCCATGCTCACTCCTGACAGCCCTGTGCCACCCTTACATTCCTCCACCCACCTTGGTGGGCTGCTCTTCTTGGCCTTCTAGGGAGGCAAGATGAACAGATGTTATGCTGGCCAGTGGTGGCAGGGAGTGCAGACCACAGGCTATGGTCGTTGAACTGAGCTGAGCAATTGGGGGGGGGGTGTATGTGTGTGTAGCGAGGGGTTCCATCTCTGATTTCCATGATTCAGGCTGGGGAGTTTCCAGAGGGAACAAAAGCCCCACTCAGGCCGACGAAGATGTGCATGCAACCCTGACCTCAGAGGCTGGGAGAAGTACAGACCTGGCCGGAGAGCACATATCCAGCTATGATGGACACACAAACAAGGACACACTGACCACTGCTAGCACCTATCAGATGACCTGGGGTGGACCATGCCCTCAATACCACTAGGGTTTCCCCAAGACTGCTACCCCAAAGTTGACTGCCAAGGACAGAACGGGGGCAGGGCTGCAATCATGTTTCCTGGACTCCATACCCCCCGACGCTCTCGCAACCCTCCTCCCAGGGCAGACACAACCCCCTTGCTTGGGGCTGAAACATGCTGAGAAAACCCCAAGAGTACACAGGGCTCTGCTGTCCCTACAGATCTCCCAAAAACAGCTGGAAGAGGAGACCAGCCATTTCATGGCTAGGAACACTAAGGCCCAGGCGGGAGGTAATGCCCTGACCTGGAGCTCTAGGACGTGAGGTGCAGAGCCTGGCACATTTCTGATAAAGACAAGGCCTTCCTCGACAGCCAGGTTCCTTCTCTGGAAGGGTCAAAGGATGAGGAAGGCCTTCCTTGCTGTATGACCTGGGCATATGGTCTCGGAGTCAGTTTCCCTAGCTCTACCATGGGACCATGAGGAAAGGGGCTAACTTGTATGGAGGCCTTCCTGTGTGTCACACACTGTTCATTCCTTGTCTCGTTGAATCCTCATATGCAGTTTCTGAAGTACTATTATTGCCCCTTTTAGAGCAGGCAATTTTATAAGCGGTTGTGATATAAAGAAAATTATGCCTTCCCCATTTAACCCCCCCTGAATCTTAGCTAACGTTTCGTACAAAATGGTGATGTCAGAGCTGACATCAACCTGTGATCAAAGCTCATACACTCTTAAGACCTCCCTCCTGGTGGCCTCACCACTGGGCAAGCCAGGGAACGCTAGCTCAGACACCTGGGCCAAGGAATCTGGGGGGCCAAAGAGTCTGTCCTTCTGAGACTTGAGGGTATGTGACACAACTGGCTAGGGGACTAGAGTCCTGAGGTCTAGGTTTGTGCCTTCATCCTAACCCTTCCTGTTGACTTTGACCAAGGCTTTCCCCCACACTGAACCTCTGTTTCCCATCATAAAATGGAGAATGGTTCTTGTTCCTCATCCAACAGCAAGAATCATGATCCCAGAGGGGCCCATGGGAAAGGAGGTAGAGAAATACAGACAAAAAGACTCTTGATAGTGACCCCTCCCACTCTCCAAATCCTGTGAGGACCCAGAGGACCTAGATTAGCCCTTGATGTGATGTAGCTAGTAATACTGAGGTCTAGAGATAAAGGTTTTGGGTAGGTCACAGGGTTGGGACCAAGCCCCAGATGGTGTGAAGCTTACTGAGGTGAAGAGCATCCAGCCTTCTCCCACCTCCATCTTCCCAGATGACATGATGATGGCACGCCCTAATAATGAGCGCTTACTTTCTTCCAGGTGCTAAGCATTTTACATCCATTTTCTCACTGAATTCCCTCTATATAACTCCAGTATTATCCTCACTTACAGATGAGGCCAACCGAGGTTCAAGGAAGTCAAGTCACCTACCTAAGGTCACAAGATCATTGGTGGCAAAGCCAGGACTTGAAACCAGGTTTGTGTGACTCCAGGGCCTGGCTCTCCAACACTAGCCAAGAGCTTTGAGGGACATGGGGGGAGGAGTTTTGGCTGTTTAGCTCTTGGTCTAGGGGAACCCCCCCAGTTTCCCATGGGTCCTGGCTCTCAGGCTCTGGTCAAAACACATTAGGGCACTGTTGCAGAAAAGTCTGCAGCTGTACCTTAAGGCCCAGGAAAAGACAGGGGAAGGGGCTGCGGGTGGGCCGGACGGGCCAGGCTGGGCCAGAGCTCCGGGCATTCCGGCGGCCTCCGCAGGAAGCAGAATGGGACGGAAACCGGCTCCTGCCTCCTCCCCCAGAATCCTGTGGGCAGCCCAGCCTGGCCACACAGAGGCCCTCTTTGTGCCTGCCCCAACCCGCCACCCGCGGCTGGCCCAGGGTTTTGAGTTTCCTGGGGGGTGGGGGCCCTGCCCCTGCTAAACCTCCAGCTACCTCCCCCTCTCAGGGGCGGTCACAGCAGTCCACAGCTGGAGGAGGAAGTGAGAGGATGGACAGGGCTACCCCAGAGACTCTCGGGGGCCTGAAGTCTGCCCACATCTCATTCTCTCAACACTCACACACCCTAATCAGGAGCTGGAGGTAGGCAGAAGGACCTGGAGACAGTGCCTGAGAGGCCACCCCCGAGCCTGTCCTCTCTGCTAGCAGCCTCGAGTTCACTGTGACCCACTCGGAACCCCCCACCACTCCACCTCGGAGCTGTGGGATTCAGGGTGGTGTACATAAAGAGGCCGGCCAGGAGGGTAGGGCAGCCATCTGTCAATTGCCATTTCCTGCTGTCCAGGGGCTTCCTGGAAGAACAGGGTACATCAAGGGGGAGTTCTCAAGCTCACTTTAGCATTTTGGGGGACAGAAGGCCCTTGGATGGGGTAACTGTGCTCATGGAACACCAGACCCCAGGGAGTGAGCTCAGGCTGGAGTGTGTATCATGAGGAGCACTACAGACATGTATATCTGCCTGTGTAAACCCAGGAGGTGTGTCAGACACCTGCGCATGCTGCATGCATAAGTGTGTGTCTGGGGGCTGTGGGTGTGGACAGGTGCATGTGTACAGTCTCAGATGTCACTCTGAGAGTTTAAGCACTGATGTATACATGGGGCTCACATACCACTGTAGGTAGGTCTTTGTGTGACCTCCCCACATACCAGCGGAATGTGTGCTGCCTACATCAGTGATGTACCTGTATGTCTGAGAGCGAATGTGTGTACAAGATAGTGTTTTACATAGTGGCTGAATGTTTGTGGGTTCTTCTGGCCTATGAGCTCAACACATCTCTGCCACGTGTACACCAGTGTGTGTGTGTGTTTCCGCATGCGTGAGCAGACTGTGAGTGGTATCAGGGCCACTGAGGGGTCTGGGATGTGAGTCTGAGGCCCAACTGGGATGGGGATGATGCAGACAGCAACTGCTGCCAGGTGCTGGGGCCCCTATGGAAACAGGAAGCTGCCCGCAGGTGCGCTGGGCTACGCCCAGGTTCACTTTGTCCTCCTGAGAAACCAATCCAGGCTCCCACTAGCCTGTCCCAGCCATGAGGGAGGCACCTGCCTTGTTAGCGTTTAAAACCCAATAGCGTTGGCCAGTATCTACCTGCCTGCCTGGCCTGATTGTGGAAAAAAATGGAAAACAAAAGCCCCCAGACCCAGGCCCTCCCTGCAGAGGCGTGAGGGAGGCAGGCAAGAGGCGGGGGAGGCTGAGGAGGAGGGAGGGAGGTGTCGCCGCAGCCCCGGAACACAAAAATAATGAGGCGAGAGGGGCCATGGGGCCCAGCCGGCTGGTTTCAGAGTCGCTATCTGACCTTGACAGATGCCACAGCTGGGCGCCTGGAGAGGAGCCGCTGCCACAGTGCTGCAGAACCCCCATACCCCCTGCCTCCTCACGCAGGCCAGGTCAATGGGGTTTAGGCAGGCCCCAGCCACAGGAAGCCACCCCACCAGGTGGAAGCAGGGAGACCTAAGTGGGTCCACCAGGGTGGGGGGCAGGGTGTGGGAGGGTATGGAGACAGGGGAGTGGGCGCAGGGCCACTTCAGGGCAGGGAAGGCAGCAGTGGGGTCTCTGGATGGGGTCTCTGGAGGGCGCCCTGGCCCTCAGGTATGGTTCTATGTATGAGAAACACACACAACAAACATGTGATTGTGTAACTGTCAGGCTGAGCGTGTGTGGGGACGGGAAGCAAAATGTGAGTGTGAATGTGACAAAAATCATACTTCTCTGTGTGTGTCTTTGGGATTCACACAAAGCTGTAGAGACGGGCTGATGTCCCTAAATAGGTGTGGCCATGCCACTCAGGGGTGGGCACTGATAACTCCCCTGCCCCCTTTCAGAGCCACAGCTGTCCTAGCTGGTACAAGCCATGCTGGGACCAGGGTGGGGCAGGGGTCACAAAGAGAGTCACAGGCCCCACGACCACCAAGTTCTTCTCACCTGCAGCCAGTGAGGTGCCCCTTCGGTCCTTCGCGATCTACCCTCTCTCCCACTGTGGTGGTGGTCCCAGACACAGGCATCAGTGAGGTGCGGGGCTGGGCACCACTACTCTGGGGACACCAGTGAGGGGCTGGGGTGTGAGCTGCAGGAGGGGATGCTGGGCTGGAGGTGGATTAGCAATTCCGAGCACTGGCTGCATAATTAAAAAATCATTATGGGTGGGCAGGCAGAGCCCAGCTCACGCTCAGAGCAGGCGGGGACACTGCCATGACTCTCCCCCTCCCACCGCTTCCCCGAGGAAAAATCCCACCTGCTAATATAATTATGGAAAAACACAAGCACAGAAATTCGGTTTCAGCAAACAACGTGCCTGAGTGCCCAGGGCCTGCCTGGCCCTCAGCAGAGTGAGCAGGCTGGCCATTGGTGCCCAGGGCTCTTGGCAGTGAGGCAGATCCTGCTGGGTCCATCCAGCCCCTAACCTCCATCCCCTCAGCAGCCCCCAAGAGAGGGGAGTAGGGGGCAAATAAAACCTAGCTGCTCAAATCCCAAATCCAGAAGAAAACTAGTTAGTCCTAACAGTTTACAAATGGGGAAACTGAGGCTAAAGAATCTGCCTAAGATCGCTATCCGTGGAAAAGCTGAGAGGAAGATCCCACTGGATCCTGCTGCACAGCCACACCTCAGGAGCTCACCCCACTCTGGCTCTTCCTCTGTATCCTGCCCCCAGCCTCCATCTCATCATCATCCCTCTCCCTGGGACTGAATGGGGCTCTCCAAGCCATGTACCCCAGTGCCACCCGGAGCCTACCCAAGCCTACACCCCATAGTGGGGGCAATGGGAGCCCCAGCCTCCCAGTTCAGGGACAGGGCGTCCTGGGCTTGCCTGGGTTAAGCCAGGCTAGCAGAGCTGGCTCCCGACCGAGAAACGCGGCCAGCTCTGGGTCACAGGCCCCAGAAGGGCAGGAACAACCGCCATCACCTTGGGCCTGGAGCGGCGGTGGGCGGCGCTGGGAGAAGAGACGTCCCTAATTAGTCGGTCTGGGACCCGGGCGCCGGGGCGGCAGACGCCGCAGCAGCCAGAGCGCGCAGGCACATCTGCGGCCGACCGGGAGACGGCGGGGAGCCGTGGCGCCCTGCGACGCGCTGGGACAGGAGGCCTGGGAAGGCCGGGCCAAGGAGATTCCGCACCGGAGAGGCCTGCCTCCCCTCATTCCTCGGTGCCACCAGGCACAGCAATTAGAGGCTTTCAAAGTTTGTCCTTAATTGGTTTCATTTTTGCCTCATAAATGATTCATGGCCCTGGAGATCTGGGAGGCAGAGGGAGTGGCAGGGGAAATTTGGGGAGGCTTTTGCCTGAAGCCAGGACCCCTACCTGAGGCTGGAGAGGGGGCACACAGCCATAGCCCAGTGGATGACGGTCTGAGAAAGCCCTGGGCAGGTGGGATCCTCCAGCAAAAATAAAAACCCAAGCTGTCTTCTTGGGGCACTGACTAATTAGAAACTGCAACTTCTCTGTAGACCAGAGCTCTGCCCAGGCCCACAGCCATTGCAGCTGCTGGGGCCCTGGGAGCATGAATAATAATGTGACGGTAAAAAAAATAACAGTGTGAGTAATAATAACAATGGGGGACACTTAAGGAGTTCTGAGTCCCAAGCAACCATTATTTCACTTCCCCACTAAGCACTACCAGGGGAAGGTACCAGGATCCCCATTTCACAGATAAAGAAGCTGAGGAGATGAAGGATTGCCCTCTGATGCCAGAACTCCTCACTCCCCAAGCTCTCAGGAGCCCAGGGCGCAAGGCTGGACACCCAGAACACTGCTTGCCAGGGGAATGAGGAGCTGCAAGCCCCAAAGAAGTCTAGAAAGGTCCTGAAGTCTGCAGGGAGACCCCAGAGGGCACTAGGACCTGCACACCCACCTTGGCCAAGTTAGCTCTGCCCCTCAAAAGGCTGTGATCTTGGCTGAGTGACATCCTCACAGGGCCATCTGTAAAATAGGAAATCAAGAGCCCTATAACCCAAGTCCAGCACTAACTGCTGGGCGTGGGATACAGAGATGCCATGGACTCAGTCTAGGGAGCTCCCAGTCTAGGAGGGAAATGGACACACACAGAGAAGGGTTTAACAGTTTATGCAGAGAACCCCAAGTGCTCAGCCTAATATGCTGGGGGCGGGAGGTGGTAAAGAGGTTGTAGCAGGGAGGACTTTTTGGAAGAGATGAGGTGGGCAGAGGAAACTTCTTCCCTGTGATCCCATATCCAGCCCACACAGGATGCTCAGGGAGTGGGTGTGGCCCACTTAAACCTAAGAACATGGGTCAGTCCTTGAAGAAACCTAGAACTACAGAACATGTCAGAGTGATATAGAACACAGAGTGCTCAGCTCAGCGTGCTCATTATGGCCACTTTTGTTCTGAACCACTGAGAGGTAGAGCCTACACGATTAACTGCAGGGCCCACTCGGGGCCTGAAGGTAAGGGAATGCACTATGCAAATCTGGGAGTAGAGGCTATATGGACTGACTCCCCCTAGACGCCCCAGGACTCTGGGCTGTTAGCTGTTGACTCTTGGGTACTTCACAGTTATCATCTCCTCTGTGTCCTTCAGCTCCTGTCCCAAGCACATGCACCAACTTCCCCTCCCAAACCTGCTGGCCTTCTCAGGCCCTGGAGCCAGCACAGTTCCACTGGCTCCCTGCTCTCCCACCCAACCTGGTGTCAAGGTTAGAGGCTTCAAGTGGCTACATCTCCCTGAACTTCACCACAGCCCTCTGAATAGTACATGGGACCATTCATTTCCCAGACAAGGAAAATGAGGCTCAGAGAAGCTAAGGGACCTTCCCAAGGCCACACAACCTCTTGAAAGCCCATGTTTTTCACCTTGCTGGCCTCCTGCAGTCAGTATCCCTGATCTGTCCTGGGCCCAGACACCTCTTGCCCCAGCCTTGACCCTTCTTCTATCTGTGTAAGACTGTACGAAGCCCACACTGCTTCAGACACTAGAACTTAGTTGGGCTGTTGTAACCAGGGACCCTAGAAGTGGGGTCTCTATATACCTGGGAAGTCTTGGGATATGGGGCCTCCTGCCTCAGCCCAGCTGGGCCATCCTGAGGCTTGGGGGGGGGGGGAGAAAGCCCCTACATGCATACACAAATGTCCAAGGGTAGGGTGAGGGGAGAAGAGACACAGTGGTTCCAAGTGTGCCAAGGTGAAAGGAGTTGGCCATGTTCTCTGACCTTCTCCTTGGAAATGTCCACTTCAAGGCTGTCACCCACAGGGAGGGGCTGCCTGTGGGAGCACTCAGCCCTCGAGAAGAAGCCTAACCTTTACACAGCCCTTAGTATCCTGCTGGAGGATACAGCTGAATTCTGAGCCTCAGTTGCTTCATCTGCACAATGGGCTCAATAATGTCCCTTTGAGCCCTTTGGAAAAGCCTCTGAGTATAGGTTTAGAGGTTTTTCTTAAAAAAAAAAAAGGATTCAGAAGAACTGGACAAAACATTCAGTGGTCTATGCTGGCCGGGGGCACTTAAGTCACTGCCCTTGGTGTACAACAGAAGTTTGACAATAGCTTGTTGAATATACAAACAAGTGGCTGAGTTCTCAGGATGCCAAGTTTACCCCAGCAGATCCAGCTGACAAACCCTTTCCAGGTACCTGCTCTGGGTCCCGACACAGATCTGCACTTTCCTCCTCACTATGCACCTGCTCCCTGTCCCAGGGCTGCCCAGCCAGGTCATCGGCGACCCTCTCCCCTGCCTGCCCAGGAAGCTGCATCTCAGGCGGGTCAGCACTAACATCAGTAGGACGGGCTGGGCGTGGAGCCCGCCACCTCTGGAACTGCCAATTAATTAACTTTTTTGAATTAATTTCCCAAGCAAAATTTCATAATTACATCTGTCTCTGTCAGTCCAAGTTGAGCTGGCATGAGGACCCCACAATGAGATAGAATATGGGGTAAGGAAGGGACCATACCAGCCCCAGGACCAGGTCAAAGAGGTACGGGGGTTGGGTTTCTCACCCCAGCAGGGCAACTGCCCATGTCCTTATGGACACTATCTGGGAGGGAACGGGGTCGAGAAGCCAGTGTGCCCCGCCCTGGCCCGGAGGTGGGGAGCTCAGGGAGACCTGTGCAGGAGCAGCAACTCCTGTCACCCCCATCCCTGACCCCACGCCCCCAAACCACAGTGGGTCTCGGCAGGGCCTAGGAGCAGCACAGGCACTGAGGCTGAGGAGGCTGTGGCTGCTGCGTTCTAATTTCCCGACGGGACTGAGATTAATTAGCTCACACACAGGCGCAGAGAGGGAGAGTGGGAGCAGGGTAGGGCAGCGTAGGCGCGGAGCTGGCTGACGCTCACCCCTGCCGCCTGCCCGCCCAGCAGGCAGTCAGGTGGCCTTGACAGCCTGGGTGCTCTGAAGGTCAGTGGCCAAGCCGGCTGAGCCAGCAGACTGGCACTGTCTCCTTCCCAGAATCCCTGAGACCAAGGCTGGGGGGACCGAAACCAGAACAGCCTTGGGAGTGGAGGCGGTTACAGTATTACCATCATCAATCAAGTCTGTGCCAGGTGCTCTGTCTACAGCATCCCAAAGCCATAGACACCATGGTCCATCCATTTCACAGATGAGGACACTGATGTTCAGATGTGAGCAGGTGACTAATCAAAGTCACCCAATTTGTGGATAGTGCAAGGAACACTAAAATCCAGGTTGGCCCGACTCTAGAGCCCACCCAGCCCGCCCCTCTTGGATCCCATGCTAATCTGAGGGAGCTATAGGAGCCTAGGGGACTTGGGGACACCAGTAGGGCATGTGGGTGTGTCTGTGTACTTCTGCCTCAAACAGTGTGCAGAGAAGACTCTCAGTCATTTCAGATGTAGAAACTGAGACCAGAAAAGGGAAGTGACTTGCCACAGCACAAGGCCCCAAACCCAGAGTCTGCTCCTCCATTTGAGGCCAACACCAACTTCCAGAAACATAAACTCAGTGACCTTTAGTGAGCCCCAACCCAGGACCACACTGTGCCTGGTTTTGTTTGGCTAACCAGCATATTGATCAAGGATAGGAATGGGCCTAACCAGGCGGTGGCGCAGTGGATAGAGCGTCAGACTGGGATGCGGAAGACCCAGGTTTGAGACCCTAAGGTCGCCAGCTTGAGCGCAAGCTCATCTGGTTTGAGCAAAAGCTCACCAGCTTGAGCCTAAGGTCGCTGGCTCAAGCAAGGAGTCAGTCAATCTACTGTAGCGCCCCCCCACCCCGTCAAGGCACATGAGAAAACAATCAATGAACTAAGGTGCCGCAACGAAGAACTGATGCTTCTCATCTCTCTCCCTTCCTGTCTGTCCCTATCTGTCCCCTCTGTCTGACTCTGTCACAAAAATAAAAATTAAAAAAAAAAAGGATAGGAATGGGGTGTGTGTGTCACTGTGACTGTCTCTGTGTACAGAAAGGAAGGTATTTTCAGCTCAAGGGCAGCAACTCCCTGCAGGGCTCCCCAGAGGGGAAAGGAGTCCCCAGTGTATGGTGGGAGGTTGGAGAATGGGGATGGGGGTGATGTGTGACCCTGACCAGGCCCCTAGGCGTCCCTCACAATTGAATTTCCCAGAATGTCTGCAAGGAGATCCCTCAGAGCAGCAGGCTGCTCTCTGGGGCATTCCTGTCCCCTTACTTCACACCCAGTGAACCACGTCCCCTGTAGAAGCCAAGGCCAAAAGGGCTTACCCTTCCTCAGGCCCAAGGGGTCTGCAGTTCGTTTAGTCTAAACCTGGGGAGTGCCAATAGCAGAGGTCCCTAAGAGAGTCATGGCATTGGGCATAGGTGAGGAGGGGGCTGGCCCAACTAGGAGAATTATTCATAGTGTGGGATCATGGGAGATGGGGGGGCTTCTAGAGGCACAGATGCAGGCCACAGAAGGGTCCACATGGGCTTTGGAGTCAAGGTTCCTCTCTGCAGGCTCCATCTTAGGTGACCACAAGCAAGTTGCTAGACCTTGCTGAGTCCATTTCCTGATCTGTGAAATGCACACACAATGATAGTCCCACCCCCCTCAGGGTCCTAGAGAGGATATATATGAGGCTCTCAGGGCACGGTCAGCATGCAGAAGGTGTTCAAAAAGTGATAGCACTGTTGTTATTTTTATTTATTGTCATCATAGGCCAGCATAAGAGTGAGTGTCAAGGACAGATGAAGCCAGGAGTGTCAGGGAACCTAGGTTATGACCCCAGTTCTGCCACTGTTTGCCTTTGAGTCTGACTGTATCTCAGTTTCCTCAGCCCCAAACAGAGTATTTGCCCCACACACACATAAAGGAACACAGGAAGATGAGCATACAGTAGAGGTCTGAGGACTACGAGGGTAGCACGCAGCTGTCCAGGCTTACACTGCCTTTTCTGGCCACGGGAAGAACCCATCTATACTTCCTGCCAACCTTCCCTTTTCCCTCCCTGGGCCCCCAGTCCTGCCTACTCTATGTCAGTCCTTCATCTCCCACAATGCCCACAGCTCTTCCACACAGGCCACGTGTGCCAAGCTCCTCACCACCCTGCAAAGGCCCTGTTTGCCACCTGGAAGTCCCTATTTGAGACTAACTTGTGGTCTTACTATGTGTTGGAAGACAGAGAAAGCTTTGGCCTTTTCTTTTTCCTCATATCATGAAGCCAGGATGTCCAGAGACCCAAGAAGTCCAGGTTCCTCTGCCCTGAACCCAACTCATTCCTATCCCTCCCCTCCCTGTGGCCCAAAGGTCAGTCTCTTCACTCCTACACCTCAGCATTCCCATCTGAGACTAGTGCTGGAGAAGGCTAAATCCAGGACATTCTAATTAAAGAGTCCATGTTGTGGGGTACCACTCCCAGGAAAATGCCAGCTTTGGTGGAGCAGACAGGTGGGGAGGGCTTGCCTCACCTGGAGATCCAGGTGTGACATGATGAGAACCACACCCACTCACCTACTTCAGGTCCTGCAGCTTTGAGACACAGAGATAAGGCTCATACCCATTTTACAGGCAGCAAAAGTGAAGTCCGAGAGGCTGGCAGACTAACCTCTAATTATGCAGCAGGCAGTGACCAAGCTTGTCCAACTTCAGAGTCCATGGCTCAAGGGAAATCCAGTCCTCCTAATTGGACATGGCTATTTGTTCTCCTGAGGCTGCTTAGGCCCTTTTTCCATCCATGACCACTGTCTGGGCCTTTATGAAAGAGACCTGTGTGGTCAGGAAGTGCAAGCCAGCCTGGACTGAGAGGCCTTATAGCCATCTGCCCCTTGAACCATGTTGGGTTGTCTCAATTCCATGGGCCCAGAAGGTCTGCAGTCTGGTGTTAGACGACCATGAAGCCATCCCCATCAGATTCAATTCTCTCATCTGAAAAATGGGTATGCTTCTAGTTCTGCTTAGTCCAGAGAAGGCAGGTCCCAGCCCCAACGGGCAGCAGAAGCTTAGAAGCATCCCTTCAACTCAGCAGCCCAGGCCCTCCTTGTACTCAGGCCAACTCTGCACCCATTTTTCAGGCAAGGAGACTAAGAACCAGGGGAAGAATAACAAGGGGCTTGGGAACCAAGGGTACAGAAGAAAGTAGGTGCTATCATGCACAGGGAGAGTGGGCAGACAGACTCCTGGGACCCCCAATCTCCCAAGTGGGGGAAGCAGCTGACCATTTGGCACTCTCAGAAAAACTGATTTCCCCTGGCTTCCCTTCTCCAGCCTGTCCTCTTCCTAGCTCCTCTGCATCCCTCCCCATCTTCCTGCCACCGGTTCTGCCATGGCCAGAGTGCCCATCCTGAGAGAGGGTGGGTTTAACAGTTTCATGCTTAATACTTGCTCCTCCTCCTCAGAGAGCTAGCCAGTCTGGAAGACTGGGGGAGAAGGAAAACGGCTCCCTTTTCATGTGCACCTTACAGGACTCAGCGGCCTCAACATGGCTGAGGGCTGGGCCTCCTTTGTGTGAGCCTAAACAGGGGGCATTTGGGTGAGTGGAGCCCCAACCAGTTCGTGTGTGTGCGACAGGCTCTATTGTGGCAGAGTTCCTGACCCAAGTCTGTGGCACCATCTGCATGTAGCTATGGCCTGAGGATGGCTGCCCGAGCCTATGACAGGATGGGGCACGCAAACAACTGCCTTATGGAACTGTGTGGGGCTCTACCAGGGGCACATCATGCACATGTGACTGTGTATGTCTATTTGCCTCATACGTGCCAGTGTGTATGTGCACCAGAGGATGGGGCTGTGAGTGTAACAGCGAGAGTGCTTCTGGAGTGTCCACAGCATAGGTGATCAAGCCCATACCCTACGTGTCAGCTGTGTGTGCAGGTCAAGTGAACTGTGAGAGCAGTGACTACGCCTGTCCAAAGTGTGTGCCCCTGGGTGTGCTGCATGGGGAGTGCGTGAATGTGCTCTGCCGCTCTGCCTGCCAGGCCT
Source organism: Saccopteryx leptura (assembly GCF_036850995.1). Classification (NCBI taxonomy): domain Eukaryota; kingdom Metazoa; phylum Chordata; class Mammalia; order Chiroptera; family Emballonuridae; genus Saccopteryx; species Saccopteryx leptura. The sequence goes on along the minus strand of NC_089508.1, from coordinate 161,866,558 downwards.
CAGGGCCTCGTGGGGCTGCCGGGGATGGGGTGACTCACATCTCCTGAGCTCATCCTGACGCCCGCCCGCCCAGCTCACCCTGCTCTGCTGGGCTCATGACCGCCAGTGCAAGGCACGGCGGGGAGGCTGGCTTGATAAATAACCTGCTGCTTCCCCAGGCCTCTGAGAAGGGGAGGCTGCATCATGGGGAGAAGGGGGAGGAGTGGGGGGAGGCAGCCCTGGCCCCCCAGGCTCCGGCTGCCCTGGCCCCCACAGCCCAGGCTGCGGCTCCGGTTCCTGTTTCATCGAAACCTGAGCTGGGAAAAGCCTATCGGGTCATCTTGCCTGTCCCGCTGCCCGCCAGGCCCAGGCAAGCTGCCCCTCAGGGGACAAGCCCGCAGCCTGGCCACCGAGGCAGTGGGTGGGTGGGTGGGGGGAGGATATTTCTGTCCAGACTAAATGCAGCTCCAGGCCTCTGTCTGCAACCCCCCCCCCCCAACAACAGCTGCTCCCAGGGGCCCTCTGGCTCTGCAGGACTGACTAAATATAGCCCCCCACCCCCAATGTTCACCTCTTCCCACTGGCTCCACCCATACGAGGGTAGGAAGAAGGCTGCAGAGCCCACTGTGTGACCTTGGGCCAGTGTTTCACCTCTCTGGGCTCTTGGCTATGAAACACCAAGTATACTCTGCTGTAGGCCCTGACCTGCCCAACCGGCACTATTGGAGAGGAGACGACAAAGGTTACTAAATTGGGGTCTCTGTCCAGAAAGATAAGGCCTGTGGTCCCCTCCTCCAAAGTGACTCCAACCTGCTTCAGCAAAATAACTGGCGTAGCCCCTACCCAGCAGCAAGTACCTTTAGTCTTATAAACATGGCCCCCTCCACCCTGCCTGTTCCTTACCCAGGCTGGGCAATACCAGGCTCCTCCAATCTGCCCCAGCCGGACCCTGGCCAGGAAACAAGTTGTGCCAGGCTTGGTGGGGGTGAGGTGGGGGGGGGGGCGCGCGCTTGGGAGCATGACAGCTGCCGTTTCCTGGAGGCCGCAGTCGGACACAACCTGGATTCCTGCCTGGCTCCACACCACCAGACAGCCTCTTCCAGGATCAGGCCCTCAACAGGGATCAGGCCTTCCCCAGTGTCGGTTCTGCCACCAGACCCCAGCCAGGGTCACAGTCCCACTCCCCTCACAGTACTGGTAGAGGCAGAGAGAAGGGGCTGGATATACCTTCTAATCTGGGATGGGAGAATGGTGGTTTCTGCAGGGTTCACCGGGAGGGGGAGGCAGCCCCAGCTCCCCAAGCTTCCCAGCTCCTGCCTGCTTGCCTGCCCACCCGCCTGCTTCCCCCAGCCCCACACGCACCAAATTCCCCACATGCCTGTCTGTCTCTGACAGCTCGCAAATACTTGGCTGCACGGGCACCCGCTGTTCTGAGCCCACTGTGCCTCCTCCCCTGCCTTCCCCAGGGGGGGTCTGCAGTCGCAGCCAGGGAGGGGGCCAGAGCCAAGAAGCCTGGTGGGCAGTGGGAGGAGTGAGTGCAGGAGGGACCAGTCTCAATTCCGAGGCATCACTCCCCACCTCCAGGCCTGGGGGACTGAGGGGCTTGGGAGGCTGTTTGAGCCAGCCCTGGCTGGGAGGCAGCTGCCAACGCCCCCGCTGCCCCCCCCCCCCGGAACCTCCCAGGAGGACCTTCCGGAGGTCTCCCACTCACCTCAGCCCCTCAGCTGATGAAACAGCATCTGCCACCCCCACTGTGACAGCTCAGGACAGGGCAGGATAGGGTGGGGGGCAACAAGAGGCCCCTGGAGAAGGCTTTGAAATCTGGACTATGGCCCAGCCCCTCCGGGCAGCCCTGCCACCCCCCAGCACAGGCCCAGCCTCAGAGACCAGGAAAGCTGATGCATTCCAGCCCTCCTGCAGCGTGAGGGGCACACCCACCCAGCTGCCAGGACTGGGATGTCCCTACCTGGACTGGCTGGGGGGCCTTGTCTGCCCCCAGCTACCCTCTTTCCTGCTTGCCCTGCCTCCCTCCCAGGAGGCCAGTGGAGGAAACACTTCCTGAGATCAGCTGGGATTTTCCGCTGGACATTGCCTGACTGGCCAGCTCCTTATCTCCCCCCACCTCATTCCTTCTCCCAGAGTCATGCCTTCATCAAACCACACTACCACCCCATTTCTGCAGCCAAGGAGCCCCCCTCCCCACTCTACCACTTGCCTCAACATCCCCAGTATCCACAGCACCCAGCACATATCGAGAGACAGAGTAGACCCTGAATGAATGACCTCATGGAGCAACACACTCCATGGGCATACTAAGGTCAGGATACAACCTGGTGAGCTAGCCCTCCCATTCACTGTTCTGTCTTCCTAAAGGAGAGAGACTAACTGCAGGTCCCACCTCTCTATCCATTTACCCCACACCAACACTTTCTGCACTAGGAACCAATTCAGTCCTGCCAAGCTACTGGAGGCAACAGGGTGACCCCAAGAAGGACTTCTCAGTGCTCTGGGTTCAAATGTCCAGCTGGCTAGTTCAAATTCCTCTCCCACAGCCTGACAGTGGTCTTGAAAAGAATCCCAACTATATTATCTTTGTGACGCTAGGCTGGGGGGTACAGCCTCCTCTCCCATTGCACAGATGGGGCTGCTGAGGCCTCCAAGGGAAGGGGGAGCTGCAGGCGGGCCATGAATCAGAGGGGGATCTGGGAAGCCGCCCGGCCCTGCCGGCTGTCGCTAGAAGCAACAGCCTACATTTCCTCCTCACACTGGTGCCTCGGGAAGTGTGGGCAGTGGGCGGGCAGGCACCACCGAGAGGACCCCTACTGTGCCTGCAGGCCAGCCACATCCCCCTGCTGCCTCGACCTCCAAAGAGCAGTAGACCAGTAACAGAACTTGGATTCAGTCTCAGGTATGTACTCATGTCACCTGAGGGCACCACAGAGACGCCCCTCCCTTCAGATCCTCAATGTCCCCTAGCGTCAAACAAGACTGAAACATGACCATTCACGCTTCCCTCCAGCAGTAAAACTCATGGTTCTATGATTCTAGAATCCCAACAAGATAGGAATCCTGACTCAAGAATTCCTCTGTTCCAAGCATTCTATAATTCTAGACTCTGATGACTAAAAATTCTAGGCCAAAAAGATCTGACACTCACAGAAATAAAGGAGGCCAAGCCCACCCTCACCTCCTGCTCTGGGTCCAAGCTAACCAATTTCCCATCTAGCTTTGCGGGAGGTGTGAAGCTGGGTCTCTCCCATCAGAATTAGCAGGAATTGGCCTGACCAGGCGGTGGGGCAGTGGATAGAGCATCGGACTGGGATGCAGAGGTTCAAGACACCAAGGTTCAAGACACCAAGGTCGCCAGCTTGAGCGCAGGCTCATCTGGTTTGAGCAAAGCTCACTAGCTTGGACCCAAAGACGCTGGCTCGAGCAAGGGGTTACTTGGTCTGCTGCAGCCCCACAGTCAAGGCACATATGAGAAAGCAATCAATGAACAAGTAAGATGTCGCAACGAAAAACTAATGATTGATGCTTCTCATCTCTCTCCGTTCCTGTCTGTCTGTCCCTATCTGTCCCTCTCTCTGACTCTCTCTGTTTCTGTAAAAATAATAAAATAAATAAATTAATTAAAAAGACACACATTTAAAAAAAAATTAGCAGGAATTGGACATGAGGCTGGGGGGAGAGGAGGGCCTGTGGATATAGTTGATCTAGTACTGGACAACAGACCAGCTCCTCAGGGCACACACAGCCATTGCTGCTGATGTCAGGAAGCCCAGCCCTCGCCAGAGCAAGTGTGGGTAGCTCGAGGTTTGTGAGCCTGTACCCCCACCCTGCAGTTCAGAGGGAGGATGGGCGTCAGGTCAGGGCTGGTCTCTTTGCTTCTCAGATTCCAAGCCAAGCTCCAAGCTTCATCTTCCTGTCTTCACCACCCACTGCTTCCTCCTTCTGACCAGTCCTCTCACTTCTCAGGCTCCCAGTCTAGCCCCAGCTCAGGCCAGCAGGCAGCCAGTCAAAGCAAAAGCTCCTGAGCCCATTTGATAGATGGAAAAACAGAGGTCCATGGAGCTGATGTGACCCAGCAGCCTACTGGTCTCTAGCCATATCTCTCAGACCTATCCCCCACATCATCTCCCTGGATTCTCTACAGGGCCAGGGGGTCTCTACATACTAGTCTGATCACAAGCACACCTCCCATCCCAGTGTCCTTTGAGAGCACCCATTCCCACAGCCTAATCATCTGGTCATTCATTAATGCATTCTTTCATTTACCAAACTGGTCAATCAGCTCATCTCCCCTCCACGTGCCAGCCCCCTTCACAGTGGTATGGGGAGCTCAAGAAGGAAGGAGAGTAAAGCCTGTAGTCAGCAAGCATCTAGGGAGTCCCTGTTGCGTGCCAGGCAGTGTGGGAAGGCATAGGAAAAACCATATGCAAACCAGCCCTGGCTGTCCTCATGGTGTTCACAGCCAGACAAGAGTTCTGCCAGGACCTAATTCTACTTGTCAGTGGCATGTCCTGGGGCAAGTCACAAACTCCCTAGCCTCAGTTTCCTCATCTGTATATGGGAATGCTAACAACACCCAATTCAATGGGCTACTGTGAAGATTAAAAGGAAATGAAGGAGCCCTGGCCGGTTGGCTCAGCGGTAGAGCGTCGGCCTAGCGTGCGGAGGACCCGGGTTCGATTCCCAGCCAAGGCACACAGGAGAAGCGCCCATTTGCTTCTCCACCCCTCCGCCACGCTTTCCTCTCTGTCTCTCTCTTCCCCTCCCGCAGCCAAGGCTCCATTGGAGCAAAGATGGCCCGGGCGCTGGGGATGGCTCTGTGGCCTCTGCCTCAGGCGCTAGAGTGGCTCTGGTCGCAACATGGCGACGCCCAGGATGGGCAGAGCATCGCCCCCTGGTGGGCAGAGCGTTGCCCCTGGCGGGCGTGCCAGGTGGATCCCGGTGGGGTGCATGCGGGAGTCTGTCTGACTGTCTCTCCCCGTTTCCAGCTTCAGGGGAAAAAATAAATAAATAAATAAATAAATAAAAGGAAATGAAGGCTAGACATACAGTGCCAGTTAGCTTTGTCATTACCATTGTTACCACATTATTATTATTATTGTAATAATTGGGGGACAGCAATTGATTAGAGTAGCAGCTAGAGCTCTTCAAACACTTAGCTCGTGCCAGGCACTGGGGGAACGGGAAGAAATCACTGCCACATCCCACTGCAAGGCTGGCACAGAGCAGACCCAAAGAATCTCATAAGCATCTGATGAATGAGAGAGTCAATGACAGCAGGCATGGCCCTACCTCCCAGGAAGATACAATCCAGCATGTGTTCATGCATGTTGTACATATATGTGCAAACACTTAGGTGTGTACACATATGCCTGTGTGAGGGACTGGGAGTTCCAACACAGAGCAAATTATGTGGTAGGGGGCAGCAGTACAGGAAACACAGCTGCTCACGCTGGGTTAGGCCCCCTCTCGACCCTACTCCACCCCTGCCAGTGATCAGGGTATGTGGCAAGAGCAAGGACCAGGCCCGGTGGGGAGAGGCCCGGAAAGATGCTTTACATAGTTCTGGCCACCAGATTACAGGCCTAGGCTAGGCCCCTGGGTGGGGGTGGGGAGGGTGGTCACCAGGTGCTGGCCCACACGAATCAGGCCCTAGAGCCCACACTTTATGCCTGTACTGGCACCACGTGCAAGTGTTCTTGCTGGCAGGCTGGGCAAGCCCGAGGAAGTCAGAGGAGGTCACAGAGAAGGGAGGGCACAGTGGGCCCAAGGGCCATGCAGGGTCTGCGAGGCAAGGGAGGGTGGGTACCAGGCTCCCCCCACCCCACCCCCGGGGCCACCAGGCAGGCCTGGCTCTGCCCTGCTGGGTCCAGCAGCTGGAGGGGAGTAAATATAGCGCAGAGCGTACCGGCCACATTCCTGGGAGGCCAGCACTGCCGGCCTGCCCGCTGCTCTAGGCAGAACACAGCAGCCAGGGCCCAGAACTGCCACTGCCCTCTTCCCAAACAAACAGAAAAATAAATAAAACCAGCTCTCACGGCCAGCATGGCTGGGGGGAGGGGGCAGGAAGAGGTGGGTCTGGGAGGGGGAGGCAGACAGGCGGACCAGTTGCCGAGGTTTCTGTTCCACTGGGAAGGAAGAAGCCAACAAAAGAGGAAAATAAAGAAAAAGGCCAAAGAGATGGTCAGAGATGTGAGAGAAAAGAAGAGGATGAATATGAGAGATGGAGGATGTGACAAGTAGAGGTGTCACGGAGGCAGGTCAGAAGGGACAGGGAAGGTGTCACGGCCAGTTGGGGGAAGGCAGAGGCAGCCTCGGGTCAGTAATTCAGCAATTCAGTGGCAGGCGGACAAAGGGGCCCTGTGGGCTGGGGCAGGGGGCTGGCTCCAAAGGCCATGAAATATTAAAGAGCCTAGGCCAATGAGTGACAGAGGTCAGAGAAATAAGGGGACTAGCAAGGGAGATACGGGAACTCTCCCACTGCCTGTCCCTCTCCACCACCTCCAGCAGAGCCAGTCTCCCCAGCTTTCTGCCTGCTGTGGCTTCTTTCAGTCTTTCCACCCACAGAGGACAGGCTGAGGGTGGGAAGGGCCATGGGGATTAGTGATGGCAGGGGACCTTAGCGGTTCCCTCTTCCCTCTGGCTGATCTGTGTGCAGCCGGTCTTCCAGAGCTGCCAGCCACCCTAGCAAGAAGGCCAGGAGGCCTGTCAGCACAGCCGCTGCCACGGTGCCTCCTGGGGGAGGAGGGGGTCGACTTCCAGCTTCTCCTTTACGGAAAAAAATCAGCCAAGCTACCACTTTCCACAGAGACCAGCGGGGAGGGAAGGCCATGCCTCAAAGCTTAGCTGAGCCAGCGAGTAAACTAGCAAGCAAGCCAGCAGGTCATCCCTTAGTCCTCCCACCCCACCCAGGCCCCATTACCGGACTCATGACCTTAGTCAGTACCCTTGTCCCTGAGTCTGTACCCCAGCCCTACCCCACCCAGGCTTGATGTGAGAAAAGAAAGAAGGCAAGTAATACGTTGAAAACCTGCTAGGGGAGCTGAGGCCAAGCACCTGCATGCAGACAACCCTCCCAAGCCCCTGTGAGGTCAGGCCTATTATCAGTCTCACTTTACAAATGGGGAAGAGAAACTCAGAGAAGCAGAGTGATGCACCCAAGGTCACACACCTGATGATTAGCAGAATGGAGACAGAAACACTAAGTGTGAGCCACATGTTCTCGTCTTCCTTCTCATTGGGGGATATGAAGTCCTCTTCACCATAAAAGCCAACTTTAATTGAATGCTAACTGTGGGTTAGCCACTGGTGCTAGGCACTGCACAATCATCCTTGTGTCCATCTAAAAATGGTCTTGTGGACCACATACTTTTATTATTCCACTTCAGAGATAGGAATCTGAGGATCACAGAACACAAAGGTCATACACCCAGCTAGACAGTGACATGGCCAGGATTAGGAGCTAGGTCTGACTCCAGAGCTAGCGTTCAAACATATTTGTCTGGGTTAGGTCAAGGAACTGGTTAGGAGGGCTCAGTAGAGGGGAACTCAGTCTTCCCATTGGCTCCCAGAATGGACACTATGAAAGGTCAAGAACAAGGTCACAACCTCTGTGCCGGAGGATGGCCAGCAACTGCTCTGGGAGCCGGAGATGGGCAGAGCCTGTGAGGACGGTGATGAGGGGCCTGGCCAGTCTGGCCAAAGATTTGCTTGGTCTACCCAGAGCCCCCTCCCCAAGGACAAGGATACTGAGGCTAGTCCAAAAAGAGCCAGCAGAGCCCTTTCCTGTTGACCTCCAAGGTTCCAACCTGTACCCCAGGGCCAGTGTGCTAGGAACTAATCTCACCCCCACCCTAAGAGCCCCTAGTGCTAGCAGAAGGGGGGAAGGATCCCCTCCCTCCTTTCTAGGCCCTTCAAGCCCAGAGGGAGGCCAGCATCAGAGGCAGGAAATGAAGAAGAATTTGTGATCTAATTGAGCTGGCGGGGGATTAGGCAGCAGAATGCAATTAAAGGGGCTGGAGCAGGGCCAGGGGCACTGACACCCCAAAATGTGGTCTGGCCCAGGTGACTGGGCCTAACCAGAGACACCCTAATGAGAGAGTTGGGGAAGACAGGAAGAAAAGGATTGGGGCCAGAAGACTCTTCAGCACACAGGACTGCAGGATTCCAGCCCCATTTAACACCCAGAAGCAAGAAGTTTTCCTGGGAATTCTCCCCCAGGGAACAGCCTTGTGGACTCTCACAAGGGGAGCAGGCAGATAAGAACACATGCTCTTACAGGCTCCGTTCATGCATGTACACACATTTCTTCATATTCCCTGGAAAGCCCCACATATCAATGCTCACTTGCATGAATACAGACTTCCAACCAGCAGACACAGAGCTCCGGCCCTTGGCTGCCACTGGCTCCACCAAAGGGGGAGGGGGACTAAAAAAATACACCCATGACCTTAAAATCCTTTTATTCCTGTAATCACAGGCTGCCATCCACGTGGTTACGCGCTGTCACCCCGGCCCCAGCCTGTCTCCCTCTACGGCTTCCAAAACTCCCAGCAGGCAGGCAGACGGGGAAGCTGCCCAGTTACTGCCAGGGAGGGGAGGGGAAGGGAAGTACCGGGTGGGAGAGGATGGATGCTACACACAGTCATACTTGGGGTCTCAATCAGGGAGGGAGAGACTCAGAAAGACAGACTGGCAGACAGAGATACAGATAAAGAAAGGAACACACAGACTGCAGCCACTGGAGACAGACAGACCACTGTCTGCACAGCTCAGATATACACCCAAGTTCATACACACACTTTCCCAGGTAAGATACACCACTTTGGGAGCATCAGACATTCCCGGATTTACAAGCATATACAAACACACAGATATACACAAATCACAAACATACACTCTACAAAATTCCAAGCATACATAACTCAAAACATACATATTCCCAGATTCACAGGGACAAATGCAATGCAGACACACACAACTCCCAGATCAACAGATATACATGCTCTGACTCCCACACCCCAAGATAGACACACATTCAACACACAGATTCACAGATACACATGTCCTGAGTCATAAGCACACACGCCACCTAGATTCCCACGCCCCAGGCCAACAGACTAGACCCACAGCCTCATCTAGCAGCTGACACTGGCTTTGGCTTTAAGGGACAGGTGGAATAGTTTGTGATTCCTAAATCTTTGAAGGGGCCAGTCCTTTCTCACTGCCTGCAGTCTGGGAGGTGGGCTCAGAGTTGGGGGGAATAAAGGGAGAAGTAAGAGAAAGAAAAAAGAAAAAACAACGAGTGGGATATTCTTGTTGGGCAGTAGCGCGTGAGTAACTGGGGAGGCTTTTTGTGGTCTGGTGAGTTCCAGCTATGAGTGAGACTTTAACTATTAATACACTTAATCAAGGACACTCTCTCTCTCTCTCTCTCTCTCTCTCTTAGGGGCTAGAATTGGACCAGAGGATAAGGATGAGAGAGGGAAAGCCCAGAAAAAAAAATGGAAAAGCTCCAATCAGGGCCTCAGGAGGTGGGGAAAGAGGGTGGAGTCTCTACCCTGGGCCAGCCTCCACAGCAGGGGTGGAGTCAGTGATTCATTTCTGCACCCCCCAGAAGGGTGGGGCTTGACACATAGTAGATGTTCAATAAACACACATTGTGCCAATGAATGAATAAGTGAATTACATATGAAGTGCAAGCAATAATAACAGCAATAACAATAAGTAAGCCTTGCCCCAACCTTGGCCAATTAAGGCATGCTCCAGAGCACCATGCTTGGGGATTTCTGACTCCCCGGTCATTCCTCCAGACAGGAGGTCTAGGAAAGTAGGCCTGAGTCTGGTTCATAAGTATTCACCCCACTTTCATCCTATGCTGACCTCAGCCCAGCCTGCACTCCTCCCTCCCAAGGAGAACCCCAACTCCATTCCACTCTCCCATAAATAACTAGGCGGGGTCCTAAAGGTGGGATATTTAATTCCCAGAGATTTGGTTCTTTATCCAGATGCAGCCCTGCCCATCCCACCCCCACACTCCTATGAGCCTCAGTTTCACATGTGCCAAATGGGTAGGGCAAGCAAAAGTTGGAAAGAGGCAGCAAGAGTTGGGGTTCACAGTGGGAGCCCACAGAACATAGTCCTGAGTTGGCCTTGGCCCTGAATGCAGAATCCTCCCTTCCCCCACCCAACCAAGCCCAGCCCAGCCCAGCCGGGTGGACATTCCAGGCCTCACGTGATAAAGACGAGGCCGCTGGCCCACGGGTAAGTCAACAGGCTCTGTCGGGGGAGAGATAGGAGGCCGGGGCCAGGGTCACCTGCTGAGCCGAGAAAACAGCCGGCCCAAATACACACACATAAATAAGGCGCCAACGGACAACCTGCCAGCCAGCCAGCCAAGGGTCTGTCTTCTGCAGAAGAACCTTGGAAAACGAGGTGGCACGAGGGAGGGAGGTGCAAGGCTGGCTAGGGGCTTCCCTGGGAGAAAAGCCTCAGCTTCTGCCAGGATTGGGGTGTTAAGGGGGGGCTTCTACCAAGATCTCCAGGGACCAACCTCCCTCAGCAGGTCCCACCCCTTCCCAGGGCAAAAATCACCCCCTCTCCTCCCTAAGGAGAGAGAACAATTTCCGTTCTGGGAGGGGGGTGACAGCTGCAGAGTGAGCCACTACCCCCCTCCAGCTCTTGCTTGAGTCTCATCCAGGGAAACTGCTAAATCAACACTACGCAATAGTAAGTAACGCCGGCCTCAGTCTCTCCGCAGCGCTCTGAAAAGGGGATTTGGGAGGCGGTTTTGGGTCCCAGTTTCTGGATTTCCCATGGCGGTTGAAACCCAAGGTACGGGGTCTTTAGAGAGGGTGTTCAGGGCAAGCTGAGGCCAATATAACTCCTAAAAACGTCTAATTTAAATGCTTCTCAGTCGCACAGAGAGCACCCCCCGCCCCCGCGGGCCGGGGCAGCAGAGGTGGCGCCGGGCGTTCAAACAGCGCTCCAAACAAGCCCGCAGCGACCGCGCACGCAGCCCCCGCCAGGCGGCCCCAGCAGAAAACTTGAAAGGGACTCTGCCGGCCGCCCTGGGGCAGCTCCGGCGGGGGCAAGGGCGGAACCATCACACACGCCCCCCTCCCCAGCGCTTCCTGCGCAAATGCGGGGCGGGGGGGGCTGGGCCGGCCACAAAACTGAACAGCACACGCGGCGCGGGGAAAGATGGACGTCAAGAGCCCGGTTTGCCCCCCCCCGCAGCTCCCCCAATCCGAAGACTCGACTCTCAGACCACCCAGGGTCCAGGGGGCAAAGTAGGGCGCGGCTGCCAACCCTGTCGCATAAGACAAGAGAGAGCGGGTCTTTCCGGATGAGTCTCACTAACCCCCCCAAATCTGCCGGTGCCTCCTTGAAGCCCATGGCACCGGCCCAACTCCGCGCACCCCTTCCGATTCCTGAGAGGAAAAAAAAATGCGATCTTGCCCCTCACTGGGCGCTTCAGCTCTCTGACAGACCCCGGAGGCTCCCTCTTCCCCCCACTTAAAAACTAGGGTCACTCACTTTCTGTCGATCCTACAAATAAACAAAGCCAGGCGCACCCCGCGCTCTCCGCCGGAAAGCAGCCCATTCCGGGCGAGGACAACTTCCCCCAGCCAGAAAATTAACACATTCTTCACGCCGTGGTTCAGCCCCTCACTCTGGGGAACCCAAGAGGAGGGGGTTTCGGGGCCGAACTTCATGGGTAAATGTGGGGCCATAACCGCGAGGCGGGCGCCTGGGACACCCGCCTCCCACAGCTCCGCAGCGAGAGGAACACCCCCATTCTCCCTCCCTGGCTTTGCGCGCTGCTTGGCCACGCGGGGCTCGGGAGATAGACTGAACCCCCCCCCTCCCCCAGCCCCAAGGCTGGAAGGGAGAGAGAGGCCGTGGGGCGCGGTGAGTGGGGGGGGGGGGGACGGACGGACGACGACGTGATAGTTTGACGGAAAAAAAGGTCAAACTTGATCAGCCCGCCAGGCACCCTGCAGGCAGCTGGGGAGAGGAGCGGGAGGGGGAAGTGTGGCCGCCGCCCGTTCCGAGTGGAGAGGGAGACTCAGCCACGCGTGGTCCAGGGCACTCAGAGCAGTTACCGTCGCCCCCAAAACGCAGGGCTGCGAGTGGGGCCTGACGGGGGGGGGGTGCGCGCCGGGGATCTCCAATCAGCCGCCCCCGCAGGCGGAGCGCCCGCCCAACACTGGGAGGTAAGGACCCCGGCTCCCGCCACCCCGACGTCCTCCAACTATAGAGTACTTGCGAAGAGGAAGGTACCTCGCTGGGAGAGCCCCAGCCCCAGTCGACGGCGTCCAACCCGCAGTCCCCGACCCTAAAACCCCTCTTTTTGTCTGAACTCAGTGATCTGCGACCGCGCCGACTGCGGCTTGGGGAGGCTTGGGTACAGCAGCGGCCACCGAGCGATCACAGGCGCTAGGGCTCCCAGACTCTAGGGCTCCGGGGCTCAGGCTGCGGATGTCCCCCGCCCCTCCCAAACACGGACCCCTCCTTCCCTGTCTCTGGCTCTCCGCACCTGAACTTCGGGGGAGCCCGCGCCGCCAAACTTTCCGCCGACTTGCAGCGAACTCCGGCCCCGGCTGCGTACCGGGCCCCGGGGGAGGAGAGGGAGGTAGGCGGGGAAGGGGAGGGGGCCGGCCTCCGGGGGGGTCGGGGGAGGGCCGTGGCCCGACACCTACCCGCTCTCTGAGTCGTCCAAGCCGCCACCACCGCCGCCGCCGCGAGGACGAGGGGGAGGGGCGGGGCGGTGAGCTGCGCTCCGCTCTGGGCACCGCCGCCGCGGTGCGCTCCGCTCCAGCCTCGCCGTCCGCCGTGCCCAGGTCCGGAGCCGGAGTCACGCCGCCTTGGCTAGCCCGAGGCGGGGAGGGGGGGAGCCTGCAGCACCTGCCCCTCCTCCCCCTCCCCGCGGTCCAAATTAAAAAACAACGAAAAGCAACTAATCACCCCGTAGCAGAGCACGGCGCGGCGGGCGGAGGGCGCAGCGTGAGGCGCCCGGACTCAGCAGGCGGCGCGCATGGCTGGGCGCGGGCTGGGCAGGTCTGGGACGCGGGGCCCGGCTTCAGGGGGTAAGGTTTGGCCGCTCTTCTCGCTAGGCTTGGGCGCCTGCTCTTGCTGCCGCCGCCGCCGCCGCCTCTGCTGCCGCCAGTGCCGCCGCCTCTACATCCACGCTCAGGCTCCGCCACCTCTACCGCCGCCGCCGCCGCCGCCGCCGCCGCGCGCCCGCCCGGGCAGGAGCTCTGAACGCTGCCCGGGGGCTGCCGGCAAAACCCGGACCGGACTCGCCACTCCCTCCCTCCCCCCCCCCCCCCCACCTCGGCTCCCCTCCCTTCTCCCTCCGCCTCCCTCCCAGCAAAGCTCTGGCCACTTTGACGCCGCAGGCTTTGAGGCCGGAGCCGCAGCAGCCACTGCGCCTCGAGCTCCCCGCGCTCTGACGACGTCGGCCCAGACTCAGCTCCCCAGCGCGCCCCCGTCTTCACCTCGTTTCCCACAACTTTACGAAAAATAAGAGGACCTCCTCGGTTTTGTGAGGGGTGCTTAGGCTTGGACACCCACCATACGTTGAAAAACGCCATCCCTCTGCCCCTTCCATCTTCAGCAGGCCGCGAAGCTACCAGGACCAATAGGGAGGTTTTGACCGCGCCCCTCAGCTCAGGTGCGTGTAGGTCCCGTATCCCCTAGCGGAGGGCTCTTGGAGCTAGACGGGGGTTGAGAGACCCCACTTTTCCAGGGCGCTGTCCCTGACTGGTTGGGCGCTGATTCCCCGGGAGAAAAGGGGCGGAGATTCCTGTCCCCATTTCCCAGATGGAAAAACTGATCCAAGAAAAGGCGTTTTGCGTCCTAGGCCGCCGCCAACCTAAGCCCTGAGTTCCGGGTCTAAGCACTCACATTGTGGTACTCTGGAACCGTGGCCTAGGAACTCCAAGCCTGCAATGGTGCCTAGTTTAAAACAGCGCTCAGCAGACACTGGTTGAAAGAGATAACAAAAGCCTAGAGGGTACAGATTTTAGGCCGGCATATCCTTGCCCTCTGTGCCCCTTCCATGTGCCCAGCTTGGGCTAATGATATGGCAGAATTCCTTTTTCGCCATCTCAGAGACCCACAGAGTAAACCCCAGGCTCCTATAATCCCAAACTGCAAATAGTCCCAAAGCGGAAAGTTTCAGCAATTCTGTGGAATTCGTGGGGGTGAGTTTGTGTTTCTTCCGCTGGGCAGAGAAACACAGACCACAGACCCTTGGGGAGTAGGGAGCAGAGCAGTTGGGGAAATCTGCCTAGAGTTAAACAGTTGCAGCCCTAGATCGATTGGGGCCCAGATAACAGGGAGTTAACTGGCAACTCGGGTGCCTCCAGCCTCAGGCCCTGCTCCGTGTGGCCTCAGTGGAGAAGCGAAACCAGCTCCCACCTCGTTGCTTCCTCTCCTCTGTGCAGCCTGCCGATCTCCCAGGAGGCAGTGGAGGGCCTTGAGGTCCAGGTTTCTAAGGGCGCAGTCTTCTAAATTTGGCCTTGGGACCATGACCTAGCTAGGGGGTGGGGGAGTGAGGGACATGTCAAAGGACAGAGTTCACCTGAAATGTGTTTGTTGCCTCTCTACCCCTGACCTCCTATGCCACAGGAAGTGGCCCCTCCCCAAACTGTGGCCATTTCTTCTCTTCGTTTCACAAATGCTACGAAGTGTTTTCTCTTAACTATATTCAAGGAATGGCTCCCTAGGGGAGGTATTTAGCCTTTCCTCTCCTCCCTAGCACCCATCCTCAAAGTCAACCCAAGCAAACACTATGTGAGTGAAAACGAGGCACTTGCTCTGGGAACAGTTTTAAGGCAAATGAACACCTCTAGCCTGACCAGGCGGTGGCACAGTGGATAGAGCGTCGGACTGGGATGCAGAGGACCCAGGTTCGAGACCCCGAGCTCGCCAGCTTGAGCGCGGGCTCATCTGGTTTGAGCAAGGCTCACCAGCTTGAGCCCAAGGTCACTTGGTCTGCTTTAGCCCCCCCCCCCCCCATCAAGGCACACGAGAAATCAATCAATGAACAACTAAGGAACCGCAACAAAGAATTGATGCTTCTCATCTCTCTCCCTTCCTGTCTGTCCCTCTCTCTTACTCTCTGTCTCTGCCACAAAAAAATAAAATAAAATAAAATAAATGAACACCTCTACATCATTACCCATAAATGGCTTAAAGACATTCTAGGCCCCACCCTGAGCGTCAGGTATCATGTTGGCACTGACCATACAAAGAAAAAGGAAGGAGGGTCCCAGGTCTAGATGCTCCAGGATCTTCAAACACTTAGCCCATCCTCATCTACCTTTTAGGGAAGCTGAGGCACAGACTGTGAGGAGACACCTGTTGCCCAAGAGTTAGCAGCAGGCCTCAGAGGACTAGGACCCAAGAAATGAAGCTCAATCCTGCAGAGTTCCTGAAGCTGAAGATCAATGCAACATCAAGTCTGCACACATAAAGGAAGCTTCATGCTGGCATCCACGAGGGAGGATGGGTAAGTAATAGTTTCCACCTTAGGGAATTACTATTAAATATCCACATTTTTTTGGAGACTTCTGCCCCCAACTCATAAAAGCAAAGCCAAGGGGCTGCAGACTGCAATGAAGATAACGTGATCCCCAATGGAAGAGGGGTGTTGGCATATGCCTGGCCCAGTTTAGAGGATGGATCTAGGAGTCTTCCCTTGCTCCTGGAAATTAAGAATTAGAGGGAGATCCAGACCCTCCCCTATCCAACCCAGATAGGAACCAGAGGGGAGAGGGGCAGAATTGTCTACATGGAAAATGCTACATGAACAGAAAATGTCATGTGCGGACCATCCACACAGAATGTGCCACCCTAACAAATGAGACAAGTGTGGGACACCCAGGCAGGACTGGGTATGAGGTCTGGCCTTGGGGAAAACCAACCCCACCCCAGCCCCCTTCCATAAGAAGTGAAGCCACCCTGGTTCACTATTTCCCTACTTTCCCCCTGCCTCCAAAGAGGAATATTTAAATTTCGCATTGCTATTTAATCAGTTTAGATTCAGGAAGCAAGTTCCTTAAGTGTCCAGCTCCTTTGGGGGAAAGAAAGACCCATCTTTTAAGTAGAAGTATGTCAGTCCAGTATTCTGCATTCTGCTCTCCTGGATCCTTGTTATAATATCCACGGCAGGTGCCCTGGCTGGATAGCTTGGTTGCTTAAGGCATCATCTCAATGCACAGAGGTTGCTGGTTTGATCCCTGGTCAGGGTACATACAGGGACAGAATGATGTTCGTGTCTCTCTCTAAATCAACAAATAAAATTATGGATATGGATATATATATATATATATATATATATATATATATATATACACACATATATATATCCATGGCTGGCATTTATGAAGACATTACCCTTGACACAGAGCATTGTGCTAAATATCTCATTTACTCTTTACATCAGCCCAAGCAGTAGTATCATCCCCATTTTTCAGATGAGGAAACTAAAGTGAGACTGGCACTAAAGTTCTAACCTCTGAGATTTGCTGTCCTACTGAGGCTTCTCACATACAGCTCTGCTTTAGGGTTCCCCTGCTTCACATCCTGTAGTGATTTCTCAGAACCCAGACAACTCAGCCCAAGCCCCTTCCCCAACTGGGCCTGGCTTTCCCCAACCAGCCCTATGCGTCCCTGCAGTCCCTGGGCCCTGCTGACCAACACTAGTGGTTCCTGCAGACACCCAAAAATTCCCCCAGGTTTCCAAGGCTTTGCATGCTCCCTCTGCCCAGAAGGGCCTTAAGCAAGCTCAGCCCATGAAATTCTTACTGAAGATCTATAGCACAAGTCACCTCCACTGGGAACCCCTGACTCTCAGCCTCAGTTTGGCCCATAGCTATGGGGCCATTACTAGCCTTTGTGCAAATTTGGAAAAATCACCTGCTTTGGGCAGATCTAGGTATCCCTTTTGGCAGCAGGTCATGGACTTTCAGTCTTCCTAACCTCCTTTGCCAGGGGCCTCCTTGCAGTGCATGCGCTGAATAACTGCACTCTGTGGCTAGGCTTTGGGTCCCCTCATCAGTTCTCTCTCATAGCCACAGTGACCACACTGCACAAAAATAGCTTTTATTTGCTCATTTGTCTCCCGGTCCCCTCACGACCACCACCCATGAAACTTCTTTGAGGGTAAGGGAAGATCCTCTACCTGCCCTGAGCCTGAAGCCTGGGCACTAAGTAGATACCACTAATAATTGTGGCCAACATCTTTCTGAGCACTTACTATATGTCAGGCACCACATTAATTGCTCTCTGTGCATATGCTTATTTAATCATCAGGCTCTGACACCTGCTCAAGGTTAGAAAGTAGCAAAACCAAGATTTAAATCCATGCCTTGTCTGCCCTGGGATCTACCTTTTCCATGGCAGCTATTTATCAGCTAATGTCTGTCATTGATTAAACATCCAATGACTGGGAAATGGCTGCATGGAGAGAAGGTAGGAGTTACGGTCTCCAATAAAGATGGCCAAGACTGAGCCTGGCCTCATAATGTCAACCCTTCTTGGGCCTGGTCCCCCTCTACTCCCCTGCCCCATTATGTATGGGATAGGAATAGGATCATTTGGAGCCCTGACTCTGGACAGTCTTCAGGGGTGGGTCACACTGAACTGTATGACCTCAATCAAAATCCCAGGGCAGGCTAGGAGTGCAGACATGGGCAGGGGAAGAGATACAGGCCCAGGCCTTTGTAGTCTCAGCCTTCACATATGGGCCATTGGTCCTTAGACCACCCCACCCCTGTCCCCATGACCTTTGAAAGGACAGCAGAGCTGTGAAACTAGAGGGGAAAATTAGAAAAGCCAGGTCTGGTGCAGTGGATAAAGCGTAGACCTGGAATGCTTAGGTCGTTGGTTCAAAACCCTGGGCTTGCCTGGTCAAGGCACATATGGGAGTTGATGCTTCTTGCTTCTCCCCACCTTCTCTCTCTCTCTCTCTCTCTCCTCTATAAAATAAATAAAATCTTAGCCTGACCAGGCGGTGGCGCAGTGGATAGAGCGTCGGACTGGGATGCAGAGGACCCCGGTTTGAGACCCTGAGGTCGCCAGCTTGAGCGCGGGCTCATCTGGTTTGAGCAAAAAGCTCACCAGCTTGGACCCAAGGTCGCTGGCTCGAGCAAGGGGTTACTCAGTCTGCTGAAGGCCCGCGGTCAAGGAACATATGAGAAAGCAATCAGTGAACAACTAAGGTCTCGCAACGAAAAACTGATGATTGATGCTTCTCATCTCTCTCTGCTCCTGTCTGTCCTTATCTATTCCTCTCTCTGACTCTCTCTCTGTCCCTGTAAATAAATAAAATAAAATAAAATAAATAAAATCTTAAAAAAAAAGAGAAGCCAGGTTTGTCTCTTAGGAGGCCAAGGCTCGGCCCTCCCTGAGGAGTCAGTTTGGTGGCCCCAAGCCTGGCCCTGAGCTGTGTAAACAGGGGGGAAGGGAGGGGAGATGAGGGGTACTCCAGTTCCAGAACAAAATGACTGGGTGAGGCTGGGAGGGAGCAGAAACCAGGCCAACACACACACTTACACTCTGCATTTCCCCTTCCCAGGCACAGCTACACACATGCCACAACCAGACATAGCCCCCTTCTCTGCCAGGCACAGGGAACTAACTCAGCCTATACCCACATACAGTGGGGAAGGGGAGAGGGGAGGGGACATTTTGAGGGGGCACAGTCTGCCTCTGACAGTAACTTGATTTTTTTAGGCACGATCATGGTTCAACTGTCTCTCTTACAGAAGTGGGACTGCTGTTCCCAGAGGCCAAAGCTGTGGCTCCAGGGTCCTGCCCCCTCCCTGTCAGGAGGAGGCTGTAGGTACATGAATGGGCCTGGGCGGTGGTACAGTGTCCCAAACCTGGAGGCCCCAGACCAGGCGCAAAGGGGAGGGGGGGGGGGCTTGGGCATCCAGAAGCCAGCCTGGCCTGAAAGTGCCCAGCCCAAGATCTGCAGGCTAGGGTGGGGTGGTATGGGGAGGCATGCTGAGGGTGGAGGGGTGGGGCTCAGCTTCCCCTCAGAGACTGGGTCCCAGAAGGCAGGGAAGGGTGGTAAATGCCCATCACACTGTGACTTTTGAAAACAGTACTGAGCTTCTCTACAGACCAGGGGACCCAACCAACCAGCCCCTACTTTGCCTTCCCCTTCAGATTCCTGAGAATGGGGTGCTCAGACAGTGCCTGGGGGTGGGCCCAGAACGAACTGCTCTTTGAACTGGCGGGACTGGTTCTGTGTCTAGCCGCCTGGGAAGTCACGGGTTGCCTGCCAGGCCTGGGAGGAGGGAGGCCTCAGGAAGGGGCCCCTCGTAAATCGTTAACTCCCACAGCTGCCGCCTCCACTGCCACCACTGCCTGTCCCCTCGTGCCCCACCCCCAGTCACGACTCTGGCCCTCACAGGGCCCACCCCAAGGCCAGAAGTCAGAGGTTAAAGGTGAGAGCCAGAAATCCCAGCACCTGGGCAAGTCTCTGCCCCAACTATGAGGAGATGGGGAGGGGTGGGTTCCAGGAAGGAGTCTACAGGGAAGGCATTTCTAAGTTCAAAGCTTCTCACCCTAGTCTGCCCTCCAGCCTTCCTGCTGCAGCCCTAATCTTTGTCTCTTCGGGAAGAGGGTCAGGAGGTCTGGGGGGGCCTCCTAGGGCAGTCTCTGGGCAAGTCCCAACCCCATCAGACCTTTATTCACCTCGGGGAGATAATTATGCCAGTCCCACCCCCTCCACCTCGAGGAGTGTCACCAGGACTAGATAATGAATGGGTTGAGCAAAAGAATTAGATACAGGTCAGAACTGGGATAGGACCCTCAGCATTGCTCCAACCCTGCTTCTTGGTGCTGGGGTCCCCCAAGGGAAATAACAAAGGCTGCCTTACTGGAGGCATTGTGCTAAGTAAACCCTCAGTAATCTGTTTAGCAACAGCATTCCCATTTTGCAAATAAGGAAACTGAGGCTCTGATCTTAGAAGTGACTTACCCAGGCTGTGGCAGCTGTGCAGCAACAAGGACAGGATTTGAACCAGTTTTGTGTTCTCAAGCTGAATCCTTGCTCAGTATCCTCCAATTCCTAAACTACTGGTGAAGAAATACCCTAAAGGCAAAATGGGCTGGACAATCCCCTACAGCAGGGTGTGTGGGGCTGATACGGAGCTGGGAGGGGAGTATATGTGGGCAGGAGACTGGCCAGGGGCCTAAGACTCTCCAGCAAGGGAGAGTGGAGTAGACGAGATTAGTCAGGCAGACCTTTTGAGTCAATTTGAAGTAGTTTTTTCCCCTTTCCAACACCCCCACCACCCCTCTGGGAGCCCGTCCTCCAGTCTACCTTCCCCTCAGGTCACATACCCCCAGGTGTTACTATAGCAGAGGCTTGGCTGCTGCTCCCCAGACCCCCAGTAAGAATTCTCCTGCCCCAGACAAGCTAATGAGGGAGAACTGATGGTGGTGCTACCACCCTTTTCACTAGGGAGGCATCTCAGAAGCAAGGATACAGGAAAAAAAAACACACACAAAAAAACCTTTTAATCAAGATTGCAGATTCAGAAAAGATTCATAAGTGAAATGATTCCCTGAGGAAATATAAAAAGTTACTTACGGCACGGCTAAATTGGGCATGCTTCAATCAGGGGCTGTTGAGAAATCATTAAGATATATAAGACGCTTTTTTAGATATATGTGAGTTCTGTCAGGAGGGTGGGCCACTGCTCCAGTTAAGAGATCTGGCCCTTGGCCTGACCTGTGGTGGCGCAGTGGATAAAGCGTCGACCTGGAAATGCTGAGGTCTCCGGTTCGAAACCCTGAGCTTGCCTGGTCAAGGCACATATGGGAGTTGATGCTTCCTGCTCCTCCCCCTTCTCTCTCTCTCTCTGTCTCTCTCTCCTTTCTAAAATGAATAAATAAAATAAAATTAAGAGATCTGGCCCTGAGCTGGCTTGGCCTACAGTCACCTCCTCCCACTCAGACCCATGGCTGGGGAAGGAGAGGAAAGTGGGGAGGAACTCTACCTGCCAGTCCCCAGGAGCCACTGTCCCCAGGGACAGGAGACTCCAGGAAGGGAGAGTGGAGTAGAAAAGATTAGGGGTAGGCAAAACTTTTTAGTAAATTTGAAGAAGTTTTTCTCCCTTTCCAACAGCATAATGGGGTGTGTCAGGGCAAGAACTACACACTTCCTCTGTAAAATAAAGAGGGGACCCCCCTTTCATTTCCCCTCATTCATGGGTCAGCTTGAGGAAGTGGGCACCCTGGTTGAACACAGAAAGACCAGACTGCCCTTTCAAACTTGTGTCTAAGAACTTTGCCTTGGTGAAGGAGGTAAGTCATTCCATTTGGTCCTTTCTCCAAGAAACACTGGAGAGATGAACCACTCCGGAGAGTTTTCAAGGATGATCACTAGCTTTTTAGAGAACAGTCTCGCCTCCCCACTGTGGCCACATTCATTTCTCTGGTGTCAAGCATATAATCTGAAGTCTGTTGTAGCCTGTAGCACGGAGGGGGTCTTTCTCTTCCTTGTTTTCCCCATGCCCAGGGCTTTCAGAATAAGGCTAGGACATTAGTAAAAGGTACAGGGTCTCTGCTGAATACTGATCACCCTCCCAATTCTGTGCAATCCTGGGGGCCAGGAGTCCTGGGGTCTGGGATAGGGTCAAGGTCTTATTCATCTCCACGCTTGGTTAAGGTCTGGTCCCCAGTTGCTGTTAAATAAATGTTTACCAAAGAGGAGGGGAAAAAAATCAGGAACATCTTAGCAATCTGTCCCATGTGAGTGTGTGTGGAGAAGGGAAATAGGCCAGAGCCTCATCAGGGTACTGTAGTGGCAGTGCCTGGACCCCTTCTCTTAGGTCCATCTGCCTGTTTAGCCCCTCCATCAAATCAAGTAAGGCAAGAAACTCGAGCTGGATGGTGGTGGCCACGCTGCCTTATGGGTGACCTGAATTCGATCCTGGCCAGGCTGAGGCACTATTTTAAACCCCAGCCCCAAGCTGCCCTCTCAGCCAGCCTGGTCCATCTCTGGTTTCAAAGCTACTGCCCACCTCCCAGCTACTTCCTCCTCCCTACCCTGGGACCCCCTAGGCTGCTGCTAGGTTCAGTGTATCTTGGGGCAATGCTATTGTCTGTGGACCTTAGTGTTATCAACTGGCACCAGTGCCCTTCTCCATTCCCTCAGCTTTGCCCATTTAGGTACCCTCATCCCTCTATCCACAGAGGGACCCATTGACCTGTATTCCGAATGAATCTCCCCTAAGCATGAGGGTTCTCTTCTCTTGGAATGACCGCTCATCCTGGCCACAGAACCTAAAATGTTGTGCCCTGACTCTGCAGGGGCCAGAGCATATAGGCTAGAATAGGGCAGAGAGGAGGAAAGGAAGTTAGACATAAGTAGGGACTTCCCAAGCAATGAGATTGTACACTGGCGATTTTCCTCACCTCAATGCCTGCCTGCCTGCCTGCCGGGGCAGGAAGAGGAAGATGACCCCAGAGGGAGTCTCACTCAAGGGCTTCTGGATAGGGGACTCGGGCACCATTTAGCCAGCCCACAGTGCCTTCCTCCCCTTCTTGGAGGGGACAACTTGGCACTCAGGTGGCCCAGCTGTCAGTTGGCTGAGCCTGCTGGACTTGTGTCCACAATCCTTCTCCTACTTTGGGCAGTAGCCCCCACTGGCTTTGAGGCCTGTCAGCCCCACCCCCCAGCCCAACACCAGTACAGAGGAAGGCAGCAGACATTTGCCAGGTCACCAAGGAAAGTGAGGAACCTGATCATCCATGCTGGTTTCCCCCATCTCAAGCTGGCTTGACAGAAGGCCATCCAGGCAACCCGAGTACCCCCCATGACCACACCCACTCCCTTGCCCCCATGCTGTGTAGTCCAGCAGTGAGCTGTTGGCACCAAACCTGGCACAGCTGAGTAGGTGACACCAACAGCCTTGCCATACAAGCAAGCATGGTTCCCTCCAACCTGGCAGTTGGGGCTATAGGAGCTGAGGTGAACTGCTGGCCTCCAACCTCCTGGGCCTGAGAGAGCTGGGAACAAGGCTGTTTTGGAAACCTCTCCACAGAGAGGACCTTGGGCGTTCCCATAGGGTCCTGGCCGCACCTTCCAACTCAGGAGGCTAGTACTCAGGTTAGACCAGTGGTTCTCAACTCTGGCTGATTTTGCCTCATAAGAGACACTGGGCCATGTTTGGAGACATTTTTGGTTGTCATAACTGCTGCTACTAGCACCTAATCAAGAGGTCAAGGATGCTGCTCAACATTCTGTAATGCACAGGACAAAGAATTAGAACGGCCCAAAATGTCAATAGTGCGGAGGTTGAAAAACCTTGGGAACTTCTCTGGCCAATCTGGGAGCCTGGGAGGCGGCACACATAGACAGGAGTTGAGGCTTGGCATCCCACACCACAGGCAGAGGGTCTTCCCGCTATTCCAGCTTGAAGGGCCCCTCGTGGCCTGAGGCATGTATGCAGTCTGCCTGCCTGCTCAACTACCAGCCTACCAGCCTCTGGGCTTGTTAGAAAAAGTGTGTCCACAATGGGGACAGGGAAAGGACTGTCAAAACTTTACTTGCCCATGGAGGGGAACTCAGCCATATCCCACCTACCAGGCAGTCTTCAGAACCCTCCCCCTCAAGCAGATTCCAGGCCTATAGAGAAGCACAGGGACTGCCCTGTCCCTCCAGACCCATTCCCAGAGGGCTGGCCCAGCCTGTGGCTAGTTGGAGGTTCTGGCCTCCTCATTTCCCCACCACCTCCCATTTCTATTTAGGAGGCAGCCATGGTGGCTCGGCTCCTGTCTCTGGTTTCCTAGGGAGCTCTGCTGAAGCAGCCCAGCCTCCATGGGTCCATCTGTCAGGGAGGCTGTTCCGCCCCATCGATTGCTGTTCCCATGGGGCTGTGCTGCTTGAGGGACCCAATGTGGCGGCCAGATAGGAGGGAACCACAACGATAGAGAGAGAGTGGGGGCAGCTTGGCAACAGGCAAAGCTGAGGGGGGCTGACACTTCAATGAGAAGGAACAAAGCTAGAAAGGCATGAGAGATGCAGAGGGCTAGGAGGCTGGCTGGCTCGAATGACCTCTGAAGCCAGCTGGTACCCTCAGGACCCAGTTTTGCCTTTGGACACAACAAATTCCCACTTGCAAAGACAACAACAATAAGAGCTGACATTTATTGAGCAGGAACAGTTTCCAGCATGGGACTGGAGGCTTTGTCCACACCTGCTGTCATTTGAGGCATACACTCATCTAAAGCTGGTACTATTATTCTCCTCTGATAGGAGAGGAAGACCAGAGAAGTTGCAACACTTGTCAGCAGCCACAAAGAGGAGCTGGAGATAGATTTGGAAGCAGGTTAGTCTGGCCCAAGCCCCAAACAGCCAGGCCTGGGGGAGGAGGCATGTCTAGCCAGGCAAAAGGCCCTGCCCACCCTCCCCATGGAGCCACCTCCTCCCCTGGGCACTGTGACATCTGCCCCGCTTCCCAGCCCCAGACAGCTGCCCAGAGCCACGTCAGCACTTCCACTGGGGAGCCTGGAAACTGACTCTGGCCCCTGGGCAACAGAGGACTGCGGAGAATGGGGGAAGGGACTACAAGTTCCTGACCAGGTGGCTCTAAGAGACAGTGACCCACTCAGCTGAGCAGGTGAAGGGTCTTGTGACCTTGAGCCATGCTTCGCTAAGCCTCAGTTCTCCCTGCTCATATGAGCATGGGTGGGTGGCAGGGGCTTAAAAGAGGATACAGTAGCATCTTAGGTGGACAGCAAACATTCCCACAGAGCCAGAGTGGTGGGATGAACTAGTTGTGTGATAGTGTGACCTAACTGTATGGTTGTGTGGGGCTGCCCTGGGCAGTCTGTGACCCTCACTGTCCAGGAGATAGTCACTGCAGGGGTGAGGGGTGGGCTGTTGGGCACTGGGGGTGGCTCATAACCATGAGGGAGAGGGTGGGGAGGTGTGTTTGCCTGCCCAGGACAGTACACTGGCTGGCTGAGGCCAGAGATAACCGGAGCCTCCCGGGAAATCATTAGCATCTGTCTGGGCCACAGCAAAGTTGGTGGGCCCTGCACCTCCAATGCAGGAAAAGACCTGCGCCTTGCAGGGGCACCACCTAGGTACCTGCCCCCTCCCCCAGGCAGAGTTCAAACTGGTGTGGCAGCTACATATACCCACCCAGGGAAGGGAGGGCCTGGGTGCAGGGCCACAGGCCAGGCAGGCAGGGTGACCGCACCGTCGAATGCGTCCTGGCGCAGTGTGGGCGCTCCGGTCCACGCTCTGGGCAATCCAGGCCGGCTCTTGGTGGCGCCCGAGCTGGCAGCAGCCCAGGGAGTGTGTGGAAATGACACCACCAGGGCGGCGGAGATCCCCCCTCCTGACATTGGCTGGAAAGTGGAGCAGCTCGTCAGGGACAATCAATGGCGATCGATTGCTGCACGGCTCCACGGACAGTACGGGGGAAGGGCAGTGGGAGCTGAGGTCAAACAACACACCAACCCGCAAAGGGGAACAGCAGCAGTACCGAGGGGTCACACGGACACACAATCTGTACAGGGAAACACCACTATGGGCCACCACAAAGGAGGCATACTTATCACATGGAGTTACACCACACCACACCGTCCAACATGTCATGACACAGTGGGGTCAAACAAATGGTTCTCATGGATACATACAATAGGGTCACATACACAGAAGGATACAGTTGGGTCACTATCAGACAGCCAATTCACAACACAACAGGGCCTGATCCAACAATGGATGGTCCTTCGCTAGACACCCACATCACCAGGTCACAAAATGAGTCATACATTCCACTAGCTGGTCTCAGCCACACAATAGTAGGGAGTTATATACTGTCTGCACAACAAAATAACAACAAAGTAAAAATGTCACACAGCCAAATTATGCATCACCACCACCATCTATCTCAAAGAACATTGTCAAACGAGTATCACACTACAATACAACAGTGCCCCATATTGGCAACACAATGAAATCAAGAGCCCAAGCATACAACAGAGCCATACACTGCAAGCTGTACCCCAGCAAGTAAGACACAGTTACAGCTGTATAACATCCCCCAACATGAAAATAACATAGCACAATAGACAAACTCTGTGGCAAAGGCAAACACAGGGCCAGGCTCAAAACACAGAAGGTCTTAGGATCATTATAAATGGTTTTGACTACCATTATTATATAAATATATATCATACATATACATATAATCTACACACATCTTGGAAACACAACTCAAGTGTCACAAACCCAATTCATGTTGCTGCATTGCACTCACCTACATAGTGGCCACATATTATCACTTCCTCTAATAAAGGGCTACATATACCCTGGGACTTCGGTGGGGAAACCACCCCCAATATCTCACCAGGTGCATAGCTACTAACCCTATGTCCTGCCACTCACAAAGTTGTAGGACACAAAGTACCTCCCACTCAACAGAGATCCAGTTATACAGGGTCCCAGAACCTCCCACATTAACTCAAGGACCATCCCTAATTAGCCACATAAACTGAGGCATTAGTTCTAGAGCCCCCAGAAAACCTTCCCTAGTCCAAATCCAAGGCAGGAAACAGGGCTAGCCCCTGATCTCAGCCATCATGCCCCCCACCCCCATTCCCAGTGGTGCATGTGCATGGGAGCAAGGCCAGATCATTCCTTCAACATGCCCTTACAGGCCACTCCTGTGGTTCCAGTTGGGCTGTAGCCCTCACTTCCTCCAATTAAGGCCTGGGGCTAGGGGCTTCCAGGATCTCTTGAAGCCAGGAAGCTCCCCCTAAAGGTTTCACCTGGAAAAGACTTCCAACATTCCCTAGTTTTGTCTAGTTGTGTGACCTTGGCTAATTCCCCAAACTGTGGGTATCTGGATCCCAAATCCTGCCTGCTGATCCAAGATTCCAACACCCTACCCCATCGTGTGTGTGTGTGTGTGTGTGTGTGTGTGTGTGTGTGTGTGTGTGTGGGCGACCCCTGTGTTTTGGTCGTTCGACCCCCGGCAGGGTCGCGACCCACAGGTTGAGAACCGCTGCTATAGACGATGCTACAAATTATCCATGGCTCATCCTTAACCTTCATTCTTCAAGTAGGTCTGGGAAACAAAATGATGGTTAAGCCAGGCCTCTCTTCACATTACCCCCCCAATTCCCAGGACTGGAGGCAACTCTTCCTACTACTAGCTCCTGGCTTCTATTTACAAGGGTTAGCTGGACTCCCCTTTTCTTCTCCAAGAAAAGCAGATGGACAGACAGAACCTGGGCAAGGACACACAGGCTGGCTAGGCATATCCATCCAAATGCCTACCCATTCTGTTTGTGAATACACTTATAAGCCTTGCCAAGTGGGTCCCAAAGGGGCCAGACAGCCTGCTCTGAACCCCTGGGTGTCCTATGAGCTGGTCCTGCTCTAAGAGATTAAAATACTGGCTTGTACAGGAACCCAGGAAAGATGTCCCACTGTCATACCTACTTCCCTGAACCTATAAGCACCCACAGTCACAAACTTTTCATTTGATAGACATTTTCAACCAAACATTGCCTTTGGGTGGGGGGAGGGCATTTCCTAGATGAGAAAACCAAGCAAAGGAGAAATAAACTAGCCCAAGAATATACAACTGAAAAACCATAGGCCTGTGATTCAAACCCAGACTTGACTCCTGCTCCTCAAAGGTTACACAGCTCATGCTCACACCCATAAGCATAAACACTAAGGAATGTTCATGCTCACGATTCTCTCACAAGTTCCTGCACACATGGGCAGCCCCCTCCTGCACATACGCACAGAGGCAGGCCTACACTCTCCCACGCCTGAGGCCTGTCAGCCACATTCTCCACGGCTCCCTCCCTCAAACACGGACAGAGGCAGGCAGGAGTCCACATCCACATTCCCAGGTTTCCGCCCTGACCCTGACCTCCCCCCCCCCCCCCCCAGAGCACACATTCCTCCTGCTGCAGCCAGATAACCAGCCCCAGGGGGAGGCCTGGGGGAGAGCAAGGCATTCTGGGGGCCAGGCTGCTGACCCTACTCTGGGCTGCCAAAGCCCAACTCTACTGCCTGCATCCGGCACTGCAGGAGCCAGCTTTCCCTGCAGGGGAGCCCCCACAACTCTAGCCAGGCTAGACCCAAGGCTTCCTTCCTTGTTCCAGAGACTTTCTTAGGTCCAGAGCTTCATGCTCCAGAAAGGGCCCCCAGGGGTCTCCCAACTCACCTTTTGGATGTTAAAATCGCTTATAAAGTTAGGAACTAGAGCAGGACCTGGGGAGCCCCCCAAGACTCCTCTCTCCACTCCTAGTCAGCAGGTGAAAGCCTGGGTTCCAGTACCAATAGCCCCAAGGCAGTTTCCCATCTGGGGGTAGTGGTACTTATTTCTCACAGCTCTGCTTGGGGTACAGCCACTTGGCGAACTCAGCAGTTCTGGAGCTATTTGCATATCCAGATGGCCAAGTCTGGAATTTCAAAGAACTCCCCAAGAGGCAGCTGGCTTTTGGGTAGTGGCCCTGGAGGCTCACAGCTGTCAGGCTGGAAGACTAGGGGACCTAGGGCCCCAAAACACAAGATAGACTGAAAAAGACAAGAGAACATTTCCCAGGCTTTATCATCCCTTCTGCTCCTCAGGTCCCCAGGTCTCCACCCTCCAGGGTATGAAAAGTCATGATCTGGTTGCCCATAGGAGATGAGCAGGCAAGAAATTGAGCTATTTAGTTGGCTGGGGTAACAAGGACTGCCTGCCTCTGGGGAAGGGCAACAGTGGGCACCAGGCAGAGAGCTGCCAGAAATATGAGATTCTCCTTTTCACATGAAGCAATGGACAGACCTTTGCTCCCATGCAACCTGTAGCCAAGTGTGCAAAGGCCCTGGCCTGGACCCCACTAACCTGTCCACACACAGGGATATGGCTGCTATACCAATGGGGAAGGGGAGAAAGGGGCTACTAGCTGGACACTTCTGGCAAGCCTTGGGCTAGAACACGAAGCTGTTCCCTAACTGTAAGCCTATGATGGAATCTCACTGAACTAGGCACTAGTCCATCTGGTTCTGGATAAACTGTGAACAAAGCCAAACCCAGACAGGCCTCCGCATCCCAACAAAAGCCCCTCTCAGGTTCTATCCAAGCCGATTTACTGACCACCCACCTCATAGTTGTTAGAGCTGTGGGTCACCACTGCCCTCTGCTGGCCACTCAGGCACTAGCATTCACTCCAAGCAAATGTATTTCAGATACATCTCCATCAGAGGGCACAGAAACTTCAACCCATCTGTCATCAAAAGTCAGTCGATGTCCAAGCAGAATAATAAGAATGAACCCAGGGACACTGTGTCAGAGGAGAAATCACTAAGAAATTCAGCCCCCCTCCTCAAGATTTATATCTGAAACTTCAAAAGGAAGTGCCCTTTCTCCAGCTTCACCCTCAAATAGTACTGCCCATAACCTCCCCTCACCCCTTCTCTTATACCCTCTTTGTCCCCAAAGGAGGGCTAGCCTGAAATGACCTGGAGCCATCCTTCCAAAAAGGATGATAAAGCTTAGGTTCCTCTGGCTCTTTGTCACACTGCAGCAGGTGATTTCTGGGTGTCCTCAGAAACAAGGTCAGCTCCCCTCAACTTTTACGGCAACAGCACTCTGTAAGAGCCCACACCTTTCAGAGATGGTAGTGATGCTGACTGAAGGTAGGGGAAATTGCTAAGACCTAACTAGTATTGCCACTTAATTAGCTGGAGTTAAGTCCAGACACCCTTACTGTCAGATAGGTTGCCTAGGTTTTTGCTAACTATCAACCAGGAGATGGTACTGGGTCAGGTTGTATTTTGTCAGCTGTTTCTAAAAACCTCTAAGGAAGCCCCAAGCTTGGGAGTTTCCAAAGCTACCCTAATTTCCTATGGAAATTTCAAAGCTGAGAAGGCTGGCAATTTGGGGAGTGTTGGTCCTGAGGTCAGCAAAACTAAACCCTCCCTACACATACTCACTCTCTAGGGGCCATACAATTTAAGAGTCAGGATTTTTCAGTATTTAGGAAGAAATTCAAATAGAACAAGTTGCTCAATGCAAGGAGAGATTGGTGTCTGGGAAAATGGTGGCTACCACCTCTCATATCCCTAGGTGTCTGAAAAGGAGTGTACAGCACTTTTATACCAATGCTAGCTTTGCTCTTCCCTGGACAGAAGTCACCGGAAGCCTGGCTGGGCACTTAATGGCTTCCTCTTGGCCTTTCCAAACATAATCAACCATTTGCTTTCAGAGTATACTGTAGGGCAATCATGAGCCCTAGCCCTGGAAAAGGCCATTCTACCAATAACAACTTACACAGGAGATTAAAAACAAAAACCCCACTCAATTGAAAATATTCAGCTGCTGTGTTGATGCTAAGATATTCATATGTCTTTATGCTAAGAGGCAGATTACAGTTTGCCTCTAATCAAATGCAGCTCCACAAATAATTCAAAGATGAAAAGTGATCACTTTTAACAAAAATATCTGCCTCAACCTCAACCAGCCCAGGAAGAGTCGCTGAGAAAGGGCAAAGCTGGATGATGATTATGTTATATATTCAACCACTGAGGCCCAAGGCCTAAAGGCTTTAGTAGTCAGTCCCAACCTTTGAACTTTCCCACTTATATTAACTAAGATAAAATTTGGCTACAATGAGGGAATATTATAAATATTAACCCTGACAAAGTGATACCTTGGCTGTTGTCTTATTTCTAAGCTCATCCCACAAATGGCCTGGAAATATTCAGAGGGGTTTAAATACTAACTACTTATGCAAGCCAGAGCTAAGTAAGGTTAGAAAAAAGCTTTAAAGAAAGGCTTTTGTGGGGTAGAAAACTCAGAACCACTTTTCATCTGAGTGCATATACAACATAAGGAAAAACTAAATAGGGAACAGGCTCCAGGAATGTCCCCAAGGAAGTCTATTTTCTCTCCTTAAATGTGTATAAATGTATATCTGGTAGCTTACTACCTTCACAGTCCTTTTCATATTAAAACTCTGCTTTCTCTTATATAACATCTCACCCACCAAAATAACCCATCACTTAAAATAGTGTTCACAAATGGAATCAAACGGAGGTAATGGGTCCTTAACACTGGTGACAGTTTTCTGCAGGGGTAATAGACACTTACTGCTGAGTAGGAAGGGAGAAAAGATATGTTCATAATTCAGAAGACCCAGGAACTAAAGAGAGTTCTTCTACTTATTAAAACCTAGCCACTGGGGTGTTAAGAAGTCCCATACAGCAAACTGAGAAAAACACCTCCCAATTACACCTTAATTGTAAACAAGGGAGAGTTTATAGGCATTCCAACTATAATTTAGAAACAATTTCTCATGCCCTGGCTTTGGGAGCTCAGTAGGGTAGAGTGTCATCCCAGTATGCCAAGGTTGTAGGTTTGATCCCTGGTTAGGGCACATACAAGAATCAACCAGTGAATGCATAAATAAGTGGAACAATAAATCGATGTTTCTCTCCCCCTTCTTCTCCCTCTCTAAAATCAATAAATGAAAAATTTTTAAAGATTTCATTTCTCCAACAATCTGCTAAGGATCAAAATAACTTGAGGCAAAGAATGACTCAAAAAGTGAAATAGTACAGGGGCAGCTAGAAGTAGAAAGATTGCCTCTATTACTATTAGATCAGGGCAGAGAACATGGGTTCCTCTCTGTGACTACCACCATATCCTTCTCTCTACAGACCTTCTGCCACTCCCTGCCCCAACAGCCCTCCTTCCAAACTACCTGAAGTGTACAAACCGGAAGGGCAATACTACCTTTGACCACTGGCCAACGAAAGAGCATGCTAGTATCTGAAATCATGCCGTTTCACCAAAGGAAACTACTCCAACTATAACTTGACCAAGCACTCCACATAATTAAAAAGCAAAGCAAAGGAAACCTATACAATTGACACTCCCTTGTAACCACTGCCTCACCAAGATAATCAGGGTTACTGCAAACAAGCTTTCACGTGTGATAAAGCTTTCACAAGATACTCCTGTGAAAACAATGTGATTCCAGGTGACAACCATCCTGAGTGACACACTTCTTTTTGTGACTGGGAAAGATGGGTCCCTGACTGAGCCTTCATTCTGATCAAGGCATATATATATATACAGACTGGACAAAATATCCTCACACTCAAATGAGCAAGGCCAAACTGCATTCAAGGGTCTAATGCAGGGGTCTCAAACTCGGGCCCGCGGGCCGCATGCGGCCCGCCCACCAATTTTGTGCGGCCTGCAGACTGGCCCGTAGACTAATCCACGAAGTTTGATTAGTCTGCGGGCCGCACAAAATTGGTGGGTGGCCCGCGAGTTTGAGACCCCTGGTAATGTTTGTGACCATGTCCACCCTTTCATTAGGCACCCATACACCATAATAATGGCTTTTACTTAGCACTTAAAAAAATACTTAAGAGCACTTTTGTGAAAATATTTACATTATGACCTAATAAATGATAATGAACGGCTGCTCTCTAAGATGACAAAGAACTGGCTTTCAGGGTCTGTACAACTGACCTATAGTCAATAGGTATAGTTAACAACAAGACAAAAATTGATGAATTCCCACCTGCCCATGATAGTGAGAATACAGGGTTATTTTAGGTTAGAGCTCAATTCTAACTCCTTTCCCCACAACTGTTAATAGTTGAACCTTCTTTGCAAGGTCAAGAATGTTAAAGAAATATTACTAAGCAGTCAGCAGTTATAATGCAATACTCTAATTATTAGAGTTTTCAGGTTATGTAACATTTTAATACCAAGATGGAGGAGTAGTGACACTGAGAGGGAAGACAAGTTGAACAAGTTTAAAACCAAAAGCAGTGGACATTTATTCCTCAATTTTTGTGGAAGAGTGTAAAGATGCATTTGAAAGAACCTAATGGCTAGTGAGCACCAGCCATGGCTTTCAGTCTGGCCTGGTTTACAATTATATTAGGAGAAGAGAAAAAAAAAGGTAACTTGCCTAGTTCACATGAACAATGTTTCAGGCAAACATAGTTGTTCACAAGTTTCAAACTATATTTTACTAGAGTCAAGGGAAGACTTCAAAAAGCCACATACAGTACAATTTAAAATTGAATGAATATCCTGCAATGGTAGTGCAAAGTAATTACGTAGACTCTCCAATACAAGATTGTGCTCATGTTTCCCAGGTTTGGTCCATGTTGCTCTTTAACAATCACAGAAGCTTAACTTACCAAATAGCAATGCCTTTGTTTTCTGTCCTGTGTACCAAAGAAATGTCACTAAGTTTTGGTGAAATGCAGCTTAGTTTCATTGACAAAGCAAATTTCTTATTTAGTTTAACAGTCATGTTCCTGGAATACTGCACATATAAGTTTCATGGAGAAGTTTTAAGCTTATGCCCTTATCTTGTCCAGTAAAATTATTTTCAAGATATACTTTTTACTATGTAAACTGGAACTGTTTCATGGTTTTGAAATGCAACCAGTATAAATGAAAACTTTTCAAGTGTGGGGGAAAAGTCACCACTAATCTCAGCTAGAGAAAGTTCTTAAAAATCAAAAAGCCTATTCACACAAAATTATATGTAATGACTGTAGTAATCAGTTTATTACATAGATTAATCATTCTTGAACGTACCAGCTCCAGAGGAGCAACTGGGTCTTTAAATATACACAAGTATTTCCATCAAATGAATTTTCACCCTTACATCCAGAGAGACCTAAGCAGTTAAAAACATAAGAAAAATAAGAGTATTAGCTATGTATTAACTGAGAAACCACATACAAACCAAAGAATATGGAAGAAAGGGGGTTGCTGAAAGGACAAGGGTTAAAGGGTGGGGAGATGGAAGAGGTGGGAACAAAGCCCATCACACTGTATGTACTAATAGCTCCAGTCCAGTTAATCTTAGACCTTAAAATACAGGATGTGGGTAGATTTTAATCTGGTTGGTCATAACTTTCACCTAAGACGTAGGTCCTTCAGCATAAAATGAATACAGAAACAGCTTCGTGTTCTTCACCTTTCCATATCTGTTTTGAGTTTAAAAGGATTCCACTTAAAAACCATCTCCTACAGGTCAGTGGAGCTTTTTTCTTCCCCATCCAAACACACACCAGACCCACCACCCCTCATCTTGGCATTATCCAAATTTAAGTCAACAAGAAAGTTTTTAGTCTCAAACCTAGGTTACGCCTGGAGAACTGGCTTGTCACACACACACTTCTCTGCTAGGAGGCAATGTTGGTACAGAAGTACAGTATTTCTAGTTTGTTGTTCCAAGTATGTACAACATGTAGCACTGCTGTATCAGGTAAACATGTGCACAGGGGAAGATGAGGCGTGGGCTCATAGAAAGCAGTCAAATGGAAATCAAAAGGACTTTCTCTTTCAGAGTTCCCCTATCTTTATTTGTAGAGGTTATCCAATAATCTCTTTAATTACATCGCATACTTCTGAGTCCATTCCCGAGCTATTCTGTTGTACCTGTACACACAAAGAGAAGCTTAGCTTAATATAGGTGAGGAGTCAGTTAGAAAGCAACATTTCATTCATTATCCCATCTAGTAACTTTTTTTTCCTCTAGTGTTCTTTATTAAAAGTCCATATATACTGCTCACAAAAATTAGGGGATATTTCAAAATGAATATGAAGTGATTAAAAAACACATTTGATTTTTTTAATTAAATAGGAACATCAGAAAAGCAAACAAGTCAAAGAAAGTTGTTTTATTATGTAAATGAGACACAAAACCAACTTTTATTTCATTGGTGAAAATGCACTATACAAAAGGCTGAAAGTACTGGAATATCTGCATGTTACCTGATCCCCTAATTTTTGTGAGCAGTGCAGTAACTTGAGGAAGGGGAAATATACAGTACATTCAAGCAAATCTATCTTTTTACCCTAAATTTCTTTTTTTTTTTCTTTTTTAGGTGAGAGGAGGAAAGACAGTGAGGCAGACTCCTTCCTGCATGCGCCCCAACCAGGATCCACCTGGCAAACCCATCTGGGGCTGATGCTTCGGTACCAAGCTATTTTTAGTGCCTAAGGCTGACATGCTAAAACAACCAAGCTATCTTCAGCGTCCAGGGCTGATGCTTGAACCAAATGAGCCACTGGCTAAGAGAAAGGGAGAGGAAGAGGAAGAGAAGCAGATGGTCTTTTCTCCTGTGTGCCTTGACCAAGGATTGAACCCAGGATGTCCATATGCTGGGTCGATGCTCTATCTACTGAATCACTGGCCTGGGCCCTAAACTTCTCATAAGCATTTATTCAATGACAGTGGGAAAATAGCTATAAAATAAAAAACAACGTGCTGTAAATGCTACTAATAGAGGATTCTAATTAAATTTTAGCATTTCCTGGCGTATTTTATCCTTGATTGATCTTATTTCTAAGAAAGATTTTCAACCCTTATTCATTTATTTAGAGTTCTTTTTTTTTTTTTTTTTTGAAGATTTTATTATTGATTTTACAGGGGGTAAGGGGGACAAGAAGTAGTTGCTTCACTCTAGCTGCTCAATGGTTGCTCCTTGTATGTGCCTCAACCAGGCAAGCACAAGGCCTTGAACTGACAACCTCAGCACTCAAGGTCAACAATCTATCCACTGTGTCACCACAGGTCAGGGTATTTAGAGTTCTTCAAACTACATACGTCTCCATTATATAGTTCTTGGAATCATATACAGTACTAATAAGTGATTAAATTGGTATGATACTTACCTCTGTCTCAATAAAATAACTAGTTCTGGCAGAATATATTTTAGTAATCTGGTTTCTAAAATGAATGAATCTATTGCTCGAGAAGAACATGCTATTAAGTAAAATAATCAGGGCAAAAGATTCTACAATTTTTTTTATTTTAAAAGAAATGTAGCAAGTTCTTCTGAACATTACCACCAAGGCATTCATGTCCACAATTCTAGATATTTGACAAAATAGTTCTCTACTCAAAAAAAAAAAAAAAAAAATTCATTTGAATAAATTCACAAATACAAAAAGAGTTTAGATTAACAAATGGGGGGAAAAAAACAATTACCGTTTCCCATTAATTTTCAATAACCTAATGGACTCTTAATGCTAAATGCTTTGTATGTCAAAAGCCAAGAAGATATAAAACTATTAAAAATAAACTATAGGAAAGTTTTTCTAAACAGGAGTCATATGAAATAATTAAGAGATTAATATTAGTATCATCTACATACTATATAATGATACTTAATGCAAATATTCCTCTTTCCAATCCCCAGGTGAGTATATTAGAACATCTTTTTAAGTGTCTGACTCATATCTACCCTTAATTAAGAAAGATTTGAGTTCCTGTCTGTCCCTGTCTATCCCTCTCTCTGACTCACTCTCTGTCTCTGTAAAATAATAATAATAATAATAAATAAATAAATAAATAAAAACTAAAAGAAAGATTTGAGTCGCCTGATCAGGCGGTGGCATAGTGGACAGAGCATCAGACTAGGAAGCAGAGGACCCAGGTTCAAAACCCCGAGGTTGCTAGCTTGAGTGTGAGCTCATCCAGCTTGAGCGCAAGGTCACCAGCCTGAAGCCTGGGGTCACTAGCTTGAAGCCCAAGGTCACTGGCTTGGGTAAAGGGTTACTTGCTTTGCTATAGCCCCCTGGTCAAGGCACATGAGAATGCAATCAGTGAACAACTAAGTATCTGCAACAAAGAATTGATGCTTCTCATCTCTCTCCCTTCCTGTCTGTCTGTCCCTATCTGTCCCTCTCTTTGTCAAAAAAAAAAGGGGGGGGGGGCCTGGCCAGTTGGCTCAGTGGTAGAGCATGGGCCTGGCGTGCAGGAGTCCCGGGTTCGATTCCCAGCCAGGGCACATAGGAGAAGCGCCCATCTGCTTCTCCACACCTCCCCCTCTCCTTCCTCTCTGTCTCTCTCTTCCCCTCCCACAGCCAAGGCTCCACTGGAGCAAAGTTGGCCCAGGCGCTAAGGATGGCTCTGTGGCCTCTGCCTCAGGCGCTAGAATGGCTCTGGTTGCAATAGAGTGATGCCCCAGAAGGGCAGAGCATCGTCCCCTGGTGGGTGTGTCGGGTGGATCCCGGTCGCACGCATGCGGGAGTCTGTCTGACTGCCTCCCCATTTACAACTTCAGAAAAATACAAAAAAAAAAAAAAAAAAGGAAGATTTTAGTCACAAACATCTCCACCCCACCACAGATACCTTTCTATTTGGAGGCCATACTTACTTTTCTCTATCTGTTTTGTAGATCCGAGCAATCTCAGGCACTAAGGGATCATCTGGATTAGGATCACACAACAGAGAACAGATGGACAAGAGTACTAGAATAAAAGAACATACAAGTTAGTAGAGAATAAAAGCAAAGGATTCAAGGAAACATAAGATGCCAATACATGAGAAAATTCTAAGAATCTACTTATACTGCAGTGCCTAACAGCTCTGTAAGCTCTACCTAGCTTTATAGTAACAGTAACCAACTAAGATTCTAAGATTTCTCTATGCTTAAGTCCTTCAGGAAGCTGGCCCAGGCTGGTGTAGTGACTTGCCCAATGTCCCCAGCAGTGAGTAATTAAGAGTGAAATTAGAATCTAGGTCTTCCAAATCCCAGACCAATATACTTTTCATTGCCCAGGAAGTTCAATTTTTTTAGAAGCCCATGTTCAGGGATAAATGGCTTTCAAAATTCTAAAGATACCACACCCACTGAATGTTCTTAGGTATGACAACAATGAAACCCAACAATCACTGCTTTCTCAATGGCAGGTATTATATGCATATGCAATGGATCTGTTTCGTTTTTAGTTGAAAACAATTTAGTCTAAAAACATAAAGGCTAGTACCTGCCCCCAAATGGGGCTGGCTACACTTATTACAGAGGGTACAACATACAACTACTAGGTCTCAAATTCTTTTCAGTAATGGTTCAGAATCTCATCTAAGCCATTTCCTCAGTGACAACCTGGAATATAGCAAATCTCAATAGTACAATTTCCTCTGTTAAATTTGTTAATTTATGTGTTCCTTATTGAATGTAAAAAGAAAGCAAAGGCCACTAATCACATTAAATCTAGTGGCCCCTGACACAAATAAATTCTAATCCTTTCTTCTATTCTGAGGCTAAGAGAACTCAGCTCTAATGTTCTATAGCAATAAACAATGATTCTGATCCCACTTTACTCCCCAAAATATCAAACTCAGCAGAAAAAGAATTTATTCATTTTCCTATCAAATCTGTTCTATAGAGATCAAGGGCTTCTGAGAGGTCAAGAAAAAGTTTACATGCCCTTTGTCATTCAGTTTGTTAACAAAAAAGCTATTTCCTTGCCTTAAGAGTATATGGAAAATAAAAAACATCAGGAAAGATGTTTTCTGACTCTTCATTCCTGTTGCCCACAATTCTGGCAGATGGTACTCTCAAAACATCTTCTCTTCCCATTGTCAGGTATATCACCTGATGCCCTCTTCAAGCACAGAACATTCTAACAGCAATTAGGAAAGATTTCATGTATTTCCTGGAAATGATAACAGGGAGTTACAGATTTTTGAATGTTCATGAAATTACTGACTACAGAAAGACGAAACTTTTCCGTATCAAACTGGCAAGAGTACAACTGATTCTTCACCCAAATCAGACATACTACCAAATTAGTATTAGTTACAAATTTCCTTTATATACAATTCCAATTATTTCAATAAGGCTACTTTTAAAAGAGAACTTTTAAAGAAATAACTTTTTTCTTCTTTCCAGGAAAGGAAGCTTGGGAGGTAGTTATCTGGGCCTGGTGAAAGGCTTCTTAGTACACAATGTAGTTCCTTTAATTTGTAGGATAGTGATTTTGATTCTACAATCTGCATAGACTCTTCAATGAAGTAACTAAATTTTCACCTACATATACATTTTTCATCAGTATATACTCATTTTCATTAGTCTCATAACCCACAGTCACTCTCAATTCTAAATACATATAACCAAGGGGGCTTTTTGGCACACTTATCTGCTTATGTTTCCTGTACATTTATTTTTTTTATTTATTCATTTTTAGAGAGGAGAGAGAGAGGGAGAGAGAGAAGCAGAGAGGGGGAGAGAGGAGAGACAGAGAGAGAGAAGGGGGGGGGGAGCTGGAAGTATCAACTCCCATATGTGCCTTGACCAGGCAAGCCCAGGGTTTCGAACCGGCGACCTCAGCATTTCCAGGTCGATGCTTTATCCACTGCGCCACCACAGGTCAGGCGTTTCCTGTATATTTAGATATCTAACATATACACTCAAAGTAAAGGGAATTTCAAGTCAAAATTATTGCCCTTAAAAACAAACTATGTTAGAGGAAGGGATAATTAATATTACACACACAGGATTCAAGCCTTTCACAGAACTGCTTGCCCATACATTCAATTTACAAAAGGGAGTCATTAAAACATTAATCCTAGATACACAGATATAATCAAATTCAATAAAATGGCACTGCAATTATTTTAAAAGATAGCTACTCAGACAGAGAGAACGTTAAGTCAAACAAACTAACAGCCCTTATAATTTAGAACTGAAAAAATCGGCACTAGGTATAAAAGAGTGAGGAAAAAAATCTGTAGAAACAATTTCAGCTATCTAGACTTCCTCACTCCCCAACACACACACTTCCATCCTCTTGGTCTCATTATTTTACTAGCTTTAGTCTACTGCTAATTGCTACTTTGTGAAGAGCAAGTAGGCCAGGAAATCACAAGAACAAATATATGAACACTTTCATAAGTAACTAACAAATGACAAGGGGCCTAGAAAAAAGCAAAGGAGCCACTTAATTATCTAGGAAACTATTTCAGTCCGTTTTTAAAACTGTGGCCTGCTTTTTTGTTTTTATTTGTATGTAGGTCTCCAAAAATTTCCCTTAAAAAATTAATGTCAGAGTATACAATAGTAACTTGATCCCAGTTACTTGAGTGCCTACAAGAAACCAGGTAATTGTACACTTTGCTTTTTTTTTTTTTTTTTTGTATTTTTCTGAAGCCGGAAACGGGGAGAGACAGTCAGACAGACTCCCGCATGCACCCGACCAGGGATCCACCCGGCAAGCCCACCAGGGGGCGATGCTCTGCCCATCCAGGGCTTCGCTATGTTGCGACCAGAGCCACTCGAGCGCCTGAGGCAGAGGCCACAGAGCCATCCCCAGGGCCATCTTTGCTCCAATGGAGCCTTGGCTGCAGGAGGGGAAGAGAGAGACAGAGAGGAAGGAGAGGGGGAGGGGTGGAGAAGCAGATGGGCGCTTCTCCTGTGTGCCCTGGCCGGGAATCGAACCCGGGACTTCTGCACGCCAGGCCGACGCTCTACCACTGAGCCAACCAGCCAGGGCCCACTTTGCTTTTTTAAATAAATTTTATTCATTTTGAGAGAGAAAGGGAAGTGGGGAGGAGCAGGAAGCATTAACTCCCATATGTGCCTTGACCAGGCAAGCCCAGAGATTCGAACCAGCATCCTCAGTGTTCCAGGTTGACTCTGTATCCACTGCACAATCACAGGTTAGGCATGCTTTTTTAATCTTCACAATAACAATGAAATAGTCATTACCATCCCTATTATATAGCTAAAATAAAAGAAACAGAAGCTTATTTGTCTTAAGTCTCAATGTAAACTTGAGTATGAAAATGGGTAGTTAGAACTAGAATCTGTTTTATTAAACAAAAATTTTATTTAAAATTTTTATTTATTGATTTCAGTGAGAGTAGAAGGGGGGGGGAAGAGTGAGAGAGAGAAACACCAATCTGCTCCTGCCTGTGTCCTGACTGGGGATTGAACTAGCAACCTCTGTGCTTCAGGATGATGCTCTAACAAACCGAGCTATCCAGCCAGAACAGAATCTATGTTCTTTAACATGAAACTATGCTACCTCTTATCTAAATGTGTAGATTAAATAATGATAAGATATAGGTTAGAAAAATATTGTCATACACAAAATTTTACCAAATACCTACTTCTTTGTAGCTATTTAATATATTTCCCTATATAATTCAAGTAACGGTATATACTAATTTTACTTCTTTTCTGCTTTTTTTCAAACATACTAATTTCCCATTTTTCACAATATTTCTAAGGATCGATACCCCTTTAAATGCATGTGCTAGAATTGATTTATTTCTTCCTCTACAGTTGGGCCTATAAGTAATTTCTAATTTTCAAAAATAAATAGCACTGTCACAAATGTACTTGCATACAAAGCTTTCTTTTCTTTTTTTTTTTTTTTTTTAAGCAGGGGGGGATGAAACAGACTGGGACAGATAGGAAGGGAGAGAGATGAGAAGCATCAACTCACAGTTGCAGCACCTTAATTGTTTCACTAATTGCTTTCTCTCATATGTGCCCTGAGTGGGGATCTCCAGGACAACCAGTGGAGCCCTTGCTCAAGCTAGTGACCATGAGGTCATGTCTATGATTCCACGCTCACTCTGATGAGCTCATGCTCAAGCCAATAACCTCAGGGTTTCGAACCTGGGCCCGCAGCATACCAGGCCGATGGTCTATTTTTACTGAGCCACCGCCTGATCAGGCTGGGGTTGTTTTCTTAATACAAATGAATGAAACTAGAATTAAGGGTAAAAGAGTAATAAGTTGCATCTCATAAATACATACGGGGCTATACAAATCTATGCTTCTGTAGTATAGAAACACTTATTTCAGTGTACTTCACCAGCATTTAGCTTTCTTTTAAAACAATCTATGTTAATTCAAAAGATGAAAAATGGGCCCTGGCCAGTGGCTCAGTGGATAGAGCATTGGCCCAGGTTTAATTTCCAGTCAGGGCACACAAGAGAGATGACCATTTGCTTCTCCCCCCCTTCCACAGCCAGTGGTTTGATTGGTTCCAGTATCGGTCCCAGATGCTGATAGCTTGGTTGGTCTGAGCACATCAGCCTCAGGTGCTAAAAATAACTCGTTACTTGAGCATCTGCCCTAGATGGGGCTGCCTGGAAGATTCCGGTTGGGACACATGCAGGAGCATTCTCACTGTCTCCTCCCTCTCATCTAAATAAATAAATAAATAAGGTAAAAAATGGAAACTTTCATTTTGTGATTTAGGGTTTTTTCCCCCTTTACTCATTAGTATGTGTTCTTTTATTTTTAAAAGATTTTTACTTATTCACTTTTAGAGAGAAAGGAGAGAGAGAGAGAGAGAAGGAAAGAGGGGAGGAGGAGCAGGAAACATCAACTCCCATATGTGCCTTCACCAGATAAGCCCAGGGTTTCAAACTTGGGACCTCAGCATTCCAGGTTGACCCTTTATTTGCTGTGCCACCACAGGTCAGGTTGTGTTGTTTTTATTTTAAATACATTAGCCCATTATCTTATTTGCAGTCTATTTCTCGTACTTGACAACTTTAATCCACTTATGATTTAATTTAGGTATGATATTGAAGGATTGCACAATTTAAAATCAACACGTAAGATAATGCTTGTTGCCTGACCTGTGGTGGCACAGTGGATGAGGCATCAACCTGGAAAGCTGAGGTCACTGGTTTGAAACCCCAGGCTTGCCCAGTCAGGGCACATACAAGAAGCAACTACTATAGGTTGATGCTTCCTGCTCCCTCTACTCCCTCTGCTCTCCCCAACCTCTCCCTTCTCTCTCTCTCTCTCTCCTGTCTAAAATCAATGAATAAAATCTGAAAAAAAAAAAAGAGCTAACTACCCACTCAGTTCACGGATTAAGTAATTCTGGGGTTGTGTGAAAAAATTAAGAACTACAAATTTGTAGTCACAAAATAGCTCCAGGAATGTAAAGTACAACGTAGGGAATATAGTCAATAATATAATAAATATGTACAGCATCAGGTGGGTACTTGAAATATTGGGAGGACCACTTTGTAAAGTATATTATTTTCTAACCACTATGCTATACACCTGAAATTAATAAAAATAATATTAAACTTAAACTAACTGAAAAATAAAATTAAAATAACACAAAATGTTATAATTTGATAAAAAAAAATCCACAATCAACTCATGTAATTAGGTATTATTTAGAAGCACTGTTGGATCTTTCATCACAAAGTTAGTAACTTAACTTTCTCCACACCTTTTGAAATACACACACACACCACTGCAACTATATACCAAAGATTGTTAAGGAGCTCAAATTAAAATTTATTTTCCAACCTATGCTTGAGTATCAAAATGGACAGAGTAAGTCATGACATGCAGGACTACAAATGCTTGAAAATCCAACTCTCTCCAGTGGTTTCAAGATTTATTCAAAAATAAGGGGGATTGCTACCTTCTCTTGAATATGAGTAATGTTTTAAAAAACAACCTTTAAAGACTTTTTAAACACAGCTGCTTTATCTTGATATTGAATATCCATTCCATTACCTTTTGAAATAGTTAGTGCTGGAGACCACTGTGATCGTAGAATATCAAGACAAATGCTGCCATTACTGTTAATATTTGGATGATAAATTCTTGTTGTAAATGCAACCTAAATAAAACAAAAAAATTTTTGTAAACTGGTTTATTAGTATCATAGAAAACATATAAAAAACAAGTGACATATCCCAATTACCTTAGGTGGTTTGAAGGGGTAATCTGTTGGGAAATGAATTGTCAAAAAAAATACTCCACCCTGATAGGGACTGTCGTTCTGTTGATAACAAGGAAAAGTGAGGTTAAAATGAGTGAATTACATAAACTGTTTATTCTAAAATTAATCTGCATACTTACTGGCCCCATTATTGTAGCTTGCCAATGGAACACTGCAAAAAACAAAAAAATCACCATGAAGCAATATCCACACTGTATCTATATCATAACAACGTATCATTCCCCATCTAATCTCAGTTAATGAGTCCTGGGCATGATGAGGAATCTAAATAAAGTTTGAGTCTGAACAAGAAAAATGACTAACTGGTCTAGCACACTGTTAAGATGCTCAATGAAAAAGTATTTGTGCTGAAACATGTCAGAGAGAGACTGACAAGTCCTAAAGTTCCACTTTAAAACAGACACTTCCCTCACCTCAAAGGATAAAAAAGAACCAGAAAATTCAATTCTTTGATGGGTTATATTATTTTCCCAACTCAATTATATAATATATAATTTTTTTTTTTATGTACTAGTCTAGAGCGGAAATGTGAAGTCAAAGTAGATAATACTCAAATTAAAAAAGATGGCTTGGCCCTGGCAGGTTGGCTCAGTGGTAGAGCGTCGGCCTGGCGTGCAGAAGTCCCGGGTTTGATTTCCGGCCAGGGCACACAGGAGAGGCGCCCATCTGCTTCTTCACCCCTCCCCCTCTCCTTCCTCTCTGTCTCTCTCTTCCCCTCCCACAGCCAAGGCTCCACTGGAGCAAAGTTGGCCCGGGCGCTGGGGATGGCTCTGTGGCCTCTGCCTCAGGCGCTAGAATGGCTCTGGTCGCGGCAGAGCGAAGCCCTGATGGGCAGAGCATCACCCCCTGGTGGGCAGAGCGTCGCCCCCTGGTGGGCGTGCCGGGTGGATCCCGGTCGGGCGCATGCGGGAGTCTGTCTATCAACCCGTTTCCAGCTTCGGAAAACTATAAAAAAATACAAAAAAAAAAAAAAAAATGGCTTCTCCAATGAGAAAACATTTCTAAGAGGTCTCCTGTGTAGGTCTTTGGGTTTTTGTTTTGTTTTAATTTATATAGAGGAAGAGAGAGAAGCATCAGCTCGTTGTTCTACGTAGTTGTGCATCCACTGATTGCTTCTCATATGTGCCTTGACCAGGACTGATCCAGCAATCCCGGGTTCAATATAGTGACCTCAGTGCTCCAGATCAACGCTCTATCCACTTTACTACCACTGGTCAGGCTCCTGTGTAGGTCTTTAAAATTACTGATTCCTCAATAAAGAAACCATTAGCTGCCTAACCTGTGTGGCGCAGTGGATAGAGCTGTCAACCTGGAACTCTGAGGTCCCCAGTTCAAAGCCCCAAGGTTGCCAGCTTGAATGTAGGCTCCTTGGTTTGAGAGCAGTAAGTGCTGGGTCACTGGCTTGATCCCAAGGTTGCTGGCTTAGCTTGAAACCTCTA
The DNA here is from genome assembly GCF_036850995.1 of Saccopteryx leptura. Lineage (NCBI taxonomy): Eukaryota > Metazoa > Chordata > Mammalia > Chiroptera > Emballonuridae > Saccopteryx > Saccopteryx leptura. Next base: position 161,821,572 of record NC_089508.1, on the reverse strand, counting down.
GTCAAGGCACATATGAGAAGCAGTCAATGAACAACTAAAATGAGGCAACTACAACTTGAAGTTTCTATTCTCTCTCGTTGCTCTCTCTTAAAATCAATTAAAAAAACACCACCACCATTAGCTGAAAGTTTCAAGCTTGATTACAAGCTCTAATAATCCAGATAAATTATAAAGTTGTTTAATAAGGAAATCTTCTCTTCAACCTGCAAAAAACAATGCTTGTTCTATTTCAAAGGTACAAAAAAAGCTAGTTTTCATTTATAAGCAAGCTACTCAGCACTTATTCATACTAGGATCTTGGCAAAGTAAGGGAAGTTGTCGCTGAGATTATATGTGAACAGCCCAAACCAGTTAACTTTTGTCACAGGAGGAAATATGAAGACTAAGAAGCCATATGAAAATCCACTGGTGTGTCAGTCCAAATCCTTCTGACCTCCTGCATGTGAACCTGTCCCTATGGTTGCTTTGCTCCTCACTGAGGCCCAAAAGCACAATAGCAACCTGTTTATTAGGAATTAAAAATAAAAAATAGGTATTGCTGAATCTCCCCTTCTTAGATTACCCAATTCCTGCCAATCAACTTTCTAAGGCATTAAGTAGCTAAGGAGAAAATACTGAATTACTAAAATTGGTCCTAGTATCTTCAGCAAAGGTCCTAGAAAAGATACTTAATGTCCTGTCAAAAGAAACAAGCAGTTTCACCCTTTTTAATCAAAAATATCATAAACAAAACATACTACACACCAAAGATTGTTAAGATGCTCAATGCTAAGATGATACCTGGAGTAAACAACCCCGGTTAACAATGCTGAAGCTGAAACCGTATCAGACAAAAAGATGACCAAGCTACAGGTCAAGGGACTGGTTTTAAAACAGATCTTTTTCTTCCATTTAATTCTTTTATATTATTTAAATTTGTGGCTATAAATGGGAGGATATAACTATACCTGCATTCTTGTACCAGATTGCAAGAGTCAAAAAAAGTTAAGGCATAAGGAAAGCACTTAGATCAAGTATACAAATATCAAGACGTTAAAAAAAATTAAGTTAAATTTTCCATTACCTATTTAAGTCCTACTTTTTTCTTCTGAGTCTTTTTAAGATCAATCCTTTTCTTGTTAAAAATAATACCTGATTTAAGAAGTTACTAGAAAAATTTAAATTATAACAAATTATTGGCTGAAGGTAAAATACTTCTTTTGTGATTTCCCATTCTTCCTCTGCAGAAAACACAGCATGCTTTATGATTAAAATTTGTGCTCTACAGTATGTCCCTAAAATTTGGACAACATAGAACCCCCAAAGGGGGTTTCTGGAGCAGAAACCTTTGCAAGCTGACAACTAGAACATTTATGATTACAGAAAGGATATTCTTCCTAATAGAAGATGTGGAAAGATGAATATTTTCAAGTAATATTGCAATCTCATACTCAGCACTCCAGCAAGCTGAAGACAATCTATCTAGTGTATCTTAGTAAGATTCTTATATTGTTGAGAACTTTTACAAGCAACATCAACAGGCTACTTCTTTTTTTAAAATTTACTTTAATTTATTGTGTTTACATAGATTCAAGTGTCCCACTGAATACATCCCCCCAACCCCCGTGTTCCCCTCAACATTCCCCTTGCCCCCCCCCCCAACGCCCTCCTCTCTTCCCTCCAGGATACATAAACGCTGTTATGTATATATAATTTCACCAATCTCTTTCCCTTCTCTGATCCCATCCTCTCATCCCCTTTCCCTCTGTCCGCTTTCCCTCCGGTCCCTTTGATCCCACCCCCCATTCCTCAGTTCACATTGTTCATTGGATTCCTCAAATGAGTGAGGTCATATGATATTTTTCTTTCTCTGTCTGGCTTATTTCACTTAACATAATAGTTTGCAGGTCCATCCATGTTGTCGTAAAAGGTAAGATTTCCTTCTTTTTCATGGCCCCATAGCAGTCCATAGTGTATATGTACCACTGCTTTTTTTTGTATGTATGTATATATTTATTTTACATTTGTCAATTTTTCCCCCAAAGTACAATTTATTTTATTTTTTTAAAATTAATTTTAATAGGGTGACATTGATAAATCAGGGTACATATGTTCAGAGAAAACATCTCCAGGTTATTTTGACATCTGCTTATACTGCATTCCCATCACCCAAAGTCCAATTGTCTTCCGTCACCTTCTAACTGGTTTTCTTTGTGTCCCTCTTCTCCCCCAACACCTTCCCTCTCCTCCCCCCCCCCACCCCGTAACCCCCACACTCTTGTCCATGTCTCTGAGTCTCATTTTTATGTCCCACCTATGTACAGAATCATATAGTTATTAGTTTTTTCTGATTTACTTATTTCGCTCAGTATAATGTTATCAAGGTCAATCCATGTTGTTGTAAATGATCCGATGTCATCATTTCTTTTTCTTTAACTTTTTAAAAAAATTTTATTTATTCATTTTTTAGAGAGGAGAGAGAGAGGGAGAGAGAGAGAGAGAGAGAGAGAGAGAGAGAGAGAGAGAAGGGGGGAGAAGCTGGAAGCATCAACTCCCATATGTGCCTTGACAAGGCAAGGCCAGGGTTTCGAACCGGCGACCTCAGCATTTCCAAGTCGACACTTTATCCACTGCGCTACCACAGGTCAGGCAATGATGTCATCATTTCTTACGGCTGAGTAGTATTCCATAGTATATATGTACCAAAGCTTTTTAATCCACTCGTCCACTGACGGACACTTGGGCTGTTTCCAGATCTTCGCTATTGTGAACAATGCTGCCATAAACATGGGGGTGCATTTCTTCTTTCGAATCAGTGGCTTGGTGTTCTTAAGATATATTCCTAAAAGTGGGATGGCTGGGTCAAAGGCAGTTCCATTTTTAATTTAATTTTTTTTTTTTACAGGGACAGAGAGATAGATAGATAGGGACAGACAGACAGGAACAGAGAGAGATGAGAAGCATCAATCATCAGTTTTTGGTTGCTACACCTTAGTTGTTCATTGATTGCTTTCTCATACGTGCCTTGACCGCGGGCCTTCAGCAGACCGAGTAACCCCTTGCTTGAGGGAGCGGCCTTGGGTCCAAGCGGGTGAGGTTTTTTTTTTTTTTAATTTATTCATTTTAGAGGGGAGGGAGGGAGGGAGAGAGGGAGGGAGAGGGAGAGGGGGGGAAAGGGGGGAGGAGCAGGAAGCATCAACTCCCATATATGCCTTGATCAGACAAGTGCAGGGTTTTGAACTAGCAACCTCAGGTTCCCAGGTCGACACTTTATCCACTGCGCCACCAGAGATCAGGCTGGTGAGCTTTTTGCTCAAGCAAGATGAATTGGAGCTCAACCTGGCGACCTTGGAGTCTCGAACCCCGGTTCTTCCGCATCTTAGTCCAACGCTCTAGCCACTGCGCCACTACCTGGTCATGCCATTTTTAATTTTTTAAGGATTCTCTATACTGTTTGCCACAGTGGCTGCACCAGTCTGCATTCCCACCAGCAGTGCAGGAGGGTTCCCTTTTCTCCACATCCTCACCAGGACTTATTATGTGTTATTTTGTTAATGAGCAAACAGGCTACTTCTTGTATAAGTCATATTTACTTAGTTAGTAAATCATGTCTGTTTAATATTCCACAGAAGAACTAAATGGATGTATACAGCTGGCATTCAAAGTTCTAAATAAAAACCTATTAGCACTCAAATGCTAACCTTATCTAATGACTTACTTGTCTTCACCCTTATAAACAAAGGTTCAAACATGCCAGCAGAAAAATGAACAAAAGTATACATACATAGGGCTAAGATTCTAAAACAGAAGGGAAAATAATAAAGAAAATTGCTAATGTAACAACAGAGATGAATGATATTTGTCTCCTGTTGTAGTGATCTAGAACAGGGATTTCAAACTTGCGGCCCACCGAACAATTTTGTGCGGCCCGCAGACTAATCCACGAAGTTCAAAATATTTTGGATAAAATTAAGTAAGCCTAGGGGCCTACTTGTATTTTTCACTTCTCTAGCATCCTAGCTAAATATTAGCTTAGTTAACAGCAGTTGTGATGAGAACTACAGTTTCTGGTCGTTTTGTGACACTGAGTAAACTGCATGTACGATTGTGCTTGTTGTACTGATTTTTTTTTTATTTTCAACTGCAGTGAGAAAAGTGTTGCGTAACAGTTGCCTTTTGTAGACCTAGTGCGGCCCGCCGAACGGCTGTGATCTTGCTCTGCGGCCCACATGCTGAGTTGAGTTTGAGACCCCTGATCTAGAATCTACAAGCCACCCAAGAATGACAAATAAAAACATATTAAGATGAATTTACTAAAAGCAATTGGCCTTGGTCAGTTGGCTCTGTGGATAGCATAGGCCTGGTATATGGACGTCCTGGGTTTGATTCCTGGTGAGGGCAAAAAAGACCCCGTCTTCTCCATCTCTCCCTCAGCCAGTGGCTCAATTGGTTCAAGGATAGGCCACAGGCGCTGCGGATAGCTAGGTTGGTCCAAGTGCATTAGTTTCAGGCACCAAAAATATCTCGACTGAATCCAGCATCGGCCCCAGACAGGGGCTGCCGGGTGGATCCCAGTCTGGGCGCATACAGGAGTCTATCTCTCCTCCTCTCACTTAAAAAAATTAGATATTTATTGATTTTAGCAAGAGAGGAAGGAGCAGGTTCCTGTATGTGCCCTGAAAAGGGATCGAACCAGCAAACTCTGCGCTTTAGGCCAATGCTCTAACCAACCAAGCTATCCGGCCAGAGCTCTAAAAACCAACATTTATTTATCCCTTCATCAGTTGTTGGACATTTGGGTTGTTTATACTTTTTAGCTATTATAAATAATGCTTCTATGAACATTCATGCACAAGTTTTTGTGTGGACATGTGTTTTTACTTCTCTTGGATATATAACTAAGGAATGAACTCACTGAGTCATGTTTAACTTTTTGAGGACATGCTAGGTTATCTTCCAAACTGGCTGTATCATTTTGTTTTCCTATCAGCAATGTATGAAGTTCTATTTTCTCCACGTGCTCATCAACACTTGTTATTATTTGACTTTTCTTTTTTTTAGAGGAGAGAGAGAGAGAGAGAGAGAGAGAGAGAGAGAGAGAGGGAGAGAGAGAGAGAAAGAGAGAGAGAGAGAGAGAGAGAGAGAGAGAGAGAAGGGTGGGGAGGAGCAGGAAGCATCAACTCCCATATGTGCCTTGACTGGGCAAGCCCAGGGTTTTGAACCGGCGACCTCAGCATTCCAGGTCGATGCTCGATCCACTGCGCCACCACAGGTCAGGCTATTTGACTTTTTTATTCTAGCCACCCCAGTGGGTATAAAGTGGAATCTCTATATGGTTTTGATTTGCATTTCCCTTATGACTAATAATGTTGAACATCTTTCCATGTGCTTACTGTGCATTTGTCCATCTTCTTTGGAGAAATACTTACTCAGATCCTTTGTCCCTTTTTTTTTTTTTTTTTTTTTTTGGGTATTTTCCTGAAGTGAGAAGCGGGGAGACAGAGAGACAGACTCCCACATGTGCCTGACCAGGATCCACCAGGCAAGCCCACTAGGGGGCACTGCTCTGTTGCAATGGGAGACATTCTAGCACCTGAGGCATGGGCCATGGAGCCATCCTCAGCACCCGGGCCAACTTTGCTCCAATGGAGCGTTGGCTGCGGGAGGGGAAGAGAGAGATAGAGAGAAAGGAGAAGGGAAGGGGTGGAGAAGCAGATGGGCGCTTCTCCTGTGTGCCCTGGACAGGAATCAAACCCAGGACTTCCACATGTCCTTTGTTCATTTTTAAATTGGGTTGTTTATCTTTATATTATTTAGTTTTCTATGTTTGAGAAAGGGGACGAGGGAGGGAAAAAAAGAGGGAGGGAGGCAAAAAGAAGAATCAACTCATAGTTCCACTGAGTTCGAACCAGCAACTTCAGTGTCAAGCTGGTCCCTGCAGAATCCAACCAGTGACCCCAACATCTGACCAGTGACTTTGGCACCACTAGCCAGGGTCAATTTTTAGCAATATATTTTGGATAAATATTCTTTACCAAAAATTATGACAGGCAAAAATTTTCTCCCATTCTATGAATCTTTTTGCTTTCTTAAATTTTAAATTTTGATGAATTCTAATCTATCAATTTTTTCTTTTATTGTTTATAGTTGGGGGAGTTTTATTTAACTCTCCAGGGTAACAACTTTTCTATCTGAAGATGAAATATGATAGTATTAACTATTACAGAAGCAAAGGCAAATTATTTCAGCAAACTGAAGAGAACTTCAAACACTTTTAACTAATGATCAGCTATTCTCAACTTTGAGGAGTTGCCTAAATAAAACTACTTTTTCAATTGAAAGAGCATATGAATGAATGCAGGTATAATAGTGTTTTTCAACCACTGGTCCTCAGATTGGTCCACCAAAACTTTTGTGCCAGTCCATGAGAGTTAACCACCCTGCTGTTGTGTTATTATAGACCCAATAATCTTAAGTCAAATGCGCTTATGCTTAGGGTAATTTCTGCCTTAGCAGTTACCGAAACAATTCTATTTTCACCAGCCCCCAAATATAAAAAGGTTGAAAGCGACTGTATTTTAAAGTACTGTGAAATGTCAAAACTAGAACCAGAAAACTTGAGTATGCGTTCACTTTGGGAACCTCCAAGAGTCTCTCACTAGATTTTTCTTTAGAACTTCCACCTCTCCTGCACTCACCCAAGAGAACTGTGATTGTGAAGCTTACTTGGCCTGTCCTTTTTGGTATCAAATACTACAGTTACTCTTTTTGAACAGGTCTGAAAATAATAATGTAAATGGGATTTTTTATCACATGTACTTAGTCTTATCATTTATAACACCTATATGTTTTATCTGTAAAGCAATCCTTATAAGGTCTTGCTTTAATTCTTAAGACTTTAGCAAACTGAAAACACCACTCTTAAAAAACACCAGGAAAATATAATTTTAAATACAAGCTAACATAACCTCATGTTTACTTGTCTTAACCTATACACTTCTCTTACACAAATGTTTACAAGTATGTACATTTTTTATTTGCTTAATGTTACATTTTATCTGTGAATTAGTTTTGTGTCAAAAATCAGACTTATTCAAGTATCTTCCTTTGGTTCAATCCCTACTCAGAGCACATACAGGGACAGAACAGCTCAATGTTCCTGTCTCTCTCTCTCCCCCTTCCTCTCTTGCTGAAATCAATAAATAAAAATTTAAAAAGAAAAGAAAAAAACCAAGTATCTTCCCTGTAAAAAAGGCTAGAAGATGGTATTGGGGAAAAGCTATGGTGAAAGTGGAACAAAAGGAAAATTATTATCTAACATGTGTGAGAAGATTTAATAAATTATTTTAGACAGGACTAAACAACTAAGTTGGGCATTAAAAATAAAATTGTACCTGTCTTCACAAATATCAGCTAGTAGAAAGACACAGACACACAATCATCCTTAGCGAGCATTATCTTACCTGAAGAAGGATACCTAGTTATAGGTAAAAGCTCATATATTCCAACCCAAAATACCCAAGTAGGGTGAAGGAAAGGTAGGAAGGGGCCAGAAGAATTACACAGACAATGTCTGGCGAAAGAGGTTCAAAATGTAATGAAAAATACAGAAGATTATGAGATACACAAACAACTGCATCTTTCACAGGTAAGTAAGGGTAAACACTGCCTCTTTTCTATAGCAAATTATTTTTCACCCAAAATAACTTCAGGAGATGTATATTTATCAGTTTCAAAATTCCCCAGAGGCAAACTGTCAAGCACTTTTACTTCATCATTCCTTTAAATACTTACTATCATCTCCAACAGGACCTGCTGAACACTGTGCTGGGGGGTCCCGTGCCAGGTCATTCAATTCCTTAAGAAAGGAGAAAAAAAAATGTATTCAATATAAATCTATTACCCATTAACACAAATTTTCACTGTTACCAATATTCTCTGTCCCCCCGTAAAGCTCTTTTAGGAGCACTGCTTCAGAGTCAGAGATGGGTAGGTTAAAGTATTTTAGATTCTTGAATACAAACGTATGTTTTAAATAGTGGGTCATTTTTGCTTATTGTTCAGTAGGTAAATATACTGCTCACAAAAACTAGGGAATATTTCAAAATGAATATGAAGTGATAAAGAAGCATTTGACTTTTTTTTATTAAACAAGAACATCAGAAACGCAAATGACAAGTCAAAGAAAGTTGTTCAATTATGCAAATGAGATGCAAAACCACTTTTATTTCATTGGTGAAAATGCACTATATAAAAGACTGAGCCTGACCTGTGGTGGTGCAGTGGATAAAGTGTCAACCTGGAACGCTGAGGTAACTGGTTCAAAACCCTGCACTTGTCTGGTCAAGGCATATATAGGAGTTGATGTTTCCTGCTCCTCTCCCCTTTCTTTCTCTTTCTCCTCTCTCTCTCTCTCACTTTCTCTACTCTCTAAATTAAAAAAAAAAAAGGCTGAAAGTACTGGAGTATCAGCATGTTTCCTGATCCCCTAATTTTTGTGAGCAGTGTATAAGGAAGATAAACACAATTTTGTACTAGAGTCACAAATACTGTTTTAAAAGTAAAAACTGCATTTATTAGTTTTCAACAAAGACTCATGAGCACTGACAGAATGGTTCATGGAATAGAGCATGGTCCTAGTGCACCAAGGTTGTGGGTTTAATCTCCAATATTATAAAACTATTAAAAAAAACTATTTAAAATCTTATTAATGAGTTAATATAGTTTTAATATTCCAAATAGTATACAGAGGGTCCTCAGGTTACGAGTCTCCACATATGATATTTCAAGTTTAAGATGCTCCCTCTCTCCTGACCAGGCAGTGGCACAGTGGATAGAGCGTCGGAGTGGGATGCTGGGGACCCAGTTTTGAGACCCCGAGGTCGCCAGCTTGAGCGCGGGCTCATCTGGTTTGAGCAAAAGCTCACCAGCATGGACCCAAGGTCGCTGGCTCGAGCAAGGGGTTACTCGGTCTGCTGAAGGCCCTTGGTCAAGGCACATATGAGAAAGCAATCAATGAACAACTAAGGTGTTGCAATGCTCAATGAGAAACTAATGATTGATGCTTCTCATCTCTCCGTTCCTGTCTGTCTGTACCTGTCTATTCCTCTCTCTCTCTGTTTAAAAAAAAAAAAAAAAAGATGCTCCCTCTCATAAAAACTTTAAAAAATTGAGACGTGTTTCGGCTTACACTATTAGCATTATACTTATGGACTACGTGTGCAAACAAACTAGTTTGGTTGCGTGTGGTGGAAGAATATGCAGTATTCTTTTCCTGTGGTTTGTGTTTTTATGTTCTAGATCAGGGGTAGTCAACCTTTTTATACCTACCGCCCACTTTTGTATCTCTGTTAGTAGTAAAATTTTCTAGCCACCCAATGCTTCCACAGTAATGATGATTTAAATGAGGCTCACCCATTTTTTATTTTTATTTATTTTTTAATTCATTTTAGAGAGGAGAGAGACAGAATGGGAGAGAGAGAGAGGAGAGAGAGACAGAGAGAGAAGGTGGGGAGGAGCTGGAAGCATCAACTCCCATATGTGCCTTGACCAGGCAAGCCCAGGGTTTCGAACCGGCGACCTCAGCATTTCCAGGTCGACGCTTTATCCACTGCGCCACCACAGGTCAGGCAGTAATGATGATTTATAAAGTAGGGAAGTAACTTTACTTTATAAAATTTATAAAGCAGAGTTACAGCAAGTTAAAGCATATAATAATAATTACTTACCAAGTACTTTATGTTGGATTTTCGCTAAGTTTGGCAGAATAAATCTTTATAAAACAACTTACTATCTTTTTATTTATATATACTTTGGATGCTCCGCTACCGCCCACCATGAAAGCTGGAACGCCCACTAGTGGACAGTAGGGACCAGGTTGACTACCACTGTTCTAGATTATGATTTTACAACTGTGTTAGGGTGGGTATGTTTTGACTAACATCAAAATTTGGGTTAAGCCTGACCAGGCAGTGGCGCAGAGCATCAGACTAGGATGCAGAGGACCCAGGTTCAAAACCCCAAGGTTGCTGGCTTAAGCACGGGCTCATCTGGTTTGAGCAAGGCTCACCAGCTTGAGCCCAAGGTCACTGGCTTGAGCAAAGGGGTCACTCAGTCTGCTGTAACCCCTTGGTCAAGGCACATATGAGAAAGCAATCAATTAACTGAGGTGCTGCAACGAAGAATTGATGCTTCTCATCTCTCTCCCTTTTTGTCTGTCTCTCTCTGTCTGTCACCCCCCCACACCAAAAAAGAAAAAGTTTGGGTTAAGTCACTATTGTAGGAAAATAACTGTGACATAACCCAAGGACCCCCTGTATACTTTTTAATTTGCATATTTAGAGATAAGTCCTTTCTTCTGAGTTACCTTTTTTTTTTTTTTAGCGGGAGAAAAGGGTGGGGAGATGGACTGATGGGGTCAGACAGACAGGAAGGGAGAGAGATGAGAAGCATCAACTCATAGCTGCGGCACCTCAGTTGTTCATTGATTGCTGTTTCATATGTGCCTGGACCGAGATGCTCCAGCTGAGTCAGTGACTCCTTGCTCAAGCCAGAGACTGTGGGCTTCAAGCCAGCAACCAGGGGGTCATTTCTATCATCCCACAATCAAGCCAGTGACCCCACGTCAAGCTGGTGAGCCCTTGCTCCAGTTGGATCAGCCTGTGCTCAAGCTGACGATCTCAGGGTTTCAAACCTGAATTCTCAGCATCTCAGGCCTATGCTCTATGCACTGTGCGACCGCTGGGGTCAGGCTTGGTTAAATTTTCAATGATTCAGTTTGGTACATTACATTCTCCAGTTTTAGCCTGGTCTGTGGTGGCACAGTGGATAAAGTATTGACCTGGAATGCTGAAGTTACTGGTTTGAAACCCTGGGCTTGCCCAGGCACATATGACAAGCAACCAAAGAACAACTAAAGTGAAGCAACCACGAGCTGATACTTCTCCCTACACTCCTCTTCTCTCTTCTCTCTCTGTAAAATCAATAAATAAAATCTTTAAAATAAATTAGTTGGTTTTATCCAATCTGTAAGGTTGGAGGACAAAGAATAAAAGCACAGAAATATAAAATTTGTCTTTTTAGTGCTCAGATTGAGAAAAAAATTTAACAATATTTACTTTCTCAAGTATCTCAAATTTTCAATTTTCTACCTCTCTAGAACAGAGATTCCTTGCCCATCTTAAGAAAAATTAGATTATATATAATTCCAATTCCAAAATGTTTGTAATATAGGTCAAGTATAACCAAGAATGTTGATTTAAAACACAAAGGTCGACTGACTGGTGGTGGTGCAGTGGATAGAGCGCTGACCTGGGATACTGAAGACCCAGGTTCTAAACCCTGATGTCACCTCCTTAAGCATGGGCTCATCCACCTTGAGCACAGAATCATTAACATGATCCCAAGGTAGCTGGCTTGAACAAGGCTCAGCTTCCATCCCCAGCCAAGGCACATATGAGAAGTAATCAATGAACAACTAAAGTGCTGCAACTATGAGTTGATGCTTATCTCCCTTCCTTCCTCTCTGTCTCTTTATTTCTAAGAAATAATATATATGTGTATACATATATATACACATACACATATACATACATATATTATACACACACACACACACACACACATACACACAGTGAGTTCGTAAAGTCATGGTGCACTTTTGACCAGTCACAGGAAAACAACAAAAGAAGATAGAAATGTGAAATCTGCACCAAATAAAAGGAAAACTCTCCCAGTTTCATACCTATTCAGTGCAGTTCAATGTGGGCTCACGCACAGATCTTTTAGGGCTCCTTAGGTAGCTATCCCGTATAGCCTCTACAGACTCATCACTGACTGATGGCCTACCAGAACGGGGTTTCTCCACCAAACTGCCGGTTTCCTTCAACTGCTTATCCCACCGAGTAATGTTATTCCTATGTGGTGGCGCTTCCTTATAAACGCGCCAATATTCACACTGCACTTTGGTCACAGATTCGAATTTAGCGAGCCACAGAACACACTGAACTTTCCTCTGTACCGTCCACATCTCAACTGGCATGGCCCTGGGCTGCTCCACTGTATACACAGTGTTACGTCATCATCTGCGCATGCGCATGAGCTGCCACACTATCCTACAGAAACTGGGAGGGTTTTCCTTTTATTTGGTGCAGATTTCACATTTCTATCATCTTTTGTTGCTTTCCTGTGACCAGTCAAAAGTGCACCATGACTTTACGGACACACTGTATATATGTGTGTGTATCTAGATATATCTAGATATATATATATATATATACTTTGGGTCTGGCCAGATAGCTTGGTTAGAGAGCATCGTCCTGAAGCACAGAAGTTGCGGGTTCGATCCCAGTCAGGGCACATAAAAGAACGGATCGATGTTCCTGCCTCTATCTCTTCCTTCCTCTCTCTCTAAAATTAATAAATTAAAAAACTCCTAACTCCTCCCTCTGCCTTTTCTTTTTCTGCTGTCAGACAACTCTGTCTCCTATTTTGCACAGAAGATAGATGCCATCTGACTGAGCCTGCTTTATCCTTTCTCACTTAACTGCAACTGCACTCACCATTTTTTCAAAAAAATAAATATATAATTTGAATCAAACAAGCTATTATATGAAGTACTGCCATGTTCATTAAATAAAATTTATTTGTGATTTATTCTTAACATTTTGTTTCAAGTGTCACCTTTTTCCATACTGAATAACATCAAGGTTTAACAATGAGGGCTAAACTTATTCAAACTGAATATAAGATCCATCAGTCCATTTCACGAGCCAGTATAATTAATTTTAAGAATCTAACCCAGGTGGTGGCACAGTGGATAGAGCGTCAGACTAGGATGTGCAGGAACCAGGTTCGAGACCCCAAGCTTGCCAGCTTGAGCACGGGCTCATCTGGTTTCAGCAAGGCTCACCAGCTTGGGCCCAAGGTCACTGGCTCGAGCAAGGGGTCACTCGGTCTGCTGGAGCCCCCCCCCCCCCCCCGGCCAAGGCACATATGAGAAATCAATCAGTGAACAACTAAGGAGTCGCATCAAAGAATTGATGTTTCTTCTCTCTCTCCCTTCCCTTCCTGTCTGTCTGTCCCTATCTGTCCTTCTCTCTGACGCTGTCTCTGCCACCAAAACAAAAAAAAAAAAAGAATCTAACCAAACTTAGGCTAATAAATGTTTAATACACTCATTCAACACTTCCTTGGTTCAAGGCAAATACGCTAAGAGAAAGTAGTTATAAAAAGACTACGTTCTGTATGATTGCATCGATATGACATTCTGGAAAAGGCAATTTTATATTGACAGAAAACATCAATAATAGTTCCAGGGGCAGCAGAGAGGGAGTTGAAGGAGACTGACTATAAAAAAACATAATGAAAATGTGGGTGTGATAGAAATGTTCTAGATCGTGACTTTGGTAGAAATTGAATGACTGTGTATATATTTATCAAAACCAAAACTGATACTTACAATTGTTGAATTTTATTGTATGTAATATATATCTCAAAGCTCTTTATTTTTAAAAAGCATATATCCAGCCCTGGCTGGCTAGCTCAGTGCTAGAGCATCAGCCAGGTGTGTAAGTCCAGGGTTTGATTCCCGGCCATGGCACACAGGAGAAGCACCCATTTGCTTCTCTACCTCTCCACCTCTACTTTCTCTCTGTCTCTCTCTTCCCCTCCCACAGCCAAGGCTCCACTGGAGCAAAGTTGGCCCGGGCGCTGAGGATGGCTCCATGGCCTCTGCCTCAGGCGCTAAAATGGCTCCCATTGCAACGGAGCAACACCTCAGATGGGCAGAGCATCACCCTCTGTTGGGTATGTCGGGTGGATCCCAGTCGGAGAGAGTCTGTCTCTCTGCCTCCCTGCTTCTCACTTCAGAAAAATAAAGAAAGAAACAAACATATATCCATCCATCTTTGTATATGCATAAAATATCTCTGAAGAACATTCAAGAACCTAGTTAACAGTACTTGTCTCAGGAAGGAAAACTCGCTTTGGGGGTAAAAATGGAAACTGTATATATTCCTTTTATACCTTTTAACTTTTATAAGTGTATTTATTTCCTATTTTTTTAAAAATGACCAGTTACTGACTGAAATTTTGGATTAAAATAAAATACCTATTAATAGTTGTAACCACTTGTCGGATAACTGAAATAATGAAAACACTGAATAAACACAAAAACTACAAAATATGTCTCTGCAGCAAGATGAAAAAGCTGAATCTTAAAATTTGATAAAGACCCTGATCCACACAAATGACTTGGGCAAAATAAAATACCCCAATATATCAGGCTGCATTTTGTTTTAAGATTTGGCTTTATACTTATACATTAATTTCTTTAATTTTTTATTCTAAAAAAACTCCAAAACATTACTAGGATTGAGAGTAGGGCTCAGATAAAACAAAAAACGAAGGAAGCCCTGGCTGGTTGGCTCAGTGGTAGAGTGTTGGGCCAGGCATGTGGATGACCTGGGTTCAATTCCCAGGCAGGGCACACAGAAGCGTCCATCTGCTTTTCCTCCCCTCCCCCTCTCACTTCTCTCTCTTTCCCTTCTCCACTCCTCCTGCAGCCAAGGCTCATTAGAGCGAGTTGACACCAGGAACTGAGGATGGCTCCAAGATCTCTGCCTCAGGCACTAAAAAAAAAAATGACCCTGGTTGCCACCAAGCAAGGGCCCCAGATGGGCAGAGCATTGCCACTAGTGGACTTGCTAGGTGGATCATGGTCGGGAAACATATGGGAGTCTCTCTCTGCCTACCCTCCTCTCATTAAAAAAATAATAAAATTTAAAAAGAGAGAAGAGAACTTTTGACAGTTAAGGTAGAGAAACCTCATAAAGTTTCCTTTTTTAATTTTTACTTACTTATTTTTAGAGAGAAACATGGATCTGTTTCTGTATGTACCCTGACCAGGGATCAAAACCACAACCTCTGTGCATCAGCATAACACTCTAACCAACTGAGCGAGATTCCCCAATTTCTAAAAAGATTTTATATTCTCCCTGGCCAGTTGGCTGAGTGGTAGAGCATCTGCCCGGTGTGTGGAAGTCTTGGGTTTGATTCCCAGTCAGGGCACACAGGAGAAGTGACCATGTGCTTCTCTACCACTCCCCCTTCTCCCTCTCTCTCCCCTACTCCCCCAGCCATGGCTTCATGGATTCAAGCAAGTTGGCCCCAGGTGCTGAGAATGGCTTTGTGGCCTCTGCCTCAGACACTAAAAATAGCTGGGTTGCTTAGCAATAGAGCAATGCCCCATCACCCCATAAGGGGCTTGGCAGGTGGATCCTGGCCAGGGCTCATGCAGAAGTCTGTCTCTCTGCCTCCCTTGCTCTCACTTAATTGAAAAAGAAAAAAGAAAAAAAGCCTGATCAGGCAGTAGCAAGCAGATAGAGCGTTGGACTAAGATGTTAAGGACCTAGGTTTGAAACCCCTTGGTCGCTGACTTGAGTGTGGGCTCATCTGGCCTGAGTACCGGCTCACCAGCTTGAGCATGGGGTTGCTGGCTTAAGCATGGGATCCTAGACATGAACCCATTGTTGCTGGTTTGGCTGGTGCCCTCCAGGCATAAAAGAAAGTAATCAACGAATAACTAAGGTGCCCCAACAAAGACCTGATGCCTCATCTCTCTCCCTTCCTTTCTGTCTGTCCCTATATATCCCTCTCTCTGTCTCTTTCCATCTCTGTCACACACACACACACACACAAATTTCTTTGATGCTGTATATTACCCTTGTTTCTAGGTATATAAAACTAATATTTTTAAAGATTAAGAGTTAAAAACAATTTTGATTCTCTGCAACTTTCCTAAATGTTTCTCATATTAATTCAAATAGCCCCAAAACCTTATAAGAATTATCTTGAACTTTCTATGAACTTTTTAATACATCTCCAACTATTATCTTTTCTGGCTCAGGAATATGATTTCTAATGAAGAGATACACAGGGATAATAACAATACCTTATATTATTCCTTAAGAACACCAATTTTCCTAAGGATTAACTTTATTTAAAATGAACATTAACTAGAACACTAAAACCCTCCAAAAACCTTAGATATGTCTGTTATAGCATTACCGCAAAAAGAAAAACACCTTTCCTAACTCTTTGAGGGGAGGTAGTCCTGAAAAAAATATACATATTTTCCCCACGGTATCCCTAAAGTGTTCAAGTTAGGTCATTACTTGGTAAAAATAAATGCTTTTGTTAGCTATTTTTAAATAACCCTCTTTCCCCATCTTAACAATTACAAAACAAAACACAGACAACTTTGTAGAAATTTGTTTCCCCCCCTATGGGCATAACATGGAAGGAACAAAATGGGAAAATGAGAGGTTATAATTAATTTCAGGCCCTGGCCGGTTGGCTCAGTGGTAGAGCATCGGCCTGGCATGCGAGAGTCCCAGGTTCGATTTCCGGCCTGGGCACACAGGAGCTGCGCCCATCTGCTTCTCCATCCCTCCCCCTCTCCTTCCTCTCTGTCTCTCTCTTCCCCTCCCACAGCCAAGGCTCCATTGGAGCAAAGTTGGCCCAGGCGCTGAGGATGGCTCTGTGGCCTCTGCCTCAGGCGCTAGAATGGCTCTGATTGTAGCAGAGCAACGCCCCAGATGGGCAGAGCATCGCCCCCTGGTGGGCATGCCAGGTGGATCCCGGTTGGGCGCATGTGGGAGTCTGTCTGACTGCCTCCCCGTTTCCAACTTCAGAAAAATACAAAAAAAAAACAAAAACAAATTATAATCAATTTCATAGAAAAATGGCTCTAAAGTCAAATTTTAATAGTTCTGAATATTGTTATATTAATCTTCATATCTTGGTGGTAATAATCAAGATAGAAGATTTAAGCAGATTATAATTCAAAGAATTATAATTTCAAAGTCAAAAGAGATCACAGAGACCAATTTTCAATTTTATTAGAAAATAAGATACAAAGTATCTAACCCAAGGAAGATATTAATAATTAGCAGAATAAGTATGCGGTATTCTACTACACAATGTTTTACTATATCATGCTTCTTTAGCCTGGATCTAAAATACTAGAAAAGTACAACGTGTCTGAGAACCTATCTGATGCCCAGGAAATTAAGCTGAACCTACTTTAAGACGATTAAACGGCAAAGAGCCCTGGCTGGATATTGGTTAGAGAGGGCATTGTCCCAAAGCACAGAAGTTGCCGGTTTGATTCCTGGTCAGGGCACATACAGGAACAGATCAATGTTCCTGTCTCTCTCTCTTTCTCCCCCACCTCTTACTAAAATCAGTACAAATATTGATCAACTTATGACCTGTGCAACTTACAACCATTCAACTTTACGATCACAATCGCTAGCCACGACTGCTCCACGTCTTGCAGCGCAAGCACTGCCCAGCTGGACGTACGACAGTGCGGACCAGCTTCCGGCAGCACTATCATCTCTGCGTGTACCATTTCAACTGTTATCCCAGACTCGGTACAGCAATTTGTGTTTTGTGTCTTGGATATTTTTCATCAAATCCCTCCCAAGATGTCTACCAAGAGGAAATTGTCTTTGCAAATATTAAACCAGTTGTACTGGTAATGCAGTGTTTTACTTAAACTTGATGAATGTAAAAATAAGAAACAAAATGGTGTAGAGATGATACAAATGGCATAAAATGAACAAAGAAAATTATGATATATAACAATGAAAGAAAATTATGATAAAATATGACAAAGATTTTTTTTTTAATTTTTTTTTTTGTATTTTTCTGAAGCTGGAAATGGGGAGAGACAGTCAGACAAACTCCCGCATGCGCCCGACCGGGATCCACCCGGCACGCCCACCAGGGGCGACGCTCTGCCCACCAGGGGGCGACACTCCGCCCCTCCGGGGTGTCGCTCTGTCACGACCAGAGCCACTCTAGCGCCTGGGGCAGAGGCCAAGGAGCCATCCCCAGCGCCCGGGCCATCTTTGCTCCAATGGAGCCTTGGCTGCGGGAGGGGAAGAGAGAGACAGAGAGGAAGGAGGGGGGTGGGGTGGAGAAGCAAATGGGCGCTTCTCCTATGTGCCCTGGCCAGGAATCAAACCCGGGTCCCCCGCATGCCAGGCCGACGCTCTACCGCTGAGCCAACCGGCCAGGGCCATGACACAGATTTTTATAACATCATTTCACAGTACTGTACATATAGCCTACTCAACTTACGACCAAATCGTGTTACGGCCGGTCTGTCTGAACCAATCGTGGTCGTAAGTCGAGCACTAGCTGTAAATAAACGTTAAAAAAAATAAACTGCAAAGGAAAAACAGCTAAACCAATAGTATATAGTTCTCAAAAGTGAAATCCTAGCCTGACCAGATGGTGGCCGTTGGTCTGGGACACTAAGGACCCAGGTTGGAAACCCCAAGGTCACCGGGCTGAGCACAGACTCATCCAACTTGAGGGAGGGCTCTCCAACTTGAGCACGGGGTCTCAGGCTTGAGCCCAAGGTCGCTAGCTTGAGCAAGGAGTCATTGGCTCGGCTGGTGCCCCCACAGTCAAGGCACACATGAGAAAGCAATCAATGAACAACTAAGATGCCACAGCTATGAGTTGATGCTCCTCATCTCCTTTCCTGTCTGTCCCTCTCTCTCTCCCCCCCTCTTGCGTTTGTGCACTTATTAAAAAAATAAAATAAAATAAAAGGTCTTGGCACAGTAGCATCAGTATCACAGGAAAACATAAGAAATGCAAATTATCCCCTGGCCAGTGGCTCTGTGGATAGAGTGTCAGTCTGGCATACGGACATCCTGGGTTTGATTCCTGGTCAGGACACACAGGAGAAGCAACTATCTCCTTCTCTCCCCTCCCTTCTTCCCTTCTTGCCCTCCACACACAGCCAGTGCCTCAATTGTTCGAGTGTGACCCTGGCACTGACAATAGCTCCCTTGGAGTACATCAGCCTTGGGTGCTAAAAATAGCTCTGTACTGGAGGTTCAGCTCTTGATGGGATTGCCGGGTGGATCCCAGTCGGGTGCATGCAGGAATCTGCCTCACTATCTCCCCATCTCAGGTAAAGGAGTAAGGGGTAAGGGGTAAGGGGTAAGGGGGAAGGGGTAAGGGGGAAGGGGGAAGGGAAGGGAAGGGAAGGGAAGGGAAGGGAAGGGAAGGGAAGGGAAGGGAAGGGAAGGGAGAGGAGGGAGGGAAGGAGGGAGGGAGGGAAGGAGGGAGGAAGGAATGCAAATTCTCAGGCTCCAACCAGACTTACTGAATCAGAAGCTCCAGATTTACAAAGTTAATATAGTAGTATTAAGATTTGGCAAATCTGGATGGTAAATTTTGTGGTGGGTGTATTCTGTACTTTTGGTTGAGTTGAATTTTTTGAAGAGAGTAGACTAATTTGTGTGTGTGTGGGGGGGGGGAGGTGAGAAGCATCAGCTTGTAATTGCTTTCACTTTGGTTGTGCATTGATTGCTTCCAAGGGTGGAGAGAGTGAGAAGCACCAACTTGTAGCTGCTTTCACTTTAGTTAAGCATTAATTGCTTCTCGTACAAGCACACAGAAGTACTCATCTGCTTCTCCACCCTTCCCCCTCTCCATTCTCTCTGTCTCTCTTCCCCTCCTGCAGCCAAGGATCCATTGGAGCAGGGTTGGCCCAGGCACTGAGGTGGGCTCCGTGGCATTCACCTCAGGTGCTTGAATGGCTCCAGTTGCAGAGGAGCGATGCCCCAGATGGGCTGAGCATCGTTCCCTGGTGGGCATGCCGGGTGGGTCCTGGTCGGGTGCATGCGGGAGTCTGTCTGTCTGCCTCCCTGCTTCTCGCTTCAGATGAATGAATGAATGAATGAATGAATGAATGCCCTGGCAGTTTGGCTCAGCAGTAGAGCGTCGGCCTGGCGTGTGGAAGTCCTAGGTTCAATTCCCAGCCAGGGCACACAGGAGAAGTACCCATCTGCTTCTCCTCCTCCCCCCTCTCCTTCCTCTCTAACTCTCTCTTCCCCTCCTGCAGCCAAAATTCCATTGGAGCAAAGTTGGCCCGGGCACTGATGACAGCTCCATGGACTCTGCCTCAGGCGCTAGAATGGCTCCAGCCAGAAAAGAGCAACAGCTCAGATGGGCAGAGCATTGCCCCTGGTGAGCATGTCGAGTGGATCTTGGTTGAGCACATGTGGGAGTCTGTCTCCCGCTTCTAACTTTGGGAAAATACTAAATAAATAAATAATTGGGAAATAATTTGCTATATGAAGATAATAGCAAAAAGTTTTATATATATAGTCCTATCTGTTGTACGAAAAATTTTAGATGAATACTGAAAAACTATACTATCCATATCACAACCAGAAAGTCAAGCTTGTTTATGAAGTACCATCTAAAATTCTGTATAACAAAGGAGATCGTGATTATTCTAAGATAAAACAAGAAATTCTAAGAACCATAAAATTTAAAGAAAATGTTTTCTCTAGACTACTACTGACCTTAATTACACAACCAGGGCTATACTTAAATAAAGGGGGCGGGGTGGAGAATCAGGAAGTCACAGAATAATGAGGTTTGTCACTATTTGGCAACTGGGAAAAAGTCAACTATAGGAAATGAAGTTTTAAGTAAAAATTAGTAAGTACAGACTTATAAGATACTTCTATAAAATAAATTGCAGTTGAATTATAAGGCATTCAAATTTGCTTGGCACATTTAAAGTTTCACAAAAGGAGAAACCAGTATGAAATTCTGACGATGCATATAATTAACCCAATTATGAACCTGAACTTAAAAATTGTCTATAGGCCCTGGCTGGTTGGCTCTGTGGAAGAGTGTTGGCCCAGCATGTGGATGTCCCGGGTTTGACTGCCAGTCAGGGCACACAGGAGAAACACCCATCTGCTCCTCCATTCTTGTCCTCTCACTTCTTTTTCTCTCTCTCTCTGTCTTCCCCTCTTGCAGCCATGGCTCAAATGCAACGAGTTGGCCGAGGGGGCTGAGGATGGCTCCAAGGCCTCCGCCTCAGGTGCTAATAGCTCAGCTGCTGAGCAATGGAGCAACGCCCCAGATGGGCAGAGCATCGCCCCCTAGTGGGCTTGCCGGGTGGATCGCCATCAAGGAGCATGCCAGAGTCTGTCTCTGCCGCCCCACCTCTCGCTGAAAAAAAAAAAAAGAAAGCCTTTAAAAGGCTAGACCCCAGTTTATTTTTTATCTATCTTCAAAATACCACAGTTATAGTTTTAAAACTAAACACTAAATACTTCTAATTAAAAAGATTAGTGTTCACATATGGCTTTTTTAGACTAAAAAAATATTTTTTATTCTCCAGGGACATCTTTCTCCGAGCAGTTACAGTATTCATTAACTGTACTATAAAATCTAGTATGGTCCTGTATATAATAGTTCATATTAATTTTTTTTTTTTTTTTTGTATTTTTCTGAAGCTGGAAATGGGGACAGACAGACTCCCGCATGTGCCCAACCGGGATCCACTCGGCACGCCCACCAGGGGGCGACGCTCTGCCCCTCCGGGGCATCACTTTGTTGCGACCAGAGCCACTCTAGCGCCTGGGGCAGAGGCCAAGGAGCCATCCCCAGCGCCCGGGCCATCTTTGCTCCAATGGAGCCTTGGCTGCGGGAGGGGAAGAGAGAGACAGAGAGGAAGGAGAGGGGGAGGGGTAGAGAAGCAGATGGGCGCTTCTCCTGTGTGCCCTGGCCAGGAATCGAACCTGGGACTTCTGCACGCCAGGCCGACGCTCTACCACTGAGCCAACCGGCCAGGGCCCATATTAAATTTTTTATAGTCAATGATCAAAAGTTAACTTCTGTATATCCTCCCCTCCACCTCTGAATACTTAATTATAAATTTCTTGAGCGAGAGACAAGGTATATCATATTCTTTACTGCATTTCCCAGAGACTGAACATAAGAGGCACACAAATGCCTGAATAAGTATTGTAAATAAAATCCCTTCCTTTCAGTTACTGAAGCAGTCAGTGGTCAACGTTCTTCAATATCTATGTCCAAAATAGAGGTAGAACATAGCAAAGCAAATGGGAAGAGTCTATGTGCTAATAGATGATAAAACATTTATGCCAAAAGACTCCACAAATCACTAAGTCAACTCTAAAGTAAATACTGAAATGCTAGGAAAAGAGCTGATTCCTTAGTTAACAACTACTATTGAGCCTTGAACAACATAGGGGTTAGTATAACTTTGATCTCCCCAAAACTTGACTATTAATAGCCTACTGCTGACTGGAAGCCTTACCAATAAGATAAATAATCAACTGCCCTGGCTCAGTAGCTCAGTTGGTTAGATGGAGCATTGTCCCAATATGCTAAAGCTGCAGGTTCAATCCCCAGT
Source organism: Saccopteryx leptura (assembly GCF_036850995.1). Taxonomy (NCBI): domain Eukaryota; kingdom Metazoa; phylum Chordata; class Mammalia; order Chiroptera; family Emballonuridae; genus Saccopteryx; species Saccopteryx leptura. Next base: position 161,799,323 of record NC_089508.1, on the reverse strand, counting down.
CAGGGCACATACAAGAATCAATCAATGAATGCATAAATAAGTGAAACAAAAAATTGATGTCTGTCTCTGTGTGTGTCTCTCTCAAACCAATAAATAAAATAATTAAAACTAGCTGACAACATATTTTGTGTGTTAAATGTATTCTATACTGTGTTCTTATAATAAAGTAAGCCAGAAAAAAAAAAGTTAAAATAATCATAAGGAGCCTGAACAGGTGGTGGCACAGTGGATTGAATGTTGATCTGGGACACTGAGGATCCAGGCTAAAAACCCCAAAGTCGACGGCTGAAATGTGGAATCAAAGACATGACCCATGGTCACTGGCTTGAGCCGTACGTTGCTGGTTTGAGCAAGGTGTCATTGGTTCAGTTGGAGCACCCACCCACAACCGTCAAGGCATGTATGAGAAAACAATCAATGAACAACTAATGGGCTACAACAAAGAATTGATGCTTCTCATCTCTCTCCCTTACTGTCTGTCCCTGTCAAAAATAATAAATAAATAATCATAAGGAAGAGAAAATGCCATATACAGTACTATATGTATTTATTTTAAAAAATGTATAAGTTGACCCCCCACAGGTCAAACCTGTGTTGTTCAAGGGTGAACTATACAAACTAGAAATGAATAGAACTTATTTTGTCAAGGGTCACTGCTACGCTCATCTGTAACACTAATCACCATGTACCACAGTCCCAAGGTTTAGAAAATGGGAAAATCAATGTTAGTTTCAGTATCTTGTTATGCTTCTATGCTAAAGTGACAGAACAATGGAGACCTCAAAAAGAGGTAAAAATGACACACTATTTTCCACTGTACCCTGCAAAACTGTGCCTCTACCCCCTACAAAATCTGAACATACTATTTTTAGTAAGTAGCATACAGTTAAGTTTTGATTTCTGATGTTTTGAATATATTAAAATTGTTCATCTAGAACTATAAATCCTTGAAACTTAAAAGTAGTACTTATTTCTCATGGACTTCACTCTTTCCAGTTTCTGCGTCACAAGTTCTCTTAACACTAACCTAGGGAATTCAAAATGATAAATCTTCCCATAGCTACATCAGTCTTCCTATAGTCTGACAATCTCTATGATACAAGATAGGTAGGTATAGTTAAATAAGCCCTTAAATTTTGCTATGCTGAGAGACTGACTACCTATTTGCAAAGCTGTCCCATGAAATACAATTCAAGCTTAAAAAAAAAAAAGCCTGAACAAAGTCTCAGGTCTTGGATTTTATTTTAGAATAATTAATCAAAACACCAACTGACTTTAGAAAAAGATTTCCCCATCTCCCAGGGACAGTCCAACCTCCAAAACTAGACACTAGTAATATCAAAGTATGGTTAGGTACATTTGAAGAAATATCTTTTCAAAATTACACTTTATGCAAGCTTAGAGATAGGAGTTCTTTGTCCATTTTGAAATCCTTTGAGATGCTACCTAATCAAGTATCTTCTGCATAGTAATAGAAGCATTTACTACTGTCTTGGAGGTGGATATTATAGTACCATGACAATAAGAAAAATGAACAGTTTCTGTTTTCCTATGGTGAAACACATACTCCAAACAGATTTCTATTTTATCTGCAGCAGGGCTGGGAGAGGAATGACAGAAAATTCAAGTCCATAGGTGGCTGGGGAAAGTTTTTGTCAAAGAGCATTATCAGTTTCAAAAATATTTTCTACTTCTTGACATTAAGAACAAAGCAATGGAAAAAAAAACCAACCACAGTAAAGAATAATGTTAACCAGTGTCACCCCAATAAATTCAATTAAAAATAAAAGAACAAAGCAAAGCAATTGCAAGCAGGTTTCTTTTTTTGTTGTTGTTTTTTTTTTTACAGAGACAGAGAGTCAGAGAGAGGAATAGGTAGGGACAGACAGGAACGGAGAGAGATGAGAAGCATTAATCATCAGTTTTTCGTTGCGACACCTTAGTTGTTCATTGATTGCTTTCTCGTATGTGCCTTTAATTGTGGGCCTTCAGCAGACCAAGTAACCCCTTGCTCGAGCCAGCGACCTTGGCCAAGCTGGTGAGCTTTTGCTCAAACCAGATGAGCTCGTGCTCAAGCTGATGACCTCGGGGTCTCGAACCTGGGTCTTCCGCATCCCAGTCTGACGCTCTATCCACTGCGCCACCGCCTGGTCAGGCTGCAAGCCGTTTTTAATACGGTAGATCTGACCAATTAACTTACAGGGAATGCTTAACTCAAATATTCATTACAAGTCATGGCTGGGTACATCAGTTGGTTAGAGCACTGTCTCAATACAACAAGGTTGTGGGTTCAATCCCTGGTTAGGACACATACAAAGAATCTACCAATGGGCCTGTGGTGGCACAGTGGATCAAGTGTCAACCTGGAATGCTGAGGTCACCAGTTTGAAACCCTGGGCTTGCCCAGTCAACGTACATATGACAAGCAATCAATGAACAACTAAAGTGAAGCAACTATGAGTTAGTTTCACTGAAACTGCATCCCCCGTAAAACCAATAAATAAAATATTAAAAGAAAATAAAAAGAACCAATGAATACACAAATAAGTAGAACAACAAATTGGTTTCTCTCTCTCTCTCTCATATCAATAAATAAAAATTTTAAATAAATAAAAAGCCCTGGCTGGTTGGCTCCGCGGTAGAGCATCATGCCGGCATATGGAAGTCTCAAGTTTGATTCCCAGTCAGGGCTCAAAAGAAAAGTGACCATCTGCTTCTCCACCCCTGCCCTTCTCTTTTCCTATCTCTCTCTTCCCCTCCAGCAGCCATGGATAGGTTGGAGCAAGTTGGCCCTGGGTGCTGAGGATGGCTCCATGGCCTCACCTCAGGAGCTAAAATAGCTCCATTGCTGAGCAACAGCCCCAGATGAGCAGAGCATTGCCTCATAAGGGGTTTGCCAGGTGGATCCCGGGTTGGGGTGCATGTAGGAGTCTGTCTCTCTGCATCCTAGCTTCTCATGTAAAAAAACAAAACAAAAATAAATTAATTAGTTAAATAACCATTACAATGGTGCTACTTTAGAAGTCTGAGAGCATTTTTGAGATTAACAAAGAAGTGGCAAGCAGAGAAGTTCTTTAATATTAAAACATTTTAACTCAAGTTAAAAAAGGCAGAGCCCAGTCAGCCTCAAGTTTTCTAATACATGTGTGCTATCAATAAAACAAGTTAAACAAGAGTCTTGGTAGGAACAAGGTTGGTAATAAGAAATCTTTCTTTCTGTAACTCAGTTTTAACTGACATTGTCCAGAACAGAGACAGGCATCCAGGAAGAGAGCTACCTCACCAGTTTTTAGGCTTGTCAAGTATTACAGAAAAAATTAAATACAGAACAAAGTAAAAACTCAAAGAACCTAGTAATTACATTTTAATGTGACAAGAAAGAAATAGTTTAATCCTAGTACATATAGGCTTTTTATATTTTTATTTATTTATTTTTTTACAGGGACAGAGAGAGAGAGAGAATCAGAGAGAGGGATAGATAGGGACAGACAGACAGGAATGGAGAGAGAGAGATAAGAAGCATCAATCATCAGTTTTTCGTTGCAACACCTTAGTTGTTCATTGATTGCTTTCTCATATGTGCCTTGACCATGGGCCTTCAGCAGACCAAGTAACCCCCTTGCTCGAGCCAGTGACCTTGGGTCCAAGCTGGTGAGCTTTTTGCTCAAGCCAGATGAGCCCGCACTCAAGCTGGCGACCTCGGGGTCTTGAACCTGGGTCCTCCACATCCCAGTCCAACGCTCTATCTACTGCACCACTGCCTGGTCAGGCACATATAGACTTTTTAGAACAGTTAGATCCTAATATCTTTTATCTTTTTAATTCCTTTTCCTTAGTCTCCGTGCACCAGGCTGAACAAAGCTTCTTGGGAGTAGAGGGTTGGGATATAGGGAGATGTTGGTCAAAGACTACAAATTTCCAGTTATAGGTTGAATTAAGTTCTGGAATCTAATGTACAGCATGGTGATTATAGTTAATAATATTGTTTTATTTACAGATGATGTTAAAACACACAAAAGAATGGTAATTATGCTGTGATAAAGATGTTAGCTAACACTATGGTGAAAATCATTTTGCAATATGTAGTTTATCAAACCAATACTGTATACCTTAAACTTAAACAATGTTACACATCACTTACATTTCAATAAAGCTGGAAAAAATAAAGTAATTTTTACAGGAAAAGACCAAGCCCCAGATAAATTGCTAGAATTATCAAAACAATCACATTTTTTGGATTTCATATCCAACAAGCCTTTTCCTTTCCTTCTACTCCATCTTTCTTCCCTTCTATGACTAGCCAAATTCTCAAAAAACACTTTGGAAATCAACATTTTAAAAATGTTAATATTACTCATTAGAATTGTAGTTAATGAATCCAAACAAACAATATTCTAGCACAAAATTAATTTTTTTAAGTGAAAGAAGAGGAGATAGACAGATTTCCACATGTGCCCCAACCAGGATCTACCCAGCAACCCCCATCTGGGACTGATGCTTGGACCAATCCAGTTATCCTCAGCGCCCAGGCCGACGCTTGAACCACCCCAACCACTGGCTACAGGAGAGGAAGAGAGAGAAAAGGGGGAGAGGGAGGGGAAAGGAAGCAGATGGTTGCTTCTCATGTGTGCCCTGACCAGGGATCAAACCCAGGACATCTGCACAGCAAGGCTGATTTTATATGCACTAAGCCAACTGACAAAGGCCACAAAATTAATTTTACAAAACATGACCTTATCCAAGAAGTAAATATTATATTATTAAACATCTTATTAAGACATTTACTACAATTTCCCCTGCAATAAAGCATCTTCAAAGATAGCTGCCAATAATATCTCTCCTCCCTATGAAAACATACCACATCTCTTACCAAGAAGTAGCCTATTTCCCTTCCCCTTGAATCAAGACTAGCCATGCATCTCGCTTCACCGCCCCCCCCCCCCGCAAAAAAAGAAGTAAATATGACACTGTGTCAGTTACAAGTAGTTTTTCTTCTTTTGCACTCTTGGAGCTCTGACCACCACACAGGAGGGTACACATTACCTTGCCAGAAAGGCCATTAAAGGATAGGGTTGCACATTCTAGGCAATACTCAGCATCAAGACCCCAGACACGTGAGAGAGGGTCTTCTTAGACCTTCTAACCTTGATGTCTGCCGAATACAGCCACAGTGGCTGACAACATTGAAAAATAATAAATCGGAATAATAGATCCTTCCAACAATTACCACCATGACTGTTTCTCAGCAAAACAATAACAAATTTCTAATTTTGCTAAATTCTAAAAACAAACAAAAAACCTACCGTTACTGAAAGCTATTAGCCAGAAATAGTTTTAATATTTAAAAATACTGTTAAGGGGGGAAAGTCATGATAAGAGTAATTTATTTTAGCTGATTCATGTCCCTTCAGATTTTTTTTAAAGGGAAAATAGTGAGGCCGACTACTGCATGCGCCCCAATTGGGATCCTCATCAGGAGACAAAAGCTCAAATCAATCGAGGCACTGGCTGCAGAAGGGCAAGGGGGAGAAGGTGACATGGGCAGAGGAGAAGCAGATGGTTGCCTCTTCTGTATTCCCTGACCAGGAATTAAACCTGGAATGTCCATACACCAGGTTGACACTCTATCCACTGAACTACCAGCCAGGGCCCAGATTTAACATCCTAACATATATATTGTTTAAGCTCCTTTACAACACCAAACAATATTTAATCTTAGCAGGTACAAATATTTACCTAAAACCTCAAATGGAGGCCCTGGCCGGTTGGCTCAGTGGTAGAGCGTTGGCCTGGCAGAAGTCCCGGGTTCGATTCCCGGCCAGGGCACACAGGAGAAGCGCCCATCTGCTTCTCCACCCCTCCCCCTCTCCTTCCTCTCTGTTCCCCTCCCGCAGCGAGGCTCCATTGGAGCAAAGATGGCCCGGGCACTGGGGATGGCTCCTTGGCCTCTGCCCCAGGCACTAGAGTGGCTCTGGTCGCAACAGAGCGACGCCCCGGAGGGGCAGAGCATCGCCCCCTGGTGGGCAGTGCCGGGTGGATCCCAGTCAGGCGCATTCAGGAGTCTGTCTGACTGTCTCTCCCCGTTTCCAGCTTCAGAAAAATACAAAAAAAAAAACACAACAAACCTCAAATGGAATAAATAATAAGTTAGCAACCTTAGCTAAATTTAGAAGACAGCCATTTATAAAGATTTTATTTATTCATTTTAGGGAGAAGAGAGATAGTGAGAAGGGGAGGAGAGGGGAGTAGCAGGAAGCATCAACTCCCACATGTGCCATGACCAGGTAAGCTCACGGTTTCCAACCAGGGACCTCAGCGTTCCAGGTCTAGGCTTTATCTACTGTGCCACCACAGGTCAGGCAGAAGATACCCATTTTTAAATGTCACATATTGATCTATGAGAAAATCATGAACTTTTCTTGTTTTTATTGTTTTTGTTTGTTTGCTTGTTTGTTTTAAGAGAAAGAGGCAGGGAGAGAGAGAGAGAAACAACGAGCTGCTCCTGCACGTGCCCTAATAAAACCAGCAACCTTCACGCTCCAACCAAGTTATCAGGTCAGGGCCCAGAACTATTTCTGAAATATGTGAATAATAAACATTTTTATCAGCTACATAAAGGTAATTAGATCCACGGGTGTTCTGTACTATAGGACTTTTGAAGTACCTGTTCCATCAGTTACAATTCCTTGAAATGTAAGTTTTGGTATAATACTACAACATGTGTTTAAAAATATATGCAGCCCTAGCCAGATGGCTCAATGGATAAACCATCGTCCTGGTGCACTGAGGTCATGAGTATGATCCCAGGTCAGGGCATGTATGAGGAAGCAATCAATGAGTACACAACTAAATGGAACAGTGAGTTGGTGCTTCTCTCTCTCTCTCTCCTAATCTATGGAAAAATTAAAATATATATACAGAAAGAAACATGAAAATATCTAAGACTTCCAGACAAAGTAACAAAACATTATTTTTACTCTCTCCCAAAATCCTATTCTAATAAGAGAAAACAATTTTTTCTAAGGCTTTTACCCCGTAACTACAAAGAGTAAGAGAGGAGACAACAGCAGCAAAACTTTTGGAAACTAAAAAAGAGATTATCAAGGGTAGCATATAGTAGATGAGTAGACAAAGACACACATATGGAAAATGCAGCAACGGCCACTATCGCTTGAGCTAGTTTGTCCATGTAAGATCATACACAGAACACTACTGGTTGATGGATGGGAGGTGACCAACCACCAGAACACTGTATTCTGTATATATAAATAAAAATATAAGGTCGCTATTTCCCGGAAATTCGCCTATCGCAGGGGGTTCTGGAACCTAACCCCCGTGGTAGATAAAGGACCACTGTATTCATTTTTAGAGAGGGGAGAGAGAGACAGACAAAGAAAGGAGAAGGAACAGGAAGTATCAACTCCCCATATGTACCTTAACTAGGCAAGCCCAGGGTTTCCAACTGGCGACCTTAGCATTCCAGGTTGACGCTTTATCCACTATGCAACCACAGGTGAGGGTGTGTATGTAATTTAGTCCTTATATCTAGGTTTCTCAATCTGGGCACTACTGACATTTTGGGCAAGATAATTCTTCATTGCTGGGAGCTCTCCTATGCACTGTAGGCTATGTAACAGCTCCCCAGCCTATACCTACTAGATGCCAGTCGCACCCAGTAGCCTTCTAGTAGTGAAAAACAAAAATGTCTATAAACAATGCCAAATGTCACCTGGTGGGAACTGCCCCCAGTTGAGAACCAACCACCTTATCTCTTAGTAATACATTCTGAATTATTACTTACAGATAAAATCATAGGACATTTGGGACTGGCTTCAAAATAATCCAGTTAGGGTAAAGAAGTAATCAGGAATTAACATAAAATGATGGTGGCCCTGGCTGGTTGGCTCAACGGTAGAGTTATGGCCTGGTCTGATTCCTGGTCAGGGCACATCTGCTTCTCCACCCCTCCTCCTCTCCCTCCCACAGCCATGGCTCAAATGGTTGGAGAGAGTTGGCCCCAGGCACCAAGGATGGATTCATGGCCTCATCTCAGGCAATGAAACAGCTTGACTGCCAAGCAACGGAGCAGCAGCCCCAGATGGGAAGAGCATCACCCAGTAGAGGGCTGGCTGCATGGATCCCTGTTGGAATTTGTCTCTGCCTCCCTGCCTCTTACTTAAAAAAAAGATCGGAGAAACGGCACATAGAAATTTATTATAGAACACTCAATGGCCTGACTGGGTGGTGGCACAGTGGATAGAGCATCAGATTGGGATGCGGAGGACCCAGGTTCGAGACCCCGGGGTTGCCAGCTTGAGCGTGGGCTCATCTGGCTTGAGCAAAGCTCACCAGCTTAGACCCAAGGTTGCTGGCTTGAGCAAGGGGTCACTTGGTCTGCTGTAGCCCCCAGTCAAATATGAGAAAGCAATCAATGAACAACTAAAGTGCCACAACAAAAAACTGATGGTTGATGCTTCTCATCTCTCTGTGTTCCTGTCTGTCTGTCCCTATCTATCCCTCTCTCTGACTTTCCTTCTGTCTCTGTAAAAACAAACAAACACTCAATGTTTACATGTGTTTTAAAACTTCACTGAAGTTTATTATACAGCTATTTTGTGTGTTTTTCTATCGTATGTTATATTGGTAATAGGAGAAATTTTAAAAAGTTAATCACAATTTCTCATATCCTAAAAACTCTGGAGCTCTGGCAGGTAGCTCAATTGGTTAAAGCATCCTTCCGATAACACCAAGGTTGCAGGTTCAATCCCAGTACACATAAGAATCAACCAATGAATGCATAAATAAATGGAACAATAAAGTGATGTTTCTCGCTCTCTAAAATATAAATAAATATACTCACAAAAATTAGGGGTACTTCGCCTGACCAGGTGGTGGCGCAGTGGATAGAGCGTCGGACTGGGATGCGAAAGGACCCAGGTTCGAGACCCGAGGTTGCCAGCTTGAGCGTGGGCTCATCTGGCTTGAGCAAAGAGCTCACCAGCTTGGACCCAAGGTCGCTGGCTCCAGCAGGGGGTTACTCGGTCTGCTGAAGGCCCGCGGTCAAGGCACATGTGAGAAAGCAATCAATGAACAACTAAGAAGTCGCAACGCGCAACGAGAAACTGATGATTGATGCTTCTCATCTCTCTCAGTTCCTGTCTGTCCCTGTCTATCTCTGCCTCTGTAAAAAAAATAAAAATAAAAAATAAAAAATTAGGGGTACTTCAAAATGAATGTGAATTTTAAAAAAAGCTTTTTTTTTCTTTTTATTTTTTTTCATTGTTCCGAAGCTGGAAATGGGGAAGCAGTCAGACAGACTCCCGCATGCACCTGACAAGGATCCACCCAGCATGCCCACCAGGGGGCGATGCTCTGCCCATCTGGGGCATTGCTCTGCTGCAACCAGAGCCATTCTAGCGCCTGAGGCAGAGGCCACAGAGCCATCCTCAGCACCCGGGCCAACTTTGCTCCAATGGAGCCTTGGCTGCGGGAGGGGAAGAGAGAGACAGAGAGGAAGGAGAGGGGGAGGGGTGGAGAAGCAAATGGACGCCTCTCCTGTGTGCCCTGGCCGGGAATCGAACCTGGGACTCCTGCATGCCAGGCCGACGCTCTACCGCTGAGCCAACCGGCCAGGGCCAAAAAAAGCTTTTTTTTTTTTTTTTTTATTAAACAAGAACATCAGAAAAGCAAACGAAAAGTCAAAGACAGCTGCTCGAATATGCAAAATGAGATGCAAAACCAACTTTTATTTCATTGGTAAAAATGTACTATACAAAAGGCTGAAAGTATAATACTGGAATATCTGTACGTTTCCTGATCCCCTAATTTTTGTGAGCAGTAAAAATAATAACCTTGCCTGACCAGTGGTGGTGAAATGGATAGAGCATCAACCTTGGATGCTGAGGTCCCACGTTCGAAATCCCGAGATCGCCAGCTTAAAGGATCACTGGCTCAGCTGGAGATTTCCCCCCCATCAAGACATGTCTAAGAAGCAATCAATGAACAACCATAATGCCACAATTACAAGTTGATGCTTCTCATCTCTCTCCCTTCCTGTCTGTCCTTGTATGTCCCTCTCTTCACTTGCTTACTCTCTCTCACTAAAAAAATTAAAAAATTAAAAATATAGTGTACTGTGTTGCCAGCATTTCGGAATACTTATTTGGGTTTTCACATCCCATCATGTCTAAAAAACACCTATCTGTGTCTCCCGTTTCTGGTGAGAAGAGGAAGGCAATTTATTCTTGAGATGAAACTCAAGATAACTGCCCAACTGCAGGCTAATGTAAGTGTTCTGAGTATGTATAAGGTAGACGAGGTTAAGTAAGCTATGATGTTCAGTAGATTATGTGTATTACATGCATTTTTGACAGAATATTTTCAACTGACAATGGGTTTATCAGAACATAATCCCATTGCAAGCTGAGGACCATCTACACATTTCCATAACATCCATGTAAAATTTGACAACATTCAAAACAGTGCGTGTCGTTTGTGGATAAAAATCTTAAACATTTAAAACATAAAACTAATAAAGTGAGGTCTAGGTCACTTCCCTGACTCTGGACTCCTCCAGTGAAAGTCCACCCCATCCAAGCAACAGACTGGAGGTTTGTACTCTGGAAAAGGTAAAACAGGCCTCAGGACTGAAAGACACTACGCACACACAGTCAAGGGCATAGAAGATGGATGGAAAACAGAAAGGTTATGTGAACATTTCCATACACACTGTTTCCAGTGGTTCTGAGAACATTGGAAGCCTGGCATATACTTATTTTCCAGTCAGGAGATTATAGACCATCCTCAGGAAAACTTGACCAACACAAAAAGACCTATATAATTCACTAGCATTAGTGGATCATCTGGAGAAATAGACAGGCCAACAAACCATATACTGAATTCCACAGATGCCAAACCTACTCCCATATGCTCAGACCTTTTAATCAGCTTTTTAGTGCTATACTCTCAAAATGTAAAAGGATAGACAATGGACATGGAAGGGATCAGCATGTGATTTATATTCAACATGAAAGACCAAAACAATGTGGAGAAAAAAAGCAGAAGAAAACAAATACTATGCAGGAAGAAGAAAACGTCCCATTGCAAGCTGAGGACCATATGCACAAAAACAAACTGTTATAAATACCCTTTAAAGGTAAGGGAAGCAAATAAATAAAAATAATTAAAAAAAAAAAAAGCCTGACCTGTGGTGGCGCAGTGGATAAAGCATTGACCTGGAATGCTGAGGTTGCCGGTTCAAAACCCTGGGCTTGCACGCACGGTCAAGGCACATATGGGAGTAGAAGTTTCCTGCTCCTCCCCCCCTTCTGTCTGTCTGTCTCTCTCTCTCTCTCTCTCCTCTAAAATGAATAAATAAAAATAATTTTAAAGGTAAGGGAGCTATTGCTTCTATAAAACAAGAGCAAAATCCTTAAAACAAACATACAGTCTGAGATTGAGAAAGTCTTTCAGAAAATAAAGCCCTTGCCTGACCAGGCGGTGGCACAGTGGATAAAGCGTCGGACTGGGATGCGGAGGACCCAGGTTTGAGACCCCGAGGTCACCAGCTTGAGTGAGGGCTCATCTGGTTTGAGCAAAAAGCTCACCAGTTTGGACCCAAAGTCACTGGCTTGAGCAAGGGGTTACTCAGTCTGCTGAAGGCCCGCAGTCAAGGCACATATGAGAAAGCAATCAATGAACAGCTAAGATGTCGCAACAAAAAACTGATGATTTGATGCTTCTCATCTCTCTCCGTCCCTGTCTGTCTGTCCCTATCTATCCCTCTCTCTGCCCCTGTAAAAAAAGAAAAAAAGAAAATAAAGCGCTGGTCAGTTAGCTCAGTCAGTTAAGAGTATCATCCCAAAACAAGGTTGCAGGCTCGATCCCCAGTCAGGGCACACACAGGAAGCAACCAAAAACTGCACGACTGAGTGGAACAACAGTTGCTTCCCTTCCCCCTCCCCTCTCTCTCCCTTCCTTTCTCGGTTTTGCTAAAAATCAATAAAAGTTAAGCCCTGGCCAGATAACTTGGCTGGTTGGAGCATCATTCCCAAGTATGGAGATTGCCAGATCAATTCCCAAGTCAGGGCATGTACAGGAGCAGCTTGACGTTCCCATCTCTCTCTCTACCTGTCCCTCTCCCTATCTCTCATAAAAATAAAAATAAAAAGTAAATAAAAAACTTGCAGTGTAGCCTGACCAGGCAGTGGTGCAGTACATAGAGTGTTGAACTGGGACGCGGAGGACCCAGGTTCAAAACCCCAAGGTCGCTGGCTTGAGCATGAGATCACAGACATGACCTCAAGGTCTCTGACTTGAGCACGGGGTCACTTGGTCTGCTGTAGTCCCCTGGTCAAGGCACATATGAGAAATCAATCAATGAACAACTAAGGAACTGCAACGAAGACTTGATGCTTCTTATCTCTCTCCTTTCCTGTCTATCTGTCCCTCTCTGTCCCTCTGTCTCTGTCCAAAAAAACAAAAACAAAAATTTGCAGTGTTATTTATAATAGCCAAGATATTGAAGCAACCCCAAGTGCTCATCAATAGACAAATAGAGGCCCTGGCCATATAACTCAGTTGATTAGAGCATTGTCCCAAAGTGCAGAGGTTGCCGGTTTGATCTCTGGTCAGGGCACCATATAAGAATGGATTAATGTTCCTCTTTCCCTCTCTCCCCACACCCGCCTCCCTTCCCCACTCTCTAAAATTAATTAAAAAAAAAAAGTCAAGTAGAACCCTGGGTGCATAGCTCAGTTGATTACAGCACTGTCCCAAAGCACAGAGGTTGTCAGTTCGATCCTCAGTCAGGGCACATACAGAAACAGCTTCATGTTCCTCCCTCTGTCCCTCCCTCCCTCTCTTCTTCTCTCTTTCTCCCACCCTTCCTCCCCCAAGTCAATTAAAAATATATAGACAAGTAGATAAAAAAATGCTGTGGTACATGTACAATAGAATATTACTTAGCCATAGAAACAGAATAAAATCTCACCATTTGCGACAGGGATGGACCTAAAGGCTATTATGCTAAGTGAAATAAGTCAGACAGAGAAAGATAAATACCACATGATTTAATTTACATGTGATTTAATTTACATATAAACAGACTCATAAAGAGATTAGACTGATGATTGCCAGAGGAAGGAGTAGGGGCTGAATGAAAAAAGTAAAGGAATTAAGAAGTACAGATTGATAGTCATAAAACAGTCATGGGGATTTAAATACAACCTAGGGAATATACTCAATAATATTGTGGGCTGTGGCCAGTTGGCTCAGTGGTAGAGCATTAGCTCGGCGTGTGGAAGTCCTGGGTTCAATTCCCAGTCAAGGCACACAGGAGAGGTGCCCATCTGCTTATCCACTCCTCGCCCTCTCGATCTTCTCTCTGTCTCTTTCTTTCCCTCTCCTCCTGCAGTCATGGCTTGATTAGAGCGAGTTGGCCCTGAGCACTGAAGATGGCTCCATGGCTTCTGCCTCAGGTGCTAAAAAATGGCTCTGGTTGCAACAGAGCAAGGGCCCCAGATGGGCAGAACATCGCCCCCTAGTGGGCTTGCCAGGTGGATCCCAATTGGGGCACATGTGGAAGTCTGTCTCTGCCTCCCCTCCTCTCACTAAAAAAATAAAATAAAATAAAATAATAATATTGTGTTCTGGCTGGTTAGCTCAGTTGGTTAGAGTGTCATCCTGAAACACCAAGGTTGAGGGTTTGATTCCCAGTCAGGACAAATACAGAAAGCCACCAATGAATGCACAACTAAGTGGAACAACAAATGAATGCTTCTTTCTCTCTCTAAAAAAAAAAAAAAAGTGAAAAAAATATATATACACACATATACATATATATTATAATAACTATGTTTGATGCCAAGAGAGTACTTCAAATATTGAGAAGACCAATTTGTAAAGTATATGATCATCTAATCACTGTGCTATACACCTGAAACTAATACAAAATAATGCTGAATGTAAATTGTAATTAAAAAATAAAATTGCCCTGGCTAGAGAACTCAGTTGAAGTGTCGTCCTGATAGGCCAAGGTTGTGGTTTCGATCTCCAGTCAGGGCACAAGAATGCATAAATAAGAACAATAAAGAGATGTTTCTCTCTCTCCTCCTTCCTCTCTCTAAAATCAATCAATAAACTTTTTTTTTTAAGTGAGAGGAGGGGAGATAGTGGGACAGACTCTCACATGCACCCACACCAGGATCTACCTGGCAATCCCCATCTGGGGCTGATGTTCAGACTAACCAAGCTATCTTTAGCACCTGGGCGGATATTCCAATCAATCGTGTCACTGGCTGCAAGAGGGGAAGAGAGAGAAGGGGATAAGGGAGAAAAAGAGAAACAGATGGGTTGCTTCTCATGTGTGCCTGACTAGGAATCGAACCTGGTATGTCTACACACCAGGCCAACCCTCTATCCACTGAGCCAACCAGCCAGGGCCTAAATAAACATTAAAAGATAAATAAATAGCCTGACCAGGCAATGGCACAGTAGATAGAGCATCAGAGTGGGATGCCGAGGACCCAGGTTCGAGACCCCAAGGTCGCCACTTGAGCGCGAGCTCATCTGGTTTGAGCAAAACCTCACCAGCTTGGACCCAAGGTCGCTGGCTCAAGCAAGGGGTTACTCGGTCTGCTGAAGGCCCATGGTCAAGGCACATATGAGAAAGCAATCAATGAACAACTAAGGTGTTGCAACGAAAAACTGATGATTGATGCTTCTCATCTCTCTCCCTTCCTGTCTGTCTGTCCCTGTCTATCCCTCTCTCTGACTCTGTCACTGTAATAAATAAATAAATAATAAAATTAAATAAAAAAGAAAAGTGCCCTGGCCTGATAGCTCGGTTGGTCAGTTTTGTCCTGGGTGTGATGCAAAGGTTGCCAGTTTAATCAGCAGTCAGGACACACACAGAAATGGGATTGAACTCTCTCCCCCCACTTTCTCTTTCTCTAAAATCAATTAAAAAAATTATTTTAGGCCCTGGCCGGTTGGCTCAGTGGTACAGCGTTGGCCTGGCGTGCAGGAGTCCCGGGTTCGATTCCCGGCCAGGGCACACAGGAGAAGCGCCCATCTGCTTCTCCACTCCTCCCTCTCTCCTTCCTCTCTGTCTCTCTCTTCCCCTCCTGCAGCCGAGGCTCCATTGGAGCAAAGATGGCCCGGGCGCTGGGGATGGCTCTGTGGCCTCTGCCTCAGGTGCTAGAATGGCTCTGGATGCAACAGAGTGACGCCCCAGAGGGGCAGAACATCGCCCCCTGGTGGGCATGCCGGGTGGATCCCGGTCGGGCGCATGCGGGAATCTGTCTGACTGCCTCCCCGTTTCCAGCTTCGGAAAAATGAAAAAAAAAAAAAATTATTTTAAACAGATAAAAGACAAAGATGAAAAGTAGAAAAGAAAATATAGAAAGACTAGTCCAAATTTATACAATCTCTAAAAATACCAATTGTCTTTTTTTTTACATAAATAGCAAGCTGATCCTAAAAGTTTATGAGAATGCAGGGGTCTGAAACAACCAAAACAATTTTGGGAAAGAACAAAGTGGGAAGACTCACACTTCCTGATTTCAAATTTTAATACAAAGCTACAGATTTCAAGACAGTATGGTACTGCTTGATCAGGTGGTGGCACAGTGGATAGAATGGTGGTCTGGGATGCTGAGGACCCAGGTTTGAAACCCTGAGGTCACTGGCTTGAGCACATGGGATTGCTGGCTTGAGTGTGGGATCATAGACATGGCTCCACTGTCACTGGCCTGGAGCCCAAGGTCACTGGCTTGAATCCAAGGTCACTAGCTTAAGCAAGGGGTCACTCACTCTGCTGTAGCCTCCAGTCAAGGAATATAGGAGAAAGCAATCAATGAACAACTGAGGTGCCACAACTACAAGTTGATGCTTCTCATCTCTCTCCCTTCCTGTCTGCCTATCCCTATTTGTGTGTCTCCCCCACCCCCTCTTATGCGCGCTTAAAAAACGACAGTATGATACAAACAGAAGAAAAGACATAGATTAACAGAAAAGAATTGAGAATCCAGAAATAAACCCATATATCAATGGCCAACTGGTTTTTGACACAGCTACCAAAACAATTCAATGGGGAAAAAAAGTCTTTTCAACAACTGATGCTAGAACTGAATATCAACAGTAAAAAGAGAAATTGAGACTCCTCCTCCTATTCATAGCTTATACAAAACTTAAAATAGATCAAAGACCACCATCTCACACCTACAAAGATAGCTACTATTGGCCCTGGCTGGTTAGCTCAGTGGTAGAGCGTCACTGGCATGTGGATGTCCTAGTTTTGATCCCCTGTCAGGGCACACAGGAGAAGCAAACATCTGCTTCTCTACCATCCCTTCTCCCCCTTATCTCTCTCTTTCCCTCCTGCAGCCAGTGGCACTATTGGTTCAAGCGTGTCCCATAGCACTGGGGATGGCTCAGTTGGTCACAGCATATCAGCCTCAGGCACTAAAGATAGCTTGGTTGATTCAAGCATCGGTTCGGGGGGGGGGGGGTTTGCTGGGTGGATCCCAGTTGCAGCTCATGCCAGAATCCGCCTATCTCCCCTCCTCTCACTTAAAAAACATAATTAACAGCCTGACCAGGTGGTAGCACAGTGGATAGAGCATCAGACAGGGATGCCGAGGACCCAGGTTCGAGACCCCGAGGTCGCCACTTGAGCGCGAGCTCATCTGGTTTGAGCAAAACCTCACCAGCTTGGACCCAAGGTCGCTGGCTCAAGCAAGGGGTTACTCGGTCTGCTGAAGGCCCATGGTCAAGGCACATATGAGAAAGCAATCAATGAACAACTAAGGTGTCGCAATGCACAACGAAAATCTAATGATTGATGCTTCTCATCTCTCCGTTCCCGTCTGTCTATCCCTGTCTATCCCTCTCTCTGACTCTCTCTCTGTCTCTGTAAAAACAAACAAACAAACAAAAAAAAAAAACATAGTAACAATCCCGAACAAAAACAAAATAATGTGCTGGTGAGGATGTGGAGAAACAAAAACCCTTGTGCAATGTTAGTGGGAATGTAAAAAGGTATATAGCCACTGTGGAAAACAGTATGACAGTTCCTCAAAAATTTAAAAGAGAATTACCATATGACTAGCAATTTCACTTCTAGGTATATACCCAAAATACTTGAAAGGGGTCTCTCAAAGAGAATTTGCACACCCATGTTCATAGCAGCATCATTATTCAGAATACTTAAAAAGTATAAGCAACCCAAGTATGTACAAGCAGATTAATGCACAGGCAATATGGGGAATATACAGAAAATGGAATATTATTTAGCCTTAAAAAGGAAATGCTCTCAACATGATGAACCTTGAGGACACTATGCTAAGTGAATTTAAAGTAGAATGGTGGTTGCCAGGGGCTGAGTAGAAGAGAGGATGGGGAGTTATTGTTTATGGATATAGAAGTTACAATTGTGAAAGATAAAGACAGTTCCAGAGATGAACACTAGTAATGACTGTGCAAGGATATGAACAAAAATGTAAATCTTTGTATCCTTGGATTAGCAACAGTTTCTTAGAAACCAAACCAAAAGCACAAGTGACAAGAATAAAAGAAATCAGATAAACTAAACCTCATCAAAATTTTAAATTTTTGTATATCTATAAAGTGAAAAGGTAGCCCTGGGAGGTTGGCTCCGAGATAGAGCGTCAGCCCAGCATGTGGATGTCTGGGGTTCGATTCCTGCTCAGGGCACACAGGAGGAAGCGCCCATCTGCTTCTCTACACCTCCCCACCTTTTGCTTCTCTCTCTCTCTCTCTTTTCCCCCCACTCCTGCAACCAAGGCAGGATTGGAGCAAGTTGGTCCCAGGTTCTGAGGATGGCTCCATGGCCTCCGCCTCAGGCGCTAAAGAATGGTTCCAGTTGCAACAGAGCAAGGGCCCCAGAAGGGCAAAGCATCACCCCTAGTGGGCTTGCCAGGTGGATCCTGGTGAGGGCACTCATGGGAGACTGTCTCTGCGTCCCCTCCTGTCACTGGATTAAAAAAAAACAAACCCAAAGTGAAAAGGCAACCCACGGCCCTGGCCGGCTGGCTCAGCAGTAGTGCGTTGGCCCAGCATGTGCAGGTCCTGGGTTTGATTCTCGGCCAGGGCACACATGAGAAGAAGTACCCATCTGCTTCTCCACCCTTCCCCCTCTCCTTCCTCTCTATCTCTCTCTTCCCCTTCTGCAGCCAAGGCTCCATTGGAGCAAAGATGGCCCAGGAGCTGAGGATGGCTCTGGCTGAAATGGAGCAAGGGCCCCAGATGGGCAGAGAATCGCCCCCTAGTGGGCTTGCCGGGTGGATCCCAGTCAAGGCGCATGTGGGAGTCTGCCTCTGCCTCCCCTCCTCTCACTAAAAATTAAAAAAAAAAAAAAAAGAATTCAAATTTTTGTCTTATACCAATTTAATCAGTTTTATCATGGCAATTCACAATTCTAAAAAAAGAGCCTACAAACATGTACAATATATTCCTGGTAAAATCAATAATTTCATAGTGGATTTTTAAAATTTCTAGTCAACAAAAGTGAAGCACAAAAAGCTGTGGTACATATACACAATGGAATACCATGGGGCCATGAAAAAGAAGGAAATATTATTTTTTGCGACAACATGGATGGAACTGGAAACTATTATGTTAAGTGAAATAAGCCAGGCAGAGAAAGAAAAATATCATATGACCTCATTCATACGAAGAATCCAAGGAACAATATGAACTGAGGAGCGGAATAGAGACAGAGGCGGGATCAAAGGATCCAGAAGCAGAATCAAAGGATCCAGAAGGAAAGCGGACAGAGGAAAAGGGGATGATAGGGTGATAGGAAGGGATGAGAGCAATAAAGCAAATCCTGGAGAAAAGGGGGGAGGGTGTTACGGGGAGGGGGACAGGGGGGATGTACTGGGGAACACGGGTGACATTAGAATCTATGTAAACACAGTAAATTAATTCAAAAAAGTGAAGCACAATGATTAAAAACTCAAATAACCTTTTGTTGCTCAGGAATCTGACCTGTAACTAAACTCAGTGATGATATATTATTCCCTTGATGCAATAGGTGAAGTAGGAGAGGTTCTAGAAGTAATTCCCCACCACCTACAACAATGCACCTTTATCAAAATATGAATTATGTTTCTAAATATGCAAAGATGCCAAGCTCATTAATCATCAAGAGAAGTTATCACTCCTGACTAAACTTTAACACTAAGCTAAATTAGGTCTAACTCTTAAGCTGGGCAGTAAGTACATAAGTATTTGTCATATCAGTGTCTCCATGTTTATATACATCAAATATTTCATAATAGCATAAATTTTGGGACTCTAGCTATTTCTAGGAGTGGAGACTACAGTTTAAGAGTTACCAAAATTGTCTCAGAATATCGAGACATAACTAAAATTATGGTCTTAGTTTTCACCAAGAATGGGCTTTAGAAAATACTATGTTTATTCCCTAACTTGAAAAAGTACTATGTGGTCACAATCACTGGGATGAACTTCCTCTATCTGTTTTAAGTTATGTTCTATAACAACTTGGCACTACTGTTTTAGTTTTTATATAATTACTTATTATCAAATAAGTCCTGTATTTTACTTTGTTTTTTTAAAAATGGTGAGCACATCCATAGAGGGATAGACGTGACCCAGTGCAGGATGCCCAAGTCAGGACAGAGTGAAGAAAGGCCTCCCCAGGAGAGGGGGGAGCAAGAATAGTATCTATGCTGCTGAGTCACAGCAATGGGAAGATTGATTATATACAGGGGAACTGATCAAGTGTATAAATATATTAATAATAATAGAAGCCAAGTTTCTAATGGCCAGATAAGGAATACCAATTCTGAAAAGAAATTTAGCCTTATGGTACTAAACTGCAGCCCCAGACAATGACTTGGCTGCAACCTCAAAAAAGACCTGAGCCAGAACCACCTCGCTGTAAGACACTCTCAGATTCCTAATCTTCAGAAATTATGTGATAACAAATGTTTGTTATTTTAAAGCAGCTAAATCTCTTTCTTATGCAAGATTAAATTTAAAAAATACAAACAGGATAAGTACATTTTCTCAAAATGTCTCCTAACAAACCACTTATTCATTATAAAGGGAAAAGGAATGCTGGTAGACATCACCTTCATCAAGTTATGGAAGTGAAAAATCTCAGAAATGGGTCAAAGTGAAACTGTATGCCCCTGACAGCACATAATGAAAAGAATACAACCAAAATCGTTTATCACTTGATAAGATACAGAGTAGGATACAGCACTGCTGCTGTGATATTCCTGCCAAATCTATATGGCTTTAATCTGATCATGAGAAAACATCACGCAAACCTAAATTGTGAGAAGTTCTCCAAAATAACAGGTCCATAATTTTTTTTCTTTGTTACAAAGACAGAGAGGAGGACAGACAGACAGACAGGAAGGGAGAGAGATGAGAAGCATCAATTCTTCATTGCAGCCCCTTAGTTGTTCACTGATTGCTTTCTCATATGTACTTTGATGGGGGGGGGGGCTACAGCAGAGCGACTGACCCCTTGCTCAAACCAGTGACCTTGGGCTTCAAGCCAACGTTTGGGCTAAAGCCAACGACCATGGCATAATGTCTATAATACCATGCTCAAACCAGCAACCCCGCTCAAACCGGTGACCTCGTGGTTTCGAACCTGGGTCCTCCCACGTCCCAGTTCAATACTCTATCCACTGAACCACTTCCTGGTCAGGCTGAAATATAATTTTTAAAAGTATCATGACCGTGAAGCCAAGGGAAAACTAAGGAACTTGAAGCGATTAAAGGTAGATAACTAAAAACAAGGTAAGTCTAAACTGGATCCTTTCCTATACAGGACATCACTGGAACAACTATCAAAAGTTGAATGTGGTCTGAGGATTAGATAGCAGTAAGATCTCAATGGAAATGTCCTAATTTTGATGATTGTACTATGATTGTGTAGCAGAATGTCCTCATTCATAAGAAATAAACATTACAGCATTTGGGGTTAATGCAATATCATGTTGACAACTTATTCAAAAATAGTTTAAAAAATGTTCTCAGTATTGTATATGCAATTTTTCTGTAGCTTTGATATTATTTAAAATTTTTAGAAAGTTAAGAAAAAAGAGCATGATCGGTGGTGGTGCTGTGAATAGAGCAATGACCTGGGACACTGAGGTCCCAGGTTCAAAACCCTGAGGTCGGCTTGAGCTCAGGCTTCCCAGCCTGAGCACAGGATCATCGATGATCCCAAAAATATCACATATATTACTAACACATCCAGTGACAATATTTTGAAGTTTGTTGAAGAAAAAATTTGGAATTCGGTTCCTTTTTTCCACTTAGAAATATTTTAAGACATTACTTTTACAACAATACGATGTGTGTGTCTTTTGTCTTTTTTGGTTGGGGTGACAATGAAGTGAAATGCTAAACAGACATTGGGATCCCATTGATGATCTCACTAACTGAGCCCAAACATCGTTGGCATGAGCAAGGGGTCACTGACTCAGCTGGAGCCCACCAGTCAAGGCACATATGAAAAGCAATCAATGAAAAACTCAAGTGTCGCAATTATGAGTTGATTCTTCTCATCTCTCTCCCTTCCTCTCACTCTTGTTCTCTCTCGGAAAAAAAAAAAATGTCCAAAGGCCTAATGCATTCACTTTATTAAAGTTTGGTGATTTGAGAGTATATTGTGCCTGACCTGTGGTGGTGCAGTGGATAAAGTGTCATTCTGAAATGCTGAGGTCACCAGTTCAAAACCTTGGGCTTGCCTGCTCAACACACATACAGGAAGCAACTACTATGAGTTGATGCTTCCCTGTTCTCCTCTCACTTTTGCTCTCTTTCTCTCTCCTCTCTCTAAAAATAAATAAAACTTTAAAAAAAAAGTAAACTGGATTGAATGGTCCCTCCAAAGATAGGTGGCACATCTTAATTCCAGGAACCTGTGAATGTTATCTTATTTGGAAAAGGGTCTTTATAGATGTAACTAAGTATCTTGATAAGATAATTCTGGATTACATGTGTGGGCCCTAAATTTAACATCAAGTGTCCTTAAAAGAGACAAAAAAGGAGAAGGTAATGATGATGAAGACACACAGAGGAGAAGGTAATGATGATGAAGGCAGAGCTTGGAATAATGTGACCACAAATAAGGAAGTCAAGGAATGCTTAACAGTCAGCCACAAGAAGCTGGAAGAGATAAGAAAGGACTCCTCTCCCAAAGAGCCTCCAGAAAGGAGTATGTCCCTGCTAATACACAGATTTTGGACTTCTGAGCTCCAAAACTGTGAGAGAATAAATTTCTGTTGTTTTAAGTCAGATTTTTGGTAACTTTCTACAGCAGCTACATGAAAATAATATAAATGGTATAAATAAGGGGACATTTATTCTAAACAAAAATCATTCCCATTAGTATACTATTATTTTAAAGAATCTATTTCTAAACTGATATCATTGTGGATTTTATAAAATAAATCTGATTTCAAAAATGTTATCTGCTGCCTGACCAGGTGGTGGCACAGTGGATAGAGTGTCAGACTGGGATGCAAAGGACCCAGGTTCGAGACCCCAAGCTTGCCAGCTTGAGTGCGGGCTCATCTGGTTTGAGCAAAGCTCACCAGCTTGGACCCAAGGTCACTGGCTCAAGAAAGGGGTTACTCAGTCTGCTGAAGGCCCACGGTCAGGGCACATAGGAGAAAGCAATCAATGAACAACTAAGGTGTCGCAACGAAAAACTGATGATTTATACTTCTCATCTCTCTCCGTTCCTGTCTGTCTGTCCCTATCTAACCCTCTCTCTGTAAAAAATAAAATTAAAAATTAAAAATGTTATCTGCTATAAGCTGTAAGAGGTTGGCAAAGGAATATGCTCATTTATACTGTCATGATGATGCCCTACAGTGGTAGGGGAAGTCTCAAAGGACAGCAGCAAGTATTTCTATTACAAGATAATTTTAAAGAAAACTGTTTTCACTTCTAGGCCAACAAAAATATCACATATATTGCTAACACATCCAGTGACAATATTTTGAAGTTTGTTGAAGAAAAAATTTGGAATTCGGTTCCTTTTTTCCACTTAGAAATATTTTAAGACATTACTTTTACAACAATACGATGTGTGTGTTTTTGGTTGGGGTGACAATGAAGTAAAATCCTAAACAGACAACACTGACACCTAAGATTTCAAGATTCTACCAATTCCATGGGTCAACATTACTGGGCAGTTAAGTCACAGTAATAACTAATGTTAAAAACTACCTTTTAAGTAGTGCGTATTTTCTTTCTACTCATCCCCCATAGGTTATAGGGTATGTAAGTAACACTATCCCCATTCTATAGACAACAAAGCTGAAGCTACAGAAAATCATTTAAGTGACTTACCTAAAGCCAAAGGGTTAGAACATGACTCAGTAGGCATGATGCTCCAAAATCCTACAATTTTTTTCCCACCACACCACTTGCTATTAGCATTTCCTTAATGTTGCCGACAAAATCTGAATGGCTACCATGCATCAGGCATTCAGTTATACACAGGGAATATAATAAGACAGGGACTTCTACCAGGAGAGCTCAGTCTAATCAATCATGTCCATATACTAAAAAACAGTTCTATAATGGAACCCTACTGCTTGCACGCTTGAGGCATATATCACAGAGAAGCCATTCCTGTTGGGTCTCCAGGGATGAATAAAAAATTCAGGAGGAGGAAGTAGGGTAAGAAAACATTCTCTGTATAAGAAAAAGTACAAAGTCTATGGGAAAATGATTCTGAATAGGATCAAATAAAATTGTTTCAATTATACTAATATTTCTCAAGATACTCATATATGCAATGTAGAAATAAAGGTGGCAATATATTTGTCCTAAATTTTGTCCACTTTCAATACGTTTTTAAGTACTACATATTTCTGCAGATTTAAAGCAGTAATTTGCCTCAAAAAAGTTGCACACACTAAGCAAATGATAATCATTGTGTTATGATGCACAAACAGCACTTAAACATATATGCATTGCCGTCTACTTGACTCCACTGATATTCCTGCTTCTTGTTATATAATTCAATATTCATTTGAGAAGTTATTTAATCGTTATTTAAGTATTTCTACTATACTAACCCATCCCCATGGACTTATAGCTAGAATACAGAAGTTTTCAATAAAAATCAAAGTCCTTTGATTCTTAAACCCCAAAGTCAGATTATTTTAAAACAAACATGAGCAGAGCATAGCCTTCTATTTTTTTTAAATTAGGTGACCTATGAGACAATAAAGTTGGTACAAGCCTAACTACATGAATATTAAAAAACTAGAGCATGTATTCTTTTGCTACAGTGTACCTGTTTGAGAAACAAATTTTCATTTTATACTAGAATGAAAAGAATATACTAATAACTTTTAATACAGCACCTGAAGAGGATCCTTTTTATTTAAAAAATACTATTCTTAAAGTATTTGTTACTTGGTAAGAAAATGTATTTTGTTTTTAAATAATATTTTGATTTGATTATATGTTTTAAATAATTTATCTGGTACCATTTGTGCTGTCAATTTTAATGCAAGTGTGCATTACTTCACGAATTCATTTGTATCCATCAATAATATTAGTAGTTTGAAAAGCGTTCTAATAAAGTTGGGAAACACTACATATGAGGAAGGAGGAGACAGCTCATCAAAGCTAAGAAAAATGAGTGATATCCATGTTAACTATTATGAAGATTAAGTAAAAACTGAGGTATCCATTGAATCTGGCAATTAAGTAATTATCAGTGACCTTACTAAACAGTCCCAGAACAGTGAGCAGACTATTCTTTCAAGAACTTTGGCACTGAAATGCCAGAGATGGGAGGGATAAGGAGGAATGTATTGGCCCTAGTGGGGGAGGAGTGTTAAAGAGTACTTGGGGGGGTTGTTTGCTTTTTCAGAACAGGGGAAATCCTGGGTAACTCTGAATGCTAGAGGAATTGGTAAAGAAGAGACTGGAACTAGGAGTACAGGGACAACTTTACTAGAGAGCAAGAATCTGGCAGAAATCTTCTCCAAAGAAAAGAAGAGGAATGATTAAAGCAATTTTGGAGAAGTGGCTGGTTCTGTAGTCAAGAATGCATGCATACAGCCCTGGCAAGGTATCTCAGCTGGTTAGAGCAGTGGTCCCCAACCTTTTTTGGGCCACGAACTGGTTTAATGTCAGAAAATATTTTCACAGACCGGCCTTTAAGGTGGGACATATAAACGTATCATGTGACTGAGACAAGCGTCAAGAGTGAGTCTTAGACGGATGTAACAGAGGGAATCTGGTCATTTTTAAAAAATAAAACATCGTTCAGACGTAAATATAAGTAAAACAGAAATAATGTAAGTTATTTATTCTTTCTCTGCGGACCGGTACCGGTCCGTGGCCCGGAGATTGGGGACCACTGGGTTAGAGCATTGTCCTGATACACTAAGGTTGCAGCAGGGTCAATCCCTAGTCAGGCCACATAAAAGAGTCAACCAATGAATGTATAAATAGGCAGAACAACAAACTGGTCTCTCTATAAAAACAATAAATAAAACTTTTTAAAAAGTGCATACATCTAAATCCTGGCTCTTCCTACCATAATCATATAATCATAGGCAAATTTGTTTACTTCTCCAAGTCTCCATTTTCTCATTTAACCAGGGAGAACAGAATTCTAATAGGGACGTTCAGAAAATTCAGTAATTCCAATACAGAGTACTCAAAAGATGGTAGCTGTGGGGTTTTATTTTTATTTTAAAAGGCCTCAAAGGGAAATCTTAAAAAAAAAAAAAAATCACATTTCAATTTTCTCTGTAAAATAGGTAATTGGGTCACCTACTGAGATTAAAACTGTTTAAGTAGGAAAGTGATTCTTAATCTTTCAGAGAGATTAAAAAATCCATTTGATGAATATAAGGAGGACAGAACATCAGAAATTTACCGTTTTAAAGGAGTTAGAGACACACTCCAACAATAAAGAGATGTTGGGGAAAAGATCTTCTGGTTCCAGGGCATACTTTTATGTACCCCATTCTTTGAACAAAAGAAAGAATGCATCCTCTGGATTTACATACCAAACCACTATATACAGTATGTCCATAAAGTTATGGTGCACTTTTGACCAGTCACAGGAAAGCAACAAAAGAAGATAGAAATGTGAAATCTGCACCAAATAAAAGGAAAACTCTCCCAGTTTCATACCTATTCAGTGCAGTTCAATGTGGGCTCACGCACAGATTTTTTAGGGCTCCTTAGGTAGCTATCCTGTATAGCCTCTACAGACTCATCACTGACTGATGGCCTACCAGAACGGGGTTTCTCCACCAAACTGCCGGTTTCCTTCAACTGCTTATCCCACCGAGTAATGTTATTCCTATGTGGTGGCGCTTCCTTATAAACGCGCCAATATTCACGTTGCACTTTGGTCACGGATTCGAATTTAGCGAGCCACAGAACACACTGAACTTTCCTCTGTACCGTCTACATCTCGACTGGCATGGCCATGGGCTGCTCCACTTGTATACACGGTGTTGTGTCATCATCTGAGCAAGTACACATGCTGCCACATCATCCTACAGAAACTGGGAGGGTTTTCCTTTTATTTGGTGCAGATTTCACATTTCTATCGTCTTTTGTTGCTTTCCTGTGACCGGTCAAAAATGCACCATGACTTTACGGACACACTGTATGAGGGGACAGGGCCTACTAGAAAGATTCTAGACAAGGTCAAGAAAGAGACAGAGAGAGGAAAGGGGGGAGAGAGAAAGGAAAGCATTCATTTGTTGTTCTACTTAGTTGCGCATTTATTGGTCGCTTCCCATACGTGTCCTGACAACGGATCAAACCTGCATCCTTGGTTTTTCAGAATGGGCTCTGATCTACTGAGCTGGCCATGAAATTCAGGTTCTTGATCCAGCCCTAGTAAGTAACATGGCCTTTTTAGAAAGTAGTTCCAAGATGTGTTGCAGTGCTAAAATTTTATGACTATTCCTTGGAATCTCAATCGACTCTGTAGACAAAATAAATTATACTTAATTTTTCTATGTCATCGTTTATTATGATTTTGAAGGTTAACCTAGGAACCTAACCAGCAAAACTTTATTTCTACAGAAAAAAACAACTGTGCTTCTGCATTTCTGGGATGAGGCTGCAGAGGTTCCTGGCAGCATCAGGCATGAGTCAGGTATTCCTATCCTGAAAACTGCCTAGGAGCAGCCTTCTATCCCTGGACTAAAATATCCAGAATTGGACTTTGTCAACACTTCCTCTATGTCAGTCACAGTACAGTAATACTCAAGGGGAGACTTTAAAGTTTCTCAACTCAATGAATCTTTTGTAAAACAAAGCATCCTTTTCTATTAAAAAAAAAAAGTACTTCCCAGAGATTTCAAGAAGCTTATCTTTTAGAGTAAGAAGGTATGTCTGCTTTCCAAGACAGAACTAATTCAAACAGCCATTTTCAACCAACCATTTATTTAATATTAAAGTTTCAGTATTCTACAGGACTATTTGCAAATTTGTTTCATCTTTTTAACTAGAATTCCCTCTATCTTTTTTTTTTTAAGTAACAGATTTTATTTGGGTTTTTTTTTTTTTTTTTGGTTTTTTTTACAGAGACAGAGAGAGAGTCAGAAAGAGGGACACATGGGGACAGCCAGACAGGAACGGAGAAAGATGAGAAGCATCAATCATCAGTTTTTTGTTGCGACACCTTAGTTGTTCATTGATTGCTTTCTCATATGTGCCTTGACCGTGAGCCTTCAGCAGACCGAGTAACCCCTTGCTTAAGCCAGCGACCTTGGGTCCAAGCTGGTGAGCTCGGGGTCTCGAACCTGGGTCCTCCGCATCCCAGTCCAACGCTCTATCCACTGCGCCACCGCCTGGTCAGGCCCTTTATCTTTACCTCTGATGATATTAATATATCATGGTATCACACTTCTAATATATTATTTTACATTATTTTAAAATAACTTTTTAAAAATTTAGTAAATTTGTAACAGTGTTTCAACTCCTTACCCCATATCCTTAAGAATCATCCTTTGGTAATTGCCCAATCTTAAATATTTTGAAAGTATGTAGTCTACAGAAAGATGATTCATAACATGAACACAAGACAATGAAGTTAAAGATTAAAATGCAAACTTCTACTATGAGATCAGTGTATTTACTAAATTGGCTTTCCCCATAACTTCACACATAACCACACAAAACCATAGCAAAGTTAATTGAAAGTTTACATAAACTTCCTAATTGTGCCTATCTACATAAAGCAGTTCTCAGACACTTTTCAAAAGATAGAAAATACAGTTTAAATTATTTAATCCTTACATTCCTGATTACTTACTGAACCTCAATGTGTCCTGTTATTTCTAATTCACATATTAAACTGGTGCCTACCAACCTACCAAAAGAAAGTGTAGTGGTTGTTTTAAAATTTGAATTGGTTGCCAAAAATCTGATTTGTGGCTTGGCTTGCCTTTAAAAAAAAGTAAGAAAAGAAAAGAAAGATTTGGCAACATTAGGCCCACAGATTCTAGTAATAGCAACATTTGGAGAGAGCTGGATAGCAGTTGCCTACCCTCTTCTGACAGCACATGCAATTTCTAGCTCTCCCCCAACCCCCAACCCCAATTCTCTTTGCTCACTCAGGTTACCTGCCTTGCCTTTACAGTCATCAGAGTTTGACATCTTTTTTTACTGAGAATTAATTTCTATCTATCTATCTATCTATCTATCTATCTATCTATCTATCTTCCTTCCTACCTACCTACCTACCTACCTACCTACCTATTTTCTCTTAAGGGACCTTAAAAGAAGCTAGCCATAAAAATCTTGATCATAATTATAGAGAACAAACTGACGGTTGCTCAAAGGGGCATTGTGAGGAATGGGTGAAAAAAGGTGACAGGAATGAAGACATACAAATTGCCTGTTATAAAAAAATAGTTACAAGGATGTCAAGTACAGCATAAGGAATGTAGACAATAATAGTGTAATAACTCTGTATAGCAGTGATTCTCAACCTGTGGGTCGCGACCCCAGCTGGGGTCCAACGACCAAAACACAGGGGTCGCCTAAAGCCATCGGAAATACATATTTTATTTAAAATTTTCCGATGGCTTTAGGCGACCCCTGTGTTTTGGTCGTTCGATCCCAGCCGGGGTCGCGACCCACAGGTTGAGAACCGCTGCTGTATAGTGTCAGATGCATACTAAATTTATCAGGGTGACCACTTTGTAAGATATATAAATGTCTAATCACTATACTGTACACCTAAAACTAATAAAAATATTATGTGTCAACTATAATTGGAAGATAAAATTGTTTCAAAAATCTTTATTATGCCTGACATGTGGTGGTGCAGTGGACAATGCGTTGACCTGGAATGCTGAGGTCACTATTTCAAGGCACATCAGAGAAGCAACTACAAGCTGATGCTTCCCACTCCTCCCCCTTCTCTCTCTCCCTCTCGAAAATCAATGAATAAAATCTTTTTTAAAAAATCTTTATCATAGTCCTGGCCGGCTGGCTCAGCGGTAGAGCAGAGCATCAGCCCAGTGTGTGGAAGTCCCGGGTTCAATTCCTGGCCAGGGCACACGGAAGCACCCATCTGCTTCTCCACCCTTCCCCCTCTCCTTTCTTCTATCTCTCTCTTCTCCTCCCACAGCCAAGGCTCCATTGGAGCAAAGTTGGCTCCGGAGCTAAGAATGGTTCCTGTGGCCTCCGCCTCAGGCGCTAGAATGGCTCTGACTGCAATGGAGCATCGCCCCCTACTGGGCATGCCAGGTGGATCCCAATCAGGCACATACAGGTGTCTGTCTCTGCCTCCCTGCTTCTCACTTCAGAAAAATACAAAAAAAAAGAAAAAGAAAAAAACCTTTATCATAGTAATAAACTAAATCAAGTAATGATCCTGGCACTAAAGCTGTATGGAACAAATGTTAACTATAACTAGCAGGATACTGTTAAAATGTACAAGGTACAATTACTGTTAAGAAAAGGGTTTTCAGAATCCTAACTGGTCTGTTTTCAAGATATCCAGCCTTTTACTGTTCTCAAGAATAAAAAAATTAACCCTGTATTTCAATATTATGGTACTGTAAGAGCACCAAAAAGCCTTCTGTGTCTGTATAACAAAAGTAAAGAAGAAAAACAGGAAGGGAGTTAAAAAGGGTTTCTGATCAGCCAAAGAGACCACAACATTCACAGAACACATGAAGCCCTCTTCACTCAGAGCCTACTGGGTCTTATTTTAGACGTAATTTTAATAAGCTCTGTGATCTGGTTTCCCAACTCACAACAGATGAGATGCAGCCAACTGGAAAAGAGCTGGGGGTGGTGCTGCTAGAAGCAAACACTCAAAGCATCAAAATCAAAGCTCAAGACCTATAAAGTCAGCAGAAAACCTCAACATAACAGGCTGGGGCCATTTGGTATAAATAAAAACAGTCACACAGGGTCCCAATCCCTACACTAGATGTTCATAATGACCCTCTAGTACACTGTTAAAACTAAGGTCAGGAGACCTTAGAGTGTGTATCAAAATGAAGCCCTTCAGCCTGACCAGTGTTGGCACAGTGGATAAAGCATCGACCTGGAAATGCTGAGGTCGCCGGTTCGAAACCCTGGGCTTGCCTGGTCAAGGTACATATGGGAGTTGATGCTTCCAGCTCCTCCCCACCTTCTCTCTCTGTCTCTCTCTCCTTTTTCTCTCCCTCTCTGTCTCTTGCTCTCTCCTCTCTAAAATGAATAAAAAAAAAAATAAAAAAAAATGAAGCCCTTCAAAGCTTTTTCCAAAAAAGACATGGCATTTTCAAATTCACTGAACACTATTTCCCGTGTCCAAGAAACAAGACAATGAATTCCTCAAGATGCCATATGTTAAACATACTTGTTCTTAGCAAAATTTTATTAGAACCCAGATACAGCAGTTCATAATAGAGAGAGTATTTAAGTAGAACTATTTTTTCAGAGAATGGTAATTGGGAAGGTTCAAGACCAAGGTCAATTATATAAGCCACCTAAGTCTTTTTGGGATATCATTGTAGATATATTACAAGGGTTGAGGATAAAATAGGACTGATCTCCTCCATATCTAGGTAAATTGGCAACTTAAAACTGGTGTCATACAAAAAGGTTGGGGGAAAAACCTCTGTTCTGTTTTTACAATCTTACTGACTAGTATGCCTTATTTTTCTAACCCCTGGCAGTTTCAGAAGCTGAGCCATACTTAAGGAGGGCTCTAGGTAATAAACTGGGGGGTGGAGGAGAATATTGAGTTTCAAAAGTAAATTATCATCATCTAAACTTGACTTTCCTTATTAAAATTTTTATAAGGACTTATTTTAGAGAAAATGTAGAGTATGTAGTAACTCAAAAAAAACCAAATTACCTGGGGCAAGTACATTTAAAAATTGAAATGCATGCTTTGAGTGCTATTCCCCTCTCTGAAAAAAATAACACCTGTATCAATCAATGTAGAGATTAAATGCTACATTTCTTGACTAAATTACCACACATTATACTCACTCCTCTTCAGGTTTTAAAATAAGAGTACAATTTGCCTCTATAAGAGCCTAGTAACTCCTAAAAGCCTTAAAAATGTATATACAGTATATTTTTACTCAGATTACCATTCTTCAGTGTGCTCCTGCCTCTTGAACAGTTATGAGATCTATGAATCTTGGTTCAAGTTTCTTTTAACAAATAACCTGCTTCATTTCAGTATGAGATTTACTCTTTCTAAAGTCTGCCTTTTTCCATTTGTTAGAAATCAAAGAATTCAAAAGAATTTGGTAAGGATCTAACCTAATTTACAGTAATCACTGGGATTAATTTCACATTAAAGGTCTCTGATCAATAATGAAATGAAGACTAACTGCTGAGCTGAAGTATTTAAATTGCCCAACAATCTTCATTTTCACTAGGTTAAGGCAAGGTGAAAATTGGTTCTCTTCCCCTTGCATCTCCATCCCATCCTTCAGGACAGCTAGATAATCGCACTAGCTACTTCTAAGTGGTGGGTATAATACAGCCAAGTGAAACAGCAAACAAAACTCACCAGAGGCACTTTCCCACTTCTAAAAAAAAAAAAAGACAGTGAAAGGCACTAGAAAGTGACAATGTTGGAGGGGGACCCAGAATTTTAAGCCAAGCCTGTATTTTAGCAGTATTAGAAAAACCGTATAAATTACTAATCGAATAATCCTTTGTCTTAAAGGGCAAAGAAGTCCTTTCTAATGGAGAAATCTAATAAAATCCCCTCTGAATTAAAAGGGTCGCCCTGAATATATCACCTAATTTAAGCTGTAATAGGAAATTGTTTAATTTCTCCAGTGACTTTCAATATTCAGGGTCCTATCTCTATTCTTGCCAATTTAACAGCTTTTCTATTAGATCCATTCCTGCAAAACTGAGGTGTTCGTTTCCGACTACATTTGGCAACCTCAAGGGAGACTAAAATGCTTCTCCCTGTTCTTCCCTCCTCCCTCCAAAGTCTCATGTTTTTTCTCCTGAACTTCCTACTCATAACAGTTTCTGGAAAAGTAGAGTGGGCCGAAGTGTGCGGCCGCCAAGAGGCGAGAGAAGTCAAGAAATACTGTAGATCAGACAAAAAGGCTTCCTCGTCTGAGACATGGGCCCTAAGCTCAGGTGGTTCTGTAGAGGGAGCCAGGAAGGTGCGGGGAGGGGTGGGGCTGAAAAGAGGCAGCGACGGGGCGAGCCCTTCCGACCTCGGTCGCAGGGGCCGCCCAACGCCCCCCGCCCCTCCCCCGGCGTGCCGGGACAATGGCCTTTCAGCCCAGGGGTCCCAGTCCGGGGAGAGGCCCCAGGACTCTATACCACACAAGGCCTAGAACCGAGGTGCAGGAGGAACGCTGAGCGGACCGACGCACCTCCGGCCTAAGCGCGGGCTGCGCGCCTGGGCCTCCCAGGGCGCCATCACTGAGTGGGGTGTGCAGGCCGCCCGGCGAAGCCCTTGCCCGCAGCCGTGTCCGAAGAGGCCGCGAGCCCGGCGGAGGCGATAGCGGGAAGTGCAGGCCGCAGCCTGCTGCTCCGCTGGCCCGCCCAGCGGCCCGAACCCACAGCCGACCTCCGGCCGCTTACCTTGTGGATTCTCTTCAAAGCCATCCTGAGAGGAGGGTGGCGGCGGCCCCCGGGGCGGGGACAGGGGCAGGGGAGGGACAGGGAAAGGGCGAGGGGGCGCGAGGCCGCCTCGGTGATCGCGGGTCGACCGAAGATAGCTTAGAAGCGCGGGACCGACGGAGGGCCGAGCCCCACTCGGCTCCTGAGCTTGTCGCAGCGGTCACCGCATCACCCGGCGGCGGCTTCTTTATGCGCTGCCTCCCGAGCAGCAGCCGCCGCCGCCGCGGTAGAGGCCTCTTAAGCCGTCGCGAATCCCTCCGCCGGGAGCAATAGCCCAGGCGTCGGGCTCGGCCGGCGCCTTCGGTCGGACAGCCAAAGGGACTGACTGCCTGCTGCAGGTGGACGGAGGGACGCGCGGGCGGACGGGCGGGCGACGCCGCCGGGGTGGGGCGGCCCGAGCGCTGGGTGGGCCCAGGCCGAGGGGCAGGTCGGGAGGCGCGGGGATTGGCGGGCCAGGGGAAGGAGGGCTGGGCCGCGCCGACGGCGGAGGGATACGGACCCTCCCTGTGAGTACTCTACGCACCGTCGCCGTCGCCGCCACGGCCCGCAGAGAGGATGACGCCGGGAAGCGCAAGGACATCTCGCGAGAGTCGTTGCGTGGGTCAAGGATGCTCGGGGGAAGCGATCCTTGATTCCCTTGCCTCTGGTCCCGTACTTGAGTGTCATCGGAGATCAATAAATGTTTAAAGGCGAATGTTTTCAAGGTCATTTGACCATTCCCATAGCATAGACCAACCCTGGTAGAGGCTCTGAGGCCCACTGCAACATTCCTGAAGGAGGAAGGGACTTGTCCAAGGTCACACAGCTCCTCAGTAGCAAAGCTGGAACTCGCCAGATTCTTTTCCGGAAGTCTGGGCGGCAACGGAGAATGTGTTACTTAAACATAACGCAGGCAGCCCTGTGATGGCTTTTCCTATCAAAAACTCAGCTGGATGACACCTTAAATGTCTCTCAGTCATGGCAGTTTAGGAGACATGCCTAGACCGCACTGTGCTTGTTGAATTGTTACAAATAAGCACTGTACAAATTATTGCGGGGAAAGAAGGTGGGGTGGGGTGGGGGGGAGACTTGCACAGTGTGTACTCCAGTAAAATCCAACCTCGTGATTCAGATCACTATCAAGAGCAAACCTAGACAACCTATTCTGGAGCTGTTTTTAAGAAGTGAAGGCAAAAAGCTAATTGACAGAACTGCTACTCTGTGTGAAGCCCTACACCAGGACCAGTGAAATCTTTATTATATGTGGCTTAAGTGTCTGTCGCTGATAGCTTATTGGTTGCTTGCATAACTGTACTAGCCAATGGAGTGAAGTTGCCACGGTATTCAAATAGTTCGCCTTCTGGCATGCCACCTCACAAATTCAGGTTAAAGATTGGAGCAATTATTACGCTGTTAAGAAATCTTAACATCAGAAGGGGTCTTTGCAATGGTACAAGACTAGAGGTTCTCCAATTGAAAAATAATGTCATAATAGCTAAGTCTTTGACTGGCTCCTCTAAAGGTGAAATACATGTCATTCCAAGAATTGATTTGGCTCCATCTCAAACAGGGTTGCCGTTTCAATTGAGACGTAGACAATTTCCTGTAAAACTTGCCTTTGCTATGACCATCAATAAGTCTCAGGGCCAAACGCTTAAGCATGTTGGCATTTTTTTTTACCTGAGCCTGCATTTGGACATGGTCAACTTTATGTTGCCTGTTCAAGAGTTCGTGAAAGAACAGATGTAAAATTAAAAATAATTGATGGTCCTCTGCAAGGCGAGCTTAAAGATGATGGAAAGATCTACACAAGAAATGTTGTGTACAAAGAGATCTTTGACATGTGAATTAACATTTTATTATTTAAATCACCTTTATTTATTGAGCTAGCGGTGGCTCTTAAGAAATGTACCACCAGTGGTTTCCTTCATTGCACTCTACTTTAAGCAATTAAGCAAGTAGAAGGGAGAAACCCCGTGGGGCAGTAAGCAAAGGGGCGTCCTCGCCGCCTGCCCTGGGTAATTCAGTTTGAATTAGCAGACCCCTTTGCACAAATCATTTTAATTACAATTTATCATATCTAGAACAGCGGTCATTTCGTATGACCGCCGGGCTTTCTAGTACAGTATAAGGCCAGGCCTGGGCTGGGAGTTGCTAACTATCTGGCTGAGACACTTACATGGAAAATTAGTAAAGGATATTTGCCTGAGAATTGATGCCCACATTCTCAAGTACACCTAGAGGGTGCGCTGATTTCCTAATTCTAAATCTGTTTTTTCCTTTCATCTGGAAAGGATTTTGAAGATCATTTATTCTAATTTCTGAATTTAAAGAGGAGAAACTGAAGCCCTTAAGAGAAGAATCTTGCCAAAAGTCATACAAAGCAGTTACAAAACTTACACTGGTAAGCCTGTTCAGAACGGCGACTTCGGAGTTTCAAACCTGGGTCCTCTATGTCCCAGTCTGACATTCTATCCACTGCGCCACCACCTGGTCAGACTATTTTTTCTTCATAAATCTTGCTAGAGACACCAATTTTATTAATCCTCCAAAGAACCAAATTTTGCCTGACCTGTGGTGGCGCAGTGGGATAAAGTGTTGACCTGGAACACTGAGGTTACTGGTTCGAAACCTTGGGTTTGCCTGGTCAAGGCACATATGGGAGTTGATGCTTCCTGCTACTCCCCCTTCTCTCTGTCTCTCTCTTTCTCTCTCACTCCTCTCTCTCTAAAAATCAATAAATAAAATACAAAGAACCAAATTTTGACCTTGTATTTTCTCTGTTCATTTTCTATTTTATTGGTTTCTGCTCTTATTTTTATAATTTTCTTTTTTTTTAATTTTTTTATTTTATTTATTCATTTTAGAGATGAGAGAGAGAGAGAGGAGAGAGAGACAGAGAGAGAGAAGGGGGGAGGAGCTGGAAGAATCAACTCCCATATGTGCCTTGACCAGGCAAGCCCAGGGATTCGAACCGGCAACCTCTACATTTCCAGGTAGACGCTTTATCCACTGTGCCACCACAGGTCAGGCTTTATTATTTTCTAATGTTTATTTTGGATATAATTTTGTGTGTGTGTGTGAGACAGACAGAGAGAGTCAGAGAGAGGGACAGATAGGGACAGACAGGAAGGGAGAGAGATAAGAAGCATCAATTCTTTGTTTTGGCACCTTAGTTTATTGATTGCTTTATCATATGTGCCTTGATGGGGGGGGGGGGCTACAGCAAATTGAGTGACCCCTTGCTCTAGTCAAAGACCGTGGGCTGGTGAGCTTTTGCTCAACCCAAATAAGCCCGCACTCAAGCTGGAAACCTCGGGGTCTCAAACCTGGGTCCTCCGTGTCCCAGTCCGACGCTCTATCCACTGCGCCACCACCTGGTTAGACTTGGATATAATTTTTTACTCTTTTAGTTTCTTAAAGTAGGAGCTTAGATCACCAATTTTACACTTTACCTTTTTATTTTAATATTATATAAGCACTTCCTAGTAAAGCATTAAAAGCACATTGCTTTTGCTGAATCCCACAATTTTGTTTTCATTTTCATTCAGTTTAAAATAGTCTGCTTTCCCCTATGATTTATTCTTTGACCAAGTGTTATTTTCAAACACTTTAGAATTTATTAGTTACCAGGGAAATGCAAATTAAAATTATAATGAGATATCATTTCACACTTACTAGAATGGCTAAAATAAAAGACAACAATAAGTGATAGCAAAAAAGTACAGCAATTAGAACTCTCATGTTGCAAGTGAGAGTGTAAAGTGGTATACCAGTTTGAAAAACTGTTTGATAATTTCTTATGTAATTAAATATATATCTACCATATGACCTAGAAATTCTACTTTTAGGTATTTACTTAAGAAAATTGAAAATGAGGAAGACAAGATGGCGCTGGAGTAGGCGGACGTACCAACATCCACCTCCCAGAACCAAAGTGGATTACAAACTAATTTTAAGAACTATCACCTGGAAAAACCAACTTTTGACTAAACTAAGAGAACTCTTCAACCAAGGAACACTGAAGAAGCCACACCAAGACTGGTAGGAAAAATGGAAACGCGGAGAGGGCTGCCCAGCTCCCCCGAGCGAATAGCAGCTGGGAGAGACTCGTGTGGCGGGAAGTGAGTTTAGTGGAGAGGGGAGGGTCCTGAATCCCAGGAACAAAGCCCCAGCCTGCAGCCCCAGAGCCTAGAAGAGGCGTATGGACAGTATTTAGCTGGAAACAAGTCAGGATACTGTTTGTGAGAAAGAGACTGATTCTTTCTCAGACCCAGGATTCTTCTTAAAGGGACCGCGCAGAATGCCTCTCTCACAACCACTCACCCGGGGCTCCAGGGGATGGGGAGAGAGGAGAGTACTGGAGTAGCAGGAACAGAGTGTAATCTAGGAGGCACAAGGAGAAACATTTAGAGAGACAGCCACCCTAACCCCTGGGACAAGTCACTCCCCAAGTCTGGAGTGAATATTTCCCCTGGGAACAGCAATACCAGCAAAGGGAAGCAGGACACCAGCCAAACAAGCTCTCCCGTGGCACTCAGAGCAGAGTCACTTAGAGGGAAGGAGCTTTCGGGGCTACAGTAGTGAGTCTTAGGGTCTAAGCAGCAGCGCCCGCACCCCACACAGCTGAGGGTGCGCTGGAGGGCGGGCGGTGGCGGGACACGGAAGCGCGGTTCTGTCGGCAAGGGCGGAAGCCGGCTGGCCAC
Source organism: Saccopteryx leptura (assembly GCF_036850995.1). NCBI lineage: Eukaryota > Metazoa > Chordata > Mammalia > Chiroptera > Emballonuridae > Saccopteryx > Saccopteryx leptura. Next base: position 161,761,506 of record NC_089508.1, on the reverse strand, counting down.
CACTGGGCCCAGGCGTGAGCTCAGTCTTGCCTGGCTGGAGAGGAGAAGGCGTGCAAAAGCTGTCAAGCCCAGCTGCAGGCAGCCAGCAATCCAGCCTGCGGGGGGAAGGGTGGGAACCCTGGAAGGGGTGGAGACCAGCCCTTGAGCAAGGATGAAGGAGCACAGCTTTGCCCCACCTGTGGAACCGAGGCTTGTGGCCTGACTTGGGAGCCAGCTCCTCCTGTGGGGGTGGAGTCAAAAACCCAGAACAGGCAGAGTCCCACTACTGAGCAAGGGCACGCAGTCCCACCTGGCCTGTGGAACCAAGGCTTGCAGGTGTCCCACCAGCAGGCTCCTCCTGCAAGGGCGGGGCAAAATCCCGGAAACAGGTGGAGACCAGCAGCTGAGCAAAGGTGCTCGCCACTGCCCTCAGGGCCAAGCATAATGCCACCCATGGGGGCGGGGCAAAGGCCAAGAACACCAAGGCTTGTACACCCGAGCACGTGATCACAGACACTCCTGTGAAGGAGAAGCGGAAACCACAGCAACAGCCCCAGTGGGCAGGCACCGGCAATGCCCATACCCAAACTCCCTAGGCAGCAACAGCAGAGGGGGTGGCAGGCCTGCAGACAGACCATACCTAGGGAACAGAGGTCACACCCAGTGGACTCCAGTGGCCAAAACCTCCCTTTACACAGAGAAAATGAGAAGGCAGAGAAATGCAACACAAATGAGACAAGAGAAATCCCCAGAAAAGGACCTGAATGAATCAGATATAACCAAATTACCAGATGCAGAATTTAAAATAACGATTGTTAGGATGCTCAAAGATATTAGAACAACAATAGATGGTCATTACGAACACCTAAATAAAGAGATAGCGAATATAAAAAAGGACATTGAAATAATAAAAAAGAATCAGTCAGAAATGACAAATACAATATCAGAAATGAAGAACACAATGGAAGGAATTAAAAGCAGGATGGATGAAGCTGAGAATCGAATCAGCGAGTTAGAGGACAAGATAAATAAAGGCACGGAAGCAGAGCAGAAAAAAGAAAGGAGACTCAAAAAGTCTGAAGAAACTCTAAGAGAGCTCTGTGACAACATGAAGAGAAATAACATCTGCATTATAGGGGTTCCTGAAGAAGAAGAGAAAGAACAAGAGATAGAGACTTTGTTCAAGCATATTATAGCTGAAAACTTCCCTCAATTAAGGCAGGAAAACATCTCACATGTTCAAGAAGCACAGAGAACTCCATTTAAGAGAAACTCAAAGAAATCAACCCCAAGACACATCATAATTAAAATACCAAAGCTAAGTGATAAAGAGAAAATATTAAAAGCTGCTAGAGAAAAAAAGACTATCACCTACAAAGGAGCCCCCATAAGGATGACTTTCGATTTCTCAACAGAAACACTTGAGGCCAGAAGGGAATGGCAAGAAATATTCAAAGTAATGCAGAACAAGAGCCTACAACTAAGACTACTTTATCCAGCAAGGCTATCATTTAAAATTGAAGGAGAAATAAAAAGCTTTCCAAACAAAAAAAACCTCAAAGAATTCACTACAACCAAACCAAGGCTGCAAGAAATGCTAAGGGGCCTGTTGTAAACAGATCAAAAGAGAAAAAGAATATAGCAAAAGAGGAATACAGTTTTAAAGAATAAAATGGCAATAAATAATTACATATCAATAATAACCTTAAATGTAAATGGATTAAATGATCCAATCAAAAGACGTAGGGTAGTTGCGTGGATAAGAAAACAGGACCCATACGTATGCTGTCTACAAGAGACACACCTTAAAACAAAAGATGCACACAGACTGAAGATAAAAGGATGGGAAAAAATATTTCACTCAAATGGAAATGAAAAAAAAGCTGGGGTAGCAATACTTAGACAAAATGGATTTCAAAACAAAGACTATAGTTAGAGATAAAGAAGGTCACTACATAATGATAAAGGAAGCAATCCAACAGGAAGATATAACCATTATAAATATCTATGCACCTAATATAGGAGCACATAAATATATAAAGGAGACTTTGATGGATTTAAAGGGCAAGATCAACAGCAATATGATAATAGTAGGGAATTTCAATACCCCACTAACATCACTAGATAGATCCTCAAGAAAGAAAATTAGGCCCTGGCTGGTTGGCTCAGCGATAGAGTGTCGGCCTGGCATGCAGGGGACCCGGGTTCGATTCCCGGCCAGGGCACATAGGAGAAGCGCCCATTTGCTTCTCCACCCCCCCTCCTTCCTCTCTGTCTCTCTCTTCCCCTCCCGCAGCCAAGGCTACATTGGAGCAAAGATGGCCTGGGCACTGGGGATGGCTCCTTGGCCTCTGCCCCAGGTGCTAGAGAGGCTCTGGTCGCGGCAGAGCGACGCCCCGGAGGGGCAGAGCATCGCCCCCTAGTGGGCAGAGCGCCGCCCCTGATGGGCGTGCCGGGTGGATCCCGGTCGGGCGCATGCGGGAGTCTGTCTGACTGTCTCTCCCCATTTCCAGCTTCAGAAAAATACAAAAAAAAAAAAAAGAAAATTAACAAAGAAACAGCAGACTAAAGGATATACTAGATCAACTCGATTTAATAGATATCTTCAGAACCTTTCACCCTAAAACAGCAGAATATACATTCTTTTCAAGTGCTCATGGTACATTCTCTAGAATAGACCACGTTAGGGCACAAAAGTGGTCTCAACAAATTTAAGAAGATTGAAATTATATTGAGCACTTTCTCTGATCACAGTGGCATGAAACTAGAAATCAACCACAACAGGAAACCTGAAAAATACTCAAACACTTGGAAACTAAATAGCATGTTATTAAATAATGAATGGGTAAACAATGAGATCAAAGAAGAAATTTAAAAATTCCTAGAAACGAACGATAATGAGCATACATCAACTCAAAATTTATGAGACACAGCAAAAGCAGTCCTGAGAGGGAAGTTCATAGCATTACAGGCATACCTCAAGAAGCTACAAAAAGCTCAAATAAACAACTTTACCCTACATCTTAAAGATCTAGAAAAAAAAAATAGCAAGTAAAGCCCAGAGCTAGTAGAAGGAAGGAAATCATGAAGATCAGAGCAGAAATAAATGACATAGAGGCTAAAGAAACAATACACAGGATCATTGAAACCAGAAGCTGGTTTTTTTGAAAAGGTAAACAAGATCGATGAATCTTTAACCAGACTCACCAAGAAAAAAAGAGAGAGGACTCAAATAAATAAAATTAGAAACGAGAGTGGAGAAATAACAACTGACACAACAGAAATACAAAATATTGTAAGAAAATACTATGAAGAACTGTACACCAAAAGACTAGACAACCTAGATGAAATGGACAAATTCCTTGAAACATATATTCTTCCAAAAATTAATCTGGAAGAATCAGAAAACCTAAACAGACCAGTTACAACAAATGAGATTGAAACAGTTATAAAAAAACTCACAAAAAAGAAAAGCCTGGGCCTGATGGCTTCACAAGTGAATTCTACCAAATATTCAAAGAAGAACTAACTCCTATCCTTCTCAAGTTATTTCAAAAAATTCAAGAGGAAGAAAGACTTCCAAGCTCCTTTTATAAGGCAAGCATAATTCTGATTCCAAAACCAGGCTAAGACAACACAAAGAAAGAAAATTATAGGCCAAAATCCCTGATGAATTTAGATGCTAAAATTCTCAACAAAATATTGGCAAACCGGATCCAGCAATATATGAAAAAAATCAGACACCATGATCAAGTGGGATTTATTCTTGGGAGGCAAGGCTGGTACAATATTTGCAAATCAATCAATGTGATTCATCACATAAACAAAAGGAAGAAGAAAAACCACATGATAGTTTCAATAGATGCAGAAAAAGCATTTGATAAAATCCAACACCCATTCATGATCAAAACTCTCAGCAAAGTGGGAATACGGGGAACAACCTCAACATAATAAAGTCCATTTATGACAAACCCACAGCCAACATCATACTCAATGGGCAAAAATTAAAAGCAATCCCCTTAAGATCAGGAACAAGGCAGGGGTGCCCCCTTTCACCACTCTTATTCAACATAGTTCTGGAAGTCCTAGCCATAAAAATCAGACAAGAAAAAGAAATAAAAGGCATCCAAATTGGAAAAGAAGAAGTAAAACTATCATTATTTGCAGATGATATGATATTGTATATAGAAAACCCTAAAGTTGCAGTAAAAAACTACTAGACCTGAAAAATGAATTCAGCAAGGTGGCAGGATATAAAATTAATACTCAGAAATCAGAGGCATTTTTATACACTAACAATGAACTGTCAGAAAGAGGAATTAAGGAAGCAATCCCCTTTACCATTGCAACCAAAAAAATAAAGTACCTAAGAATAAATTTAACCAGGGAGATTAAAGACTTGTACTCGGAAAATTATAAAACATTGATTAAAAAAAATCAGGGAAGATACAAACAAGTGGAAGCATATACCGTGCTCATGGTTATGAAGACTAAACATCATTAAAATGTCTATATTACCCAAAGCAATTTATAAATTCAATGCAATACCAATTAAAATACCAATGACTTACTTCAAATATATAGAACACATATTCCAAAAGTTTATATGGAACCAAAAGAGAACATGAATAGCCTCAGCAATCTTGAAAAGGAAGGATAAAGTGGGAGGTATCACACTTCCGGATATCAAGTTATATTATAAGGTCATTGTACTCAAAACAGCCTGGTACTGGCATAAGAACAGGCATATAGATCAATGGAACAAAACAGAGAACCCAGAAATAAATCCACACTTTTATGGACAACTAATATTTGACAAAGGAGGTAAGAGCATACATTGGAGTAAAGACAGCCTCTTCAACAAATGGTGTTGGGATAATTGGACAGCTACCTGCAAAAAAAATGAAACTTACCAACTTACACCATTCACAAAAATAAACTCAAAATGGATAAAAGACTTTAATCTAAGCCATAAAACCATAAGCATCCTAGAAGAAAACATAGGCAGTAAGCTCTCTGACATCTCTCGCAGCAATATATTTGCTGATTTGTCTCCACAGGCAAGTGAAATGAAAGACAGGATAAACAAATGGGACTTTATCAAACTAAAAAGCTTCTGCACAGCTAAAGACAATAAGAACAGAATAAAAAGACAAACTACCCAATGGGAGAATATATTTGACAATGCATCTGATAAGGGGTTAATAACCAAAATTTATAAAGAGCTTGTAAAACTTAATACCAGGAAGACAAACAATCCAATCCAAAAATGGGCAAAAGAAATGAATAGACACTTCTCCAAAGAGGACATACAGATGGCCAAGAGGCATATGAAAAATTGCTCAACATCACTAATCATGAGAGAAATGCAAATTAAAACCACAATGAGATATCACCTCACACCAGTCAGAATGGCGCTCATCAACAAAACAACACAGAATAAGTGCTGGCGAGGATGTGGAGAAAAGGGAACCCTCCTGCACTGCTGGTGGGAATGCAGACTGGTGCAGCCACTGTGGAAAACAGTATGGAGATTCCTCAAGAAATTAAAAATCGAACTGCCTTTTGACCCAGCTATACCACTGTTAGGAATATACCCCAAGAACACCATAGCACTGCTTGAAAAGAAGAAATGCACCCCCATGTTTATGGCAGCATTGTTCACAATAGCAAAGATCTGGAAACAGCCCAAGTGTCCATCAGTGGACGAGTGGATTAAAAAGCTTTGTTACATACAGAATCGGCTGGCATGCAGGAGTCCCGGGTTTGATTCCCAGCCAGGGCACACAGGAGAGGTGCCCATCTTCTTCTCCACCCCTCCCCCTCTCCTTCCTCTCTGTCTCTCTCTTCCCCTCCTGCAGCCAAAGCTCCATTGGAGCAAAGTTGGCCCGGGCACTGAGGATGGCTCCATGGCCTCTGCCTCAGGCGCTAGAATGGCTCTGGTTGCAACAGGGCAACTCCCCAGATGGGCGAAGCATCACCCCCTGGTGGGCATGCCGGGTGGATCCCAGTCGGGCGCATGCGGGAGTCTGTCTGACTGCCTCCTTGTTTCCAGCTTCGGAAAAAAAAAAAAGAAAGAAAGCTTTGGTATATATATACTATGGAATACTACTCAGCCATAAGAAATGATGACATCGGATCATTTACAACAACATGGATGGACCTTGATAACATTATACTGAGTAAAATAAGTAAATCAGAAAAAACTAAGAACTATATGATTCCATACATAGGTGGGACATAAAAATGAGACTCAGAGACATGGACAAGAGTGTGGGGGTTACAGGGTGGAGGGGAGGAGAGGGAGGGGGTTGGGGGAGGGGAGGGGCACAAAGAAAACCAGTTAGAAGGTGACGGAAGACAATTGGACTTTGGGTGATGGGAATGCAGCATAATCAAATGTCAAAATAACCTAGAGATGTTTTCTCTGAACATATGTACCTTGATTTATCAATGTCACCCCATTAAAATTAATCAAAAAAAAAAAAAAAGAATTTGTCTCACGGCTAAATCAGGCAGTTAGAAGAATAATATAAGGATGCTAATTCTGCTTCTCAGGCCACATCATGCAAAAGGGGCCCCAAGAAAATTGGTGATTTGGCTCCTCTGATTTTGCCAATTGGATTTAAAAAATAATAGGTCAGGAATGCCCTGAAATGGAACTAACAATACATGGGCATAAATTTAAAGGACTTTTAGATACTGGAGCTGATGTATCTGTTATTGCTAAGCCACATTGGCCTCCTTCCTGGCCCACTCATGCAGCAGCCACAGAATTACAAGGTATAGGGCAGAGTAAATCCCCTCAACAACGTTCTAGTTTTTTACACTGGGAAGATTAAGAAGGTCATTCTGGATTTTTTTTAAGCCTTATGCGCTCCCTGGATGGCCAGTTAATTTGTGGGGTAGAGATGTTTTGAAAAATACGGGAGCATTGCTTGTCAGTCCTAATGGTTTAGTCAGTACTCAGATGCTTGATCGGGGATTTTTGCCCACTAAGGGACTAGGGAAAGAACAGCGAGGAATTCTCACCCCCATAGAAGTGGCACTCAATACCAGAAAGTGTGGATTAGGATATCAAAATTTAGCATAGGGGCCTTGGTAGCTCCTGCTACCCCAATAATGCATTGTGCAGACCCAATTACTTGGAAATCAGATAATTCTGTATGGGTAGACCAATGGCCCCTTTCTCAAGAGAAACTTAGGGCAGCTGCTCAATTGGTACAAGAGCAGCTACAGCTTGGGCACATTGAACCATCTAATAGCCCATGGAATACACCTTCATATTTTGATCTTGTCGCCTCCTGGATTATCAAGGGGCATAGGCAACCTTTACAGCTTACAGGTTTTGAGCCTCAAAATTATTGTTGTTCCTTTTTTCAAAGGATCAACAACAATGGCTCTGGGAAACTTACACTAAATAGCAAATCGCTTTTGCAAATCAATGGACAACTTTATACTGAAACAGTCAACTAGCCCTGGCCGGTTGGCTCAGCGGTAGAGCGTCGGCCTGGCGTGCGGGGGACCCGGATTCGATTCCCGGCCAGGGCACATAGGAGAAGCACCCATTTGCTTCTCCACCCCCACCCCCTCCTTCCTCTCTGTCTCTCTCTTCCCCTCCCGCAGCCAAGGCTACATTGGAGCAAAGATGGCCCAGGCGCTGGGGATGGCTCCTTGGCCTCTGCCCCAGGCGCTAAAGTGGCTCTGGTTGCCGCAGAGCGATGCCCCGAGGGGCAGAGCATCGCCCCCTGGTGGGCAGAGCATCGCCCCTGGTGGGCGTGCCGGGTGGATCCCGGTCGGGCGCATGCGGGAGTCTGTCTGACTGTCTCTCCCTGTTTCCAGCTTCAGAAGAAAAGAAAAAAATAAAATAAAATAAAATAATATAGTCTGCCTTGACCTGGTAGCTCAGTTGGTTACAGCATTCTCCCCATACGTCAAGGTTGCAGGTTCAGTTCCTGTTCAGAACACATACAAACATTAACCAACGAATGCATAAATAAGTGGAAAAACAAATTGATGTTTCTCTCTCTTTTAAGTCAATCAAAAAAAAAAAAAAAGAATACAGACTGACTTCGGCAATCAAAGCTTAACCTGGCCATTAATTTTTTCAAATATAAAATGAAGATAATAAATAACAACTGCTATTTTCATTTTTTACATATGTGGACTTTTACTACAAAGAAGGGTCTACAAATGTACTGTTTTAAGCTTTATTTTCTAAAAGTAAATAGATTCACAGAAAGCAGCTAGAATTACATAGAAAGTTCCGGTGTGTCTTTTATCCAGTGCCCCCCCATAGTTGCTTCACATAATTATAGGACAATATCAAAACCAGGAAATTGATGGTACAATGTGTACATACTGCTTAATGCCATTTTATCACGTGCAGGTTCCTATAACAACCACCACAATCAAGATGCAGAACTATTCCATTACCAAAGAGATCTTTTTCATGGTACCTCCTAATAGTCACATCTACCACCCCTCCACCCCAGCATTTCTACCCCTTGGCATTTGCTAGTCTATTTTCCCTCGCTATAATTTTGTTGTTTTGAGAATGTTATTTAAGTAGAATCATACAGTATGTGACATTTTGAGATTGACTTTTCTCACTCTGCATAATGCCTTTGAGATCCATCTAAGTTGTGTGCATCAACCTCTGTTCCTTGCCCTGTAGTATTCCATTCTGCAATGTACTTTTAAAATGGTTTAAGCCTAACCTGTGGTGGCACAGTGGATAAAGCATCAACCTGGAGCACTGAGGTCCCGGTTTTGAAACCCTAAGCTTGCCCAGTCAAGGCACATATGAGAAGCAACTATGAAGTTGATGCTTCCTGCTCCTTCCCTCCCCTTTCTTTCTCTCTCTCCTCTTTCTAAAGCCAATAAATACATTTTTTTTGTATTTTTCTGAAGTTGGAAACGGGGAGGCAGTCAGACAGACTCCCGCATGCACCTGACAAGGATCCACCCAGCATGCCCACCAGGGGGCGATGCTCTGCCCATCTGGGGCGTTGCTCTGCTGCAACCAGAGCCATTCTAGCGCCTGAGGCAGAGGCCACAGAGCCATCCTCAGCGCCCAGGCCAACTTTGCTCCAATGGAGCCTTGGCTGCAGGAGGGGAAGAGAGAGACAGAGAGGAAGGAGAGGGGGAGGGGTGGAGAAGCAGATGGGTGCTTCTCCTGTGTGCCCTGGCCGGGAATCGAACCCGGGACTCCTGCATGCCAGGCCAACGCTCTACCACTGAGCCAACCGGCCAGGGTCTAAGTAAAATCTTTTTTAAAAAAGAATTTTAAAGCCTTGGCCTGGTAGCTCAGTTGGTTAGAGCGTTGTCCCAATAAACCAAGATGGTGGGTTACTCTTCAGTCAGGGCACATACAAGAGTCAACCAACAAATGCATAAATAAGTGGAACAATAAATCAATGTTTCTCTCTCTCTCTTTCTCTGTCTCCCTTCCTCCCTTTCTAAAAATCATTAATAAATTTAAAACTGTTTTCAGTTGTGGTAAAATGTACACGACAAAAATTTGCCATTGCCATTTTTAAGTGCACAGTTCAATGGCATTAAGTACATTCACATTGTTGTACAACCATTGCCACCATCCATCTAAAGAAATTTTTCCATCTTGCAAAGCTGAAGCTCAGAGCCCATTAAACAATAACTCCTCATTCCCTCCCCCCGAGACTCTGACAGCCACCATTTTACTTGTCTCTATACATTTGACTGCTCTAGATAGCTCAAATAAGTGGAATCATATATTTGTCCTTTAAAAAAATTTTTTTTTAGTTTATTGATTTTAGCCAGAGAGGAAGTGGGAGAGATAGAGAGAGACAGGAACATCAATCTGGTCCTGCATGTGCCCTGACTGGGGATTGAACTAGGCAACCTCTGTGCTTCAGGTTAGTTAATGTTCTTACCAGTGGAGCTATCCAGCCAGGGCAATATTTGTCCTGTTATGATAAGCTTATTTGACTTAATGTCCTCAAGGTTCATCCATGTTATAGATGTGTCAGAATTCCCTTCCTTTTCAAAGCTGAACAACATTTCACTGTGTGTATATTCATTTGTCTGTCTATGGGATCTTGCGTTGCTTTTACCTTTTGCCTATTGTGAATTATGTTGCTATAAACATGATGTTCTCTAATGTACTTTTGTTTATCAAAACTATATCATTTCACTGATTAACAAAATAATAAGTGAGGGAAAGTTTCTCTTTATAGAAGCATTCTAGCTACTATTTTAAGGAGAAGGGATAGAATATCAGCATTTTGCAACCTCTAAGGAATTGGTTGAGACATGGAACATAAATGCTGCTAACTATTTTTTTTATTTATTAATTTGAGAGAGAGAGGAAGGGAGAGAGAGAAAAGAACATCGATCTGTTCCTATGCATGTCCTGACCAGGAATCCCTTTGTGCTTTGGGACAAAGCTCTAACCAACTGAACTATACAGCCAGTGCAATGTTAACCATTTAGGAAGAGACAACCAGACACTATGTGCCTCTGGTAGTAGAACACCACACCACTATGACGCAGTCTTGCCATCAAATCTCTACATCCAACTATGAAGTAACAGGAAATACAAAGGAAATCATGTCAAAACCACACCTTAGATATGTAACCAGAAAAATCCAGATTGTGAGGAACTATATGACAAACAATTTCTTCAGCAAATAAGTTGTAACTAAGTTCACTTTCTCTCTCTCTCTCTCTCACACACACACACACACACAAATGCACACATGGAGGAAACTTAAAAACTAAAAAATACTTGAGAATCCACACAAATAACTTGTGCAAAAAATATTCACAGCAACATTACTCATAACATTAAAAAAATAAGAGACAATGCCAATATTTATCAACTGATGAATGGGTAAATAAAATGGTATATAGCCATACAATGGACTAGTATTTGGGCATAAAAAATGAAGTATTGATACATGCTACAACATGAATAAACCTTGAAAACATGCTCAGTAAAAGAAACCAGTCACAAAGATGATATGATTCTATTTATATGAAATGTCTAGAGTAGGCAAATTCATAGAGACAGAAAGCAGGTATAAAGGATAAGAGAATTGGGGGTGGGTGATGGATAAGGGGAGGGGATTACTTAGGAATGACAGTGTTCTAAAAGTGTGGTAATGGATGCAAAACTCTGAAAAGACTATTATTATTTATTTATTTATTTTTGGTGGCAGAGACAGTCAGAGAGAGGGACAGACAGACAGGACGGAGAGAGATGAGAAACATCAATTCTTCCTTGTGGTTACTTAGTTGTTCATTGATTGATTTCTCATATGTGCCTTGACCGGGGGTGGGGGGGCTACAGCAGACTGAGTGACCCCTTGCTCGAGCCAGTGACCTTGGGCTCAAGCTGGTGAGCCTTGCTCAAACCCAATGAATGCGCGCTCAAGCTGGCAACCTCAGGGTCTCGAACCCGGGTGCTCCATGTCCCAATCCAATGCTCTATCCACTGAGCCACCACCTGGTCAGGCTATTTAATTGTTAAGTGGGTGAACTGTATGGTATATGATTATAATTAATTAAATTTGGTAAATATATATTTAAGAAGTATGTCAATCAACCACAATATGTGGATCCTATTTATATTTATATTCTGATTCAAACTGTAAAAAATAAAAATTTATGATTCAACTTAAAATTTGAACACTGACTAGGTATTTGAGGATATTTAAAGATTCATAACTTGCCTTGGCCAGATAGTTTGGTAGGTTAAAGTGTTGTCCCAAAATACAGAGGTTGCTGGTTCAATCTCTGGTCACGACACATACAGGATCAGATCTATGTTCCTGTCTCTCTCTCTCTATCGCGCTTCCTCTCTATCAAATAAAAAGAAAAAACATTTATTACTATTTTTTAAATGTAATATTATGGGGTTTTTTTTTGAAGTTAGAAACGGGGAGGCAGTCAAACAGACTCCCGCATGCGCCCGACTGGGATCCACCTGGCATGCCCACCAGGGGGCAATGCACTGCCCATCTGGGGCATCGCTCTATTGCAACCAGAGCCATTCTAGCGCCTGAGGCAGAGGCCACGGAGCCATCCTCAGTGCCCGGGGCCAACTTTGCTCCAATGGAGCCTTGGCTGCGGGAGGGGAAGAGAGAGACAGAGAGGAAGGAGAGGGGGAGGGGTGGAGAAGCAGATGGGCGCTTTTCCTGTGTGCCCTGGCGGGGAATCGAACCCGAGACTCCTGCATGCCAGGCCAATGCTCTACCACTGAGCCAACTGGCTAGGGCCTATGGATTTTTTAAATAGAATCTTTCTCTTTCAGAGATACATACTGAAATATTTACAGATGAAATGATGTCTGGAATTTGCTTCAAAATAATACAAGAAATAAGGCCCTGGCCGGTTGGCTCAGTGGTAGAGTGTCAGCCTGGCGTGCAGGAGTCCTGGGTTCGATTCCTGGCCAGGGCACACAGGAGAAGCGCCCATCTGCTTCTCCCCCTCTCCTTCCTCTCTGTCTCTCTTCCCTCCTGCAGCCAAAGCTCCATTGGAGCAAAGATGGCCCGGGCGCTGAGGATGGCTCCGTGGCCTCTGCCTCAGGTGCTAGAATGGCTCTGGTCACAGCAGAGCGATGCCCCAGATGGGCAGTGCATCGCCCCCTGGTGGGCATGCGGGTGGATCCCGGTCGGGCGCATGCGGGAGTCTGTCTGACTGCCTCCCCATTTCTAACTTCAGAAAAATACAAAAAAAAAGAAAAAAAATGTGTAAGGCAACATTTTAAAAAAGCAAATGTATGTATGTCCTTGTTTCCCTAAATTGGTTATCAAACATGATTTTGTTAATAAAACTGCGACTGGAAAAAAAATAATACAATAAATAAGCAGGTGGAGATACAAATGAAACAAGACTTCCCATGATGTGGTAGTTGTTGAAGCTGAGTAACGGATGCGTGAGAGCGCATTATAATCTATTCTGTCTACCATTGTATGTGTTGAAAATTTCTATAATAATAAAAATACATATCAATGAACATATTTCTTTTTCTTTTTTATTTTAATTTTTTTAGCGAAAGAGAGAGACAGTTTGTGTCACTTTAATTGTCACTGATTACTTTCTCATACGTGCCTTGATTGCGGGGGGGCTCCAGCCAAGCCAGTGACCCCTTGCTCAAGCCAGCAACCTTGGGCTCAAGCCAGCAACCATGGGATCATGTTGATGATTCCATGCTCAAGCTGATGAACCCTTGCTCAAGCCAGCAACCTTGGGATTTTGAGCCTGGGACCTCAGCGTAGCAGGTTGATGCTCTATCTACTGTGCCACCACTGGTCAGACTAATATATTTATTTGTATAATCATCCTTGGAGGTCTGAAGTGGTATCTCATTGTCTGTTTGTTTTTTAATTTATTCATTGATTTTAGAGAAAGAGGAAGGGAGAGAGAGATAGAAACATCAATCTTTTCCTGTATGTGCCCTGACTAGGGAACAAACCCGCAACCTTTGAGTATCAGGAACAAACACACTCTAACCAACTGAGCTAGCTGGCCAGCACTCTCATTGTGGTTTTGATTTACATATCCCTGATGTTGACATCTTTTCATGTGCTTATTGGCTATTTGTATATATTCTTTGAAGAAATATCTATTCAAGTCCTTCATCCATTATTTTTTTGTTTTTTTCTTTCGTTTTTTTTGTTTTGTTTTGTTTGCGACAGAGAAAGAGACAGAGAGAGGGACAGATAGGGACAGTCATACAGGAAGGGAGAGAGATGGAAGCATCAAGTTTTCGTTGAGGCACCTTAGTTGTTCATTGATTGCTTTCTCATACGTACCTTGATGGGGGGGGGGAGGCTACAGCAGAGCAAGTGACCCCTTGCTCAAGCCAGTGACCTTGGGCTCAAGCTAGCGACCTTGGGCTTCAAGTCGATGACCTTTGGGCTTAAGCCAGCGACCATGGAGTTATGTCTATGATCTCACACTCAAGCCAGCTACCCCTTGCTCAAGCTGGTGAGCTAGTGCTCACGCCAGATGAGCCTGTGCTCAAGTCAGCGACCTTGAGGTTTCAAACCTGGGTACTCCGCGTCCCAGCCTGACACTCTATCTACTGCGCCAACGCCTGGTCAGGCCACCCATTCTTTAATTGTATTACTTTTCTTTAATTCTTTTATTTTTTTGACAGACTGCAAGGTGAAACCTGTTTTTGTTTGCATTTATTTAATTACCAGTGAGTCAGGCAACTTTTTACACATTCATTTGCCAATCATGTTTTTTTTTATTTTGTGAATTGTCAGTATTTGTAAGAGCTTTTCATGTATGAAGAAATATTAATCTTTTTAAAAAGATTTTATTTATTGATTTTCTATAGAGAGAAGAGGGGCAGAGGAGCAAGAAGTATCAACTCATAGCTGCTTCACTTTAGTTGTTCATCGATTGCTTGTCGTATGTGCCTTGACTGAACAAGCTCAGAGTTTTGAACCAGAGACCTCAGTATTCCAGGTCAACATTTTGTCCACTGCGCTGCCACAGGCGAGGCAATCCTTTTTTTGTATACATTAAAAACATTTTACTGGCCCTGGCCGGTTGGCTTGGTGGTAGAGTGTCGGCCTGGCGTGCGGGAGTCCCAGGTTCGATTCCCAGCCAGGGCACACAGGAGAAGCGCCCATCTGCTTCTCCACCCCTCCCCCTCTCCTTCCTCTCTGTCTCTCTCTTCCCCTCCCGCAGCCAAGGCTCCATTGGAGCAAAGTTGGACCGGGCGCTGAGGATGGCTCAATGGCCTTTGCCTCAGGCACTAAAAAGGCTCTGGTTGCAACAGAGCGACGTCCCAGATGGGCAGAGCATCGCCCCCTGGTGGGTGTGCCGGGTGGATCCCAGTCGGGCACATGCAGGAGTCTGTCTGACTGCCTCCCTGTTTCCAACTTCAGGAAAATACAAAAAAAACCCCACATAAAAACCACATTTTACCAAACTTTCCATTTTGACCCCAGTAACTATACATATCATTTTCATACAAATACCCAATAGCTCAGGCTAATTAGATTACACACAGAGTACTTGATCCTACCTAAAGGACATAGAATTTGGTTCTAAAGCCCAGCTGATCTCCCCATGACCTTACCATTCTCTATTCTCTGGACATGCTGAAGCAACTCAATGGAGCAACAGTCCTTTGGTTACATTATCTCAGTGTCCTGCTCCTGAATAATACCCTTAGAGAGACACAAAGATAATAAAGCTTTTCCTCCCATGTCACACCCTGCTTCTCTTCCAACAAGAACCTTAATAATCTCATTTATTAAACACTTAACAATTGTGCCAAACACTGTGCTTCAGCAACTTAACAACTTCAGCAACACTCTGCTTCTTCGCCTCTATATTGAAGTATTTTGTCCCTGGTGTAATAGATGAGGAATGAGGTGGAGGGAGGTTTAGTGACATGCCCAAGGTCACAGAACTAGAGAGTTACATAGCTGGGATTGGACCTGAGTCTTTCTGATACCAGAGACTGTGCTCTTGCCCACTGAGCTACATTTCTCCACTTCCTTGTGTGTCCTTGAGAAGGAAGGCCAAAGTGCAAAGGCTGGGAAATATCCTCCAGTGAATATTTAACATTGGGAAATAGAGTAGAAATTCTTAAGTCTACCATCTCACTAAAATGGAGGGTGATCTTATCAAGAGTGTCTCTGTTTTCGGTCACTCTTTCAATAAGTAGTTCCTAAGCACTTAACAACACTTTCACTATGCCTGGCACATATTGGTGATGGATCAATAATTATTTGTTCAATGAATAAATAAATGATTGAATAAATTAATGATTGGGCATTTTCTGTGTTCTAAGCAGTGTGCCTATCTAGGGGTACAATGAATAATACTGACCTAAAGATGTTCATGGTCAGGTGAGACCATGATATATAAGAAATTGTAATCCTGTGGAATAAACCCTATAGCAAAAGCAAAAAGTACAGTTATCATTTCTATTGAACTCTGACAATGAGCTTGGCCTTATTTAAATCCTCCCAAGTACCCTATAAGGTGAACACTCCTTTTATTTTACAGATGACAAAACTAAAGCTGTGTTAAGGATAGGCATAGAAAGAGTGGTCCTTTCTAGATTGTGGGGTTCAGAAAAGGAGTCCTTATAAGAGAAACAACAAATAAATGTTTCTCTCTTTCACTTTCCCTCTCTCAAATCAATAAATAAATTTAAAAATTAAAAAATGTAAATGATCTCTGAAAAGGGGTATCTTTAGCCTTTAACACCTTAGGACCAATTGTTTCAGTTATTGATAAAGAATGAGCAGAGAAATTCATTCTTTCACTCAATAACTACTCAGTGAGCAGCTCCTTTTACACCCTATGCTAGCTCCAAGGTATAAACTAGATAAAGTTGCAGCTCTCAGAGCTCAAATGCTAATGAAGCAGTGTTCTGGTTCCTATGACTATGTAACAAATTATCCCAAAATTCAGTGGTATAAAACAACAATTTATTATGCTCATAGGTTGCATGGGTCAGAAATTCAGACAGGGCAGTGTTATATGCCAGACTACACTTTTTTTTTTTTTTTAAGAATTATAAAGTATTTCACAATAAGGATTGTATCATAATTTATTTAACTAATCCTCTATTAAAAATTCTTTTTTATTTTATTATTATTATTTTTTTTGGTATTTTTCTGAAGTTGGAAATGGGGAGGCAGTCAGACAGACTCCCGCATGTGCCCGACCGGGATCCACCTGGCATGCCCACTAGGGGGCGATGCTCTGCCCATCTGGGGCATCGCTCTACCACAATCAGAGCCATTCTAGTGCCTGAGGCAGAGGCCACAGAGCCATCCTCAGTGCCCGGGCAAACTTTGCTCCAATGGAGCCTTGGCTGAGGGAGAAGAAGGGAGAGACAAAGAGGAAGGAGAGGGGGAGGGGTGGAGAAGCAGATGGGCACTTCTCCTGTGTGCCCTGGCTGGGAATCGAACCCAGGACTCCTGCACGCCAGGCCTACGCTCTACCACTGAGCCAACTGGCCAGGGCCAAAGATTCTTTTTTAAAAGATTTTATTTACAGCCTGAACAGGTGGTGGTACAGTGGATAGAGTGTTGGACTGGAACGTGGAGGACCCAGGTTCTAAACCCCGAGGTTGCCAGCTTGAGCATGGGCTCACTTGCCTGAGCTTGGGGTCACTGGCTTGAGCCCAAAGGTCATTGGCTTGAAGCCCAAGGTCTCTGGCTTGAGCCCAAAGGGCTCTGGTTTGAGCCCAAGGTCACTGGCTTGAGCAAGGGGTCACTTGCTCTGCTGTAGCCTCCGGTCAAGGCACATATGAGAAAGCAATCAGTGAACAACTAAGGTGCTGCAATGAAGAATTGATGCTTCTCATCTCTCTCCCTTCCTGTCTGTCTGTCCCTTTGACTCTCTGTCTCTGTAAAAAAAAAAAAAAAAGAGAGAAAAAATAATAAAGATTTTATTTACTGATTTTAGAGAGAGGAGAGAGAAAGGCGGTGGATGAGGGAAGGAGCAGGAAGCATCAACTCATTGATGCTTTTTGTATGTGCCTTGACCAGGTGAGCCTGGGGTTTCGAACCAGAGACCTCAGTAGTCCAAGTCTATGCTTTATCCACTGTGTCATAGGTCAGACTCTTTTTTTTAATGCTTATTTATTGATTTTAACAAGAGAGGGAGGGAGGGAGAGAGAGAGAAAGAGAAACAGGCACATCAATTCAGTCCTGTATGTGCCCTTACCAGGGATCAAACCCACAACCTCTGCACTTTAGGATGATGCTCTAAGATGCTCTCTAACCAACCAAGCTATGGGGCCAGGGGGCCAGACCATTTCTTGAGACTGTAAGATTTACACCCTCCACTAGCAATGCATGAGACCCTCATTTCCCCATTTTCGAAAACATCCCTCATCACAAATAAAGTCAGACTTACTTTTTCATGTTTTTTGGCCACTTGTACTTCTTGCTCAGAGTCTTGCATGCCTCTATCTTTCTGAACTTTGATTTCTTCACTTGTAAAAATGAGATGTAGACTCCTGGGACTCCCAAACATGAGATTGTAAGATCAAGAATGAATGGGCTGCCCTAGCTGAATAGCACAGCTAGTTAAAGCATCATCCCAATAAGCCAAGTTTGCGGGTTTGATCCTGGGTCAAGTCACATACAGGAATCAACCAAATGCATGGATAGGTGGGACAACAAATTGTTCTCTCTCTCCCTCTCACCTCCTTCTCTTTCTCTTAAGTCAATAAATTAAAAAAAAAAATTGACCCTGGCCAGTTGGCTCAGTGGTGAAGCATCAGCCCGGCATGTGGAAGTCCCAGTTTCGATACCGGTCAGGGCACATAGGAGAAGCACCCATCTACTTCTCCACCCTTCCCCCTCTCTTTCCTCTCTGTCTCTCTCTTCCCCTCCCGCAGCCAAGGCTCCATTGGAGCAAAGTTGGCCGGAGGCTGAGGAAGGCTCCATGGCCTCCAACTCAGGCACTAGAATGGCTCCGATTGCAGCAGAGCAACGCCCCAGAGGGGCCAAGCATCGCCCCCTGGTGGGCATGCCCGGTGGATCCCGGTCGGGCACATGCGGGAATCTGTCTGTCTGCCTCCCCCTTGCTTCTTCCTTCGGAAAAAATTTTTTTTTTAAATATGAACTTAAAAAAATTCATGGCCTTTGCTTGGGGTGATGGGTGCACGATGCAGTATGCAGGTGATGTTTTATTGAGTTCCACACCTGAAACCTGTACCCCAATAAATTCAGTTTTTAAGAAGGATGAATGATAATGCCTGTGCAGCTCCTGTCTCCCTCATCCTTGCTGCCCTGGGTGAGAACTCCACTCATGATGGCTCCTTTTTTGAAGAATGCCTCTGGCCCTATTGAGAGAACACTAGGAACTTCTGCTCTGAAGGGTTTCTGAGCCCTTTTTGTAACTCATGGGAAGCCCCAACCCCTGGTAGCCAGGATTAACAGCATCCACATCCACCTGTAATTCTAGGTGACAGCTTTGTGGGGATGGCCAGGTAACTACAAATTAAATACAAGAGCCCTTAAGGGCCATTATGGGAGGCTCTAAATTGGGCCCATCCACGCCTTCCCTGAAGGTTGGTGTCCAAGAGGCAGATTTGCCCACTGGATGGGAGGTCTGGCACTACCACTTCCTTGAATAACACAGACTTGCCCAACTCTGAGTGCAGTTTCTTCCTCTGTAAAATAAGGATAATAATAACATTAACAAATGGGTTGCTGTAGGCACATATGAAGAGCATTTGGGAGCATAAAAAAAATAATTTTTCTTCCACCTTAAAGTTCTTTGAGCTGGGCTAATAATCAAATTACCTGAGACAGATTAACACCTTAATGAGAGAAAATGTGCAGTTTATTATGGACGTATATGCAGGGGTGTCATAAGATGTGAGATCTTAAACGCATTGGGCAGTTGAAGCTGAAATGCCCTTCCAGACGTGGGGGAGGAGTCTGGGATTCCCAAGGGAGGGTAAGTAACTCAAAAGTAAGAGGAAGAGCAAACATGGTAAACAAATTCTTGGTGGGACATCGAGAAACAGTGGGACACAGAGGGAAACAGGCTTTGCTGAATTTCTGAGTCAAATGTGTGCTAATTCACATGTGCTAAGGTACATAAGCCAGGGTTCCTTCCTGATACAGGTGATTTTGTTTTTCTTTTTTTAGCAAGAGACAGACAGACAGAAGGGGACAGACAGGAAGGGAGAGAGATGAGAAGCATCAATTCTTCCTTGCGGCATCTTAGTTGTTCATTGATTGCTTTCTCATATGTGTCTTGTTGCAGGGGGAGGAGCAGCTAGGCCAGTGACCCCTTGCTCAAGCTAGTGAACTTGGACTCAAGCCCACTGGCTCAAGCTGTGAGCTGTGCTCAAGCTGGTGAGCCTGTGCTCAAGCCAGCAACCTCGGGGTTTTGAACCTGGGTCCTCAGCATCCCAGGCAGATGCTCTATCCACTGTGCTACCACCTGGTCAGGCACACATAGGTTTTTCTGTATGAATTCCTTTAGGCAGGAAGAGAGAGAATCAAAGGTTCTTTCTGAGTTTTTTGTTTCTTAAGAACCAGTTTAAAAATAATATCCCAAAAGGCACATTTGGGGGTGGGAAATCTTTGGTCCCCCTCAAGCACCAGGCACCTAACCCAGTAGTTACTGTTAATCTTACAGATTGCCAACAGAAGGTTTCTAACCTCTCTATAAACAGCTCACTTAACATTGCTGTCAATAGGTAAATAAAATATCTCCTGCAGGCTAATCTTAATCCCTCCTCCTGTCAATTCAGCTCACTCCTGTGAGTTCTGTAGTGAGGGGAGGCCATTTTTATGGCTCTGTGTAGGCTTTCCTTACCTTTCCTCCTTGTTTCCGGCAGTTTTTCAGATTCTGTGGGAGAGAGAAGGTGGCATGGGGTTGCGCTCATGGGGGCAGCTCCCACTCTTTCTTTGCCCAGCACCTAGCTCTGGGGCCCCAGGTGCTATCTGTTGGCATGTGGGCAGGATGGGAACGTTCACGCCTGGCCCAACTTCTGTATATGGCTTTCTCGCCCATTTTCACCCAGATCTTTATACTTCTGCCAAGGCGCCCAAGGGATTGTTGACCCCTTCCAGAGAAGGAGGGGGTGGGGTGATTGGGCCAAGTTTGGGATTGGTCCCCTGCCTAGGGCTTAATAATCATCATAAAGACCTTCCTGGCTAGGGTAAGGACACTTGGAGCCTCCTAAGGGGCTTTCACAGTCAGGAGCCTTAGGCCTCCTTTAATTCCCCACCCAATGCTGTGGAGATGTGTAAACTGGGCCTGCAGAGGTGGTCAAGTAATGCATAACAATGGCTTCTTGTTATGGAGAACTTACCACAGACAAGACTTCATACTAGGTAACAATAATAGCTAGCTTGTTCTGAGTGCTTATTAGGTACTAAACTGCTCACAACTGTTTTAGGAGGAAGATACTGTTACAGACATGAAAAAGAAGGCTGAGGGTCCTTAACTATTCGAAGTGGCAAGGCAACAAAAAGGTGTAGGGGACAGGGGACGGAAGCTTGCTCTGGGACTCTGAAACCAGTGCTCACTGCCTCCAGGCTGGCTGCACTTCCAAACCTGTTCATTCTTCCCCAAGCTGGTACTTGCACCTCCCCTTGTGGTAAGGTGCCAAAGAACTGCAAAACTTAGTATTGGCAACACCATTTTAAAGAGGAAAAGTCAGGCATTGAAAGAATAAAGTTTATCCGAAGAATTTCCTTTCCCTTTCAATAAGAGACAATGTTTGCATATCCTACACTGATTTTAACTCTCCCTCCCTTCCTGGAATCCTGAGAGTAACATATACCTCTAGACCAGGGGTCCCCAAACTACAGCCCATGGGCCGCATGCAGCCCCCTGAGGCCATTTATCTGGCCTCCCGCCACACTTCCGGAACGGGCACCTCTTTCATTGGTGGTCAGTGAGAGGAGCATAGTTCCCATTGAAATACTGGTCAGTTTGTTGATTTAAATTTATTTGTTCTTTATTTTAAATATTGTATTTGTTCCCGTTTTGTTTTTTTACTTTAAAATAAGATATGTGCAGTGTGCATAGAGATTTGTTCAGTTTTTTTTATAGTCCGGCCCTCCAACAGTCTTAGGGACAGTGAACTGGCCCCCTGTGTAAAAAGTTTGGGGACCCCTGCTCTAGACAAAGGAATGGGAGGTAGACACTGGAAGATTTGTGAATGTCTTTGATATGTAAAACGACATCACTATTGTGTTACCTTGTAAGTATTTTATAGATCCTATAGACAAATGTTATAAGCTTGTTAATGATTGATTATTGTGTCATGTTTCCCCTTCCTTTCCCCCCCAACCTGTATGTGATCAAGTGTATATAACTAGCCTCAGAGCTATATTCTAGGCCACACAATTTGGGTTAGCTGTACCCTGTGTAAGTCATATGCAGCCGGCTTATTAATAAATCTCCTCTTAAAAATTCTTCTGTATCCTGCCTTGGTGTCTCTATGTAAACCCGCGGAATTAAGGTATGCTACTTTACAACACCCTGACTGTAAGGTATTTTTCCCCGCCGAGAAGGAAGGAACAGGTCTTGGAGCCACCAAGTGAGGTAAGTTCAAAAGGCTTTATTCAGTATACAGTGTTCCTCGGACGAGATTCACTGGCCTGGAAGATGGAGGTCAGGAAAATCGCACACTGAGAGACCGCGTGGGTAAATTTAAAAAGGGGTCCCTCTAGGGAAGTTGGGCTAATATGACGTAGAGAAATCTCACTGGCTGACAGTCAGTCGCTTTTTTTCCAAGGACTCCTAGGAAGTTTCTTTTGGCGCGCTTGGCTGTGGGCGGTCCCAGCCAAAGTTCGCGGGCCTAGGTTCCCCACGTGACCATCCCTCATTATCCACCAACCTTACACTGACCTCCCATACTAGATTTTTACAAGACTCTCTCTCACCTCCAGGCCGCCCACTGGGATTTTCAATACCCTCATCATCAATCATTATCCCTCCAATTATTCAAAACCCTCCTGGAGTCACGAAGGATTAGCTCCCCAGTCCAGCCATGCACTCCATCCTTTCTGGGGCTAGCCAACCCCTTAAAGATCAAAGGTCACCAATGAGGGAAGGGGCTCTAGGGAAGTCTCTCTCATCTTTAGGTCAGCTGCTGGCCCTGGCCAAAACATGGCTCTTGGAGAATGTTGGGAGGTGGTCAGGCGAAGCTCCAGCCCCCTTTTGTCAGGTTGCCCTCCTTCCCAGGATAATAAGTTTGGATCCAATTCAAGCAGCCCACCCAGCAGGGTTGAGGGTGGGAAAAGCTTAGTTTCTGCAGAACTCTGACTCCTGCTCTTACCATTTGCTAGCTCTATAGCTTTGGCAAAATCACTTAGCTCCTTTGTGTCTCATTGTCTTCACCCATAAATTGGAAATTAAGATTATATCCACTTTGGTGAGAGTTAAATTATATAATGCCTATAAATCATTTAGCACAATGTCTAAAATTAAATGCTGAGGAAGAGCAAAGTGGTTTAGGTCAATATTTTAGCACCATTGTTCCCCAATGGAGACAATCTTGTTCCTTACTCCCCACTCTCCTAGCAAGAGCTAGGTTTCCCTCCCTTAGATGGCCCTGCAGGATGGGGAACTGGGGACTCATACAGCTGGACTTGGGGAAGTGGAGCTAACAGGTTATTTTCTAGTTTTACCTCCCAGGGTTCCCTAAACCCAGGTCAGCTTCTCCTCCTCCTGCCCCTCTCCACCTCCCACCAGCTTTGTCACCTAACTTGACTCCTAAAATCTGACACTAAATAGGACCACTGTATTTCTGCAATACAGTCAAAAGTGTGCTCCCTCTGACCCAGCAAGTCCACACCTAGAAATGTATCTTGAAATAACGGAGAAGCCTAGCAAGGATTTTCTTATATGGATGGGCCTCTCAATGTTATTTTTAAACAGAAATAACCTCCATATCTAATGTCAGGAGACTGACACACACACACACACACACACACACACACATACACACACACACCTCTCCAACACAATAGTCTATAGCCACTACAAATTCAGCAGCAGAAGGTTTGAATGACAGAAACAAATGTTCAGAATGTATTTTACTTAACTTTTTATAGTTTTGAGAATAAAAAATTACGATATATAAAATATTTTTTCTTTGTTGCTTATCTGTGGTTTCTAATTTATTTGCAAATGAGCACATATTTTCCTATAATAAAAGGGGAAAAGGCCATATTTGGCAAAACTTGGGTCAAAATGAGAGTCAATAGCCTTTGGCTTTATATTTAGCCCCTGGATGGACTCCTGGCTCCTTGTGGCCCAATAAACTGCAGAATAAGCCTCAGCAGATCTAAAAGTTTAGGTCAAAAGAAATGTAGTAGCAAAAAAGAAAACCCAAGTAATACTGTGGTCCCTTTTATTTTAAAGAATTATTTTTTTAATTGATTTTAGAGAGAGAGAAAGGGAGAGACAGGAACATCAATCTGTTCCTGTATGTGCTCTGACGGGGGATCAAACCAGCAACCTCTGTGTTTTGAGACAAAGCTCTAACCAATCAAGCTATCTGACCAGGATTGTGGTCCCTTTTCTCTTTCTTTTCTGTTCTGTTCTTTTCTTCTTTCTTTCTTTTCTTTTTTTTTTTTTAAGGTGAGAAGAAGGGAGATAGTGAGGCAGAGTCCTGCATGCACCCTGACCAGGATTCACCTGGCAACCCCTGTCTGGGGCTGATGCTCAATCAACCAAGCTATCCTTAGTGCCCGAGGATGATACTCAGACAAACTGAGCTATCTTCAGCACCCTGGGCATGCTCAAACCAATAGAACCACAGGCTGCAGGAGGGGAAGAAGGAGAAAAGGGGGAGAAAAGAAGATGTTTGCTACTCCTGTGTGCCCTGACCAGGAGTCAAACCCGGGACGTCCATACTCCGGGCTGACACTCTAACCACTGAGCCACTGGCCAGGAGCATGGTCCCCTTTCTGATACCTTTTGGCATCAGCAGCTCTGTCTTTGATGATCTGGAGAGTTAGGGACATGACACTGGCAATGCCACGAAAGGCTAGGATCCCTTTCTCTCTCTCTCTTTTTTTTTTTTTTTTTTTTTTGTATTTTTCTGAAGCTGGAAACGGGGAGAGACAGTCAGACAGACTCCCGCATGCGCCTGACCGGGATCCACCAGGCACGCCCACCAGGGGCAACGCTCTGCCCACCAGGGGGCGATGCTCTGCCCCTCCGGGGCGTCGCTCTGCCGCGACCAGAGCCACTCTAGTGCCTGGGGCAGAGGCCAAGGAGCCATCCCCAGTGCCCAGGCCATCTTTGCTCCAATGGAGCCTTGGCTGTGGGAGGGGAAGAGAGAGACAGAGAGGAAGGAGGGGAGGGTGTGGAGAAGCAAATGGGCGCTTCTCCTGTGTGCCCTGGCCGGGAATCGAACCCGAGTCCCCCGCACGCCAGGCCAACGCTCTACCGCTGAGCCAACGGGCCAGGGCCTCTCTTTTTTTAAAAATTAATTATTTATTTATTTTTAATTTTTGTATTTTTCTGAAGTGAGAAGTGGGGAGGCAGACAGACAGACTTCCGCATGCACCCAACTGAGATCCACCCAGTATGCCCACTAGGGGGCGATGCTCTGCCCACTTGGGGTGTTGCTCTGTTGCAACTGGAGCCATTCTAGCACTTGAGGCAGAGGCTATGGAGCTATCCTCAGCGGCTGGGCCAACTTTGCTCCATTGGAGCCTTGGCTGCGAGAGGGGAAGAGAGAGACAGAGAGAAAGGTGAGGGAAAAGGGTGGAGAAGCAGATGGGCACTTCTCCTGTGTGCCCTGGCCAGGAATTGAACCTGGGACTTCCACACTCCGGGCCGATGCTCTACCACTGAGCCCTCTGGCCAGGGCTGCTAATTTTTTATTTATTGATTGATTTGAAACAGATAGAGAAAAAGAGAGACATCAATTTGTTGTTCCAATCAGTTGTGCACCCATTGGTTGGTTCTTGTATGTTCCTTGACTGGGGACCAAAACCTCAACTTCAGTGTATAGGGACAATGATCTAACCAATAGAGCCACTGGCAAAGGGACCCCCTCTCTTTCTTTGACGTGGATAATTGATGCTTTCTTATTCTCATGCAAATATACTTCCAAGACAGGTCCACCAGAGACCCTTCCACCAGATGTGCCTGCTGGTGTTCAGCACCTCAAAAAACTGAGCTACCTCTTCTAGAGCTGCCCCAGTCTTTCTCTCTTTGTTCTTCCCTCTCCATGGTCCTTTGTTTAGGTGATCAATCCAGACTATCTGTGATGGGGGAGGTGCTCATCCCTGTTCAGAGGGACTATGAATGATTAACTACAGAGATTTAATGGGGATAGTTCACATTTGTTGGGGAGCACGTAAAAGGCTTAGAAAGGCCCTGGCCGGTTGGCTCAGCGGTAGAGCGTCGGCCTGGCGTGTGGGGGACCCGGGTTCAATTCCCGGCCAGGGCACATAGGAGAAGCACCCATTTGCTTCTCCACACCCCCCCCTCCTTCCTCTCTGTCTCTCTCTTCCCCTCCCGCAGCCAAGGCTCCATTGGAGCAAAGATGGCCCGGGTGCTGGGGATGGCTCCTTGGCCTCTGCCCCAGGCGCTAGAGTGGCTCTGGTTGCGGCAGAGCGACGCCCCGGAGGGGCAGAGCATCACCCCCTGGTGGGCAGAGCATCGCCCCTGGTGGGCGTGCCGGGTGGATCCCGGTCGGGCGCATGTGGGAGTCTGTCTGACTGTCTCTCCCCGTTTCCAGCTTCAGAAAAATACAAAAAAAAAAAAAAAAGGCTTAGAAAATGAAAATGAGCTGGACACTTTTGCATCTTCAATAGAATATTGACTAAAAAGCATCAGGTATATATATATATATATATATATATATATATATATATATATATATATATATATATATATATTCAGTGAGAGGAGGGGAGGCAGAGAGACAGACTCCCACACGCACCCCAACCAGGATCCGCCCAGCAAGTCCACTAGGGGGCGATGCTCTGCCCATCTGGAGCATTGCTCCATTGCTTAGCAACAGAGTTTTTCTTAGCACCTGAGGCAGAGGCATGGAGCCATCCTCAGCATCTGGGACCAACTCGCTCCAATAGAGCCATGACTGCTGAAGGGGAAGAGAGAGAGAAAGAGAGAGAGAGAGAGAGACAGAGAGAGAGAGAGAGAAGGGACAGGGATGGAGATGCAGATTGGGTGCTTCTCCTGTGTGCCCTAACTAGGAATTGAACCTGGGACATCCACATGCCAGGCCAATGCTCTACCACTAAGCCAAACAGCCAGGGTCCAGGTAAATATTTTTGATTACCCTCTACATGTCATGTATGGCACCAGCACTTTTACAGCATCATCTGGTGCCAGTTGAATATATTGCCTGCCCTAGTTCACTTAATCCTCTCACGGCACTGGTCACATCTTGTCTTTGTGCTTTATTCATCTTCCCCACCAAGATGGCATGAATGATATTGTTCTAGCCGCCCCATCTATCCAGCATTGCCCAGCCCCAAGGTCTGGCACATATATTGATAAGTACTGGGAAAGGATTGACATGGTTTGGAAGGGGTTTTACATTCTGTGCCCCTCACCTCTGTGAAGATGACCCAGTGAGCAAAGGCTCTCGATGATCCAGGGGAGGCACTGAAGGAGTTTGAGCATAGGCATGGGCATATGGGGTTATTGACAGGGTCTGCTGAGGTCTAGATTCCCCACAGAGGCTGCAGCTCAAACCCTCCATCAGCTTGTATTGTCTCAGACCTTGCTGGCCACCTCTCATGTGCTGCCCTCTGGTTTTCAGGGTACCAGATGCCAGTGGGCAGGTAACTCAGCGGCACCCATTCCCCCAGCTGGATAGCTGTGGAAAAGATTGAGCAGCACATGCCTCCGAGAACCTATAAATCAGTTTTGTCTGGAAACCTGTCCTGGTTCCTGGGGAGGTGGCCCTCTCAGGGTCTGGACACCTGGTGGGGTAAGGCATTCTTTTTCTGTTCTCCTCCATCTTTTCTCTCTCTCTCTCTCTCTCTCTCTCTCTCTCTCTCTCTCTCTCTCTCTCCCCTTCTCTCTTAACATCCTAGCTCAATGACCTCCCCAACCATTTTTGTCCCTAAAACTAAGCACAGCGTGCTCAAGCAAATCTATAATTGTGACATATGGTTCCTTAATGTTTCCATTTTGTTTCTCAAAATTCCAGTTCTGGTATCTTAAAACTTGGGGCCCTGGCCGGTTGGCTCAGTGGTAGAGTGTCGACCTGGCGTGCAGGAGTCCCAGGTTCGATTCCCGGTCAGGGCACACAGGAGAGGCGCCCATCTGCTTTTCCACCCCCCCCCCTTCCTCTCTGTCTCTCTCTTCCCCTCCCGCAACTGAGGCTCCATTGGAGCAAAAAGATGGCCGCTGCGCTGGGGATGGCTCCTTGGCCTCTGCCCCAGGCGCTAGAGTGGCTCTGGTCGCGACAGAGCGACGCCCCCGGATGGGCAGAGCATCGCCCCCTGGTGGGCGTGCCGGGTGGATCCTGGTCAGGCGCATGCGGGGAGTCTGTCTGACTGCCTCCCCGTTTCCAGCTTCGGAAAAGTAAAAAAAAAAAAAAAAAGAAACTTGGGATATTTGACAGGAGGCTTTTGAGATGAGTCGCAAATGGTGAGGAGAGTTTTTGGCAGGTAGAGAAAATGGGAAAAGGGTATTCAGGCCAAGGCACAGAGGAGTCTATGACAAAGCAAAAAAGGGTATTGGGGAGGAAGAGATGGGAAGTAACAGGAAATGAGACTAAAAGAGCCTTATAGGCCAGCTAAAGGCTTAGACTGGATCCTGACAGTAGTCAGAAGCCGTTGAAGACTTTGAGCCGGTGAGTCTATTCGAATATTCCAGCGCCACAGAGAGAAGTGTTAAAACAGCTGATATTTATTAACCACTTGCTTTGTAACAATAATAATAATAAAAGATTATTTCGTTTAGTCTTCCCAATGATCTTATGAAGCAGTATTATTTCCACCTAACCTTAAAGGAAATGAACATGGTAAGATTGTTTCCTCAAGGTCGCCGATAGAAGTTGACCCCAGAGTCTATTCTTTTTATCATCATGCTAGCGGGTCTGAGAGAGGGTAGGGGTCACGGAAGAGTTCTGGAGACAACTGGGAGACAGCACAACCAGAGTCCACGACTGCCTGGGTGTGGGTGTGAGGATGAGAACACTCTCAGGGATGGTGCCCCGAGCAAAAAACACTGGGCAAAAGCGCGGAAACGGGGCCAAAGCCAGCCAGTCAGCGACCCCAGCTGGAGGCGCTGACCGCTCCCGTGCTGTCTGAGCGGCGCTGGAGTAGGAGCGGGCTGCAGACGGGGTCAACGTGGACTGCTGGGCACAGTGCCATCTAGCGGAGGCTGCTGGGGACCTTAGCCCTCGAGTCCCTATAAGTCACTGCCAGAGGCATGCCGGGAATGGCAGCTGCAGGTGAGGTGGGGGTGGGGCTGGGGGGTGAGTCACCGAGGGTCAGAGGAAGGGTATACACCCAACTCGGTCTGGGCCTCTCTGGTCTCTGTCCAGCTGTAGGCTCAGCTCCTCGAAAATTCCAAGGCTCTCTTCCTTCCCAGCCGGTACACAGTTTCCCCTAGCCTGGAGACTAGACCTCCCCCACTTTCACTTTCTTCAGATTGAGTTGAAAGTTTATCTCTCTCCTGCTCTTCCCCCAGTCTTGGGCTTACTCCTGAAACAGCCTCCTTTTTTTTTTTTTTTTTTTTTTTTTGTGACAGAGACAGAGTCAGAGAGCGGGACAGATAGGGACAGACAGACAGGAAGGGAGAGAGATGAGAAACATCAATTCTTTGTTGTGATTCCTTAGTTGTTCATTGATTGCTTTCTCATATGTGCCTTGACCAGGGGGCTACAGCAGACCGAGTGACCCCTTGCTCGAGCCAGCGACCTTGGGCTCAAGCTGGCGAGCTTGGGGTCTTGAACCTGCGTCCTCCACATCCCATTCCGACGCTCTATCCACTGTGCCTCCGCCTGGTCAGGCCTGAAACAGCCTTTCTTAAGTAGAGTTTTACCTGTCTGCTTCTTTTTCCCTGAACCAGAATGTAAGTTCCTATGGCAAGGTGACTGGCACAGAGAAGGGGCTCAATAAATACTTGTTGAATAGTGAGTGAATGAATGAATGAATGAATGAATGAATGAATAGCTGGGCAGACTCCAAGCTCAAGGTAACTTTAGGACCTGGCATGGTGGCGTGAAAGAGAAGAGCACCTCAAAATAAGCCAGCCCTGAAGATGGAGGAGAGGGGGTAGTGGGTCTTTCTAGGTCCCTTCAAACTATCACCCATAGGACTTAGGGGCACAGGACTCATCTTTCTTCTTTGTGGCCTCCTGGACCTATCCCTGCTCCTCTGATGGAAGGTTTTGTTTTGTTTTGTTTTTGATTTAAAAAAAAATCTTTTTAAGAAATTTTATTTGTTGATTTTAGAGAGAGGAAGGGAGAGAGAGATAGAAATATTGATCTGTTCCTGTATGTGCCCTGACCAGGAATCGAACTAGCAACCTTTGTACATCAAGAGGACTCTCTTACTAACCAAGCTATCCAGCCAGGACTGATGGAGGTTTTGAGCCTCCCCTGTGTCATCCAGGACAATTGGGGACAGCGTCTTTGTACTCCAGCAGCACTTTGTCTCTGTTTTTTTGGCCCATTAGAGAAATCCCAAGCTCAGCCCAGACAAACAACTCAGTACAACCTCAAGGAATGAAAGGCAGAAAGCCAGGCTCAGACAGCAGCCCAGACCATAGGGAAGGCACTAAAGGAAACCAGCCAGCAGATGCCCTCTAGAGCCAGTAGGGATCACTGTCATGTCCTGAGTCTTCTCTGGGTAGAGTCAAGGAATTCTGCCCTCTGCCCTCAATGATGTCTCCATTTGATTGAGGGTTGTGGGGAGGACTTGAATAGGGTCTTAATTACCATAGCAACACTTATAACAGCTATGATTCCTTTTTTTTTAACTGATTTTTAGAGAGGGAAGAAGGGGGAGAGAGAGAGAGAGAGAGAGATTGATTTATTGTTCCACTTATTTATGCATTCGTTGGTCAATTTTTGTATGTGCCCTAACCAGGGATCAAACCTGCAACCTTGGCCTATTTGGACGACACTCTAACCAACTGGGCTACCTGGCCGGGGCCACAGCTATGATTCTTATTAGTATTTACCAGGTACCAAACACTGTTCTAAGCATTTGACATGCAGCCTCTCTCACACCTCAAACAATCACCTTGCAGATTAGCAAACTGAGGCTCAGGGAGGTTAAGCCCATCCACACAGTTGAAGGTGTATAAAGCAGAATGGTTGAGAGGAGGGCTCTGTGTGAGTTGGGAGGCGATGCACATTTAGTTTGGGGCAAACGGTGCTGCTGCTCTTTAGTTGGAAGGAATGGAGTTTGCTAAAGGTATCTCTGGTGATGGGTAGGCTCTGTTTGCCAGGCTAAGGTGCTGTAGTTGCTCCTCTAGGCTCTATATCAACTGCTCCTTTCCTCTGTGTCTTTATCTTAGGTGGTCAAATGCTATGATTTGACCTAAGGAACTGGAGCTGAGAATCCTGGCCCTGCTGCAGTCTGGCTGTAGGACGTTTGGCAGGTTCCTACCCTCACTGGGCCTCAGTGTCCTCTCCCAAAAAGGAGCCTTACTCAGGCACTTCCAACAAAGCCCATGATTCTCTATTCATAGATCCAGAGCACAGTACCGTATTTCCCCATGTATAAGACATTCCCATATATAAGATGCACCTTAATTTGGGGGCCCAAAACTTGAAAAAAAAGTATTACAAAAAGTTATTGAACTCAAGTTTTATTCATTATAAAATTCATACTCCTCATCACTGTCTTCAACGATGAGCACAAAAACAAATGCAAAAAAGTGAGAAATGCACCTGACCAGGCAGTGGCGCAGTGGATAGAGCGTTGGACTGGGATGTGGAGGACTCAGGTTCAAGACCTCGAGCTTGCCAGCTTGAGCACAGGCTCATCTGGTTTGTGCAAGGCTCACCAGCTTGAGCCCAAGGTCGCTGGCTCGAGCAAGGGATCACCGGTCTGTTATAGCCCCTCATCAAGGTACATATGAGAAAGCAATCAATGAACAACTAAGGAGCCATAACAAAGAATTGATGTTTCTCATCTCTCTCCCTTCCTGTCTGTCTGTCCCTATCTGTCCCTCTCTCTGACTCTATCTCTGTTACACACAAAAAAAGCAAGAAATGCAAGTTAAAAAAAAATCAACCACTGTATAAGATGCACCCAGTTTTCAGACCTCAAATTTTTCAGGAAAATATGCATCTTATACATGAGGGAATACGTTAAGTTCAGATGCAGACACAGTTTTTAATTAACTTAAACCTTTTTCCTAAAGAGGCCCCTTTCTCACTTCTTAGATGCCCCTAGGACACAGAACAGGCACAGAGGACGGAGGCAGGAGAGAGAGAAGAGGCCCTTCTGTCTGTGTGTCCCTGAGTGGATGAATTGTCTGGTCCCCTCCTACAGTTCAGTTTATCCCCTGGCATAGATCTCAGGCCTAGAGAGACAGCAACTCTTCTTCCTCCACCTCTTCACAGCCTTTATTCATTCATTTATTCATCCATCCATTCACTCAGTCATTCGTTCATTTATTGATTAAATGTGCCTAACTCTGTGTACTAGGCCCTGGGTTACAGCTATGAACTACAATCAGTGGTAGTCAACCTGGTCCCTATCGCCCACTAGTGGGTGTTCCAGCTTTCATGGTGGGTGGTAGTGAAGCAACCAAAGTATAAATAAAAAGATAGATTTAACTAGAGTAAGTTGTTTTATACAGATTTATTCTGCCAAACTTAGTGAAAATCCAACATAAAGTACTTGGTAAGTAATTATTATTATATGCTTTAACTTGCTATAACTCTGCTTTATAAATTTTATAAAGTAAAGCTACTTCCCTATTTTATAAATCACTATTACTGTGGAACTGGTGGGTGGTTAGAAATTTTTACTACTAACAGAGATACAAAAGTGGGCGGTAGGTATAAAAAGGCTGACTACCCCTAGACTAGATGGACAGATTGGTGGTGAAACTGCCTCTGTCCAAGTCCAACTGACCACCAGGTGTCACCAGCGCCAGTCACAAGGCCTCTCCAGCCCCTGAAAACAAACCAGCTGGGATGGGGAAGTGTGGATGGGTGAACCTGATTCTACTTAGCCAGCTTGAATCATAAGCAAATTCTTCAAGTGGAAAAAACCCCACCTCCTTGCCCCTCCCCCGCCAAAAAGACATATTTCTGACTTCCCCAAGAGCCCAACTTGCCCAGAACCGTGGGAACTCACAACCTTTGTCTGGAATTCTCTCTGTGCCTGTCCCTCACAGAGAGCCCACCAGGCTTCTCATAATCCCCTTTGGTGACCACAGCTCACCTCTCCACAGGCAGCCTATATTGTTATAAAATTCTTCCTGACTTAAAAACCAAAATTTGAGCCTGAGGCGGTGGCTCAGTGGATAGAGTGTCAGACTGGGATGCGGAAGACCCAGGTTCGAGACCCCAAGGTTCGCCAGCTTGAGCGCAGGCTCATCTGATTTGAGCAAGGCTCACCAGTTTGAGCCCAAGGTCGCTGGCTTGAGCAAGGAGTCACTCAGTCTGGTGTAGACCCCCGGTCAAGGCACATATGAGAAAACAATCCATGAACAACTAAAGTGCCGTAATGAATAATCGATGCTTCTCATCTCTCTCCCTTCCTGGCTGTCTGTCCCTATCTGTATCTCTGTCTGACTGTCTGTCACACACACAAAAAAACCCCAAAAAACAAACTGACACTCACTTTGACTTGTCCTAGTTCTGCCTTCTGTGGTCACAAAGAGGAATACTCTTCTGCTCCATATAGCCCTTCAGACACTTGATGAGATTGCTCAATTCCCTTGAGTTTTTTTTGTTTATTCATCATTCACGACTATACAGAGCATTTGCTGTATGTCAGGCCTCGAGTCCACAGCAGAGAGCAAGCAAAGCTCCATGGTTTTTAGTCTGTTCAAGAAACCAACAACCAAACCAGCAGTAACCATAAAGCATGCACAAAACCAAAGAGGAGAGATCTGGTGACACGGAGCAGAAGGCAAGGCCCTAAGCCATCATGGGCTTAGGTGCACTTTTGCGAAGACTTCCTGGAGAGACCTCCTTGTGGTCAGGCAAAAGGAGAGCAATTTCAATGCTGTTCAAATATCCAAGTGTTTAAAGAAAAACTGGGAGAGTTTAGCTGGTATCCTGAACTTAGTTTGCTCATTAGGAAATGTAACATCATGGGGAAAAGTGGGGTGTTTGGGGGACAGGAAGAGCCATCCAGATAGTGAGAGAAAGCATGGAGTATCGAGGCCCTGACAATACCCAGTCTTGCAGGAACGTACAACTGAGGAAGGAGCGGTGAGGCAAGGGGCTCACAAAGAAAGAGGAGGCACCTTCAGGTCCTTCAGCAGCTTCTGGACATCAGTATCTGAAGCCCATATCTGGTCTGCTGTGAGGTCCGGGAAACCATGAGGTCACCTACCTTAATGCAGACACTCCATTCCCACAAACACAGCCTGGGAAGGCAGCAGTCTCTTTTTTTTTTTTTTTTTTTCTGAAGCTGGAAACGGGGAGAGACAGTCAGACAGACTCCCGCATGCGCCCGACCGGGATCCACCCGGCACGCCCGCCAGGGGCGAAGCTCTGCCCACCAGGGGGCGATGTTCTGCCCCTACGGGGCGTCGCTTTGTCGCGGCCAGAGCCACTCCAGCGCCTGGGGCAGAGGCCAAGGAGCCATCCCCAGCTCCCGGGCCATCTTTGCTCCAATGGAGCCTTGGCTGCGGGAGGGGAAGAGAGAGACAGAGAGGAAGGAGGGGGTGGGGGTGGAGAAGCAAATGGGCGCTTCTCCTATATGCCCTGGCCGGGAATCAAACCCGGGTCCCCCGCACGCCAGGCCGACGCTCTACCGCTGAGCCAACCGGCCAGGGCGGCAGCAGTCTCTTGATGGTGACTTACAGTGCACTTTTGGTTCTCTACAGCCCTTAAGGATTCTTCACTCAAACTGCTAAGAGGCCAAAGTGTCCCCATCACAGAGCGGAGTGAATGAACCTCAGATGGAGCTGTATTCCCATCTTGTTCATTTCTTTTTTTCTCAGTTTTAATTACACAAATATGTATGTGTATGGCTGGGGTTTCACTCCCAAGGTGTCTGATTTTCACACCTAGCAAAATGTTCCTGATTGCTGACGAGAAGCCTTGTGGCATACCACTTGGACCTCTCTGTAGCTGCTTGAGTGTCTTATAACATGGCAGCTGACTGTCCCCAATGCAACTGACCCAAGAAAGAGAACAAGGAAGAAGCCACAGTCTTTCATGATCTAGGTAGTCATACAATTTTGAAAAGAAGAATACCAAAGGATTTGTGGATAGCTTTTTAAACCCACAGATATCCTAAATCCCTTTCTAAAGTAACCATCATGAATATTCTGTTGTATTTACATTTTTTCTCATGCAAATATACATCTATTTTAAAAAATAAAATAGTATCATAATATACATATTGTCATTTATTACTATTTTGTTTCGTGTTTGAATAGGTAATAATGCACACAATATAAAACTTAAAAGGTACAGAAGCACAAAAAGATATGCCATTAAAAGTGTGTCCCTCTCTCACTTGCTTTCAGTCATTCAGTTCACTGCCTCACCATATTACAAACATATACATATCTACCCTTTTGTTTCCACACTCACTGTTCTGCAACTTGCTCTTTCCTCTCACTTTATCTCTCTCAGGTATTTCCATATCAGCATTTAAAGAGCTCTCTCTCTCTCTCTCTCTCTCTCTTTTAGAAACAGGGAGGGAGAGAGATGAGAAGCATCAACTCATAGTTGTGGCACTTTAGTTGTTCATTGATTGCTTCTCATACATGCCTTGACTGGGGGGCTTCAGCTGAGCCAGTGACCCCTTGCTTAAGCCAGCGACCATAGGGTCATGTCTATGATCCCATGCTCAAGCCAGTGACCCTGCACTAGATCTGGTGAGCCTGCACTGAAGCCTGATGAGCCTGTGCCTAAGCAGGTGACCTTGGGGTTTTGAACCTGGGACCTCAGCGTCTCAGGTTGACACTCATCATTGAGCCACCACTGGTCAGGCAAGAGCTGTCTCATTTTTTAAAGATCTGCAGAGTATTTCTTTGAATATAAACACCAGAATTTATTTAACATAGACTATTTGAACTAATTCCAACTTTAAAATATACTATAAATGTCTTTCAGTGTCAGTAAATCAAGTGTTACACTACCAATTTTTGTGGTTGTTCACCGTGTACTGTCATATGATGATAATCTAAGAAGACAGACACAATCACATATTGTATGATTCTGTTTATATGAAATGCCCAGAGTAGGCAAATCTATAGAAACAGAAAGTAGATTGCTAGTTGCCTAAGGGTGGAGTGGGGATGAGGGTGGTTGAGGGGTGATGGCTACAGGGTTTCTTCTGGGGGTGATGAAAATGTTCTAAAGTTGATTGTGGTGATGGTTGAACAACCATGTGAATATACTAAAAACCAGTTTATTGTGCATTTTAAATAGGTAAGTTGTATGGTATGTGAATTATATCTCAATAAAGCTGTTACCAAAAACAGACAAACAAAAAACAACTGTAGATCTCTCCACCCTGCTGGATACCTCCTTCTAGGAGGATGTGGCCCCATTATCCACTCCCTAAGATACAATAGCTCAGCCAGATGTGCTTCTTCACCCCCAACCATACATCCTTCAGCCCCTTTTCTCTGTCACGCCTACTAAGATATAATCTAGTCCAGGAAAGACTAAGGCACACTAATTGACTCCATGATGGCACAATGAACTTATCACAAGGAGGTAGCTGGGGTCAGACTCAGAGCCACCCATGGATAAGACATTAACTTTCTGTGTCTGGCCCTGATTGGATAGCTTGGTTGGTTAGATTGTTGTCCCCATACACAAAGATTGTGGGTTCGATTCCTAATCAGGGCA
Source organism: Saccopteryx leptura (assembly GCF_036850995.1). Taxonomy (NCBI): domain Eukaryota; kingdom Metazoa; phylum Chordata; class Mammalia; order Chiroptera; family Emballonuridae; genus Saccopteryx; species Saccopteryx leptura. Next base: position 161,725,064 of record NC_089508.1, on the reverse strand, counting down.
CGTAGAGGAACAGATCAATATTTCTGTCTCTTTCTCTCCATTCTTCTCTCTAAAATCAATAAATAAAATTTAAAAAAATCTCTTTGTCTACTGGAAAAGTGACTGGAGCCCATGGTAGAGGCCAAGATGACAGGCTAGCAAGTGTGATTGTTAATGGTAATGATGGCGATCATTGTGAGGGTGGAGATTAGAGCATTTACAAGAAGTCAGGTCTATAAAGACGTTATTTCTTTCCATCTTTATGGCAGTCTTCCAAGACAAAAGTATTACCATACTTATTTTAAGTAAGAGAAAACTGAGGCTCAAAGAAATTAAATAACTGGAACTTAAAGAGCTAGGAGAGGCAGAGGCCAAATTGGATCCTAGGTGAACCATGGTCAACTGACATTAAAAACCAATGTCCCGGCCCTGGCCGGTTGGCTCAGTGGTAGAGCGTCGGCCTGGCGTGCAGAAGTCCCGGGTTCGATTCCCGGCCAGGGCACACAGGAGAAGCGCCCATCTGCTTCTCCACCCCTCCCCCTCTCCTTCCTCTCTGTCTCTCTCTTCCCCTCCCGCAGCCGAGGCTCCATTGGAGCAAAGATGGCCCGGGTGCTGGGGATGGCTCCTTGGCCTCTGCCCCAGGCGCTAAAGTGGCTCTGGTCGCAACAGAGCGACGCCCCGGAGGGGCAGAGCATTGCCCCCTGGTGGGCAGAGCGTCGCCCCCTGGTGGGCTGAGCGTCGCCCCCTGGTGGGCGTGCCGGGTGGATCCTGGTCGGGCGCATGCGGGAGTCTATCTGACTGTCTCTCCCCGTTTCCAGCTTCAGAAAAATACAAAAACAAAACAAAACAAAACAACCAATGTCCCTTCTCCTAGCAGGATTTGGGGATCTTTGCACATTAATTTTAGGAACCTCTGAACATGAAAGTGGAAAATAAAATTAAATATAAAAGGGTTGTATGGGCAAAAGGGTGGCTCTTTTGAGGCCGCAGGACTCCAAATCCCACACTCACTCTGTGCTGGGCCCAAGGGCTGATGAACACGTTCTTAGAGGTGTATTCCTCTCTCGGCACACTGATGAGAAGGATGGAAGCTGTAACTGCGCCAGACGTAGAAATGAGAGATGATCCAAAGAAGCACTTGCAAGTGTCTGGAGGGAAGAAGTAACTATTACACAGTACCACTCAACAGCGTGTGAGCTGGGCAGCCTGGAACTTGGGCCTAACTTCCCTTTGTGACCCTTAGCTTCCTCCTCAGATGCCAGATGGTCAGTCTGGAAGAGCCGGTCTGTCTGAGAGTTGAGAACAACCCCAAGCGTGAAGCTGTCTTGATGCTCTTTAGGATCTGAGGCCCTGGTCACAGTTCAGAGGGCTCTGACCCACTTTTAAGACCCCTTCTTATGCCACTGACCCTGTTGTGGGACAAATTGTGTCCCATGAAAAGATACTAAGGCCTTGGCTGGTTAGCTTAGTGGTAGAGCATCGGCCAGTGAGTGGAAGTCCCAGGTTCAATTCCTGGTCAGGGCACACAGAAGCACCAATATGCTTCTCCACCCTTCCCCTCTCCTTCTTTTTTTTTTTTTTTTTTTTTTTTTTTTCATTTTTCTGAAGCTGGAAACAGGGAGAGACAGTCAGACAGACTCCTGCATGTGCCCGACCGGGATCCACCCGGCACGCTCACCATGGGGCGACGCTCTGCCCACCAGGGGGCGATGCTCTGCCCATCCTGGACATCGCCATGTTGCGACCAGAGCCACTCTAGCGCCTGAGGCAGAGGCCAAGGAGCCATCCCCAGCGCCCGGGCCATCTTTGCTCCAATGGAGCCTCGGCTGCGGGAGGGGAAGAGAGAGACAGAGAGGAAAGCGCGGCGGAGGGGTGGAGAAGCAAATGGGTGCTTCTCCTGTGTGCCCTGGTCGGGAATCGAACCCGGGTCCTCCGCACGCTAGGCCGACGCTCTACTGGTGAGCCAACCGGCCAGGGCCTCCCCTCTCCTTCTTATCTCTCTCTTTCCCTCCCACAGCCAAGGCTCCATTGGAGCAAAGTTGGCCTGGGCACTGAGGATGGCTCCATGGCCTCCACCTCAGGTGCTAGAATGGCTCTGGCCACAAGGGAGCAATGCTCCAGATGGGCAGAGCATCACCCCCTGGTGGGCAGGCTGGGTGGATGCTGGTTGGGCACATGCAAGAGTCTATCTGACTACCTCTCCACTTCTAACTTTGGAAAAATACAAAAAAGAAAAAAAGAAACAAAAAGCTATTGAGGCCCTGGTTAGGTAGCTCAATTGGAGAGAGCATTGTCCCAATGTGCCAAAGTTGTGTGCTTGATCCCTGGTCAGGGCACATATAAGAATCAACCAATGAGCCCTGGCCAGTTGGCTCAGTGGTAGAGCGTCGGCCTGGCATGCAGAAGTCCCGGGTTCGATTCCCAGCCGGGGCACACAGGAGAAGCGCCCATCTGCTTCTCCACCCCTCCCCCTCTCCTTCCTCTCTGTCTCTCTCTTCCCCTCCTGCAGCTGAGGCTCCATTGGAGCAAAGATGGCCCGGGTGCTGGGGATGGCTCCTTGGCCTCTGCCCCAGGCGCTAGAGTGGCTCTGGTCGCAACAGAGCGACGCCCCGGAGGGGCAGAGCATCGCCCCCTGGTGGGCGTGCCGGGTAGATCCCGGTCGGGCGCATGCGGGAGTCTGTCTGACTGTCTCTCCCCGTTTCCAGCTTCAGAAAAATACAAAAAAAAAAAAAATACCCATGGTTAAAAAAGAAAAAAAAAGAAAAAAAAAAGAATCAACCAATGAATGCATAAATAAGTAGAACAACAAATCGATATTTTTCTCTCTCTCTTCATCTCTTTCTAAAATCAACTTTTTTTTCTTTTCTTTTTTTTTAGAGTGAGAAGCAGGGAGAGAGAAAGACAGAAAGACATAAAGCTGTTCTCGTATGTGCCCTGACCAGGAATCGAACCTGCAATCTCTGTACTTTAGGACAATGCTCTAACCACAAAGCTATTTGGCCAGGGCTAAAATAAACTTTTTTTTAAAAAAAGATATGTTGAAATCCTAACCCCCGAGTACCTGTGAATGTGACCTTATTTGGAGACAGTATCCTTGCAGATACAATCAGGTTAAGATGAAGTCATTCAGGTGGCATGTTTATGAGGAGAGGAAATGCCATGTGAAGACAGAGACACACAAGCTGAAAAACATCCTGTGATAGGGGCAGGGACTGAAGTACTGTGGCTGCAAACCAAGGAACCTGGGACTACCAGAGCTGAAAGAGGCAAGGAGAAATCCTCATCTAGAAGCTTCTGAGGAAGCATGGCTCTGCCAACACCTTGATTTCAGACTTCTAGCGTCCAAAACTATGAGAGAATAAACGTCTCTTGTTTAGAGGCATCACATTTGTTACAGTAGCCCTAGGAAAATAATACAGATTTGCGACATGTTTACATGCCCCAGTCACACCACCCATTTCTCTGTTCATCCCCTGGCTGAGCTCCTTTTCATAACCACAGGGCCTTTATACGTGCTGCTCTTTCGGAATGTTCTCACATCTCCCCCACCCTCCTTCCCTTGTTCCTTCTGAACTTGGCTTAAATGGCGCTCCTTCAGGACAACTTGGATTGGGGTTTCCCTCAGAGCAGTAGCAGAATGCATTCTTCGCAGCTCTCAGCACATCTGTAGTTAATCACTAGTACAGTTGTGTAATATCCATCGCCCTGGCCCAGTTGTAGGTGTCATGACAACAGTGCTTGACCTGACATATTCACCAGCAGTCCTATCCCCAGAGCCCCAAGGCTGAAGCAATGTTAGAATTTTTTCTCTTTACAGCATACTTTAAACAGTAAACAACTGATATATGTTCAATGTCAGGAAAAGAAGCCCTAGAAAATATAAGGAGCAAAAAGGGGAAAATGTACTACAAATCACCTATATTCCCACTGCACAGAGTAATCATTGCTAGCATTTTGTTACATAGCCTTCCAGACCTTTTCATGCTATGTATATATATACATATATATTTTTAAATTTTTATTTATGCATTAATTTTAGAGAGAAAGAGAGAAACATCAATTTGTTGTTCCACTTATTTATGTATTCATTGGTTAATTTTTTTAAAAGATTTTTATTTATTTATTTTAGAGGAAGGAGAGGGAGAGAAAGAGATGGGGGGTAGGAGCAGGAAGCTATTTCTTGTATGTGCCTTGACCAGGCAAGCCCTGTTTTCAAACTGGGGACCTCAGTGTTCCAGGTCAACACTTTATCCACTGTGCCACCACGGGCCAGGCTACCATGCATATTTCTTAAAATGCAATTATATGTGCACTGCTTTTTTTCTGGTAAGAAACATATAAGCAAATTTAAGGGTCAATAATCCAAAATTACATCATCATTTGTAGTGGCTGTCCAACATGTTACTGTAATTAAACCACAGTTTATTTAGTTAACCAGTCTCCAATTGTTGGGCATTTAGATAAGTTTTAGTTTTTCTCTGGTGTAAACAATGCTCTTACAAACATCTGAAAAATGGATCTCTCTGTGCCCTTGTCTAATTCTCTTTCTTTCCTTTTCTTTTCTTCTTTCTTTCTTTCTTTCTTTCTTTCTTTCTTTCTTTCTTTCTTTCTTTCTTTCATCTTTCTTTCTTTATTTTTTTCTTTCCTTACCTTTCCTTTCCTTTCTTTCTTTTTCTTTTTTGCTTGGTGTTCATATTTCACCCGGAAGGCTTGGGTGTGGTTTGGATGGTAAAGAACAGGCTCTTTCAACTTCCTTTTTGATGTTTTGCTGTAAAAAAACCAAACCAAACCACTGCTTCTGCTTGCTGTGGCCTGCCTAGTTTATAAGGCAGGTGGGTGGTGTGGGGAGGGGACAGGATCTGACAATCCCAGTGCCTCTAGAAGCCTGGTGGCTGGAGTTGACCACTCAGGAAGGCGTTGGCTTTGCCAGACTGACCACCAGGCTGCTTTCCTATGGCTTCCTGAGCCAGGTCACAAGAGATCATGCTGCTGGAGGCCTGGAAGAGCTTCCACGTGCTTTGGGGACTCCAAAACCATGGCCATGGATGGGGTAGTGGGCTTTCTGAAAAAGAAGTTTACCCACAAGTGACTGGAGTTGGCCTTGGGGAGACTGGGATGGTGATGAATGGCTTTTCTGGGGTACTCAGCAATTCCGCAGGTGCTGTTACTAAAAGTTACTGTTACCAGGAGGCCCAGTAGTCATGGTGAGTGACTACAAGCAAGGCACTAGAGAAGTGGAAACCTTTGGGGCGACCCAGAGCTTGCCTTAGTGTGAGATCACAGGAGGTGGGGACCGGGCCAAAGAGCTCATTTGCAGAGGAGACAGAAGGAGGCCGCATGGCCAAGATGAACACAAGGTGATTCTTTTTTTGACGTTATTGGGGTGACCTTAGTTAATAAAATTACATAGGCTTCAAGTTAAGGGTGATTATTTCTTCTTTTTTAAAATGTATTGATTTTAGAGACAGAGAGGAAGGCAAAGAGAGAGAGAGAGAAACATTGGTTTGTTGTTCCACTTATTTATGCATTCATTGGTTGATTCTTGTATGTGCTCTGACCAGGAATTGAACCTGCAACCTTGGTGTATCAGGAGAACAACCTAATCAATTGAGCAACCCGTCCAGGGCAGGGTTGATTATTTCTTGAGGAAGGAGTCCTAGAAATGGATTACTAGGTTCATAACTATGTGTTTTTATATTTATTTATTTTATTTTATTTTATTTTATTTTATTTTTCTTAAGTGAGAAGAAGCAAGAAGGCAGAGAGACAGACTCCCCCATGTGCCCTGATCAGGATCCACCTGGCAAGCCCCCTACTGGGCAATGCTCTGCCCAGCTGGGGCTGCTGTTCCTTTCCTTGGCTCTGACCAAGAGTTGAACCTGGGAGATCCATACACCGGGCCAACGCTCTACCACTGGGCCAGATTATGTGTGTTTTTAAAGACTTCTGAAGTGTAGTGCCAACCTGGCCTATAAAATAAAGAATCTTCCTCCAGGAGAAGGGAAGGAAGAAAAGGTTTTGGAGAAAAAACAGCCTTCAGAGGAAATGACAACCAGTTTGGAGCAACGGAGCTGGCAGCAGCAGTGCCATCCAGAGTATTTGGTGCTAGAGAGTGGGGCAGGGTCGTGGAGGCCTGAGGCTGCTTGACACAGCTGGACCTTGGGGTCCACTCTGGCAGGACTCTTGGGCAACCTTGACATTCTTTGATTTGGAAACAGCTGAGACCTTGTTCCCCTCAGTAGGCACCTTTGTGAGCCAATTGTAGAGGGGAGAAAACATAAAGAATTATCTCCATTCTTGTGAAATTATTTTCAAAACCAAGAGAGCTTTCAGGAAGCCTCACTGCTTGTGAGAGGCCACTGGCAGCTATGACTGTTTTGTGTCCTCTTGTGTCAGGCTGTGTTGTGGGGGAGGGTAAAGGCAAAGGATCCTTTGATCTGAGCACAAATGGACTGCTACTGCTCTGTGGGTAGCATCCCCACCCCACGAACCAGGCCTGCCCATCTCCAAATCAAATCAGCTCATAAGGTTGCCAGGAAGTGACCAGACACACTCCCCACTCCAGGAGAAACTGTAAACAAAAAACTGGATTCTGGCACTTTCCATCCAGGAAACTAAGACACAGAGCAAGCTGCCCTTTGGAGCAACCCACCTGGCTTCCAGGTCCCCTTGCTTCATTTACTATCTGTGGTGCCTAGTGAAAGTTAACTCACCTCACTGAGCTTCAGATTACCCATCTGTAAAACGGGGATAGTATTATACCCGTCTGATAGGGTGGCTGAATCAGTTAAGTGAAATAATGTATGGAACACTTGGCATAATATATTATTATTATTATCCGTGTGACTGCCTTTTTGGCTGGAACCACCAGATTCTCTCTGAGAAATCACAGGCATGGCCACTTCCATAAAGAACCCAAATCCCACACTCCTATGCTGGCTTTCTGCTCCTACCAAGCCCTTTACTAGAAAGATTGCTGTTACAGGAAATAACTATTCATTCCCCCTCGCCTCCCTCCCATTGCACAGTCTTCAGGAAAAGAGGATCTCATCAGGAAATCAGAATAAAAATAATAAGGCAGGGCTGCATGATGTAGTGTGTGCTGCCTTAGGCTGGGGGTGTGGAGTCTGTGAGAGTATCCATAGAGTATGTTTAATTGCAGAGGTTGAAGGAGACGCTGGTGTCAGGCTGCAGTTCAGGGAAATGTGAGGAAATTTCTGAACACCCTCAGCTTTGGGGTAGCAAACTGCAGTGGAATGGAGCCTTCACAAGCTTCTTCAACCACACACCCCAGACAGGACTGGGGCGTGGCTCATCAACAACTTGTGGGAGGGCTCTTCCTCCCTCTCCGGGGACCAGGAAATCCCCCTCCCCTGCACTCTAAGCTGTAGTCAGATGAGATGCCAGGGTTGGAGTGTGGTAGCAAAGGCTTCAAATTGTTTTTAAGTTTTCATTTTCAGGCTGCACCTAGAGAGGCTGCCTGTAATCGCTGGGAGCTATTGCACTGAGCCTTTCTCTCCCTGTTGTTTCCCAGAAACAACCTTTCATCTGGAGGTAGAAGGTAGGAACTGCCTAGCCAAAGCGCCAAGGCTGAGGCCCCTGGGGACCCCTTCTGGCTGCCCTGCCCCCACTCCCTGAACTGTGGTTTTAAACTTTGCTGACTAATATCCTTCCTGGGGTGGATTTTGGGGAGAGGGAAGCTCAGGTCCCCAAGGGTCCCTAGGTGGGTGGCACCTCATAGCTCTGGGTCTGGGTGACTTGCTGCTTCTTTCCTCACCACCCTGTGGTTTCCCTAGAGTTGGGTGGGGTGTATATGTGTGGGCCCATGAACTTCTCTGTCTGTTCCGTTTTCAATAAATCTCTCGGCCCTGGCCGGTTGGCTCAGTGGTAGAGCGTCGGCCTGGCGTGCAGGAGTCCCGGGTTTGATTCCCGGCCAGGGCACACAGAAGAAGGGCCCATCTGCTTCTCCACCCCTCCCTCTCTCCTTCCTCTCTGTCTCTCTCTTCCCCTCCCGCAGCCGAGGCTCCACTGGAGCAAAGATGGCCCAGGCGCTGGGGATGGCTCCGTGGCCTCTGCCTCAGGTGCTAGAGTGGCTCTGGTTGCAGCAGAGCGGCACCCCAGATGGGCAGAGCATCGCCCCCTGGTGGGCGTGCCAGGTGGATCCCGGTCGGGGGCGCATGAGGGAGTCTGTCTGACTGCCTCCCCGTTTCCAGCTTCAGAAAAATACAAAAATAATAATAATAATAAATAAATAAATCTCTTCTAGACTGGAGCTCTGGGATGCTGTATGCCCAGCCTGTCCCCAGAAGTGTCTCCAAGAGCAGCCCCTCTGTTTGGCTGGGCATCAGGGAAAGGGGTGGGGGAAGCTGGCCAGCCAGGGCCTCAGTCCTGGAATGACAGGAGAGTGTGGTACATGCCATGGATTCATTGGTACCCACAGATGCCACACTCCAGCGTGCACCCATCTATCCCTCGGCCCAGGGGTCACAGGGCCAAGACAGCAGCGCTTGTTCTTCTGGTTGTCTTCCTGGCAGCCCTTAGAGTGTTGGGGGAGCCGCCAGACCACCTTCTCAGTCACTTGGTGTACTACCTGACCTCCCAGCAGCTGGGACTGTTGTTCAAGGGAGTCTGCTATCTGGCCGAGGAGCTTTGCCACGTCCACTCCAGGTGACTGACTCCATGGTGATTGGGCACCCAGTATGTCTCAGTCCCTTGACCCCCAGCCCTGCCCCTCCTTGAATCTCTCTAGCTGAGCTGGGGTATGGGGTTTGGTTGTCATCTGCAGATATCAGGACAGCTGCTGGAGGGCTGTGCGGGCCTGCCTGGGCTGCCCCATCCGCTGTGTGGCCCTGCTGCTGCTGTCCTGTTATCTCTACATATCCCTCCCAAACTCAGCTGGCCTGCCCACCATTTGGTCACTTGTCCTCCTGGGCCTCTCACAGGCACTGAACATCCTCCTGGACCTCCAGGTATGACACAGAAGGAAGTAGAGGGGACGGCCAAGTGGAGTCTGTGGCTAGTGTGACCTGCTCTGAGCTTAGTACTGGGAAAAGGACCGGTTTAGAGGTTGGATCTTGAACTGGAACAAGTAATATACGGAAACAGTGGGGTCAGCAATGGCAGAGAAAGGAGAAAATCAGCAGCAGGCTGGGAAATCTTAGAGAAGGGCTCTAGTTGTCTTTCATGGTGACCCCTCAACCCCACCCTGCTGTCCACAGGCCCTGGCCCCAGCTGAGGTCTCTACAGTCTGTGAACAAAGAAAATTCAGCGTGGCCCATGGGCTGGCTTGGTCATATTATATCGGGTACCTGCGGCTGATCCTGCCAGGTGGGCCATCCTATATGTCCCCCTTTTTATAGCTGCAAGACACACAGACAACAAGATACATAGTTTCCAGAACTTGGTATATTTTTCAAAGTATTTTCACTTCTAACATCATTTGATTCCCAAAGCAATCCTGTAAGCATGAAGAATGTTATTATGCTTGGTTTACAGGAAGAAATATTAAGTGACTTGTCCAAGGTCTCTCATGAATTCTTTCAATAACTGTTTACTGCATGCTGTGTGCCCATGATGTGCATTTCCTCTTTTAATTTGCACCTTATGAGGAAGGGATAATCGTCATTCTCGCTTAAGAGATAAGAAAAATGTGGTTTCAATAGATTAAGTGACTTGTCCAAAGTCACTTAGCTTAGCAAGAGAAGATAGGATCTGAACCCAGGCCTGTCCACAGGTTGGACCCTTGACCACTCTACTGTAAGTCTATGTGTTGTGTCTCATTCTTCTGACTTGCCATCCAAGGCTGGGGTCCTCCCATATCTTGGTGCTGCCTTCCCTTGACAACAGCACTTCTGCTAGGAAATGGCTTGTGCTGGAGGCCTGGCTCAGTGCATCTGGGGATGCTGGCAATGTCACCTTCTGGGGCTCTGCCTGCCGCTCAGAGCCCTGAAAGCTGTGGTGGGAAGGAGTGGGGCTGATGGGAACCTGGAAAAGGACACGTGAGGGGAGAAACGGTGAAGAGAGCAGGTGGAGGGGTGAGGAGGTTTCCTGGATGCGCTACTCCTCCTGGCCTCCTTGACAGTATGAGGGGACTGGGCCCTCGGGTCTCTTGCACCTACACGTTGAGGGGACCTATGACCCAATTGGAGACAGGGTTAGTGGGAATGACTTCTTGGGCCTCTCCACCATAGGGCTTCCAGCCCGGATTCGCAGTTACAATCAGTTTCATAACATACTACGAGGTGCACAAAGCTATCGGCTGTACATCCTCATCCCGTTGGACTGTGGGGTGCCTGATGACCTGAGCATGGTTGACCCCAACATCCGTTTCCTGCATGAGCTGCCCCAGCAAATCGCTGACCGTGCTGGCATCAAGGGCCGGGTTTACACCAACAGCATCTATGAGCTTCTGGAGAACGGGATGCCGGTGAGTGTGCAGGAAGGTGGGTCCTGCTGGAGAGGGTCAGACCCAGAGCCCCTGACTCCACTGATAAAAATGTACTGCCCTTCTCTGGGCCTCAGTTTCCCCAATGAGTCCCAGAGCTGGGCAAGATTCAGAGCTGAATGAGGATAATAAGTAATATTCACTGAGCAGTTATGCATGCCAAATGCTATTCTAGATGCTTCATCTAACCACCTCAATGAATTCTCACCACTGCCTTGTGGGGTAGGGACTGTTATGACCTCTATTTCACAGATGACAGAACTGAAACTCAGAGAACCAGGGAGAGAGTGGATAGTTTTGACCTGAGTATACCATGCTTTTGACCATAAAACTATATGAAAACTATGAGAACATCTGATAGATTTCACATGAATGGTGGGGAGACCCAGACCCGGGTTGAGCCCCAGACCCTGGCCTCCAGACTTCTTTTTTCTAAAGTTTTTATTGATTGATTGATTGATTTTAAAGAGAGAGGAAAGGACAGAAAGAGAAACATCAATTTGTTGTTCCACCTATCTATGCATTCATTGGTTGGTTCTTGTATGGGCCCTGACCGGGGATTGAACCCACAACCTTGGCACTTTGGGCCAATGCTTTAACCAACTGAGGTATTGGGCCAGGACATGGCCCCCAGACTTGGTTTCAAGCTGGAGCAGTTGACAGCCTAGCTCGGTGGGCCTGCCCTGGGATCTTAGGAGGATCTGTGAAAGGTAAATTTAGCTCAGCCTTGGCCCTGACTTTTGGAGTGGGGCATCAGAGGCAAAGGCCAACCAGACAGCATAACCCCAACGGGGTGGCACCTCCCAGAACTCCATTTCTACAGGCCAAGGGAGTGGGGTCCCTGCAGTGGTACTGGGGTCCCGAGTATATCTGCCCTGGTTTAGTCTGGTCTTCCTCTCACCTCTTCCAGGTGGGCACCTGTGTTCTGGAGTACGCCACCCCCTTGCAAACCCTGTTTGCCATGTCACAAGATAGCCGAGCTGGCTTTAGCCGGGAGGATCGGCTCGAGCAGGCCAGACTCTTCTGCAGAGCCCTTGAGGACATCCTGGCAGATGCCCCCGAGTGTCAGAACAACTGTCGCCTCATTGTCTATGAGGGTAAGGGGTCGATAGTCTGGAAGGCAGGAGGAGTCGGGGTTCCAGGGGTCTCCCAGGAGATCAGAAGGAGATATGACAGCATCATGCCCTGGGCCTTCCCAAGTGGTAAAGGCACTCAAGTTCCGCCCCTTCCTCCCCTGAGAGGGCTCGACCTCCCCACATTGGGACACCTGGTTGTCTGAGGTCTTTGGCTACGAGTTTTGGGTGAAGCATGAAGAGATGAGCTCTGGGGGCTCCTCACTTCATCTAAGGATGTCAGAGGAAGCAAGAGAGCCCAGGCCAGGAACTAAGAGATTGATGGGCTGTGGGCGCGGCTCTGCTGCTCCTTCACTGTATTATCTTGGGCAGGTCTCTGCCCTTCTCTCAACATCATCCTTTTTTTTTTCTTTAAGTGAAAGGAGGGGAGATAGACAGACTCCTGTATGCACCTCAACCAGGATCCACCCAGCAACCTCTGTTTGGGGTCGATGCTCGAACCAACCGAGCTAACCGCAGCACCCAGGGTTGACGCTTGAACCAATTGAGCCACTGGCTGCAGGAGGGGAAGAGAGAGAGGAGGGGGAGAGGGCAGGAGAGAAGCAGATGGTCACTTCTCATATGTGTCCTGAACAGGGACTGAACCTGGGATGTCTGCACACCGGGCCGACGCTCTATGCACTGAGCCAAACGGCCAGGGTGTAAGCATCATCTCTAAAAGCAAGAGGGTGGAATTCCACTATCTCTAAAACCACTTCTAGCTGCAGGATTCCATGAAACAATGGCTGAGATAGGGCAGGGGTGTGGGGAGGTGGAGAGGAGGGAGGGTTGAAGGATCTGCCCAGCGAGTCCTGTGGATGTGTTGGAGTGGGAGTGGGAGTTTCTCACTCCACTTCCCACCACCTTCCCCACCCCTATTCCAGAACCTGCAGAAGGAAGCAGCTTCTCGCTGTCACAGGAGATTCTCAGTCACCTGCAGCAGGAGGAAAAGGAGGAGCTTACTGTGGGTAGTGTGGGGACCTCAGTGGTGCCTGACACTTCCATCCTGCCCCAAGAGCCCGAGCTCCTCATCAGTGGCATGGATCAGCCTCTCCCGCTCCGCACGGATATCTTCTGAGGCTCAGGGTCACCTTGTCTGAGCCCCTGGTGATCCCCAAGACTCTCTAGATGGGGGACTTTCTTTAGGAGCTAGATTCTCAGTGAAGCCATCTGCTCCCATGGGGGGCTTCTCAAAAAAGGTACAGGGACTTGACATCTTAAGATGAGTCCTATGACTTTGAGCAAGTTGTTTTAAATGAGCTGCGGTGTCCTCCTATATGAAATGGGATCATAATGATTGCCCTACCTACCTCACAGGGTTGTTGTGAGGACTAGGACTCTATGGAAGCTTCTTGTAAATTCATTGCCAGGTAAACTAAAGGAATGTGCCAGGTGTCTTCCATTGGACCCTCCAGACCCACTCTCCACCCCTCTCCACCTCCTCTGCCCTGGGATGGCATCAATAGGCTCCCTTGCCCTGTGGCTTCTGGTTATGTTTGGTCAGTGGGGAACCTCAGTGGGAGAGCAAAGGAAAAGGCGAGAAACGAGGTTAAAGTATTTATTCTCCCAGCACCTTCCTTGCAGTGTCAAGGTCACTGTGGACTCTCTGCATCTCTTGACCAAACCCACCCAGGTCCTGTGAATTGCCTCCTCCCCTTTCCCCTTCAGGCCTCACAGTGGTATTGGCTCTCCACCGATGGTCATCCTGGAGTACTCACCCTCATTTTTGGTTTTCTTATACCCACCCTTCTAAATGGTCTCCTTTTTAAACACTCCTCAGATAACACAAATGAGTGTGCCGTCTTTCTCTGGCTGTACTCTATTGGCATTTATTATCTGCAGTGTCCAAATCAGCTTGCACAGACATGCTTCCTTACACCCGTCCTCATCCTAGTACAGGGTAGTGGAGTGGTGGGTATCATTTCAATGTGGACAGAGCCCACTGGGCAGGCTGAGAGCAGAGTGTTGGGCAGCACCCACCACTCCACCTGCCCTTTCAGTGTCCTTGTCTCCAGTGGGAGGCTTGGAGAGCAGAGAGGGACCAGGGGCTGCCTAGGGAGCATACAGATACCGTGAGGGATACACCTGTGTCCTGGCCAAGGTGTTGCTCAAAGAAGCAGAAGCCAGTGAATAAAATTCCCCAGATGAGAGAGCCTGCAAACGGATAAAGAGAGAAGAGGGTTTGTGTGAAGAGTTGGGACATACTCTGGGCGACACTGGACAACATACCTGCCACCTGTCATACCTTATGCTATCGTGATTAGAATTGAGTCACTATAACAATACTGTGGTAGCAAAATTGCTCCCATCTGGGAGGGAAGGTGGCCCATTTCTAGCAGTTTTATTTGTTCAACCCAGAACTTGTTCCCTCCCTCCTACCTTTGTTTTCATCAAAAGTATTCAAGCCTGACCAGGTGGTGGCACAATGGATAGAGTGTCAGTCTGGGACATGGAAGACGCAGAATCAAGGGCTTCCCCTACGTGACCTTCCCACCCTTCCAGCCCCCAACATGGTGCTCAGGCTGTGGAGCCTGACAGCCTCAGGTTCAAATCCTGCTCCACCACTTAGTACATGTGTCTACCTAAGTGTCTTAATATCTCTAAGTGTAAAATGGGGATAACAGTGGCTCTTCTTCCCAAGGTTTTTAAGAGGAGTGAATGGTATGATATCTGCAGGCCCATGGAGGAAGCCGGAGCCCAGCACATAGCTGGCCTTCAAGAAGGAGCAGCACCTGACCAGGCAGTGGCGCAGTGGATACAGTGTTGAACTGGGACGAGGAGGACCCAGGTTCGAAACCTCCAGGTCGCCAGCTTGAGCGCGGGTTCATCTGGTTTGAGCAAGGTTCACCAGCTTGAGCCCAAGGTCTCTGGCTTGAGCAAGGGGTCACTCAGTCTGCTGTAGCCCCCTGGTCAAGGCACATATGAGAAAGCAATCAATGAACAACTAAGGTGCTGCAACAAAGAATTGATGCTTCTCATCCCTCTCCCTTCCTGTCTGTCTATCCCTATCTGTCCCTCTCTCTGTCTCTGTCACACACATACAAAAAAAGGAACAGCTATTAATATTATAGCTGCCTCTCATCAACCCAAAGGTAGCAAACCAGGCCTCTGCACACATCACATATTCCACCTCTGTTCCTCTTTATCTTCTGTTATTCCCCAGCCTCCATGACTGTGCTGGGGTCTCACCGAGGGAAATTCCCAGGGTTGACTTGTTGCCCTCAGGTGTTCCCCAGGGTAAAGCCCCCGGAGGTCCCTCCTTAAATGTCTGCCTGCATGCTCTTGACTGCACGTAAGTGAAGCTCAGAGGTATTGGGGAAAGGCATACCTTTCCAGAGAGTTATGGGAGGCTCAGCTCTGCCTTCCTGGCCTCCCTCTTGCATCTTCCCAACCTCCATGTCCCTCCCTCTATAGGTCTTCTCCCCATTCCTTTCTTATCCTATACAAGCTCTATAAAGCTCCCTTTCCTTTCCTGTCTTCCCACCAGCTGGACGGTTCTGGATTTGGGAAATGTGCTGAGGTAAATTCTAGGCTAGTTCCAGCAGGCCCATGTGCACTGAAAGTGGGAGGTAATGAGAGCGCCCAGATTTCCCTCCATCTCATCGTAGGAGGGCCCCAAGACAGTGGGGCCATTCAAAATTAATTTTGGGGAGCTATGACTGATGCTTAGGGCTTTGCAAGGGCCTTGGAAATTGTCAATAAGTCCTGCACCCTAATAGCCAAAGGGATGCCCCCCAATCAGTGAAGAGGACAGATTTTCCTTCCTTTCCCAAGTCCCAGAGAAGGCAGAGCCCTGGGTTCTTTGCCTTGGCACTCCCTGGCTGCCATCCCAGGACCTGGGGGCTGGGACGACAGGGCCTCTATGGAGAGCTCCTGACACCCCTGCAAGAGGTAGGGTGGGTGGTGGAATCTTCCAAGCTGGACTTACCTGGACACCCAAAAAAGAGGAGATTAGGGGTGGGAGGAGGGTAGGGATGTGGGGAAGGAGGTTAGGGGTCTGGTGGTCCAGAAGAGGAGGGAGTAGCTTTGTAAGGGCAGCCCTCAGCACTAGAAATGCTAACAGCAGCACGGGCCTGAGCAGTGCCCTCGGGCTTCTTTTATTTCCCCTGGCCACACCAAGGCTTTCTCCGTACTCTACTGAGAGGGCAGCTCCAGCTCAGTCCATGTGTGCACTTCCGAAGCTCTGACACCCACGTACCAACTTGCCTTTGCCCTAATTCTCTGTCCAATTTCTTGTTTTGAGCCATGTCAGGCCAATTTTCCAAAGTCTCCCTCCTACAGATATGTGACTTCATCGATGCTGAGCCTAGGCCCATCTGGCACAAGGCAGGAGCCAGAGACAGGAGGGCCCTGCTGGGTGTCTTCATGACTGTCCTGGGGGTCCAGCACTCGCCAGTGGATGAGGTAGATGCCACCTTCTTGCTTTGGGGCTGGTGGCTCTGTGAGGAGAGTGGCATGGCCCTGGTGTAGACTTGGCCCAAAGTGGACTGCCACCACAATAAACACTGCCAGCAGGACAAAGATCGTGACAATGATGGTGAGCAGAGGCAGCCCGTCCTCTTGAGGTGGTTCCCAGGTCCCGCTCAGCACTTCTGGGAGCTGCCTCTGGAGTCCTTGCTCTGCTGAGCAGTTCACAACTGGAGAAAGCCTGGGAGAGCGGCCAGCCTGGGAAGTCATGGCAGAGAGGAAGGTGACATAGGCATGCACACATAGAAAAAGACCAAAATAGAGAGAGTCACCCAAAGGGAACAGAAAGAGAAAGATAGAGAGCCTCAGGGGGTGGGGGGGAGGAACAGGGACAAAGAGAGAGGCAGAGTAAAGACATTGAGAGAGAGACAGAGAAACATACAGATAAAGACACACATAGCAACAGAGAAAATAAAAGAAAAAGATAGAGGAGGAAATGGGGAGAAAGAAAGATAGAAAGAGAAAAAGAGAAAGCAGTAAAGATAGATACAGAGGCAGAGAAAAAAGAAACCAAGATGAGGAGACAAAGTTGTTCAGAAAGGAACAAAGAGAGGGGCTCCACTGCAGTCTAGCCGAGTTTGGCACTGCAAGCCCCCCTCCAATGCCCTCTCTTCCCAGGCCTCCATCAAAACTAAATAGATCCTGGGTCTTGGGTCAGGAATCTTAGCACACTATGGGCTGCTGTCCCATGTCCTGGGCAGTGTACAGTGAGCAACTGCTTCTTAAAGTCCTAGAGAAAGGGAGTCATTGTGTGCAGCATCTCATGTTCCCACTATGTACATAGAGGGGGGGGGGTGCCCTGGGGGAAGGGAAGGAGGGAGAGGAGACAGGAACTTCAGAAACTTGGCGAGGGGAATACCTCATCTGTGATATCCCCCTAGGTCTCAGGCTTAGACTCTGGGACCAGGAAGGCAAGGGATGGCCAGTGTGGATTCCTGACTCTGCCCAGGACAGACTGAGGAGATGCCATGCTAGCCTTTACTTCTTTCAGGGCCCCAGAGTGCTAAAAGCTGGAGGTCTTGATCCCCACCTCTGTCTGTCTCCACCCTAAGTGTGGGGTTATGGGGGATGGGGAGGTGGGGGAGTGGGGGATTGCTGTGAAGATAGCACACCTCCAAACTATAAATCCTGGAGCTGGCAAGGTCATTACAGGCTCAAAAACTTCTTCTACCTAACCTCACTGTGCCCAGTTGGACCATCAGAAGCAGACCCTTTGGGGTGGAGCCCCTCTCTTAACACTGAGCCCTCAGCCTGGCTCTTTGATGGGTATGCGTTTGGGGTCCGGGAAAGCTGTCCAGGACAAACCCATTCCCCTACGTCTATCAGTCACACTGTTCACCCCATCCCATCCCCAACACATGTCCTTTCAAATGAATGTGGAAGCCTATACCTCCCAGCCCACATAAGTCTCAGGCTTTCTGGGGCCCAGGCCACAGAGCTCCCAGGCAGGGGGTGGGGAAGCAGCTCCGGATACACAGGGGAAAAAGGAAGCACAGGCTGGTGAAAAGCAAAGGGCCCCTGCAGGGAGCTAGGACAGCCTGCTGGAGGGGGTGAGGGGAGAGTTTACCTGGTGCATTGTCCCCGGAGCAACACTCCCTCAAGACTGGTGGCCAGCTGGGCAAAGGAGAGCCTGCCACCCCAGCTCAGTGGCCCCTACCCAGAGCTGCCACGTCCGATGGGGCTTACAGGGCACACACCCTCTGCACACACACCTTCAACGTTCTCTCCCGCACTTTCACTTCCTTGAACATAAGGGCAACCCTGACGCAGCCCGTAACTCTCTTAGCACCTAGATCTTACTCCTTGGCACCTCTTTTCATACCCCCTGCCAGCTTCAGGAGGGTCTGCCTGCCCACTCCTCCTCCACCTGATCCCAGACACTGGCTATTGTCCCTCCCCAGCCCCACCACCCACCAGGACATACTGATTCCCAACCCTAACCAGTTTGGTAAAGTACTATCCTTTGATTTTTTTTTAACTAAAAAAAATTTTTTTTATTTACTGATTTTAGAGAGGGGATGAGTATCAATCTGTTCTTGTATGTGCCCTGATTGGGACCCAACCGACAACCTCTGTGCTTTGGGACGATGCTCTAACCAACTGAGCTATCTGGTAAGGGCTGATTTCTTTTAGATTTTATTTATTGACTTTTAAGAAAGAGGAAAGAGAGAGAGAGAAGAGGGAGAAGCAGGAAGCATCATCAACTCATAGTAGTTGCTTCCTGTATGTGCCTTGACTGGGCAAGCCCAGGGTTTTGAACGGGCAACCACAGCCTTACAAGTCGATGCTTTATCCACTGCACCACCACAGGTCAGGAGATTTTAAAAAAAATATATGATAGTATCTCAAACACACTAGAAATCTCTCTGCCCCTACCACCAGCTCTATCTATCTCAACAGTTTGTCACATTTATTTTTAAAAATTTTAAGAAATAAAATGTTACAAGTAAAATAGAATTCCCACACCCTGATCTCTTCCCTCCCTCTCACCCCAGCGATAACCACTTTGTTGAATTTGATGTTTATCATTCCAGTGCATGGTGTTCTTTTCTCTTTGGGCTTTTTCTTTGGTTTTTACAAATATAAATTTTATATGTCTCTGCATCTGTCTTAATGCAGACATTTGAGAATGTTTGTGCTTTAACATGTCTAGGTCACAAAAAATGCTCACCAGTCTCTCCTCTCTCTGAAGATAATTAGAAAGGATAATTTTTCGTCCCAACTAACTCCGTGGGACCAGCCATCCTTTGTTCTGTCCCTTGTTGTACATGCATTACCTTCCATTCCAGTGTGGAGACCAAAAGACCTCCAGCAACTTCCCTCACCCAGTGGCTTGATCCCAACTCTTTGGCTCTCAGCCAACCTGCTCCACACACGGACATTCAGGAACCCCACTCAGACCTCCAAGCTCACCAAAACCCAGGTCATCAGGCTGCTGACCTCACCTGCAAAGTCAGTGTGACCAGGAGCTGGCTGGTCCCCTCACAATGTAATCAAAGGCTGCAGTCATTCTCTGCCTTCCACCTTGGACCACTTAGATATCAGCCAGAGGGAATCTGGGTCATGCCACAGTCCAGAGCTTCAGCCACTGCTGTCTGCCTCCTGACTCCTGAAGACACATGTCCATCCCATTGCTCTCACAGGCCCTGCCGCTGCCACTCCAGCCCTTGAGTCCAAACAGTCAATATCTGATCCTTGTGATGCCTAATTTTTCCTTCCCCTCCCTCATTGATCTTGGATTTATCTCCTGAAGGGATTCAGAAAGGATAAGGGGGTTGCATTTCAGGGACCAGATTATTGTTCCAGCCTTCTCTCACTTCCCCATCTCCATGCTCACTCTTGTGAGCTGCCCTCCCTCACTCCCACCACCTAAATACTAACCATCTTTTATAGCTGACTGCCAGTGTCACCTCCTCCCAGAATGTATTCTTCAGTTCACTATACTGCAGTAGATTTCTCTTTTCCTTAAACCCTGTAGCAATATGTTTCTTATCTAGCTCCTGACATTTGTCTCACTCTGTCTTATGTTATAGGTGTGTGGGAGCTCATTTTCCCTTCTAGCCTGTGAATCCCACCAGGGCATTCCTGTCTGTGCTCCTGAGTCTATCAGAGTAGCTGGTACTACACACAGGTGCTGGGCAAGAGTTTGAGTAGAACTAGAACTTGGACAAACCCTCCACTCCCATCCTTTCCTTAGTACTAGAGGTTGAAAGGAACACCCTTCACCTGAGGGCAATTCTGAGCCATGACAAGTGTTCAGTGACTCACTCCCTCTCTCTTTTTGGCTCTTTGTTGTCATAGAGTCTCTTAGATGGGTTGAGGGGGCTAAAATGATTAAGAATCTGCTCCTATTTCACAGAGAAGAAAAGTTCTGGCTTTCAAGGTATGAGCCCTGGGACCAAAGATGAAAAGACTGTGGAGTCCTCCCTCTGGGTTGGGGTTCCCTGCCTCAGTTCTGAATACTGGGGTCACGTCTCTTTTCCAACCGCCAGTGGGTTTGGAAATGGCCCCTGGCCTAAGTAAGGCAAAGGGTGGCCCTTTTTCTCTCACTCTGTCCCCACTGAAGGCAGCCAGGATTAAAATTCTGCAAAGGAAGCTGAGGGGGGACTTGTGGGAACATTCTGAGCAGGCCAATTGGAGGTTGTCCTGATAGGGAGCCATTGCGAGCTGGTTAACTTCTAGAGCTCATCTCAAGCTCTGGATCACTGGAATAAGCCAAGAGCAAGGGTTGTCCATTTCAGCTATACCCTACCTCCAGCCTTCTTATTACAAGCTAGAGATCTATAAGGGGTGTGGGATCTCTCTGCGGGGTAATAAAAATATTCTAAAACTGTTTGTGGGGATGAGTACCCAAGTATCTTAGATAAACTAAAAGCCACTGAATTGTACACTTTTAATAGGTAAATTGTAGAGCATGCGTCTTACTCTGTTCAGGCTGCTATACCAAAATACCATGAACTGGGTTTATAAACAACAGAAATTCTTTTCTCACAGTTCTGGAGGCAGGGAAGTCCAAGATCAAAACATCAACAGATCGGCCTCTGATAGCCCCTTACTGGTTCACAGATAGAGCCTTCTTGCTGTCTCCTCACATAGCAGAACAAGCAAGCTTGCTCTCTGGGGACTTTTTATAAGGGTACTCATCTCAATCATGAGGGCTCTACCATCCTGACCTAATCACCTCCCAAAGGTCCCACATTATAATACCATCACCGTGGGAGTTAGGATTTCAACATATGAATTATTTAAGGAGACACAAACTTTCAGCCTATAGCAAGTAGTATGTGAATTATATCTCAATACAGCTGTTAACACACACACACACACACACACACACACACACACACACACACACACACACACACTGAAAAACCAAACACTTCTAAGAATGGCTGAAATAATAATGTGATAAGCCCGTAGCAGTTCATGCCAGAATCAGTCATAAAAGAAAAAAATGGAAGTAGCTTAACTGTTCAAAAAATAGAAAGATGATTGCCTTGGCCAGATGGCTCAGTTGGTTGGAGCATCATCCTGATATGAAAAGATTGCCAGTTCGATCCCTGGTCAGGGCACACACAGAAACAGATTGATGTTCTGTCTGCCTTTCTCTCTCTTCCTTTCTCTCTCTAAAATTAATAAATTTAAAGGGTTATAATTGTTTAAATATAGAAAGATGATTAAATAGACCATAGTATATTATGTAAGTTGCCATTATTTTTTATATTTTTAATTTATTGATTTTAGAGAGAAAGAGAGACATTGATTTGTTGTTCCACTTATTTATGCACTCATTGGCTGATTCTCTTTTTTTTTTTTTTTTTTTTTGTATTTTTCTGAAGCTGGAAACAGGGAGGCAGTGAGACAGACTCCCGCATGCGCCCGACCGGGATCCACCCGGCATGCCCACCAGGGGGCGATGCTCTGCCCATCCGGGGTGTTGCTCTGTTGCGACCAGAGCTACTCTAGCGCCTGGGGCAGAGGCCACAGAGCCATCCCCAGCGCCCGGGCCATCCTTTGCTCCAATGGAGCCTCAGCTGCGGGAGGGGAAGAGAAAGAGAGGAAGGAGATGGGGACAGGTGGAGAAGCAGATGGGCGCCTCTCCTGTGTGCCCTGGCTGGGAATCGAACCCGGGACTTCCGCACACCAGGCCGATGCTCTACCACTGAGCCAACTGGCCAGGGCCCATTGGCTGATTCTTGAATGTGCCCCAACTGAGGATTGAACCCACAACCTTAGTGAATGGGACGATGCTCTAACCAATTGAGCTACCTGGCCAGGGCCATAAGTTGCCATTAAAATGATCATTATAAAGACTGTGAGCCAGCAGGAAATGCTTATGATTTGGAAATAAGGGGAAGGCTTCTTCTTCTCTTCCTTTTCTTTCTGGAATAATTCAGTCCTGAAGGTTAGGCAGAACAAGGTGGGCAATATGCTCCCAGGAGTGGGGATGAGGGAAGTCACAGTGGCTCAGAACAGAAGGTCCAAGCCCATGAGTAAGGAAGGCAGGGGCATGGCCCCTGGGGTGGAGGGTCAGAGCCTGAGTAGGGTGTCAAAGGCACCCATGAGAAAAGGATAGCAGCGAAGATGGGAGCTAGGTTACAAAGGAAGTGATCAAATAAGGATAATAGGAGCCAGACTTCAGAGAAGGGCCTTGGAGAAGCTACCCCGTCATAGCATCAGCGCACCCCGTGGATCTCAGGTGATTTTCTTTTTCAGTTACAGTTGACATTCAATATTATTTTATATTAGTTTCAGATGTATAGTGAATAAACATTTATATAATTAACAAAGTGATCCCCCATAAGTCTGGCACCATATATAGTTATAATATTATTGACTATATCCCCTATGCTGTACTTTACATCCCATGACTATTTTGTAGCTACTTATTTGTAGTTCTTAATCCTTTTACATTTATCACCCAACCCCCCTCACCCACCCCCCAATCTGGCAAACATCAGTTTGTTCTCCGTGTCTATGGTGGATCACAGTTTCTAAGTACTATTTGCCATTAAACAGAAGTAGGGCGCCCTGGCTAGGTAGCTAAGTAGGTTAGAGCACTGTCCCAATATGCTAAGGTTGTGGGTTCGTTCCCAGGTCAGGGGACATACAACAATCAACCAATGGGCCCTGGCTGGGTAGCTCAGTTGGTTGGAGCATCATCCTGATGCTCAAAAGGTTGTGGGTTCGATCCCCAGTTAGGACACATACAGGAAGCAACCAATGAAAGCAGAACTAAGTGGAATGGCAGATTGATGTTTCTTTCTCTCCACCTTCTGCTTTCTTTTTCTAAAATCAATAGATATACTGGTATTTAAATTTTTAAAAATTTTTTTTATTTATTTATTCATTTTTAGAGAGGGAGAGAGAGAGAGAAAGGGGGGAGGAGCAGGAAGCATTAACTTCCATATGTGCCTTGACCAGACAAGTGCAGGTTTCGAACCGGCGACCTCAGCATTCCAGGTCGACGCTTTATCCACTGCACCACCACAGGGCAGGCCAATTTTTTTTAATTGACCAATGGATGCATAAATAAGTTGAACACAATCCAATGTTTCTCTCTCTCTCTCCCTCTTCCTCTCTCTCTAAAACAGGGGTCGGGAATCTATGACTCACGAACCAGATGTGGCTCTTTTGATGGCTGCATCTGGCTCACAGACAAATCTGTAATAAAAAATAATAACGTTAAAAATATAAAACATTCTCATGTATTATAATCCATTCATTTCCTACTGCTCATGTTCATGGTTGCGGGTGGCTGGAGCCAATCACAGCTGTCCTCCGGGACAACACCAAATTTTTATTGGATAATGAGTAACGTACACGGGTCATTGTATGGCTCTCACAAAATTACATTTTAAAGTGTGTGGCGTTCATGGCTCTCTCAACCAAAAAGTTTCCCAACCCCTGCTCTAAAAAAATCAGTCAATAAAAAAATTTTTTTAGACTGACCTGTAGTGGCACAGTGGATTAAACATCGACCTGGAATGCTGAGGTTGCCAGCTCAAAACCCTGGGCATGCCTGGTCAAGGCACATATGGGAGTTGATACTTCTTATTTCTCCCCTCTTCTCTCTCTCTTCTCTCTAAAATGAACAAAAATTTTTTAATTTTTTCTTTTTAAAGCCCTGGCCAGTTGGCTCAATGGTAGAGTGTCGGCCTGGTGTGTGGAAGTCCAGGGTTAGATTCCTGGTCAGGACACACAGGAGAAGAAGTGATCATCTGCTTCTCTACCCCTTCCCCTCTCTATCTCTCTCTCTTCTCCTTCCGCAGTCATTGCTCAGAATCGTTTGAGCAAAGTTGTCCCTGGGGTACTGAGGATAGCTCCATGGCTTCGTCTCAGGCACTAAAATAGCTTGGTTGCTGAGCAATGGAGTAGCGGCCCAGATGGGCAGAGCATTGTCTGGTAGGGGGCTTGACAGGTGTATCCCAGTCAGGGCATATGCAGGAGTCTGTCTCTGCCTCCTTGCCTCTCACTTAATTAAAAAATAAAAAAAATTAATGTTTTCTTAAAGATTTTATTGATTGATTTTAGAAACGGGGGGCGGGGCAAGAAGCATCAACTCTCGTATGTGCCTTGACCAGGTAAGCCTGGGGTTTCAAACTGGCAATCTCAGTGTTCCAGGTCGATGTTCTATCTATTGCACCATCACAGGTTAGGCAAAAATTTAATGTTAAAAAAATGACAATAAAAGTGCCTGACGAGGTGGTGGTGCAGGAGGTAGAGTGTCGACCTGGGACACTGAGGACCAGGTTTGAAAACCCAAGGTTGTGGGCTTGAGCACAGGCTCACCAGCTTGAGCATGTGATCATAGACATGACCCCATGGTCACTGACTTGAGCCCAAAGGTCGCTGGTTTGAGCAAGGGGTCACTGGCTCAGCTGCAGCCCCCAGGTCAAGGCACATATGAGAAAGCAATCAATGAACAACTAAAGTGCTATGACTATGAGTTGATGTGTCTCATCTCTCTCCCTTCCGTCTTTCTGTCCCTGTCTGTATTCTGTATGCCTGTTTATCTCTGTCTTTCTAATAATAATAATAATAATAAAAGGAAGTAGGGCTCCTTGGAGAAACAGCTGAGGTTTCAGAAGGTTTCTAGTAGGGCCGGGATTGGTAAAGCATGAGATGAACCTGGAACATTTCATTATGTCAGAAAGTACAGAAGTGTTCAAAGAATGATAGAGATGGTGAAAGGACACAGAAGCCAGCCTGAAGGCGTTGCCAGTAACCAAAATGGGTAAAACTTAAGCATCAAAATAATAATTGTAATATGTACTAGTCACATAGTTTCAAAGTATTTCCTCACAAAATACTAACTACAAAGGGGAAAAGAGTAGTGGAGAAAGCTGGCTATAGAGGTTTAATGGTAGTCTCCAAAAAGATATTGCTATATCTCAATCCTTAGAACCTGTGAATGTTACCTTACTTAGAAAAAGTATCTTTGCAGATGTAACTAAGGTAAGGATCTTGGGATGAGGAGGAGGTCACTCTGGATTATCCAGATGGGCACTAGATTCAATGACAAGTGTTCTTGGAAGAGACACACAGAGGAGAAGACACAGGAGAAGACAATGTGAAAGCAGAGACAGAGATTGAAGTGATGCAGCTACAAACCAAGGAATGCCAAGAAATGCCAACAGCTACCAGAAGCTGGAAGAGGCAAGGAATGGATTCTTACCTAGAATCTTCAGAAGGAGTGTGGCTCTGCCAATACCTTGATTTTGACTTCTGACCCCCAGAACTGGGAGAGGATACATTTCTGTTGTTTCAAGTCACCAGTTTATGGCAATTTGTCAGGAAACTAAGACACTAGCAGACACCACCTTAAGCAAGTGATCAAGTGAACATCCTTAGTAATAGAACAAATCAAAATCATGCACCAGTTGATAGATTACAAAAAAAGGAACACAGCCTGACCTGTGGTGGCACAGTGGATAAAGCATCGACCTGGAACACTGATGTTGTCAGCTCAAAACCTTGGGCCTGCCAGGTCAAGGCACATATGAGAAACAACTAAGAATTGATGCTTCCTGCTTCTCCCTCTCACTTTTCTCTCCCTCTTGCTCTCCTTCCTCTCTCTAAAATCAACAAATAAAATCTTAAAAAGAGAGGAACATAGCATTGCTTCAGTGACATCCCCATCAAAGATATATGACCTAAATCTAATCACAAGGAAATGTTCAACAAACCCAAAAGAGGGAGACTCTACAAACTGGACTGTAACCCTTAAAAATGTCAACATCATAAAAATCAAGGAAAGACTAAAAACTGTTCCAGATTGAAGGAGACAAATGAGAGACACAATGAATAATTCTGGACTGGACCTTTTTGCTATAAAGGGCATTCTTGGGATAACAGTCAAAGTATGAATGCGACCTGAGGATTAGGTGGTATTAATATATTAACTCTTTGAGTAATATGAATGTTCATGTACGTCCTCACTGAAAAGGTTAACAAAAAACTCACTACTCAAAGTGTTAATTTCCTAAATTTTATGGCTGTATTGCGATTATATAGGATACTGTCATTGTTTGTAGGAAATATACACATTTCAAACACTTCGGGGGTGATGGCCCATTCTATTGGCAATTTACTATAAATGGTTCAAAGGGAAAAAACTCTGTGTAATGTACGTTCTAAACATTTATGATGCTTCAAAATAAAATATTTATTAAAAAATAAGGGACAAAGGACACCAATCATAAAATGATTATACTGTATTTCCCCATGTATAAGACGCACATATTTTCGAAAAATTTGGGGTCTTAAAACTGGGTGCGTCTTATACTGTGGTTGCAGATTTTTTTACTTGCATTTCCCGCTTTTTCACGCTTGTCTTTGTGTTTATTGTTTAATGATGAATAAAACTTGAGTTCAGGCCCTGGCCAGTTGGCTCAGCGGTAGAGCGTCAGCCTGGTGTGCAGATGTCCAGGGTTAGATTCTTGGTCCGGCACACAGGAAAAGCGCCCATCTGCTTCTCCACCCTTTCCCCTCTCCTCTCTCTCTCTCTCTCTCCTCCCCTCCTGCAGCCAAGGTTCCACTGAAGCAAAGTTGGCCTGGGCGCTGAGGATGGCTCTGTGGCCTCTGCCTCAGATGCTAGAATGGCTCCTGTGGCAACAGAGCGACGCCCCAGAGGGATGGAGTATGCCCCCTGGTGGGCATGCTGGGTGGATCCCAGTTGGGTGCATGCAGGAGTCTGTCTGACTGCCTCCCCACTTCTCACTTAGGAAAAATATCAAACTCTCCCCCCACCACCACAATTAAAACAACAACAAAAAAAACGAGTTCAATAACTTTATGTAATACATTTTTTCCCCGAATTTTGGACCCCAAAATTAAGATGCGTCTTATACATGGGGAAATATGGTACGTATGCATATTATCACAGGATAGAAGGAAATCCACAACAATGATAATCATAGTAAAGAGGATGGTGTGTAACATTTCTCTGCTCTAAATCTTTTAAGTTTAGTTTAACAAATATGTGCTGAGGACCTGTATGTCAGGCACTGTGTCAGGTCCTAAGGATACTGAAAAAAGTGACAATGCATCCACTGGCTGGATGCTAAGGACAAGGATGCTGCTGGAGCACAGGGAAGACCTGACTCCAAAGTGAGAGGAGGGCGTCCGAGGGAAGGATGCTTGGAATGTGGGCCTCTTGTTTTTCTCTTAATAATAACAATGATGAGCCTGACCTGCAGTGGATAAAGCCTCAACCTGGAATGCTGAGGTCGCTGGTTCGAAACCCTAGGCTTGCTCAGTCAAGGCACATATGGGAAGCAACTACTATGAGTTGATGCTTCCTGTTTCTCCTCCTCTTTCTCTCTCTCTTTCTGCCCTCTATCTAAAAATAAATAAATAAATAAATAAATAAATAAAAATAACAATGATGAGCCTGACCAGGCAGTGGCGCAGTGGATAGAGCATCAGACTGGGTTGCAGAGGACCCAGGTTCGAGACCCCGAGGTCGCCAGCTTGAGCGTGAGCTCATCTGGTTTGAGCAAAAACAGCTCACCAGCTTGGACCCAAGGTAGCTGGCTTGAGCAAGGGGTTACTCAGTCTGCTGTAGCCCCCTGGTCAGGGCACATATGAGAAAGCAATCAATGAACAACTAAGGTATCGCAACGAAAAACTGATGATTGATGCTTCTCATCTCTCTCCGTTCCTGTCTGTCTGTCCCTATCTATCCCTCTCTCTGAGTCTCTCTCTGTTCCTGTTAAAAAAAATAATAATAATAACAATGATGAAAAACATTGGGAGTCCTTTATGCACTGGCAGCCCCGAGGAGGGAGAGGAATGTGGAGAATTCTGTTGACAGAGCATGGGCGGCTGGTGGGCTGAGCTTTAAGGCTCAATCAGTCTGAAGTCAGCATGGGGAGGGACTGGAGCTACACTGCAGGGAAACCTCTAGGTGGTGCGTGGAGGGACCAGAGGGAGAGGGGCTGGGGCACGGTGTGTGTGGGTTGCTACCACTTGTCTTTGAGCACAGGCCCTGGAGAGGGCCAGAGTGCGGGAGACCGGAGTCCCTGAGCACTGCAGCCCAGGGCGCAGTCGCTGATGTTTCAGCCTTACATCCTCATCTGGGCTGTCAGGCTGAGCAGGGCCCCTGGAGTTCGTCCCAATCTGTTTCCTTCTATTCTTTGACAGGAAGCTCCTGGTCAGCCCCCAGCCCCTCCCTACCCCAGCACTCCCTCTCTCTTCTCCACTATGGACAGAGCCTCCACAGAGCGGCTGCCTGCCCACCACAGACCCAGCTGACATGGGGACTGTTAGAGCGACGCAGCTGTGCTGGCTGATCCTCGGCTTCCTCCTACTCCAAGGTAAGAGGCACTTGCCACGTCTTTCAGCAGCTCTCCTCCCCAGGCTGGCAGTCCCGGGCCTGTCCCTCCTACAGGACACACACCACACGTCCAGCTCTCCATCTAGGGCTATGTTCAAGGGAAATTCCAGAACCTTTTGTGAAAGGGATCAGTTGGATTGGGAGGTAGTCATACCAGACAAGGGTCAAGTAGCATAAGGTTAAACCTTTTTGTGGGAAAATTTCCAGGATTTCCAGGAGGCCCCCATAAAGGCTGGTCTCCTGAAATGTGGGGTCTTAGTGTGA
Source organism: Saccopteryx leptura (assembly GCF_036850995.1). Classification (NCBI taxonomy): domain Eukaryota; kingdom Metazoa; phylum Chordata; class Mammalia; order Chiroptera; family Emballonuridae; genus Saccopteryx; species Saccopteryx leptura. The sequence continues at coordinate 161,696,458 of NC_089508.1, read as the reverse complement.
CTTAGAGTGACTGTCTTAGTGTGAGATTGAGGCCCTAAAGCTCCTTCTTGGGTATTCTAGCACAAAACTGTCTGCACCTTGGGCTTTACAGGTGATATACTGTCCTCTTTCATATAGGGAGTAACAACCTGGGAATTCCAAATACTGACTTTAAGCTTAAATCATATCAAGAGGCATTCAAGTTAGACACAAAGACCTATCTGCCCAAGAGGATGTGCTCAACATCCTCACCAGGGGCCTCGATGAGATGATCTTCAGAGGAGGTGACTTGAGCACACCTCTCAGGGCAGCCTCTGTTAGCTGATGAGCGGAGAAGAAGCTCATAAGGGGTCCTCTAATTAGGGAGCAGTTGCTGGGAACCATGAGAGATCCAGGAGATTCTGACTCACAGGGCAGCAACTTCCCTTCGGTCATTCCTTCCCCACCCCCACCTCACCTTCCATAAGTCCTCTGTGGAAGAGTCGTGACCCTGTGCTCAAAGCAGCAGAAGAGAGTACAAGAGTGGTGGTGGGGGGGGTGCCCTTTCCTGGTGGTGGGTGAGAAGGCCCAAGTACCAGAAGATTCTGCCTCCTGGAGAGGTCAGACATTTCTTTTGTTGTTTTTTTAATAAACTTTTGATTGGTTGATTTTAGAGAGAAAGAAAGGGAGAGAGAAACAATGACTTGTTGTTCCACTTATTTATGAATTCATTGGTTGATTCTTGTATGGGCTCTGATTGGGGACTGAAGCCACAACCTTGGCATATCAGGATGATGCTTTAACCAGCTGAGCCACCCAGCCAGGGTGATCAAACATTTCTTTAAAAGTCTATGGATTGGCCCTGGCCGGTTGGCTCAGCGGTAGAGCGTCGGCCTAGCGTGTGGAGGACCCGGGTTCGATTCCCGGCCAGGGCACACAGGAGAAGCGCCCATTTGCTTCTCCACCCCTCCGCCGCACCTTCCTCTCTGTCTCTCTCTTCCCCTCCCGCAGCCAAGGCTCCATTGGAGCAAAGATGGCCCGGGCGCTGGGGATGGCTCCTTGGCCTCTGCCCCAGGCGCTAGAGTGGCTCTGGTCGCAACATGGCGACGCCCAGGATGGGCAGAGCATCGCCCCCTGGTGGGCAGAGCATCACCCCTGGTGGGCGTGCCGGGTGGATCCCGGTCGGGCGCATGCGGGAGTCTGTCTGACTGTCTCTCCCTGTTTCCAGCTTCAGAAAATAGCAACAACAACAACAAAAAAAAGTCTATGGATTGAAAGTAGAACTCAGGTCAACCAGCACCCACCCCACCTTCCCAGAGGACAGTCACATATTTGATCTGGGGCTGGGGGACTAGGCTATTGTAGAAACTGCAGAAACGGCAGTGGCAGCGGAGATTAAAAGGCGAGACTCATGAGGTGGCATTTTCATAGGCTCAGGCTTCTCTGAGCTTCCCTTCCCAACCTCTTATCCAATATCTCAGAGCACTTACTCCTTCATTTAGGTGTCTCCCCAAATGAAGGACTCCCTTTGAGGACAGTCAGGCCCACAAAGAGACTTGACTGTGGATATACCAGTCAGGGTAGAGCAGACTTGAAACTTGCAGGATTTGAGAGAATGGGGCAACATTAAGAGTGGCTCACATTTATTGAGCATGGACTACATTTTGTGCACTGTGTTAAGTACTTTATATGCATTTTTTTTACCCTCACAACCACTTATGAGGTATTAAAATCACTTGCATTTTTACAAAGAGAAAACTAAAGCCCAGGTCAGTAAGTAACAGAGTCAGCACTTGAACTCAAGCCTCTCAGACCCCAAAATCCATGATTTTAACTACTACGGTATGCTGCTGAGGAAAACAGGATGGTGGTGGTGGTGGTGCTGGAGGGGGAGGAGAGAGAGGCTGGACGGAAATGAAGCAGGTGGGGATTAGGGAGGGGAGACAGGAAAATAAGAAATCCCAGTGGCCAGTGTTCTTTGGTTGTCTGGGTGTCAGGGTCAGAGGCACCCTGGCCTATAAACACAGATGCTCCCTAAGTCCCTCCTCCATTCATGGAGGAGCCTCCTGGTGACAAAAAGTTCCAGTAGAAGGAGGGGGCAGGAAACAAAAAGCAGCTAATGGGACTTGGAGCTTATGACTTCGGAACTCCTTCCCAGAGACTAGTTCTGTTTGCAGATAAATGAGAAAAGGCAGGCACTGTGCCCTCCCGCTAAAAACTGAAGTGTAACCTTATAGAGCTTATACGGTACCTCAGACACCCTTCATCAACTGACAGGTGTTTTCAGGACATGCCTTGGATTAGAAGGGTCATTCCCCAGCTGGAAAATGTTCTCTCTATCTTGGGGCACCTACAATATTCAACTCTCCCCTTGACCACCCCCCATCACCAGCCCCCCACCCAATGAGGGAATAAAGTGATAAGAGACAGTGACCTGGAAAAACACAGCACAGGTTTGGGAAAGCTTAGGATTGGAAACAATTAATTCCACACTATCCGAGTGATAGCCCTGTGGAGGAAGGCAGTGGCTAAGGCAAACAAACAGAGCAGCAGGCTGCCACAGGCTGGGCGGGCTCCTGGCCCCCAGCCGCCTCTGTTCACCCAGGCCCTAGCCTGGGGCTTCCCTGATGATGAGGGGCCGAGGGAACAGGAGGGCCAGGCCAGCGGCTGCAGTCCCAGTGCCAGTGGAGAAACGGGAACCCAGCTGGGCGGCTCCACTTCCCCACGTTTTCCTTCCACATTGTTCACAGGTTTCAAGAATGATTTCATTGTGGAATATGAGCAAACACAACCTGACCTTTAAGGTCCCACAGACACAGGGGACACATATATGGGAACACAGACACATCTGCATAGAGGCTGGCAAGTATACACATGTACTTATAAAACAATTTAATGGGAGCTTCTCAATAGTAACCTCTTCCCTGGGTTTGGCCAACAACAACCATTTCTGAGAAGCCTCTGCCTGTGAGAGTAAGTTGATTACTCTTTCTAGAGCCTCCCTGCATCTTATACTATATACCTTAGAACTTGCTTCCTGTATAGGCCCCTACCTCCAGCTGGAGGAGGGTAGAGAGGTAGCCCAGACACCAACCCCAATCCCTAACTCATCTTATTCATCACATCCATCCCCTTCCCTTGGGGCAGGACTAACATGACAACGTTCACAGGGGGAAATGGATGGTTCAATCATAGCATAGTATCAACATTAGTCTAGAGACCTGAAGTCCTTGTCTAGACTTAGTAGGTCACTGGTCCTCTATCCTTGGACATATCACTAGTTTAAAATAGCCTTCCCTAACATTGTGTCAAATTGGTATAAAACCAATGTGGGACTGAAGAGACAGGAAAGGACTCTGAGACACTGAATCATGAGGTGGTGGGCGATGGTGCTATTCAGTTGCAGTCTCAGAGGAAGCCAGCTTCGGAAGCTGGAGCCACATCCTTTAGACCTCTGGCAGAATGGGAGGCTTGGAAAGCCAATAGACTCAGTTTTTCTGGGGGCTCTGTGTTGGGCAGGAGATCCACAAAGCTAGTCTACGCATTTTGCTTTCTCTTGCAGGCCACAATTCCCAGCCCACGACAATGCAGCCCTCTAACCCTCAGGGTAAGACCAAACACAAAGGGCCTCCTCCAGCATTTAGGTCTGGGAGCTTAGTAAGGGGGAGAGAAGCTGTAGGTCCTGTTATGCACAGATTTAGGGGAGCGACCAGAGCTCTCAGGACCTTCAAGGCTGAGCGCATCTAGGCACATTTTTCAGCTTGGCCCAGTCTAACCTGCCTTGAAAGAGAAGAAAAATGAATGGTTGTGGGTCAGGGATGGGGTAGGAAAAAAGACTAAAAAAAACAGTTACAGAGAAGAAAGGCAGACAGAACAATAGGAGGCAACAGATCCTCAGCCTCAGATGTTCTGTTTCAGGAGCTGTCAGTTTAAGTCTGATCACAGAGACAACTTCTTCCAACACGGGTGAGTGTGGTTGCCAAGGGACCAATCCCTGCCCCCACCCAGTACCCTGCCCATCCCTTCAGACTTGGTTGTAGCCCAAGAGTTCTTATGGGTCAGAAGTGTGGTGTTAATCAAATCTGCCCCACCTCCAACTCCCCCTCTGCCTATGTCCTTGCAGGAGACAGCCCTTCCTCAGATCCCAACAACCCAAGCCCTCTGTCCAGGAGGAGTACCCCAGGTACCCCACTCAGAATTCAAATTCCATCCAGGGAGGGCCCAATGAAGAAGCAGACGCAGTTTCTGCTCTAAAGGAGAACCAGACTAGTGAGGGAACAGACAAGTAAACAAGACCTTACGCTGACAATTACAAAGTGGGGTGAGAGGGTTGTTATCGGCATAAGCAGAAGGTGCTTTTGGAGCCCAAAGAAATGTCAGCCACTTTCAACTTGGGGGCCAGGGAAGACATCCCAGGGTGAGCCAGCTCCAAAGCTGAGGCCCAAGAAGGAGTTAACCTAACAAAGACTGCGGAGTGAAGAGTGGGGTGGTAGGGTATATTCCAGGCAGAGGGAACTGTACAGGTAAAGACCCAGAGGTGAAAGAGAGGATGGCTCCTTGAATTGAAAGCAAGAATGAAAAGAACGATTTTGGACCAAAGAGCCCTCCCTTGTACAAGCTGGTTGAAGCCCGAAGCAGGTTCACACATGGTTCCTAATCCACAGCAACTACAGAGAAGGCCTCACAGGTCTCCAGAGCAGCCAGTAAACCCGTGACACCAAGGCCAAGCACTATGGATGATCACTCCCAGTCCTTGCTGGGGCTGACTCAGTCCCAGACACAGCAGTACACATCAGGACTTGGTAAGTATCTGCGGCTGGCAGTGAAATATGTTGTCACATCAGGCTGGGTTCCTTCTTCTTCTCTTCTAGGGACCTAGGTATGGCTCTATAATGAGGGGTCGCAATGCCAGGGTCCACATCAGTGGCACCCTGGTCTGGAGAGAATGAGATAGGATTGGTGGGGAGTACAGACAGGGACTTGGGCCTGGTCACAATGAAGGTAGAAGGAGTCTGGACTCGGGATTGATAAAGGAACAGAGAGGGAAAAGGAGGGTTAGGAGAACCCAAAATAATGGGAAGGAAGACAGAAAAGGTTGGGAAAGGGTTACATGCTTCTCAGGGCAGATTGGTCTTCACCCAGCAGCACAGGAAAAAAGTTGGGTGGGGGTGGATACCCTCCACCTTGGCCTGCTGGCCATGGCTTGGGCACAGGTATCCCAAGCAGCAGCAGCAGCAGCAGCGTCACACAAAGAGCACCCTGACCCATTCTCTCATCCTACCCCTTGGCTCTGAGATTTTTATACACCTAGACTTATTTAGGAGGGGGTTGAGGACAAGGAAATGAACAACAGTCAGGCCTGCACTGCTGTGAGTTCAAGATGGGTGACCATACCACTTTTTAAGAAGGCCAGAAACTTGCGCTCTTTAACTGGCAGGCTGGCTTGTTAGATCAGTGCCTGGGGACAAACATCCAGTGCCCTTTTTTCCTCCCTCTTCCATCCTTGGCAAAACACAGGTTCTACCTTGCCTAGCCTATCTCCCTATCTCTGCAGCAGAAGCCCCTTTCCTCTTAGCTCCAGGGAGGTGGTGGGAAGAGCATAATGAGGGAAGCATCCTGAACTTTCTGGAGTCCTCTGGAACTAGTAACACAAACACCAGCAATCTAGTCACGTGATCCCACAACACCCAGTTCTGACCTCCATCCTCATGCAACCTGGTCAGAAGGCCAGGGAGGATGTCCTTTTTGTAGGACTGAGCTCTCTCTGCAGTCCTTTACCTGGAGGAAGTGGGAGGGGAGCTAGCTCTCTCTGGTAGGCTGAGTAAGTCCTTCACTGATGTACCCATTACCACTCCATTTTAGATACCTCTCAAAATGTTACTCTCAAATCAGCCACCATGAGCCCAAGGACAAGAGAAGTCTTCACCATTCTGCCAAGCCCTACGTCAGAGACAGTGCTCACTGTGGCTGCATTTGGTGAGAGGGAGGAGAAAGTGGGGGGGGGACCCCCCCAATTGACTTGGACTCTGGGTCCAGGAACACAAGTTCAAATCTCACCCATGTGTGCTAGGAGGGACTAGCTGACAAAAAAGGCTCTGGTGAGAAAAAGCCTCCACTGACTCTAGTCAGATCTCCTGGGCTCTGCTGGGTTCTTAAGGGAGGATGGAGACGGGCTATGGAGCTCACTCTGGCCAGGGCAGCAGGCTGAGAGCTCATTCATTCAGCAGAGAAGGGGAATTTACTTTGCTCTGAAGCCTGTCTACACAGCACTTAACTGGGAAGAGAATCTGAACCCGTTTATGCCTTTTGTCCCCTCATCCGCCTCCCCTTTATCCCATCCTTTTCCCTGCTCAGGTGTTATCAGCTTCATTGTCATCCTGGTGGTTGTGGTAATCGTCCTGGTCAGTGTGGTCAGCCTAAGGTTTAAATGTCGGAAAAACAAGGAATCTGAAGGTATGTGCCTGACCCTCAGGGCCTCCCTTGGCCCCTCTTCACTGAGGGATCCAGAGTTAGATTTGGGGGCTAAGGACTAGAATGGCACATCAGCTCCATTAGATGAAATAGGGGGTCTACTTGGGTGGACACTGAGGGCAGGTTGGGTTTCTGAGTAACATGTGACCCCCAACTGTGCCTTTGGATTTTTACAGATCCCCAGAAACCCGGGAGTACGGGGCTATCCGAAAGGTATGACTGTCAGAGGGACTGTCAGAGGTGTAAGTCGGAATCATCTATCTGTCCTCTCAGTCTCCCTTCCAAGAGGGAACCAACACTCCCTGCCTCTACACACACACACACACACACACACAGGAGTGCACACCCCAGAGCTGGGGGGCGGGGGCAGGACAGGGGCGGACATGAAAGGAAGCAATCAGGTGGCAGGAGATGGACTAAGAACTCTTCAGTCTCAGAGCTAAGTGCCTATAACCTTCATGAAAAGTGTAGGGACTCAGATTCTAACATACCCCTAAAACATGAAGAGACTTATTTAAGGATCCACTTATTGAATACCTTGTATGTACCAAACCCTGCAGTAGATATTTGGTAATATTATCTGAAAATCTTAGATCAATTTTCAAAGCAGAAATTACTCCATTTTATACATTTAAGAATTGAGACTTAAGAGAGGTCATAACTTGGTCAAGATCACACAGCAGGAGGAAGTATAAAAAAGATTTCACACAAGCAGTAGGAAGTATGACAAATATTTAAATATAAGCCTTTTTATTTTAAGAGAGAGAGGAAGGGGGAGAGAGAGGAGAGAGAAAGAGTGAGAAGCATGAACTCATAGTTGCTTCACTTTAGTCGTCTACTGATTGCTTCTCATACATGCCTTAATGAGGTGGTGCAGAGGGGCTCAAACTGAGCCAGTTACCCCTTGCTCAAGCCAGCGACCTTGGGATCATATTGATGATACTTCACTCAAGGCAGTGACCCTGCACTCAAGCTGGCGAGCCCTTGCTCCAGCTGGCAACCTCAGGGTTTCAAACTGGGAACCATTGACCGATCAGGCAAATACAAGTCTTCAAAATACACTCACTTCATTATGGTCCACCACCAAAACAGAGGACTAAGTTTCAACAATTACCACAGAGTTCCTTGATCCCCACATTGCCTCCCACTCCTCCTATCCATAACCCACGTTCCCTTCCTACCCCTAGCTGCTCCACAGTCAATGGAGAGAAAAACAGCATCACCCTCATCTCCATGAAGAATATCAACATGAATAGCAGCAAAGGATGCCGCTCAGCAGAGAAGGTGCATTTTTCCTGGTTCCTTCCTCCCTTCACCCTCCTCTTCCTTCCATTAGTCTCTTGTTCCTTAACCAGCAAGGAGTTACTTTTCAAAGACCCAGGCTCTTCTCTCTTGCCTATTTCCCCACTCCCAAGAAGTTCATCCTTCCTCATGAAGTATTTATTTTGCAGGTTCTTTAAAAGCAACGTTGGATCTCTCTGAGTCTGAGGATGAGGCAGTTGCCCTGGGACTCTAAGGAGGAAGGCGATGGGCTCAGCAGAGGCAATAAACCACATGTGAATTATTTTATCGTTTCACATCTACTCCAAGATCTAAAGGATACTAACATTTCTCCAGATCTGGGAGCAAGCTAATATGAGACTCTTCCATATGGACAGCCACACTAGCAACATGGCCAGCTCCTCCCAACTTCTCAAAGGCATAGGAAGGAGAAGTTGAAGGCGCAAAAGCAAGGAGAAGACAAAGTGGATTGGTCCTTTCTACTGGGCATTAAAATTATTTTCTGGCCTGCAGTCTCATTTCTTTTAAGGTCTATGCTCCATGCACGTTTCTCAACAGAACATTCTAGCAGCTGAGGCCTTCTTTTCCAGGCAAGGCATGTATACAAGTTTCTGCCCTGTGGGGAGCTCTCTGAGAGACCTGGGAGGTAGAGAGAACTTTTTGTCGGTCTGCCTCAGTCCATCTCATTTATCAAGTAGGGATGAGGTGACTGACTAACCTAACCACTCAAATAGAGGGGAGAGAAAAGGAGCTGCCACCAGTAAAGAAATATTAAATCTGGAGGTGAGAACACGGGAGGCACAATGCATTCTGAGTAGGAAACTTCAGTGGTGAGAGCTGAATACTATAAGGAGAATGTGCTCAGCCTGCCCCAGGGTAACATGCCTCCCTGGGGCTCTAGCTGTGGGATTAACACTGGGAAGGTGTGCAGCAAAGACAGATCTTTGACTTTATAAAGCAAAAACCCACCCACTTTACCCCATACAGCTTTATCTTTGTGTCCTAAAAATAAAGGATCACAAATAATGTAAAGTCATTTAAAGAAGAAGAAAAGAAAGCAGTTATATGTTTTCTTAGTAATCTGTTTTTGAAAAGAAATCTTGAGGAGAGTCAACGGTAGAGTCATCTTTGTATGTCTGCATGCCATTTAACTTTATAAGCATCTGCTAGTCGGCAGTTTAGAACAAGGGAGAAAACAGATCACCCATTCTGAAGCCACAATATGCTATTTTCTTCTGGATTTAGACTCTGCAAGGTGATATGAGAGAGAAAGCCTAGAACAAAAGCTTTACTTTCTCTGTCTCATTGAAACAATTCAAATGGATTAAAGAAATCTAGTGGATTCTAAAATTCTCTCAGGCAGGGCCTGTATGCTCATGTCTGTAGCTCTTATGTGGGACATTCTGCCCAGAATATCAGTGGTCATGAACACTGGCTCTTTAGTGCAGAAACTATAGTCACAAGGCTGGGCTCTGCCAGACTCACAGCTTGATTTTGGCAAAACTACCCCCCACATCTCTGAGCCTGTTTTCTTTTAAAGTGAGGTGACTGGACTACTTGCCTTTACTGACTTTTCTGGTTCTTATATTCTAAAGTTTTAAAAACTTTGGATTTAGGAAAAGATTAATCTTTTGAGTAGATATTGCTCTGGGTGGGAGCCAGAAACAAGTCTTAGATGATTCTGGGTAAGTGGGGTTTTTTTTGTTTTTTGTTTTTGTTTTTTTAATTGATTTTAGAGAGAAAGAGGATGGGGGGGGAGGGGTAAGAGATAAAGAGAGAGAGGATGGGGGGGAGGGGTAAGAGATAAAGAGAGAGAGACATCGACCTGTTGTTTTACCTATCCATGCATTCATTGGTTGATTCCTACACATACCCTGACCGGGGATTGAACCCACAAACGTGGCTCATTGGGACAATGCTCCAACCAACTGAGCTACCCATCCAGAGCTGGGCAAGTCTTTTACATTCTCTATACTACCATATTCCCCCATGTATAAGATGCACCTTAACTTTGGGGCCTGAAATTTGAAAAAAAAATGTATTATATAAAATTATTGAACTCAAGTTTTATTCATCATAAAATTCATACAGTTCCTCATCACTGTCAAAACTCACATCCAGCCTGACCTGTGGTGGCGCAGTGGATAAAGCGTCGACCTGGAAATGCTGAGGTCGCCGGTTCGAAACCCTGGGCTTGCCTGGTCAAGGCACATATGGGAGTTGATGCTTCCAGCTCCTCCCCCTTCTCTCTCTCTGTCTCTCCTCTCTCTCTCCCTCTCTGTCTCTCCCTCTCCTCTCTAAAATGAATAAATAAATAAAAAAATTTAAAAAAACACACAAAAACTCACATCCATTAGCTTGTCCTCATCTGTGTCTGATAACGAATCACTGTCTTCATATTTGTATATATTGCCTCACCCTCAGATCCATCTGTGGCATTTGAAATGCCACAGTCACTGTATAAGATGCACCCAGTTTTTATTTTTATTTTTTTAACTTTTTTTATTTTTTTTTTTTATTTGACAGAGACAGAGAGAGACTCAGAGATAGGGGTAGATAGGGACAGATAGACAGGAAGAGAGAGAGAGATGAGAAGCATCAATTCTTCATTGCGGCACTTTAGTTATTCATTGATTGCTTTCTCATATAGGCCCTGACCCAGGGGCTACAGCAGACTGAGCAACTCCTTGATCAAGCCAGTGACCTTGGGCTCAAGCTGGTGCACTTTGCTCAAGTCAGATGAACCCGCGCTTCAGCTGGAGACCGCGGGGTTTTGAACCTGGGTACACCCATCCCAGGCCGACGTTCTATCCACTGCGCCACCGCCTGGTCAGGTGCACCCAGTTTTTAGACCCCAAATTTTTTTGAAAAACGGTGTGCCTTATACATGGGAAAATACAGTAGATTTCCCTGTGTATTCATGTATATAAATGGAAGAATGACCCCTACCTGGACCGGTCTACCTCATAGGTTACTTAGTAGGTAAAATGGAATGGTAAATGTGAAAATATTTGGGAAGTAAAAGTACTAATTGACAATTGTAGCAGAAAACGTGGAGTCTCACTGCCTAGATCCCTTACTTCTGAATTATGGCAGTTGTTCCTCCACTGCTTGAAGTGTTGGCTGCTAAAGGCTCATAGCTGGTTGATGACTGGTTGATAGGGGTGGGTGTGGGGATGAATACCTGAACCTCTTGCCTCAATTTCTCCCTCTGCCCCAATCCTGCTTCCTTATGCCTCATAGATGTTGCTCCCAGAAGTACTTACCAATAAACCGTTGGCATGCAAATCTCAATGTCTCTGAGTCTATTTCGTAGAGTCCCCAATTTATGACAGCAATACTACAGCATTTCTGAAAAATAATTCAGATGTATTTTGAGCCACACTGCAAAAAGCACATGACTTCCTAGCCACCTCCAGTACAAAAATCCATCATTGGGATAGAACTCTCCAGGTGACATAACAATGTCTGGAAGTACTGGGTTCTGTTTCAATTATTATTCTGACTGCCAAGGGCACTTAGTTCATCTGCTTAACATAATGGACTAATTAGGTCAAGGACATGGGTTTCACTCTAGGTAACTTAGTTGATGTCTCCATTATAAGGCCACAAACTTCCCCGACTCTGGACAATGTTCTGCAAATATGAGCTGTTAGTCATAAGGTATTTATACGTGAGGAGAGGGGGTAAACTGGTATTAATATGAGGTTGGAAGGTTTTTACCCTGAAACTGACACTGAAGTGCATTAGCTATGCTGATTTTCCAGTTGCTAAATAACTATCCTTTCTGAAGGGGTTGAGGATGAATTCACTTAATGCTGAATTCTGCTCCCTAGCAAACTACATGAGAGGGGGTTCTATGGAGGAACCTATTATTTATGCAAAAACAAGACCCCACCTCTGATAGGAAATCTAAGTGCAGCCTTCTGTAGCCCCTTAAGCTTCCCTGTGACCATATCTCTTCCTTGATGTCTCTAGACAACAGGATGGTGGCCATTTATAAGATGGCTTCCTCCCTGTTCTAACACAGGACTACACGGTCCCAAAGTAGGAACAGATGGTGGGGGTAGGTTGGTTACTATGGAATGTCTTTCTTTCATTTGTCCCCCCATCCTATGGGAGAATAGCCAATAAACCAGCTCAGGTATACAGTCCCAGTCAGACAGAGGGATCATTTACTCAGTATCTTTCTTCCAGGCCTGGATGGGGCAGCATCTCAACCATATAAGTCATAAGGCAAACCTCAGTATCACCAGCAAAAATTCACTACAGTACAACAACCATTTCTAGAAGTAAAAAAAACACAGCAGACCCCATAGGCCTAGTTCCTGTACAGAATTTCCCAAGCCAGGCTAGTACTACTTAATTCCATTTGAATCTGCTGGAAAACATTGTGTGTCTCTGCTCAGCAGTCACCCCCTGGATTCATGGATGTACTTTTTCACTTTTTTGAATTTCTTTCTATACCTACCGTCTTATCTTTGTAAAATGCCATAGAGACCCCAACTTCCCTTTCCGTTTCCTTCCCAGTTGCTCTCACTCTTCCTACTGTTACTTTCTCCTGACACAGCCCTCCTGAACCCTTTGAACCACATCTTCCTCTTTTACCAAACACAGAGACTGAGTTTGACAGTGGAAATTATTTTGAGTGATTGGTATGCTTAAACAAAAACTGGCACAGAATTGTTCTAAATGTTGTGATTTGAAGTTCTAAGTTAGTCCTAGTCTTTGAGTCATAGAAAAATTCACCCAGGCATGGCCAGGTAACTCAATAGGTTAGAGCAGTGGTAGTCAACCTGGTCCCTACTGCCCACTAGTGGGCATTCCAGCTTTCATGGTGGGCGGTAGTGGAGCAACCAAAGTATAAATAAAAAGATAGATTTAACTATAGTAAGTTGTTTTATAAAGATTTATTCTGCCAAACTTAGCAAAAATCCGACATAAAGTACTTGGTAAGTAATTATTATTATATGCTCTAACTTGCTATAACTCTGGTTTATAAATTTTATAAAGTAAAGTTACTTCCCTACTTTATTAATCACCATTACTGTGGAACCAGTGGGCAGTTAGAAAATTTTACTACTAACCGAGATACAAAAGTGGGCAATAGGTATAAAAAGGTTGACTACCCCTGGGTTAGAGTATCGTCCTAATATGCCAAAGTTGCAGGTCCAATCCCTGGTCAGGGCACATACAAGAATCAACTAATGAATGCATAAATGAATGGAACAACAAATTGATGTTTATCTCTGTCTTTCTCTAAAATCAATTAAAAATTTTTTTTTCTTCTTTTCCAAGTGAGAGGAGGGGAGACAGAGAGACAGACTTTTGCATGCACCCCAACTGGGATCCACCCGGCAACCCTCATCTGGGGCCAATGCTCTGCCCATCTGGGGCCATGCTCACAACCAAGTTATTTTAGGCACCTGAGGCTGAGGCTTCATGGAGCCATCCTCAGTGCCCAAGGCCAATGTGCTTGAACCAATCGAGCCATGGCTGAGAGAGTGGAAGAGAGACAGAAGGGGAAGATGGAGGGGTGGAGAAGTAGATGGTTGCTTCTCCTGTGTGCCATAACCAGGAATCGAACCCAAGACATTCACACACTGGATGTTGGCTCAGTGGTAGGGCCGATGCTCTATCACTAAGCCAACCAGCCAGGGCCTAGGAAGGAAGGAAGGAAGGAAATAAATCATCCAGAAGTGTTAGTTGAGATGTTAATGAGCTGAAGGGTACATTTGCAAGGCAATATCTGAGAAGATTGTAATGGTGAACTTTTTTTTTTTAAACTGATCCAGGAGTAGATGAGTCATCTAGAAAAAAGGGGAGAATGATGTTTCAGAGGATAGGAAGGGCTGTTGAGGTACCATACATTTTCAAGAGGCCCCAGTTTCCCAAATCTTGTCCAGCATTCTTGAACCTGGACTCTACTCTTAAATAGGCCCATAACTCATAATACAGCTTTCAATCCAATCACTCCTTACAACGCTCTAGCATTCCCACTCCCAACCAGATACCTCTAACTTTGGCTACTATGACATCTTTGAGTACCTCTAGACCTTAGCTCTGTGCCCCTGGACTCCAAGGCACACCTACCTTTCCGTGTCCATCTTCTAGAGCAGTGGTTCTCAACCTTTCTAATGCCATGACCCCGCAATACAGTTCCTCGTGTTGCGGTGACCCCAAACCAAAAAATAATTTTGGTGGCTACTTCATAACTATAATTTTGCTACAGTTATGATTCAGAATGTAAATACCTGATATGCATTATGTATTTTCCAATGGCTTTAGGCGACCCCACCGGGGTCGCGACCCACAGGTTGAGAACCGCTGAGCAAGCTGTCTAGCCTCCCAAAACTATGTAACAAATGTCTCTGATCAGGTCCCTCATCTGCAGGGCACAAGTGGCTTCCTCAGAAGCCAGTCTTCTGTGAGCACAGTGATGCTTATATGTCCCAGGGCCATGACTACAGGGAAGGGATGGAACTGCATACTATTAAAGGTTTATCATTTTCCGTTTGTGTCCAAGGCTGTACATCTCCCCACCACACCCCACCTGCCTGAATAGCTACCAGTGGATACCATAACTGACATAACTGATTTGGTCTTCCTGGATAAGATCTCAATAAATTCCAGGTAATTTTCTTTTTTGGTGGGAGGGAGGGGATAACCATGATAATTATTCACTTTTTCAGACCTAATCTTTGGCCATCCCAACTCACCTGCAGGCATAAAAGTCAGTAAGGACGCTATACCCATCCACTTATGAAGAACTGGTTTTATTCTTTGCTAAAAGGCTCCACGCAAACCTGAGTGAGGGAAAGCAGGTATAGTTCTTCAATTTTTTTTTTTTTTTTTTTACTAATCTTCTAAAGGCCTGGTGACTGGGGTAAAAAGGAGGAGAAAAGTCTCAGAAGAGTCCTGGAGTAGGACAGGATGAAGGATAAGGAACAGCAAAGATAGGGGCTCTAATTCAGGCTCCAATGTGCACCTGCCCTTTTCTTCTTTCTCTATCCCTGACCTCTAGTGGTCCCCCTAATGACCTGGAGGTCTCTCTGTGCCTGGAGAGCTGAGGGAGGAGGGTCATAATTCTATTTCACTTTTCTACTTTTCATGGCTCTTAAGTTCCCAGGTTGGATTCGGCATCCCCAAAACCTGTCTCTGAATCTCCAACAGGCACTAGTGTGTATATATTTATTTATTTATTTTATTTTTGTATTTTTCTGAAGTTGGAAACAGGGAGGCAGTCAGACAGACTCCCGCATGTGCCCGGGATCCACCCGGCATACCCACCAGAGGGCGATGCTCTGCCCATCTGGGGCTTCACTCTGTTGCGACCAGAGCCATTCTAGCACCTGAGGCAGAGGCCATGGAGCCATCCTCAGCGCCCGGGCCAACTTTGCTCCAATGGAGCCTTGGCTGCGGGAGGGGAAGAGAGAGACTGAGAGGAAGGAGAGAGGGAGGGGGTAGAGAAGCAGATGGGTGCTTCTCCTGTGTGCCCTGGCAGGGAATCGAACCCAGAATTCTTGCACGCCAGGCCGACGCTCTACCACTGAGCCAACTGGCCAGGGCCCACTAGTGTATATTTTAAAACGACATCCCTGAGGAGAAAAATAGTCACAATATCACGCTCTAGCCCCTACTTTGCAAAACTTTTCCCAGGCAGGACCTCACCGCACATACTTAAATATCTTCTGGTTTGGCGGGGCCGAAGCCACTATCCCCACTCTACAGGTGAGGGAAAGCGTGACCTATTGGGAGGGAAAGTTTCCCACGGTGAGCCATTAGCCTCGCAGAAGTCACCAGCAATTACACGTCTCCACAGGTCTTGCTTTCAAGAGAAGAGCCCCCTATTCCCGCATCTCCGAAGGTCTCCCGCGCGGAGCTCGCCGGAAGTTGCAGTCCAATGTCCCGCCGCTTCAATGGGTTGGACTACAATGACCAGCATGCCCCACGTCCCCCCCCCATCTCTTTCAGCCTCGGGCGCGGGGGAGGCTCCGCTGACCTGCGGACTGGGAACGGAAATGGCTGCCACTCTGGGCAGTGGGGAGCGCTGGACCGAAGGTACCAGGTCCTGGCCGTAGGGTGGGACAGGGGGGTTCGGGAGGGGTTAGGGATGGGGCCCTTGAAGGTGCCCGAGGGCTGAGATCCTGGACCTGAGGTGAAGGATGGAGGCCTAGAAGAAGATGTTGACCCTGAGTAGGGTTCCAGATGAGGTGATGGGCCGCCCAGGGCAGGAGCCGGGATCCAGAAACCGGGAGAGCTGCCTCTCGCCGAGGAACCGGCCGGGAACCCAGTCACCCGTGTCGACTTGTAGCCTCCGGCCCCCGGCCCCGCCCCGGCCCGTGCCCCGCCCAGGACCCGGCAGCAGTCAGGCCCCGCCCGCGCCAGGATGGCCAGGGGTCAGCGGGGCAATGCAGTCTCCCGCAGCTTGCTTTCCCTTCCCTTATTATCGCTACCGAACTAGGCCGCTTGATCTTTGGTATCGATTTGGTCATGTCCGTGCAGCCCACGTCAGAACCGATAGGCCGGCTTTTTCCATCCTACAATCAGGCAAAGAGTATTGATCCAATACCTATTATGTCCCCTGCATTATTCTGATCTTGCAACAGGGACTTGACAGACGTGGGCTTCGGAAATCACCACTGAACTCTTAGAGCACTGAGGGAGTTTGACAAGTCAACAGCCAATTACAAAACAGAGCCAGTAAGTCTTGGGCTAAACACAGCAAGGTCTAGTTTTGGGAAGCACACTGACAAGGTACCCAGAACAGCCTGGGTGTCAGAGAAAGCCTTAAGGAGAAAGTGTTACATATGATGACATAAAGAGTGCGTTTGGAGTTAACCAGGCTAACTTAGAGGAAGAGTGTTGCAGGCAGAAGGAATAGAGAAAAGAGAAAGCTTTGTTGATCTGAAAGGAGTTTGGTATGGCCAGAGCATAGATTGCGAAGGAGCCTGTGGTAAGAGATGAGGATAGAGAGGCAGCCTGGGCCCATGATAAGAAATTTGGACAAGGAGCACCAATGGATGTTAAGCAGGAGAAGAATGTTTTTAAAACTTTTTGCAGACCCTGGCCAATTGGCTCAGTGGATAGAGTGTTGGCTCTGGATGCGGACATCCGAGATTTGACCCCCGGTTAGAGCACACAGGAGAAGCGACCATCTGCTTCCCTCCCCCTTTTCTCTCTCTTCCCTTCTTGCAGTCTGGCTTGATTGGTCCCAACCTCAGCCTCAGGTGCTGAGGATAACTGAACTGATTCGAGCATCCATCTCAGATAGGGGTTGCCAGGTGGATCCCGGTTGGGGCACATGAGGGAGTCTAACTCTCTATCTCCCCTTTGTCTCACTTTAAAAAAAAACTTTTCCATATTTTCAAGATGGGACATGAGTGCTCTACCTTCTTTGACTGGATTGCTATGGCCCTCTTTACATATGTTGTGATTGATTGAATTCTCTCCCTTTAAACTATGAATAATGTCATTATGGTCAAGAGTAAATCTTCCCTGTGTGTCTCCTTAATCTAACACATATTAGTTCTATAATTGTTAGTTTAAAAGAATTGAACTCATTTCTACTTTAAATCTTAGTGGTGAGAGGCATTGCAACAAAAAATATTATTTTATGAGCAATGTCACTTCTGATTATGGACCACAAAGAACTAGGCTTTCCCCTGCCTTGCTCAAAAGGCAAGATATTGGGCAGACACCTCTTGAGCATCTTTTCTGGCTCTGGGTCAAAATTATTTGCTGACTGACCTCTCTGTAAGTATGGTGGACATTTTTCTGCTTCATGTTTGTGGCATCATGAAGCATATTTTCTGTATTGTTTTCTCAAGGAAGGTATTTGTCTATTTTTGTATGGGTGCTTAAAAGTCAGCATGATGTTAGTAGCCTGGCCCTTATACTCATCTGTTCATACCTACAAGCAGCCTGGGATAATAGCTTATAAGTTAAAGCAGGTGGCAAAATTGATTTGCAGGTCAGACCAAGGCCTAATAGGGGGGCTGTTGCTTTGCAGCTTACATTGATGCAGTTAGAAGAAATAAATACCCAGAAGACAGACCTCCTGAAAGTCCTGACCCCTGTGGTTGCTGTAACTGCATGAAGGCACAAAAGGAAAAGAAGACTGAGAAAGAGTGGAATCAAACCTGGCAGGGTGAGGGGAGTGCCACCTATACTGAGGAGCAACTGCTTGGGGTACAAAGGTGAGCCTATGATGGGATAATGGAGTGACTTTATGTAGACTGCTTGGCACAAAGTGGTATATAAGTATTGACTGCTATTATTATTTTTATTATTATTATTGAAGCACAAGGGCTTCTTGGCCTCAGCGGCAGGACTAGGTAGAAGTGGAATAGTAGTGTGTAATCTGAGGTATCTGCCCTACTTCTACTGTAAGAGAGGCAGGGAATATAACCTAGATATAACAGACATCTATACAACATTCTATCCCAAAACAGCAGAATACATATTCTTCTCAAGTATACATGGAACATTCTCCAGGACAGACCTCTGTTAGGCCATAAAACAAGCCTTAATAAATTTAAATGGGTTAAAATCATACAATGTATGTTCTCTGAAATCAACAACAGAAGAAAATTTATGAAATTCACAAATGTGAAAATTAAACAACATATTCCTAAATAATAGGTCACAGAAGAAATCCCAAGGAAAATTAGAAAATACTTTGAGATGAATAAAAGTGAAAATACAACATACTGAAGCATATGGGATGTAGCTCAATCAATACTTAGAAGTAAATTCATAGCTGTAAATGTTTACATACAGTTTAAAAGATCTCAAATAAATCACCTAATCTATCTTAACAAACTAAAAAAAAAAGGAGCAAACTAAATCTAAGTATGCAGAATAAAGGAAGTAATATAGAGTAGAAAAAACTAAAATGGAAAATAAAAGGGCAATAAAGGCAATATAACCAAAAGATTTTTTTTTTTTTCCTGAAGCTGGAAACGGGGAGAGACAGTCAGACAGACTCCCGCATGCGCCCGACCGGGATCCACCCGGCACGCCCACCAGGGGGCGATGCTCTGCCCCTCCAGGGCGTCGCTCTGCCACGACCAGAGCCACTCTAGCGCCTGGGGCAGAGGCCAAGGAGCCATCCCCAGCGCCCGGGCCATCTTTGCTCCAATGGAGCCTTGGCTGCGAGAGGGGAAGAGAGACAGAGAGGAAGGAGGGGTTGGGGTGGAGAAGCAAATGGGCGCTTCTCCTATGTGCCCTGGCCGGGAATCGAACCCGGGTCCCCCGCACGCCAGGCCGACGCTCTACCACTGAGCCAATCGGCCAGGGCCACCAGAAGATTTTTTTTTTTTTTGTAAAAGAGAGAGAGAGACAGAGAAGCATCAACTCATTGCTTCACTTTAGTTGTGCATCCATTGATTGCTTCTTATACATGCCTTGACCAGGGATCGAACTGGCAACCTCAGGATCAAGCTGGCTACCTTGGGCTCAAGCCACAGGGTCGAGGCAATGACCCTAGGATCTGAACTGGCAACATTGGATTTTGAACCGGCAACCTCAGTGCTTCATGTTGATGCTCTATCCATTGCAATACCACTGGTCAGGCGAAAAGTTGTTTTTTTCAAAATATTGACAAAATTAACAAACCTATATCTAGGCTAACCAAGAAAAAAAATAGAGAATACTCAAATAACTAAAATCATGACTGGCCTGACCTGTGGTGGCGCAGTGGATAAAGCGTCGACCTGGAAATGCTGAGGTCGCTGGTTCAAAACCCTGGGCTTGCCTGGTCAAGGCACATATGGGAATTGATGCTTCCTGCTCCTCCCCCCCTTCTCTCTCTGTCTCTCTCCTCTCTCTCTCTCTCCCTCTCTCTCTCCTTTCTAAAATGAATAAAAAAAAAATTTTTTTTAGCCTGACCTGTGATGGCGCAGTGGATAAAGCGTCAACCTGGAAATGCTGAGGTCGCTGGTTCGAAACCCTGGGCTTCCTGGTCAAGGCACATATAGGAGTTGATGCTTCCAGCTCCTCCCCCTCTTCTCTCTCTCTGTCTCTCCCTCTCCTCTCTAAAATGAATGAATAAATAAATAAATAAATAAATAAATAAATAAAATCATGACTGAAAGTGGGTACATCACCACTAATCTTCCAAAAATAATGATTATAAGAGAATACTCTGAATAATTGTATGCAAATAAATTAGGTAACCTAGATGAAATGGACAAATTTCTAGACAGATACAGAGTACTGAAACTGATTCAGAAGAAATAGAAAATTGTATAATCCTACAACAAAGAGATCGAATTGATCATCACAAAACTTACCACAGAGAAAATGCCAGGCCAAGATGGCTTCACTGGTAAATTCTACTTAATGCTTAAAGCAGAATTAACTAAACCTTTTTTTTTTTTTTTTTTTTTGTGACAGAGACAGAGAGAGACAGAGGGATAGACAGACAGGAAGGGAGAGAAATGAGAAACATCAATTCTTCGTTGAGGCACCTTAGTTGTTCACTGATTGCTTTCTCATATGTGCCTTGACTAGAAAGCTACAGCAGACAGAGCGACCCCTTGCTCAAGCCAATGACCTTGGGCTCCAGCTGGTGAGCCTTGCTCAAACCAGATGAGCCCACGCTCAAGCCAGCAAGCTCGGGGTTTTGAACCTAGATCCTCCTCATCCTAGTCCAATGCTCTATCCACTGAACCATTGCCTGGTTCGGCTTAATTAAACCTTGATAAACTATTATTAAAAATGTGAGAAGGGAGCACTTTCCAATCCATTCTATGAGGCTAGTATTACCCTGTAATCAAAACCAAAGACATCATAAGGAAACTATCAACCAATGTCCCCATGGGTATAAATTCCAACAACATATAAAAACATAAAAAGGATGATATACCTTGACCAAGTGGGATTTATCCCAGGAATGCAAGGTTGTTTAAAATATGAAAATCGGAAACCATTTGAAGGGAGGGACCCCTGAAAAAATAAATAAAATATGAAAATCAATCAATGTAATATATCATATTAATAGAATAAAGGACAAAAGCCACATGAACATTTCAGTAGGTGCAGAAAAGCATTTTACAAAAATCTAACATTCTTTCATAATAACACTCAACACAGTAGGAATATAAGGGCAGTTCCTCAACCTAATAAAGGCCATCTACAAATAATCCACAGCTAACATAATACTTAATGGTGAACAACTGGATGCTTTCAAGATCAGGAACAAGACAAGTATGTTCATTCTAGCCACTTCTATTCAACATTATAGGAGAGGCTCAAGCCAGGGCAGTTAGGCAACAAAAAGAAGGAAAACTGTATTCACAGGTGATAAGATCTAGTACAGAAAATCCTAAGGAATACACGCACGCACACACAAGCTATTAGAACTAATAAATGAGTTCATCAAAGTTGCAAAATGTAAGATCAATATACAAAAATGATTGTCTTTCGGCCCTGGCCGGTTGGCTCAGCGGTAGAGCGTCGGCCTGGCGTGCGGGGGACCCGGGTTCGATTCCCGGCCAGGGCACATAGGAGAAGCGCCCATTTGCTTCTCCACCCCCACCCCCTCCTTCCTCTCTGTCTCTCTCTTCCCCTCCCGCAGCCAAGGCTCCATTGGAGCAAAGATGGCCCGGGCGCTGGGGATGGCTCCTTGGCCTCTGCCCCAGGCACTAGAGTGGCTCTGGTCGCGGCAGAGCGACGCCCCAGAGGGGCAGAGCATCGCCCCCTGGTGGGCAGAGCATCGCCCCCTGGTGGGCGTGCCGGGTGGATCCCGGTCGGGCGCATGCGGGAGTCTGTCTGACTGTCTTTCCCCGTTTCCAGCTTCAGAAAAATACAAAACAAACAAACAAACAAAAATGATTATCTTTCTATACAATAGCAATGAACAATCCAAAAATGGAAAAGAAATAAATTTTTAAAAAAGTTTTATTTATAACACCATTAAAAAGCATCGGCCTGGCCTGACCAGGCGGTAGCACAGTGGATAGAGCGTCAGACTGGGATGCAGAGGACCTGGGTTCAAGACCCCGAGGTCGCCAGCTTGAGTGCGGGCTCATCTGGTTTGAGGAAAAGCCCACCAGCTTGAACCCAAGGTCGCTGGCTCCAGCAAGGGGTTACTTGGTCTGCTGAAGGCCCGTGGTCAAGGCACGTATGAGAAAGCAATCAATGAACAACTAAGGTGTTGCAACGTGCAATGAAAAACTAATGATTGATGCTTCTCATCTCTCTCTGTCCCTGTCTGTTCCTCTCTCTGACTCACTCTGTCTCTGTAAAAAATAAATAAATA
Source organism: Saccopteryx leptura (assembly GCF_036850995.1). Taxonomy (NCBI): domain Eukaryota; kingdom Metazoa; phylum Chordata; class Mammalia; order Chiroptera; family Emballonuridae; genus Saccopteryx; species Saccopteryx leptura. Next base: position 161,674,482 of record NC_089508.1, on the reverse strand, counting down.
AAAATTAAAAAAAAAAAAAAAGCATCGGCCTGGCGTGCAGAATTCCCAGGTTCGATTTCCGGCCAGGGCACACAGGAGAAGCGCCCATCTGCTTCTCCACCCCTCCCCCTCTCCTTCCTCTCTGTCTTTCTCTTCCCCTCCTGCAGCCAAGGCTCCATTGGAGCAAAGATGGCCAGGGCGCTGGGGATGGCTCCATGGCCTCTGCTTCAGGCGCTAGAGTGGCCCTGGTCGCAACAGAGCAACGCCCCAGATAGACAGAGCCTCGCCCCCTGGTGGGCATGCCGGGTGGATCCTGGTTGGGCGCATGCAGGAGTCTGACTGCCTCCCCATTTCCAACTTTAGAAAAATACAAAAAAAAAAGAATAAAATGCTTAGGAATAAATTTAATAATAGAAGAGTAAGATTGTATGTTGAAAACTATAGTCCTGGGCGGATAGCTTGGTTGGTTAGAGCATCGTCCCTATATACAAAGGTTGTGGGTTTGATCCTTGGTCATAGTATATACAGAAACAGATCACTTTTTCTGTCTCTCTCTAAAATCAATAAGTTTTAAAAAAGAAAACTATAAAACTTGATTAAAAGAAATTAAAGGTCTAAATGGGAAGATAGCCTGTGTGCATGTATTGGAAGGCTTATTATTGGTAATATGTAATACTTCCCAAGTTCATCAATAGATTCAACACATCCCTATCAAATTCCCAGTTGCCCTTTTGCAGAAATTGACAAGCTGTTCCAAAAATTTATATCCAAGAGACCCAGAATAGCCAACACAGTCTTGAAAAAGAACAAAGTTGGAGGACTCTCATTTCCCAATGTGAAAACTTACTACAAAGCTACAGTAATGAAGACAGTGTGGACTAGGATAGGATAGACATGTAGATCAGTGGAATAGAATTGGGAGTACAGAAATAGACCATTATATTTCTGGGCAGTTGATTTTTGACAAGTGTGTCAAGACAATTTAATAGGGTAAAGAATTATCTTTACCAGGCCCTGGTTGGTTGGTTAAGTGGTAGAGTGTCGGCCCCGCATATGGATATCCTGGGATCAATTCCCGGTCAGGGCACACAGGAGAAGCAACCATCTGCTTCTCTACCCCTCCCCTTTCCCTTCCCTTCTCTCTCTCTCTCTCTGTCTCTGTCCTTTCCCTCTCCCTCACCCTCTCCCCCTCCCAAGATGGGCAGAGCATCAGTCCCAGACAGGGTTGCTGGGCAGTTCCTGGTTGGCGCATACAGGAGTCTGTCTCTCTATTTCCCTTCCTCTCACTTGGAAAAGGAAGAAAAAAATAGGCCCCAGCCTGTTGGCTCAGTGGTAGAGTGTTGGCTGGCATGGAAGTCCTGTCAGGGCACACAGGAGAAGCAACCATTTGCTTCTCCACCCTTTCCCCTACTCTCTCTCTCTCTCTCTCTCTCTCTCTCCCCCTCTCTCTTCTTCTCCCGCAGCTATGGCTCTAATGGCTTGAGCAAGTTGGCCCCAAGCTCGGAGGATGGCTCCATGGCCTCCCCTCAGGCACTGAAATAGCTCAGTTGCCAAGCAACATTACAAGCCCCAGACAGGCAGAGCATCACCTGGTAGGGGGTTTGCTGGGTGGATCTTGGTCAGGGTGCATGCGGGAGTCTGTCTCTGCCTCTCAGCCTCTCACTTAATTAAAAATAAATAAATAAATAAAAATAAAAATGAATTGTCTTTAACAAATGTTAGGACAACTGGATAGCCACATACAAAAGAATTAACTTGGATCCCTTCCTTACATAAATACTAAAATTAACTCAAGATCTAATATAGCCTGACCAGGCGGTGGCACAGTGGATAGAGCGTCGGACTGGGATGCCGAGGACCCAGGTTCGAGACCCCGAGGTCGCCAGCTTAAGCGCAGGCTCATCTGGTTTGAGCAAAAGCTCACCAGCTTGGACCCAAGGTCGCTGGCTCGAGCAAGGGGTTACTCAGTCTGCTGAAGACCCGTGGTCAAGGCACATATGAGAAAGCAATCAATGAACAACTAAGGTGTCGCAACGAAAAACTAATGATTGATGCTTCTCATCTCTTTATTCCTGTCTGTCTGTCCCTGTCTATCCCTCTCTCTGACTCTCTGTCTCTGTAAAAATAAAAAAATTAAAAAAAATTTTTTTTAAAAGATCTAATATAAAACTTAAATGTAAGAGCTAAAACTATAAAACTCTTACACAAAAACATAAATATAAGTCTTTATGACATTGAATTAGGCAGTGGTTTCTTGATATGGCAACCAAAGCAAAAGCAACGAAAGAAAAAATAGATAAATTGAATATAATCAGAATTTACTTCAAAAGATACCATCGAGAAAGTGAAAAATTAGGGCCCTGGCTGGTTGGCTCAGTGGTAGAGTGTCGGCCTGGCGTGCAGGAGTCCCAGGTTCGATTCCCGGCCAGGGCACACAGGAGAAGCACCCATCTGCTTCTCCACCCCTCCCCCTCTCCTTCCTCTCTGTCTCTCTCTTCCCCTCCCGCAGCCAAGGCTCCATTGGAGCAAAGTTGGCCCGGGCGCTGAGGATGGCTCCATGGCCTCTGCCTCAGGCGCTAGAATGGCTCTGGTTGCAACAGAGCAACACCCCAGATGGGTGGAGCATCGCCCCCTGGTGGGCATGCCGGGTGGATCCCGGTTGGGCACATGCGGGAGTCTGTCTGACTGCCTCCCCATTTCGAACTTCAGAAAAATTAAAAAAAAATTAAAAAAAAAAAAAAAAGTGAAAAATTTGCCTGACCAGGTGGTGGCACAGTGGATAGAGCATTGGACTGGGATGTGGAAGACCAAGGTTTGAAACCTGAGGTTGCCAACTTGAGTGCAGGCTCATCTGGTTTGAGCAAGTCTCAACAGCTTGAGCCCAAGGTCATTGGCTTGAGCAAGGAGTCACTCAGTTTGTGATAGCCCCCCGGTCAAGACACATATGAGAAAGCAATCAATGAACAACTAAGGTGCTGCAACAGAGAATTGATGCTTCTCATCTCTCTCCCTTCCTGTAATAAAGTGAAAAATCAGCCCTGGCTAGATAGCTCGGTTGGTTAAAGCATCGTCCCAAAGTGCAGAGGTTGTTGGTTCAATCCTCAGTCAGGGCACATACAGGAACAGATCTATATTCCTGTCTCCCTCTCTCCCTTCCTCTCTTGCTAAAATCAATAAATAAAATTATTTTTTTAATGAAAAAATAAAGAAAGTGAAAAATCAACCCACAGTACAAAAAATATTTTCAAATTATATATCTGATAGCCTGGCCTGTGATGGCGCAGTGGATAAAGCATCAACGTGGAATGCTGAGGTCTCTGGTTTGAAGCCCTGGGCTTGCCTGGTCAAGGCACATATGGGAGTTGATACTTCCTGCTCCTTTCCCTCCTTCTCTCTCACCTCTCCTCTCTAAAATTAATAAATAAAATCTTTAAAAAAAAAAGCCAATACTTAAAAAAAATTATATTCTGATAAAGGACTGTTATCTACAACATATAAAGTACTCTTAACAATAAGAAGATAATACAATTGAAAAAATGGACAAAGGAGAAGACATACAAATGGCCAATAAGCACATAAAAAGTTGTTCAATATATTTAGTCATTAGGGCAGGGGAGGGAACCTATGGCTCGCAAGCCAGATGTGGCTCTTTTGATGGCTGCATCTGGCTCACAGACAAATCTTTAATAAAAAAATAATAACATTAAAAATATAAAACATTCTCATGTATTACAATCCATTCATTTCCTACCGCTCATGTTCATGGTTGTGGGTGGCTGGAGCCAATCACAGCTGTCCTCCGGGACAACACCAAATTTTTATTGGATAATGTGTAACATACATGGGTCATTGTGTGGCTCTCACAGAATTACATTTTAAAATATGTGGTGTTCATGGCTCTCTCAGTCAAAACGATTCCCGACCCCTGCATTAGGGAAATGCAAATCAAAGCCACAATGAGATACCATATTACTTCATATCCACTAGGATAGCTATAATGAAAAAGATGGACAAGAACAAGTATTAATGAGAATGTGGAGAAATTGGAACTCTTGTATATTTGTAGGAATATAAAATGATGCAGCTGATCTGGAAAATAGCATGACATTTTCTCAGCAGGTTAACCATAGCATATGACCTAGCAACCAACTCCTAGGTATATACCAAGAGAGAAAAAAAACATGTTTCTACACAAAAACTCATACACAAATTTCGTACAGCATTATTCATAATAACCCCCAAATGGAAACAACTTGGATGTCCGTTAACTAATGAATGAATAAACAAAGTGAGGAATATCCATACAATGAATACTATTCGGTAATAAAAAAGGAGTGAAGTACTGATACATGCTACAACACGAGTGAACCTTGAACATTATGTTAATGAAAGAAGCCAGACACAAAAGGACACATCATATAATTCCTTTTATATGAAATGTGCAGAATAGGCATATTTATAGACATAGGAAGTAGATTAGTGGTTACCAGGGGTTGGGGAATGGGGAAATGAGGAATGACTGCTAATGAGTATGGGTTTTTTTTAGGGGTGATGAAAATATTTTAGAATTAGATATTGGTGATGGGTGCACAATTCTGAATATACTTTTAAAAACCACTGAATTGTACATTTAAGAAGAGTAAACTTTGTGATATGTGTATTATAGCTTAATAAAGCTGTTGTTACTAAACAAAAAGTTTATAAAAGAAGGAGTAGGAGAGGCAGAGGAATATCTACCATAGAAGCAAGGATTGGAAACTGGGCTAGGGATCCAAAGGATCCCTATGGGCAGGTCTTGAGGAAGGCCCCGACTGACGTTCCAGACTCTGCATTGTAGTCCAGTTTGTATAACTGACTTAGTATGACCTCTTCAACAATTTGCCTGCCTAACCAAACTGTGTAGTAGCAAAAGACTGGAGACGCAACCATTGGCAGCTTTTTAAAATAATGAGGTAGACTGACCTGTGGTGGCACAGTGGATAAAGCGTTCACCTGGAATGGTGAGGTTGCAAGTTTGAAACCCTGGGTTTGCCTGGTATCCCCTCTCCCTAAAAATTCAATAAATAAAATCTTTAAAAAAAAATAAAAGAATGAGGTAAGTGTATAGTAATAGTGAATATTTATGTAATGTCAGATGCAATCAAGCACTTTGATGAATACTTTTTCTTTTTTTTTTCTTTTTTTTCCTTTTTTTTTGTATTTTTCTGAAATTAGAAGCGGGAAGGCAGTCAGATTCCAGTATGCACCCGACTGGGATCCACCCGACATGCCCACCAGGGGGCGATGCTCTGCCCATCTGGGGCGTTGCTCCACTGCAACTTGAGCCATTCTAGTGCCTGAGGCAGAGGCCATGGAGCTGTCCTCAGCACCCAGGCCAACTTTGCTCCAATGGAGCCTTGGCTGCAGAAGAGGAAGAGAGAAAAAGGAGAGGGGGAAGGGTGGAGAAGCAGATGGGCACTTCTCCTGTGTGCCCTGATGGGGAATTGAAACCAGGACTTCCATATGCCAGGCTGACACTCTATCACTGAGCCAACCAGCCAGGGCCTGATGAATACTTCTTTTAATCATAACAGCTTGGTGAAAATAGTTATCATTATTAGCCCATTTCAGAACATAACACTAAGGCACAGAGGTTGACTACACAGCAAGCTCAGATCTCGGCCAAGGCATTTTGACCCCGAAGTTCATGCTTTAGTCCAGCAGTTCTCAGAGTGTGGTTTGGGAACTCAAGACCCTGTTGGGGGGAATCTGCAAGTGTAAAACTATTTCCATAATATTACAAACACATTATTTGCCTTTTTCATTCTTATTCTCTCAGGATTATACAGTGGAGTTTTTGAGAGGCTATCTGTTTTGTAATTATATTATCACTCCTGTGTTTAAAAAAAATTTTTTTTTTTCATTTAATGAGGAGGGGAAGCAGAGACAGACTCCCACATGTGCCCTGACTGGGATCCACCCAGCAAGCTCACTAGGGGGGTGATGTTCTGCCCATCTGGGACCCTTGCTCTGTTGCATCTGGAGCCATTTTTAGTGCCTGGGGCAGCGGTCATGGAGCCATACTCAGTGCCCGGGACAACTTGCTCTAATCGAGCCTTGGTTGCAGAAGGGGAGGAGAGAAAGAGAGAGAGAAGGGAGAAGAGGAGCGGTGGAGATGCAGATGGGAGCATTTCCTGTGTGCCCTGACCAAGAATCGAACCCGGAACTTCCACACGGCAGTCCAACACTCTACCACTAAGCCAACTGGCTAGGGCCCCTGTGTTTTAAAACTTTTATGTTTTCATTTCTAGTTTGGTAAATTTTGACAGCTACAATTCACATGATGACAACAACACAAAAGTCAGGGGATGTAGCTCAGTGGTAGAGCACGTACTTTGCATGTATGAGGCCCTGGGTTTAATCCCTTCCATCTCCACAACTCACATGAACAAAAGCTCTTTGGGGGTCAATAATGTAAAAAAAAATTTTTTTTAATTTATTCATATCAGAGAGGAGTGAGAGAGAGAGAGAGAGAAAGGGGGAGGAGAGGAAGCATCAACTCCCATATGTGCCTTGACCAGGCAAGTCCAGGGTTTCAAACTGGCAACCTCAGCATTTCCAGGTCAACGCTTTTTTCCAGTGTTCCACCACAGGTCAGGCCCAATAACTTTTAAGAGTATAAAAAATTTCTGAGATCAGAAAGTTCAGAACTGCCACTCTAGTCTAAACTATTAAAACTATTATTGTAGACTTCTCTAGTGGTTAAGGATCAATCTCTAAGATAAATTGCTAGATAAAACGCAAGATGTCAAAAGGTGATTATAATTTAGAAAGGTGATTGTAATTACCTAAAAGCTGCCATTTAGGTAAGAAAGAAATACACACACACACACACACACACACACACTCTGTACACAGGATTCAAAGAAAACTTTTAACAGTGGTTGTCCTTCAGGTGGGAGACTGAGGAACAGGGAATAGGGAAGCAGGAAATTTCTTCACTGTATATAGTTTAGTACTGTTGGATGTTTTTCTTCTACCAGGTGTATAGAACGGAGAGAGATGAGAAGCATCAATCATTAGTTTTTCATTGCGCATTGCAACACCTTAGTTGTTCATTGATTGCTTTCTCATACATGCCTTGACCACAGGCCTTCAGCAGACCGAGTAACTCCTTGCTCGAGCCAGCGACCTTGGGCTCAAGCTGATGAGCTTTTGCTCAAACCAGATGAGCCCTCACTCAAGCTGGCGACCTCGGGGTCTCAAACCTGGGTCTTCCGCATCCCAGTCCGACGCTCTATCCACTGCACCACCGCCCGGTCAGGCTGTATATATTAACTTTTAAAAACCAAGTTTAAAAAGATAGGCATAAGAAGAAAGGGAGAACCTGCCCTGTGGTGGCACAATGGATAAAGCGTCGATCTGGAATGCTGAAGTCACTGGTTCAAAACCCGGGCTTGCCTGCTCAAGGCACATACGAGAGGCAACTACTACAAGTTGATGCTTCCTTTTCCCCACACTCTTTCTCTCTCACTCTCTAAAAATCAATAAGTGAAATCTTTAAAAAAAAGAAATAAAGGGGGGAGAAAGAGAGAGAAAATATATAAATAGGGTGGTTAGGTGGTTTTTCTAACTTTTCTGTCCTATGATTCAACTCCCAGGACCTTAGCCTGTACCTTAATAGTAAAGATTAGCATACTTGTTCTACTCACTTGCAGGAATATAGAAAGAGTAAAATATTAGACTTAAAACTATTTTGAAAGTCATTAAGCTCTCACTGGGAGGACGTTATCAATGACTTTGAAAGTTTCATTAATGTGCCCAGCAATTTTCTTTTAGGTTTGTTTTGGGCCCACAGATTGGAGGGAGGATCAGCGAACTATATTGCAGTTAATTATGTAAAAGGGGCCTTTGTAGACATATATGTTTCTGATGTGTGTTTTTAGGATCAAGAAATGCAGAAATTACTATGAAATTCTGGGAGTTTCTCGAGATGCTGGTGATGAAGAACTTAAGAAAGCTTACCGAAAACTTGCCCTGAAATTTCACCCAGACAAGAACTGTGCTCCTGGAGCAACGGATGCTTTCAAAGGTCTGATCTGAACTAATGCTTCATTCTGCCCTTGTGATGTTCGGTCATAACAAGTTATTTTCAGCCTTCCCTGTAATTGTTTTATAAAGCCACCAGCACGGTTTTTTTCCCTACTGCATTTTTTATTTTATTTTATTTTTGTGACAGAGACAGAGAGAGAAAGACAGATTGAGGGACAGATAGGGACAGATAGACAGGAAGGGAGAGTGTGAGAAGAATCAGTTCTTTGTTGCATCACCTTAGTTGTTCATTGATTGCTTTTTTTTTTATATGCCTTGGCTGGGGGGCTATAGCAGAGCGAGTGACCCCTTGCTCAAGCCAGCAACCTTGGGTTCAAGCCAGCAACCCCGCACTCACGTTGGTGAGCCCACACTCAAGCCAGTGACCCTGCACTCAAGTTGGTGAGCCCACACTCAAGCCAGTGACCCTGCACTCAAGTTGGTGAGCCCACACTCCAGCCGGCAACCTCAGGGTTTCAAACCTGGGTCCTCTGTGTCTCAGTCCAATGCTCTATCCACTGCGCCACCACCTGGTCAAGCCTTACCACACCTTTTAAATAGTGATCATCAGCATAGCTCCCTCCTGTCTTCATTCATTTCACCTTTTTCTTTTTGGAAAAAATATTTGGTTTCTGTAATATCTTTTGGAACCATTTTATCCATTGATCAGCAAATATTTAAGATCTATGTGCCAGGTGCCATGGTAAACAAAACAAACATGATTCCTCCTGTGGAATTTACAGGCTGGTGGCCACTTGCAAATAGGACCCAGACAGCATTCCTAAACTTCTCTGACTATAGAACTCTTTGTTCATGAAACTTTTATTAACATGTTCATGTGAAAAATCTGTATAATATTATTTCCATTGATATCCATGATACTGTCAGAAATATATTCTTAAAAAATATTTTGGACCTGCCTGATCTGTGGTGGCACAGTGGATAAAGTGTCAACCTGGAAACACTGGAGGTCGCCAGTTCAAAACCCTGGGCTTACTTGGTCAAGGCACATATGGGAGTTGATGCTTCCTGCTCCTCCTTTCTGTCTGTCTGTCTGTCTGTCTCTCTCTCTCCTCTCTAAAATGAATAAATAAAAAATATTTTTTAAAAAACCATAAAAAATATTTTGGACCTAACACAAAAATAAAAATCTTACTTAAGTGTGTCTCCCCTAGTGAAGACGTTGATTCAGGAAAGGATTAGAAATGGATGCTAAGAGCCTGACCTGTGGTGGTGCAGTGGATAAAGCGTCAACCTGGAAATGCTGAGGTTGCTGGTTCAAAACCCTGGGCTTGCCTGGTCAAGGCACATATGGGAGTTGATGCTTCCTGCTCCTCCCCCACTCTCCCCTCTCTATAATGAATAAATAAAATCTTAAAAAAAAAAAAAAAGATGGCCCTGGCCGGTTGGCTCAGCGGTAGAGCGTCGGCCTGCGTGCGGGGGACCCGGGTTCGATTTCCGGCCAGGGCACATAGGAGAGGCGCCCATTTGCTTCTCCACCCCCCCCCTCCTTCCTCTCTGTCTCTCTCTTCCCCTCCCGCAGCCAAGGCTCCATTGGAGCAAAGATGGCCCGGGTGCTGGGGATGGCTCCTTGGCCTCTGCCCCAGGCGCTAGAGTGGCTCTGGTCGCGGCAGAGCGACGCCCCAGAGGGGCAGAGCGTCGCCCCCTGGTGGGCGTTCCGGGTGGATCCCGGTCGGGCGCATGCGGGAGTCTGTCTGACTATCTCTCCCCGTTTCCAGCTTCAGAAAAAAAAAAAAAAAAAAGATGAATGACAAGATAAACTGAACATGTTTTCTTTGAATATATGTACCCTGATTTATTGATGTCACCCCATTAAAATAAAAATTTATTTATAAAACAAAAAAAGAAATGGATGCTAAAACCATTGGGTGATAGGTGGTTGTTGAATAAGACATTCACATGATTTCAAAGTATCACCCCACAGAATACTTATTTATTACAAAGGGGGAAATTCCTTTATAATGGAGAATCTAGCTGTCCCCACTTTAACCAAAAGATCTAACTTATCACCAATACTGGAACAACCTAACATTATGTGGTATAGTACTTATGTGGTATTCTTGCCAAACTATTTGACCTGAATTTACTATTGAGGAAATAATCAAAATATGGGATATTCTACAAAGAACACTGAGCTACTCTTCAAAAAATTCAGTATAATGAAAAGCAAAAAAGTTGAGGAGACTATTCTAGATGAAAAGAAACTAAAGAGAGCCCTGGCTGGATAGCTCAGTTTGTTAGAACATTGTCCTGATATACAAAGGTTGCCAGTTTGACCCCGGTCAGGGCATATACAGAAACAGATAGATGTTTCTCTCTCTCAAATCAATAAATAAAATAAAATAAAAGAGGCTGACCAGGTGGTGGCGCAGTGTATAGAGCTTCAGCCTGGGACACAGAAGACCCAGGTTCGAAGCCGCAAGGTCACTGGCTTGAGTGTGGGCTCATCCAGCTTGAGCACGGGCTCACCAGTTTGAGCGCAGGGTCGCTGGCTTAAGTGTGGGATCATAGACATGGCCCCATGGTCGCTGGTTTAAGCCCAAGGTCACTGGCTTGAGCCCAAGGTCACTGGCTTGAAGCTCAAGGTCGTTGGCTTGGGGGAGAGGTAGAGAAGCAAATGGTTGCTTCTCCTGTCTGCCCTGACCAGAATCGAACCCAGGATATCCACACGCTAGGCCAACACTACCACTGAGCAATCCAGCCAGGGCCAGATTTGAAATGTTTGAAAAGAAAAAGTAAGAAATGGCCCTGGCCGGTTGGCTCAGCGGTAGAGTGTTGGCCTGGTGTGCGGAAGTCCCGGGTTCGATTCCCGGCCAGGGCACACAGGAGAGGCACCCATCTGCTTCTCCACCCCTCCCCCTCTCCTTCCTCTCTGTCTCTCTCTTCCCCTCCTGCAGCCGAGGCTCCATTGGAGCAAAAGATGGCCCAGGCGCTGGGGATGGCTTCTTTGCCTCTGCCCCAGGCGCTAGAGTGGCTCTGGTTGCGGCAGAGCGACGCCCCAGATGGCCAGAGCATCGCCCCCTGGTGGGCGTGTCGGGTGGATCCCGGTCGGGCGCATGCGGGAATCTGACTGCCTCCCCGTTTCCAGCTTCAGAAAAATACAAAAATACACACACACACACACACACACAAAGTAAGAAATGATAGATCAAGAAATTTTTAAAAGTCACCATTTACCTCAGATGATGGGCCATTGTGAATCTAGTTCTCCCCACAGTTTCTACAAGGAAACACATTGATATAACCCACATTCTCTTTACACCTTCATACAAGGTATCTCACAGACTAATGCCATTTCTTTGATAAATCTGCCAGATTTCAAGAGATGTGAATGCTTAAGCAACTCTATTTAGGTTTTTTATTTCTGCTTAGCTGTTTTATTGCTGTAAACATTTAACAATTCCCTGAGTAGAAGTATCATAAAGAAATGCTCTTTTTGCCTGACCAGGTGGTGGCGCAGTGGATAAACGTCAGACAGACTTGGAGGACTCAGGTTCAAAAGTCTGAGGTCCTTGTCCTGGCTCCATGGCTCACTTGGCTGGAGCATTGTCATGCAATGCAGAGGTGGCTGGTTCAGTCCTTGACTAGGGCACATACAGAAACAGATTGATGCCTCTGTCTCCCCCTTACCACCCTTCCTCTCTCTGGATTCCATAAAAATAAAAAATTAAAAAAATAGAAAAAAATAAAGACAAAAAAAGGCAACAGACAACATTTAAAAAAAAAAAATTCTGAGGTCCACGGCTTGGCACATGCTCATCTGGTTTGAGCAAGGCTCACCAACTTGAGCCCAAGGTCACTGGCTTGAGCAAGGAGTCATTCGCTCTGCTGTAGCCCCCGGTCAAGGCACATATGAGAAAGCAATCAATGAACAACTAAAGTGTCGCAAAGAAGAATTGATGCTTCTCATCTCTCTCCATTCCTGTCTGTCCCTATCTGTTCCTCTCTCTGTCTCTCTCACAAAAAAAAAATGCTTTTTCTGACTGTGTTTCTGATAGTGTTGACTGAATCAGAAGTAGAGGGTGGGGTTGTCTTAAAAGATTTTTGAGGGGTGTTATTTAATCGAAGGTATAGATTTTATGTTTAAATGAAATTAGACAAATAGGGAGGAAAGGTGATGATGAGCATATGTAATCTATTGTCTTTGATCTCCAATTGAGACATCAGAGATACATTCTTAATTTCTACAGACCATTTTCTAAAGGAAGCTGAATAAGATTGTGACGAGTGAGGACTTTGTTTTTAACCAAACAATAATTTTACTGGTTATTTTATTCAGGAGATTGTTTCTAGACTTCAAGTTAGAACACCACTACTTATGTATGAACTATTTCCAACTATAAACTGTTACTCTCAAGTGAAATAAGAACAATTTTTTTTTTTTGCCTGACCAGTGGTGGCAGAGTAGATAGAGCATCAACCTGGACATTTGGTTCCTAGGTTTGAAACTCCAAGGTCACTGGCTTGAGCGCGGGCTCATCCCACTTGAGCACAGGCTCGCCAGCTTGAGTGCAGGATCATTGACATGATCCCAGGGTCACTGGCTCCCCAGTCAAGAGACGTATAAGAAGCAATGATTGAACCACTAAAGTGATGCAACTACTAGTTGATGCTTCTCATCTCTCTCCCTTCCTGTCTCTCTCTCTCAAAAGAAAACAAAATATACATTTTTGGCTGAATGAAAGCAGTTCTTAGTTCATCTTGAGTCCAGTGTTGTTTCTGGCTTTTCAGACTAGATCATGGAAATTTCAAAGGCAAGCACTTTGATGAACTTTCTAGGCCCAAGCACTTCGTTTAGGCCCCTGCGAAGCTATCTAACACCAATCAACTCTGGCCTCTTTATTGCTGCTACTGTGATCACCCTCAGCTACAGGAAAGACTATGTAACTCAGGTGCTTTTTTGTTTTGGTTGCAGCAATAGGAAATGCCTTTGCCGTCCTTAGCAATCCTGACAAGAGACTCCACTATGATGAATATGGAGATGAACAGGTGACTTTCACTGCCCCTCGAGCCAGACCTTATAATTATTACAGGGACTTTGAAGCTGACATCACTCCAGAGGAGCTATTCAATGTCTTCTTTGGAGGACAATTTCCTACAGGTTAGTATCCCAAAATTATCATGAAAATGTTTATATATTTGCAAGCTGTTTGAGGATCTGAAGAGAACAGCGGTTCTCAACCTGTGGGTCGCGACCCCGGCGGGGGTCGAACGACCAAAACACAGGGGTTGCCTAAAGCCATTGGAAATACATATTTATATGAGAACCGCTGGAATAGAGGGACATGATATGGTGAAAACAGCAAGAATTTGGAATCAAGTGAACTGGGATTTGAGGCTAGTCTCCAGACTCCAGCTGTGCATGATTTTAACCAATCATTTAGTGTCTCTTATCCTGTTTCCTCACCTGAAAAGTGGGGTTAATTTTACCTACCTCACAGGGCAGCTATGAGGATTAGAGATTTTTAAGTGCTTTAAAATAAGTAGCAAGCCCTGGCTGGTTGGCTCAGCGGTAGAACATCGGCCTGGCATGCAGGAGTCCCGGGTTTGATTCCCGGCCAGGGCACACAGGAGAAGCACCCATCTGCTTCTCCACCTCTCCCCCTCTCCTTCCCCTCTGTCTCTCTCTTCCCCTCCTGCAGCCAAGGCTCCATTGGAGCAAAGTTTGCCCAGGCGCTGAGGATGGCTCTGTGGCCTCCACCTCAGGTGCTAGAATGGCTCTGGATGCAACAGAGCGATGCCCCCTGGTGGGCATGCCGGGTGGATCCTGGTCGGACGCATGTGGGAGTCTGTCTGACTGCCTCCCTGTTTCCAGCTTCGGAAAAATGAAAAAAAAAAAAAAAAGTAGCAAAATGCCCATTATTATCATTATTGCAAAATAGCAGCTATATAAAGGTAAAAGTTAGAAAATCACCCCCAGACAGTTGGAAATTGGGATAATGAAAAGCCTGGGAAGTAAGATTAATTTTATGAGTTGCTATTAAAGATTATGATATTGGGCAAGGAAGCAAAGTAAGCATGTCAGGACTCATGGCACAAATGCTCTTTCTTTTCTTTTCTTTTAAATTTATTGATTGATTTTAGAGAGAGAGAGGACAGAAACTTTGATCTGTTCCTGTATGTGCCCTGACCAGGGAGGGATCTAACCCACAACCTTTGTGTATTATGGTGACACACTAACCAACTCAGCTATCTGGCCAAGGCCAAATGCTCTTTCTTTACTCACCTTTTGGGGTTCTCTCAGTTACTGGTTACGAAGGATTATTTAAATAAAGACAGGAGAGCTAAGCACATTCCATCTCCAGCTGGTTCACTTGGCTTACCTACTGTCTTATTTTTCTACTGGGGAAAATGGGATAATTATCTCCCCTCAAAGAACCTAATTGGGAGGAAGGACCTTGGAAAAGGCAAGGAAGGAAGAAGTGTTTGCCAAATCCCATACTAACGGTTTTTCTTTCTTTTCCAGGAAATATTCATATGTTTTCAAACGTGACAGATGACACCCACTATTACCGCCGGCGGCACCGACATGAGAGGACGCAGACAAAGAAGGAGGAGGAGGAAGATAAATCTCAGGTGTGTAGGGAGGGCAGGAGAACTGCTGCTCATAAACACTAGTACTGAGCTGGCCTTTATGGTATATGATCAGGTGTTAGAAGTTCAACCAAAGCTATGTTACTGAAATGTGCTTTAGGAAAGCAGAGGCAATGGTAGAGAAGCTGGGGCCCTGGCCAGTTCACTCAGTGGGTAGAGCGTCAACCAGGCATGCGGATGTCCCAGGTTCGATCCCCAGTCAGGGCACACATGAGAAGCGACCAGTTGCTTCTTTCCCCATCTTCTTCCCCCCTTTTCTCCTCTCGCAGACAGTGGTTCGATTGGTTCAACCATCGGCCCTGGGTGCTGAGGATATCTTGGTTGATTTGAGCATTGGCCCCAGAAAGGGGTTGCCAGGGCGCATGTGGGAGTCTGTCTATCTCCCCTCCTCTCGCTTAAAAATAAATAAATAAATAAATAAATAAATAAATAAATAAATAGAAGAGCTGAGTAATGGTAATCCCCTTCCCTACCCATTCTTCGGTGGCTGTCCCAGGAAATCATTTCCCCTCTGGGGTACCTTGATCAAGGTTTTCTTGACTGCAGAAAATAAGAACCCCCTTCAAAGTATTCAGAGCTGAAACGGTTTAAGGTAAGGGACCAAGGGGGCCTCAGAAAGCCCAAGGGCAGGAAGCACAGCTACACTTCATGACAGGTGGGAACCAGGAGCTGACAGCACCCACGCAACTGTGCTCTCCATGACTAGTTGGGGCCAGATTGTCTCCAGTTTTCCCACCTCTTTTCATCTGCTTTCTTCTCTCTAGTCAGGCTGGCGTGTTTTACTTCCCCTTGCTAATGGCCAGTCCCCAGTGCCTAAGAGTATATGTTGTAATTTCCTAGCAGTGAATGGTGATTCATCTCAATCCCAAACTCCTAGAGCAGGGGTCCCCAAACTTTTTACACAGGGGGCCAGTTCACTGTCCCTCAGACCGTTGGAGGGCCAGACTATAAAAAAAACTGAACAATTCCCTATGCACACTGCACTTATCTTATTTTAAATTAAAAATACAAAATGGGAACAAACACAATATTTAAAATAAAGAACAAGTAAATTTAAATCAACAAACTGACCAGTATTTCAATGGGAACTATGGGCCTGCTTTTGGCTAATGAGATGGTCAGTGTCCGGTTCCATATTTGTCACTGCTAGCCATAACAAGTGATATGATCCGCTTCCGGAGCCCTGACGCGTGCCTCCCACGTCACTGGAAGTAGTACTGTACATGAGCGATGCCGCACTTTGCGGCGCCTCCACATACAGTACTCCAGGAGCACAAGATGTGGATGCCTCTCACTGACCACCAGTGAAAGAGGTGCCCCTTCTGGAAGTGTGGTGGGGTCAGGGGGCCACATGCGGCCGGCGGGCCGTAGTTTGGGGACCCCTGTCCTAGAGAGTGAGGAGATGTGATTATCCCTGCTGGGGTTAGATATCTCTCAGTCTGTTCAGCTGTGACCAAGGCAACAAAGTTATGTAATACAAATATGGCCCCATGAAAGTCATAGACTGAACAGACTCACCCAGAGGTGTCTACTTCATTAGAAAAAGGGGAATGCAGAATTACTGGTGTCAATGAGGTTATGGGTAGGCCTCCTTCAGATTTTTCAAGAGAAATAACAGAGTTTGGTACTTTTCTGTGAAGTATAGCCTTCCCAAAAAAGTCTTGGACTTTGTGCAGTGCATTGGTAATTTGTATTTTCTTTGGGAAAACAATCCAATTTTCTATAAGCTTTATATTGATTATGAACACTTACAGATTGAACCTGGTCAGGCAGTGGCGCAGTGAATAGAGCGTCAGACTGGGATGCGGAAGGACCCAGGTTCGAGACACCAAGGTCGCCAGCTTAAGCGCGGGCTCATCTGGCTTGTGCAAAGCTCACCAGCTTGGACCCAAGGTCGCTGGCTCAAGCAAGGGGTTACTTGGTCTGCTGAAGGCCTCCGGTCAAGGCACATATGAGAAAGCAATCAATGAACAACTAAGGAGTCGCAATGAAAAACTGATGATTGATGCTTCTCATCTCTCTCTCCATTCCTGTCTGTCTATCCCTCTCTCTGACTCTGTCTCTGTAAAAAATAAAAAATAAAAATAAAACAAAAAAAAACCCACTTACACCAAATATTTTTTTATTTTTCAGACTACATATTCTGCATTTATTCAGTTACTTCCAGTTCTTGTGATTGTGATTATATCTGTCATTACTCAGCTGCTCGCTGCTAATCCCCCATATAGTCTATTCTACAAATCGTAAGTCAAATATTTATAAATCTTAAAATCTGAAGGGTGAAAGACAAGGGTTTTTCCTGTACAGTACTAACATTTCATTTCATCT
Organism: Saccopteryx leptura; assembly: GCF_036850995.1. Classification (NCBI taxonomy): domain Eukaryota; kingdom Metazoa; phylum Chordata; class Mammalia; order Chiroptera; family Emballonuridae; genus Saccopteryx; species Saccopteryx leptura. The sequence continues at coordinate 161,657,490 of NC_089508.1, read as the reverse complement.
TTTGTTGTAGAAAACACTAATTTTGTGTTTAAAGGAACAGCTGGATATTAGTAGTGCAGACTCAAAAATACTGTAGGCAGTTTCCTGTGTGCTCAGGACCTGGATTGTTTTGTTCTACAGCGACATCACCGGTCAGTTGCAGAACAGCAACAACTGGTTTCTAAAGAATTAATATGAATAGAATAACTCTGGGTTCAGAGTAAATCTTTATCACACCATGTTAGAGTTAGAAAGGTTGTATAGAGCTTGTGATAGGATTGCTGGACTCCTGCAGGTCTGGGAACATAGTAACTGAGATCCACTGATTTTAAATTTAGTAAATTGCAAGAATAGGACATTTTTTAATAATAAGGTAACATAGTCAAACGATTTCTTTACTTTTGCTGAAAATATAGAATTTCATTGTAATGTCTGTATTGCATGCAGATTATAAGCTCTGATAAGAAATTTTTATTTCGTCAACTAATTATTTCAATTAATTCAATTCTCAAAATTGGTCCCTAGACCATCATCAGCATCAACTGGCAACATGTTAGAAATGCAAATTCTTAGGCCTCACTCCATATCTACTGAATCAGAAACTCTGAGGATGCAAACCAGCAATCTGAGATTTAACAAGCCTTCCAGATGATGCTGGTCTGTACCAAAGTTCAAGAATCATTGTTTTTAAAAAATTAATAATGAGAAGTGAGGCATTACTTATTATTATAGTTTAATAGACAAAAACTTTACAAAATATGGAGTCTGGGGGGCAACACATAACAGGAAGAGTCTTGTTTGGTGATCACTGTAGAATGAAAACTATTATTGCAAGTCAGTATCTTCATCTCACAGAGAGGAAATCTGAGACTCAGAGATGGGTTATTGTCATTAGGTCATACTATCCTGATTCCCTCCATAGCTAACTTCCCATGTTTTCCCATATGTTTCTTGTCAGGCCAGTGGGGCTGTCAGGAACTGCTAACAACTTCCCAGAGGGAGGTGGGAGCAGTCATGGCCTGAGCTCTTAGACATTCAGCACGATCCTTAAGTAAAGAAATCAAAGGAGAAGGCTGGGGAAAGGTCAACTATAACTCATTTGAGATAGAATTTGTGCAGTTTGAATAAAATCAGCTTGCATTTTGCACATTGCTGTCATGTTGTTTTAACTTGAATTTGAGTTCCCTTCTATACTTCTTTATGGTTAGAATTTAGTTAACCCAGTCCTGTCAGTGTTTCTAAGCATCAGTTACCATTGGATATCTTAGACTCATAGAGTGTTGGCCCAGAAGCATCATTGAAATATTTTGTCTGAGTCATTTGCAGTTATCACTTAGCATCTATGTGTGAAGTGCTTTTTATTGTGTCCTAAAGACTGATGCTAGGGAAGGGGGGAGGGAGTTGTTGGAACGGGGGTAAGGGAGATGTTGAGGGGAATACAGGGGAGGGAGGATGCTTTTGGGGAGACACTTGAAGCTATGTAAACATAGTAAATAAATTAATTTTTTAAAAAGACTGATGCTACCTATCTGGATATTTGTAAATAGTTTACTCTGTCAGTTTATTCAACCACTATTTACCAATAGCCTACTCTGTGCCAGGTACCACACTAGGTCCTACACGATATCCAAATTGTTTTTTTAAGCATTAGTCTTCTAGTAGAAAGCAGTATAAGAGAGGTGAATCCTTATAAACTATGCTGAGGCTGAATCTACAGTATGAACATGCTCATGAAATATATAGCAATAATGTAAAGTAGAAGTTATACTTACTATTTTGCTAGGGAAATTATAAATGTTAGGTGCATTATACAATGATATCTGTATCTGACCCCATAAAGATGTAACTGTGATGTGATATTTGTGAGACTAGTGCTGAGTGATATTGCCAAATAGAACAAGCTTACCTGAGCCTCTCTCTCCCTGTTTTAGGACCTTGGGCTATACCATTTCTAAAGAAACCCAGAACCTGCAGGTGCCTTACTTTGTGGATAAAAACTTTGACAAGGTCTACAGGGGAGCATCTCTGCATGAACTGGAGAAGACTATAGAGAAGGATTACGTTGATTACATCCAAACAAGTTGTTGGAAAGAGAAACAACAAAGTAAGATGCTCTAAAAGGGGCTTTAGCTGGTGGTCATGCTTCCAACTTGAGGCATCCCAGCCTCCTGAACCCTCCACTCTCCTTGTTTTGAGTTGCACGTGTTTATGTGAACAGAGATAGGACAGAGGCCCATTCTGGATACTTTTTTAAAAAAGGGAAGTTTATTGATGGGACACATGTAGCCAGGACTTGGAAATCTTAGGAACTTAGGCAGGCAGCACCAGTTGCCTCTCTGCCTCTCTGTCTCTCAGTCTCTACCTCTCTCTGCCCATCTTCCCCGCTCTCTCCTCCATGCCAGCTGCCCCCCTTTGCTTCTTCAAGCTGATCTCCTTCGTAATCTTGGTTTGCCATGGTCGGTCTTCCAACTTCCCAGCCCCACCAGTCTTTGGTCCCTTTCTATATATATCACAAGCTTCTTCTATAAGTTCTCTTGCTAGCTGGTTTGGTCCAGTTTCCTAATTCCACATTCCCTAGTGGGAAATCTGTTTACTCCAGCATAACTTTTGAGCCAGACCAAAAGTGTGTAGGCGGTTGATATTGAGTCACATCCCCCTCCTGTCAGCTGTGGCTACACAGAGCAAAAGTAGCCCTCTCTTCAGTAAGGGTGGGTGCGAGCAGGCCTTCCACTCTGTGCCCTCTTTGGAGACAGTTTGGGTAACTGTGCCTGCCACTTGGCTTACAGTTCCAGTGAGCATTAATAGGGAGTGCTGGTACAAGAGTAGCCCTATCTGTCAGTCAGCCAACAGGTTCGCTTTTCATCCTACTTGACTTTCATATATACACGCACGCACGCACTCACACACGCACATATATACACACACTATTAGTAACTGTTTCTTATAAAACTTGGCTTCGGTTAATTTTTTTAAAAGCAAATTCTAATTCATTTTTTTTAAGACTGTATTACTGGGTATTATGAAACATCTAAAAGTGTCTGATAAAATTAGCTCTTCAGTCACAGTTCTGCTAAGCCCTTGCTGACCCATCATGCATCCCAGCCCCACCCCCAAGTTAATCTCTCCTTCCTGTGTGTTCTCAAAGCACTTTGCTCATGCTGTTAACATAGCACTGCTCTCACAGTGTTAGTGTTCCATAGGTACATGTCAGCCTCCGTGCCGGTCCGTGGGATCTCTGAGGACAGCAACCATGTCTTAAAATGTTGTGTCTCAGGCACCTGGCACAGTCCTTGTTTCAGAACAGGTGCTCAACAAATGTCTTTGGAAGAGAGGACTCTCAAGACTGGAAAGCAATGAAAATGCTGAGGATTAGAAACCACAGAACAGGGTTAGTGTCCTAACCATAGCCCTTATGGACTTGTCTCTGCCCTCTGCATCTGTAGGGCAAAGCCCAGCTGAACTCTCAGGTGCATTAGGAGCACGGTAGGCAATGACTCAGGGATGTAAAGGGGAATTAAGCAGAAGGAAATTGCTTTTTTATTGAAAAGTTCGAGAGTTCAGGAAGTACCCTACCTCACATTAAACCAGGTTTTGCAAATTTTCAAAAGAATCTGGAGCAAGATGAAGGCCTTAGAAGAGTAAAAGGCAGTGTATTACCTGACCTGTGGTGGTGCAGTGGATTGAGCACTGACCTGGAATGCTGAGGTTGCTGGTTTAAGACCCTGGGCTTGCCTGACCTGTGGTGGCGCAATGGATAAAGCCTCGACCTGGAATGCTGAGGTCCCCGGTTCAAAACCCTGGGCTTGCCCAGTCAAGGCACATATGGGAGTCGAAGCTTCCTGCTCCTCCCTTCTCTCTCTCTCTCTCTCTCTCTCTCTCTCTCTCTCCCTCCTCTCTCCTCTCTAAAATGAATAAATAAAAATCTGCCTGACCTGTGGTGGCGCAGTGGATGGAGCGTCGACCTGGAATGCTGAGGTCGCCGGTTCAAAACCTTGGGATTACCTGGTCAAGGCACATATGGGAGTTGATGCGTCCTGCTCCTCCCCTCTTCTCTCTCTCTCTCTCTCTCTCCCTCTCTCTCCTCCTTCTCTCCTCTCTAAAATGAATAAAAGTCTTAAAATAAATAAATAAAAATATTTTAAAAATAAATAAATAAATAAATAAAAATCTTAAAAAAAAAAAGACCCTGGGCTTGCCTGGTCAAGGCACACATGGGAGTTGATGCTTCCTGCTTCTCTCCCCTTCTCTCATTCTCTCTCTCTCTTCCCCCCTCTCTAAAATAAATAAATAAAATCTTAAAAAATAAGTAAAAATAAAAGGCAGTATATTTGTGGATCCAAATCAGGTAAAGGCCACAGAGTGTGTCCTTAAAGTCCCCTGTTGTTTTGGGCCCTGTGGCAGGGTTTTGAATCTGTTCCTTTCTACAAGAACTGGATGAAAATCTGCATCTCACATTCTTCACACACACCCACTCACACATACCCCAGCAACAACTGTGCAAAGAGATCATAATAAGGACTGCGCCCAAGGTGGCTTCCAGGCTTTTGTTCCTGTCCCCGTGAGCCTAGTTTCAGGGATTTTGCACTCTCCAGGTATAAATAAAATTCCAGGGTGTAAACATGATGCATGTACCCACAAGTTCTAAACGGGGTTATCAGCACACAGCCCTTACAAGTCTATTTCTGGCTTTTAAGGATGGTGGTGGCTGTCCATAGCCTCCGTACAACCCAAGTGCCATTTGAGAATGAACAGCATCTGCCCTCCGGATCCAGCAGCAAGTGCAGCCAACAAGGTTAAATTTAGCGCTTGGAGGTTGTAAAAATAAACCCACTAGAGAACAAAGTTCACTCTTGGCAAAATACCGAATGGAAACTGTTTTTAGCAAAGTTAGCCATTGTCTTTTTTGAATCTTTTGTTCATTTCATTTCTCTGCTCTCCCTTAGAATGCTTAATCTAAGTAAATTTCTATAAGTAATTCTTTACTATGAACACTGATTGCCCTGTTTTCTCCTTCACAGCTGCAGCTAGATAATAAACCTGATGCCAGGGGAAGTGGCCATGCCACTGGGCGGGACGGACAAAGGTAATAGGCAGGAACTGCTCCTGGCCCTGCTGAGTTGAGCTCAGCTCCTCGCCCTCTCTAGCAGAGGAGCACTTCTCTCCATGCCCTGGAGCAGGGTAGCAGAGTGGGTAGAAGCTTAGGCTTTGAAATGGGGATAAATGAACTTCCTAGAGAAGTTCTTTAGATTCTAGAAGATGGGATAGGTATAATGCTTAACATGGTATTTGACACATAGTAAGTGCCTGGTGCCCGGTAGAGTCCAGGCCTTGCTTGGCCTTGCTAGACTGGATGTAGCAGTCTCATATGGCTGGATCATAGGGTGGCTGGGATCTGTTAGGGTCTTCCAACTGTCAAGTTTCTGATCTGGGCTTTTGTGCAGAGAAATTCTGGGACTTGCTTCTCTTGGCAATTTGCCTGAGTCAGGTTACCTTAAAGGCTCAATGCTCTGTCCATCTATCACACTGGCATTCAGGACAAGGGAAACATTTTACAAAGAAGAGATGTTCTCTTTTCTTTTTTATTCAGTTAGAGAGGGCCCATCTGGAGCATTGCTCCATTGCTCAACAACTGAGCTCTTCTTAGCACCTGAGGTGGAGGCATGGAGCCATCCTCAGCATCTGGGGCCAACTCGCTCCAATTGAGCCATGGCTACAGGAGCGGGGGGGGGGGGGGGGGGATACAAAAGCGAGAGGGGGAGGGGTGGGGAAGCAGATGTGTACCCTGTGTGCTCTGACAGGGAATTAAACCGGGACATCCACATGCTGGGCGACACTCGACCTCTGAGCCAACCGGCCAGGGCCAAAAAGATGTTCTCTTGATCTTGTTCCTCCCAAAGATTATTTTTCCTTCTGTAACTTACTGAATATTAACAGAACTTGTAAAAAGTATTGTAACATATTCATTGAGTTGACCTTTTGCTTCACTGAAAGGCAAAAAGATTCACTGGCAGTTTGGAGAGAAGTTTCTCTAAGCATTGTGGTGGGGGGTTTGACACAGTCCCTGGAAACACTGACTTTTTACAATGTCATTGCCCTGGAGCAGGGGTCTCAAGATCTGGATCACTGAAACCCAGTTTCAATTAACTTTATGCAAAGCAACGTGACATTTTGAGAAAAGCATTCATCTTGACCAGATGGTGGCGCAGTGGATAGAGCATCGGACTGGGGTGCGGAAGACCCAGGTTCAAAACCCCGAGGTCACCAGCGTGAGTGTGGGCTCATCTGGTTTGAGCAAGGCTCACCAGCTTAAGCCCAAGGTCGCTGGCTTAAGCAAGGGGTCACTCGCTCTGCTGTAGCCTCCCAGCCAAGGCACATAGAGAAAGCAATCAGTGAACAGCTAAGGTGCTGCAACAGAGAATTGATGCTTCTCATCTCTCTCCCTTCTTTGTCTGTCCCTATCTATCTATCTCTCTGTCTCTCTCTGTCTCTGTCACACACAAAAAAAGAAAAGCATTTATATATGTGCAGTTTTCTTTCACCAGCTGGTTACCATGGTCTTGAATGTAGAAAATAGTAAGTATCAGTACCCTTGATGTTTTCTGGAATGAGGTTTCAGGCAATGAGGCATTTAGGTAAGCTTGGTAAGCAAAAGACCTAAGGAAATAAAAAAATAAAAGGATGAGAAGGAAGGAGGTAAACAATCCTATTAAAGAAATCATTTCAAGGAAAAGCAGAGTCACAGAATCTGTTCCATACCCTGGTGTAACCATGATTCCAGAGGACCAAAGGGATAGACTGGTTTTATAGAGAGAGGCCCGAACAGCTTGACCACATGCCAAAGGAGCCTGAGACACGGAGTTAGTGCCGCATTCTGGGCAGGATTTAGGAGCAGAGGGCTTTCATTTGGGTGCAGCTCGTTATCCTTCACGAAGCCCCATCATCTGGAAGAACAAATGTGCCAAGGCAAGCTCTGGCTAGCAGGCACTGCAGGCACCCGCACCAAGGGAAGAGAGCACATTGTTCGGAAGCCTAGGAGACCCGCTGCCTGCCAAGCAACTGCTGGGCGAGGGCCCAGGCTCTGAGCCCTCATTATAGCAGGAGGCTTGTCATGCAACCCCACCCCACACCCTGAGTCCTGCTCTTATCTGCACTTGGGGCCTTACTTGGTGTAAATAGAATCATTGTGAGCAGAAATGCCAGACAGTGTTTTGTGTTGATACAAACTTTTCAATAAGCAATGCCCATTGTTCTTCTGTCTTTTTAAGTATTAATTCCTATTTCCAGGCAGTTTGCTGATTCATCAGACAGGTGCCTCTGGTTCCATCAAGAAAAACAAAATCTGTCGGCAAGATTATTAAGAATGGATAGCATATTTCCAAATGATTAAAATAGCATTTTTACAAGTCTGGTCCTTTAAACATTGAGTAGCTGCCTGCTGTTGGAGGCTTTCACAAGCACACAGCCCATCGAAGTACGCCATCCTGTTAATAAAAGTATAAAAAATAGAGGCAGCGAACCACCAATGAGTTGGGGATGACAGGAGAGATTATATTCTGGTTAAAAATAGAATGACCTTCTCCACCATTGAGAAAATGAAATTCATTTAGGCAAGGAGACAAAGGTCACAGGATCCAGATGATTTCACTTTTAAAGGAACTCGGCTACCTCTGGCCTTGATTTAGGGACCCCACATGTGGTGAGGGACGGAAGAAAGCCGCCAGCAACCGGCATCTATAGAAGGCATAGCCACCAGAAGCAGGCTCTGGGTCAGTCAGAGTGTATGAGTTATGATCCAGCAACACAAGGGAAAGAACGAAGCAGCTGTCTTTGTTTCTGATGACAGGAACAGGCAGTTGGACTCCTTTCTCTCCCAACTGCCATTTGAATACCATTCGTAGAAAGACCGGGAGACAGGCTCCTCTTACTGCAGCACGTGCAGGCTTACTAAGTCTGGTGCCAAGTGTTCTGTCGATAAAGAACTAAGTCTGGTGCTTTTATTATAGAGCACAGATACTGTAGGACTCCAGGACCACAAGTGTCCTTTAATCCTTAGCACTTGGTGTAGTATAGCTGCCTGATATGTGTTTCTTGAATAAATGAGTGTTTCTCAAATTTAATTGAAAGAGAAAGTGTGAAATAAAGTAAAAGAAGCTTTGATTCCAGAAATATCAAAATGAAGCAAAGGAGCTCGTCTTTTGATGAATTAGTTACATCTCTCTCTTTCAGAGTCGGAGTTGACAAATTTGGCAGGATTATACAGAGATGAACGACTGAAAGAGAAAGCAGAGTCCTTGAAACTTGAAAACTGTGACAAACTCTCCAAACTGATCGGCCTGCGCAGAGGTGGCTGAGAGGATGATAGTTCTACACAGGGTCGGGGTTTTACTACTTGTTACCATTTATGCTCCTAGTTCCATTTTATAATACAAAATTAGGAAATGACGAACATTTTACAATTTGCTTTGTCGGGCTGAGTTGAAAGCACTTGAACTTTGAGCCAGACTTGTCATCCCAGAATTCTTCCTGGGGAGTGGCTCCAGGGGCCAAGAACAGTTCATCTCAGTTGAATTAGTGGCAAAGCGTTGAATTCAGCCCCCTTGCTCCACACCTGCCCTGCCTCTAGGAATGTACAGGGCATCCCAGAGCAGATCATGTATTCTTCCCTTCTTCACTGACCAGTCACTCCTAGGCACAGCAAAAGCAGCTTCACATTGGTAGTTTACAAAGTGCACCAAGAATTATACCTCCCCCTTCAGGAGATGCACCATCGCTCCCAGGAGTCCACCGCAGAACATGCTCCTGTTCATATTTCTGTTTTCTAAGGGGAATGTGAAGAAATGTAAAAACTGTTGTAGTCCATAGTTTTCTATTTGCCTAATCTCTATTCAGAGTTACTAACAAAATGCCTGAATTGAGTTTCTACTTCCTTAATTCCCTCTCTCCCTTGCAGAGAGTCCAGAAATTAAAAGTTATTGAGTGAAACAGTTCAATGGAAGCAGGGTCCAGGGGTGAAGGTAAAATGCAACACAGTCTCAGCTTCTCAGTACAAGTTCTCCAGTCCATCACAGAACCCAGAGAATGTTCTTCTCTTTTCCCCTGCAGCATCGCAGGACCTGAGTCCCTACACCCTGCAAGGGTGCAGTGGTCAGACCAGAGAGGAGGCACTGCCAGCTAACTGGACTGTTCACTCAAGCCTACTGAGAGAGGGGAAGGCCCTCTTCCTGTGGCTCTGGGGGTCTGGTGTTGGCCCCAGCAGTCACTTTGTCTAACCAGTGCCCTGTAGTTTGTGACAGGAGAGGCTTTTATGTGGTCAACATTTATGGAGCGCCTAGCATAATGCAGGGGCTCTCACACGCCTTTTCTCACTTTAGCCTCCTCATAGCTCTGCGAAGTGGACATGTTACCCCTGTTTTTATGAATGAGAATACTGGGTCACACAAGTGGTAATAGCAGATCTAGATGGTAGTCTGATTATCATGTAGATAGTGTGAGATCATCCCCATTTTTCAGGTGATTCTAGTCAGATTGGTAAAGTAGAATCCTTCCCAAGGCATCCCCTGTCCCCCCGCCCCAACCCTGGGACCCTGTATCCTTTCTACAGCAGCCCTCTGTCCTCTCGGGACACCTTCACTCTGGTCTTTAGGAAACAAGACTCTCTCTGTACCAATTTTGTATACAAAACACAGGGCCCTCAAAGGCAGGCAGCTCTTCCCCTGGTGACAAGGAAGGGTAAGTTGCTGCCCGGGCCATGTGGGTCTGGGCCTTCCTGCAGAGGCGAGCTGCCAGACTGAGCTGCCTCTGATCATGAGCCTGAACCTGAGAGGATCAGTAGGTGACTGCAGTCTGCACTCCTCTTTTCTTCAGGAGGAAAGCAAAGTTCCTGTTGGAAGGAGACTCTCCATGAAAACTGAGTTCCAGCGTGGAGTCTCTCCTCTCGGATGCACAGCCACGATTCAGACAGATGTGTCTGACATGGTTCCACCTATGGGTACTCCACAGGGTCAGGAGATGCCTCCAGAGGAAAAGAGGAAGGTTTTAGTGGCTGGTATGGACAACTACTCAGCTGCAGGGAGGGGGAGCAGCTCCAGAGATAGGCAGGTTTTGCTGCTCAACTTTGTCCATCCTCCTGGGTTTGGGGGCTTTCTTGATTCCCTCTAAGTGACTGAGGGGATTTACAGGGTAAAATGTGCCTGTGAGCCAAAAAGTCTTGTGAGAAGTTTTCCTGTGCGCACAAAAATCAGTGCTCTCCCCTCCTTAGCCCCACCCTGCTAGAAAATGGGCCATAATTAAACTGACCTGACGGGTAAAAGACCCCGCTCTAGATGCCCGGGAAGAGCGCAGTCAGACGTTTTATGGATTTCATGGCAGACATTAGTTATCTGGGATGATACTAAATAGAGGCAATACTAACTCCAATAAGCGTCAGGCCTGTTGTCTGTTTTATTTATTACCTAATAGACCACAGCACTCACATCTGGTTTTCCTCAAGGGAATGGTATTTGCATTTGATTGAAGGATAGTTTAACATATTTGGTATGGTCCAGAATATTGTTAAACTATCATTTCCTGGGCTATATTTTAGATGGGTTGTCTGCATGGTGGTAAAAATAAGTATTTTCCTCTCGCCTCTATCCTTTGGAAGGGTTCCTAGTCATGTATAAGCTCTTTAGGTAAGGTTTAGTCTCGCTGCCCGAACTGGCGTGCAGCTCTAGACTGTGTCTATGAGCATTAGTACAGACTGGAGATGTGTGATGGGAGAAGGGCTAAGAAACAGGCTTGAGGCTCAAGCAAAAACTGAAGCTCTCATCATTAGAATGATAGTGCTCTTTGCACTGCACAATCAGCAGTGATGAGGGAAGCATGAAAATCCTCACCACAAAGGACACTGCAGTCTGAAGGAATCCATGTCTCCAGATTAGCAACCCTGGGGTTTATCTGCTCAAACCAGAAAACCTCTGAACTTCCTTGATCAGTCCCAGACCTCATTGCTTGGAAGAAGTGACCAGTAAGAAAATGCAATTGCTTTGAACTCCAAACCCCACTAGAACATGGGATCCAGCAGTGTGGCCAAGATATGTTATTCTTATTTTCATCTTCACACTTGGGACTGGTTTTGTGAGGAGGCACTGTTGGGATTCCAGAAGTTTCTGTTACAGCTGGCCACACATGCAAGTTGTCTCTGCATGCACTTTTCCTCACAGGAGCTAGCACTTAATTAGTATTTATGTTGGATTCCTTTAAGGTGTGAGCTTAGTATCCTAATACGTTTTTGGAAAGGGCCAAGTTACTCTACATCTTATTTTTTAAGCCGGCATTGTTGATACCTCATGCACTGACCACCAAGTAACTATATACCCATGTGTTAGATATTGAGTCCAGCATTTGCATCCCATTCAGTATTTGGAATTAAAGATGTGAATGTTCTGTTGACCAGAGCCAGGTTTTTGACACCGATGGAATCAGTTCCAGTGGAGTCCGAATCCTGAAAAATCTGGTCACCTGGTCTACTGCATCTGGATTGAGTGTATTATAGCACAGAAAGAAATTAAATGATTTTGCATTAAAAAATGGCTTAACGTTTCTCCTTTGTTCTTTTACCTTTGCCCATGGCACCCTCGAGCACTGCATGTTGCCACTGAAGACCTGAGAAGCTGCAACCTCTTCCCCAGTCTTCCCTCGTCCATCAATGGAATTGTCGGTGTTTAGAACACTAGACAGCCTTGGTGGCATTTTGTGTTTTCTATCAGGTCAGAGCAGCTGCTGAATATTAGAGATCACAACTACTTAGCATCTGAAAATCAGCTGTTACTCCAGTTCCTTGCTGGCTTTATCCCCAGTGGCCCATAATTAGAAAAATTTTGGTTTAAAAATGTCGGGTTCTCCAGAGTCCAACTGGCCATAATAACATCTGTCATTTGGAAAAAGATTGAGATGAGATTCAACAAAGATGGAGAACTACTGTGTGCAGGTGAGCTGAACTTCCGGGATGGGAGTGGGGAACAAATGAGACCCAGCACCAAGGCTCCTGGAGCGCACAGCTGATGGGAACCTAACTAGACAGTGCTCCCCAGTGGGATAAATGTCAAAGGGAGACCAAGGGAAGCTTGAGAATATCATTACAAAGGTATTTAATCTAGTATGAGGGATCAGTGAAAGCAACTCTAAGGAAGGGAAACTTGAAATATAGTCACCTTCATACAGAGTAGAGAGATTTATTTTATAATGGAGGAGATGGGAGCAACACTGAGTGCTCCCATTTCTATGAATAGCATCATTATCCAAGTACAAAAGTCAGAAACTAGGAAACTGTGTAATAGACTGGATTTGATGGCCCCCAATTGACCGCACCTAATATTCATGCCCTTGTGTAGTCCCCTTTCCGATCTAGGCTGGCCTTTGATCTTTAATCCATAAAATGTGGTGAAACTAGCAGCTTCCATTTTTGCACTGATGGGAAGCCAGCTGCCATGTAAGTCTAACCTCCCTGAGACCACCAAGCGAACCACATGAAGAAGGTATGCAGAGGAAAACCAGCTGAGCTGGCAGCAAGAACTGAAAACTCAGACATAGGAGCTGTTTATGCCAGCTGATGGGCAGAGCAAAAATTAGCTGCCCCACCAAGCACTCCTCAAACTGCAGAATCAAGAGCAAATAATAAAATGATTGCTTTCTAAGCCACTAATTACGTTTTGTGGTAGTTTGCAGCAGTTAACACCCAAAACACCTTGGCTCCCTTTTTCCCAAATCTCCTCTGTCATTGTTAAGTCCTATCAGTTTTACCTCCAGAACATCCTAAATCCATGTACTCTCTTCATCTCCTCTGACACCATCTGACTCCCAAACTATCGTCCGCTTCCTCTGATAAAAACTTGTAGTAGCTTCACAAGTAGTTTCTGTGCATCAGCTCAGGGCCCCTACAATCTGTACACCCAGCTGCAACCAGAGAGATCTTTATGAAGCATAAATTATGTCACCCTCTTGCTTATAATATTTCAGTAGCTTTCTTTTGCCTCCAGAATAAAAATTACCAAAGTCTTTAGCATGGCCTAATGCTTAATAAGGCTCTACCACGTTTCTGGCCTCTACCTCTGCTTGTCCTGTACATGCTTTTCTTTTCTGCCGTCCTGGCCTTTTAATGACCACAATTCTACCAAACCACTTTTGCCTCAGAGACTCTGTGTATACTGTTTCCTCTTTCTGGAAGCCTTTCCCACTCACCTGGCCCTCCCTCTTTGCTAAGTAGCTCCTGGTTATCTTACTAGGTTCCAGTTCAAAAATCACTTCCTCTCAGAAACCTTCCCTGCACCCCAGACCAAACTAAATCTCATTTTAGTGGACCCTGGCTGGGTGACTCGGTTGATTAGAGCATTGTTCCAAAGCCCAAAGGTTGCCAGTTCAATTGCTGATTCAATTCTTGGCAGGGCACATACAGGAACAAATCAATGCTACTGTCTCTCTCTCGCTCTCTCCATACCTCTCTGTAAAATCAATAAAGTAAACATTAAAATACTCTCATTCCTGCCTGACCAGGTGGTGGCGCAGTGGATAGAGCATCAGCCTGGGACGCAGAAGACCCAGGCTCAAAACCCCGAGGTTGCCGGCTTGAGTGCGGGGCCACTGGCTTGAACATGGGATCATAGACATGACCCCGTGGTTGCTGCCTTGAGCCCAACCAAAGGTCACTGGCTTGAAGCCCAAGGTCACTGGCTTGAGTAAGGGGTCACTGGCTGGGCTGGTGCCCCCTGGTCAAGGCACATATGAAAAAGCAATCAATGAACAACTAAGGTGCCACAACAGAGAACTGATTGATGCTTCTCATCTCTCTCCCTTCCTGTCTATCCCTATTTGTCCCTCTCTGTCTCTGTCTCTCCAAAAATATTAAAATACTCTCATTCCTCCCTTAGCACTTGTCATAACTCTAATGCTATTTATTTAAATAATGACTTAGTTTGAGATTTACTTGAGTATTTATTTTATTATTGTCTGCCTCCCCACTAGACTAAGTTCCAGTCTAATTTTATCTGAGCTGAACCCTGAAGGGAATGACATGCCATCTGTCAGGACTTCCTCTGGAAGTGCAGCACAAATTGAAACTCCTCCCATCAAAAGGTGGGATATGTCCCCTGTCCTTGAAGCTCAACTCTGTGGCTCCTTGACCAATAGAATACAGTAGAAAAGATACTATGCCACTTTTTAGGCCTAGGCCTTATGAAACTGGCATCTTCCATTTCCTGTCACTTTGGAACTTCCTCTTGAGCTCAGTCACCATCTTATGAGAAAGCCCAGGCAGCCCACGGAGAAAAACAAGACTCTTGGTCCTCAGCCTCAGATGAGCTCCCAACTGACGGCACCAATTGGTTAGTTATGTGAGTGAGCCATCTTGGTAGTGGAACTTCTAGCCTTCCTCTCTCCCCCCAAAACCATACCAGCTGATACTGTATGGAGCAGAAATGAGCTTTCGCTGTTGAATTCTGCCCAAATTAAAGATTCCTGGGCAAAATGGTTTTTTTTTAAGTTATAAATTTTGGGTGCTGTGTTACACAGCAATAGATAACTAGAATATCCACCAGATGACAACACTGTATAGAAAGCCATCCTTCCTGAGGTAGGATCCCAGAGCTCAGAATCCTGGTTGGCCAGGAGCTCATAGTGTTTGTTGACACAGAGAGTGGGAGTCTGTGGCAGTCCCCAGACTGCCATCCCTCATGTCTATGTTGCTATGCATCGTGCGGATCTGGATCCAGTGTTCTCTCTTGCTCATAACCGTCCATCCCCAGGGAACTGGCTGCTGGAGCCTACTGTGCTCCAGGGTTTTGCCCTAAGTGTACAAGGCAGCTGGTGGAGGTAAATGGTGAGTGGCAAGAGATATCAAGAAGCACCTCATGAAAAACCCTACAGAGGGACACAGTTCAAGGGAAAGATTCAGGGATCGCTGCCCCAGAGGAATGTGCAGCTTTGTCCAGAGTGATTTAGGTGGAACATTCATGTTTGATAGACAAAGTTCCAAGAAGGCTCTGTGGTGAGGCATACAAACCTATACACAGGGCAGCCGCTAGGCCCACGCTGTCCAATACAGTAGCTACTGGCCACATAAGGCTATTTAAATGTCAATTCAACTAATTAAAAATTTTTTAAATTTAAAAAGCAATTCTTCAGTCATATAAGCCACATTTCAAGGGCTGAACAGCCCATATGTGGCTTGTGGCTGCAGTACTGGACAGTGCAGATGAGTATTTCCATCACAGAAGTCCTATCAAACTGTACTGCACAGCGCCCTCTCAGATTGGCCAACAGAAATAGCCTTGCCCTCAAGGATATGAGAACAAACACAAGAAACAAGGGAAGATAAAACAAGAGCTATTTAAAAAAAAACAAAAAAAAAACAAGAACTATTACTAGGAAATCCACAGGAATGACCAAATTTGTCAGGCCACAACATCCACCTAAACAAGGGGCCCTTAGGGAGCTCTGGGGAGCAGCCTGAGTGGCTTACCTAAGCTTTCGGCTTCCCTTCCTGGACACTGATAACATTTTTTGTAAAGTCCTTAATACAGTCATTTCCTGCTTCCATAATTTTAGTACCCATTATGTTCATCAAGAATGCAGCACACTGCCTGACTAGGGGTGGCGCAGTAGATAGAGCATCAGACTGGGATGCTGAAGACCCAGGTTCAAGACCCCGAAGTCACCAGCTTGAGCGCGGGCTCATCTGGTTTGAGCAAAAGCTCACCAGCTTGAACCCAAGGTCGCTGGCTCGAGCAAGGGGTTACTCGGCCTGCTGAAGGCCCGCGGTCAAGGCACATATGAGAAAGCAATCAATGAACAACTAAGGTGTTGCAATGCGCAACGAAAAACTAATGATTGATGCTTCTCATCTCTCTCTGTTCCTGTCTGTCTGTCCCTGTCTATCCCTCTCTCTGACTCAATGTCTCTGTAATAAATAAATAAATAAATAAATAAATAAATAAATAAATAAATAAAATTAAAAAGTTAAAAAAAAAAACGTGGGGGTGGATTTAGTGAAGATGTATGATCACCTATCATTACCTACCTATTTTAGAAGTTTACTTCATGCCCCACTTCAGTTTTCTGAATCTCTTCAGACTCTTCAGTGCTCGCCGCAGCACCTTGATAGAGTCACACTTGGCTCCATCATGGCTGCCCAGATCCTGGTGCCAGACTATGAGGACTTATCTTGAGTGAGACCACTCACCTTTTCTATTCTATTTTTTTTTTTAATTTTCGTTTTTCAGCATGAAAGACAGACAAACAGACAGATAGAAAGGGAGAGAGGTGAGAAACATCAACTTGTTCAACTTCTTGTTGTGGCACTTTAGTTGTTCATTGGCTTCTCATATGTGCTTTGACGGGGGGGGGAGCTCCAGCTGAGCTAGTGACTCCTTGCTCAAGCCAGCAAATATGGGGTCATGTCTATGATCCCAGCTCAAGAGAGCAACCTCAGGGTTTAGAACCCCGGTCCTTGCCTGACCTGTGGTGGTGCAGTGGATAACGCATTGACTTGGAGTGCTAAGGTCACTGGTTCAAAACCGTAGGCTTGCCTGGTCAAGGCACTGTGGGACAGCTGTGTTAGGCTTACTTGCTGTTATAGGGGCTGCAAGCGCTTTGCTTGATTAGTGCATGAGCATCTGGTAGAGGCACGTGTGCATAGCCTATATAAGGCTATGGGTACTTGTGCTCGGGATTGCGGATTGCCTGCCCACCACTGTGAGGGGCCATTCTTGCTGTTTGTCTGAGAAGCGGTTTTCCCCTGCCTGTGTGCTTGCCCGCCTTGTGTGACTTCATTACACGGAGCCCAACGCTTTCCCGCTGGGCAGTTTCTCTACCGTCTGCCAGAATCCAATGTGGACCTGCCTAGCCTCCACTATGGGCATTACAGGGACATATGGGAGTTGATGCTTCCTACTCTTCCCCCCTTCTCTTTCTATCCTCCCTTTCTAAAAGTTAATAAGTAAAATCTTAAAAAAAAAAAAAAAGAACCTGAGTCCTCAGTGTCCCAGATCGACGGTCTATCCACTGAGCTACCACCTGGTCTGGCTCCTATTCTTTTTTTTTTTTTAATTATTAAATTTTTTTATTTATTCATTTTAGAGAGGAGAGAGAGAAAGAGAAAGAGAGAGAGTGTGTGTGTGTGTGAGAGAGAGAGAGAGGGGTGGTGGGGGGGGAGCAGCAGGAAGCATCAACTCCCATATGTGCCTTGACCAGACAAGTGCAGGGTTTTGAACCGGAGACCTCACCGTTCCGGGCTCCTTTTCTATTCTTGAGCCTCACCTTTGCTTAGGCTTAGGCCCCCTAAGTACGGGATATGTTGTAGGAGGAACATAGAGCATAGGTGGTTGGAGTCTCATACTCTAGGATAAATTTAGAGATTAGGGTGGGAGAAAAAGGCGTGTGAAGCAGATGTTGTCTTAGCCGGTTCTTGCTTCCCAGTCTTGCAGTTTAACAAGCCTTGGGAGAAGGCTGAGTGATGTGTTGCCTACTCACTGGCTCATAAAGGAAGTATAAAGCCGAGCCCCGCTTGCTCCTCGGAACTGTATGAGAAACACAAAATAGAATAGATGGTTAAATTCTCTATAAACTTAAATTCCTAAGGGTTGTTAAAGTCCCCGGGCGGCTCCTTTAAGAGGCGGGTCCCACCCCTGCTAACAAAGGGAGTCCCCGCCCCCGGTTTCCAGGGTGCTCTGTGGCGTCGCATCCTCATCTAAGGGAGACGTGGTGAGCCACACAGCTGCCGCCATTTCCAACGAGCAGGCGGGGGCAAAAGATGGCGGCGCCCGCCGGGTGGTCGCAGGGCGAGTCAGGGTCGGTGTGTCTCGCCTTCGATCAACTGCGGGACGTGATTGAGTCTCAGGAGGAACTGATTCACCAGCTGAGGAACGTGGTACGCAGCCAGAAGAGCTGGGGGGGGGGGGGGGGAGCCCGGCCTGGACGCCTAAATCGTGGGGTTGCGGCCAGACCCATCCTGATGCCAGGGGAGTACCGAGAGCACGTTGCCAATTGCGTCGTCTGAAGGAGGCGGGGCCCAGACTTGTTATTGCGGATGGGGGTGGAGCCAAAAAAGGCAGGGGCCTCCTGAGTACTTTACAAGGGAATTTTGATCAAATCAAGTTCTCTGCCTGATTTTGCAGGGCCTGGTATCTATGTCCCTATCTGTTCACTGAAGCTCAGTTTCCTCATTTCTAGTTGGAGGTGACTTCACTGACTTCCCAATGATCTCGTGTTTAAGCAGAGAAACTGTAACATTCTTTCCATTAGGGTCACCCCCTCCCCAGTGTGTTCCTGCCATACTGAGCGCAGCAAGCACAGATGTGGCCTTTGCACATCTTTCTGACCCCTTTACGTCTTTTTGCTCTTGCTTTCTCAATCAAATCCCAGTTCATGGGTGCAAAGCACTGGAGCCACAGATTATTTGGACAGAAATGGTAAAATCCTGACCAGGTAGAGTACATGGATTTTGTTTTTGTTTTTTATCTTGATAAGAAGGATGGAAATACCTTGATCTCAGATAAGATGACTTCACAGCTCATTCTAGTAGCTGTTTGTGGCCCTAGGCATTGAATTAACTTCAATTACCTGAAAATACTCACCTCTTCTTCTTGGCTCCTTTAAGAGACAGACTTTATCCTTGGCCTTTTTCTCACTGTCTGGAACACTTTTCTCTTCCACCCCTCTTCTTCTGGCCACCCCTACATAGCAGTCTGATCTCAGGTCTGATCTGATGCCCTCTTCTCCAGAAGCAGTTCTGACCCTTCCCTGGCCTGGGGAAGAGACCTCCTCTGGAAATAGGGGAAGCACTTTGTGTTTCTCCATCACAGCACACATCTTGTCACCAGTACTGGCCACGAGCAGTCTCCTCTATGAGACTGGTTGCTCCTTGAGGGCAGGATCTAGAGCTGAGCTCAGTGAATCTTGGGGAACCAGATTCTCCCTTCCCAGGGTCCCAGTCTCATCCTAGGTGCCCTGGACATCATCCCATTATCCATTCTTGCTCCTGGTCCCTAGAGGACACCCCACTCCCAGGCGCTTCCTGAGCCAAGTTTTATTGCAGATGATTCTCCAGGATGAAAATTTTGTCACTAAGGAAGAATTCCAGGCAGTGGAGAAGAAGCTGGTGGTAAGTAATGGCCCCTGCAGGCTCCTAATCTCCTTTTTCCCAGGACCCCTGTGGTTGAGCAGACTCATTGAATATTGGCCTCTGAGAGCCTTCAGCCCCAGTAATGAGACAGAATCTTCCTGTGCCCTGGCTTGTGTGTGGCCCTCTGCTTAAGGGGACTGATTAAGGGAGCCTAGCAGACCCAAAGCAACTTGGGGTAATAAGGTCACTGATGTTGCCCCCGTAGGAAGAGAAAGCTGCTCATGCCAAGACCAAGGTCCTCCTGGCTAAGGAAGAGGAGAAGTTGCAGTTTGCCCTTGGAGAGGTAGAGGTGCTGTCTAAACAGCTGGAGAAGGAGAAGCTGGCCTTTGAAAAGGCGTGAGTAGGCCTTGGTTAAGGGGGTGGGTTAGGGGTCCCATCTGCCTGTCAGCCTTCCCACCCTTTCTAATCTTCTCTACCCAGGCTCTCCACTGTCAAGAGCAAAGCCCTGCAGGAGTCCAGCAAGAAGGACCAGCTCATCACCAAGTGCAATGGTAGGCGGGAAGCGCGTGTTCCTTCCCACGCTTACATACATGGGCTCTTCCCTAACTGCCCAGTGCCCATCTCCAGGGCAGGGTTTCACCCCAACTTCTGTCCCCGGCTGAGGATACAGGCAAGCCCAAGTGGGCCACACCTTCGCAAAGGCCTTCAGGGACCAGGCAGGCCACGAAAATGAGGGAAGCAGCTGGTGTACAATATTCTTCGTGGCCATAAAAGAATGGACTCGCTCCCATTTTTCTTGAAACACAACCTTCTTAGTCCAGCTTTTGTTTTCCCACTGTTGTTGAGTATTAGAAATGGCATACTTTACTCATAACTCTGTTACAAGAGGAACAACAGGGTAAGCACAGTCCTATTTGGGAGCAGACCCTCAGTCTCTGGGTTGGATCTAGCAGGGAGGAATGCAGACTGTGGTGATATGGAGAGCCACGCCCTCTCGCAAGGGCGTAGCTCCTCTGTGGTGGGAGGGGGTCCAGTACTGTCAGAGCTTTAAAAAAGAAGCTGGAAACCAGGTTTTAATGGAAGCTCTTCTGACTTTTTAGTGTTAGCAACTAATTTAGAAAATTTTTAAATTTCTATAAGGAAATGACTTAGAGGCCAAGTAAAGTATATCTGTGGGCTGTTAATTTCCAACTCTGGACCATAGCCACTTAATACAATTGGTGCCATGAGTAGTGGGGCACTTTCCAAGAGCTACCTAATGTCCCTAGATCGCAGGAACCACTTTCATTCTCCAAGAATGCTAAATTCTTTGTACTTAGTTCAAGAAGTAGGTGTAAATTCCATATGCAACATCTGCTTCATTCACTGCAGTGGATTCTGAGCAGGCGAGAGCCAAGGGCTCAAACCCCAAAGAGACTCAAGGTCTCTCCTAATGGGCCCCACCTGGAGTCTTGGGCACCCTCTACCCTCCAATTCAGCCTTTTCTTTCTCCCCTGGTGAGTATTCTCACTGGTAAGTTGCCAGCAGGCTGCCATCTTGATCTGACCAGTTAGACTGACAGGCCTTGAATTGAACAAGGGCTTGCATTAGGGCTTCCTGGGGCCCAACAGGCAATTACTGCCTTGATACCCAAGGATGCTGGTTCCTAATCCTTTCCCTTGCTCTGGACATCCTCCCCCCCACCTCCACTTCCCTAAAAAGAACCTACAGATCTTTCCTGTTGATGCCAGAAAAAGACATCCTTCCTTTAGGACATTTCCTAGAGATCAGCCAAGGCCACAGGTCTCTGTGTCTGCCTGTGGAAGGTGTATGTGAGTCACGGGATGGAGCCTGGATGCCTCCCCCCAGAATGTTCTGAATCCCTCCAGTGGGGCACAAGTCCTCACCTGAACAAATCTGGTAACCTGAATGTCCTCTTGGCCTCCTCCTGGCCTCCCCACCGCCACCTCCATTTGTGTGGTTTCAGTTTGGTTTTACTTACGTAGTTCCTGAATCTTTTCAAAGGGTTTTTCTAACTATTCTCTCATTGGGGGCCATTTATTTTACATTTGTCTCATTTATTTAAAAAGGTTTACACAATTTCTGGTGCTGTTTCTCAAGGAATTTCACAAGCAATGAGTCTAGAGTAGCTGGATGACCTGGGGAAGGAGTTTAGATAGTCCCGGTCCTATGACCCCATGAGTTTATGTTTAACTTCTCTTCCTTCACCTATTTCTCCTCTTTTCCATGCTGAGTCTTCACTTTTTACCAGGCCATCTCTTCTAAAACCTTAAATGCTTCAGCATTTCTGCGTTTTCAGAGCTTGTATTTTAGTAAATCTTTGTCCAACCTTTAAAGGTAGTGGTATTTTCTTCCCGTGAGGATCAGAATTTCCCAGGATTTTCTGAGGGACAGTTATGTAAAAGAAGCACCCTTAGATCCCTACCGCCTCATTGTACTCTGACCCAAATCACAAAAATCATCCTGGCGTCTAATGAGCACTGAATTAGCGGGTAAGCTTTGCCACCATTAATCTCCCTGGGTCCTCCCTACCCCATAGGGGCTGTCTCTGTCCCCATCTTATATAGATGAGGACATGGGTCAAAAAAGGAGGCAACTTGCCCAAAATGGTAATACTGTCTCACCAATATTAGCTTCATTGGAACGTCACCTTGGTCTGTTCTCTAATCAGTTCCTCTTAACACTCTTTTCAGGAGCTGGTGCCTTGAGGGCAGGGACCCTGCACAGGGCTGGGCATCTGGCTGGCCCTCGCTAGGTCAGATTGGACTGAGATGACCAAGCTAGGTGATGTTTCTAAGTCCTATACTCCCAGGGGACATCTTGTTCATTCCACAAATTTATTGTGGCACCTATTATGTGCCAGGTACTATTTTAGGCCTTAAGGTTAAAACAGTGAATAAAACAAAAATCCTTGTCCTTATATCCCAGTAGGGGAGAAGGTAAATGAGTAAAATGTGTGGTATGTTAGATATAGATGCTAAGAAGAAAAATAAAGCAGGGAAAAAGCATAGGAAATATTGGGAAGGATTGTAATTTTAGACTAGGAAGGGTCCCACCAAAGAGGTGAAATCTGTAAAGACCTGCAAGAGTTGAGATCAGGAGCCATTCATGGTCCTGCCTTTGGGTGGGACTGCTACCTCTCTTCAAGGACCTTTGCCTACCCTCATGTGAGTCACCTGGTCCAGAACAGAGTTGTGAAGTCATTGACACGTTCATCAGACATTGTATTCCCACCACCCCATCAGGACTCCATAATAAACTTTCTTACTAAGGTATGAGCAGCAACGCATGGAGAACCTCTGGGTGGGGAGAGCCACGGTTCTGAAAAGAGCCACGAGAGAATGCCTTATCTCAGGAAGGAGCCCATGGGATGGAACTACCTCCTCCCTGCTTCTCTCCCCCACAGAAATTGAGTCTCACATTATAAAGCAAGAAGATATACTTAATGGCAAAGAGAATGAGATTAAGGAATTGCAGCAAGTTATCAGCCAGCAGAAACAGATCTTCAGGTGAGGGATCATGGACAGGCTGGGGGTTGGTAGAAATAGGGAGCCAAACCTCTGGCCCCTACCTTGGGCTGTCCCCAGCCCATGCCCAGCTGGCTCCTTGCAGGAATCACATGTCTGACTTCCGGATCCAGAAGCAGCAGGAACACTACATGGCACAGGTGCTGGACCAGAAGCATAAGAAAGCCTCAGGGACACGCCAGGCCCGGAGCCACCAGCGTCCCAGGGAAAAATAAAATGATCTCTTTTCTGTTCTCTGGCTGTTACCTGACCTCTGCCTCCTCTGCTGTGGGAGTCCCCATCCTGACCCTACCCTGTGGGTACCATCTCAAGCCTCACCAGTGGCCTGGTTCCCAGGGAAGGGTCAGAGTAAGAGCCAGAAGGCACTCTTTCCTTCCTCCCTGCCTGCCTCCTGAGCCTTCATGACTTAAGTGAGAATCAACTTACTAGGTACTGGGTGGGGAACAGGCCTTGCACCACCACCTGCCTGGCTGTCCATGGAATTATGGGGTTGCAGGCTAGGGGAGGACTACTTCGTTGCCTAGTGGGCACTGTCCTTTCTCACTGTATTTAATCTCTGCCTATATAAATAGCCATGTGGGTGTATGTAGGGGGGGGGGGGGGAGCCCTGAGAGAAAGCAAGCTCTGACCGGAGATTGCAAAGACAGTGGGTTCCAGAACACAATAAATTTGGAAAATCAGTTTCCATGACAAAACAATAATGTTATATTGTGAATTATATGTCTACCTTCGTATGCTTCCCCCAAATAGAAGCTCATCAGTCTTCACAAATGGGAGGAAGGGAGAAGGATAATGCCCTATTTTTAAGGTGGGGAAATGGTCTGAAGGGGCTGACTTGAAGTTGCACAGTAGAGCTGTATGTGATGGACAGGTTTCATCCTCTCAGAAGCCATCACTAGTGGCTAGGTGATCACAGGGACTCACCTGGGCAGGGGACCCGCCAGGGGGCTGGGTCAGATTCATGGAGCATAGCCTTTCCTGGGTCAGTGTGAGGGTTAAGTGTACAGCAAGGGCCAGTGCTCTTGCTCTTAGATCAACTGGGACCTGAGTCATAGCAGGACCTTGAAGTCAGAAGTACAAGGGCAAATGGTGCCCATTGTCATTGTCCCAGAACGCAGAGGGCCGGGCGAATTGTCCCCGGGTGGCCCCTGCACTGGGGGCGTCAGCGCCCAGAGCACTTACAGGACACGGCTGCTTACCCACTGGCCCCTGGCCCCAGGGCTAGTACTGAGGTGGTGGGGGCTGGAATGAGGGCTTTGTGAGTGCCTGGGGGAGCACAGGGCTACTCCTGCCTCAGAGGGACTTTAGAGAGAGGACCACAGCTACCCAAAAGGTTCCTAAGCGAGCCCACATCAGCATTCAGGGCTTGTTCTGGTTGCCAAGGCAGCCAGACGTGTCTGGTTGCCACGACAGCAAAAGAGCTGTCGTCCACTCCAGCTCCTTCCAAAGAGTTCCAACTAAAGCCAATAGGTCCAACCAGGGACAGCATCTTCCTGAGACTCCAGCACAACTTTTGGAGAGAAGCCCTCAAAGCGATGCACTATCAAAGGTTGTGGAGTGATGAGTCAAGGAAAGTGGGTGCACTCTTAACAGCTCCAACTGTGATGGGATGAGAATGCTAGAGAGGAGAGGTGCCTCGCCATGACAGGAAGGTGCTGAGGGCTGAGGGGGAAGATGAAATTGCTGGCGGGACCTGAGTTGCTTGGCCTGAAAGTCTGTCTAGTCCCCTGGCTCACACACTGATCCACATGCCATAGTACTTGACCTCAGGCTGGTCCTCTCTCAGCCTCAGTTTTCTCACCTGTGATGAGTGGAGTTGGGCCTAGCTCGTGGCTGCGAGTTGGTCACCTGCCTTCCCTTCACCTTCCTGTCAGCCAAAACCCAAAGTGCCACCCCGGGTGCCCCAACCCGCGCCAGAGAAGGGGCTTGGGAGTAAGGCCCGGGGTCCAAGTCTTCTGCTGGCGACACCACTGGCTCCGGAGTGGACGCGGCCGCTTTAAGGCGCGGTTGACCCCACGGCATCCTCGGGACGGGGCGGGGACAGTGCGGGCACCCGCGGCACCAGCGAAGGCGAGGGAGGTAGTGCGCAGCGTCTGGCCCCACCATGCTTGTCGCGCTCGCCCCGCCAGCCCCGCTGGGGCTCACAGGTCAGCTAGCCTCGGCCCCAGCGCGGCGCCAAGACTCCTCCAGCTCATCAGGATCGTACCACACAGCTCCGGATTCTCCAGAGCCCCCGGACATTGGGCCGAACGCAGAGGGCCGGGCGAATTGGCCCCGGGTGGCCCCTGCACTGGGGGCGGGTGCGCAGCCTCTCCTGTCCGTCAGCGCCCAGAATAGCCGCCAGCAGCTCCAGCCCGGCTCGGGTTTCCCGCGGGGCCCCGGCTCAGGCCCGCGGCCACCCCAGCCCCAGCTGCGCATGCTGCCGTCGGGGGAGATGGAAGTCATCTTCGGCACTGGGGCCCTGTTCAGCGCCTCCGACTCGGCGGATAGCGAGGTGCAACAGATCACGGTGCAGGCTTTCCACAGCCTCTCTCCATCCGGATCCGTGTCTCCCATCCCCACCGCAACACAGTCCCAGCCCCAGCTCCCCGACGGTGGCTCCCGATGGGCCACCTACCTGGAGCTGCGGCCCCGTGTGCCAAGTCCTGCCACCCCAGTGCAGTTCGAGTGTGTGGAGGTGGCTCTGGAGGAGCGTGCAGCACCCGCCAGGCCCCGGACGGTGCCCAAGCGTCAGATCGAGCTGCGCCCCCGTCCCCAGAGTCCTCCGCGGGAAGCCGGCGCGCCGCGCCCTCGACTACTACTGCGCACCGGTTCCTTGGACGAGTCTCTGGGCCGCCTGCAGGCCGCCGCAGGCCTCGTGCAGACGGCGCTGGCCAGAAAACTGAACCCTGCGGCCACTGCTCCAAGCAGCACCACCTTAAGGCCCACGGAGCAGCCAGAGCCTGAGACCCGGAAAACAGCCCGCAGTACCCCGATGGTCCAGGAAGATGGTAGGTCTCGGCCACCCCGTGTTCACTATAGTTCAGCTCCTGCCCGGGCCCCACGGCCGTGGCCCAGCCTCCGCGAACGCGCGATTCGGCGCGACAAGCCCGCGCCCGGGACCGAGCCACTGGGTCCGGTTAGTTCCAGCATCTTCCTGCAGTCAGGAGAGAAGACCCAGGAGGCGCACGACCAGGAATTCAAGACTAGGTTCCCGGGAGAGACTCCGGATCGAACGGTTCTGAGGCCACAGAGCCCGCCTTTCGATGCTAGGGGCCCCTGGGAAGTTTCGAGTAAGACTGTGAGGAGGAGGAGCCCGTCCCCGCTGTGCCAGCCTCTAAATGGGACCGTGGGAGGTTCGCATTGCCTGGCCCTTCATAATGTATCCCAGTGGAATCGGGGTATTCAAAAGGTGGGTAGCCCGTCCTTTCCAGAGGCATCCTCCGCATGGGAAAATCAGGATGACACCGTTGAAGAAACTGTCAACAGAAGGAGCCCTTCCCCTCCAACCCTTTCCCAATGGGATGCGGGTGTTGCCAGGGCAAGAAGCCCATCCCCTGAAGCTCCTTCACCGTGGGAGGTTCCTCATCCCGCAATCGGAGCTACCATAGAGGGGCGTAGGAGCCCATCCCCGCTGGCCTTGTCCTCACGGGAGGCTCCTGATCGTCCTATTGGGACGTGGAGCCCATCGCCCCAAGAGACGTGGGATCCCATAATGCAGGGTTCATCGATAGTGTCTACGCTGGAAGCTCTGAATGGTGTAGTACAGGGGGAGCTGGCGCCGCCTACACTATCCACACCCAAGACTCCAGAGCTAATAGAGTCTCAGAGTCCCTCCATGCGGGAGATGTTGGATTTTGCCTCTCGAGGCAGTCAGCCGTCACCAGAAGTGGCTGCACCCGAGCTGCCCTTTAGTCGCCTCGTGGGCACTGTGGAGTCGGATGCGTGCTCAGAAGCTTTGGGCCCTGGAGAAACAGCCTCGCGACGCCCACGCGTGGCTATTCCGCGGCCCTGCGACATGCGCAAGATGGTGAAGACCACATATGCGCCGAGTTTCCCAGCAGGAACTCCAGGCTCAGGGCTGCCCGCGTCTCCTGCTGATCCACCCTGGGAAGAGGGTGGTGTATCCAAGACGCAAGGGCTCCAGGTGCTGGAGACCCCCGCCCCAGCTCACTACACTTCCATTTACCTCAAGGACTTTCTGCCGATCGTGTCGCACCCCTACGAGCCTCCAGAGCCATCTCCCAGCATAGCCTCCCGGGACGCTTCGCAGCCTAACGGGGTCCTGCGGAGGAGGGCAGAGAACAGCACCGCGAAACCCTTTGCGCGCACTGAGATCCGTCTGCCTGGTTCCCTGGCCTTGGGCCACAGGCCAGAGGGAACCCGAGGAGTCCTGGTGCACAGTACTGGAGAAGAAAACCGCGTTGCGGAGGTCCAGCGCCTTGTTCCCAACAGCGAGAGTCCGACCAGCCCTCTAGGTGGAGCTCGCACTTTACCCCAGAGGTCGTCCATAGGACCAGTAGGGGCCCAACCACCAGGACTATTCCGTCCCAGCTCCCCTCAGACGCACCCTAACTCGAGTCCTGGGAGAGCAGCCCAATTGGAGACTTCTCCTTCGGCCCCCAAGACTGCGGCTGCAGTCCAGTCACCCCTCCTGCAGGAGCCCCAAGCATTGGCAGGCAGAACGGCCCCGCCCCAGCCCCGCGCTGCCTCTGCGCCTCCGATGGACCGGTCCCAGGAAGGCCCCTTCCAAGGGGCACGCAGGCCACCCGGGGCAGCACACACTGGGAAGGTCCTGGTGGACCCCG
Source organism: Saccopteryx leptura (assembly GCF_036850995.1). NCBI lineage: Eukaryota > Metazoa > Chordata > Mammalia > Chiroptera > Emballonuridae > Saccopteryx > Saccopteryx leptura. The sequence continues at coordinate 161,630,104 of NC_089508.1, read as the reverse complement.
AGAGTGGCCTCTACTACTTTGTGGAGGCGCCTCAGCAGCCTCGGCTACGGCTGCTCTTTGATCCCGAGATCAGGCAGTACGTGGAGGTGCTGATGCCTCCTTCGCCCCCTGGGCCACCCCGACGCATCTACACCCCGCTGGCGCTGAACCCCGGCCTCTACCCTCCGGCCTATGGGCCTGTCCCTGGCCTCTCACTGCCTCCATCCCCCGGCCCGCCAGCCTTTAGCGGCACCCAGCTACCCTGGGCCTCGGAGGCAGGGTCCCTGGATGGGATGTACTACCTGCCAGTGAGTGGGAACCCCAACCCCACACCTCCTCTGCTCCTCTGTGCTCCTCCCACCAGCTTGGGTCCCGCCCAGCCTGGCAAGGGCTCTTTGTTCCCTGTCTGAAGCCCCAGGCAGGCATCCCCAAACTACGGCCTGGCCAGCAGGCCACATGCGGCCCCCTGCCGCACTTCCAGAAGGGGCACCTCTTTCATTGGTGGTCAGGGAGAGGAGCACTGTATGTGGCCGCCCTCCAACCATCTGAGGGACAGTGAACTGGCCCCTTGTGTAAAAAGTTTGGGGACCCCTGCCAGGGCCTGATTGCCATGGTGTTGGGGCCTGTTGATGGCCTCAAAGGTTCAGGCATCCAGTCCCTTGCACTTCTTTTCTTCTGTTACCGTTTTTACCCATCTCATGTAGTCCTCAGACTGGAAATTACCTTCAGAGAATGTATTGAGATCCCAAGGCTGATGGAGCTGGAGCTCAGGAAATGACTACTTTCCTTCCACAACAACACTGTATACCCCTTTCCCAAGCATTCCCAGAGTGTGGTCTGTGTGTGTGTGTGTGTGCATGTGAAGTCTCAGGACTTTCCCCAGGAGCTGACCTGTGGGGGTGTTGGGGTTTCCTTGGAGCAGCAGGGGTCAGGACTGTCCCCAGAGGTAGTGCTGTCTGTCCCTGCCCAAAGGTGGGCCCAGCTGAGGTGGAGCAGGCTAGTGAGCACCAGCGAGATGGAGGGAGGACTCCAGCTATCAAATCTGTTATTCTTTAGTAGAGGATCTAAGCCTTGGCCTGGGAGGCTGTGGGGAAAGTGGCTAGTGCAGCCAGGCCAGGATGTGTCTAAGAAAGGGAGCTGTGGGGACAGCAGGTAAAGAAGGAGCAGGGAAGTAGTATTTGAGGGGTTGTGGAGGGTCAGTGTGGGATTTGTGCTAGGGGTGCTAGGAGGGGAAGGTAGGGAAGTGGCTGTACTCTCTAGCTGGGAGCCTCACTTTTTATTCTCCCCTCAATTCCAGCCTCTGACCTGGCTTCTTTAAGCCCTCAGAATGGAGCTGGCTCAGCCTGGGGTCAGGAATGGGGGCTTCAGCCATTTCCAACTGGGTACGGAACAGATGAAGTGAGGCATCAGGAAGGACTTATAAGCAGGGAGTATGGTTGAGCTATTATCCCAGAAGAGCCTCTTGACCCCTCTGGGTGAGGCAGAGGGTAGGTCAGGGCTGCAGTGGAAGGGATGCCTCTGTGTGGGACAGACCGGAGAGACTTGGAGCCCTCAACTGGTTTTACTCCCCCAGTAACATGGAACCATGCCCAGAGAGGCCCTAGCTCTGCAGGCTGGCCACAGCATAGTAAGGGACAGAATCTGGAGCATGTGTCCCAATTGCCCTGAGATGGCAGGAGCCTCTGAAGAGGTCAGAATATGGAGTGAGGGGAAGGTGCTCTGCATGAAGGTCTGTGAGTAGTTATGAGCTTGAAGTGCCTGGGCTAGTGCCTTGCTAGACAGGTATGTGATGTGATGAGTTTGGGGAAGAAGAGAGTCCATTAGAAGCAGTGTTAGGGATGGACGGGGATGCCTTCCTTAAGTGCTTTGCCCCTGGGGGACTCAGGTCCCTTGGAGTCACTGCCCGCCACCTTGAACTGGAAGCTGGGAAAACTATGAGCCAGAAAAACCTGGACATCCTTTCGTGGCCGGAGATGCTGTTTCCAATCGCATGGAGGGCCCTGGGCCTGCCACCTCTTCCTGGTTAGCAATAAATCACTGACCCAATGAGCTATGATGGCTGGAACAACTGGTGTAAGGTGTCTGATTTCCTGCTGTGGCCCCTTAACACCCTACAATGCCCTTTCATCCCTGGGTACAGCCTGGGTTGAGATGACCCTAGGACTCAGGGACGGAGACCCTGTGTGTCTCTCATACATGTGGTATCCCTGCCTCAGTGAATCTGCCTCCCAGCAAGAGACCCCTAGGCTGGCAACCACGCCTGCAGCATCACCTCTCCTGGTGGCTGAGAGGCCAGTGGGCTTTGGGGTCAATTGGGTCTGGGTTCCAATTTCATCATGGCCCCTCTAGATTTGTAGCCTTGGATTTGTCACTTCTCTTTGAGCCTTTGTTTCCTTGGGGGTAGAATAAAGATGACAGTAACCAACTACCTCTTCTCCCAAGGTATTCAGCACAGTGCCTGCCACGTGGTCAGATCCCAGGACTTGGGGAGCTGTCAGCCCCCATGTGTCCTTGCCTAGGCCCAGCCACTCTCCTTGCCTCATTGTTCCCTACCTGGGAGATGAAGCTCAGCTGGCTAGAGCTGGGGTCCCACCAGAGGAGATGCACATGTGGTGTCTCCTGGGGGAAGGAAGAAAATTGAAGGGTTGAGATGTCAGTTCCCCATTGGTCTGGGTCAGGTGTTCGGGGAGGTCCTCACTATTGCGCACACACATCCTAACCACAGCCCATGCTCACTGAGCCGTTTCCACGAAACATGAGGCTGTCACTGCCACTGCTGCTGCTGCTACTGGGGGTCTGGGCTATCCCAGAGGGCTTTGGGGACCGGGCTCCACTCACAGCCACTGCCCCACAGCTGGATGATGAGGAGAAGTACTCAGCTCATATGCCTGCTCACCTTCGCTGTGATGCCTGCAGGGCAGTGGCCTACCAGGTGAGTCCCTCCCCCCAGTAGTTCCCCTGCCCAGGCCACCTCAAGCCAGACCCCTCCACCTACCTCAGATTCCACTACTGGCCTTTGATCCCCTAACCCTAGCCATCCAGCTAGACTTAGCCTTCCATGATATTGCCATCTTCACCTCACCTGAACCTTCATGCCTCAGTTTACTCATCTGTCTGCCCAACAGAGACCAGGTAATCAAGAACACCCCACAGTATCTTGAGACCCCAGGGGAGTCACCAGCTTATCATCTCAGACTCCTCCCTCTCCAGACCCATCCTCAGGGCTGGACTCCTTCCTAAAATCTGGCTGACGAGCATTGGTGTACGTGTGCATGTATGCTGAGTGCATAGGTATGTGAGTGTGTCTCTGAGTTCACACACAAACCTGTCAAGCATGCCTAAGTACTTCTGTGGTAAGCAAGGGTGGGGACCCATGAGTACACGTGTCATTGAAGACTGGGCTGTGTTTTTTTTTTCTTTCGTTGTTCTTGTGGTCTAAAATAGCACATGCTGAGGGCAGGTGTGCCCTGGGGGAGAGGCCCCGGTGCCCAGGCCTCACTTTCCACCTCAGCATTTCCCATCCACCCACCCCATCCCAGGAAAGTGGATCTTGCAGTTTCGGGATCTGGAGGAGGACCCTGAGTCCTGCCTCACAGGTGCTTCCTGGTCAAAAGGCTCCCTTGCCACCTCATTCTCCTGTCCCAGGTTCCTGTCCTCACGTGCCCCACACTGGGCAGTCCCTAAGCCCTGACTCTCAGCCTCTCCTTGTTCTAGATGTGGCAACATTTGGCAAAGGCAGAGGCCAAGCTTCACACCCCCCAGGGGCATCAGGAGCTGAGTGAGTCTGTATACACAGACATCCTGGACCGGAGCTGCTCCCAGACTTGGCAGGAGTGAGTTGAAAATCCAGTCCCTATCTTCCTCCTCCAGGGGCAGGGCTTAGTGGGTGGAGGTCCTCACTCTTCCACTCCTAACACACACACACACACACACACACACACACACACACAACTTCACTAGGACTCTGTCCAAGGTAGGGGGCTGGTTGGGACCAAGTCTGAGCTCAAGAGCTAGGAGCAAGTAGAAGGATAGGTGGCCAAGGGACAAGGTCATAGGCCAGGAGTTTCCCTCCCTCTGGCCCTCAGTTTTCCAGCAGGGAGGATCAGAATCTGGGCACTTAACTCAGCAAAGGCCCAGTGTGCTCAGCTTCATGTGGAGACAGGTCCCCCACTGGCTAGGCTCTTCCTAATGCTGTGTCGCTCTACTCCCCTCTGTCTCCAGCTATGGGGTCCGAGAAGTGAACAAGGTGAAACGTCTCACGGGCCCAGGACTTAGCGATGGGCCACAGCCAAGTGTCAGTGTGATGATCACGGGGGGTCCCTGGCCTACCAGGTAGGATGGGGAGGTGGGGTGAGATGGAACCCTTGAAATCTTAGTCTGCCCGCTATGGGCCGGCTGAGTCTGAGGCTGCTGTTGGGCTCCCATAGGCTCTCCACCACGTGTTTGCATTACTTGGGGGAGTTTGGAGAAGACCAGATCTATGAAGCACACCAACAAGGCCAGGGAGCTCTGAAGGCATTGCTGTGTGAAGGCCCCTGGGGGGCCTGCTCAGAGAAGGCTCCAGTCACAAGGGCAGAGCTCTAGTCCAACTCCTCCTTCCTCGTGGCCATCAGCCCCTGAAGACAGCGGAGATTCGGGATCTGCCCTGCTCTTTTCTGCAGGCTGCTTGAGGGCAGGGAGGCCTTGCCTGCTGGGCTGCCACTCTCCCTCCTCCTCCAGCTTTGGGGCCCTGGGCCCTGGGTGGGGGGCCAAGACCTTCCCCTATGGACTCAAATAAAACCCAGTGACCTTGATTCCGTCTTTCTGCAAAATGTGCTTGGGGGTGCTGGGAGGACAGATATTGGTGTTACTGCTGATTTCACTACTAGAGGGGGCCAAATACACATTCCAACAACCTCCCAGAGGGAAGGGAGATCTGTCATGGTTGGAAAAGTCAGTGAGCAGTCAAAGGCATATGGGTCCAGTTATGTAAACGGTGAGACCCCAGATCCATCATGAGAAAGAAGAAAAACCATGGAAAACTCCATAAGCAGGCCACCTTATAAACACTCTACTGCGCCCATGGGGTGCTATCACTGCCCCTCCCGGAATAGTCATCTCACAGGGCATCTGCTCACCTTCTAGACTCTGCCTTTGACCCCAGCTGGCATGGTTGTGCCCTAGGTGCCTGCCTGGGACAGGGTGGGGCAGAGTTTCTGGAACAGGCTACATTCAGCATTTCGGCTCTAAGTCCTGCTCTTCCCAGAAATTCTTCTGTCCTGGGGCTCTTTCCCTAGCAAATGGAGGAAAGGACTCCACCTGGGGCCTATGTGGGTCTGGAAACCTGGGGTCAGGGGATGTTACAACTTGCGGTTTCCTTTGTGAATGTCTCACTGATCTTCCAAAAACCTGGAGGGTGGACAGAACAGGCACTCTAATCCCCAGAGGGCAGATGCAGAAACCAAGGCTTAAACATCGAGAGTCCCAGGCTGAGTAGTGGTAGGCCTGGATGGGGGTTCAGATTTGGGAGTGGGGAAAGGTCATTGTTGGAGGAATACAGGTATCCCAAGCATGCCCTGACCTTTCCAGCTTTCCTGGACTACACTGCAGCCCACCCCCCTACAGTCTACCACCTGATCCTGTGGCACCTCATCCTTGACCCCTCTCCCCAAGAGAGAACCCCTAAGCACCAGGAGGGGAGCCAGAGCCCAAGGATCCCTGAGCCATATCAGGTGTGAAGTTGGGAGCCTGTGATGTGGCCCTGTATTTATGTGGAGTCTGCATCTGGGTCTGGGGGTTGTGAATCCTTTGTGTGACTATATCCGGGACCCTTGCTATATCAAGGCCTTGTCCCTGTGGCTGAATTGAGTGTCTAGGACTAGAAGAGATCAGGGCTCTGTCTCCACACCCCCCGGGGAGTGGGAGTACTGGGGAAGAGAGAGTAGGAAGGAAAGTGCTGAGGAGCAGCTCTGTAGCTTGGAACTGGTCAGACGACTTTGGGAACCTAGCAGCAGCACACAGAAGGGAGAGGAGAGGGAAGGCAGCCGGAGGAACAGGCTGGAGGCTGGACAGGCTGACAGATTCAGGCTATGGCATGAAGCTCCTTCCCAGCTGGAGAGCGGTACTGCCCCTGGGCCCTCAGAGCCAGGCCTGGACTTGGGCACAGCAACCCAGAAGTAGGTGGCCCCTGGGGGGCTGGGTTGGGGCAGCACTGTGGAGAGCAGATCTCAGGCCTAGACCCCACCAGCTGAGGAGCCTCAGCCCCTTGGACCCTACCACTCCCTCTCAGCCAGCTCCAGGCCCCATGGCCAGGCTGGGCTGGACCTACCAGGAGGAAAGGGTAGGCTGGGACTTGGGCTGGCTTCGGGGGCTGGGTGACATGCAGCCACACAGGGCCTGGTACTTGAAAAGGCCCCAGACAAAAAAAAAAAGAAAAGAAAAAATAAAGGCCCAGACTATGTTTAATGCTCTGCTGTTGCTATCTTAAAATTAGTAATAGTTTTGGACCAGGGTACTGCATTTTCATTTTGCACCGGGTCCTGGCCCAGAGGGGAGGGAACTCCTGACCTGACATGGGGAGCAGTAAGGCCAGGCCAGCGTGGCATCTCCTTATCCAGAGCTTCATCTGTTGTGTGCCTCAGGGACCCCGAGGGGTGAGTGGCAGTGGTGGGGAGGGTAATACCTTATCACATTTAATGTATGATTTATAGCATAAGCGCAGGAGTTCAGGCCAACATGAATTTTAGGAATGGTTTTCTAAAATCTTGCTACCTGTATGGCTTTGGTCAGATCACATCTCCTAACCTGTTTCCTCAGCTGTAAAAGAGGTTAATACTGGCCTGAACAGGTGGTGGCACAGTGGATAGAGTGTCGGACTGGGACCTGGAGGACCCAGGTTCAAAACCCCAAGGTTGCCGCTTGAGCACGGACTCATCCGGCTTGAGTGCGGGATCATAGACATGATCCCACGGTTGCTGGCTCGATCCCATGGTCTCTGGCTTGAAGCCCAAGGTCACTGGCTTAAGCAAGGGGTCACTCACTCTACTGTAGCCCCCCAGTAAAGGCACATAGAGAAAGCAATCAATGAACAATTAAGGAGACTAAAGGAGCTGCAACAAAGAATTGATGCTTCTCATCTCTCTCCATTCCTGTCTGTCCCTATCTGTCCCTCTCTCTGTCTCTCTCTCTGTCTCTGTCACAAAAAAAAGAGGTTAATACTGCCCAGCGCCAGGGGTTAATTAAACACAATAATACATGGATGTTACCTGGCACACAGTTATTCCTCAATAATACGAGTGTTTATGATGATGATAATGATTATCTTGTTATTAATATATTCAGATGGTAACGTAGTAAGTGCCCGTGTCTATTCCTTTCCCTGTCACTTCACCCAGAGCTTGGTAAACTGCTGAGACTGTTCACACCTCACCCCCAATATGGCCATCTCTTGAAAAACAAGAACAGGCCCCGAGTCCAGGCTCAGCTCAGGCAGGGAATGTGGCAGAGGCTTGGGCAGCCTTTCCTATTCCACTATGACCAGGGTTAATACATTACCTCCACCCAGGTCCTGCTTTCGCAATCTTGATTGGAGCTGAGGATCTGGTTACAGATTTACTTTGAACAATGCCTGATGTGTGGAGTAAAGTCCTTCTTGGCCTTTCTATAGCCATCCCCTCTTCTCCTCAGGAACTACTCACACCTGTGTCCCAAAGATGAGGGCCCAGGAAGAACCCGAGGGCCAGACACAGGTGCTGGGGGATGGGTGGGAGCTGGGTGGGGGCAGGGTTTTGGTGGGGGCTGGAGGAACTGCATGGGCTTTCTCCCTGGGGGTTGGGGGGCAGAGACAATGGTTCTGATAGACTTGATCAAGAGTGACTGTACCAGACTGAATGTAGTAACTGGGGGATAAGGTGGGGGTGGCAGTAGGGGGTGAAAGAGACTTCAGCTTGGGGACTGGCTGATTCCCAGCTTGAGGCCAGAAGAAGCACAACCTACCCCCCTACAATGACATCTCAAGGACCTCCGAAGAGCAAAAGTGGGACCAGATTGGGCCCTAAAGGGCCTGTCCACAGTCTCCAGCCCTCTTGGTTTCCTTTCCTGGTGTCCCCCCAGGCCTTCTGACTTAGAGGCCCATTCCTTTGGCTGGATGCCCAAGTCTGGAGGGCTCTAGGAGCCAGCACAGTGGACTTACCTGCACAAGGCAATGTGAGGTGGGAGCCAGGTATCGTCAGGCCAGAGGACAGCTGGGTGGATGAACCATGAGGGAGGTGAGGATGCTGGGTTTGGACCCCTTTCTGAGGAGCTGACAGACCACTCAGGCACCTGATTGATTCTGGAGCAGAATTGACTTTGCCAGTGTCCACCTCTCCACCCTGACTTACTGCTCTCTGCTGCCCCCAGCATGAGGACCTAAGCTTAGCAGGGACCTCCACGAGGAACCCCCCAGTATCCGGGTCCACAGAGCCCAAGTTCGACATGTTGTACAAGATTGAGGACGTGCCTGCCTGGTATCTGTGCATCCTGCTGGGCTTTCAGGTGGGCTTCTCCCCACGGGCCTCCCCACTGCACGCTCCCCAGAATCCCAGCCCCCTCCCTGGCCAACAAAGTTATCTTTGTAACAGGAAGAGAAAACCAAAGTCAGCAACAGTGACTGTCACCAAGCAGGAGTAGGGAAGAGGTTCATGAGGCCCAAGAGAGGATTAACCTCCTGGGAGCAAGTATCACCTGCCAGGCAGTGTCAGTGACAGGGCAGAGGGCCCATTCCACCACAGACGCAGGAATAACTTGGGAACAGATTAGTAATCCCCAAAGAGGTGAGCAGTAACCCTGTGGGAATTCCCTGTGGGAATGTCAATCCTGGGTGGGTATGCTGCCTAGGGCAGCATGGATTCAGGCCCACAGAGGCAGGCATTAGGACAGTTAGGGAGCCCTGTTTCCCTGTGAACTACGTGGACCTCACGCTCTCCCCCCCCCCCCAGCATTACCTGACATGCTTCAGCGGCACCATCGCTGTACCCTTCCTCCTGGCTGAGGCGCTGTGTGTGGGCCGTGACCAGCACATGGTCAGCCAGCTCATTGGCACCATCTTCACCTGCGTGGGCATCACCACCCTCATCCAGACCACCCTGGGCATCCGGTGAGCTGCCCCCCCCACACACACACACACATACACACATAAACATCAGGATCAGGGAATCTCTCTCAGAGGACTCATAGGACAAGAAAAGCAGCTATCTGCCCCCACCTGCTGCTGCTTCTCCCAAGCCAGCCTTAGAGCCAGGCAGCTGGGGCCCTACCCTGACACCTGGGACTCCTCAAGGATTAATCTGTGGGTTTAAGGGAATGTGCCTTAGCTGGGCAAGGATCAATCCTGGTGCCTGCTCACCAAGCTGATTTAGCCCCACTCACGAAGCCCTCATTAAGCCCTCTTGGTATAAAGAGGACCACCCTCTTCCCTGCTTCCAGGGCTTGTGCAGAACTTGTCTGTCTTTCTGGGGTCCCCAATCTCCTTGTGCACTACCCTAGGGCCAGGGGGCCAGAGCATGGTTGTTTGTGTGGTGAGCAGAGCTAGGATACAAGAACTAAGCCGTCCACTCCTGAGCATGTGGCCCCTCACAGTGCAGAAACTGGTGTTGAGAAGGAAAGGGGACGGGTTTTAGGCCAGGAGCTCCAAGTCCTGCAGAGGGCCTCAATGACTTCCCTGTGCTCTGCCCCTGCCCTTGTCCCCTGTGTGATTCCTTCTGTCCCTCTCTCTCTATCTGTGTCCCTCTCCCCTGGTCTCCCCAGTCTGTGTGCCCCCCCCACCCCGCCTTATCCTGCTGCTCTGTGCTTCCCCTTCCAGGTTGCCGCTGTTCCAGGCCAGTGCCTTTGCATTTCTGATTCCAGCCAAAGCCATCCTGGCTCTGGAGAGATGGAAATGCCCCCCAGAAGGTGGGCACACCTCTGGGGTCTGTGCTGGAGCGGGGGGACCAGAAGCCTGGAGGTCTGGGTGACTGTTTCAAGTCCAGACACCAGGATGCATTCATGGCAGCATCTTCTCTCCCTATATCTCTGTTCCGTTCATGTGTGTGTGTCCCTGTCTCTGCCCTCAGAGGAGATCTACAGTAACTGGAGTCTGCCCCTGAACACCTCTCATATCTGGCACCCACGGATACGAGAGGTGGGTTCCCGTGGAGTAGAAGAAACCTGGACCTGAGGAGGGGGATAGATGGGAGTGGGGGCCATGCTGAATTGGGAGATGCAAGGAAGTAGTTCAGAGGCTGTTTTTTTGTTTTGTTTTTTAATGTAGAGGTCATGGCTTTTACATAATGACTTATAGCTAATCTTTGCTCTTCCAGGTCCAGGGTGCAATCATAGTGTCCAGTATAGTGGAAGTGGTGATCGGGCTGATGGGGCTGCCTGGGGCCCTGCTCAGCTACATTGGGCCTCTCACGGTCACCCCTACTGTCTCCCTTATTGGCCTCTCTGTCTTCCAAGCCGCTGGTGACCGAGCTGGCTCCCACTGGGGCATCTCAGCTTGGTGAGCGGGCACCAGGACCAATCCTTGCCCAGCCCAGTCCTTCACCCCCCACATTCCCTTCCCCATTAGTCTTGTCTCCTGCCCCTAGCCCAGCCTACCAACCAAGCCATCTCTTCTTTGTGCCTCTGCCCCCAGCTCCATTCTCCTGATCGTCCTCTTCTCCCAGTACCTGCGCAACCTCACCTTCCTGCTGCCTGTCTACCGATGGGGCAAGGGTCTCACTCTTTTCCGCGTCCAAATCTTCAAGATGTTTCCTGTGAGGATCTGAAAGGCAGCTGGGGCTGGTATCAGGGCAGGGGCTGGACTTGTGTCCAGGGCCAAGGTGGGAGACAAGGGCCAGAATAGCAGGGGAACTAAAGCCAGAACAGAGATAAGGTCCCAGCCAGGAGCTGGAATCTAGGGCTGGGGCAAAGGCTGGGGTTGGGGCTAGAGTTCGGGCTGAGGAAGAAACTGGTTAGCTGGGAACAAGATCCCTAGGGACCTCAGCATGCCATTCACCCCTCCCAGATTGTTCTGGCCATCACGATCGTGTGGCTGCTCTGCTACATCCTGACCCTGATGGACGTGCTGCCCACAGACCCTACAGCCTATGGCTTCCAAGCACGAACAGACGCCCGAGGGGACATCATGGCTATTGCACCCTGGATCCGAATCCCCTACCCGTGTGAGCAACTCTGCTTCCAACTCAGACCACCTGTAAGGCCCCTGCCAATACCAATCCAGCTGATGATAAAACTAGCATTAGCTGCACATGTATTATGTGCCAGGAAGAGTGCTGTTTAACTCATACAGAGCCTTACTCCCAGAGCCTTGTGACTCTGAGTAATCCCAAATAAGTTCCCACAACTGTTCAGCTCCCACCCCAGCTTGAAATCCTTTTACCCATACCCTCCAAAACTGCCTACTCTACCTTCTAATCCACCAGGGGCACTGCATCCATCCTCTTGTCTCCCCTCAACCCAGGTCAGTGGGGCCTGCCCACAGTGACTGCGGCTGCTGTCCTGGGAATGTTGAGTGCTACAATGGCGGGTATCATCGAATCCATCGGAGATTACTATGCTTGTGCCCGCCTGGCTGGTGCACCACCTCCTCCAGTACATGCAATCAACAGGTGTGTCCTTCTGCCCTTCCCAACATCTGCTCTCTTCTGAGGCCACTCAGGAAACAAATGCAGGGACAGGGTGGTGTCCCAAAGGTGTGGACTTGGGCAAGTCACTAATACTTTCCAGACCTCATTCTCCTTACTTTTGACATGGGGATGGATATTCTCTCTCTCACTCTGAGTGTTGTGAGTAGTTGAGGAGATAATTAAGTCAGAGGGAAACTACAGTCATTGACAACCTTCCCTGTGCCTAGCTTTTTATGTACGTTCTTTTATGCAATCCACCAATGACTGTAAGACAGGTACCTTTGTTATACTCATTTTACAGATGAGGAAATTGAAATCCAGAATCGCTTAAGGGATTAAGTGCCAGGGCACGGTGACTAGCGCTCAGACCTGGGCTTCTGGCTCCCAGCCTTACCTTTGGATACTCACAAAAGGCGAGCATCCGAGTCAAGGTAATGAGGCAGAGCCTAGATCAAATCCCCCCAAGTTCCCTTTCCTTACAGGGGCATCTTCACCGAAGGCATTTGCTGCATTATCGCTGGGCTGTTGGGCACGGGCAACGGGTCCACTTCGTCCAGCCCCAACATTGGCGTCCTGGGGATTACCAAGGTGCCACGCAAAATCAGAGCAGCACGGAAGCCCCTACCCCCATTTCATTTGCCGCAGGCCACGCCCCAAACCGGTTAGCCCCACCCCGTCTTTGAGAGGTCCTTTGCTACATCAAAGTCCTGCCTGGCCATGTGTGCCTCGCTCTTATCACAGGCCCCGCCCATACCCACCGGAACCCACCCCGCGCGGCCTCGCCCCTTGGGTATAGCCCCTCCCCCTGGCTCCCTGGCAGGTGGGCAGCCGGCGCGTGGTGCAGTACGGTGCGGTAATCATGCTGGTCCTGGGCACCATTGGCAAGTTCACGGCCCTCTTCGCTTCGCTCCCAGACCCCATCCTGGGGGGCATGTTTTGCACCCTCTTCGGTGAGTGCTGCGCGCAAATCCCGGGTGGCAGCGCGGTCGCAGAGTGGTAGAGCCTTCCCGGCCCGCGCGGCGCCTCCAGCGGCTCTCCTGCGCCCTCAGGTATGATTACTGCTGTGGGGCTGTCCAACCTGCAGTTCGTGGACATGAACTCTTCTCGCAACCTCTTCGTACTCGGATTTTCCATGTTCTTCGGGCTTACACTGCCAAATTACCTGGAGTCCAATCCCGGCGCCATCAACACAGGTGCCTCCACCTGTCTGAATGTCACTGCGGGTGGGGGAGGTGTGGTGCACCCGACTCTGAGTACAGCCCCCTTCCCAAAGGCTCCACACAGCTAGAGCAACAAATCCTGCTCAACTGTGGATGTTAATCAGCAGCTGAGAAGCCAGTTAATTAGCAATTAGACACTTTCTGTGGACAGGCATTGAGCTTTACATTTGCTCATTTAATTGTCACAACAGCTCCAAGAGATAGATACTATCATCATCTCCATGTCACAGATGGGGACAGTGAAGCTTAAATGATTTGTCCCAAGACAACAAGTAGCAACTAGCAAAACTGGGATTTGAATTCAAGGGTGGGAGAAGCAGAGGTGCAGATAGGCTTTAAAGTCAGGGTTTGCCTGGCCTGTGGTGGCGCAGTGGGTAAAACGTCGACCTGGAACGCTGAAGTCGCCGGTTCGAAACCCTGCACTTGTCTGGTCAAGGCACATATGGGAGTTGATGCTTCCTGCTCCTCCTCCCCTTTCTCTCTCTCTCTCCTCTCTAAAAATGAATAAATAAAAAGAAAAAAATGTTTTTAAAAAATGTCAGGGTTTGTACTGTTCCAGCTCCACACCTGCTAAAGGGAGTCAGCAGGCTGTACAGAAGAGAGAAAGTCCCTGAGGTCTGCTCTCCAGATGGGGCCATCACACCCATTAGCCCTTGGCCTGTTCCACAGGTATTCCTGAAGTGGACCAGATTCTGACTGTGCTGCTGACCACAGAGATGTTCGTGGGTGGATGCCTTGCTTTCATACTGGATAACACGGTACCAGGTATGGGTCATCTCTGGGAGGGAAACAGAACTAGGCTGGGCTCATTTGCACTCATACACATGGCCCCTGAACCGGAGCTGTGGTCAAGTCCAGTGTGATGTAGGCCCTGTAGGCAGGGAGAAGCAGGAACAGAGAGGCTAGTGGAGTGCCCACTGGCGGGAGGGAGAGACCACTGGCCAGAGGCACAGACATGCATCATAGGTCTGAAAGAGGGTAGGGCAAGAAGAGTCATTCTGGAGCCCTTGTGAATCTTTTCCTTTCCATTTCTTGATAGCCACTGGGGTGAGGGGTGCCTTTGGGTGCTTTTGCTTTATTAGGACAGATAAAAGCATCAGTTTGTTAGCCAAAACACTCAAAATATGCCAGCAGCCTGCAATGGTGGCTACTAGGAAGAGCCCTAACTATTCTCTTTGCTATTAGGACTTTTTGCAGGGATTGTGGAGGATACTTCCTGGGGGTTTCTGAGAACCCTCATGGACCACATTTATGTGCCCAGTAAATACATAAAAACTAAATGTCATCAGGTGCCCTAACTAGTAACAGGCACTGTTAACATTTACCAAATTATCTTCTATGGGTCAGTCATGGAGCTAAGTGTCTTACCCTCAAAACTATCCTGTGAGGCAGAGCCTATCAACACTGTTTTATATGAGGAAACAGAGGTTAATTGACTCACCCAAGGTCACTTTTGCACATTTATAACTTTGTAAATCTGAGACTTTAACGAAGTCCATCTATGGCCTGTGTTCTAGCCATTGCACTACACAGTGCAACCCTCTACTGGAGGGTTTCAGGGGAACTGGAAGATCAAGGAAAGCTCCGTGGAAACAGGAGTTAAAGACTGCGTTAGTCCAGGGAGATTAGGGATGGGAGTAACAGAATGGTCCTCCGTTTCCCATCACTTGACCCCACATGCTTCCCTTTTTCTGAAGCTACAAATCAGAGGCTGGCTGTGTGCAGCTGGTGGAGTGTAGGCAGGGAAGGGCCAGGGCTCCCCAGCACTTTTAGGAATTTTAGAAAGCATCAGATATGAGGGAGCACTCTTGGTAGCAGCTAGCCCTTGGATGGATGGGTTTACCTGATCAGGATACCTCTCCCATTTAGAGGAAGCTGGGCTGGGGACTGAAGCAGCCCATTCTGTGAACCTGAATAGGAAGTTGGCAGCCTCAATGCCTAGGGAATTTGGGGAGATGGGGGGCTTCAGGTGGACAGTTATAAACTGAGGGGCTTCTCTGTGATTTGGGTAGCTGGATTAAACTAACCTAGATGTTAACAGTCTTAGACTGCCTCGTGGAGCTCCTCACATCCCTATCCTTCAATCCAACTGCCCATCAGCAACCATCCTTGCCAGGAGATCATATGCCATGACACATAATCTTCAACAATCCGTCAATATACACTATGAGGAATCTGAAGCTAAGAGTGGTGAAATCACTTGCCTAAGGCCATACAACCTGCATCCCAACCCAGGTCTAGCTAGCTCAGAACTCAAGCCCATATCGTGGAACCACACAGCTCTCTCTTGTAGGATGTGAACACTTCGCTGATATTTGCTTTCTCTTTACCCATCCACAACCCAACCTTAGAGGGGCAGTTAACTGAGTTCACCAAATGCTAGAGGATTTTACCAGCTTGGATCTGGGTTAGACACTAAAGGGAATATGCGGGGGGGAAAAAGTGTTTTAAGTCCATTTTGAGGAGCTCCTAGCACAAGACAAGAAATAAAATTGAGTTTAAAGCAATTTAGAACAATAAGGTAAATAAGCCTGGGACTGAGTCATCAAGAGGATTCCTGGATGGGGCCTAGAATGGACAGGACTCGGAGAAGCAGACAGAGAGCACTGCAGGTAAAGATATAAAAGGTAGGTGAGAAACCCTGGGCCAGTTGTCATGTGTCCTGGCAGTGGTGAGGGGGGGTGACCAGACAACATCGTCTTGTGCCACAACTAGTCCTGCTCAGGTAGCTCAGTTGGTTGTAGCATCATCCTGATACACCAAGGTTGCAGGTTCAATCCCCAGTCAGGGCACATACAAGAATTAATCAATGATGGCATTAAGTAAATGGAACAACAAATTGATGTTTCTCTCTCTTGCCTCTTTCCTCTAACATCATTAGATAAAAAAACTTACGCCCTTGCTGGATAACTCAGCTGGTTAGAACTTTGTCCTGAAGCTCAGATTCCAGGTTTGAACCTTGGCCAGGCCACATACAGGAACAGATGGATGTTCCTGTATCTCTCTCTATTCCTCTATCCCTCTTTCTTTAAAATCAGTAAATAAATAAAAAAAAATTAAAATCATTACATAAAAAACTTAAAAGGATTGCATTCTAAAACCCTCTTGGTAGCTGTGCTCTTGGTGTGCCAAGATACGAGTGGATGCTACATAGACTGCAGGGGGTCAGAGACTGCACTTCTCCTGGCACAACCTTACTTCAGATCTGTGACATCTATTTCTTTTTTTTTTTTTTTTTCAGAGAGAGAGAGAGAGAGAGAGAGAGAGTCAGAGAGAGGGATAGATAGGGACAGGAACGGAGAGAGATGAGAAGCATCAATCATTAGTTTTTCGTTGCGACACCTTAGTTGTTCATTGATTGCTTTCCCATATGTGCCTTGACCGTGGGGCTACAGCAGACCGAGGAACCCCTTGCTCAAGCCAGCGACCTTGGGCTCAAGCTGGTGAACTTTGCTCAAACCAGATGAGCCCACGCTCAATCTGGTGACCTCGGGGTCTCCAACCTGGGTCCTCCGCATCCTAGTAGGACGCTCTATCCACTGCACCACTGCCTGGTCAGGCTTTTTTTTTTTTTTTTGGGTAGTGAGCAAGAACGAGAGAGAGAAACAGAGAGAAAGGGAAAGCGATGAGAAGCATTAACTCATAGTTGCGAGACTTTAGTTGTTCATTGATTGCTTCTCATATGTACCTTCACAGGGGCAAGGGTGCTCAAGTGAAGCCCCTTGCTCAAGCCAGTAACCATGGTATCATTTTTTATTATTAAAAAAAAAATCTGTATCTATTTTTTTAGAGGAAAAGAATCATCAAATTTTCATCCCACTTATTTATGTATTAATTGGTTGATTCTAATATGTACCCTGGCCAGGGATCTAACCTGCAACCTTGGCATACCAGGACATTGTTCTAACCAACTGAGCTACCCAGCCAGGAATCGAACCCCACAACCTTGATGCACTGGGACGGGCTCTAACCAACTGAGCTATCTGGCTAGAGAGAGTCTAACTTTTTGGTTTCCACCAGCCCAGCACACACTAGCCTTTCTGCCAGTTTCTTCCTCATAAAATTTTGTACAACAGTGCATTTATACTTCCTTCAGGTGTATTTTGAAGAAATGAAATAATGAAATTATAGCACTTAGCATAGAGCCTGGCACACTGCAGATATACAATAAACACTAATTATAACCAGTATCCTTTAGGGTTTCCTAGAACTCTGGCCAAGTTAGAAGCTGGAAAATCATGGATTCAACCTGTTTTAGAACCAGAGACAATAGCCCTGGCCCCATAGCTAGTTGGTTAGAGCATTGTCCTGTTACACTAAGGTTTCAGGTTCAATCCCTGGTCAATGATTACACAACTAAGTAGAAACACAAATCAGTGTTTCTCCCTCAAATCAATAAATTAAAAAACAAAACAAAACATCCAGAAGATACTTGAGAATCAGGACACTCAATTCCAGAAGCCTGCTTTAGGACTAGATGGGAAGGGGATGTAGGTGACAGTGGCTGGCCCTAGTAAGTGACCCCACTGTCCTTTCCCAGGGAGCCCCGAGGAACGAGGTCTGATACAGTGGAAAGCTGGGGCCCATGCCAACAGTGAGATGTCTACTACTCTCAAGAGCTATGACTTCCCCATTGGGATGAACATGGTAAAAAGGATTGACTTTCTGAAATACATTCCTATCTGCCCAGTCTTCAAAGGATTTTCTTCAAGGTCAAAAGACCAGCTTCCAATTCCAGAAGATACTACAGAAAATAGAGAAGCTGGGCCTGTGTGCACCAAGGTCTGAAAAATTACTTCCAAAAAAGGTAAGATGTTAATCTTTGGATTTTTTATTTTATTTTAATTTTTTACAGAGACAAAGAGAGAATCAGAGAGAGGGATAGACAGGGACAGACAGATAGGAATGGAGAGATGAGAAGCATCAATCATTAGTTTTTGTTCCGCATTGCGACACCTTAGTTGTTCATTGATTGCTTTCTCATATGTGCCTTGACCGCAGGCCTTCAGTAGACCGAGTAACCCCTTGCTTGAGCCAGTGACCCTGGGTCCAAGCTGGTGAGCTTTTTGCTCAAACCAGATGAGCCCGCACTCAAGCTACCGAGTTTGGGTCCTCAGCATCCCAGTCCAACGCTCTATCCACTGCGCCGCCTGGTCAGGCAATCTTTGGCTTTTGAGGGAGGGTTGGAAAGTCATACTTATGTTTTAACCAAAGAAAAAACAAACTACTCAGTTTCTTTTTTTTGTGACCTATTTGAGTATCAAGAGGAAGGTAAACTGGGCAAGATATCAATATATGGATTTTGAGTTGAATTCCTTAGCTATTTTATAGTAAGAGTGGAACTTTCCACCTGGTATGGGCCCATGAGGGGTTACAAGTATGCTAAAATACTGATCACTTCAGTCTTCTGGGTATCTGGGTAGAAGCTGGGTTAACTAGAGGTCACGTGACATACACTCTAGCCATTGGCAGCCAGCCTCATCTCTGCACCCCAGTATGCTAAAAAAAAGGACATTCTATGACATAGAAATAAAGGTCCTGGCTAAGTAGCTCAGTTGGTTAGAACACTGTCTTTATATGCCAAGGTTGTGGGTTTGATCCCCAGTCAGCGCACATATAAGAATCAATGAATGAATGCACAAATAGGTGGAACAACAAATTCTTTCTCTCCTTATCTTTCTAAAATAGGTAAATCAATAAAACTTTAAAAAGTGAGACATGGAAAAGGTTGATAAATATTGACATAGCACAGAAACTGGAAATACCCTCTCATAAGCCTTGTTTCAATAATGATCATAAAATAAAAAGTGACTTTTAAGTTACCCTAAATCTATACCATTTAGGCTCTGGGGTGATCATCTGTTCCAAGGACTTCAAAATAAAATAGTGATGTTCTGAAATGTTCCATCTCTACCTATAATACAGATGCCTGCTAAATTAAACATCAGAGTAGTTTTAATATGCATGTTCCCTAAGCAAAGTTACAACAAAATGAGAGCTTAGCCTAGATGACTACTTAACAGTAATAACAATCACTTAAATAAAACTTTCTATGTGCCAGTGACTGTCTTAAGTGCTTGATGTATATTAATTAATCATAGAATCCTGAGATAAGTACTGTAATTACTACCATTTTTTAAAGAGGTGGAAACTAAGTCACAGAAAAGTGACTTGCTCCCAATCACTGGCTTCACAGGAAGACTTGCTAGTCTTTGCTCTCAATCATTAGGTTAAAAAGCCTAGGTTTATATTCTCCAAGTATACTGCAGTATAGTAATTTGGCAGTATGTGGAAATATGTCTGAGCTGAGAAAGGATCTGTAAGCCTCATATATATATTTTTTTAAAAAATTTATTTTCAGAGAGAGGAGAGAGAAAGGGGGGAGAAGTGGGAAGCATCAACTTGTAGTAGTTGCTTCTAGTATGTGCCTTGATGGGTAAGCCTGGGGTTTCAAACCGGCGATCTCAGCGTTCCAGGTTGACGCTTTAGCCACTGCGCCACCACAGGTCAGGCTCATGTATTTTTTCTTAAAAAAAAAAATAAATTTTTTTTTTTTGTATTTTTCTGAAGCTGGAGAAACAGGGAGACAGTCAGACAGACTCCCGCATGCGCCTGACCAGGATCCACCCGGCACACCCACTAAGGGGGGACGCTCTGCCCACCAGGGGGCGATGCTCTGCCCCTCCGGGGCGTCGCTCTGTTGCGACCAGAGCCACTCCAGCGCCTGGGGCAGAGGCCAAGGAGCCATCCCCAGCGCCCGGGCCATCTTTGCTCCAACGGAGCATCGCTGCGGGAGGGGAAGAGAGAGACAGAGAGGAAGGAGAGGGGGAGGGGTGGAGAAGCAGATGGGCGCTTCTCCTGTGTGCCCTGGCCGGGAATCGAACCCGGGACTTCTGCACGCCAGGCTGACGCTCTACCACTGAGCCAACCGGCCAGGGCAAAAAATTTTTTTTTAAGAGAGATAAGTGGTTGGCTCAGCGGTAGAGCGTCGGCCTAGCGTGCGGAGGACCCGGGTTCGATTCCCGGCCAGGGCACATAGGAGAAGCGCCCATTTGCTTCTCCACCCCTCCGCCGCGCTTTCCTCTCTGTCTCTCTCTTCCCCTCCCGCAGCCAAGGCTCCACTGGAGCAAAGATGGCCTGGGCGCTGGGCATGGCTCTGTGGCCTCTGCCTCAGGCGCTAGAGTGGCTCTGGTCGCAATATGGCGACGCCCAGGATGGGCAGAGCATCGCCCCTGGTGGGCGTGCCGGGTGGATCCCGGTCGGGCGCATGCGGGAGTCTGTCTGACTGTCTATCCCCGTTTCCAGCTTCAGAAAAATGAAAAAAAAAAAAAAAAAGAGAGATAAGTGGGAGGAGAGAGGGAGAGGAACTTCGATTTATTGTTTCACTTATTTAGGCATTCTTTGGTTGATTCTTTCATGTGCCCCAACTGGGGACTGAACCCACAACCTTGGTGTATTGGGATGATGCTCTAACCAACTGAGCGATGTGGCCAGGGCAGGCAGCCTCGTGTATTTGGCAGCCTGCAGTGCCACTTGTGGTACTGACCTCTTAGAGAACAGAGAGGACTGGTTGTATCATGGCTCCAAAGAGAACAAGAACCAAGCATGATCACCTCTGCTCCTGAGTTTCTTTAAAAATCTATTTATTAGTTTGTTACAGTAGCTATTAAAAACCACTGGGGCACAGGTGCTCACACTCAATGACACCCCCCCCCCCCCAAGAATGTGAACCAGAACTGATTACATGGCCTTTTTTTTTACAGAGACAGAGTCAGAGAGAGGGATAGATAGGGACAGACAGACAGGAACAGAGAGAGATGAGAAGCAACAATCATCAGTTTTTCGTTGCGACACCTTAGTTGTTCATTGATTGCTTTCTCATATGTGCCTTGACCGTGGGCCTTCAGACTGAGTAACCCCTTGCTCAAGCCAGTGATTTTGGGTCCAAGCTGGTGAGCTTTACTCAACCCAGATGAGCCCGCATTCAAGCTGGCGACCTCAGGGTCTTAAACTTGGGTCCTCCACATCTCAGTCCGACACTCTATCCACTGCGTCACTTGCCTGGTCAGGCTACATGACCTTCTTAATCTTGAGTCCATCAAGCTCAAGAAAAGCACAGAGGACATTATTAAAAACTGAGCAGGGCCATGAGGTAAAATTATATGTATGAAACCGGGAAATTGCTAGTTGGTTGACAGCCTATCCCAAATTAAAATTAGCTGCTAACATATTATAAATAAGCTTGTGGGGGGCGAGGTATAGATTAATCAAAATAGAAAACCAGTCCATTTAGACCAGCAATGGCTTGTGAAGGGAAGAAGCCAATGAAAGTTATAACAGAGTAAGATTACCACTATATTGGTCAGCCAGTTTTTTTAAAAATCATTTTTGGCTTTTAAGATTTTATTCATTTTAGAGAGAAGGGAGAGAGAGCAAGAGAGAGAGAGAGAAGGGGGGAGAAATAGGCATCAACTCCCATAGGTGCCTGACCAGGCAAGCACAGGGTTTTGAAACAGCGACCTCAATGTAGGTCAATGCTTTATCCACTGTGCTACCATAGGTCAGACAAGCCAAAGTTTCTTTCTATTTATTTTTTAATTTATTGATTTTATAGAGAGAGGAGAGAGAGAGAGAAAGAGAGAAAAAGAGAAAGAAAAAGAGAGAGGGCAGAGGGGGGAGGAGCAGGAAGCATCAACTCCCAATGTGCCTTGACCAGGCAAGCCAAGCCAAAGTTTCTTAACACGGATATCCTACAACTGCCCTAACACTGTAGCCTGAGGAGATAAACACGGGTTATGGAAAGGGCTGTGGGGTTTATTTTACTGTTGTATTTTAGACAAATAGTTATATAACAACATACTTGACACAATGGAATTTAATAGTTTGTTCTCTCAGCAAATTTTGCCAGTAGGGGTGTCCTGAGGGGCTAAGCCCACACTAAAGTGAGTATTACGGCTGGAAATTCTGCATCTGGCACCCAAAAAACACAATCATCAGTTTAGTTCTACTATTATTTATTTTTTTAAATATTTTTGAAAAAATATAATTTTTTTACAATATTTTCAACTTAAACACTATTCACACTGAACACATACGGAAGCTTAATCTACCCAAATATGAAGTTTAAGAAGCCAAAACTGTTCTAGCTTTGTTAAAAGAAAAGTTGTGCTGCAGACTATTGTAGGGATGATTAACAAAGCAAGGAAAAGCACCATTCAAATCACACGTTATAATTTCTTTGTTCAATTGGATTATGGGTTGGTCAAATGTTGTTAAGACTTCACAAAGGCATAGCTATGATGAGAACTGCAGATGGTACAATTCTCAAATCACATACTTCCTCAGATGTATTTCTTACATGATAACATACCTCAAAGCCAAAACTAGTTCTTTATCTGATCACTACCTTGTAACCTCCGTAACCAAAGACATATGTACCTACAATGAATTATTTCTAATCACCTAACAAGCCTTCCTCAGATTTTTAGATGGGGACAAATGTGAATTTAAGTCTGAACTGAGAAATCTGCTTAACCACTAGAACTTAATTTTTAAAAAGTTCAGACATCATCAAATATTAACCCTAAGAGACAAGTTTAGCCTCAAAAAAGACAATTCACTAGATTTAAAGGTCATTTAATTTGGTGCTTTGTCACAACTTGACTGGTGCTTCTTTCCCTGCTGTGTTCACATCAAGCCATGGGGCCAATTCTATTTCTCAGTAAATGTTTGACAGCTTTTTACTTAATAACAGTCTCAGCACTTTTATTAAGCATGCAAGACTAACAAAACTTTGGCAATGCATAAGTGTAACACAGTGACAAGAGAGAGCTTTTACAATTAAGTCTTCTAATACTGCCTTCACAGTGTGGAAATTGTGCTACATCCACCAAAAGAGGGCCCCGTCTACTCAGTATTTTAGTACTTCACCCCAGGAACAAACTCCTTTGCATTTGGATTCAGATTGCTCTTGACCTGGAAAATAAGTACATAAAAAAGCAAGTTCATTAAAAGATAGCTTCAGATATGCAGAAGCCTTCAACCCAGATCCACATGCAAAAACATCTTTCAAAAAATACAAGACAAAAGCATTAACTCAGATCGAGAAATTCAATCCCCACCCCCAGAAAAATCAATGGCTGGGAAGGCTCCAGATGTAAGCTATATGTATTATATCAAATTTTATTAACTTTTGAAAGAGAAAGTAGGAACTGAAATTAAATTTGCTTAAGTGTAGCCTGACCAATTGTGGCACAGTAGATAAAGCATTGATCTGAGACGCTGAAGTCCCAGGTTTGAAACTCTTTAAGGTCACTGGCTTGAGTACAGGCTTGCCAGCTTGGGCATAGGGTCGCTCAAGCTTGAGTATGAGATAATCCCATGGTCACTGCTTGGGCCCAATGGTTGCTCACTGGCTCAGCTAGAGCTCACCACCCCACCCCAGAATGCAATCAATTTAACAACTGAAGTGACAAAACTACCAGTTATCTTATCTCTCTGCTTCTTATCTCTCTCCCTTCCTGTGTGTTACCCATTACCTCCCCACTGCTAAAACAAAACAAATTGCTAAAGTGTAACCTGAAACCCACTAACTTCACATAAACTAAAAAAGTGTCACAGACCAAGAAATTCTGTTCCTTTAACTATAATGTTTGACTTTGTTTAAACACTTTTATACTATGCAAAAATATTAAACAAGTGTTGAAATGATTAAAATGATTTGAGAACTGTTTATAGATTAAATTTATGATCTTCACTGAAAATGTGGAGCTGTCTTTCTACATTGCTGTATTCTGTTTCCCACAGGAAGCATGTATATGATAGGAAAAGAAAACTACATGGGGAGTCAGAAGACCTAAGTTGGAACCCCAGCTCTTCCCCTAACTAACTTCCTATGTAAGCCTGGCAAAGTCACTCTCTCTGGGACTCCATTTTTACAACAGTTAGAAGAATGGTCCAAAGTCTCTAAGAGGCTTAGAGACTTGTACCACTATCATTTTATATTTCTAAATCTTTCAGCATATAGGGAATAGCTGGAAATTTTCTTCCATCACATCTTGCAATGAAAGTTGAAAAACATGAAAAGAAAACAGGACAGATTCTAGGGCCTGAAATGTAGGCATGCTGGAAGGCTTTTAGACTGATTCTGAGCCTGTTATGTCGCTTACTTCAAGACCAAAGCACATTAAACAACATACTGGAGCAATAATTTAATCTTAGTTTCATAATTTATATACAACCACTTCCTTGCAAAGGACATATTTTTCCTTCCCTCAAGAGAAAGATATAAAAGTGTGAGATTTAAATAAAAAGCAGTGTTCTTGAATGTGCAATCTTTTGGCAGCTACAAAAGAATGAGAAGGAATTAAGTAATCTCAAATAGATTGAGTTGAACAAATCAGTGTCTAGAGACAATATATTTCTACTGGTTCCAGATTAAAGTTATACATTATACCCAGCAAAGGGCTTTACTCATTAGAGCAACCAGAATTATTTGTGGAGTGTCTAGGTAGTCTAACAGACTATTCAGATCACACATCTGCTCAACTGGGCCATTTACTGCAACAAAGGCTATACAATTTAAATTTCAGTGCTCTTGATACAGTCCCCTAGAAGAATGGTTTCCAAATGCCTGATAGGGTAGGTCGGCAGTATCTGGAAGTGCTTTTTAAAAATAAACATGCCTAGACTATTGATTCTGCAGTTCTGGGCTGCAGCTGAAGAACTTTGCTGTGTTGTGCTATATTTTTATTTTTATTTTTCTGAAGTGAGAAATGGGGAGGCAGAAAGACAGCCACACCAGGATCCACCCGGCAAGCCCACTAGGGGGCGATGCTCTGCCCATCTGGGATGTTGCTCCACTGCAACCAGAGCCATTCTAGCACCTGAGGCAGAGGCCATGGAGCCATCCTCAGTGCCCAGCCCAACTTTGCTCCAATGGAGCCTTGGCTGTGGGAGGGGAAGAGAGAGATAGAAAGGAGAGGAGGAAGGGTGGAGAAGCAAATGGGTGCTTCTCCTGTGTGCTGTGGCTGGGAATCGAACCCAGGACATCCACCTGCCAGGCCAACACTCTACCATTGAACCAATCGGCCAGGGCCAGAAACTTTGTTTTTAAAGCTTCATGTAATTATAATGCAGAGCCAGGTTAGGAAATCACTGCACAAAACATAAGACAATTGCAGGAAATACCACGGATAAGGCGCACATAAAAAAACAAAACAAAATTGTGGTCTAAAAACTAGGTGCATCTTATACAGTGGTTGTAGTTTTTTTTACTTGCATTTCCCAGTTTTTTGTGCTTGTTTTGCATTCATTGTTGAAGACAGTGATTTGTCATCAGACACAGATGAGGACAAGCTAATGGATGGGAGTTTTCACAGTGATGAGGAGTTGTATGAATTTTATGATGAATAAAACTTGAGTTCAATAACTTTATGTAAAACATTTTTTCCCCAAATTTTGGGCCCCAAAATTAAGGCGCCTCTTATGCATGGGAGCGTCATATACATGGGGAAATACAGTACTTCAGAGTTTAGGGGTATATTTCAGAGACTTCTACAGTCTCTGAGACTTCTACAAAGAGAACAGAGATATAACATAGAAAGATTAACATTCTGACCTTAAATTATTTTATCTTAATTTTAGTGAAGGTCTCATTGGGTTTTACTCTAGTACTAATGCCTAGTTATGACAATTCCTAAAAAATACTTTTTACTACAAATATACCATCAACAATGAGACACTGAGGATATTAAAAATGCAAATAAGTGCCCTTTCTGCCAAGAGCTTATACCGACGTCCTGATTAAATCACAGTTCCAAAAGGAGTTAGGGTTAACTCAATTAAAATTTCCTAAATTCAGAGGGGAAAATCCTCCAAATTTTACTTTTCAGATAAAAATTTGCAAATTTCACCAAATGTTTAAGACAAAATTAAAGAACAAAACCTCTCCACCAAGCTACTTTTGTATAGGCAGGGCACATGGACATACTGTGTACTTCTTTTGGAATAATGTTTTAAAACATTTATGTATCCTAGGGTAACAGTTATCAAAACTAAAACAGTAATAAGAAGTCTGCTAGTAGTCTCAGACTAACTCCAGAGTGTTGCCAGAAGTCACTCCATGTCATAAGTGAGACTGGGTAGCCTCTGCTTACATAGTAAAAGGCAGTATAATTTCAGAAGGGGAAGAGATGCAGAACTCTTCTAAAACAGATGGTTGCTGGCTTTTCTGCTTATGGGAAAGATGAACTAGGTTTTAAAAAGGTGAGAAATAACTTTTTACCACAAGATCTTCCAGAGAAGAGCCATCACTGATAACAAGGTCATTAAACTGGTCCTGGATTTGGTCCATCGTCTGTGGGAGATCTCGAGCTGGAATAAACCACTCATGTTCTTCTTCCTCTTCCAGCATTTCTTGGAAACAGCGTTCAATAAATTCTTCTTCCCATAACTCCTCTTCTATCTGGATTTATAATAAATAAAGGATAATTTTTAGCATACTTGGTAAGATATCACTAGGAACAACTGAAAATATCTGAACTATTTAAGAGCACAATGTCATACTTCCTCATGTGCTAAGGAAAAAAATACACTATTTACCATAACACCTGGGAAGATTTGTTTAGAGTTTTGCTATGTTGTTACTTGTGTTAGCACAGCTGTTTTCAACCGATGGCTTTAGGCGACCCCTGTTTTGGTCGTTCAACCCCTGCCAGGGTTGCGACCCACAGGTTGAGAACTGCTGTGTTAGCAGAATATACTTTTTTTCCATTGAGGGTGGAGAGAAAGAAATAGCAAATAAAGGAGTGCTCTCATTGAGGAATGCATGTCAAAATTACCTATGCTACTTTAAAACTATATACACCCTAAACCAGTGGGGTCCCCAACCCCCCGACCAGTATTGGTCCGTGATTTGGTACCGGTCCGCAGAGAAAGAATAACTAACTTACATTATTTCCGTTTTATTTATATTTAAGTCTGAACGATGTTTTATTTTAAAAAAAATGACCAGACTCCCTCTGTTACATCTGTCTAAGACTCACTCTTGATGCTTGTCTCGGTCACGTGATACATTTATCCGGCCCACCCTAAAGGCCGGTCCATGAAAATATTTTCTGATATTAAACCGGTCCGTGGCCCAAAAAAGGTTGGGGACCACTGATCTAAACCTACCCAAAATGAATGAAAACAATCTTAACAGGTAGGGTCAGGGCATAGATAAATAAACAAACTCCCAACTGATTCTAACTGAAATAAGGACTACACATTGTTGTACTTTTGAATATCCATCACGGGATATGGCAAAATCAAGCTGGCTAGGTATTACCAAAGCCGTATCAGGAAGGAGATAACAAGATGGGAACAAATGCCAGAAATATGGGGGAAAAAAGACAGTATTTATTAATGTAGGAGAGTTCGCTAGAGAACAGTGGTGTCAGATTTTTCAAGCTGATTAGATTGAATACCTCATGTGAAAAACATTAATTCTACATCCTAGCACCTGTGCCCATCTGCTCCTGAATCCTACCTACTCTCTTGACTTTCACTGCAATTGAGCAATATAACTGGTGTAAAGGCAGTGGTTTCCAAACCTAATTGCTCACTGGAACCATCTGGGAGTTTTTAAAAAACAAACTCCCAGGCTACACCCTAGTCCACCTGAATCAGAATCTCTAGGGTGGAGCCCTGAAAAATAACTCACTAATCATAGTAATCAGCATCCAAATAAAATAGGAGTGGAGGTACATAAATCCATATAGTTTACATATAAGCGATCAGATACAAAATACATTTAAGAAACAAGTACAACTAAATTATTTGAGGGCTGTCATGGGGTACAAAGAAGAACATGTCTGTACACAAAACTAACTTGTCTGTTGAATTCCTCTTCATTTTCCATCCACATGTACTCTGCAAATGGATTGTCATCTTCATGAGAATGACCGTTAATAATCACATCTTCATTGATGATGCTTGGGCTAGTACTGCTGCGACTTGGATCTTTCATGGCTGGTGTTAGTTGTCGTTTTTAACCTTAAAAGAACAATGCAGCTAATTTAGTCAGTCATTTTTTTGTGTGTGTGTGACAGAAACAGAGAGAGGGACAGATAGGGACAGACAGGAAGGGAGATGAGAAGTGTCAGTTCTTCATTGTGGCACCATAGTTGTTCATTGATTGCTTTCTCATATATGCCTTGACAGGGGGGCTACAGCAGAGCGTGTGACCCCTTGCTCAAGCCAGCGACCTTGGGCTCAAGCTAGCAATCATGGGGTCATGTCAATGATCCCACGCTCAAGCCAGTGAGCCCGCACTCAAGCTGGCAACCTCAGGGTTTCCAACCTGGGTCCTCTGCATCCCAGTCCTCCGCTCTATCCACTGGGCTCGCCTGGTCAGGAAGTCATTTTTTTTTTTCTTTAGTGAACGTTTATTATCACCAGTCATCATGGTTAGGTGTTATATGTACATTATATATATATATATAGTTTAATTTGTTTATTGATTTTGTAGAGAAAGGAAGGGAGAGAGACAGAAACGATCTGTTTCTGTGTGTGCCCTAACTAGGAATCAAACCAGCAACCTCTGTATATTGGGACAATGCTCTAACCAACCAAGTTATCCAGCCAGGGTACATATGCTATATTAATGCACATGATAAATCAAGAAATTGGAAAGCTTCATTTCCCCCCCAAGTGATTTATATGTTTACAAAATAGCTGAGAACCTAGATTCATCTGTTTTCAGATAAGAGTCAATGAACATAATTAATTGCTTAAATGGAATCCCCAAACCACCTAATTAAAAAATACATATATCATATATCCCTTGCTTTATAAAACAAGCATGGTCTGGAAGACTTAAATCATCAAGTGACTTTAAGAAAAGCAAAAACTTGACCCTGGCCGGTTGGCTCAGCGGTAGAGCGTCGGCCTGGCGTGCGGGGGACCCGGGTTCGATTCCCGGCCAAGGCACATAGGAGAAGCGCCCATTTGCTTCTCCACCCCCACCCCCTCCTTCCTCTCTGTCTCTCTCTTCCCCTCCCGCAGCCAAGGCTCCATTGGAGCAAAGATGGCCCGGGCGCTGGGGATGGCTCCTTGGCCTCTGCCCCAGGCGCTAGGGTGGCTCTGGTCGCGACAGAGCGATGCCCCGGAGGGGCAGAGCATCGCCCCCTGGTGGGCAGAGCGTGGCCCCTGGTGGGCGTGCCGGGTGGATCTCGGTCGGGCGCATGCGGGAGTCTGTCTGACTGTCTCTCCCCGTTTCCAGCTTCAGAAAAATACAAAAAAAAAAAAAAAAAGAAAGAAAAGCAAAAACTTTAAAAGCCCAGGGGTTGAAAAGTATACACTAACAAATTTTTAATAACCCCTTAGTTCCTTAGTCCCAAGATAGAGCACTGGATCTCTCAGAACTTCGTAGCCCACTCTATAGTTGACAGTCAACCCTTGAATAACATGGATTTGAACTGTGTGGGTTCAAACTTATACATGGACCTCACTCCCCAATTTACTAAAGTTCAATTGGCCATCACAGTTCAAAGCACTGCTGCTCAAGGGTCAACTCCACAGTTGGGAATCAGCATGTGCAGTGGGCCAACTATAGTTTTACACCAATTTCTACTGTGGAAATTTGTACTTTGGGAGGTAGGTACCTCTAACCCCTATGTGGTTCAAAGGTTTATGTCCAGATCTCCCCATCGTACAATGAGTTTCAGGCATCCAACTTCTTTGTGTAACCACCTCATCTTGATTATCTCATCATTTTTTATGTAAGTAAAAGCAGTAACTAATACAGTAGGGTCTAGTTGGTTTCTTATACCCAATACAAGCATACCTCTTTTCATTAAGCTTCATAGATGTTGCAATTTTTACAAATCAAAGGCAACCCTCCCCACCACCAGCAAAAGGATTACAAATGGCTCTATTGCAAGACTCGCTTTTGTCGTGTTCTGGAACTGAACCTTCAGCATCTCAGAGGTATGCCTGTAGGTGATAACGTGATCTAACTTAACTGATATATTGCAGGCTAAAAGTTCAAACATAAAATTTCAGATGTTGCTCGCTTTTCCATCTCTCTATGGTTAGGAGCCCGGCGGTCCTCCATCCGGAAATAGGTAGGGGCCCTGATGTTTGCGCAAGGCCAGAAGGTAGTTCCACTTCCGGTGTGGCGCTATTGCTTCCCCCTGTTGTCCTAGTTGGTTGGTGGGCATTAACTGAGCCAACATGCTGTGGAACATGCTGGCTCTTCGTCAGATTGCCCAGAGGACCATAAGTACTGCTTCACGCAGGCAGATTGAAAATAAAGTTCCAGAGAAGCAAAAGCTATTTCAGGAGGATAATGGAATTCCAGTGCATCTAAAGGGTGGAGTAGCTGATGCCCTCCTGTATAGAGCTACCATGATTCTTACAGTGGGTGGAACAGCATATGCCATATATCAGCTGGCCATGGCTTCATTTCCCAAGAAGCAGGACTGACTTCAGTTTATTCTCCCAGTAATCAGTTGGTTCAATTTCATTCAACTCTCTATGGACCAGTAAGCTGATAAATAACTGAGTTCTTCTTTGGGGATCAATATTTATTGACATGTACTAACTGCCATCAATAAAGCAGTCTTTACCATGAAAAAAAAAAAAAATTCAGATGTTATAACATTCTACCAATTCATTAAGTCTGAAACTGTTAAAAATAGGTTTATATAAAACAAGAGTTACTTGGACACAAATTCAAACAATGGCGTCACTTGTGCTAAAGGAAGGAAACATCTAATATGTATAATATATAGCAGGGGTCCCCAAACTTTTTACACAGGGGGCCAGTTCACTGTCCCTCAGACCGCTGGAGGGCCGGACTATTAAAAAAACTATAAACAAATCTCTATGCACACTGCATATATATTATTTTAAAATAAAAAAACAAAATGGGAACAAATACAATATCTAAAATAAAGAACAAGTAAATTTAAATCAACAAACTGACCAGTATTTCAATGGGAACTATGGGCCTGCTTTTGGCTGAGATGGTCAATGTCCGGTTCCATATTTGTCACTGCTAGCCATAACAAGTGATATGACGCGCTTCCGGAGCTGTGACGTGTGCGTCCCACGTCACCAGAATTAGTCTGTATGTGAGCAACGCCGTGCTTTGTGGCGCCCCCACATACAGTACTCCAGGAGCACATCCTGTGCTCCTCTCACTGACCACTAATTAAAGAGGTGCCCCTTCCGGAAGAGAGGTGGGGCCGGATAAATGGCCTCAGGGGGCCGCATGCGGCCTGTGGGCCGAAGTTTGGGGACCCCTGGTGTATAGAGCTTAAAAAAAAAACAAAAAAAACCCTCTGGCCCTGGCCGGTTGGCTCAGTGGTAGAGCATCAGCCTGGCGTGTTCGATTCCCGGCCAGGGCACACAGGAGAAGCGCCCATCTGCCTCTCCACCCCTCCCCTTCTCCTTCCTCTCTGTCTCTCTCTTCCCCTCCCGCAGCCAAGGCTCCATTGGAGCAAAGATGGCCGGGGCACTGGGGATGGCTGCATGGCCTCTGCCTCAGGCGCTGGAGTGGCTCTGGTCACAACAGAGCGACGCCCCGGATGGGCAGAGCATCGCCTCCTGGTGGGTGTGCCGGGTGGATCCCAGTCGGGCGCATGTGGGAGTCTGTCTGACTGCCTCCTCAGTTTCCAGCTTCCGAAAAATACAAAAACAAACAAACAAACAAACAAAAAACCCTCTTCAGGTCTTCCTCCTCCAAAGTTATTAAACCAAGGTTGGTGCAGCCATGACAGAGTACCAACCACTATATGATCACAGTGAGCTACCGGAGCCCTTCTCCAGTGTTATGAAAATCAGGCAAAACACTAGTAAAATCTCCTACTAGAAATATGTTTTCTCCTTGGGTTAATGTTCTGGGAGAGACTTGCTCTATGTGTACTGCCTGACCCTTTAAATTCATTTTATGAACTTATCTTTAGGGAACCTAAGTATAATAAAAATTAACTTTTATTATATAATATGAATTAGGTCTCTAAGCTGGGTATAGGAAGCCCTTATCTTGATACACATGTATTTTCTCAAATACCGAATACTTATAACAACAGTATTCACATATTTAGTTAAGAGGTTGTCAAACTAAAATTTACTGAAAACGTCTGCCCTAGTTATTGTATATATATGAAAAGAAGCAGAGACAGACTGAGATTTACGTGCTATAGTGTGGGTAGAAAGAAAACATAGCCCTGGCCGGTTGGCTCAGTGATAGAGCGTCGGCCTGGCATGCAGGAGTCCCGGGTTCGATTCCGGCCAGGGCACACAGGAGAGGCGCCCACCTGCTTCTCCACCCCTCCCCCTCTCCTTCCTCTCTGTCTCTCTCTTCTCCTCCCGCAGCCGAGGCTCCATTGGAGCAAAGATGGCCGGAGCACTGAGGATGGCTCTGTGGCCTCTGCCTCAGGCGCTAGAATGTCTCTGGATGCAACAGAGTGATGCCCCAGAGAGGCAGAGCATCGCCCCCTGGTGGGCATGCCGGGTGGATCCCGGTTGGGCGCATGTGGGAGTCTGTCTGACTGCCTTCCCGTTTCCAGCTTCTGAAAAGTGAAAAAAAAAAGAAAAGAAAACATGACTTGGGTTAGGAAACTGAGACTGTGAAAGCAGACAAGACAGAAAACAAACAATGGATATCTTTGATATTTTTATTATCAACCTTGAATTAAATAAACCCTTTATTTTGATAACAATTTTTGACTAAATAGCAATCAGTTCCTCTAAAGAAAATTACTCATTCTAGCCTGACCTGTGGTGGCACAGTGGATAGAGCATCGACATGCAACCCCGAGGTTGCTGGTTTGAAGCCCTAGGCTTGCCTGGTCAACACACACGGGAGCGGATACTTCTTGCTCCCCCCCCCCTCCCTTAAATGAATAAATTAAAAAACAAAAGAAAAAGAAAAAAGAAAATGACTCATTCTGATGTCAGGCTACCAAAAGAAAGTTTTTTTTTTTAATATAAGAGACAGAGGCAGAGAGAGGGACAGATACGGAAAGACAGGAAGGAAGAGATGAGCATTAATTCTTTGTTGCAGCACCTAAGTTGTTCATTGATTGCTTTCTCATGTGTGCCTTGCTTAACCTGGGGGGGGGGGGAGCTGTACCAGAATAAGTGACCCCTTGCTCAAGCCAGGGACCTTACGGTCATGTCTATAATCCCGTGCTCAAGCCAGTAACTCTGCATTCAAGCCTGTGATTTTGGGATTTCAAACCTGGGACCTCTGAGTTCTAGGCCAACGCTCTATCCACTGTGCCACTGCCTGGTCAGGCATGCTACCAAATATTTATACACTCAGCCTGACCTGTGGTGGCACAGTGGATAAAACGACGACCTGGAATGCTGAGGTCGCCGGTTCAAAACCCTGGGCTTGCCTGGTCAAGGCACATATGGGAGTTGATGCTTCCTGCTCCTCCCTCCCCCTTCTCTCTCTCTCTCACTCTAAAAATTAATAAAAGTAAAAAAAAAAAATTTATACACTCATCTTTACACAAATTACATTTTAGATTTGCCTCAAATATTATGAAAAGCAGAGATCAATCCTGCTTTGCAACCGGATGCAATTTGGTTTACTCTGTGTATGAACCAATCATTAAACTTGTTCAAAGACACCCCAATTTATAACAGCTTTTCATTATTTTCCCAATATGTATCCTATTCCAATTTGTACCCATTAAATCCTACTTTCAGACAACCAAAGTACAGTGTGTCCGTAAAGTCATGGTGCACTTCTGACCGGTCACAGGAAAGCAACAAAAGACGATAGAAATGTGAAATCTGCACAAATAAAAGGAAAACCCTCCCAGTTTCTGTAGGATGATGTGGCTGCATGTGCGCATGCGCAGATGATGACATAACACCGTGTATACAGCAGAGCAGCCCACGGTCATGCCAGCCGAGATGTGAACGGTACAGAGGAAAGTTCAGTGTGTTCTGTAGCTTGCTAAATTCGAATCTGTGCCAAAGTGCAACGTGAATATTGGCGCGTTTATAACAAAGCGCCACCACACAGGAATAACATTACTCAGTGGGATAAGCAGTTGAAGGAAACGGGCAGTTTGGTGGAGAAACCCCGTTTGGTAGGCCATCAGTCAGTGACGAGTCTGTAGAGGCTATACGGGACAGCTACCTAAGGAACCCTAAAAAAAAAATCTGTGCGTGAGCCCACATCGAACTGCACTGAATAGGTATGAAACTGGGAGAGTTTTCCTTTTATTTGGTGCAGATTTCACATTTCTATCGTCTTTTGTTGCTTTCCTGTGACCGGTCAAAAGTGACCCATGATTTTATGGACACATTGTATTAACAAGTGGCTTATATCTCAAAAAAAAAAAAAAAAAGGCAAAAATCACATTTAGTCGAGTATTGCATAATCAATATTCAAATGGCATTGAATAGTTAAGGAGCAATTCTGTATGTATATGTCCACTTAGAAATACATTTTTTTTTTAATTAAGTGAGAGGCAGGAAGGCAGAGAGACAGACTCCTGCAGGTGCCCCTATTGGAATCCAGCTGGCAAGCCTCCTATGGGATAATGTTTGGCTGTCTGGGGCCACTGCTCTGTTGCTTGGCAACTGAGCTATTATAGGGCCCCAGGGGGAGGCCTTGGAACCATCCTCATCCTCAGCACCCAGGCCAGCTCATTCAAATCATTCGAGTCATGGCTGTGGAGGAGAAGGGAGAGAGAGCGAAGGGGAAGGGAGAGGGGAGAGGAGAGAGGAGAAAGGGGAGAGGGAGGAAGGAGAAGGGGTAGAGAAGCAGATGGTTGCTTCTTGTGTGTGCCCTGACCAGGAAACAAACCCAGGACTTCCACACGCTGGGCCTAGTCTCTACCACTGAGCCAACCAACCAGGGTGAGAAATACTTTTAACTTGTTTTAAAATATGCTTTCAGGTGACTAAAGTAGATCAATGTATAAATGCAAAAACAAATTTTTTTTTCTTTCATTTTTCCGAAGCTGGAAACGGGGAGGCAGTCAGACAGACTCCCGCATGCGCCCGACCGGGATCCACCGGGCACGCCCACCAGGGGGCGATGCTCTGCCCATCTGGGGCGTCGCTCTGTCGCGACCAGAGCCACTCTAGTGCCTGGGGCAGAGGCCAAGGAGCCATCCCCAGCGCCCGGGCCATCTTTTTGCTCCAATGGAGCCTCGGCTGCGGGAGGGGAAGAAAGAGACAGAGAGGAAGGAGGGGGGGTGGAGAAGCAGATGGGCGTTTCTCCTGTGTGCCCTGGCCGGGAATTGAACCCGGGACTCCTGCACGCCAGGCCGACGCTCTACCACTGAGCCAACTGGCCAGGGCAAAACAAATTTTTTTTAAAGAAAACTGTTCTCCACACATTTTATGAACACAAGTTTGTTATAGATACCAAGAAAAGAGTCTATGAAATCTAATTAAATGAAATTACTTTGTCAAGCAACATTTGGTAAAGAAATCTTAACTGATTTAATCTTAAACAAAAAAGAATAAATTGGAGCCTGGACATGCATACATTAGACAGCTAAGGGATGGAACAACTGCTGACCAAAATTCTGGCTACAGCTAGTCAAGTAGTAACTAGAGGGGTAAGGATCACGTACTTTCAGAACATTGACAGACTTAACAATTATTGAACCCAAGGTGTTCTAATATAAGGTAAATGTATTTGATTTTTAACTTTCTTTTTTTTGTTTTGTTTTGGTTTGGTTTTTTTAAGTGAGAAGAGATAGACTGCCGCAAGATCCAGACTGGGATCCACCTAGCAACCCGTCTGGGGTGATGCTCGAACCAACTGAGCCACTGGCTGAGGGAGAGGAAGGGAGAGAGAAGGAAGGGAGGGAAAGAGAAGCAGATGGTCGCTTCTCATGTGTGCCCTAACTGGGGATCGAACCCAGGATGTCCACAAGCTGAGCTGATGGGGCCATGGCCTGTTCTTGATTCTTCTTGGACCACTCTTTTATAGTATTTCCTTTTTGTGTTTGCTATTTAAAAATATTTAATATATAGTTCAAGCACTATAAAGTTTATGATCTTAAAGTGTAAAATTGTAAAGTGATTGGCATATGTTCAAAACATAAGGCTGAATGTTGTAAAAGCCAGTGCTGCCTTGGGCAAGAAATAACAGTTGGGGCCAACAATAGACAAAGCAAAAAGCCTGGTAGAGATGCTTTGGGAAAAGACCTGTGAAGATACTATAATCTTACCTCTGGCTGACCTTGAGGTCCTGCACAAAAATGACGGCTACAGAGGTATAAACTGCCCCAGTGTTGAAGGTGAGCCTCAACATACACAATAGCCCATCTGCAAAGACTGGGGGAGTTTTGGGGGTTTTTTTTACAGGTATTTAAGGAAATCTCTTTTAAATAACTAGGTGACCACTAAGCTAATGAAACAGACTTCAATGGCCACACACAAAAAAGATTCAAGTTTTACAAAATGAGTTTATAAGTCACCAAACAACAACAAGCAGAACACCCCTGGGGAGAAAGGAGAATCTGGATTCCATAGCTGCCATATTATAACATTCAAAATGTCCAGTTTTCTTTTGAGAGAGAGAGAGAGAAGCATCAACTCATAGTTGCATCACTTTAGCTGTTCACTGATTGCTTTCTCATACGTGCCTTGACTAGGTAGCTCAAGGTCAGCCAGTGACCTCTTGGCTCAAGCCAGTGACCTTGGGCTTAAGCTAGTGGCCTTTGGGCTCAAACCAGCAACCCCGGGATCATACTGATGATCTCATGCTCAAGCCAGTGAGCCTGCACTCAAGCCTGTAACCTTGAGGTTTTGAACTTGGGTCCTCAGCATACCAGGTCGACACTATCCACTGCGCAACCACTAGTCAGGCTCTTTTTAAAACAGAACTTAAAATGTTTTTATTGCTTGACTGATTTTAGAGAAAGAGGGAGAGAGAGAAACACTGTTTATTGCTCCATTTATTTATGCTTTCATTGGTTTATTCTTGTATGAGCCCTCATGGGGGATTGAACCTGCAACCTTAATGTAGAGGGACAATGCTCCAATCAAGCTACCTGGCCAGGGCTAAAAAGAATTTAAATTTATTTTTTAAATTTACTGATTTCAGAGAGAGGGAGAAGAAGGGAGAGAAAAGAAGAAACAGAAAGAAAGGGAGAGGGAAAGAGAGAGAAACATAAGAATGTGTAGTTCCACCATCCATGCATTCATCGGTTGACTCCTGCATGTGATCTGACTGGAGTCTGAACCCACAACCTTGGCACATTGGGACAACGCTCCAAACAACTGAGCCACTCAGCCAGGGCCAAAATGTCCAGCATTCAATACAAATTGCAAGGCATACAAAGAAATAGGAAAGTATGCCTTATGTACAGGAAATAAATAAATAAAAGTATACCCAAGGAAGCCCAGACATTTCATTTAATAGACAAAGACTTTAAATTAGGTATTTTAAATATGTTCAAACGGCTGAAGAAACCATGTACAGAGAACTAAAGGAGGCCCTGACAGGTTGGCTCAGTGGTAGAGCATCGGCCCGGTGTGAGGATATCCCAAGTTTGATTCCTGACACATAGGAGAAGTGACCATCTGCTTCTCCATCCCCTCCTTCTCTCTCTCTCTTCCCCTCCTGCAGTTGGAGCAAGTTTTCCCCAGTTGCCAAGCAACAGAGCAATGGCCCCAGATGGGCAGAGCATTGCATTGCCCCATAGTGAGCTTGCCAGGTGGATCCTGGTCAGGGTGCATGTGGGAGTCTGTCTCTTTGCTTCCCTGCTTCTTACTTTAGGGGAACAAGAAAAATACAAAGCAAAAAAAAACAAAAACAAAAAAACTAAAGGGAGCCATAAGAGTGATGTTTCATCAAAAGACTATCAATAGAAAAGAAGTATATATAAAAAAAAACACATAAATAGAAACTCCAAAGTTTAAAACTACAATAACTAAAATAAAAAGTTACTAGACCAGGCCCTGGCCGGTTGGCTCAGTGGTAGAGCATCGGCCGGGCGTGTAGAAGTCCCGGGTTCGATTCCCGGCCAGGGCACACAGGAGAAGCGCCCATCTGCTTCTCCACCCCTCCCCCTCTCCTTCCTCTCTGTCTCTCTCTTCCCCTCCCGCAGCCAAGGCTCCATTGGAGCAAAGATGGCCCGGGCACTGGGGATGGCTCCTTGGCCTCTGCCCCAGGCGCTAGAGTGGCTCTGGTCGAGACATAGCGACGCCCCGGAGGGGCAGAGCATCGCCCCCTGGTGGGCAGAGCGTCACTCCCTGGTGGGCATGCCGGGTGTATCCCGGTCAGGCGCATGTGGGAGTCTGTCTGACTGTCTATCCCCGTTTCCAGCTTCAGAAAAATACAAAAAAAAAAAAAAAAAGTTATTAGACCAGACCTGTGATGGTACAGTGGATAGAATGTTGACCTGGAATGCTGGAGTCATTGGTTCAGAGCCAAGTTTGCCTAGTCCGGGCACATATGAGAAGCAGCTATCAGTTGATGCTTCCTGCTGTCTCCCCTCCTGCCCCCGGGGCCTTTCTCTCTCTCCTCTAAAATCAATAGGTAAAATCTTATAAATATAAAAAAAAAAAGACAAGAATCACCTGACCAAGTGGTGGCACAATGGATGGAGTGTTGGACTGGGATACAGAGGATCCAGGTTTGAAAACCAAGGTTGCTGGCTTGAGCATGCGATCATAGACATGACCCCATGGTTGCTGGCTGCAGCCCAAAGGTTGCTGGCTTGAGTAAGGGGTCACTCACTCTTCTAAAACTTCTGTAATCCCCCCCCCATCAAGGCACATATGAGGAAGCAATCGATTAACTACTAAGGTGCCACAACAAAGAACTGATGCTTCTCATCTCTCTCCCTTCCTGTCTGTTCGTCCCTATCTGCCCTTCTCTCTGACTCTGTCACAAGAAAAAAAACAAACAAGAATCTCCATTAAAAAACAACAAAAAACAGGCCCTGGCTGTTTGGCTCAGTGGTAGAGCATCGGCCTGGCGTGCAGGAGTCCTGGGTTCGATTCCTGGCCAGGGCACACAGGAGAAGCGCCCATCTGCTTCTCCATCCCTCCCCCTCTCCTTCCTCTCTGTCTCTCTCTTCCCCTCCTGCAGCCAAGGCTCCATTGGAGCAAAGTTTCCCCGGGCACTTGAGGATGGCTCTGTGGCCTCTGCCTACACGCTAGAATGGCTCTGGTTGCAACAGAGCGACTCCCCAGATGGGCAGAGCAGCCCCTCCTGGTGGGCGCATGCGGGAGTCTGTCTGACTGCCTCCCCGTTTCCAACTTCAGAAAAATACCAGAAAAAAACCCTAAACAAACAAAAAAACACAACAACAACAAACGTTATGCCCTGGCCAGATAGCTCAGTTTGATACAAACCTGGTCAGGGCACATACAGGAACAGATCAATATTCCCCTCTTTCTCACCCTTTCTTCTTCCCTTCCTCTCTAAAATCAATACAATAAATATATATATATATATGTTACTAGAGGGTTGCTCAGGAGCCTTTCAGTAAGTTTTAATATCTAGTAACATAACTCCCTTACCCACCTTTCTTTGGGGGGAAAATCTTGCAAATTTGTTTTTCATGTGAACTTTAGAATCATTTTGTGCATAATAGTGTGACTAGAATTTATTAATTTTGCAAATTTATCACTATTGGATTTTTACATTAAGTTGTTTTGGCCAGAAAGACAGAATATCTATTTTCCTGGAATTGTTTTAATTCCTTAAAACAAATAAATCAGGACATTTTACCAATAATGGTGGGCCAGATTATTTGGACCAGTCTTGCTACTGAAAATTAATGAAACCCTTTAAAGCAGTGGTCCCCAACCCCCGGGCCATTTGGTACCAGTCTGCAGAGAAAGAATAAATAACTTACATTATTTCCATTTTATTTATATTTAAGTCTGAACGATGTTTTATTTTTAAAAAATGACCAGATTCCCACTGTTACATCTGTCTAAGACTCACTCTTGACGCTTGTCTCGGTCACATGATACATTTATCCGTCCCACCCTAAAGGCTGGTCCATGAAAATATTTTCTGACATTAAACCGGTCTGTGGCCCAAAACAGGTGGGGACCACTGCTTTAAAGCACTAGTGTTGACAAGAAAGTAAAGTGGGAATTCAGAGAACAAGTGGAGTACCTTTGTGCTGCGGGCTTTTACCCATTAGGATTCTTTGGGTTGACTCCTTGGATTCTTTATGGAAGAAGAGGCACAGAAATCAAGGTGGTAAAATGAACAGAAAACCCTACCTAATCTAAACCAGGACCCTTAAGGGCTATATGCTCAGGGTAAGGGTAAACCAAAAGTAATCCCCACTTGCCACCAAGCATATCTAGAGGAAAAGGTGGAAGGGAATACAGATACTGTGACTATGGCTGATTCCCCTGTGGACAGGAAGAAATTCTCATCACCTGGGAGGTCCAGTACATTCCAAGTCATGAACTGAGTATGAAGTGGTCCTGAATTGGCAGTGTCCCCAGTGCCAATGCCTGGTAAAATAAAAGGGAAACTCCTTGAAAGGGAAGGCATCTTCACTGTAGGCCTTAGGACCTCCACAAATATATATATTTATATAATATATATATTTTACAGAAACAGAGAGTCAGAGAAAGGGATAGACAGGGACAGACAGAAACGGAGAGAGATGAGAAGCATCAATCATCAGTTTTTCGTTGTGGCACCTTAGTTGTTCATGATTGCTTTCTCATATGTGCCTTGACCGTGGGGCTACAGCAGACCGAGTAACCCCTTGCTCAAGCCAGCAACTTTGGGTCCAAGCTTGTGATTTTTTGCTCAAACCAGATTAGCCTGCGCTCAAGCTGGCAACCTCGTAGTCTCGAACCTGGATCCTCCACATCCCAGTCTGATGCTCTATCCACTGCGCCACTGCCTGGTCAGGCTCCACAATAATTTTTAAGGGTAACAAACAATATATGATTAAAGAGATCCTGACCAGGCGGTGACACAGTGGATAGAGTTGGCCTGGGACACTGAGGACCCAGGTTTGAAACCCCGAGGTTGCTGGCCTGAACGCAGGCTCACCAGCTTGAGTACAGGGTTGCTGGCTTGAGCGAGGGATCACTGGTTCAGCTGCAGGCCCCCCCCCCCCCAATCAAGGCACATATGAGAAAGCAATCAATGAACAACTAAGGAGCTGCAATGAAGAGTTGATGCTTCTCATCTCTATCCCTTCCTGCCTGCCTGTCCCTCTCTGTGTCTCTTTCGTTAAAAAACAAACAAACCCAGAAGGAAAAAAAAAAAGCAAAACACAATGACCAAGCAGCAGCACAATTTACAGAAAGCACAGACTCATGCCCAACTTTAAGTATTGGGATTATGTAACATAGATGGGAAAACAAATGATTACTATATATTGAGCTTGAAAATATCTTCAGAGAACAGCAAAGTGTAAAAAGTACATATTGCATTTAGAAAAACAAATGCATATTGCTTGGCCTGTGGTGGCACAGTAGATAGAGCACTGACCTGGAACGCTGAGGTCACCAGTTTGAAACTCTGGGCTTACCGGGTCAAGGCACATATAACAAGCAATCAATGACAGCTAGAGTGAAACAACCTCTTCTTGTTCCCCAATCCCTCCTCTCTCTGTAAAATCAACAAATAATTCTTTTTTTTTTAGCAAGAGAGAGGAGGAGACAGACAGGAAGGGAGAGAGGTGAGAAATATCAATTCTTCTCTGCAGCACCAGTTGTTCATTGATTGCTTCCTCATTTGTGTGTTGATTGGGGAGAGGGGGCTCCAGCAGAGCAAGTGATCCCTTGCTCAAGCTAGTGACCTTGGGCTTCAAGCCAGCAACTTTTGGGCTCAAGTTATGTCTATGATTCCATCTTCAAGCCAGCAACCTCGGGGTTTTGAATCTGGGTCTTCAGCATTCTAGACCTTTGTCCTATCCACTGTGCCACTGCCCAGTCAGAAAAAGAACTAAAATCTAAACAAAAGGTACTCATTCTCACAAGTGAGTTGCCCACTCAGGCCTTCCTGAGTGTATTCCTGCACGGCCAATAAACCCTTGCTTTGCTTGCTATACTTTGTGTCTTGACTGAATTCTCTCTCTCAAACAAGACAAGAATAATGTTTTTGTCACTTCACCGGTAACATCTTTGTGGTACCGTGACTTGGATCTTCTCGTTACTGATGGGAAACCAATCCTCCATTCCTCAGGACTCACCCCTAGGATGTATCCATAAGAACTGGTCAAAATTTTCCTGGCCTGTGGTGGTACAGTGGATAAAAGGTTGACCTGGAACGCTGAGGTTGCTGGTTGGAAACCCTGGGCTTGCCTGGTCAAGGCATATGGGAGTTGATGCTTCCTGTTCCTCCCCCCTTCTCTCTCTCTCTCCTCTCTACAATAAACAAACAAACAAAGTAAGTAAGTGCATAGTAGGAAAAGAAAGTGAATAGTTGATTGGGAAAAGCGACAATAAGACTTCTAGATATATAGGTATCATGACATAGGTAAAAATGTAATAGGTTTGGCAGCCGATTAGATACAATAGAAGAACTGGAAGATAAAAAGGGTTCAAGCAAAGTAGGGAGCAGACTGGGAACTACCAAGTTCCAGAAAAACAACACAAATGGGGCAAAAGCAGGATCTAATTATTCCAGAGCTGATGAAAAATATCAACATGTTTAAGCCCAAGAAACATACAAATCACAATATAAATATATATATATTATAGTAAAACTACAGAATATCAAAAAGTTCTCAAAAGCTCAAACAAAAATCAGCAGCTTTTCAACAATAATGAAAAGCAAGACTACAACAAAAAAAAAGCTACAACCCCAGAATGTTGCAGAAAATAGCTTTCAAACATAACTAGAGCCCTGGCCGGTTGGCTCAGCGGTAGAGCGTCGGCCTAGCGTGCGGAGGACCCGGGTTCGATTCCTGGCCAGGGCACATAGGAGAAGCGCCCATTTGCTTCTCCACCCCTCCGCCGCGCTTTCCTCTCTGTCTCTCTCTTCCCCTCCCACAGCCAAGGCTCCATTGGAGCAAAGATGGCCCGGGCGCTGGGGATGGCTCTGTGGCCTCTGCCTCAGGCGCTAGAGTGGCTCTGGTCGCAACATGGCGACTCCCAGGAGGGGCAGATTATCGCCCCCTGGTGGGCAGAGCATAGCCCCTGGTGGGCGTGCCGGGTGGATCCCGGTCGGGCGCATGCGGGAGTCTGTCTGACTGTCTCTCCCCGTTTCCAGCTTCAGAAAAATGAAAAAAAAAAAAAAAAAAAAAAAGAATAAAAAACATAACTAGAAAATTTCCATCCTTATAGTCAGGAATAGTTAGAACTACAAGAACTATGGGATTCATTCATTCATTCATTCATTCATTCATTTATTTATTTAACAGAGGCAGAGAGTCAGAGAGAGGAATAGACAGGGACAGACAGACAGGAATGGAGAGAGATGAGAAGCATCAATCATTAGTTTTTCATTGCACGCTGCAACACCTTAATTGTTCATTGATTGCTTTCTCATATGTGCCTTGACCGCGGGCCTTCAGCAGACTGAGTAACCCCTTGCTCGAGACAGTGACCTTGGGTTCAAGCTGGTGAGCTTTTGCTCTAACCAGATGAGCCCGACGCTCTATCCACTGTGCCACTGCCTGGTCAGGCAACTATGGGATTCTTGAAGGTAAATGAATCTAACATTTATGGGCTTGGTATGGTTAAAAATACGTAAAATATATTATTTTAACGAAAAATTTTATAATAATTTATTTAAGCCCAAACAACAACTGCTGGGAAAAAATTGTAAAATAAATTCGGAAAACCTCAAATGCTTAAAACTACTATATCTTTAATAAGATTTATTTTTTTTTCTTATTATGATTGGTCTACTCAGGTTTTCTACCTCTTTGGTTAATTATGGTGATTTATATTTCACTAACATTTTATTTTCTCTAGAATTTCAATTCTGTTATAAAATGACAAAGACTGTAATTTGCACAGAATATGACTTCTAATTTTTTCTGCTTCATAGCTAATTTGATTTTATGTTCCTCTTTTCCTTGATTAGGCCTACCAAGAATTTAGAAGAAAAAAAAAACTCCAGCTTTGCAATATGCAGAACAGTGAGTGTACTAAATTAATCTATGTAAGAGGGGGATTGTTGTGTGTTTTCATGGTTCACAAATGCAGAGAATCTCTAAAAAGATATAAAAGAAACTGAGAAGCAAATTATATCTGATTAGAGATTTGTATCTAAGAATATATAAATAACTATTGCAAGTCAATAATAAAATCACAACCAAGTTTAAAAACATGCAA
Organism: Saccopteryx leptura; assembly: GCF_036850995.1. Classification (NCBI taxonomy): domain Eukaryota; kingdom Metazoa; phylum Chordata; class Mammalia; order Chiroptera; family Emballonuridae; genus Saccopteryx; species Saccopteryx leptura. Next base: position 161,586,024 of record NC_089508.1, on the reverse strand, counting down.
AGGATGGAATAGACAGTTCTCCAAAGTACATATAAATGGCCAAAAAACACACGAAGACATCCTCAACATTATCAACCATCGGGAAATGCAATCAAAACTACAACGATCCCTGCCCACATTGCTAAATTGGTTAGTGTCCTCTGGAAGCACACAGGTTGCTGGTTCAATCCCCAGTCAGGGTACATACAGGAAAAGATTGATGGTCCTGTCCCCCCCCCTTCCCCTTTCTCTCTCACTAAAATAAATTTTTAAAAAATCCACAATGAGATACCACTGTACACTAGAATGGCTAGAAAATATATATCTACACAAAGACTGTTACATAAATGTACCTATATTAACAGTATTATTATTATTATTATTTTGTTTTGTTTTGTGGCAGAGACAAGGAGAGTCAGAGAGAGGGACAGATAGGGACAGAGAGGAAGGAAGAGAGATGAGAAACATTAATTCTCTGTTGCGGTTCCTTACTTGTCCATTGATTGCTTTCTCATATGTGCCTTGACAAGGGGGGGCCCTCCAGCAGACCGAGTGACCCCTTCCTAGAGCCAGCGACCTTGGGCTCAAGCTGGTGAGCCTTGCTCAAACCAGATGAGCCCGTGCTCAAGCTGGCGACCTTGGAGTCTCGAACCTGGGTCCTCCACATCCCAGTCCGACGCTCTATCCACTGCGCCACCACCTGGTCAAGCACAGTATTATTTTTAATAACCAAAAAGTAAATGTGACCCCAAAAAACCCAGATGATAAATAAATACAATGTGGTATGTCCATACAATGGAATATTACTCAACAATAAGAAAGGAACGAAATACTTGATAGATTATATCACGAACAATGAAAACATGGTAAGTGAAAGAAGTCAATCACAAAGGACCACAGATGGCATGACAGCTAAAGAGTATGTTGTTTCTTTTTAAGGGTAATGACAATGCTCTAAAATGGATTGTGGTGATGGATGCACAATTGTGAATATACTAAAAAACACTACTGTATACTTTAAATGGGTCAATTGTGTGGTATGTGAATTATAGTTCAATAAGAGCTGTTAAAAAAACTAAGAATAAAAAAAAACAAAAACAAAAAAAAAAAAACAACTAAGAATAATGGTTGCCTACAGGGAGAATTAGGTGGTTAGCGATATTTTCGCTATATCTTTTGAGTTTTGAATGGGTTACCTGTTAAATAAGTCAACTTAAACAAACAAAACCCCTGCTCTTGATTTTATTGCTCTTTCCTACTTATTTTTATTAATTTCAGTTTTCACACTATTTTGCCTTTTCTTTCTTTTTTGTGTGTGACAGAGACAGAGAGACAGGGAGAGGGACAGACAGGAAGGGAGAGAGATGAGAAGCATCAATTCTTCATTGTGGCACCTTAGTTGTTCATTAATTGCTTTCTCATATGTGCCTTGACCAGGAGCTACAGCAGAGCGAGTGACCACTTGCTCAAACTGGTGACCTCGTGGTTTCGAACCTGGATCCTCTGCGTCCCAGTCCGACACTCTATCCATTGCGCCACCACCTAGTCAGGCTGTAAAAATTGTTATTAAAATTCAAATAAAGTCCTCTTCTGTCTCCTCTTTTATTAATCTGACTCCACAGACACCATCTTTACTTACTCTGAACTCTACTTTGAACTACTGTGATTCTTTAACTTATGTATATATCTATGCATATTTTAGCATACTAGTTGTCTCTTCAGCAGTTAGTGAGAAACGATGAAGAAATTTTGGGGGCCCCTCACTCTGGCTGGGTAGCTCAGTTGGTTAGAGTCATCCAGATACACAAGGGTTGTGTGTTCAATCCCTGCTCAGGCACATATAGGAATAGATTGTTGTTCTTGTCTGTCTTTCTCTTCCTTCCTCTCTCTTTAAAATCAATAACTAGCCTGACCAGGCAGTGGCACAGTGGATAGAGCATTGAACTGGGACACGGAGGATCCAGGTTTGAAACTCCGAGGCTGCCAGCTTGAGCCCAAAGATCGCTGGCTTGAACAAGGGCTCACTCACTCTTGAGCAAGGGGCTGTTCACTCAGAAAGCAATCAGTGAACAACTAAGGAGCTGCAACAAAGAATTGATGCTTCTCATCTCTCTCCCTGCCTGCCTGCCTGTCCCTCTCTCTGTTGCTAAAAAAAATAAAAAAAAATAAAAAAAAAATCAACCAATGAATGCATAAGTAAGTGGAACAACAAATTAATATTTCTCTCCCTTCATTCCTCTTTCTTTTTCTTTTCTTTTTTGGTCTTCACGGTTTTTTTATAAATGTTTTCATTTTACTGATTTAAGAGAGAGAGAAAGGGAGGCAGGGAAAGGAACATTAATCTGTTCCTGTCTGTGCCTTGACCAGGGATTGAACACGGCAACCTCTGTGCTTCCGGACGATGCTCTAACCCAGGGGTCAGGAACCCATGGCTTGCGAGCCAGATGTGGCTCTTTTGATGGCTGCATTTGGCTCACAGACAAATCTTTAATAAAAAAATGTTAAAAATATAAAACAGGCCCTGGCCGGTTGGCTCAGCGGTAGAGCGTCGGCCTAGCGTGCGGAGGACCCGGGTTCGATTCCCGGCTAGGGCACACAGGAGAAGCGCCCATTTGCTTCTCCACCTCTCCGCCGCACTTTCCTCTCTGTCTCTCTCTTCCCCTCCTGCAGCCGAGGTTCCATTGGAGCAAAGATGGCCCGGGCGCTGGGGATGGCTCTGTGGCCTCTGCCTCAGGCGCTAGAGTGGCTCTGGTCACAACATGGCGATGCCCAGGATGGGCAGAGCATCGCCCCCTGGTGGGCAGAGCATTGCCCCATGGTGGGCGTGCCGGGTGGATCCCGGTCGGGCGCATGCAGGAGTCTGTCTGACTGTCTCTCCCTGTTTCCAGCTTCAGAAAAATGAAGAAAAAAAATATATATATATAAAACGGTGCTTGCTTTGGCAGCACATATACTAAAATTGGAACGATACAGAGAAGATTAGCATGGCCCCTGCACAAGCATGACACGCAAATTCGTGAAGCGTTCCATATTAAGTAAGTAAGTAAGTAAATAAATAAATAAAACATTCGGCCTGACCTGTGGTGGCGCAGTGGATAAAACATCAACCTGGAAATGCTGAGGTTGCCGGTTCGAAACCCTGGGCTTGCCTGGTCAAGGCACATATGGGAGTTGATGCTTCCAGCTCCTCCCCCCTTCTCTCTCTCTCTGTCTCTCTCTCTCCCTCTCTCTGTCCTCTCTAAAAATGAATAAATAAATAAAAATAAAAATAAAAAATAAATAAAACATTCTCATGTATTACAATCCATTCATTCCCTACCATTCATGTTCATGGTTGCAGGTGGCTGGAGCCAATCACAGCTGTCCTCCGGGACACCAAATTTTTATTGGATAATGCGTAAAGTCCACGGGTCGTTGTATGGCTCTCACGGAATTACATTTTAAAATATGTGGTGTTCATGACTCTCTCAGCCAAAAAGGTTCCCGACCCCCGTTCTAACCAACCAAGCCAAACAGCCAGGAAACTTGCGCTTCCTCTCTTTCTAAAGAAATAAATTAAAAAAAAAATTTTTTTTCCCCCATTAGCCTGTTAAGTAATGACTGAAAGTATTAAGCTCTAGACCCTACGGGCAAGTTATTTAACCTCTCTGTATCTCAGGTTCCCCATCTATAAAATGGATAATAATAGTACCTAAGCAGAGAGCCTGGCACATAATAGTATAATCTATCTTGGAGCTTATTAAATATTTTGAGCATTTAAAGGTTTTTAGAGGAAGGTATTAGGTAAAAATCACATGTTCAAAAACCTGTTGTAGTGAAATAACGTCACAGAAAAATCCTAATCAAAGACTATAACCCTAAACTGCAGTATAACAAAGGTGATGAGGTAAAGGTAAGAGTAAGGCTTGCTCAGCACTACCTATCATCACTACTGATAAAAACTAAAGGCACATTGGAAATACCATCGTTATTTATTAAAAAAATGACACTAAAAAATAAGAAGCAGAGGCATTCAAACTTCTGAACACACCATCCAATGTGGTAACCACTGGTTACATGTGACTAAATTTAAATGAATTAAAATTCGCCTGACCAGGTGGTGGCGCAGTGGATAAGAGCGTCAGACTGGGATGCCGAAGACCCAGGTTCGAGACCCCGAGGTCGCCTGCTTGAGCGCGGGCTCATCTGGTTTGAGGAAAAGCCCACCAGCTTGAGCCCAAGGTCGCTGGCTCCAGCAAGGGGTTGCTGGGTCTGCTGAAGGCCCGCAGTCAAGGCACATATGAGAAAGCAATCAATGAACAACTAAGGTGTTGCAACGCACAATGAAAAACTAATGATTGATGCTTCTCATCTCTCTCCGTTCCTGTCTGTCTGTCCCTGTCTGTTCCTCTCTCTGACTCACTCTCTGTCTCTGTAAAAAATAAATAAATAAAAATTTAAAAAAAAATTCAATACAATTAAAAATTTAGTTTTTCACTTGCACCTGTCACCTTTCAAGTGCTCAATAGATGCAGTTGCTTAGTAGCTATCTTATTGGGCAGCACTGCTCTAAACAATGAGAAAATGAAGGGAAAGAAAAAGATTGAATTACTGGAACGAAACCTTAGTCTATATTAAATGTAAACTCTTAAGGCACCTGTGCACCAGGGTGGTCCAGATCACAAAGGCAGTAACTAGGACATTAATCTTGGACTGAGTTCAAAACCCAGATATGTCACTAAGCACCAATAGGTTCCTTGATATGTCACTGAAATCACAGGCAGCAGAGTATAATGGTTAAGAGCATATAAACTCTGGACAACTTGGATTTGAATTCCAGCTCTTATTAACTGGAACATTTAGCAAGTTATTTCACATCTCTCATTTGTTATTTTTAGTAGGTAGTACTTACCACTTAAGAGACATCAAAGATTAAATACTTGTAAAAGCATAGAATAACATCTGATATTTCTAAGTGCTATAGATGTGCCTAAATAAATAAAAATAACCTATCAAATTTATATCCTCAATTTCAAAATGTGCAAGATAAAACTTGCTCCACTTATTTCACGGTTGTTATGATAGTAAATGTAAAAATAGCTTGTAAATTTCAAGAATATGCAAAAGCATAAAAGGAAAGGGGCAGGGGCTTTCCTTATTTTTCATCTTTTCATCTCCCATAATATCTATGAAATTGCTAACAGTGGAGTTTCTATAAATGTTTATATATTTTATTAACACTGGAGCATCACATTCTAGAGTCATAAAGGGGTAAACCTGAAAATGCAGAGTACTTATTGAAAAGATTAAAATCTATAAACTTATTCTGCCCCAAATAGGATAGATATTATCTACCTTAATTTGAGCTCTTAAGAAACAATATATAGCCTGACCAGACGGTGGCACAGTGGATAGAGCGTCGGACTGTGATGTGGAGGACCCAGGTTCGAGACCCCGAGCTCACCAGCTTGAGTGCGGGCTCATCTGAGTTGAGCAAAGCAGCTTACCAGCTTGGACCCAAGGTCCCTGGCTTGAGCAAGGGTTGCATGGTCTGCTGTAGCCCCAGGGTCAAGGCACTTATGAGAACGCAATCAATGAACAACTAAGGCAGGGGTCGGGAACCTATGGCTCGCAAGCCAGATGTGGCTCTTTTGATGGCTGCATCTGGCTCGCAGACAAATTTTTAATAAAAAAATAATGTTAAAAATGTAAAACAGCCCTGGCTGGTTGGCTCAATGGTAGAGCGTTGGCCTGGCGTGCAGAAGTCCCGGGTTCGATTCCCGGCCAGGGCACACAGGAGAAGTGCCCATCTGCTTCTCCACCCCTCCCCCTCCTTCCTCTCTGCCTCTCTCTTCCCCTCCCGCAGCCGAGGCTCCATTGGAGCAAAGATGGCCCTGGCGCTGGGGATGGCTCCTTGGCCTCTGCCCCAGGCGCTAGAGTGGCTCTGGTCACAACAGAGCACTGCCCCCTGGTGGGCATGCCGGGTGGATCCCGGTCGGGCGCATGCGGGAGTCTGTCTGACTGTCTCTCCTCGTTTCCAGCTTCAGAAAAATACAAAAAAATAAATAAATAAATTATATATATATATATATATGTATATATATATATAAAAAACATTCTCGTGTATTACAATCCATTCATTTGCTACCACTCGTTCATGGTTGTGGGTGGCTGGAGCCAATCACAGCTGTCCTCCAGGACAACACCAAATTTTTATTGGATAATGTGTAATGTACATGGGTTGTTGTATGGCTCTCACGGAATTACATTTTAAAATATGTAGCGTTCATGGCTCTTTCAGCCAAAAATGTTCCCGATCCCTGAACTAAGGTATCACAACAAAAAACTGATGATTGATGCTTCTCATCTCTCTCTGTTCCTGTCTGTCCCTATCTATCCCTCTCTCTCTCTCTGTAAAAAAACAAAAGACAATATGTAACATACTATAATAAAAACAACCATGCTTCCAAGCCTTTACAGTGAGTCTCCATCACCTAATTCCCATTCCTTAAAGAAACATATAAATATGCTATAATTCTTGTAAAGTTACCTATTTCCATTTGTCATAGACACACTGTGGCATAAACAGGTGAATTTGTCGAATATCTTTTTTTTTTTTTTTTTGTATTTTTCTGAAGCTGGAATCGGGGAGAGGCAGTCAGACAGACTCCCGCATGCGCCCGACCGGGATCCACCCGGCACACCCACCAGGTGGTGATGCTCTGCCCATCTGGGGCGTTGCTCTGCCGGGACCAGAGCCACTCTAGCGCCTGGGGCAGAGGCCAAGGAGCCATCCCCAGTGCCAGGGCCATCTTTTGCTCCAATGGAGCCTTGGCTGCGGGAGGGGAAGAGAGAGACAGAGAGGAAGGAGAGGAGGAGGGGTGGAGAAGCAGATGGGCGCTTCTCCTGTGTGCCCTGGCCGGGAATCGAACCCGGGACCTCCACACGCCAGGCCGACGCGCTACCACTGAGCCAACCGGCCAGGGCCGAATATCTTTTTTCATAAACCAGAAATAGAAGCACAAACTGTAAACACTGGGAATCTCATTTAAAATCCTTACAGAGGCCTTTTTCTTATCTGTCAACACAACCTGCAGCGGATGAAAATTCAAAAGCTATTTAATGAAAACTCAAACCAACACCTGATCAACTGCTCAAATGTAATTTGTGAAAAATCATTCCAAGGTACAGCACTAACCATCACACGCAAAATGGGAATTGTCTTTTGTTAAATGCCAAAAGCTGTCAGCTGTCACACTCTCTCGGGGCAAATTGGATGCCAAATTCTTTCTAGAGGTTGTGGTTTCTGTGAGATTATGGGGCGGCAAAAGCAGAGAAAACAAAAGGAAGCTGAAAAGGCCCCTTTTTGGAGTCACTAGAAAATACTACTGCTGGCTGCTTCAAGAAATATTTTGGAAAAAAAAAACTTCATAAGCCCTATATTTTGGTGGTGGTAGCAAGTGAGCACAAAGTAGTTGAGACAAATTGAAAGTAAGGTGACCAGAATCAAAGAATGGACGGGCCCTTAAAGATAATGTGGCTCAAAACCCTCCAGGGAAGTAGGGATTCCCAGTAACAAAGGTTCTCCTAGTTGAAGCATGGGATACAAAATTACTACAACTAAGGGGTATCAGAAAGCGAAGGAACGGAAGAAAGGGAATCAGAAAGGTATAAACCGGTGATCCATTGCCGAAAGCTCCTTTAGGACGCTCGCCAATCCGCAAATCCCTCTGACCCTTTCTCTCCCCTCATCCCAGATTCGAAGGGAGCGCGCACGCGCAGCAAGTAGGGGCTGCGCGTGGCGACGCGCAGGCGTAAAGTGGGGAGAAACAATGAGCTTTGTTGCCGAGGCGGCCAGGAGGGCAGGGGGAAAGGGCACCAGAGGGGGTGTCTGTGAAGGGACTGGAAGGAGTGTGGAGGGTGGAGGGTGTGGAGGGTGGAGGGTGGAGGGTGGAGGGTGGAGGGTGGGGTGGGGGACGCGAAAGGTGCCATCCCGGCAACACTCGCGCGCCACTGAGGGCCCGGATAAAGTGCTGCGAGACCCAAATCATAAATAATGACAATGAGAAAAAAGCGACGGCCATTTCTTAGAGAAAAAAGATTAAGTCAGTCAAGCCGATCTCTCGCTGAAAGAGACAAAAAATAAATAAGACGATACAGGGCTAGGTGACCAACTACCCGGGGGACCCTAGGCCCTTCAGTCGTCGCCGAGGTACTGTTCCCTCCAACGCCGGGGCTATTGCACCCTTTTGTGGTCTGCCCGAGGGAATCCCTCACCCAGAGCACGGCAGCGGGGACCGCAGCCAACGAATCCGGTCGGCCTCCGCGGATCTCCACAGGCAGCGCCGCTCCCCCGCTCGACGTGCGCTCCGTCCGTCGCCTCCCTTTTCCAGTCTAAACAAACACCCCAGCCCGGAAGTGACTTAACTTCCGCCGCCCTCGGCCACGCCCTCCCGTCTGTCAGCGCGGCCCTCCAAGGCCACTAGAGAGCGCGAGAGAACGCGCAACCTCCAAGTCTCGTTTCCCAGGCTGCACAACTGTGCATGAGTAACGGCCTTTTTAGCGTACCCTGGCGGCTGCCAGGTGTATTCTGAGACTGAAGTGTGCGCCAGCTAATCCCCACACATGCCGGTCTTTCGAGCATGATGGGATGCAGTGAGTGGGGAAGCTGGGCATTGATGTCCTTGAAAGAATACACGGACTTGGACTTACCTTCCCGCAGATCTTTTTATCATGTAAAATACAGGTGGTGGGCAAAATAGGTTTACAGTTGTGAGTACACCAATTTATTCTTCTATTATTTATTAATTATTGTATTTCTTATTATTAATCTACTTTTGCCCATCCCTACATGTAAATCTTCTGACTGAAACACTCCACATACACATCTTCCCGAAGACACTGGAGATATATATATATATATATATATATATATATATATATATATATATAAAGACATAAGGATATTCATAGCTATAATTTTAAAAAACCTTAAAAACCTAGTAGGGAATAGTTTAAATGAATTTTTTGAACTGAGTAAGTTATTAAAAAGATGTATATTCATTGATGTATAATATCCTTAAATTTAAAAAAAAGCAGGCTATAAAACAGCATTTATAATCTCTAAAATTATATATAGGCATGTGTGGGTAGAAATGCAAATATTTGCCCTGGCCGGTTGGCTCAGGGGTAGAGCGTCGGCCTAGCGTGCGGAGGACCCGGGTTCGATTCCCGGCCAGGGCACACAGGAGAAGCGCCCATTTGCTTCTCCACCCCTCCGCCGCACTTTCCTCTCTGTCTCTCTCTTCCCCTCCCGCAGCCAAGGCTCCATTGGAGCAAAGATGGCCCGGGCGCTGGGGATGGCTCTGTGGCCTCTGCCCCAGGCGCTAGAGTGGCTCTGGTCGCAATATGGCGACGCCCAGGATGGGCAGAGCATCGCCCCCTGGTGGGCAGAGCGTCGCCCCATGGTGGGCGTGCCAGGTGGATCCCGGTCGGGCGCATGCGGGAGTCTGTCTGACTGTCTCTCCCCGTTTCCGGCTTCAGAAAAATGAAAAGAAAAAAAAAAATAAAAAAAATAATAAAGAAATGCAAATATTTGACAAAATAGGAATATGTATAGGTCGTCAGATTTTTTTTTTTTTTTCTGAAGCCGGAAACGGGGAGAGACAAACAGACTCCCGCATGCGGCCCACCAGGGGGCGACGCTCTGCCCACCAGGGGGCGATGCTCTGCCCCTCTGGGGCGTCCCTCTGTTGAGACCAGAGCCATTCTAGCGCCTGGGGCAGAGGCCGAGGAGCCATCCCCAGCGCCCGGGCCATCTTTGCTCCAGTGGAGCCTCGGCTGTGGGAGGGGAAGAGAGAGACAGAGAGGAAGGAGAGGGTGAGGGGTGGAGAAGCAGATGGGCGCTTCTCCTGTGTGCCCTGGCTGGGAATCGAACCCGGGATTTCTGCACACCAGGCCGACACTCGACCACTGAGCAAACCGGCCAGGGCCGGTCGTCAGATTTTAAAGGACTTAATTATCTGAATGTCTATGAAAGCTAGAATTTTTATTTATTTTTTATTTTTAAAAAATTTTTTTTTCTTTATTCATTTTTTTTTTTTTAGAGAGGAGAAAGAGAGGGAGAGAGAGAGAGACAGAGAGAGAGAAGGGGGGAGGAGCTGGAAGCATCAACTCCCATATGTGCCTTGACCAGGCAAGCCCAAGGTTTCGAACTGGCGACCTCTGCATTTCCAGGTCGACACATTATCCACTGCGCCACCACAGGTCAGGCGAAAGCTTGAATTTTTAAACAAGAAAAAAAAATCACTTGAAGTCTAACAAATGTTTCTGTAGTAGTTTGATATAGCCCTTGTCCCTATGCTCACTTTTTTTTTAAAGATTTATTTTAGAGAGGGGAGAGAAAAAGGGGAGCAGGAAGCATCACCTCCCTTATGTACCTTGATTAGGCAAGCCCCCTACCGTATGCTCACTTTCATCATGTATGAATTATGCACATCCCAGTTATTACTGAGTCTTGAATTAGGGCCTAGAACTGTGCGGGCAAGTTGTGATCCCTGCTCTGAATATTTACAATTCAGATGAGGAGATAAACGTGTACTATGTGCCAGCACTTACAGACACTGAGAATACACAAAGCAGTAACTGGCATAATCTTTTCCATGGAAAGTAATTGTAGTACACTTTAGATTAAAAATAAAAAAATACTGGTGATGATGTGAAACTGAAATCCTTGTGCATTGTTGGTAAGAATGTAAAAATGGTACAGCTGTTAATGGAAAACCATATGGGGGTTCCTGAAAAAATTAAAAATCTAGCAATTCTACAACTGGGTTTATATCCACAAGAACTGGAAGTAGGGTCTTGAAGAGGTATTTATACATCATACTGTCATAGCAGTATTATTGACAATAAATACTTCAAATATGGAAGCAAACCAAGTGTCCTTTAATGGATGAATAAGTAAAATGTGGTATATACTTACAGTAGAGCATTGTTCAACCTTTAAGGAGGGAATTCTGCAAAACGTTACATCACAGATGAAACTTGACAACATTGTTAAGTGAAAAAAGTCACAAAAGATGTGACTTATATGAGTAGTCAAAATCATAGGTAAATTGTAATAATGACGGTTTCAAAGGGCAGGAAGTGTGTTTACATTTCAAGATGAAGTTATAGGGAAGGGTGACAGTGATGATTGTACAATGTGATCAGGTTACCACCTAAAAATGGGTAAGGTAAATTACAAATTAGAATGCAGATATTTTAGTTTCTTTGCGAGAAAACAAATATTCTGGGGACAGAACCCAAGATCATAAAATATTTGAGATGGCCTGACCTGCGGTGATGCAGTGGGTAAAAGCACCGACCTGGAACACTGAGGTCGCTGGTTCGAAACCCTAGGCTTCCCCGGTCAAGGCACATATGGGAGTTGAAGCTTTCTGCTCCCCCCTCCCCCTTCTCTGTCTCTCTCTAAAATGAATAAATAAAATCTTTAAAAAATATTTTCAAGATGTCCTGCTATCAGAGTGATGTGTTTATAGACTTTTGTCTACTATACCCAACAGTTTGCCCCATCCCCTTTAAAGATTTTTTAGAAAGACTTCTGTGAAATTGACTGACAGGGAGAGGGTGAGAAACATCAACTCCTAGTTGCTTTCACGTTAGTTGTACATTGATTGCTTCTCATGTGTCTTGACCAGGGCCAAGCCAGTGACCTGTGGGCTCAACTCAGAGAAAACGTGCTGATAAACCGCACTCAGAATCAGTGACCTCGGGGTTTCAAACCGGAGACCTCAGCATTCAGGGGTTGACGCTTTATCCATTACGCCACCATTGGTCAGGTCAGATCGACCCTTTTCCATTTCATATTTTCTGTTGTAAATTCTGTGGAAATTATAAAATTTACTAAGAACTCTAAATTCAAGGAAAGCCTAGAGCTAAAAATTTTAAGATAGATCTTTTAAATCTTACTACCTTCAGAACCTTCTCATCCAGAATGTTTTCCATCTAATCTGAAATAATTTATCATCTTCAAACATTTACCTAATTAGTAGCATCATTTTTTTTTTTAAAGAGAGGAAATCTGAATATTTAATTGGGAGAAGAGGAAAGAGCCACACACAGATTTTCAAGATTTTGGTGTTGAGAATGTTTTGGGACAGCAGCCAGTGGAAAGCAGTTTCTAAAATTCACACACTGCACTGAGAATATTCGTCCTTTGATTCCCCCCCCCCCCCAAGACCATTTGAAGTACCCTAATTACCTCTGAAGTACTACACTATTCTTTGAAACTTCCCGGAGGACACATGGGAACCAATACCAAGTAGCATGATAGAAAATGCTTCTTGCTTGACCTGTGGTGGCGCAGTGGATAAAGCATCGACCTGGAAATGCTGAGGTTGCCGGTTCGAAACCCTGGGCTTGCCTGGTCAAGGCACATATGGGAGTTGATGCTTCCAGCTCCTCCCCCCTTCTCTCTCTCCGTCTCCGTCTCTCCTCTAAAAATGAATAAAAATTAAAAAAAAAAGAAAATGCTTCTTCTTTTGGGTATTACTCAAAATGTTTGATCTGAGGGGAGATCCTCAAGTAACAGAGTTCTGGGCCCTAGGATCCTTCTCCACATAGAAACCCAATTCAGTCTGTACCTGACACTTTTCCTTGACCTCCTTTCGTATAAGTGGTCAGATACCCATTGAAAAAGTGCCTCCTGGCCAGGCCACAGCACCCATAAATGTACTGGCCCATCACAGCCCTGGTATATGTGAGCTATGCGCAGTTTCAAAATGCTGATAGAGCCCAATTCCCATCTGTCAGGAGTCCAAGTGCAGTCTCAAAGTCTGAAGCCACGATTCATCCCAGAAAACATAACTGACTTAAGAACTTTAATCAAGCTCTAACTAGCATTAGCAAGTTTACTGTACCTGAGTAATTCATAAAGATTTCTATTTAATTGTTCATTTGAAACTTCAACAGACTATTTTCATTAGCTCCTACTGTTGTGATTGAGTGCTGTGACAACCTGGCCTGTGGTGGTGCAGTGGGTGTTAACCTGGAATGCTTAAGTTGCTGGTTTGAAACTCTGGGCTTGCCCCATCAAGGAACATGTGATGAGCGGTCAATGAACTAAGATGAACCAACTATGGGTTGATACTTCTCACTCCATCCACCCTATGTAAAATCTTTAAAAAAAAAAAAAAAGGTATGACAGCTTGATTTGTGTTAGTGCAGTGCATAAGGCAATTACCTGAAACACTGATGTTGCTGATTCAAAACAAGCCAGCAGTGAACTGAGTTGATACGTCTCTCTCCCTCTCTGTAAAAATAAAACCTTAAAAAAAGAAAATGTGCACTGACCAGGCAGTGGCACAGTGGAGTGTGTCACCCTGTGACACTAAGGACCCAGGTTTAAGACCCAAGGTCACCCAAGGGTTTGAAGCCCAAGATTACTGGCTAAGCTGGTGCCCCCCATCAAGGCACATATGAGAAAGCAACAAAGAATCAATGCTTCTCATCTCTCTCCCTTCCTGTCTGTCCCTACCTCTCACACTAAAAAATAAAAAGGTAACATTAGTCAAGAAGAAAATGGGGGAGGGGGGAAACCCTGACCAAGCAAAATAATGAATTCCTAAGACTTCATTCATAGTCCTGCTCCTTCTTTGTTATGTCCAACTCTAATAAATCCCCCCCATATCACTTTTTAAATGTTCTAAGCAAGGGAGAAAAAGTTGACTTTGGAAAACAGTATCTAGGGTTCAAAAATGGGGTCTTCACTGATTTTAAAATGCTTTCTTTGCACAGGCCCCCAAGTGGTGATTGCTGTTTGTTTTCCTTAGTTTCAGTTTTCAAACAGCAAAACCAGTACTTCAAATAATAGTATCTAAACCAGGCATGGGATTACAAATGCTGAACTAAAACACTTTTTCAGCTACAGGAAAAGCAATTTCAAGTGCCACCTCTAGCCTGACCAAGCAGTGGCACAGTGGAGAGAGCATCAGCCTTGAGACGGGGTCACTGGCTCAGCTGGAGCCCCCTGGTCAGGGCAGATATGGGAGGGGAATCAATGAATTAGTAAGGCCCCACTGATGCCTCTCATCTCTCTTCCCGTCTGTCCCTATCTGCCCTTCTCAAGAAAAAAAAACCCCTGCTTGACCAGGCGGTGGCGCAGTGGACAGAGCATGGGACTGGGATGCAAAGGACCCAGGTTAGAAACCCCAAGGTCGCCAGCTTGAGCGCGGGCTCATCGGGTTTGAGCCAAGCTCACAGCTTGAACCCAAGGTCTCTGGCTCCAGCAAGGGGTTACTCCGTGGCTGAAGGCCCACGGTCAAGGCACATATGAGAAAGCAATCAATGAACAACTAAGGTGTTGCAAAACGCAATGAAAAACTAATGATGGATACTTCTCATCTCCATTCCTGTCTGTCTGTCCCTGTCTATCCCTCTTTGACTCACTCATGTCTCTGTAAAAAAATAAATTAAAAAAAAAAAAGAAAAAAGCCTGACTAGGCAGTGGCGCAGTGAATAGAGCGTCGGACTGGGATGCAGAAGACCCAGGTTCGAGACCCCGAGATCGCCAGCTTGAGCACGGGCTCATCGGGTTTGAGCAAAAGCTCACCAGCTTGGATCCAAGGTCACTAGCTCGAGCAAGGAGTTACTCGGTCTGCTGAAGGCCCACAGTCAAGGCACGTATGAGAAAGCAATCAATGAACAACTAAGGTCTCGCAACAAAAAACTGATTGATGCTTCTCATCTCTCTCCATTCCTGTCTGTCCCTATCTATCCCTCTCTCTGACTCTGTCTCTGTAAAGATAAAATACATTAAATTAAAAAAAAAAAAAAAAAAAACCCTGCCACTTCTGTCCTTTATGCTGCCTTGTTAAAAATGGAAATTAAGCCCCACCTGAAAGCTAACACATCAGAAATTCTAAGAGCAAAGGGCCCACCATAGTTTCAACAGTCTTCAGGTAATTCTGATGCATGCTAACATTTGAAAACCACTAGTATAAAGAAAAATACCTCAGCCTTACACTTAAGATTCAGAGGACAGGAATTGGAATGAAGGGGTGCTTTAACCCCAGCTCAAAAGCTCAGGGTCCTAGCAAGGCACTACAATCTCAAACTCATTACCATTCAATACTTTAACTTTCAGCTATACTAAGCCACATTCTGTGTAGATCAAGAGTACAGAGCTGCTCTGAGTTCTAGTGCAAATTACCTTAAATTTTTATAAAATAAAAACCTACAGACTACGATTTTTATTACTAGTCTGATTTTAAAAAATATTGTCTGACCTGTGATGGTACAGTGGACAAAGTGTCAACCTGGAACAGTTAAATTGCCAGTTCGAAACCTCAGGCTTGCCTGGTCAAGGCACATATGGGAGTTGATACTTCCTGCTCCTTCCCCTGCCCTTTTCCACCTCTCTAAAATGAATACTTTCTCCCTCTCTATAATGTATTCTGCAGTATTCCTATTTCTACTACACACCTGGAACTTGTTTAAAGACATCAAAAATCCAGTGAACAAAACCAGGCAAAAAAATGTGTACTCTTCTGCTTTTACAAACTTAGTATCTGCCATAATATTTAGTAGGTGTTTTTAAAAGTTCCCTTAAAAAGCCTGACCAGGTGGTGGCGCAATGGATAGAGCGTCGGACTGGGATGCGGAAGGACCCAGGTTCGAGACCCCGAGCTCGCCAGCTTGAGCGCGGGCTCATCTGGCTTGAGCAAAGAGCTCACCAGCTTGGACCCAAGGTCGCTGGCTCCAGCAGGGGGTTACTCGGTCTGCTGAAGGCCCACGGTCAAGGCACATGTGAGAAAGAAATCAATGAACATCTAAGAAGTCGCAACTCGCAACGAGAAACTGATGATTGATGCTTCTCATCTCTCTTCGTTCCTGTTTGTCCCTATCTCTGCCTCTGTTTAAAAAAAAAAAAAAAGTTCCCTTAAAAAAATCAGCCTAAGATTAAACTCAAGGTGCTCGATCGTGCAGCGGCAGTAGATAGTTGGCCTGGGCTGCTGAGAGCCCAAGTTTGAGACCCCCAAGGTTGCTGGCTTGAGTGCAAGATCATAGACATGACCCCATGGTCACTGGCTTGAAGCCCAATGTCCCTGGCTTGAGCAAGGGATCACTCGCTCTGCTGGAGCCCGTGAGTTAAGGCACGTATGAGAAAGGAATTAATGAACCACTAAGGAGCTGCAACTATGAGTTGATGCTCCTCATCTCTTTCCCTTCCTGCCTATCCCTCACTCTCTCTCTTTAAAAAAAAAAAAAAAAGGGATCAAAACTAAAGGTTAAAAATAAAGGTGGGGAAAACATTCTTAAACTTTGTAGCAGGTTTAAGTAGAAACATTTCTATAAATAAAGGTTTGCCATAATCTGGGAGATAGCTGTTACAGGTTTATTTATCACTAGCATAGATAGTTTATGAGAATTTCTTTTTAAATGCTATCAAATAAAAATATTAAACATTCTTTTCTACAACTTGATACATCAACAAAGTAGGACCTACGAAAACAAGCTATCATTGACAGAAAACCATTAGGAATGCCACTGTGCACAAAAAGCTTTGTGTTGTTGCTGTTAATAGTCAGAAGTTGGAATTAAATAAAAGTGGGTAATTAGTAAAGGGCAAAACTAAACTGCAGAAGTAAACTGGCAAGGATTTTTTGTGCATGTTACATTAAAAAATTATCACCTGACCTTCAGAGGTAGACCATAAAATTTTATCCAACTATTTGATATACCATGTAATACACTTGGACCGAAACATTTCAAAAATAGAGCCCTGCCTGACCTGTGGTGGCGCAGTGGATGGAGCGTCGACCTGGAATGCTGAGGCCGCCGGTTCGAAACCCTGGGCTTGCCTGGTCAAGGCACATATGGGAGTTGATGCTTCCAGCTCCTCCCCCCCGTCTCTCTCTCCTCTCTAAAAATGAATAAAAAAAATAATAAAAAAATTAAAATAAAAAAAAAACAAACATATATCTCCAATAAGCTCTTAAAAAAATAAAAAAATAAGAGCCCTGGCCGGTTGGCTCAGTGGTAGAGCGTCGGTCTGGCGTGCGGAAGTCCCGGGTTCGATTCCCAGCCAGGGCACACAGGTGAGGCGCCCATCTGCTTCTCTACCCCTCCCCTCTCCTTCCTCTCTGTCTCTCTCTTCCCCTCCCGCAGCCGAGGCTCCATTGGAGCAAAGATGGCCAGGGCGCTGGGGATGGCTCCTCGGCCTCTGCCCCAGGCGCTAGAGTGGCTCTGGTCACAACAGAGCAACGTCCCAGATGGGCAGAGCATCACCCCCTGGTGGGTGTGCTGGGTGGATCCCGGTCGGGCACATGCGGGAGTCTGTCTGACTGCCTCCCCGTTTCCAGCTTCAGAAAAGTACAAAAAATAATAATAATAATTAGAAAAAAAGAGAGATATAGAGAATAGGTAGTCCCTTAAACGGAGAATCCCAACATTTTAAAAAAGGCTGCTACAACTAATTCTTATTTCATGTTATTCCAATTTTACTGGTAAATACTTACACATGTTTAAACATTAGTATTTGCTATTTTTTTTATCCTTAACATCTTAAACTCCCAAGGGTCTTTTTTTCCATTTTTATTTTTCCCCCCAAGGTTTTAAAACACCACGAACAGCTACATTTTTGGTTATGTAACACGAACAAGAAATCCACCAGCACCAAAAACTTTAAAACTCAAATCTTTAGTAGCACTCTTTAGAACACTCTAAATTTTAAAAAAAAGTAATAATTTGTTAAAGCATGCAAAAAAGTGTAACAGTGAATAAAATCCACAACTGACAAATATATTGGTTAACATTCCAAACATGTATAACCAATGAACATGACCTAGGTTTTTATTGGTATTCACTTCAGAAACTTGAATCCACAGATATAAGCAGTATATAACCAGAAAGTTACAGGTAAACACAGATTATACATGCAAATTTCTGTTCACAAAGGTCACATGTGCAGGTATATGAATTAGAAGCGTGCGGCTAAGATTATGGCCAAACTGTTTTTAAAATGCAGAAATGTAAAATTACACCTTGAAATATGAAAAGATGGTCTACACACTTCAAAAATTAAATGTTGCTTATACCAGATGTATGACAGCTATAGGATTCAAGTGACAAGCAATAAAGTCTCAAGAAATTAATACTGGTCCAAGAGAACGGGAATATTTTTACATTTCACTGAAAATACATCGACTACCAGAATACGAAATCTAGCAGGAACTGGGGAAAAAATTACAAAATCTAAAGCCAATTACTTAATATTTCTTATCTAAACAACAGCATAACATTAAAAGAAAACTGCACCTGTATTTTAATTGCTAATCTTAGTTAATTATGTATGTTCTCCAAAAATGAAATGCAATTAAAAAAAAAGCTTCAAACTCCAAATGAAAAGTCTGCAAGGCTCAGATGAAAATGTGGAATGTTTCAGATGAAAGTAATAAAAATACAATTGGTTTTGTTCTTTATTGAATGGAATCAAAAGTTTTGACATTTCTTTGAAGCTTAGAACTACTAAATTTCATTTCTTTGAATAGTTTTACGTTATCTTTTTCTTAGTGGTGCAAGTTGTCTTAAGTAGCTTACAAAGTCAGTCTCTACAAAGTACTTTTCTGTTATTCTGATAAAACAAAAACAATTCTTCTTTAACTTAACCGTATTATGTGTTTTTACTATGACACTTAACACATGAACAGACATCTATTATTTTTTCCACTAAAACAGAAGAGTACAATAGTTTTCTTCTAACTATCAATATTGGATTTAAAAAAGGTTAACATTAAAAACAAAGAACCATTATTTTCTTTGAAATCATTAAGCTTCTTGCACATCTTAAGCTTCCTTCTTCTGCCTGCGTTCTTCTGCCAATTTATTCAGAAATTTCTGAAAGAAAAAAAATTACAGGGATTGAGTTATGTAAGAGAAACACAAATGAATTAACTCTAAAATAAAACAGTATATCCAAGTTTAGGGATCTGAGTGTAATTTAACCCTATAATCTTATCACTTATTTTATTATTTATTTATTTTTTTCACAGAGACAGAGAGAGTCAGAGAGAGGGATAGATAGGGACAAACAGGAACAGAGAGAGATGAGAAGCATCAATTATCAGTTTTTCGTTGTGACACCTTAGTTGTTCATTGATTGCTCTCTCCTATGTGCCTTGACCGCGGACATTCAGCAGACCGAGGAACCCCTTGCTCGAGCCAGCAACCTTGGCTCCAAGCTGGTGAGCTTTTTGCTCACACCAGATGAGCCAGCGCTCAAACTGGCAACCTCGGGGTCTCAAACCTGGGTCCTCCGCATCCCAGTCTGACACTCTAATTCACTGTGCCAGTGTCTGGTCAGGCTCTTATCACTATTTTAAAGATTCAGTTATTCCTGTTAGCGTACAAAACTAAAGTAGATTCAGGAGACCACAATAAGGCATGGGGAAAAGTTAAAATGTGAAACAAACACACACACATAATTATCTCAATGTACAGTTAACATTAACTTAGAGATAATAAAACACCACCAAGTCACATAGAACTACTGCTAGTACAAGAACATAAGATTAGTTAAAATGACATGCATTCCTTCAATACCCCTTCCACTAAACCAACTGGGCAACATTTTCTTAAAAGGCCAGCAGTAAAATTTTAGGTCTATGGGCCATTTAATCTTTACTTCAGCTATTTGATTCTACCATTACAGCAATAAAAGTATTCATGAACACTACTTAAATGAATGCCTGTGGCTGTGATCCAAGAAAACTATAAAAGGCGATGGCTGGACTGCAAGTGTAGCATGCTGACCCATTATCAGACCTGTAACTTCTAATGTTCCCAGACACCAGAGATCTGTTAAGGTATTAATGAAAGTACAAATAAAAAAAACTTTTTAAATCTAAATCTAAAACATCTAAAATGTCTTTACTTTTGACCGAAATTTATGAACTGTATAGTTATTGTAAACTGATAAATATTAGAAGCCATTATCCTTAAAGAGAAAAAAAAAAGCCCAGTTAGAAAACTATCAGGAAATTTATATTTAGCAAGACATTGTATTACATCAGTAATTCTTTGTGTCAATTTTTTATTTATTGAATTTAGTGAGAAAGAAACAGAGAGGGAGGGAGGGAGAGAGAAACAGAGGGAGAGAGAGGGAGGGTGGGGAGAAAGAGGGAGAGAAAGGGAGAAAGAGGGAGGGAGAAAGTGAGGGAAAGGGGGGAGGAGGGGGAGAGGAAAAGGGAGAACTGTCAATCTGTTCCTGTATGTGTCCTGACCTGGGAATCAAACTGGCAACCTCTGCACTTTCAGCATAATGCTCTCATCAACCAAGCTATCTAACTAGGACCCTAGTCAGTAAACCCCGGCTCATGAGCCACATGCGGCTCTTTGGCCCCTTGAGTGCGGCTCTTCCACAAAATACCACGTGCAGGCACTACCTCGATAAGGAATGTACCTACCTCTATAGTTTAAATTTGGCTCTCAAAAGAAATTTCAATCGTTGTACTGTTGATATTTGGCTCTGCTGACTAATGAGTTTGCCAACCTCTGGGCTAGGGCATTAAGTTCACAATTCTTTGAAAATAGAAAATAAAAGAGAGCGCCACCTCCTACAGATTACCTTGAAAACTAAAATGGCTAAAAAATATTAGAAAGCATGCTTTCTTTATGAAGTACCCAGAGATCACATAATATTTATGTATCTCTAGGTAATACATAGTTTCTGCCACCAAATAGAGTCATATCAAAGATAAAATATATGAAATTGCTCTTGAAAATTGCCACCATTCTTTTTTCATCTCCATGATGTCAATACACACACACACACACACACCAGTGGTTCTGAACCACTGATCCACAAGAACTAACCACTGTGATGTTGTATCATTAAGTCTATAATCTTTATACAAAAACAGCAGGCTGGCAGTTGAAAAACACTGGTATAGACAGCAAAGAACACATATTTAAAACAAGTAATACATTGCACTGCATGGTATCTGCATTCAGCAGTTTATTCCTGCTGGGTGTTCAAAGCACAGTGCGATAGAAATTCAGTATCTGGCAACGTTGGTCTCCTTGGCTTTGTGCATGCTAAACCTGGTATTTCTATTGATACAGTATAAATAAATAAATAAATAAAATAAGTGATACAGCCAAGAAGTAGATTTCCTAAATTCAATGCTACCTTTATCCACCTAGTGAACACTGCACATATTTCTAATTAAATAGTTTTGTAGTTTTGGATTACAAGGCAGTGTGAAAAACCAAATTACCTACAACTTTAATTTCTTTAACTCCTACTTTAAAGTTTCCCCCCAATATCTATTTCAGTCCTTAAGCCACTAAATAAAATACCGAAATTTTAAAATCTCGAAATAAGGCCTTGGCTGGTTACGTCAGTCAGTAAACAGTGCCATCCTCAAACGACAAGATTGCAGGTTCGATCCCCACTCAGGGCATACATAGAAAGAAACCAATGAATGCAGGACTGAGTAAAACAACTAATGAATTTTTCTATTCCCCATCCCCTCTGTCTCTTTAAAAAAAAAAATTCCATACAGGAATTTGTTATTGTTTTGTGCTTTTGTGTGTGTGTGTGTGTGTATTTTTCTGAAGCTGGAAACGGGGAGAGACAGTCAGACAGACTCCCGCAAGCCGGGATCCACCCGGCACGCCCACCAGGGGCGATGCTCTGCCCACCAGGGAGTGATGCTCTGCCCCTCCAGGGCGTTGCTCTGCTGCGACCAGAGCCACTCTAGCGCCTGGGGCAGAGGCCAAGGCACAGAGGACCCAGGTTTCAAACCCTGAAGTCGCTGGCTTGAGCGCGGAGTAACTCACTCTGCTGTAGCCCCCCAGTCAAGGCACAATGAACTAAGGTGCCACAATGAAGAACTGATGCTTCTCATCTCCCTTCCTATCTCTCTTTAAAAAAAAAGAATGTACTTTTGGGAAGAGGCTGAATAGATGTTTCAAAAATTGATTAAACTGCTTATGGCCCATCAATAAAGGGGGAAAAAAAACTGTATCTGAGTCCACAGAGGGTACTACACACATTTTATTTTCCATTAACTGAACATGATTTTTTTTCACAAAAAACTTTTTTAAAAATTTTATTTATTCATTTTTAGAGAGGAGAGAGAGAGACAGAGAGGGAGAGAGAGGAGAGAGAGGAGGGAGGAGCTGGAAGCATCAACTCCCTATGTGCCTTGACCAGGCAAGCCCAGGGTTTCGAACCGGCAACCTCAGCATTTCCAGGTCGACGCTTTATCCACTGCGCCACCACAGGTCAGGCAAAAAACTCTCCTTTTTAAGATTTAGCCTTACCTTTAGCTTCTGATAATGGGGAAGGCTGCTGCAATGAGTATTCTTGGCAACTTCTTCATTTGTATAAAAGAGTGAACACAGCTTACAGTAAAACCCTGTTTTAGGTATCACATAGTCTATACCTAGAACACAAACATACATTCTTACAAATTCAGGAAGCTGAGTATTTTAATTAGCGTTCTCAATATTTTTTTTTGTGAGAAGTCCAATATGGCCTACGCTAAAACAAAATCCAACAAAAACCATGACATTATTAGTAAATAAAATTGTATTTAATTGATGTTTAAGGTGCTACCTAATTGTACTCTTATAGACAGAAATATGACAGGTAAACAAAACAAAAAGTAAGGTGAAATTCTCAGAAAGCTTTGAGGAGAAACGAGTACATATTGTGTAATGGTAAAAAAAAGAGAATACAAAATCAGGAGACGGGTAAGGAAAGAGAATATATCAATGAAGATTTACAAATTGTTCTGTACAGAAATAAACTGAAAATGCCATCAGAACTTATGTCAAAACCAGTTAAAATTTTTATATATTGATAGTAAGAGTTTGGGGAGGGTGAGAAGGGAAGAACAAAGCCTTAAATCTCACCAACAGGAACATTGGGCTGATACGGTCCAATTCTATCCTCATCTGGAATTGTACAGTCCTCCTTGCTTTCATCACTTTGGCCATCTGCATTTTCACTCGTCTCTTTGTTAGGATCATCAGCATTCTCAGCAGATTCAGCGCCTGGTTCTGTAGTTTCCTCATTTTTAATCCCATTTTCCAACGCTGCTTCATTTTCTTGATCAAGTTCCTCGATTTTGTCCACCTTAATTTCAACCAAACCATCATCATTTTTGTCACCAGATTTAAAATGTCATGCCTGATTTACGAAGTTTCTGAAGTTCCAAATCTTCCCCATCACCAACCTCATCTAGAGTGACAAAACTTTCCACATTCCCTGGGAAATGACGCTGTTAAGAAAGACAAATTTACTCTGCAACAATTATCTTGCAGCATCCCTTCCATTAGTTTTATTTAAAGGGAATGGGATGGCGTCTTTGTCTTTATTCCTTCTCTCAAAATACTAAATCTCCTTCTCCCAAAAATCACTAAAAAAAAACACAAAACAACCCCAAAAAACCCAAAACCCACACAAAAAAATCTTATTTCCCCTTCTTTTTTTCAAGTCAGAGGAAGGGAGACAAGACTCCCACATGAGCCCCGACAAGGAGGCAACCCCCACCTGGGGCCATGCTCACAACTGAGCTATTTTTTTTTTTCTTTTCTTTCTTTTTTTTTTTTTTTGTATTTCTCTGAAGCTGGAAACTGGGAGAGACAGTCAGACAGACTCCCGCATGCGCCCGACCGGGATCCACCCGGCACGCCCACCAGGGGCGATGCTCTGCCTCAACCAGAGCCACTCTAGCGCCTGGGGCAGAGGCCAAGGAGCCTGGCCATCTTTGCTCCAATGGAGCCTTGGCTGTGGGAGGGGAAGAGAGAGACAGAGAGGAAGGGGGGGGGGGGGGGTGGAGAAGCAAATGGGTGCTTCTCCTGTGTGCCCTGGCCGGGAATCGAACCCGGGTCCCCCGCACACCAGGCCGACGCTCTACTGCTGAGCCAACCGGCCAGGGCCACAACTGAGCTATTTTTAGTGCCTGAGGCAGAGGTTCCACCTCAGTGCCTGGGGTGATGCACTTAAACCAATCTAGCCAAGGCTGTGAGAAGGGAAGAGAGAGAGAGAAGGGAGAGTGGTGAAGAAGCAGATGGTCACCTCTTGACCAGGAATTGAAACTGGGACATCCAAATGCCAGGCCAACGCTCTACCACTAAGCCAACTGACCAGGGCCAAAACTAAGCTTATTTTATTTTTTTTTTTATTTTTTTTTTATTTTTCTGAAGTTGGAAACAGGAAGGCAGTCAGACAGACTCCTGCATGCGCCCGACCGGGATCCACCCGGCACGCCCACCAGGGAGCGACGCTCTGCCCATCCATCTGGGGCGTTGCTCTGTCTTAGCCAGAGCCATTCTAGTGCCTGAGGCAGAGGCCATAGAGCCATCCTCAGTGTCCGGGCCAACTTTGCTCCCATGGAGCCTTGGCTGCAGGAGGGGAAGAGAGAGACAGAGGAAGAAGAGGGGGAGGGATGGAGAAGCAGATGGGCACTTCTCCTGTGTGCCCTGGCCGGGAATCAAACCCGGGGCTCCTGCACACCAGGCCAACGCTCTACCACTGAGCAAACCGGCCAGGGCAAAACTAAGCTTATTTTAAAACTAAGTAATGGGCCCTGGCCGGTTGGCTCAGCGGTAGAGCGTCGGCCTGGCGTGCAGGGGACCAGGGTTCGATTCCCGGCCAGGGCACATAGGAGAAGCGCCCATTTGCTTCTCCACCCCCACCCCCTCCTTCCTCTCTGTCTCTCTCTTCCCCTCCCGCAGCCAAGGCTCCATTGGAGCAAAGATGGCCTGGGCGCCGGGGATGGCTCCTTGGCCTCTGCCCCAGGCGCTAGAGTGGCTCTGGTCGCGGCAGGGCGACGCCCCAGAGGGGCAGAGCGTCGCCCATGGGCGTGCCGGGTGGATCCCGGTCGGGCACATGCGGGAGTCTGTCTGACTGTCTCTCCCTGTTTCCAGCTTCAGAAAAGTACAAAAAAAAAAAAAAAAACCCCCCAAAAAACAACTAAGTAATGGAAACTTTGCTTTGCATGGCCTGACCAGGTGATGGCACAGTGGATAGAGCATGACCCTGGGATACTGGGGACCCTGGTTCAAAACTCCATGGTCACTGGCTTGAACCCCCAGCTCAAGGCACAAATGAGAAAGCAATCAATAACCAACTAAATGTCGCAACTACAAGTAAATGCTTCTCAACTCTCTACCTTCCTGTGTGTCTGTCCCTGTCTCTCTCTCTCTCTCTCTCACTTTAGGAAAAAAGTCTTGCACAAAAAGCAGAAAATAAATGGTATGAAAACACTCATATTCTACACTTCCTGAGATTTATACTCCTAGGGAATATATTTTTAAAAATTAGTTATAAACTGAATGATACCCTTTGGAAGACAGTATCTTATGATAAAACTGTTGTTTAAATATCCACTCTAAAATTGTAGTGGTTAAGAAATCAGGCTCTGGAGCATGACTGCCTAGGTTTAAATTTTGACTTGGCCATTCAGAAGCAGTATGACCATGGGCAATTTATGGAACTTCTCCATGCCTCAATTTCCTCATTCATAAAATAAGGCATCTATTGCATATGGTTACTGTAAGGATTAACATACATAAAGAACTCAGAATCTTATAGCATGTAGGCCTGACCAGGTGGTGGCGCAGTGGATAGAGGGTCAGACTGGGATGTGGAGGATCCAGGTTTGAGACCCCGAGGTCGCCAACTTGAGCACGGGCTCATCTGGTTTGAGCAAAGCTCACCAGCTTGGACCCAAGGTCGCTGGCTCGAGCAACAGGTTACTCGGTCTGCTGTAGCCCCATGGTCAAGGCACATATGAGAAAGCAATCAATGAACAACTAAGGTGTCGCAACGAAAAACTAATAATTGATGCTTCTCATCTCAATCCCTTCCTCTCTCTCTCAGTTAAAAAAAAAAATTTTATAGTATGTAGTAAATGCTCAATAATAACAAGCTCTTTAAGAATCTGGAGGTAAAAATCAATTCTCTAATAGCTGAATATTGTTTATAAGAAATAAAACAGAATTACAGAATCTCACTGCAGGCTGTGGTTGGTTAGCTCAATTGGTTAGCATCATCCCAAAACACCAAGGTTGTAGGTTCAATCCCTGGTCAGGGCACATACAGAAAGCAACCAATGAATGCACAACTAAGTAGAAGAGTAAGTGAATGCTTCTCTCCCTTTCACTCTCTTTAAAAGCAAATAATAATAATTTAAAAAACTTATTTCAAGAGCCATTTAACATAAGGAGAATCAAAAGCATTTTAATACTCTACCCCTTAATGCAGCTGGTTAGTATATACCACAGGTCTTTGGTTTACTGTTCTTTTTATCACGTATTTTTATATTCATATTTATTTGCTATGCTCTTATTTGTAACATGTTCTAAGAAAAATATATATATTTATTTTTTGTATTTTTCTAAAGTTGGAAACGGGGAGGCAATCAGACAGACTCCGGCATGCGCCCGACCGGGATCCACCAGGCATGCCCACCAGGGGGCGTCGCTCTGTTGCAACCAGAGCCATTCTAGCACCTGAGGCAGAGGCCATGGAGCTATCCTCAGCACCTGGGCCAACTTTGCTCCAATGGAGCCTTGGCTGGGGGAGGGGAAGAGAGAGACAGAGAGGAAGAAGAGGGGGAGGGGTAGAGAAGCAGATGGGCTCTTCTCCTGTGTGCCCTCGCCAGGAAACGAACCCGGGACTACTACACGCCAGGCCGACGCTCTACCACTGAGCAAACCGGCCAGGGCCTAAGAAAAATATTTTAAAAATTATTGAAGTAGGCCCTGGCCGGTTGGCTCAGTGGTAGAGCGTCGGCCTGGCGTGCGGGGGTCCCGGGTTCGATTCCCAGCCAGGGCACATAGGAGAAGCGCCCATTTGCTTCTCCACCCCCTCCCCTCCTTCCTCTCTGTATCTCTCTTCCCCTCTCGCAGCCAAGGCTCCATTGGAGCAAAGATGGCCCGGGCGATGGGGATAGCTCCTTGGCCTCTGCCCCAGGCGCTAGAGTGGCTCTGGTCGCGGCAGGGCGACGCCCCGGAGGGGCATAGCATCGCCCCCTGGTGGGCAGAGCTTCGGCCCTGGTGGGCGTGCCGGGTGGATCCCGGTCGGGCGCATGCGGGAGTCTGTCTGACTGTCTCTCCCCGTTTCCAGCTTCAGAAAAATACAAAAATACAAAAAAAAAAAAAAAAAAAATTATTGAAGTATCTGATGAAGCTTATGTTTCTCAAAATAGACAAACAAAAAAACCAAACAAGTTTTCAAGGTCAACAATTTTTGAATGAGTGGGAAAATGTTTCAAGTATCTTTGGTTGGCTAACTTATTGCAAGTGCAAACTCCACCCCATCCTTTAAAAAACAAGCCAAACTACAGCTGCTGGCAAGTACTTAACACACTACCACAACAATATAGAAGCATACATAGCTGTCTTTCTCCTTCTATTACTAAAAAGTTCTCGAGTATTGGCATTTTTTGGCAACTAAAAGGTCTTGTTTAATCTATTTATTGCAGAGTTTAGACTTAAAAAAGTTTATATTATAGTTCATATCTAATATTTTCTTATATAAATGACCACTTCTCTTTGACCTTGCTAGAGTAGATAATTTGAACATTTACCTGTTCTAGTTTTCTATTAAAACAAGTCAATGTACAATCTTCCTTTACCTTTTTGAGTTTTTTCTTTGTAGCTGCAGCACTCGCATCTTTTTTCACAGCTTTGTCTGAAGGTTCCTTTTTTCCATCAGAAGTCACATCACCTAAATTAGCAAGGTCTGTCTCATCTCCTACTGAACTGCCACTTTCTAGCAGTGCTGCTGCTTCTTCTTCATCTACAAGTAGCTCATCTTCAGATTCAAGAAGCATGCTAGGTTCTTGTTCTGCCTGGTCATCTTTTGTATCTTTTTCACCATCTTCACCTGACTTTTCTTCTTGCTCTTTTCCTTCAGTTGTACTTTCAGTCTTCTGGGAACCATCAGTTTTGGATTTCTTATCACCTGGAGATTCTTTGCCATCTGGAGAATAAGATCTTTTTCTGAAATCAATAGATACTTCAATTAATTCTGAGCTGGAAAACAAGTTTACTATACACACAGACACACACAGATAATGAAATTACCGGGATTTATCTTTTCTCAGTAAGTCAATGCCTCTGTTAGGAATCTAAAAGACAAAATTTTGCGTTAAATAAATGAATGAAAATATTCATCTGCAGTATAATTATCCAATTTAATAATTGATGACCATCCTTCATATAATCAACTAAGCTTATACAATCCCTACAGACATACCTAGAATCTAAGCTACCTACAGTCAGCAGTTCATTACAATCGACATTTCAATAAAGCAGTGGATAATAAACATCTTTGGCAGAACTCTTGTTTAAAAAGAATCTAAAATACAACAGCCTAATCAGGCAGTGACACAGTCAATAGTCAGCCTGGGGTTCTGAGGATCCAGGTTTGAAACCGAGATCATGGACTTGAGCGTGGAATCCTAAACATGACCCCATGGTTGCTTCTTGAATCCCAAGGTCTCTGGCTTGACTGGAGCCCCCTGGTCAAGGCACATGAGAAAGCAATCAGTGAATAACTAAGGTGCTGTAACTATAAGCTGGTGCTTCTCATTTTTCTCCTTTCCTGTCTCTCTCCCTTTCTGTGTGTCTCTCACACACATAAACACACAAAAGCAATAAAAAGTGCTTTTATAGAACAGATAAAAAATTGCTGCTACTGAAGAAGACTGGAAAAAGAAGAGATTGCTATTTTAATAACTAAACACTATACTCTTTTACCCCATTATTTAAAAAAAAAAAATTTATTCATTGATTTTAGACAGAGGAGTGAGAGAGCAGGAGAGAGAAATGTGGAACAGAGCGGGAAGCATCAAGTCATAGCAGTTGCTTCTTGTGACTTGAACAGGCAAGTCCAGGGTTTAGAACCAGCAACATTAGCATTCTAGGTAGATACTTTATCCACTGTGCCACCACAGGTCAGGCGACCCTATATTCTATTTTTTCCCATTTAAGACAATAAATAGTGAGATAGGCTCCTGCAGGCGCCCAGACTGGAATCCACCCAGCAATCCCCATTTGGGGCTGATGCTTGAACCAATTGAGCAATTGGCTGTAGGAGGGGAAGAGGGAGAAAGAGGGAGAGAAGCAGATGGTTGCCTCTCCTGTGTGCCCTGACCGGAAATCAAACTTGGGATGTCCATATGCCAGGCAGAGAGACACTCCAGCACGTGCCCAACTGGGATCCACCCGGCATGACCATTAGGGAGAGATGCTCTGCCCATCTGGGGCATTGCTTCATTGCAACCAGAGCCATTCTAGTGCTTGAGGTGGAGGCCATGGAGCCATCCTCAGCGCCTGGGCCAACTTTGCTCCAATGGAGCCTTGGCTGTGGGAGGGGAAGAGAGAGAGAGAGAAAGAAGAGGGGGGAGGGTAGAGAAACAGATGGGCACTTCTTTGTGCCCTGGCCGGGAATCGAACCAGGGATTCCACACGCCAGACCGACGCTCTACCAACGAGTCAACTGGCCAGAGCTCCCTATAGTCTTTTTTTTTTCTTTCATTTTTCCAAAGCTGGAAACGGGAGGCAGTCAGACAGACTCCCGCATGCGCCTGACCAGGATCCACCCGGCATGCCCACCAGGGGGCGATGTTCTGCCCCTCTGGGGCGTTGCTCTGTTGCATCCAGAGCCATTCTAGCGCCTGAGGCAGAGGCCACAGAGCCATCCTCAGCGCCCAGGCAAACTTTGCTCCAGTGGAGCCTCGGCTGCGGGAGGGGAAGAGAGAGACAGAGAGGAAGGAGAGGGGGAGGGGTGGAGAAGCAGATGGGCGCTTCTCCTGTGTGCCCTGGCCGGGAATCGAACCCGGGACTCCTGCACACCAGGCCGACGCTCTACCCCTGAGCCAACTGGCCAGGGCCCCTATATTCTTAATGACAACAAATCAAGTACTACATACCCTTAGTACCAATTTTTTATATTTTTCAGACAGGTCAACTTTCACACATCTCCCCTGAAACCAAAGGGCCTTTTTCAAACAGTGGTCAACCATTGCCATTGCATCTTCTCTGGTCTCCATCTCAATAAAGGCCTTAAAAAAATTAGAAAACATTATTTTTCACAGAATTGTATAAGAACTCTATTGTTTTATTGTTTTTTTTATTTGCTTCTTAGGATAATTTAATCTTTAAGCACATAAACACTGGTATGTTAAAAGTCACCCAATAAAGTAAAGACAACTTGTCAAAACTACAAAGTAGTACCAAGTATTAAACCACTTATATGCAGACTTTCTGCAAAAAAATCATTCAATAAGTTTAGAAGATATTACTCAAAATACTGAGAAAACAAAAAATCAGCAATCTGAAAGGATATAAACTCAGAATAAAGTATCAGATGGTATACCAATAAATAGTTGAACAAATAAACTAATTGAATTTTTAAAAATCATATAAAATGTGGAAAAACAGCATAACCCCAGTTGATGTTAAAAATAAATAAATAAAAGTGTGTGTGAGAGTGGGAAAATACCTATAGACACACAGCAGGAAGATTTTTGGAAGCAAACCCTGGAAACAAATACTGTTACTAGCCTGAGCAAAAGAGAGCTTTACTTTCCACTTGCCATCTACTACAATGTGGAAAAAAAACATTTTATCATTGTTTGGCTACAAAAATTGATCTATGAGAAGATAAAAGAAAATTACTTCCCCTTGCTTTCTATACTGAAAATATTTTTAAAAATTAGGCACTTTAAGAAATAATCATTTCCCAGACCTTTATACATATATTACCTGACTTTTCATCCTCATCAGTATATAATTCTTTATTTTCCCATAAGGTTCAGCAAGTTTAAGGACAGCACTGTCAGAATAGCCAGAATGAGGTAAGTTGCTGAGATGTATCACTCGTCCAACCTCCTGCTTCTGATCAAATTTCTGGTCTGGTTTCCCTTCAGGTTTCTTTAATTTAATAAACAGAAAAGGAAAGGACATGTCAAATGTTGGTAGATACACTATGATTATGAGTTAATAGTTAATATTATCCTAGTTATCAGCAGCTAAATTAGCAAAAGTTAACTTTAAAGTAGCCAAAGTTAATAATTAAAACAATGTATTAAATGATTGGTAATACAAATCAGAAAAACTAGATGTTACCTTTATTCTTTTATACTTCTGGGATAAATGAACTCTCACTGGCTTGCCAAATACTAATGCTGGTGTAGTTGTATAATAATCCACTGCAGCCTGAGCATCTTCTGTGGTTGCCATTTCAATAAATGCCTGAAATTGCACACATACACACAAAAATTATTACGAACATTGTTCAGTCTTTCATATTTAATCAGAAATATTTTCAAGAATCTAAATGCAGAAAAACCTACGTTGCTAATTTGACATTTTTTTTTGTTTTTTTATTTTTCTGAAGCTGGAAACAGGGAGAGACAGTCAGACAGACTCCCACATGCGCCCGACCGGGATCCACCCCGCACGCCCACCAGGGGCGATGCTCTGCCCACCCCGGGGCGCAATGCTCTGCCCACCCCGGGGCGCGATGCTCTGCCCCTCCGGGGCGTTGCTCTGCCGCGACCAGAGCCATTCTAGCGCCTGGGGCAGAGGCCAAGGAGCCATCCCCAGCGCCCGGGCCATCTTTGCTCCAATGGGGCCTTGGCTGCAGGAGGGGAAGAGAGAGACAGAGAGGAAGGGGGGGATGGAGAAGCAAATGGGCGCTTCTCCTATGTGCCCTGGCTGGGAATCGAACCCGGGTCCCCCGCACGCCAGGCCGACGCTCTACCGCTGAGCCAACCGGCCAGGGCCTAATTTGGCATTTTTTAAAAAGTCATCTCAGCCTGACCAGGCGATGGCGCAGTGGATAGAGCGTCGGACTGGGATGTGGAAGATCCAGGTTCGAGACCTGGAGGTCTCCAGCTTGAGCGCGGGCTCATCTGGCTTGAGCAATAAGCTCACCAGCTTGGACCCAAGGTCACTGGCTCAATCAAAGGATTACTCGGTCTGCTGAAGGCCCGTGGTCAAGGCACATATGAGAAAGCAATCAATGAACAACTAATGTGTCGCAACAAAAAACTGATAATTGATGCTTCTCATCTCTCTCCATTCCTGACTGTCCCTATCTATCCCTCTCTCTGGCTCACTCTCTATCCCTGTAAAAAAAAAAAAAAATCTCAAATTTTATCGTCATGTTACTAAAACTATCACTCATAGCTACTCGACTTGAAATAATGATTTGGAATGATTTTGGTAAAAGTTTAAAATGACTTTCCAAAGGATTATCCTCTTACAGTAGTTTAATAATGACAATTTACTGCTTAAGAATAAAAATTTATAAACTTACTAATTATCTGTTAGTACTAGAAGCAATTCCTTTAAGAAGGTTTCATTGTAATATAAATGATAAACTCTTGTTTATACTAATTATCCTATGGCAAAAATGGTGCCTGCCCTGACTGGGTTGGTTAAGAGCTTCAAGCCAATAACAAGATTGTGGGTTCGATGCCCAGCCAGGACACATACAAGAATCAACGAATAAATGCATAAATGGGTGGAACAACAAATCTTTGTCTCTTTCCCTCCCACTCATACCCCCAAAATCAATTTTTAAAAAATGGTTCTGTTATATGTCATTTCACTTAAAGAACCTATTGACATCAAGACTTACTGTATTAACATACTTCAACTATTGGCTTTCTCCTCTACTTCATTCTATATTGATGATTTATGATTACAATGAGTTCTTTTTCTAATACAAAACCGTGTAATCTCCTTAGGAAATATATATATTAGTGATGAATAAATATTATACTTATTTCAACTCATACCTCATTAATTTTATTTAAAATCAAATGATTTGAAATGACTCCAAATGGTTCCACCAGCTGTAATAATTGGTATCTCAAGTTTTTCCCTCGCTGAAAATCCATGATGTGAACAACTCGGCTAGTTTCCTATCCATTGGCCCGGGGGGAGGAAAAAAATAAATCAAGTAACTCTCTCTTTAAAGTCAATAAGTCTCTTTAAGAACAATATGAAACAGCTATGCATTACAAATTTTATAGTCTAATGTTAACCAGACATTTTAAATATTTAAAATAAAAACTACTAACATTCTAGTGAATCTAAAAACTATACAGGAAGCCCTGGCCAGATAGCTGAGTTGGTTAGTGTTCACAGC
The DNA here is from genome assembly GCF_036850995.1 of Saccopteryx leptura. Taxonomy (NCBI): domain Eukaryota; kingdom Metazoa; phylum Chordata; class Mammalia; order Chiroptera; family Emballonuridae; genus Saccopteryx; species Saccopteryx leptura. The sequence goes on along the minus strand of NC_089508.1, from coordinate 161,552,876 downwards.
CCGGGCAGAGGAACAGATTGATGTTCCTGTATTCTCTCTAAAATCAATTAATAAGTAAATAAACAAACAAATAAACAAAAACCTCACAAATAAACCTACACAGGAAATCAAGTGTCAGTGGGGTAAGACAGACCTCCAAGTTTCAGAAAACAGTCTCTGCATTACTTTTTCAACTGAATGCTGTTGTGCATTCTTGACAGCAAAGTTCTCAACACCCTGGATCAAGGTGTGATTTCTGAACTACAAGCATATGAAAACTAAAAGTTTTAAATTTATCAAAGTCATAGAAAAGCGTGATGGCTTTTAAACTTTAGTAGTTTTCTGATAATAAGGACTATGACACAGATTCAATTAGCAAGAACTTAAGTCAAATAACATTCATAAAACAGCCAATACAGTAAAAGCAAGTGATGTGTTACACTGACCACTCTGCCTTTTTGCATGTGTCTTGGTCCTTGCAGGTTCCCATTTCCAGCACCTTTATGGGGAAAAAGTATTTTTTTTCAGTTGCATAATACATATATTGCCATAATAGGCCATTTCAATTGAAAAATGAACTTTAAAACACTAAAAGGATATTATAAATATTGTAAGAGTGCCACGTCTTTTAATGCAATGTTATTTTTGAATAACAGTTTAATAAGCTTTCTTTTGCCCATATTATTATTTATTTTAATGGTAAAAGCTCTTAAAACCTGACTGGTGGTGGTGCAGTGGGTAGAGCATCGACCTTGGACACTGGGGTTCGGTTTGAAACCTCAAGGTTGCTGGCTTGAGAGAAGGCTCACCAGCTTGAGGGTGGGATCATTAGTTCAGCTAGAGCCCCCATCTCATTTTCCCGCAATCAATGAACTGAAGTGTAGCAACTATGAGTTGATACTTATTATCTCTTCCCTTAAAAAAATAAACAAAAAGCAAACAAACTACCAAAAGCTCTTAGGAAACGGTAACATGAGTTTTTTAATCACCCAGATTTCCTCTTGGTCCAACTGCTGGTCCCCCAAGATGAAATGAGGGAGGTGGAGGCCCCAGAATTCCTGGTGCTGGGTTTGTAGATTGCTGCAACATGAATGGATCACCCCTAGTAATGCAAAGACATAAAATATAAGACTCACAATAATGACATCCATGAGAAATAATATTTATTATTAAAACACCCCTTGTCTAACTATGACTCTAATCTTTGCGAGCATTTATGTGTAAAGCAGCTAGAAGGAAATCTTAATAGTAATACAATGAAAATTACTACATAAAATGGTTTTTAAAAATTCTTTCACCCACAGTGCTTTTGCTCTCATATTCAATAAAAAAAATTTAGAAGATATTTTGAAAGTTTAACCTGAATTCCTTATATTGATCTCCTTTACAAACAATAGCATAAAAATTTTAACTTACATTGTGTGTCCTGTATCATTGTCAGGATTCCATTCTGGGTAGCTTTAAAAAGACCAGAAAATTAACTTTAAAATAAAACTGTCCTTTTCACAAAGTAGCCTTGTTTGGCCCTTAAAATAGAGATAATTATTAGTAAAGTTATATGAAAGACTGTTAGAAATATTATGGTTTAAAACATGTTAAATATAGAAATTTCCCAAAGAAAAATTTCAAAACTCCTAATCCAAATGAATGAAAATAAACAAGTTCTGCACTGAAAATGTAAGTAATCTAATGCTGAAATTAAAAATTTCCCATATTTGTTGTCTTAATAGAAAAAGTGTTGCATGAAGATGAAAATATGGACTTGTATATTCAATAATTTTGGAGCATGTATTACTATTGCTGAAAATACTGTATGGCCTGACCAGGTAGTGGTCCAGTGGATAGAGCGTCCACCTGGGATGCTGAGAACCCAAGTTCAAAACCCCAAGGTCGCCAGTTTAAATGTGGAATCAGATACGAGCCCAAAGGTCGCTGGTTTGTGCAAGGGGTCACTGGCTCAGTTAGAGGCCCCCCAACCCCCATCAAGGCACGTATTAGAAAGCAATCAATGAACAACTAAGATGCTGAAACTACAAACTGATGCTTCTCATCTCTCTCCCTTCCTGTCTCTATTGCCAAAAACAACCCTCTATGTATCAAAAGCTACCTTTTAAGTCTATTAAAAAATTCTTTCAATTTGTATAAAAAGAGCATTTATTTACATTTATCCTAGAAATAATATTAAGTAACAAAGTACCACTATTACTGCATCTAACATTCCATTAAGATCCCAGATCTAAACATTTTACTAATTAGTATTGCCTGGACAGTATCAACTACACAATCGTAATAATGTGGATATTACAAAGAAATGATGAACTCCCAAAAACCAATCAATGGCTGTTTCTGAATCACGATTAAGGATGCTTTAAAGGTATTTCAAACTCCTACATTTCAAGAAGAAGCTGGCATCGACGACTGTGACTTGCTCCATTGATATGTTGACTCCACTCCTGCAGCAAAGTAAATTAGTAGAATTAACAAAAATAAAGCTAAAATATTTTTGTTTGAACCGTTCAACCTCTAGAATGTTAATCTATATGCAATATCTATTATAGGCTGTATAAACACCTGCACATTCACTAATCACACTGAATTTAATTTAAAACCATTTATCCGAATCCTTGTATCTTGATCCTGCCCTCAAATACGCCATGCACATTCTTGGAAAAACTGGATAATTTGGTTAACATACTAACAGACCTGACAGAAAAAAGATAAGAGTTAATAAAGATCAAGAATAGTAACTGACCTTGAGGATCAGCTAGGCATATTAATTTCTGCTATAAACCAAATTAAATTATTCATGTCATATATTAGAATTGTTTTTTATAGTACTCTAAATATGACAAAATACCACACTCATATCTACTTTACTAGAAAATATCACTTTAAATGTAAACAATGTTAAAAATATAAGCTTTAATTTCATCCAGCTTTCGAGGTATGATCCAAGTAAACTACAGATATAAAAAAGCTAAGACAGGAATGGCTTTTCTAGAAAATGCTTCACATTTATCCATAAACTAAGTTCCCATTATATTTCCCCAAAATAAAGAAGCAAATTTCAATCAATGCCTGTTTCCAACCTTTAGAGAAGGAAACATTGCATTTGATCAATACCTGCTCCTTTTTGATTATTTTAAATTTAAAGGGATTAACTATTTTATGCAAATAAATTTTTTCTTTAGTGTTTAAAAAATATGTAAGTGATTAACATAAGAAAGAGTTGGGAAAAGTGGGCTCTGCTGCTGTACTGCTTGGGTTCCATTTCCAAGGTGTCATTTACTTGCTAGATGTGAATCCCTGGTACAAGATAAAATTCACTGCGATTCAATATTCTTCTATGGTTTTATGAAAAGTAAATAAAGGTAAACTGCTTAACAGAACATTGCCAGGGGCAAAGACAGTGCTCAAAAAAGGAATGATTATTACATTGCTTATAAAAGCTATCTTGTTTTACAATTTCTTCTTTGTTTTTCTTCTTTTTAAGTAGTACTTTTCACAAATTCCCAAATTAGGCAACAACCTTTGTAACACCCACGTTACCTAGTACAATTATATTTGGAATATAAAACATGGTCAGGCAATGTTTTTAAAAAAGGTCTCACTCAAAGCTGAATTAAAACAAGAAACCAAATAATAAGAGATACCTTTTGGAAAAGCTTTAGAGTTATATTAATAAACGGGATCCTAATTTTAAAAACTGATTTATATTATAAGCTTGCTTACATACATTGCTATGACATAATAAAATTAACTAAAATCCCACGAGAGGACTAAGATGGAATACGTCCAAACAGAAGGAACTTGCGAAGAGCTACCTCTCAAATCTAGATTGTCTTTTGAATATAACGGCTATACAAAGAGATTTTTCCAGCTGGCTCTACAACCAAGTATTTGGGATATAAAAAAATTTTACTTGCAAAGTAACAGACCATTGACTTATTGGAGGCCACTTTTAAAAAGGCTGTAAGAGGCGCCACGGGTAAAGTTCACAAAATTCAGAAGAAGGATTAAACAAATTTAGAATTTTCTGAACTAAAAATATTCTCAGATTTTATTTATAAAATACTTGAAAAGTAGTGCGTTGGGAGAGGAGTAAATTATACTGTTAAGGCATGCTTCTAAATCATAGGAGATGGAAAGGATAGCTCATCTAGTTGCACAGAAATTATTTATATCCAATTTCCCATTCCCTTTAAAAGTTCAAACTAATACTAAGTGTGGTAGATCTTTCAAAGTACTACAAGGAAGGCCAAGATGAAAGAACCAGTTGTAAACCTCCCAAGCCCACCCATTACTAATCTGCACTACCACATCTGATCTTTTCCTGTTTAGTTTAAAGTGAGGATAGGATTAAGAGTCAAAGGGTTTTTAAAAAACCTATATCCTTGGATTCTACATTGAGGCCACTCTTACATCAGATTGATAAAGACTAAGGATTCACTTTTTGAATTCAGAAGTTCTGTAGGAAAACTAAGTTATACAAAGAAAGGATAATTTGGAGAAGCACTTCTGGAATGGCAGAATAAAGAACATAAGGTCTCCTAGAGCAATACTAAAAGGAAATAAATGAACTCAAGTGACAAGACAGTAAAAGGGCAGTTTCCTTTAAGTAAAAGGAATTTGAGGTTGTGTAGAAAAGCAACTTGACGTTCTAAAATGACCTAAAAAGAAAGAAAAGCAACACCATCACTGAAAGTCACTTAAAATATCAAAAATAATGATGACAAATTAGACGATGTTTCTTTCACCAAGTTTCTTACTTCACATTAAGAAGTTTTGATCATGTCCGTTATTTAATGTTACCAATAAGTGAAAAGAACAGATTTTCCAAGTTATGCAGCAATACCAGAGTGCAGGATTAAATGTTTAAAATTTTTTTCATCATCTACTTTCACCACAGAAATTTTCTCTAAAGTCATTGTTTCTAAACCAGCTATCAAATGAGTAAAAACCACTGCTAAATGTATTTAATTATTTTTTTTTAATAATGCAGGTACCCAGGAAAACATCAGCTATGTTAAAAAAAACTTGAATACCTTGAGAATTCCACTTCTTAAAATTGGTCCAATTTACAAATACAAAATTTGTAAATCAAACAAGCAAAGAACCTCTAAACTAGTTCTTAAATATTCCCAGTATTGTGGCAGAACTCCCAAAACTAGCTAAGGCCTAAGCATGTTTACATGTTAAAAGTACCTCTTGCACTAAAGTTAGGGTATCTTAGTCTTGAATCCAAAATTTCACTAAGTATCTTAAACCTGTTCTTTTTTAATTTAGACTCATTTACTGTAATTTATTAATGTCATTGCTCAGGAACAAAAAGGCAGCAAAATTTGGAGAAAAAAATAATCATATATATATGATTCAAATCCTCCCCTGGTTTCCTTTTGTGTTCTTTCACTCAACTGATTTTCTATGTGCAAGCAACAAGGTTAAATTACTGCTCAAAGTCAGAAGACGACTTTTAACAGGTTTTGACTCATGATGATCCACTAACAAAGATTTTAATTCCCTTACAATCACCTTCATTTGAGACACTGTACCTAGTGATTTTCCTTGGAATTGAGAGATCCTAGTTGAAAATATCAGTCAATATTGCCATTACTGCAAATAGGCAAGTAAAAAAAAGCATTTTGTGTCACCAAATTTAACTGATCTTTTCATTAAATCAACTTCCATCAGACACAGAACTTGAAGTTCAGCACTGAATAAAAACTAAATTCCATGATATACTTAGTATTACCCAACAAATTTGAAGATAGCATCAAAAACACCTACCAAACAAAATTTCCTTTTTTTTTTTTTAAGTTTTGGGCTCTATGTCTTAAATAAAAATTAATCTATGAAATTAAATTTAGCATTTAATGTTAATTTATTTTGGTAGGGAATAAAAATAACATTCCTTGTTTGATTACTTAAACTATACATTAATTCAAGGTTTTTGCAATAGGTATATACTAAGAATTATTTTTAAAACATTTTTTGAGCACTCTAAATTTAACAGGTCTCGTCTTAATTATCTGAGACAAAAATATCAAGATCTACAGCGTATTAAAAACAAAATCTCTAATAATCTTATTTAGTTTACTCAAAAATTAACTCACTAAAAAATGCATTTTAAGGGACTAGCTGTGAAAAGAAAATGACCTTTCTGGATGTTACTGTAAATGAAAAGCCCCCTGTAACAGTAACCATCAATTTCATGGCAGCAACATGTTCCAGTTAAACAGAATTAACTATATACAGCACATCAGGAAAACCAGATGGTCACAGATTATAATTAAGCTAGTAAGAGTGCTATAATGTTGACTTTAAGTCAACTGCACTGTATACAGGGGGGAAAAAATCAGAGAATGAGTAAAATTGAAACGTTGAAAGAGAAAGAACATTTAAAAGGGCATTTTGAAAAAGTTCTCATTTTGCCAGATGTGATAATTAAAGCAAAGGAGAATTCGACATATTTTTTTTTCCCCTCAAATGACTATAGCAGAAGTCTAAGCCTAAGTCAGAAAAAGAATATGTTTATCAGGAACACAGAGCAGGATACTGCAGTAATTGATTTTTCCAAGTCTCTAAAGGTATAGATGCAATATGGGATAATAAAAAGTGAGTTTTGAAGTATGTTTAAGAAAGTTGTGGAAAAGCAGAAAAAAAATGATGAAAAATTTCAGTCACAGTATGAGAATTTGCGTTAAGGGAAATTAAAAAAGGAAGAATGAACTAATCTAAAATATGAAACATACTGAAACAAACACCAGGGCTCTACATTAACTCTTTCCCTGTAGCCACAGATAAGGAAAAAAAGAGAATTGTTCAAGAATCCATCTTTACTACATACAAATCAACAATCAAGACAGATGGAAAGCTAAAATCTAGCATCCTGAATGGCAGAGCACATTGACTGCATAAAAAATACTTAAAACAATTCAACAAAGCAGACAAAAAACTGCTTAAATATGATTAAGAAGAATATACTGATGCCAAAAACCAACAAGATAATCCCAATGGATGACAGCTTTGTGGCCAGAAGTAATCTAGGCAGATTGTATTAATGTAAAGCCCTGGTTTATGCTCAAAAAACAATTACCTTCCAAATAAAGTATACTCAAAAGTATAAAATTCTTGATCAACTCAGTGTCACCAGACTATAGAATTAGAATAAAAGATATAGGTAAATACAGAATAGACACTACAATGTAAAAGAAATTAGAAGCATCTGTTGCATTAACTCACCTTATTAGAATGAACTGGCAAATCACATATAGAGCACAGATGGGGATAACCCTTCGGTAAGAGTCCATGGAAGTCTTCAATATTGCTACTTGGAGGAGCGCCCCTCTTTTTCTCAAAGAGAGATCTCTCTTGTAAGGGGCCAGGACCACGTCCCATTCTCTCATACTCACTGTCAAATTTATGATAGTTATGCGAGGTCTCACCAAAAAAAGAATCATCCCTACACCTTTCTCCATCTCTCAATCTGTCATCTTCATAATCCATTCTGTCATAATAACCAGATTCTTGAGAACGACTTCCATGGTCATAATCAAGCACTGGGTTGAGACTGGGACCACGATCATCAAAACTATCTCTTCTAAAGTGCCTTTTTTCTTCCCAATCATCCCTAGGTACTCTGTATGGTGGCTCCCGTGTAGCAGATCTGCCATCTCTACCATAACTCAATGTAGGGCCTTCTTCAGTTCTCCTCCTTTTAAGTTGTAGAAGGATTTGGGGCAAATTCTCAGGAGTAATCTTGTCCTCTGGATAACGACTCAGTTCATCTAAGTCTCTAGCAGACAGACCAAAGCTGGCCAAAATGTTACTGGCTTGGTCTGCATCTCCACGGTGTTGAGAAGACAAAGGGAGTGGACCTCTACTTCCAATGTTAAATATAGACTGCAAATTATGGGAAGAAGTACTAGCAGAAGACAGTGCACTATGAGCTCCTTGTTGATTCAATGAAGAACTCATTCCAAGATTCATTAAACTAGCAAGGCGTGCAGTACCCTGGTTCATCCTTCCAAGAGATGCTGGCATACTTAAAGACTGGGTAGCAGCAGCAAGAAGGCCTATTCCTGCTGCAGACAGGTCACGCCCATGACCCTGCGTGTCCCTACCGAGAGATGACTGCTGGAATGACTTGGACATTGTAGAACTATCTCTGGTCTAATTTATAGATTAAAAAAAAAAATTTTTAAGATGGCCAAAAAGAAAGCTCAAACTAGAAAACTAGGTTAACTGTGCTTCAAAAAATGGTAACGCCAAGAAAAAGGATCAATAAGGACTGTAGAATCTTCTTCAAGCTGAGAACCAGCAGACAACTCTGTAGAAAAATAAGCAATTTTAGTCATAAATCCCTTTAAGTAGATGCCGTTTTTTAAAGAAAAAAACTTATGCATCATGTTGATTAAAAAAACCACTTAAGATCTCAAACTTACAAGGAATTTATTATATATCTTAAACAGATTCCAGATGTATGCAGAGCCTGCATATAGATATTTAAAAAGTAGTCTTTCATGCTAAAGTTTTAACTATTAAAGGGAATTTCATACTAAATTTAAAAACATTTCAATTGAAGGGTTAGATGTCTGAGGCACATCAAAATTTCAGTAAAAATATAGATGGGTCTTTTCTTTCAGAAGAATAAAAATACACCCTATGATGCTTATGTTCCAGAAGACTAAAAATAAAAAATCAATGTCAACAAGTCAAAGATGAATCAATTGTATTCTGCTTTAGAAAATGAGACCTATTGTAACTATCAGAAAGAACCAAGTAAAACAAGTAAATGAAGTTTAGGTGTCAAGTACCTAGTATAAGATCTAAGACCAAATGCAACAGCAGAGACTTTTATGGAGCAAAATCAATTTGAGGTATAAAGACAGATGTGAAGAAAATTGACTTCCTACAGTTTAAGGATTTATGCACAAATTTACGCCATATAACTAACTGCCTTCTTACTTTCCACCCTATGTCAGGCAGTGATTATTTCATTTCTAATATTATAAGGTAAGAACTAAGCATGGCCAGTATGGAAATAAGAGACTGTCCAAGGAAAAAAAAAACCCAATACAGGAAGTGTACATGATTTAAAGAAATGAAACTCCCCAGGTTAGTATCCATCAACACTCATTTAATGCTCAGGACTTCAGCACCTGTAGAGCTCAAAACAGGAAAAATGAAAACAAGATCTTGCTTGCAGAGATTTCTGGAAAGTTTTCACAAGAATAGCCACAATTACCTGTAAAATTTTAATTCTAAATACGATCACCCAAGATATGTTTCTGGATGAAATTTTCATTTTCTTTCTTAAATCGTTATTTTACCCCAGAAATTGTTATGCAAGAATTTGCAAAGCAATTATGTATGACTCTCATAAAATATTAAATGGTACATACAACAAATGTCCTTGAAACAATTTTTATAATCACAACTACTACAGAAGTTTTAAATCATTTGCTAGAAAATTCTATCTAGAGGCTTTGTTAAATTTTATGTTTGATTATACACCTAAGTATTGATAGTTCAATACATTAAATATTGCCTGGTTTTTACTGTTAAAAACTAGGCAATATTCAATAGTTACAAGTCCATTATGGAACCAATCCCACCAATGATAGAATAAAGCAAGAAAACACTGGACAAATACAGTGGTAGAGGAAATATTTTTAAAAAGGTTATAGGCAGGACATTTTACAAAAAGATGTAAAAAAGTTTAAAAGACACAAATGCTATCAGAGGTGACTGGAATTATACATGTTTTTGCACACCAAGAAAGATGAATTGGAGAAAAGACACCAAAGAAACTAGCTCTGGATGAAACCTACTATATAAACTACTTAGGCATTCAGATAAGATTAATAAAAATAAAGATAAGAGTAAGCGGACTTTGTTGGATGAGTTTGTCTTATAAATGCCATATAGAAATTGTGTAAAAACACTAGTAGAACCTTCTAAATTTCCATGTATACTTTGAGAAAGAGCAAAACTTTTAGAGGGTTTTGCAAAATCGGTATTTCAAAATACCAAGGCTATTATTATTCATTGCATTTTTGCTCTTCATGTTATAGCCAAAGCTTTGCATTATTGAAAAGCCAGTTTTTAAAAACTATTCTTTTTCCCTCTGGGAAATTATACAATAGTATTATGATCATGTATGAAATTTTTAAATCCATCATATTTTAAGAAGAATTTGTCAGATTAAAGATCTCAATTACTTCTTTGTAAAGTACAATGAAAACAATAAATCTGAAAAAAAAAGTTAAGTTAAAAGATAACCTTTAACAAAACAGAAAATGGATGTCAGAAAAAGGGTAAGACAATGTCAACCCCATGACAACTTGTAATTTCATTAAGATTAATCTTAATATTTCTGACTCAGTTTCAACTTAAATACACCCCCACACAAAGATATGAGAGTAATATTATTGAAAAGGTACTAAGTCAGATCTCTGAAACAAACAAAATTCTTAAAATACTTCCATTAGAACAAAGAAACTGAGAGAAATCAGGCACTATTTTTTTCTGATTTTTAAAATTTTTGTTTATTGACTTTAGGTAGATAAAGGAAAAGAGAAACATCGATTTGTTGTTCCACTTATTTATGCATCCATTGGTTGGCTCTAAAAACTGAATTTATTGGGGCACAGGTTCAAATATGAAACTCAATAAAACACCTGCACATTGTATGGAGTGCTCATAGCCCCAAGCAAAGACTCTTTTGTCCCCCCCCCCCCTTTGCCCACTTCCACCTCCACCTCAGCCCCCTACTCCCTTTGGCTATCACCACACTGTGGTCTATGTCTTCTCTGTTTAATCCCTTCACCTTCAATCATCTAGTCCCTCCCTCCTCCAGCTGTCAGTCTCTTTCATGTATCTAAGCCTTTGTTCACTGGTTGATTTTTGTGCCCTGACAGGAGAGCAAACCAGCAAACTTCGCGTATGAGGAGGATACTCTTAACCAACTGATTAGGCTACAACACCACCACTGTTTAAAAAGCTTTTATGAAAACAATTTCTTTAGTACTTTTGGGCAATTGTAAAACAAACCACTTTAAAAGGCTCATATACACAAAGAATTAAAAAATAAAAAAAAACAGGACCCATACATACGCTATCTACAAGAGACACACCTCAAAAAAAGATACACATTGACTGAAAAATAAAAGGTTGGGGGAAAAAATTTCATGCAAATGGAAAAAAAAGGCTCATATAAGTGAGAGCTGCCTACTAAAGTTAGTACAATACTGAGATGCTTACTAAATTACTAAAGATTTTTTATTGATTTTTAAAATTTATTATGTTTACATAGATTCTAGTATTGCCCAGAATGCATCCCCCTTCCCCCAATTACGGAAGATTTTTAAAAGATCAGTTTATTTTATTATAGGTTTGCCCTCCATAATTATAAAATTGCCTTCTCATAATAAAGTTTGAAAATAGCTCCTTAGAGAGAATTCTAAAATGTAATGCCAAAATCTAACTTACCCATTTAAAATCTTTATATAATAAATTCTAAATGCCCATTAGTGCAGAACCTTTCTTATTTTAAAATTGAGAGGCAGGGAGGTGGAGGCAGGGAGGTGGAGGCAGAGACAGACTCCCGCATCCCTCCAGAAAGCCCACTATCAGGAGATGCTCTGCCTGTCTGGGCAGCTACTCAATCAAGCTATTTAGCACCTCAGGCAAGGCCATGGAGCCATCCTTAGCGCCCTGGGCCAGCACCAACTTTGCTTGAAACATTCAAACCATGACTGCGGGAGGAAAAAAAAGAGGTGGTAGTGGGGGGGTGGGGGTGGAGAAGCAGATAGTCGCTTCTCTTGTGTGCCCTAAGAGGAACTGAACCCGGGACTTTCACATGTTGGGCTGACTCTCTACCACTGAAACCTATTAAATTAACCTAGAACTTAACACTAGATTATGACCTAATTGTAAACACTATTAAGTGTTAGCTTCACATTCAACATCTGAGCAAATATTATATGTAGTTAAAATAAGTTTTACTTAATATTCAATGACCCCTCTCCATGAATAGCTAACACAGTCAGAAAGGTCATAGAGAATAGAAGCAAATGGTTGTTCCCTATCTAGATTTCCTCTGTAAAATAAAGATTACTTGTTAGTCCTACTATTCACTCCTTCAGAGGATCGTTTATTTAGCAGGACTACTAAAATAAGCATAGAGACTTTAGTCCTTTAAAAGAGAAGAAAATCTTTAGCCTCTAAATAATTTTTAAATACTGTGTTTTAAAGATACCTATTACCATGCAGATCTTGAGCTATGTCCTTAATTGTGTAAATGACTTCCTTAAAGCAACTAATTTTCAGATAATAGAACCATAAAACTTGTAGATACTAAGGAAAAAACATCTTGTATTTTAATTTTTCATCTCATATAGATACAAGTAGCAGCCAGAAAACTAGTTTCTTATTTTCGCCTTCTGAATAGAAAACACAAAGGCTGCAACAAATATTCCGATTCCCCAAATGTTCTATTGAGGTCAAACATTCTTGTGAAAATATGCCAGATCTGTTGTTTAAGGTGGCAAACAACAATACCAATTCAGTAAAAATGCCCTACCCATCTCACCAATAGATGGCAGGGACAACTCACTATTATTAGCAATTTCAAAGAAGCATCATTTGGCGAGGTAGATGCTTAATTTTTGTCAATCACAAAAAAGCATTGATTCTTGTGGGCCAAACTTTTAAAACAAGCACTTTACTCATTTCCAATTCAAGTACAAGGTTAGGTTAGTTATTTCTTAAAGTTTTCTCACTAATTTTATAATGTTTTTTTTTATAAATTATCAAGTTTCCATTTTAAAACATTATAAATTTTAAATTTATAATGTCAACTCTTTATTAAATATATTTTTAACTTTCCGTTGATGAGAGAGAGAGAAAGAGAGGGAGGAAAGAGAGGCATCAACTCCTTGTTCCACACAATTTTGCTTCTCGTAGTGCCCTGACAGGATGGGGATCAAAAATGCATCCTCGGTGTGCTAGGATGATGTTCTATCTACTTAGCCACTTGGTCAGGGCCCTATTCAACTTTTTATAGAGAGCTTGAGCCACGGTAAAACAGTATACTTTTTAATGTCTATTCTTCAGGGTCATAATTTCATCTCACTATTGCATACCTATGAGTGACTTAAAAGGTTCTTCAAGATAAACTAATTAATTTAAATAGCAAACCCCTTAGGAAATAAAGCCCCAGCTCTTATTAATTTCAGTTTTGTATAAAGCAATACATGCAATACGTGACTCATCACACAATAGAAAAGGTGAAACATAAAATGTAGTGCCAGGAAGTCTGAAAAATATTCTCAAGGGCTTTAAGACTATTGCTCTTAATCCATCTTACAGACTTAGATTCATTTCTGGATTCTTAGACTAAAGATAAGTGTTGCAAAGTGCCTTCAGCTACTAAAATAGAAAACATGTTAATTAGTAGAAGGGATTCTTACTCAGACTTGGAATATTTTTCTTCTTCCAAGCCTACAAATTTTCCCCAGTGATGATTAGACATTAAATATTTTCAGGCTAGGCCTTGGCCGGTTGGCTCAGCGGTAGAGCGTCGGTCTGGCGTGCGGGGGACCTGGTTCGATTCCCGGCCAGGGCACATAGGAGAAGCGCCCATTTGTTTCTCCACCCCCTCCCCTCCTTCCTCTCTGTCTCTCTCTTCCCCTCCCGCAGCCAAGGCTCCATTGGAGCAAAAGATGGCCCGGGCGCTGGGGATGGCTCCTTGGCCTCTGCCCCAGGCGCTGGAGTGGCTCTGGTCACGGCAGAGCGACGCCCCGGAGGGGCAGAGCATCGCCCCCTGGTGGGCAGAGCGTCGCCTCTGGTGGGCGTGCCGGGTGGAGCGCGGGAGTCTGTCTGACTGTCTCTCCCCGTTTCCAGCTTCAGAAAAATACAAAATAAATAAATAAATAAATAAATTAAATAAATATTTTCAGGCTAAAGCAATAAGGAAACTGATTAACAAACCCTTACCACAAGACAGAAAGTTACTCCATTTACCAGACAATTTGACTCTTGATTTAATACGATACTAACTTTGGATAGGATATTATGGACCTATCATACCAAGGTCGTGGGTTCGAAGCCACTAATGTACATACAGCTAAATGGAATAATTCAGAAGAAGGGGTTGCTGCTTCTCTTCCTTTCCCCCTCCTCCCCTCAAATCAATGGGGGGAAAAATCCTTAAAAGCCTGACTGGTGGTGGTACAAGTGGATAGAGAGTATAGACCTGGGACAGTGAGGTCCTAGGTTTGAAACCCCAAGGTTGTCAGCTTGAGTGCAATCACTGGTTTGGCTTGGACCCCCCCCCCCCCCCCCCCCCGCACACACACACATATAAGCAGCAATCAATGAACAACTAAACTGAGGCAACTATGAGTTGATGCTTTTCACCTCTCCCTTCCCCCTCTCAGGAAAAAAAAAAGATACTTTGTGTTTTACTTCCTTGGCTTCCACAAACACTTGTACAACTTTCATTTGGTATATACTAAGATTTTTGGAGCCCAAAATGCCTCGATGTAATTCCTGGTTCTATTACAAAATAACTGTGTGACCTTGGGCAAATTACTTCTCTACTTTCCATACATAAAGTGGAAATAAAAACAATACTTATTTCATAAGGCTGTAAAGATTTAATAGTCCACATAAAACACCTAGAATGGTGTCTGGCACATGGTAAACACACACAGTAATCACCTACATAATCTGATCCTCAAAAACAATGAGAAAACAAACTTTAGAGATAAAAGGGCTGACTATACCTTTTTTTTTTTTTTACTATACCTTTTAATGAATGTCCCAGCCATTTCTATCAAAGCCAGAATTCATTTTTGAATTTTGTTACTGAATCTGAAGTCCATTTAAAAGATCAAATTTTAAAGACTGGCAGTAACCTAGACAAATACAATTGAAGAACAAAAGTAGATACTAGTGAAAGCAGACAAATTAAACCTCTACCTTCCTTATTCTCTATTGCCAATCTACTTTTAAATTCACCTTTGCAACCTCCAGAACAAATTTCCTGTCCATATCTTACTGGAGATCTTCAGTCCTCCTGCCTTTTAGCTGGCCTCTTTGCATCCTTCCATGTTCAGCTTCCAATACAAATGTGCTAAAACATCACTCATTATCTTATACACTCTACTGCTTAAAAACATATAGTACTTACTTTATACTACTTACCACATGAAGTCCACATATGGTTTCCTTTTCCCCCTTTTTATTAAGTTTATTGGGGGGAGGTGTGACAATGGCTGACAAAACTATACAGGTTGCAGCTGTACAGTTCAACATATCAACTGTACACTGTATTGTACACCAACCCAAGTCGCACCATAGTTGTCAATGCTTTTCATATACTGATTGCATCCTACTTATCTAAACCCATTTTCCACCATCCACCAACACCTTGAGAGAGGTCACTGTGTTAGCAGTTTAGAGGCTGCTCAGTATCAGTGCAAATTATTAGCTGGAATGTGTCTCTCTTCTCATTATTTAATATCAGTAATTTTCTTAAGGCCAACCTCCACTTTAATACATCATACAAACTAGTGTATACAAATATTCACTTTTAGGAACAGAACATTAATAAAACCTTAGATTCCTTTGACCTACCAATTTCCAATGCAATCTTCCTCCTTCTGCAGTCCCTTTTATTTTTAAAAATTGATTGATTTCACCTGACCAGGCAGTGACGCAGTGGATAGAGCATCAGACTGGGATGCAGAGGACCCAGGTTCGAGACCCCGAGGTCGCAGGCTTGAGCGAGGGCTCATCTGGTTTGAGCAAAAGCCAACCAGGTTGACCCCAAGGTCGCTGGCTCAAGCAAGGGGGTTACTCGGTCTGCTGAAGGACCGCGGTCAAGGCATATATGAGAAAACAATCAATGAACAATTAAGGTGTTGCAACATGCAACCAAAAACTAATGATTGATGCTTCTCATCTCTCCGTTCTTGTCTGTCTGTCCCTGTCTATCCCTCTCTGTAAAAAAAAAATTTTTTTTAATTGATTGATTTCAGAAATAGGATAGAGAGAGAGAAGGGGTGGGGGTAGTAGGAAGAAGCATCAACTCATAGTAGATGCTTCTCACACGTGCCTTAACCAGGCAAGTCTGGGGTTTTGAACCAGTAACCTCAGCATTCAAGGTTGATGCTATCCACTGCACCACCACAGGTCAGGCACTATCACTTCATATATACCTTAAAAAACATGTTAATTTTGCATTAAAATTTTTTTTACAAACTGACTTAATCTGTATGTATTGTTACTCGCTTTTAAAAACTGATATTTTGAGCCCTGGCCGGTTGGCTCAGTGGTAGAGCATCGGCCTGGCGTGCAGAAATCCCGGGTTCGATTCCCGGCCAGGGCACATAGGGGAAGCACCCATCTGCTTCTCCACCCCTCCCTCTCTCCTTCCTCTGTCTCTCTCTTCCCCTCCCACAGCGAGGCTCCATTGGAGCAAAGATGGCCCGGGCGCTGGGGATGGCTCCTTGGCCTCTGCCCCAGGCGCTAGAGTGGCTCTGGTCGAGGCAGAGCAACGCCCCGGAGGGGCAGAGCATCGCCCCCTGGTGGGCGTGCCAGGTGGGCGCCGGGTGGATCCCAGTTGGGCGCATGCAGGAGTCTGTCTGACTGTCTCTCCCGGTTTCCAGCTTCAGAAAAATACAAAAACAACAACAACAACAAAAAACCTAATTTTTTTTTTTGGCCCTGGCCAGTTGGCTCAGTGGCAGAGTGTCGGCCTGGCTTGCAGGAGTCCTGGGTTCGATTCCCGGCCAGGGCACACAGAAGCGCCCATCTGCTTCTCCACCCCTCCCCTTCTCCTTCCTCTCTGTCTCTCTCTTCCCCTCCGGCAGCCAAGGCTCTACTGGAGCAAAGTTGGCCCAGAGGCTGAGGATGGCTCTGTGGCCTCTGCCTCAGGCGCTAGAATGGTTCTGGTTGCAACAGAGCAACGTCCCAGATGGGCAGAGCATCCCTGGTGGGCGTGCCGGGAGGATCCTGGTCAGGCACATGCGGGAGTATGTCTGACTGCCTCCCCGTTTCCAACTTCAGAAAAATACAAAACAAAACAAAAAAAACTCTGATTTTTACATGAATTAAACCTACATCTTTACTGCAATATAAATACCCAATATGGTACGTATACTTATCTACTCTGCAGCTGATGAATATTTAAGCCGTTTCCAATTTTCTGCCTTACCAAGAATGCTATGAACACTTCTAGGCCCTCGCTGGGTAGCTCAATTGGTTAGAGCACCATCCCTATATGCCAAGGTTGGGGGGGGGGGCCTTGACCCCGGGTCAACAGCAGCACTATCTGGGAAAAACTACACCCAGCCCCCACCACATAAAAGCAAGCAATTACTGCATAAATAAGTGGAACAACAAATTGATGTATCTCCCCCCACTCCCTGCTCTAAAAATTAATCAAAAAAATGTCTTGGTGTCTCCTGTTTCTTAAGTGTAAAACTGCCTCCTTCATGATGCCTTTCCAGACGCAGTGGATAGATAGAGCACTGTCCTGGAGCACCAAAGTCAGTTTGAGCCCTGGTCAGGATATGTGTGAGAAGCAATCAGTGGGTACACAAGTTGGTGGAACAACAAGTTGATCGTTCTCTGTCTCCCTTTCCACCCTCCCTTCTTCTCTCTCAAATGGATGGAAAAAATAATAATAAATAAAAATTCACATATGGTATAGGTTCTCCTATGAGTTAAACCAAAGAAAGAGGTTTAACATCCCTAGTAATTCCCACACAGGATGGCAGGCGGAGAGGAAAGAAACACACAAATCATCTTGAAAATTTGTAAAGTTCTCCATTAGCAACCTATGATAGTGCAAATCAAAGATCCTATTTCAGTCCCTATTATCAAGCGTAGGGCTGCATTTACTGCCTGCCCACCAGGATATCTACCATAGGTGGGTTTTCCCCTTCTCCCTTTCCTCTTAGCCAACAGCAGCACTATCTGGGAAAAACTACACCCAGCCCCCACCACAGGCACCCTTCTTTGTGTTCCTACTAACCAGTTCCTGCCTGAGATATGTAACAACCACCACAGGCTAACTGGGACTCTAGATTTAAAAAAAAACCCAGACATATGCCATTTAATAAACATGTATTTTATATCAATTAACCTTTAAACTTTAGAATAGCTTTTTAGCCTGACCTGTGGTGGTGCAGTGAATAAAACATTGACCTGGAATGCTGAGGTCGCTGGTTCAAAACCCTGGGCTTGCCTGGTCAAGGCACATATAGGAATTGATGCTTCCTGCTCCTCCCCCCTTTCTTTCTCTCTCTCTCTGTCTCACTCTCCTCTATAAAATGAATGAATAAATAAATAAAAATTAAACAGAATAGCTTTTTAGCAATTTTAACTGCTTGAGAAGGTCCACTACATAGCAAAACTACACTGTGTACAACCCTTCAGCCCCACCCTCCAAGAACTTAATACAGTCTATTTCCAAAGCCAGTCAGGTCCACTCAGAACAAGTGTGGGGCACTTAATGTAATTCTAACTAAAAGAGATATATACCACTCACAAAAATTAGGGGATATTTTATAGCTTCATATTCATTTTGAAATATCCCCGAATTTTTGTGAGCAGTATACAAAAACAAAGAACTTTAAACAAAAGGATGTGCTAAAAACATCTAACCAACCATTATCCAATTCTTTGGTTTTGCTCATTCTTGAAATAGTTAATGGCTACAGTTCATACTGTAACCTAAATCAGCATTAATCCCAGTAATAGCAAACTTAGTATTATAAAATAAGAGCGTCTTCAGATACCTATGTCAACGTATAACAACCAGAGAGCATCTCACAAAAGCAAAAACAATAACCCTTTTCACGTTTGAAAACTACATTTCACATCTATAAATACCCCTCAAAAATACATTAGGGTACTAAAGAACGAAACACAAAAATCCGATCTTTTAAGCAGTTCTAACATAAGCAAAAAGCTGTTTCCTTCTCCTACAAAAGTAAATATAATTTCCTGTGAAAATTTCAGAAAAACACGAGAAAGGAAATAAAAATCACCCATAACGCCAACATGCAGAGCTAACATTCTGGAGCATATTTCTATTTTTACACACTCCTTTACACATTAAATTTGGCACCAGCAGAATTTTATTATATTTTGTTAATTTTCTTCCCATCATTACTCTCCTCTTAAAATAGTGTTTTAATAGCTATGTAGACTTCCATTTGAGGGCCACACTATATTCAGATCTCCAATGTTTAATCTTTCAGATTTTTAATATGCTGGATAACTGTAATTAATGTCTATAATCTCCTTGGGCTTTAATCTTTTACAAAATTAGGGCTGAACTACATTTTATTTCTAAAAGTATGTAATAATTTTCTTTGCATTCTTCAGTTAAGATTTGTTATCATTAACTGATTTGAAATATTATTTTGTTTGCAATTACTTAAAAGCATTAGTAAAATTAATATGATTAAAAACTCCTTTAATATATAATATTCACTGTAAGAGTGGTTAAATTCTGATGAATTCGTTTAAAACGTTACAGAAAAGAAACCCCACTTACAAATACCTGAGAGAGGAGGCACGTAACAATGAGAAAACTTCCTCTCTGGGTCAAGTCTACACTAGTGTTATAACTATACAATGTTAAATACAAAGGAAAAAATGTAAATTTAAAGCACTTCAACTCAACTGGCTAAAGATCGCTTTTCCAAATGTTACATAACCAACCAGAAAAATCTTCCTGTAGAACTTCAATTGTTTTTAATTTCAAGTTTGCAAAAACATGCTTATACTTGAGTGGAAAGGCACACCACAGAGCTTTTTTGAAACAGAAATGTGTCTTCCCCCTGATTTCCAAGCTTTCTTGATTCCAAGACCACCACTGATGAAGAAATTATGTCGATAAATTGTGTAGGTGACTAGCCATTGAATTTTTAAAAGGAAGTTTTATTTTGAATGTGTACACCTCAGATATTATTTTGCCCGCAGAATACAACTGTTTAAATTTATCTGGGAGAAAAATGTGCCATACTACTTAAAAATCTTAAACCAAGTTCTGTTTAACCAACAAAACGCAACACCAATACAAAAATTTCCTGAATACGACCCGGGAAATCAGCGACTCTTCATATTACTCCAGCACGCTTGAAAGACTAGAAATTTCGGAATCGCCATAACCGTTCTAGAAATATCTGGCTGGAAAATCGTAACCGATGCAATAGTATCCTACGGAACCGTACAAACACCTAGGAAATACCCCTCCACAGTAAATGGGAAGTCTTGTAGAACACATAACATCCAACAGCGCTAGCAATGAAAAGAGCAACGATGCGACGACTACACCACGGTACTCCAAACCCTTTGTCTGGAAACCGGAAGGTCTCACACTAGAGGAACCTGGGCTGACAATATTTTAATTAAAAAAAGGAATTTGAGGTGACTCTCTAAACAAGAACAGAACTCCTGCCTCGCAGTGTACCGCGGATTCTTTATCCACGACGCAATACGAAAAACAAGCGTTAACGTTTCATTTTTCGGCCATTTTTAAACGATTGGGGGTAGGGAGGAATTGTTCCTGAGGTCCGGCTAAAATAGCGCGCGCATGTGTGTGGGCGGGGGACGGGAGTCTAAGGGGGCGCTATGAAGCGATGGGCAGAGAGAAGGCCGTGACACCAAGAAACACGGTTCAAACCGCCAACCTTTTCACTCAGCGAAATCCTCCATTTTGGGGCACAGTTTTCAGGCTCAAAGGGAGAAAAAAACCAACCCAAGCGTGGAACTGGTGCTATCCAAGGACTTCGCTATCTTAACTATCCTTCCCAAACCGCAGACTCCCTGTGGATACTAGGTCCCTCAGGCCTTCAGTGCTCCTCCCTCCTCAGCGCTGCAGCTCGCGTGTAACGGGCTTGTCGTCCCGCCCCCGCCAACAGAAAGCCCAGGAAACGGGATGCTCGGCCGATCCGCATTCCTCGGTGCCCCCCACCGCTCCCTCTGCACCCCGGGCCCGTGACTGGATGCATGTTTCCCTCCAGAAACGCTCACCTCAGCCACCCGAGGAGGCTGGTTGCGCCGCCACTGCGCTCCTAACATGGCGGCCGCCGATGAGGCGGCTCACATACGCAGCGCGGAGGGAGGCAGAGCGGACAAGCGGGAACGAGCAAGAAAGGCGCGCCGCCGGCTTCCCGCAGCCCCTGTCGCCGTCGCTGCCTCCTCCCCGCGGATGCGGAGAGCCCCCGGCCACCCCACCCCAATTCTTACCCGCTTCACGCCTACCTTAAGAAAAGGGAGAGGGAAAAGGAGAGGTACCTCTCGCCTAGCGAGCGGGACGCGAAGGTTCCCACAATCCCCCGCAGCAACGGCGCTGGTAAGAGGTGGCAGCAGCGGCAGCAGCCAAAGAACGTGCTCTCGCGAGAACTTGCCCCCACCCACCAAGGGTCTCGTTTCTGCGCGCGCCAGGTCCCTCCCCTTCAGCTAGCGTTCACGAAAGTAGTCGTTGTTCTCTAATCCTGGAGCCGGTTGTGGCGGGAAATACGGAGGCAGCCTTAAACTACGGGTTCGAGTCCTATTTCCCACAAAAACATTTTCTAAACCCCTTAACTGCATGGCGTAAAATTTAATTGGATATGTGTTAGAGCGAGTCGTAGGAGTCCCGGTTTCTATCTTCTCAGGCTATTCTGATTATTCGCCGAAAAATCGTAGAAGTGCCAGGAAGGGGGAACCGATACCATTTTGGCTGGTTTTTACTCTCAGGAATTCTGTGCAGGAGAGTCATTGAGGTGTAAGTGAACCCATCCCACCGAAAAGACCGTCACCACCATTTGGTGAATTTTACAAAATGTAAAACAGTTGAGATTAATACGTTCTCTATGAGCAAAGGGATAGCACGTGTGAAAAACCTGAATTGCATAGATGATGCTGGAGGAAATGGCCATTTCACTGGGGTCTCATGCAAATGCAGAGGGAGGAGCGTTTTCTTAAATCTGAGGTAAATCAGTGAATACATGTCCTGATTAATAGCACTCAATTTTTTTTAAATCTTCAGTGTACTGAGTCAGATTCGAATCCTTGAAAAATTATTCTGGGTCCACTGTGATGATGATAATAGAGGGGCATAGATGGAGAAGACTAGAGAAAAGTACAAACCTGGAGATCATTTAGGACAAAAAGCAGCTAGTCCTGTTACTTTGATTAGATGTGGAAGATGAGGAAGAGATGGGTTCTGTATGAATGACAACCCCAGGGTTAGTGCTATTGAGGGCCACTGGAAGATGTGTCAGCTGGGGAGAAAATAGGCAAGTTGAGTCTGGCATCAAAAAAAATTTTTTTAAAGATTTTAATTTATTAGCCCTGGCCGGTTGGCTCAGTGGTAGAGCGTCGGCCTGGCGTGCAGGAGTCCCGGGTTCGATTCCCGGCCAGGACACACAGGAAGCGCCCATCTGCTTCTCCACCCCTCCCCCTCTCCTTCCTCTCTGTCTCTCTCTTCCCCTCCTGCAGCCAAGGCTCCATGGGAGCAAAGTTGGCCCCAGGCGCTGAGGATGGCTCTGTGGCCTCTGCCTCAGGCGCTAGAATGGCTCTGATTGCGGCAGAGCGAAGCCCCCAGATGAGGCAGAGCATCGCCCTCTGGTGGGCATGCCGAGTGGATTCCGGTCGGGCGCATGCGGGACTGCCTCCCGGTTTCCAACTTCCAAAAAATACAAAAAAAAAAAAAAAAAGAATCTTCTTGGCCTGTGGTGGCGCATTGATAAAGCTTTGATCTGGAACGCTGAGGTTGCTGGTTCGAAAACTCTGGGTGTGCCTTGACCAGACACATACAGGAAGCAACGACGAGTTGATGCTTCCCCAACTCCTCTCCCCTGCCTTTCTCTCCTCTCTCTAAAATCAGTAATAAAATCTTTTTTTTTAATTTTATTTATTTATTTTTTACAGAGACAGAGAGTGAGTCAGAGAGAGGGATAGACAGGGACAGACAGACAGTAACAGAGAGAGATGAGAAGCATCAATCATTAGTTTTTCATTGCGCGTTCACCGCGTTGCAACACCTTAGTTGTTCATTGATTGCTTTCTCACATGTGCCTTGACCGCGGGCCTTCAGCAGGCTGAGCAACCCCTTGCTGGAGCCAGCGACCTTGGGTCCAAGCTGGTGAGCCTCGCTCAAGCCAGATGAGCCCCCACTCAAGCTGGCGACCTCGGGGTCTCGAACCTGGGTCCTTCCGCATCCCAGTCCGACGCTCTATCCACTACGCCACCACCAGGTCAGGCAGTAATAAAATCTTTAAAAATAAAAAAAATAAGATTTTAATTTATTGATTTAAGAGAGGTGAGAAAAGGGGTGAGGGGAGGAACAGGAAGCATCAACTCACAGTAGTTGCTTCTGATATATGCCTTGACCAGGACTGGGTTTTGAACCAGTGACCTTAGCACTACAGGTCCACACTATATCCACTGGGCCACCACAGGTCAGGTGAGTCTGGCATCAATTTTTAAAGTCAAAAATGGTATGTGCCCTGGCCGGTTGGCTCAGCGGTAGAGCGTTGGCCTGGCGTGCGGGGAACCCGGTTCGATTCCCGGCCAGGGCACATAGGAGAAGCGCCCATTTGCTTCTCCATCCCCCCCTCCTTCCTCTCTGTCTCTCTCTTCCCCTCCCGCAGCCAAGGCTCCATTGGAGCAAAGATGGCCCGGGCGCTGGGGATGGCTCCTTGGCCTCTGCCCCAGGCGCTAGAGTGGCTCTGGTCGTGGCAGAGCAACGCCCGGAGGGGCAGAGCATCGCCCCCCTGGTGGGCAGAGCATCGCCCCTGGTGGGCGTGCCGGGTGGATCCCGGTCGGGTGCATGCGGGAGTCTGTCTGACTGTCTCTCCCCGTTTCCAGCTTCAGAAAAATACAAAAAAAAAAAAAAAAAAAAAAAATGGTATGTATGGATCTTAAGCTGAGGGGAAAGGGTGTGAATTAGTCAAATTCTACTTGATAAGAATGAAGCAATGGAAGTTGATAGTGTGGTGAATTAAGGCTTTAGAACCAAACCAGGTAGAGCAAAGGAGACCAAAGTGTGTGTGTGTGTGGCAAGAGAGAGGATACAGAAATTGTGCTGCCTTGACAGCCAAAACATTTAAAGGAAAATACGATCAACAGGGTCAAATGCTATTAAGGTCAAGACAAGGACTAAAACCATTCTCAAGATTTAGCAATATGGGCATCCTTGTTAAAAGAGCTCCTTCCAGTAAAGTGGGAGAAGTCAAACTGGAGGTGCTGAGTATATGAGAAACAGGAAGATGTAACTACCAGATACAGAAAAGGTTGACTATTAAGAAACTGGAGGAGAAAGCAGGGTTGAGAGATGTTTATTGTTTTACTATGGGAAATATTGGGCACAATTATGTTGGCAGAAGGGCATCTTCGGTAAAGATTAGTTAAAAAACAAACAAAAAAAAACAGGGACTAGAAGGATAATCCATAATGGATGCTCCTAGAAGAATGGCATTGGCAGGAGATAAACCTTTACTGTAATAGGAGGTTTGTAGAGGATGATGCTGAGTTTTCACTAGGTTTGAAGAGAGATGGGAATTATAGTCAGGTGACTTCAATTTTCTATAACTAAGTCATTTGTTGAGAGGTTTAGAGTTGTACCAGGGAAAACTTTAATCATTATAAAGAGTGGAACTACAATGTATGCTGTATGATTTTCTACAGGCTTTGAAAAGGCATGTCAAGACCTGGGGCTCCCCTGCCCTGACCAGGCGGTGGCACAGTAGATAGAGCATCAGACTGGGACATGGAGGACCCAGGTTCGAAACCCCGAGGTTGCCAGCTTGAGCGCAGGTTCATCCGGCTTGAGCACAGGCTCACCAGCTTGAGCCCAAGGTCCCTGGATTGAGCAAGGGTCCTCTGCCCCCTGTCAAGGCACATGAGAACGCAATCAATGAACAACTAAGGAGCTGCAATGAAGAATTGATACTTCTCATCTCTCTCCCTTCCTGTCTGTCCCTGTCAAAAACGAAAAACACCTGGGGTTCCCCTGAATAAATGTTTAAGCCCACACTACATAGTTTTGGAATGAAATTTTGGGGATCCGAATTCTCCAGTGAATATTGGGTCTTCCTTCCACTCAAAACCAGGGATGTTTTCTACTGAGCCTCTGATTCTAGCTTATGTATGTTGGCTAAGACTTCCCTTTATGTTGTCCCCCAATTCTTAAATGACACAAGAAGCTGCGCTCCTCCAGAGACAGAAACATAAATGCATCTTAGTTCAGATATGCACTTATTCATGCTTTGGTTTAAGGCTGTAATGCCATCTGGTGATTTTAAGAAGAAAAGGCAAACTTTTTCAACTGAGTAATTACTATTTATTAAGGATCTGCTTAGTGTCTCATCAGCAAAAAGATACACTGGAAACCAAATACAGGATTTCAGTAATCAAATGCCTACTTCATTGGACACTGTAAGAGTCAGGGATAAAATGAAAGATAGGACAGATGACCAGCTTGACCATCCTGGTCTGATTAAGGAGACTGGACAACTGATTGAGGAGACTGGCCTTAAGGTGGGCCTGGCTGTGAGTAGAGAAGAGCTCTATTCATGTTTGTGTTACTGCAGTGTGTGGGTGTGGTATGTGCCAGGGATGGTAAGAAAGGCTACAAAGCAATGTCTGCTGAGACTTTGATAAGTTTAAATGACAAGTTTGGTACAACTACATTATATAAACCTTTAAATAAATAACAGAATAGCCTGGTATTGAGCTGATAATGAAAAGACCATTTTGAAGTTTTGAGCATAGGAGACATTGACTGAGGATACATTTTGGCACCATACAATCACTAAGCAGCTGATAATGCATTATAATTACAGTTTTGAGGGTTAAATGCTATTATTCCTGTTTTACATAAGAGATTAAAGAACTTGCCTAAGAGCCATGGCCAGGTAGCTAAGCTGATTAAAACTTCTTTCTGATATGCCAAAGCTGCAGGTTTGATCCCTGATCAGGGCTCATATTAGGAATTAACCCATGATCAATTAACAACTGAAGTGAAGCAACTACAAGTTGATACTTCTCATCTCTCTCCTCCTTCTCTCTCAAAATAAATTAAAAAATAAATTAAAAAATTAAAAATTAAAAAAAATTAAAAAAATAAAAAGAGAATCAGCCTGACCAGTGGTGGCACAGTGGATAGAGTATAAACCTGGGACACTGATGTCCTAGGTTCAAAACCCTGAGGTCATCAGCTTGTGCACAGAGTTGACGCTTGCACATGGGATGATTGACATGAGCCCAAGGTTGCTGGTTTGAGCAAGAGGTCACTGGCTTGGCTGGAGCCCCCTTCTGCTCCCCCTGCCATGTCAAGGCACATAAGAGAAGCAATCAATGAACAATGAAAAGTGCTGCAACTACAAATGGATGCTTCTCATCTTTCCCTCTTCCTGTCTTTCAAAAACAAACAAACAAACAAACAAACAAACAAACAAAAAACGAACCAACCAATGAGTGCACAAGAAAGTGGAACAGCCTGATCAGGCGGTGGCACAGTAGATAGAGCACCAGACTGGGACGCAGAGGATCCAGGTTTGAAACCCCGAGGCTGCTGCTTTGAGCGCGGGTCACCAGCTTGAGGGTGGGGTTGCTGCCTTAAGCAAGGGGTCGCTGGCTCAGCTGCAGCCAGTCCCCAGGTGAAGGCACATATGAGAAAGCATTCAATGAATGACTAAAGTGCTGCAACGAAGAATTGATGCTTCTCATCTCTCTCCCTTCCTGCTGTCCGTCCTTTTGTCTTGCTAAAAAAAAAAAAAAAAAAAAAAAAAAAAAAAAGGCCCTGGACGGTTGGCTCAGTGGTGGAGCGTCAGCCTGGCGTGCAGAAGTCCGGGTTTGATTCCAGGCCGGGGCACACAGGAGAAGCGCCCATCTGCTTCTCCACCCCTCCCCCCCTCCTTCCTCTCTGTCTCTCTTCCCCTCCCGCAGCCGAGGCTCCACTGGAGCAAAGATGGCCTGGGCGCTGGGGATGGCTCCTCGGCCTCTGCCCCAGGCGCTAGAGTGGCTCTGGTCCAGGCAGAGCGACGCCCCGGAGGGGCAGAGCATCGCCCCCTGGTGGGCAGAGCGTCACCCCCTGGTGGGCGTGCTGGGTGGATCCCGGTCAGGCGCATGCGGGAGTCTGTCTGACTGTCTCTCCTCCTTTCCGGCTTCAGAAAAATACAGAAAAAAAAAAAATTAAACATTTTGGCCCTCGTCAGTTGGCTCAGGGGTAGAGTGTTGGCCCAACATGTGGATGTCCTTGGTTTGATTCCCAGTCAGGGCACACAAGAAAAGCGTCCATCTGCTTCTCCACCCCCTCCCCCTCGCTTCTTCTCTCCTGCAGCCATTGCTCGATTGGAGTGAGCTGGCCCTGAGCACTGAGGATGGCTCCATGGCCTCCACCTTAGGCGCTAAAAAATGGCTCTGGTTGCAACTGAGCAAAGGCCCTCAATGGGCAAAGCATTGCCCCCTAGTGTGCTTGCTGGGTGGATCCCAGTGGGAGCACATGTTGGAGTCTGTCTCTGCCTCCCCATCCTCTCACTAAATTAAAAAAAAATTATTGATTTTTAGAGAGAGGAGAGAAAGGAAGGGGAGGAGCAGGAGGCATCAGCTCACAGTAGTTGCTTCTTGTATGTGCCCTGGCAGGGTAAGACCAGGGTCTTGAACTGGCAACCTCAGCATTCCAGGTCAAGGCTCCATCCACTGCACCACCACGGGTCAGGCCTTTTAAAAATATTTTACTGTCTGATCAGGAGATGGTGCAGTGGATAAAGCGTCGAACTGGGGTGCGGAGGACCCAGGTTCGAGACCCGAGGTCACCAGCTTGAGCGCGAGCTCATCTGGTTTGAGCAAAGCTCACCAGCTTGGACCCAAGGTCACTGGCTTGAGCAACGGGTTACTCTGTCTGCTGAAGGCCTGCGGTTAAGGCACATATGAGAAAGCAATCAATGAACAACTAAGGTGTCACAACAAAAAACTGATGATTGACGTTTCTCATCTCTCTCCATTCCTGTCTGTCCCTATCTATCCCTCTCTCTGTCTCTGTAAAAAAAAAAAAAAAAAAAAATTTACTTTTAATAATTCTGACTCCTTTAAAAGGAACCAATTTCAAAGGATACTTTATCAATGGTTTCCTTAATGCTATAGGGACTAAGCATTTAAATAGAGCTGCCCAGCTTTCAAAACAGGGCCAGGAGACCTCTTCTTCCTCCAGGCAGACTTTTTATTAAACTTAGTATTAAACAAAGTTGTCTGGAGCCCGATTAACAATTTATGCCTTCCTAAGCAGATTAGCACAAGTCTGTCATTTTGGTTTTTTAATTCTTAATTTGTATTTCGAAACAATGTGCTCTGAGTTTACACTTTCATTGTATTTTATTTATTTTTATAGAATTTAAATATTGTCCTTTCTGAGAGTTTTTTCTTTTACAATTATAGTATCAAAGTATGTTATACTATATATTTTCTATGAAAAATAAAGCAATTGCTTCTTTTTTCTAACAAAAAAAAAAATATTTATTGATTTGAGAGAGAGAGAAGGCAGCAGCAGGAGGGGGGAGCAGGAAGCATCAACTTGCAGTTGCTTCTCACATATGCCTTGACTGGGCAAGCCCACAGTCTCAAACCACAGGTAGAGGCCTCCATCCACTGCCAGGCTAAAAACCTTTTTTAAAGCTTGCCTAAGGTTATGAAACTAAATAGAGACAAAGCCAGGATTTGAACCCAGTTCCATATAAATCTAAATCCAGCTTTTGAGCATTATACCCTACTGCCTTCAGCAGAGCTGTGGTCTCAGAATGACCTGGAAGTCCACCAACTAATTATTTTAAATCAGATTTAATACCCTGGAACCAGGTCATTTTATACCTTAGGCTATTTAAAAACAAACTGTTAACCAGTGGTTCTTTCAGCATTGGCATGGGGGTAGAGGTGGAGAGGGACTTAAAAAGTTTTTAAATAGCCTGACCAGGCAGTGGCACAATGGATAGAGCATCAGTCTGGGAGGCTGAAGACCCAGGTTTGAAACCTCAAGGTCATCGGCTTGAGCATGGGATGATAGACATGACCCCATGGTCACTGGCTTGAGTAAGGGGTCACTGACTCAGCTGGAACCTCCCAGATCAAGGCACATTTGAGAAAGCAATCAATGAACAACTAAGGTGCCGGAACAAATAATTGATGCTTCTCATCTCTCTCTCCCTTCCTGTCTGTCACGCCCCACCTCGCTAAAGAAAAAAGGTTTTAAATATGTAATACATACAATATACAAAGGATACAACAAGCAGTTTTCCCCAGCCTCTATTTTTCTACATAAAGACAGGCACTATCAACCACTTCTTATGTATTCTATGGAATTTCTATAAACATATGAACATTTTGTATGTGTGTACTCATGTGATGAGTTAAACATAGCCACAAATTACACTCTTCTCACAGAGTAGTGGAATCAACTTCCCCTCTACCTGAATCTGGAAAGGCCCTAAAACTGGCTTTGACTAATAGAATGTATAAGTGACTTTATTTTTTTAAGATTTTTATTTATTCATTATAGAGAGGAGAGATAGAGATATATAGATAGAGAGAGAGAGAGAGAGAGAGAGAGAGAGAGAGAGAGAGAAGGGGGGGAGGAGCAGGAAGCATCAACTCCCATATGTGCCTTGACCAGGTAAGCCCAGGGTTTAGAACCGGCAACCTCAGCGTTTCCAGGTTGACGCTTTATCCACTGCGCCACCACAGGTCAGGCTATAAGTGACTTTTTAAGTTCTGCTTTTACCCACTTGGAACCCAGTTGCAATGCAGTGAGAATTGGCCACATTAAAAGAACCAAAGCACTTCAGGTTACAGCCCTAGTTGAGCTCCCAGGTGATAACCAGGACCAATTGCCAGGCACACTGAAGCCTGAAGATGGCTGTAGCCTCAGCCAAACCCACATGAAACACAACCACCCAGCTGAGCCCAATCAACTAGTACAAAGTTTTAAGGTGGTTTGTTGTGCAGTGATACACTAAACAAAGCTTTTAAGATTATACACTGTTGTTTTACTTCTTTGGTTATCTTCCAATAAAGCTGCCTAGATTCTCCATTATATGAATGGCACAAAATTTAACCAGTGTTCTTCCAATTTGCAATTTAGATATTTTCCTATTTTCTGCCATTCAAAAGTGATAGAAAAAATTCATGTATGTATTATTCAAAACACGTAAAACTAAGTGTAGTTCAAAATAAACCGCTTGTTTTCTAGAGCTACACTTTCCACTGTTCAATAAACATAAGCTGCACTTCCTTTCACAATCTTACTATCTACATTTAGCTAGTGGACAGCTGGGAGAACATTTTTGCCATTGCAGAAATTTTTATTATACAGTGCTCTTCTAGAGCTGTGAGCAGGCAAAATTTCTGTAGAGGGACAAATGGAATTTTACACATAAGAATTTTTTTTTTTGGTTTTGTTTTGTTTTTACAGGACAGAGAGAGAGTTAGAGAGAGGGATAGATAGGGACAGTCAGGAACGGAGAGAGATGAGAAGCATCAATCATCAGTTTTTTGTTGTGACACCTTAGTTGCTCATTGATTGCTTTCTCATATGTGCCTTGATTGCGGGCCTTCAGCAGACCGAGTAACCCCTTGCTCAAGCCAGCGACCTTGGGTCCTAGCTGGTGAGCTTTTTGCTCAAGCCAGATGAGCCCGCAACTCAAGCTGGCGATTATGGGGTCCCGAACCTGGGTCCTCTGCATCCCAGTCTGATACTCTATCCATTGCACCACAGCCTGGTAAGGCATAAATATTTTTAAAAGGGCAAAAAAAAAAAAAAAAAAAAAAAAAAAAAAATGGCCCTGGATGATTGGTTCAGTGGTAGAGCATCAGCCCAGTGTGTGGATGTCCTGGGTTTGATTTCTGGTCAGGGCACACAGGAGAATCAACCATCTGCTTCTTTACTCCTCCCCCTTCTCTTTCTCTCTTCCTCTCCCATAGTCATGGCTCTACTGGTTCAAGTGCATTCTCTCCAGGCACTGAGGATGGCTCTGAAAGGCAGAGCGTCAGCCCAAGACAAGGCTACCGGGTGGATCCCAATTGGGGCACATGCAGGAATCTGTCTCTCTATCTCTCCTCCTCTTACTTAGCAAAGAAGAAAAAAATATTAATTAAAAAAAATTTTGGCCCTGGCCAGTTAGCTCAGTAGTAGAGCATCAGCCTGGCGTTCAGGAGTCCTGGGTTCGATTCTCGGCCAGGGCACACAGGAGAAGTGCCCATCTGCTTCTCCACCCCTCCCCCTCTCCTTCCTCTCTGTCTCTCTCTTCCCCTCCCGCAGCCAAAGCTCCATTGGAGCAAAGTTGGCCCAGGCGCTGGGGATGGCTCTATGGCCTCTGCCTCAGGCGCTAGAATGGCTCTGGTTGCATGCCCTGGTGGGCATGCCGGGTGGATCCCGGTCGGGCGCATGCAAGAGTCTGTCTGACTGCTTCCCCGTTTCCAACTTCAGAAAAATAAAAACAATTAAAAAAAAATTTTTTTAAAGGCAAAAACCCCACAAAATAAACAAACAAAAGAAAACAAAAACAAAGGTTTAAACTTTTAGGCTGTGTGGTCTCTGTGAGTAAAAGCAGTCATAGACAATTGGTAAATAAAGGAGTATGACTTCTTATTTTAAGTTTTTATTTATTGATTTTAGTAGAAGGAGAGGAGGAGGGTAGGAGTGGGAAGCATCAACTCATAGTAGCAGTAGTTGCTTCTCCTCTGTGCCTTGACTGGGAAATCCTGGGGTTTTCAACTGGCAACCTCAGCATTCCAGGTTGATGGTTTATCCACTGCACCAGCATAGGTCGGCATAACTGTGTTCTTTTTTTGTGTGTGTGTGATGGAGACAGAGTCAGAGAGAGGGACAGACAGACTGGAAGGAAGAGAGACGAGAAGCATCAATCTTCATTGTGGCACCTTAGTTGTTCATTGATTGCTTTTTCATATGTGCCTTGACCAGGGGGCTACAGCAGACTGAGTGACCCCTTGCTCGAGCCAGCAACCTTGGGCTCAAGCTGGTGAGCTCAGGGGCTCGAACCTGGGTCCTCTGCGTCCCAGT
Source organism: Saccopteryx leptura (assembly GCF_036850995.1). NCBI lineage: Eukaryota > Metazoa > Chordata > Mammalia > Chiroptera > Emballonuridae > Saccopteryx > Saccopteryx leptura. Next base: position 161,520,811 of record NC_089508.1, on the reverse strand, counting down.
GCAATGCTTTATCCACTGCACCACCGCCTGGTCAGGCAGGCATAACTGTGTTCTTAATATTAAAATATAGGAATATTATATAACATTCTCATCACAAAATAGTCTTTTTAAAAATGTATTGAGGGCCTGGAGTGTTAGCTCAGTGGTAGAGCGTCAGCCTGGCGTGTGGAAATCTGAGGTTCGATTCTCGGCCAGGGCACACAGAAGTGCCCATCTGCTTCTATACTCTTCCCCCTCTCCTTTCTCTCTGTCTCTCTCTTCCCCTCCCGTAGCCAAGGCTCCATTGGAGCAAAGTTGGCCCCGATGCTGAGGATGGCTCCATGGCCTCAGCCTCAGGTGCTAGAATGGCTCTGGTTGCAACAGAGCAACACCCCAGATGGGCAGAGCATCGCCCCTAGTGGGCATTCTGGGTGGATCTTGGTCAGGCACATGCGGGAGTCTCTCTGCCTCCCTGCTTCTCACTTCAGAAAATACCAAAAAAAAATAAATAAATAAATAAATAAAATATATAGTGATTTTTAGAGAGAAGGGAGAGAGACAGAAACATCAATCTGTTTCTGTATGTGGACTGACCGGGATAGAACCATCAACCTTTGTGTATTGGGACAATGTTCTAACCAACTGAGCTATCCTGCCAGGGCAAATCACAAAACATTCTTTCAATTGCATTGGAATTAGTTAAGTCAGAGTATAGACTTTCTTAAGTTTAAAAACTAGTTTTCAAAACAAAAGTAGCCTGACCTGTGGTGGCGCAGTGGATAAAGAGTCGACCTGGAAATGCTGAGGTCGCCGGTTCGAAACCCTGGGCTTGCCTGGTCAAAGCACATATGGGAGTTGATGCTTCCAGCTCCTCCCCCCTTCTCTCTGTCTCTCCTCTCTCTCTCTCACCCTCTCCTCTCTAAAATGAATAAATAAAAAATTTAAAAAAAACAAAAGTAAACACTACATTGCCTTTCTGAACAAGTGAGTGCCTGCTGCCACATTCCTTTGATAACTGCTATCCAAATCTACTTGAAAATCTGATTGCTGAAGAATGGAATCTCAACTATGGATTTTACTTGCTTTAACTGAGGTCAGCATCAGTTTTTAATTTTTTTTTGAGAGTACATTTATTAAAGCTGGGTACAGTGAGCCTGACCAGGCAGTGGCACAGTGGATAGAGCGTCGGTCTGGAACATGGAGGATCCTAAGGTCACCAGCCTAAGCAAGGGGTTGCCAGCTTGAACTTGGGATCATAGACATGATCCCATGGTTGCTGGCTTGAGCAAGGGGTCACTGGCTCAGCTGGAGCCCGCGAGTCAAGGCACATATGAGAAAGCAATCACTGAACAACTAAAGAGCCGCAACAAAGAATTGATCCTTCTTAGCTCTCCCTTCCTGTCTGTCCCTATATGTTCCACTGTCCCTTTCAACTGTTCATATTTTTTGTCTATTCATCTATTGGGTAATTGAGCTTTTACTTTTTTTTTTTTTTTTAATTTTTTATTTATTCATTTTAGAGAGGAGAGACAGAGAGAGAGAAGGGGGAGGAGCTGGAAGCATCAACTCCCATATGTGCCTTGACCAGGCAAGCCCAGGGTTTCGAACCGGCAACCTCAACATTTCCAGGTTGACACTTTATCCACTGCGCCATCACAGGTCAGGCGAGCTTTTACTTTTTAAAAAAATTTCCATTGAGAAGTATTAACTTGTTGCTCTACTTAGTTGAACACTCATTGGTTGCTTCTCCTATGTGCCTGACCAGGGATTGAACCCATGACCCTGGCATGCCAGGACAACACTCTAGGTCACTGAGCAACCCAGAGAGGATCAGCTTTTACTTTTTCTTATCTTTCTCCTTTCCTGTCTCTCTCGCTCAATCTCTCCCCCCCCCAAAAACCAAAACAATAAACAAAAAAAACCACCTAAAAAACAAAACTGCATTATCAAGACAACATTCTAACTTACTAAGCTACCCAGCCAGGGCCTCCACATAATCTTTAACCACCCCGTTTTATTCTTTCTGCACTGTTTTCACATGGGGTAAGGCTAGTTTTCCTTTGACTCATAATTTTGCACAATATTACCAGTTTCCAAATGCATGATAGAATCAATTTGCCCAGTTCTAAAAATACTCCTGTTCTTTTTATTCAATTAAAAAACCCCTTTTCTTTATAATTATTTTTGTTTGGATTTAAGACATGGTATAGCTTACCATTTAAAAATCTCATTTGTCAGTATTTTAATATTTTCTTCATATGTAACTTATGTCTCAAGTATCCCAAGTTGTATCTTCCTTCCAGTTTATCTTCAAACTGATTGCCAGTTCAATTAACTATTTTCAGTTGACACTCAAATTTAGCAGGTATGCATCAGTATATGTGAAACTAAGAAGGGAACCAAACTTCATTGCCATCCTCTAAAAAAGGAAATCCTTGAGGAATTTAATAAGTGATAAACCCGATCATAGGGCAAGAAAGGGGTGGGATTTGTGTGACCCATTCAAACCGTCCAGAGAATCATTTTATTAAATTTTTTTTATTGATTGATTTTACCAAGAGAGGAAGGGAGATGTGGGGAGGGAGAGGCAGAGAAACATCGAACTGTTCCTGTATGTGTCTGACCGAGGATTGAACTGGCAACCTTTACACTTTAGGATGTTTTAACCAACCGAACCATCTGGCCAGGGCCTGCCAGAGGGACATTTCACAAAATCTGAGACTCATGGGTATGTGATTCATAGATACTATGTATGAGAGGAAGAATGAAGTAGATGGGGACTCATTTTCAAGGCTAAAGAGTATGTATATGTTCTGTGTATGTTAAGAGCAAAAGAAATGATCTTCAAGCAGGAGTGGCTAAGATGTCAATGGCCTAAAAAAAGGCATTTGGCATTTGTGTTTTTTTTTTTCATTTATAGCACAGGATTCTTTAATAGTGTAAAAGTTAAAATCGAATCACAAGAGGGATATAGGTGAAAAAATTGATAGATCCACACTATGCAGTGAGTAAAAATAACATTAAGAACACAGCTTGAAGAAATATGACAATGTTTTGTGTGAAAAAAAAAGCACACTCGACTGCAGCCATATATGGTTTTGTGTAAAAAATGTATACACACCCATAAAACAAAAATAGACTAAAGTAATGCTCCAGTGTTAACTGGTTATCTTTAAGGGTTAGGATTACAAGTAATATTTATAGATATTTACACATTTTAGGTTTTCTAAAACAGGCACATAAAAATGATCAGAGTAAGTTTTTTTAAATTTTTTAAAAATTGTATATTTATTAGGTTGAAACTAGTTAAGTATTTTTAAATAGAGTTCCAGATGACATAAGGTTCTGCCAGACCTGCTAATATTTCAACTCAGAACCCTCTTATCCAGGTATGTAATGACCATAATAAATAAGGTATGCAATCATTTGAAAACAAGACAGATTTATTTGTTTTGGGGACTATGAATAGTTCTGTCCCTACTACCTGATCTCCTCCCGCCATGACTCCTGGACCTAGAGGGGCTCCGACTTCGGCTCCGGCTTCCACTTCGGCTCCTGCTCTGGCTGGGCCGGCCCCTGCTGCGGTCCCTTTTTCTTTCTCTACTTCGAGAAGTGTGCCTCTCATGACTTTTTGCCATGTGTTTGTGAGATTTCTTCCCCCTGTGGCTACTCTTCCTTCTCCTCTCCGTTTCCCCATTCCGTTTGTAGGAGCGAGTCAGACTGGGGCTTCTCCTCCTCCTGCGTCTGCCGTGGTACTCGTCATGGTGTCCCATCCGCTCTCTCCTATCTGAGCTCTTCCCAAAGGAAGAGCCAGATCGGTCTGGAGAAAGGTAGATGTCCCTGTTAGCTTCCCAGAATTCATTGTTGGGATTTCTGAACACATGAAGAAAGTTGCAGTGCTTTCCTCTTGGGCATTGTTGTATTTCAAATAAGCCACAAATTGCCATTTTCCATCGGGTCACTGGGCAGAATTCGCACTGAAGCTGCCGTCCTGCATACCATCGTCCATTAAACAGAGAAAGGGCCGCCTGGCACTCTTCTTCCCATTGGTACTGAACATATACATTGCCCCTTAGGTGAGGTTCCAAGTTGCAACTGACCTTGAACTGGATCACCTTCCCCACATTCTTGAACTCAGGGAGCACATCCTCATAGAAGTCCAGAAACTGCTGGTAGGTCTCCTCTTCACTGTACTCCAGACTGGCATCGGGGTCGTAGTCGTCCCTTCTGCACTGCTCCATTCCAAACGTCGTAAACATGCTTCTGATAAGAAGGGTGGGGCTTGATGTTGGGAAATTGTGTTTGCGTGAACACCTATCTCCAAATCTGCAAGCTCCTGTTTTACTGTAGAATGGACAATTAGCTCGATCTTTCTCCATTATTCTTAAGTCCGTAGGTGGTTCTGGGTTTTGCCATGTGGCAACATTTTCCAGCTCATTTTCAGCCCGCTCCAGCATCTTCTGCACAGCCTCCTCTCTTTCTCTCTTCTCTTGTAGCTTCTGCTTCTCTTCTTCTTTCTCTTTCTTCTGCTGTTCTTCCCATTCTTCCTTTAACTTTCTCTCCTGTTCTGCTTGCCGTTTCCGAGCCGTCTCTTCTTTTTCCTTCTTTATTCTGAATTCTTCTTGTGCCTTCCACTCCCGCTGCAACCACTCCTCGTGTAATTTTTGCCTCTCTATCTCCAACAGCGTCTCTTCTTCTTCTTGTTCAACAACAGTTTCCTCCTCTGCCTCCTCCGTTTTCGGTGAGAATCCTGAGTCTCTCAATCTGGCGAGTTCCTGCCGACGTTTCTTTCGTTTCTCCTTCTTCAGGGCGGCCCTGTTTTTCTTGTGGCTTGGTTTCTCCGGAAGAATCACCGTGCCGGGCGCCGCCATCTTGTCCGCGCCACCACGCCCACCGGCATTTGTAATATGTATAAAGACACTAGAACAGACGTCTCAGTAGTCTCTGAAAGATAGTAGTCTGAAAGCAAAGTAAGTAGATATTTATGAGAATTCATTGAAAAGACCTGGGGGCACTATACATGAAAGCTCCAAACCAACCACTAGCTTTGGAACTGGATCCATTGAGCACCACAGTAATTCCTGAACCTACTACTAATTGTCTGATCTTGGGCAAATAACATGTACCTTGTAGGGCTGTTGAGAATACTAAGAGACTTATAGAATGGATTTATTAGCAGTTCTGGAACATAGTTAATATATAGTAAATGTCAATATTCCACATTGCCACATGTCCTGCAGTGTATTTACATAAATATCCTAAAATGACAAAACCATAGATTCAAAGATTATTCATTTTTAACAGCCCCAGAGTAAGTATGTTAAAATTATCCATTTAAATCTGGTTCTAGGTTTTATCCTGGTACCTATCTGTCAGTTATAATTTACACACAAAGATGTTTCACAAATTTTTCAAACTATGAAGACATAAAAAGTAACAAAAGCCCACACATATATTTTAGTTAACAGATGTCTCAAATTTGAACAAATCCTTTGCAAATCCATATTTTCATTTACTATTTTTGAAGCTAAATTAAGTTTCATAGTCATGGACTAGCCTATCTTTAAGGTTCACTAACACATGATTTGGAAATGACACCTTTGTCATGTTTTGTTTCAAAAATTAAAAAAAAACAACAACAGAAAACTAGTGCTCTCATTACTTTTACTTGGATATTATTGAAAAGCAGGATATTCCTATGGCCTTACTCTATTTAGGGTACAGTACGACACATAGATATTCATATTTACCAGCTGAGGCTCTTTATTTAGCTGTCAGGACAATTGAAGCTGCTTGGTTATATGGAAATGATACATAAACCTTTCAAAACTGGTGAATGCCTTTTCAAAGGACATTTACATGGCATCTGACTCTAGCTCAGTGGTAAAACGTGGTGCAATGACATACAGAGTGCATGTCCATTGCAAAAGTAGGGTTACAGTTGTTTGGAAAATAATGCAATAATTAATAAATAATAATACAACTATAAACTGTTTTATGTACTCAAAACTGTAAACCTACATTTGCCCATCCTATATAATGTGTTCAAGACAATCAGGGACCAAGAGGGCTTCTCTGCAGAAGTATAGTCTGAACTAAGATCTGAAAGGAGACAAAGTGGAGAAGGAAGATGGAACCAGAAAGAGAAACAGCATGTACGGAGACCTAGTCACAAAAGGATTATCAAAGACTGAAAGAAACCAGTGAGGCCAGAAGGGAATCTGAGGGTAGTAGATGAGGTGAGAGAGTTAAGGGCTAGATTGTGCAAGGACAGGCCACATTAAGGTAAGCAGGGTCTGTCTTGTTCATCACATATCCCCAATGTCTAGCATAGTTCAGTTGATAAAAGCTACAAAGGGGTATGAGTTAAATGACCAGCCTTTGGACAAGATGAATAATTAAGTTATTGCCTCTACTTTACCCATGGAGATATACAAATAAGAGAGGGATAAGGGATCTGAGAAATTTAATATGAAGAGTCCCCTTGGAGAAGCAGATTATGATTGGGTCCTACTATATACAGGTGAGAAATGGAAACCTCATGCAGAAAAAGGTAGAGTGCCACAGGAGTAGTAGTATAGGCTTGAACAGAACTTTAGATTCTATTCTGTGCTTTCCCTCTCCTGTTCATTGCCTCATGTCCATCACTGGCTGGGGTGGCCAGCATATTACAACCTTACTCAGTCCCTTGAGTTCTCTAGAGAATTACAATTGAAGGGAAGGAGAGGAAGTTCTACTTCCTGGCACTGTGGTAAAGCCATGATTCTAACTCAGAGGCTCTGTGCCTTGAGGGCATCTCCATTCTCCTTCAACTCATTAGGACGCTAGGGCCTTGGCTTGGCCACTCAGTTTTACCAGCAGCTGATAAGCTTGCCCTGGCTGGTTAGCTCAGTTGGTTAGAATATCATCCTGATATGCCAAGGTTGCAGGTTTGATCCCCAGTTAGGGCACATACATACAAGAATCAACCATAAAAAAATGGGACAACAAATTAATGTTTCTCTCTCTTTCTCTGTCTCTTAAAAAATTATTTTTTCAATAAAAAACAACAACAGGCTCAATCACTATTCTAGATGAAAGAGAATAAACAAAGACAACAGGATAAAATGTGTTGAATATTAAATATGGAATGTTATAGAATATATGGAGCAATGAACTAGATAGATCCTGATTAGCATACATATACATTTCATTGCTCTATCATTTGACAGGGCCTAGAAGAAACACCTCAGTATCAAGAACACATTTAGCACCCAGATCTTAGTTTCTTAATAACATTAAATAAAGGAACCATGTCCCCCTCAATAAATGGTTGACTCTGGAACTGGGACAGGAAAGATACAAGATGAGCCTGGAGCATTTTATAGTGCCATAAAGTGAGAAGACCTTAAAACCAACAATAACCCCACAACGATGGGGGCATATTGAAGGAACATAGGAGCCAACTGAAAGAGCTCCTAAAGGTCAAAGCTGGAACAACCTGAACAAAATATAGTAGTATTGGATTACTTCCCCAAGTATACAGTAAATATCCATGAGTGCACAATGATATAAATAAGTTGAATGGGGCAGAAAAGATTAATTTCTGAAAAATTCTAAGTATGTTACTTAGAACACATTCCACCTTTAAGGAGAGCAAAACTCCCCTCTCCTTAAGTGTGGGCAGACACAGTGACTTTCACTGCCAGGAGTACAGTACTGGATGGAGGGGAGGAATTTTTACAATGGACAAACCTGGCAATTAAGACCTCAACCCTGGTTGGTTGGCTCAGTGGTAGAGCGTCGGCCTGGTGTGCAGAAGTCCCGGGTTCGATTCCCGGCCAGGGCACACAGGAGAAGTGCCCATCTGCTTCTCCACCCCTCCCCCTCTCCTTCCTCTCTGTCTCTCTCTTCCCCTCCCACAGCCCAGGCTCCACTGGAGCAAAGATGGCCTGGGCGCTGGGGATGGCTCCTTGGCCTCTGCCCCAGGTGCTAGAGTGGCTCTGGTCGCAACAGAGCGACGCCCCGGAGGGGCAGAGCATCACCCCCTGGTGGGCATGCCGGGTGGATCCTGGTCCGGTGCAAGCGAGAGTCTGTCTGTCTCTCCCCGTTTCCAGCTTCAGAAAAATACAGAAGAAAAAAAAAATAGCAATAAAAAAATTTTTATTCTTATTTATTGATTGATTATAGAGAGAGGGGAAGGAAGGGAGAGAGCGGGACAATCACTGACCTGTTCCTATATGTGCCCTGACCAGAGACCAAAACCACAACTTTTGTGTATCAGGACGATGCTCTACCAACTGAGATATCCAGCCAAGGCAAGAAAGATGTTTTTAAGCAGACATTCTAAATATTATAGTTGCCTGGTTAATTCAGTGAAATGGCTTCCCAAGAGAATATTGACAGGCCCATTAACTGGAACTATTTATAAGGTCCCAATTAAACAGCAAGATTAACAGGAGTCACTGTCACTTTTTAAAGTTCTTAATTAGTTGCTCTTTTTTTTTTTTCTTTATTTTTTCAATTGTGGGGACCAGGAGGACCAGGAATCATGTGATGGGAAAACCAGCCAAGAGGTGGCGTAATCTGTCCAACACCACCCGGAGACAGCGGGTAAAAGGTAGGGATCTCAGGAGCGGGAGGATGTCTGGACATGCCTTGTTTGGAGTTGACATCTGATGGGATGTGTGACGGGTGTGATCCCAGAGAAAAGTGCTCGTCGCTGTACGTGATGAGGGGCGTGAGAGGATGAACGGCATGGGATGGCTGAACCACTGGCACTTTATTGGACTTTTTGGTTTAAAATAGCAAAGACCCTCGTGCAGACATTCTAATCCAGGGGAGGGAAGGCGGCAGGATTTCCACACAGCCGCCGGAGGGCGGGGCCAGGGAAGGCTAATTAGTTGCTCTTACCAGGTTGTTTTCCTGCATGTGAATTCCTAGGCACCGAGCCTCATTATAGTGTCCCTCTGGAGCCTGCAGAATTTATTCCTCTGGGATTGTTTTCCTGATTAAAATTTGAGATGTAATCCAGTTTTTCCTCTTAATATGACACAGGTCTGCGGCCTGAAACTTGAGCAGAGCGACAAAGAGAGACGTGTTTACTACTGCTACCTATGGCAGGAGGTGGCAACTTTGTTATTTACAGACTGGTAAACCTGACAGTCCAATTTTAGTTTCCATTGCAGAATGGGAAAGATGATATGGAAAGAGAAGGAATGAATTAAAATGTACTTTGAAATGTTTAACTTCATCTTCTTAGACTCATCAGAAAATTAAAAAAAAAAAAATCAAATCAACAGGTGACTAACTTATCAAATAGGAAATCCCATTAAATTACCTTAATGTGCATGATTAAGTGATTGAAACCTCTTAGGGTAATAAATACAGGCACAAATACCAAATAAATTATGTTTTCAAGTAGCAACATAGGGGTCTCTCTCTCTGCATCTGGGAAGCATTACCATGGCCAAGAAAGAAATCTGTATGCTCAGATGAACTGAGATCCTATTTTAAACCCTGGCTATTCATAATGTATAAATATTTCCTCTTTCTTTAGAAGCCATTTCTATTTCACTATCTGGGACTGAGGCTGTGCTCAGGCTCTGTTGGAAATTTAGACTGCTATTCTTTCTTAGGAGCTTTCCCTGAGAACTGACTGCCTGACCGGGCGGTGGTGCAGTGGATAGAGCATCAGACTGAAATGTGGAAGTCCCAGGTTCGAGACCCAGAGGTCACCAGCTTGAGCGAGGGCTCATCTGGTTTGAGCAAAAGCTCACCAGCTTGGCCCTGGCCGGTTGGCTAAGTGGTAGAGCGTTGGCCTGGTGTGCGGGAGTCCCAGGTTCGATTCCTGGCCAGGGCACACAGGAGAAGCGCCCATCTGCTTTTCCACCCCTCCCCCTCCCCCTCCCCCTCCCCTCTCTCTTCTCCTCCTGCAGCCAAGGCTCCATTGGAGCAAAGTTGGCCCAGGCACTGAGGATGGCTCTATGGCCTCTGCCTCAGGAGCTAGAATGGCTCTGATTGCGGCAGAGCATCGCCCCCTGGTGGGCATGCCGGGTGGATCCCGGTTGGGCACATGCAGGAAAGAGTCTGTCTGACTGCCTCCCCATTTCCAACTTCAGAAAAATACAAAAATCAAACAAACAAACAAAAAAAACCTCACCAGCTTGAGCCCGAGGTCGCTGGCTCAAGCAAGGGGTTACTTGGTATGCTGAAGGCCCGAGGTCAAGGCACATATGAGAAAGCAATCAATGAACAATTAAGGTGTTACAATGTGCAACGAAAACCCGTTCCTGTCTGTCTGTCCCTGTCTATCCCTCTCTCTGACTCTCTGCCTCTGTAAAAAAAAAGAACTTCCTGACCAGGCAGTGGTGCAGTGGATAGAGTGTCAGACTGGGACTCAGAGGACCCAGAGGACTCAGGTCTGAAACCCCGAGGTCACTGGCTTGAACAAAAGGGGTCACTCGCTCTGCTGTAGCCCCCACGGTCAAGGCACATATGGGAAATCAATCAATGAATAACTAAGGAGTGGCAATGAGAATTGATGTTTCTCATCTTTCCCTTCCTGCCTGCCTCTCTCTCTATGTCACAAAAAAAATAAAGAGAACCACTAAGATAAAACTAACCCATGCAAAAGTATACATAAACCCCAAACACAAGAAATAAGAACTATTCTGCCATTAAAGTCACCTTAGTGTTCTAAAAGACAAAGAGTTGAAGGGTGGATGGTAAAAGCTTGCTATAAAGAAAAGATATTGATAACATGGCATATTTCACATGTTGGTACTAGTCCTGAGCCTGTTACTAATGAGCTATCAAGTCTCAAGGCCTGAATTTCATTCTTTAGAACAGGAGTTGGTAAACTATAGCCTGCAGACGAATTCTGGCCTGCCATCTATTTTTGTAAGATCCTAGGTGGGTAGAAAAATTTCTGTTGTGACACTGATAATTTTATGAAATTCTAATTTCAGTGCATATAAAGTTTATTAGAATACAGTAATACTCACTTGTTGCCATGTTGTCTATGTCCTGCAATTGCAGAATTTAGTAGTTGCAATAGAGATTATGTGGTACACAAGCCTAAAATATTATCTGGTTATTTAAATGAAGTTTGCCAGCCCCTCCTCTAGATCAGTGTAAAATTAAACTTTCTGTATTAATGGAATTATTCTGAGCTGTCCAATATAGTAGTCACTAGATACAGAGATGGAGAAACTGATTTTATTTCATTTTTGTCAATTTAAATAGTCACCTGTATTTAATAGTAGAGCTCTAGGAAATGAGGGCTTAGTTGAAGTTTAGTTTTACACCTGAAAGAATTCGTCACATCAGTGTTTTTCCTTGCTCTCACACCATCACACTCTTAACAGTTCTGGCACCAGATACGTGGGGCTTTTTCCAAATCAAGTAAATTTGCATCACCAGCTGGGTTTCTTACAATTTAACTCAGTTCTGATACTATCTATACCTGAAGAAATTGTCATATACTATAGGTTAAGGCAGTGGTTCTCAACTTTTTGAAGTCGGGGCACATTTAAAATCCTACAATTGTAGGTACACTATATACAAATTTCTGAGAAATATGTTATAATAATTAAGTCAGATATTAAAGAAAAATATAGGCCCTGGCCGGTTGGCTCAGTGGTAGAGCGTCAGCCTGGCGTGCGGGAGTCCTGGGTTTGATTCCCAGCCAGGGCACACAAGAGAAGCGCCCATCTGCTTCTCCACCCCTCCGGCAGCCAGGGCTCCATTGGAACAAAAGTTCACCCGGGTGCTGAGGATGACTCTGTGGCCTCTGCCTCAGGCACTAGAATGGCTCTGATTGCAGCAGACCGACGCCCCAGATGGGCAGAACATCGCCCCCTGGTGGGCATGCCGTGGTAGATCCGGGTCGGGCGCATGCGGGAGTCTGTCTGTTACATTTTTTGAGTTATGCTTTTTAGAATTCGTAAAAAAAAGAGGGGTTAAAAAATAAAAATAGAACAAAAGTTATCTTTTTATATATATATAGATAGATAGATACATTCTTAGTAAGATTTAGTAAATTCGGCAGGTCCCAGTGCAAATGTGTTAAATTTTTTCATTCTTGTGTTTATGAGAAAAATGTGCCTGATGTGTCCTAGCGATTTCCTCAATGTTTGAGCATATATTTGAAAGGCAAACTCTCATTTCCTCATCAATACATTGAAGACTTCCTTTTTACTCTTAATCGTGTTGAAGATAGAAAACCCTAATTCACATAAATAGGATGTTGAAAATTGTAGTAAAATGTTCAAAGCTTTTTTAGATATTGCCACATATTGTTCTTTTATAGAAATCCATAAGGCTTCAAGAGACAATTCCTTATGTTTAATCATCAATCCACCATCAGTGGATATAGCTGCTAGTTCTTCTGTTAATGTTAAACCAAAATCACTTGAAGTTTCCATGAATGGGTTTCTAATCTAATAGTATTGTTCAGTGTTAAGTGATGGAAAAAAGGAACCAAATTTTTCTTCTAAACTTATTAAATGTTCAACTATTTTTATTTTTATTTTTGCATTTTTCCAAAGCTGGAAACGGGGAAACAGTCAGACAGACTCCCGCATGCGCCTGACCGGGATCCACCCGGCATGCCCACCAGGGGGTGATGCTCTGCCCCTCTGGGGTGTCGCTCTTTTGCATCCAGAGCCATTCTAGCACCTGAGGCAGAGGCCACAGAGCCATCCTCAGCGCCCAGGCCATCTTTGCTCCAATGGAGCCTTGGTTGCGGGAGGGGAAGAGAGAGACAGAGAGGAAGGAGAGGGGGAGGGGTGGAGAAGCAGATCGGCGCTTCTGTGTGCCCTGGCCGGGAATCGAACCCAGGACTCCTGCACGCCAGGCCGACACTCTACCACTGAGCCAACCAGCCAGGGCCTGTTCAACTATTATTGGAAGTGTTTCATTTATGCAAGTGTTATTTACCAATGGAAACATTTCCAAATGACCTTCAACAGCTTTCTTTTCCAAATCTGTAGTTTTCTCTGAAAGGCTTTCATTTTGTCAGTGGATGTGAGAATATTTTCTTCTTTCCCTTGCATGCTACTATTCAAAATATTGAGCTACTGAAATATATTAGCCAAATACTGTAACATGGCAATCCAAAATTGGCACAGAAGGAGGTTACAAAAATGTAACTGTTTCATCTCTTCAAAAAAATGCAAGAAGTTCTTGTTGTAGCTCGTGTACACAGGTAAGTACTTTTCCCTTTGACAGCCACCTCATCTCAGTGTATAAAAACAGCGGTCTGTGTTGTGAATCCATATCGATACAAAAGCTATTCGAATAAATGCGATTTGACAGATCTTGTTTTAATAAAGTTTACCACCTGAACAACTTGATCTAAAACTTCTCTTAATTTTTTCCCCAATGTTTTTGCCATCAAGGCCTCCTTATGAAGAAGGCAGTGAGTTACAACAACATTCTCATTTTGTTTTTTTTACAAAAAATGTAAGACCCTTAACACAGCCTACCATGGAAGAGGTGCCATCTGTACAAATGCCTACACATGACTTCTATGCTAACTGCCATTTATCAAGATAGTTATTCAAAATGTTAAAAACATCTTCATCTTTTGTGGACACACCTAATTCTTTGCAAAAAAGAAACCGATTTACTATTTATTTCATCTTCATTAATAAAACGAATGAATGCTAAGAGTTGCGCCGTGTTGGTAATGTCTGTTGACTCATCAACTTGCAATGCAAAATTTGAATACTGAAGCTTATTACTGCATACATTTCTCTCAATATCAGAAGACATTTCTATAATATGCCTGTGAACTGTATCATTGGACAGAGGAATTTTGCTTATTTTCATTGCTGCTTCATTTCCTAGCATTGCATGCAGGCAAAATAAGTGACTCACCTAAAGTATGAGCTTTCATAGTTTTTGCTATCAGTTCTGAGACTTGATAAGAAGCGATTTGAGCTTTATCAGAAACAATCATTACACTTTTAAAAGAATTTACTGCTTTTGTTTGCTGTTCAGACAATCTCTTGGAAAAACTTAGATTTATCTTATAAATTAGAGTGTATAGTTTTAAAATGTTTACTCAATTTACTAGGAAGCAATGATTCATTTGCCATTTTACATCCACATACTAAACATAGCAGTAAAGGATGATCTTCACTTCTGGTCCAAGTAAAACCAAAGCTTAAATAACTTTCATTCTATGAGAGTAAACCGTAATTTTGCTTTCTTACTTGCACTTAACTTTTGCTCACTTCCAGAATCGGATTCTTCAATATCACGCTTCTTTTTGAGAAATCTATCCATTTTATTTGGGTGTATTTATCTAAAAATAATATAATGTGTTAATAATAAATATAATAATGATGTGTTGACAGAAAGAGCCTTAACACAGCCTACCATGGAAGAGGTGCCATCTTCTGTAATGAAAATGGTATAATAGAGTAACTATATTTATTTTTATATCTGGGCACATGCTGTGAACCAGCACAGCTAAGCTAGTAATTCCAGGTCCCAAGTGGGAATGGTGCAGAATTAAGAAAATACAGGGAAGAAAATACAGGGTCGGGAGGGCCCTGTAACTGCTGCTGGCAAGAACAAAGCGCATCCAAAAACCACACCTTGCTTTATTTATAGGGCAAAGTGAGGCCATTAGCAAATCTTAACTTTACACCAAACAAAGCTGATAGAGGAAACTTGCCTCCAGTCTTTCCTGGGAACATGGAGGGTAGTGTAAACAATACAGCACCACAGCTTAACAACCTTTTGCAACCTAATCAGGCAAGTGAGGTGGGGGTTGGGCAGACTGTCAGCTTACAGCCAATTCCCCACACCTCTGTCCCCCAAAAATCTAAACTTCAAAAACTCTGTTGGTTTTTTGGTCCCCAACAGGCACATATTTCTCTGGAATACCATAGGGCACACCTGGAAATCTTCTAGGGCGCACCAGTGTGCCCTGGTGCATACTTTGAGAACCACTGGGTTAAGGACATATTCCTCAAGACTGTCCCCCAATCACCTCCAGTTGTTACTGTGCTTCTGACTGATAGGCTAAAAATTGGAGGTTCCCACAACCTCCTCCTCAGATTCAACTAATTTGCTAGAGTGGCTCAGACCTCAGGAAAACAGTTTACTATTTATCAATTTATTATAAAAGGATGATAAAAAATACAGATGAACATCCATATGGAAGAGAGGCACAGGACAAGGTATATGGGAAGGAGTACCAAGCTTCCATTCCCTCTCTGGGTGCATTATTCTCCCAGTACACCTCCACGTATCCACCAACCTGGAAGTCCTCTGAATCCCAAGCTACAGGTATTTTTATGGAAATAGAAATGATCAATTATCAATTCCATTTCCAGTCCCTCACCCCTCTCTGGAGAATGGGGGATGAGCCTGAAAATTCTAAGTTTCAGTGCTTGGTCTTTCTGGTGACCAGCCCCCATTGGAAGATATTCCTATCCCTAGGGATTCCATGGGATTTAGGAGCCCTGGTCAGGAACCAAAGTAAAAAACTGAATGTTAAATATAAGATGCTCTTAGTGCTCTTATGACTTGGGAAAGTACAAGGGTTTTAGGAGTTATATACCAGGAACCGGGGGCAGAGACCAATGTATTATTATTTCATACCACCCATCTGAACTGAAGCAAGTTAATTAGGACCTACATGACAAAAGAACTACATACATTACTTATTTTGGTGTCATATAGGGCTGCCTGTCAGACATCTGAGGTCCCAATGGAGGCAAGTTTCTCACTCAGGTGAAGGCACCTAGGATTCAGAGGAAAGGAATGACAGATTGTCCCCTACACGGATCCTTTTCTAACAGAAAAAAATTGTTTGCACCCAGACTAGGACCAACTCCACAGCAGGAGTTATTCCACTCTCAGAGGTGCAAAACACTGCCCAAAGGTACTCGACCACAACACCAAAACAGTGTTTATAGCCAGACCTCATTAAAGGCAGTGCTTACTCTTCCAACAATGTAACACCATCCAAGGTATCATACCAGCCTGGACAGCTGACAACTGTTGGATAATTCCTGAAACAGCTTTCTTATTTGCTTCAGATACCCAGGCACCCTAGGCAGGAGATATGGATACAGGTATCCCCATGAATTACACGTTGACTACAAAACAGATTTGGGAACACTGATTACAGACCCTGCTGCCAAATCTTCTAAATAAATAGGAAACAAGAATTCTTTTCCCATGCCTTCAGTTATTTTATCCAACATTCAGGGAGTTCCTGCCATGTACCAGGCACTGTGCTTGGGATCCAACAGTGAAGACAAGATATAGTATCTTTCCTTTATGAAATTTATAGTCTCCCTATAAATTCCCCAGATGGAATGATAAAGAAAATCTTAAAGATCCTACATGACTTTAGACCATAGCCATCAAAATCCCACTCAGGCTGAATATGTTGGGGGTAAATACAGGTGTTTTGCCTCCCGATGTTCCTGATGGGCACCAACTAATAAACAGTCCTGACACCTAGTCAATGCTGGTATGAATAGACATTTACCTGAAAACTCCATACAGACTGTCCACTTGCCTCTAATTTCCTCTCTTCAGGAGGGCCAAAGATGCCCTACTTTTAAGTCATCCTAAAAAGAGAAACATTTCACATTTAACCCCCTAGACTAAAACAGCAGTTCCTAAGGCTGCTTTTCTGTAGAGATGTAAAAAGAATGCTGCCTGCCACTTATATCATATTTTTTATATCCTCATAAATTATTTCCCATTATTTGCCTTTTTCTTCTTATGATTACAGTTAAAACTAACCATCCTCCAAGCCCTCTAAGTATCACTTGTCATAAGACCCCACATGTGGTCCTGGCCAGATAGCTCAGTTGGTCAGAGCATTGTCCAGAAACACAGAGGTTGCCGGTTCAATTCCCAGTCAGGGCACATACAGGAACAGATTGATGTTCCTATCTCTCTCTCTCTCCATCCTTCCTCCCTTACTGAAATCAATAAAAAAAAATTTTTTAAAAGAAAAGAGAAAAAAAAGATCCCCACATGTAACAAGCTATATATTCAGAACGAACATCTGAGGTGTTCAAACAAAGCACTCAACATTTAGCTAAAAGAATCCTTTTAAGGGGAAGCCAGTTGATAGAACAAAACTAGCTTTGATACATAACCCCCCCCACCCAGCCTCCCAACATCCTCACCAGTTCCTCCTATAGGAACTAAGATGTCGCTTTTCACAGAAGCAGCAACTAAGTCCATCCTATTGGAAAAACTCCAGCATCACCCTGAGTATTGAAGTGTTTGCCTAGAACTGAGAACCATCTCTTCTCAGAAAATTAGCATTCCAAAACAAAAATCACTAGCAAGAGGGCTCAAGATTTACTGTTCTAAAGAGGCAACAACTCTGTTCACTTCTGAAAATCATAAGAAACCAACACAAATACACTGTCAGCCTAAAGCAGAACTTAGTATGGTTGTAGCTAGGGCTAATGTCTAAAGCTCTTCAATCAATAGCTATTTTTATATTTTATTAATGAATTAGAGATGACTGCCCATAATTTTAAAGTAAATTCACAACATTTCCCTATAAACCATTCTCATAGATAAGTATAGCTATGAAATCCCTCTACAAAAGGAACATCCTGACTAGCTTTGTGTGGTGGAGAAGAAGCCATGATCTTTGATTTCAGTGAAATTAGCAAAAATCCATGGACTTCCTCCCTATATAAGGTCCCCTTTGAACACTTGGTAGGCACTCAAAAAATAAAAGGCTGATGCCTGTCTGGCGGTGGCCCAGTCAACCTGGGACACTGAGGTCCTAGGTTTGAAACACCTAAGTTGCAGGCTCAACATGATCCCAAGGTCGCTGGCTTAAGCAAGGGGTCACAACTGGTTTGAGCCTCCTTTCCCTCCTCCACATCAAGACAGATATGAGAAACAATCAGTGAACAGCTCAAGTGTTGCAACTACAACATGATGCTTCTCATCTCTTTCCATTCCCATCTCTCTCAATCTTTACTGCAAAAAATATAATAAAACTTAAAAAAATTTTAATTAAAAATAAATAAATAAAAGCCTGACTTTTCTCCTCTACTTATACATCCCTTCATGGATGGCTTGATTATCTTTGTTTTGTGATTCAAGTAACTCCATACTAGCCAAACCTGTTGAACCAGAACCAATCAGAAAGGTCTGGATATTTAGGTTTCTCCCTGCAAAGTCATACTCTTTCAGATTTAACCTGAATGAATAAGCAATTATGCTGGCATCCTGGTATAGTTAACAACAGAGTTGGCATGAACCAGGCCCAGAATGCCAACCAGCTACCAGCTGCTGTTCTCCCAGCAGTGTAACACTTGCCTAGGTACAAGGCAACCTAGGCAGCTGCCTACAGCTGGGGCCAAAGGTAAGTGAATGGTGTTGCACTCACCAGATGCTGCATCAGTCCAAAGTCCACAACTGCAATCAAAGCGCTCCAGGTTAGAGTCAGACAACAGTTAGTGAACACATGTGATGTTCAATCAAGAAGACCCTTGCCCTCAAAATCTTATAACAGTGAGGACTGAGCCAGCAGGCAATAAAAATAATTTACCCTGGTTAGCATAATTTTCACGTTATTGTTACTTATGCCCCACAGAAGTTCAACAGGAGCAAATAGTCTGGTCAATAAGTGTCAGGAAGCTTAACAGCCAAGAAACAGCTGACAAGTAACATAAGAGTCTCTACTTCAGTCTCATTTGTAAAATCTTAATGTTATGTTATTAACAGTACTCTGTATACAAGGTGGTTAGGCTTAAATGGAATATATGTTATGCCCATAGGGTAATATCTGGTATAGAATGGCACTCAGTAAACATGTACTGTTATCAGGAGCTACATTCCAGGCAAGGATAGATGATGGACATAAGTAAGTAGAAAGGAAAAGTTACTCTGGGAGAGCAATGGACAGTGAAAATTGGAAAGGCTAGTTAAAATTATGGGTATGCAACATAATTAAATGACAAGATAACCTGGACATGTTTTCTTTGAATATATGTACCCTGATTTATTGATGTCACCTCATTAAAATTAATAAAAATTTATTAATAAAAAAAATTAGATTGAGGAGGGCCTCAATTATGGGATCTCTTTAAGAATAACTACAAAAGCAGCAATTTAGAAAAATACTGGGTTCAGTAATGGATGAGAAAGGAACTTGAGACAAGCTGTCATTCTTGCAAAGATCTTGACTATTGGTTGAAAACAACCAAAATGTTTGCAATAGTGTTAATAAACATTCCTACCCACTCACCCTTATAATTTACCTTCCTATATAAGGTATCTAAGGTACCTTTATATAAGGTATCTAAGACCGTATTTCCCAGCCATCTCTAATTTCACTTCTAACTGCCTCCAAATAATTTGGAGGAACCTAAAAATAGCCTGCCCCTCTGAGGAGCTTAAGTTGAAGGAACTCACGGAACTCCACCGAACACGTGTTTGTCGCAACCCTTCCCAAGTCCCTGGCCCTAGTGCCTGGGGGGGGGGGGGGCGAGGCTCTTTGCGACCAGTTCTAGGTGACTCTCCAGGGACAAGAGGGATGGCAGAAAACGGGCCAACTCTAGGGCTACGATCTCCCAGTGTCTCTTCAAGATTCCCTCCAAACCCGGGCTCAGGAGAAGACGAACCTCAAATTCGTCCCGTGCATTAAAAGACACCTGCCCAACATCTGCCTCTTGTCCCGGGCTGGTAAACCTCCAAGGTCTCTCCCCCACTTTGTCTTTACTCACACGCACGTGTCAGGAACTCGTCCGGGACACTCCAGTCCCACCGGAGGCCGCAGGGGAAAGGGCAGCGGCGAGCTGACTGCAGCCCCGCCCCGGGGTGGCTACTGGGCGGGCCCAGTGGGCGGAGCTTTTGGGACCCGCCCAGGAAAGGCCAAGTTGGAAAAATGCGTAGTATAGGTGAGCATGCTTCTTATAGGAGTCAGACCTCAGAAGAGAAACGGTTGGAATCTTAACGAGTTGCTAAAGAGAAAACCTGGTATGTCCTATTGCGGACAGGCTTCCTGCCTACCCATTCCAGTCGCCTCCGGAAGGTCGGTTCTCACACTTGTGACGCTTTTCGGTTCCTTGTAGGATCAGCCCACGTTTTTTCTATCCGCCACGCAGATCTTCTTTCTGGCTTTCACCAGCAGTTTTCTCACTCGGATAATGGAGTGTCCACTTACAAAGGTCACCTTGGTTTTCAGAATTTCTCCAGGAGGTTTTCGGGTAGATTATGTCTATCACCACTACAGCATAATAACCCTATGGGACTACGTCCGTGGTGCCTGCTATGGGATCCTTAGCTGAACTGCAGCACTGGCTTTCTCTGCCAGACTTGCACCTTGGCACAATTAGAGAGGTCACATCCTCGCTTTGGACAGATTGCTCACCAAATTACCAGCATTTCTTTTGAACACTGAAACTTCCTTCCCCCTCAAGATGAAGTCAATAGGATTCTGTCCTGCTGAACAGCTGGTGAGGCCAGGGTCCAGAGGGGCAAGGCTCAGCAGCAGTAATTCCTAAATCCATTTCTTAAATTCTAGAGCAGGGGTCCATGCGTCCCCCACCGCACTTCCAGAAGGGGCACCTCTTTCATTGGTGGTCAGTGAGAGGAGCATAGTTTCCATTGAAATACTGGTCAGTTTGTTGATTTAAATTTACTTGTTCTTTATTTTAAATATTGTATTTGTTCCCGTTTTGTTTTTTTTACTTTAAAATAAGATATGTGCAGTGTGCATAGGGATTTGTTCACAGTTTTTTTTTATAGTCCAGCCCTCCAACGGTCTGAGGGACAGTGAACTGGCTCCCTGTGTAAAAAGTTTGGGGACCCCTGTTCTAGAGCCTCTGCCTTCCTCCGCCCCCAGCATTCTACTGGCTCTGCTGATCAATTGTATCTGGCACCTTTGCCTGGCAAGCCCCTGGGAATCAGCCACTGTCCTTGGCATCTGCCAACATGTTTTACTATCTTTCCTCAGCTCTTTTCATAATGAAAAAAAAAAGTATTTTCTGTGCATCCAGACCTCTGCTGAGAAAGCCCAGAACCCTAAATTGATTCTAGCAAGAGACCCTAGGGCAGAAGGCCAGAGAGCCACTGGAGAAATGGCAAGCACAAATCCTCTCCAGTTTTGATGAAGTTGGACACAGTCTGTGGTTGGAAAAAGGCTTACATAAATACAGTAATTAAAAAAGTCATGTGGGCTGTGCTGGCCTGGTAGGCAGGGGCTCTGCTTTGCAGTTAAATAGGAATGTGGCTGAAGACTGCTGCCAGAATCAATGCCCGCATCCGGCTGTCACAGTGTGTTCATAAAGGAGTGTTATGAGAGCTATAAAATCAGGCAGATTGGGTGCGTAATTGTTCTGTGGAGCTCTGCAAAAGGAGAAATTGCACTGGCATCTCATATATTTTGCTTTCTCTTCTTCCAAACACACAAAATGGAGATGACAGAGCTACCCTGAGGATTCATGAAAAAGAAAGATGAGGCCCTGGCCAGTTGGCTCAGTGGTAGAGCATCGGCCCAGCGTGTGGAAGTCCTGGGTTCAATTACTGGCCAGGAGCCTGACCTGTGGTGGCACAGTGGATAAAGCGTCGACCTGGAATGCTGACGTCGCCGGTTCAAAACCCTGGGCTTGCCTGGTCAAGGCACATATGGGAGTTGATGCTTCCTGCTCCTCCCCCTGTTCTCTCTCTCTCTCTCTCTCTCTCTCCTCTCTCTCTAATAAAAATGAATAAATAAAATCTAAAAAAAAGAAGTAAATAAATTACTGGCAGGGCACACAGGAGAAGTGCCCATCTGCTTCTCCACCCTTCCCCCTCTCCTTCTTCTCTCTCTCTCTCTCTTCCCCTCCCACAGCCAAGGCTCCATGGGAGAGCAGTTGGCCCAGGCACTGAGGATGGCTCCATGATCTCCACCTCAGGTGCTAGGATGGTTCTGGTTGCAGCAGAGCAACGCCCCAGATGGGCCGAGCATCACCCCCTGGTGAGCATGCCAGGTGGATCCCGGTCAGGCGCATGCAGGAGTCTGTCTGTCTGCCGCCCCCCTGCTTCTCACTTTGGAAAAATACAAAAAAAGAAAAAGAAAGATGAGAATTGTATGAATGTATGCATGTGTGCTTTCAGAGAAGATACAGGAAGTAATTGAGGCTAGGGAAATACTAAGGCCTGTTGGGAGGGAGGGACCAATGACCTGTTGACTACTGGATTCACAGATTAGTCCAGGTAGAAGGCAGGATTGTGCAGAGGGAAGGCCAGCCATTATGAGTATGGCTGAGTGGTGGGCCATGTTCTCATGTTAAATTGAAAAGATGGATACAGGCCCCAGCCAGATAGCTCAGTTGGTGAGCACATCTTCTGGATACACCAAGGTTGTGGGTTGAATCCCTGATGATGGAATACATGAGTCAACCAGTGAATGCATAAATAAGTGAAACAGCAAATCAATGTTTTTCTTCTCTCTAAAATCAATCAATAAATAAAAAGATGTGGCCCTGGTCAGATGGCTCAGTGGTAGGGCATCAGCCTGGTGTGTGGAAGTCCTGGGTTCAATTCCCAGCCAGGGCACACAGAAGAGGTGACCATCTGCTTCTTCACCCTTCTCCCTCTCCTTTCTATCTCTCTCTTCCCTCCAACAGCTAAGGCTAAATTGGAGCAAAGTTAGCCCAATTTAGTTAGTGCTATGGATGGCTCCATGGCCTCCGCTTCAGGTGCTCCTGTTGCAACAGAGCAATGCCCCAGATGGGCTGAGCATTGCCCCCTAGTGGGCTTTCCAGGTGGATCCTGGTGGGGCACATGCCTGAGTCTGTCTCTCTGCCTCCCCGCATCTTACTTTAGAAAAAAAAAAAGATGCATACCTTTTTAAGATATAGGCCATTCAGTGTCCATTGTTCTTTGGAGGGAAACATATATTTTGGTTTCTTAATTTCCTAGATTAAAAATCTTTCATATTCAACCTTCTTAACCTCCATCCTTTTAAATTCTGAATTCATTTTAGTGAGTTGATTTATGTGGTCTTTTACCTTGTAATTATCAACTACTTTTCTACTTTTTCACTTGTTTCTTTCTTCTTCTTTTTTTTTTTTTTCCTTTAGAGGCAGGGGGAGGAGAGAGATGAGAAGCATCAACTCGTAGTTGCTTCACTTTAGTTGTTTATTGATTGCTTCTCAAACATGCCTTGCTCGGGAGGCTCAAACCAGCAGACTTGGGGTGATGTCAATGATCCCATGCTCAAGCTGGTGAGTCTTTGCTCTAGCCCTCGACCTCGGGGTTTCAAACCAAGGCCCTCAGTGTCCTGGGCCAATGCTCAATCTACTGAGCCACCACTGGTCAGGTTTTTGTTTCCTATTCTTACAAAGAGAAAATTGTTATGAATAATAACAAAAAAGAAAAAGAAAAAGTCCCAGAAAACAATTCAGCCAGATGAGAGGCAAAGGATTAGGGTAGGTCCATTACTTCTGAGTGTGACCTCATAATTGAAAAGCTAGTCCCAAGGGATACTAGGTCCCCAACCTGCTTGCCTGCCTTTCCCTTTCTCCATCTATCCTCTGCTTGCTTCCCTCTTGATGCCTTTTGCCCCTAAGACTGTTCTTTTCCTCTTCTCCCTGGACAGGAACCACCGGTAGAGAAATATTTAATCATTTGTTCAGTCAGTCGATCAATCACAAATTATTAAACATCTACCTACAATTTGCCAGACCCCATTCAGGCACTGCAGATAAAGTCAGAGCAATAGAGATTCTTGGCTGACTAAGGTTTACAAAGTAGTGGGGAAGAAAGACAAGTATAGGTACCTCTGACATATGTGATGTGGCAGCTAACATAGCCTGGGGAGTCAGGGAGAGTACTAGAGAAGGCAGTATACGCTCTGGCTGATTCTAAGGGCTTAGAGTACAAGAGAGATTTCTTCACCATCCCTGTCCTCCTCCTGTTGCTGCTCTGTAATAGCTATCCCAATTAGAGTAGGACTCTGCAGTTGTCCCTATTATTTCTCAAAAATATAGTTGGATTGGCAATGATATAGAAAACTTAGCCTGGCCTGTGGTGGCGCAGTGGATAGAACATCGACCTGGAATGCTGAGGTCACTGGTTCAAAATCCTCGGTTTGCCTGGTCAAGGCACATATGAGAAGTACTTCTCACTCCTTCTGACTCCTCTTTCTGTAAAATCAATAAATAAATTCTTAAAAAAATTTAAAAAAACCCAAAACTTCAAATCCTCATACACTGCTGGTGGGAATGTAAAATGATGTAGACACTTTGGAAAATAGTCTGGTAGTTCCTGAAATGATAGACTTACTTTATGACTCAGCAATTCCATTCCTGGGTGTGTACCCCCAAAATGAAAATATATGTCCACACAAAAACTTGTACACAGATGTTCGTAGTAGCATTATTCCTAATAACTGAAAGATCAAAAGAACCCAAATATTTAATTATTGTTACTTGACGAATGGAAAAACAGATATGGTATATCCATACGATAGAATATTATTTGGCCTTAAAAAGGAATGAATGGCCCTGGCCAGATAGCTTAGTTGGTTAGAGCATCATCTGGAAGCACAGAGGTTGCCAGTTCAGTTCTTGGTTAGGGCACATTCAGGAACAGATCAGTGTTTGTGGCTCTCTCTCTTTCTCCTTCTCTCTCTCTAAAATCAATAAAAATAAACGTTAAAAAAAAGAATGAATGCCCCTGGCTGGGTATCTCAATTGGTTAGAGCAGTGGTCCCCAACCCCTGGGGCCATGGACCGGTACCGGTTCGTGGGCCATTTGGTACCAGTCCGCAGAGAAAGAATAAATAACTTACATTATTTCCGTTTTATTTATATTTAAGTTGAAACGATGTTTTATTTTTAAAAAATGACCATCCGTCTAAGACTCACTCTTGACGCTTGTCTCATGATATATTTATCCGTCCCACCCTAAAGGCCGGTCCGTGAAAATATTTTCTGACATTAAATCGATCCGTGGCCCAAAAAAGGTTGGGGGGCCACTGGGTTAGAGCATGGTCCCCATATGCCAAGGTTGTGGGTTTGATTCCCTGTCAGGGCACATAAAAGAATCAACCAATACCTGACCTGTGGTGGCACAGTGGATAAAACATCGACCTGGAAATGCTGAGGTCGCTGGTTCGAAACCCTGGGCTTTCCTGGTCAAGGCACATATGGGAGTTGATGCTTCCTGCTCCTCCCCCCCTTCTCTCTCTCCTCTCTCTTTCTCCCCCCCCTCTCCTTTCTAAAAAATGAATAAATAAAAAAAAAAAAGAATCAACCAATGAATGTATAAATAAGTGGAACATCAGATCAATGTTTCTCTCTCTCTTTCTCCCTTCTCTTTCTCTAAAATCAATAAATAAAAAGTTTTTAAAAAAGGATGAATAAAAAAAAGGAATGTCTATCTGTCCCTGTCTGTCCCTCTCTCTGACTCTCTCTGCTCTGCCACACACACACACAAAAAAAACAAAACAAAACTTGAAAACATTACATTTAATTAAAGAAGTCAGACCACACGTTGTTTGATGCCATTCATATAAAAGTCTAGATTAGGAATATATATAGAAACAGATAGTAAAATGAGGGTTGCTTAGGTCTGGGGGTTGTGGAGGTGGGGTTATAGATAAAGGTTATGAGGTTTCTTTTTAAAGTGATGGTTACACATATCTGTGAATACAATAAAAACCACTGAATAGAATACTTTAAGTGGGTGGTATGTTACTTAATCTCAATAAAGCTGTTAAAACAACAATGAAAAGCATACTTGAGGACCTGAAAGATCTGCAATTCTAATTCAAATGTGGCTTGCATGGTCATTGACAATTTTAAGGACTAGAGTGAACTTTTTATTCTGGGTCCTATGTCCTCTCAGAGTTACTTCCTCAGTATGCAGAGAAACAATGTATTTGTGTGGGCATAAAGAGATGCAAAGGGCTAGATTGTGCATTCCCATACTTCCCCTCCCTCATAATGATTGACTCCATCATAATGATTTGGTTCAACATTTATGTGTACCT
Source organism: Saccopteryx leptura (assembly GCF_036850995.1). Classification (NCBI taxonomy): domain Eukaryota; kingdom Metazoa; phylum Chordata; class Mammalia; order Chiroptera; family Emballonuridae; genus Saccopteryx; species Saccopteryx leptura. The sequence goes on along the minus strand of NC_089508.1, from coordinate 161,494,857 downwards.
ACTGTATTAAAGATATATGGACCTGAAAAAGCCAGAGTCTCTTCATTTATTCCAATGGTTGAAATAAAATATTAATATAGTGTTCTCCATATAAACAAATAAAGCTCTTTAGAAGATAGACAGTGTGGCCCTGGCTGTGTGGCTCAGTGGATAGAGCATTGTCCCAGCACGCCAAGGTTGCGGGCTCTATCCCTGGTCAGGGCACATACAAGAAACAACTGATGAGTACATAACTAAGTGGAAAATGGGTAGATGCTTCTCTCTCTCTCTCTCTCAAATCAATGGAAAAAAATTTTTTAAAGAAAAAAGATGACATCAGCTACAGCAAAACCAATTCCCAGGTCTTCTTCTTCTTCTCCTTTTTTTTTTTTTTTTAAAGATTTTATTTATTCAGTTTAGAGAAGAGAGAGAGAGAGAAGGGAGAGAGAAGGGAGAGAGAAGGGAGAGAGAAGGGGGGAGGAGCAGGAAGCATCAACTCCCATATGTGCCTTGACCAGGCAAGCCCAGGGCTTCAAACCAGCGACCTCAGTGTTCCAGGTCAACGCTTTATCCACTGCGCCACCAAAAGCCAGGTCAAGTCTTCTTGATGATGAGCAAGTTCCAAGACTTGACTCCTCCTCACATACCTCCAATCACCCCTTCATTTGTTTTCTAGACTCAATTACTCTATTTCTATACCTCTCATTTCCTCACCACCCCTACTCCCACAGTGACCCAAATTGGCCCCCAAATACTGATATGATTTGCGGGAAGTTCATTTGCTAAACACTTGGGACATTACAGAGGGGATTTCACTTTTCACTTCGGGTTCAAATATAGAATGTAATTTTAAAAGGACAGTGGCGAGAGGCTATATTTATTTTAATTTTTTTAATTTTCTTAAAATTTTTATTATTATTTTTTTTTACAGAGACAGAGAGAGGGATAGACAGGGACAGACAGGAACGGAGAGAGATAAGAAGCATCAATCATTAGTTTTTCATTGCGTGTTGCGACACCTTTGTTGTTCATTGATTGCTTTCTCATATGTGCCTTGACCGCAGGCCTTCAGCAGACCAAGTAACCCCTTGCTGGAGCCAGCGACCCTGGGTTCAAGCTGGTGGGCTTATTCCCTCAAACCAGATGAGCCTGCACTCAAGCTGGCAACCTCGGGGTCTCGAACCCGGGTCCTCTGCATCGCAGTCTGACACTCTATCCACTGCACCACCACCTAGTCAGGCGAGAGGCTATATTTATTTATGTTGTGTGTTTGTGCTGTTTAATCTTACTGTCTCTCATTCTCTTCCTGGCTATCTCTCTTCTTCCTTGATTGTTTTAAAAATAAATGTTGGCACCCTGGGGGGATAGCTTGGGTGGTTCGGGCATTGTACCAAAGTGCAGAGGTTGCCAGTTCGATCCTCAGTTAAGGCATATACAGAAATAGATCGATGTTCTTGTCTCTCTCTCTCTAAAATCAATTTCTTAAAAATGTTGGCTTTTTAATCTTTTTTGTTTGTTTGTTTGTTTGTTGTATTTTTCTGAAGCTGGAAACGGGGAGAGACAGACAGACACACTTCCGCATGCGCCCGACCGGGATCCACCCGGCGGCACGCCCACCAGGGGGCGATGCTCTGCCCCTCGGGGGCGTCGTTCTGCCCCGACCAGAGCCACTCTAGCGCCTGGGAAGGAGAGGGGGAGGGGTGGAGAAGCAGATGGGCGCCTCTCCTGTGTGCCCTGGCCAGGAATCGAACCCGGGACTTCCGCACGCCAGGCCGACGCTCTACCACTGAGCCTACCAGCCAGGGCCGGCTTTTTTTTTTTTTTTTTTTTGCATTTTTCTGAAGCTGGAAACAGGGAGAGACAGTCAGACAGACTCCCGCATGCGCCTGACCGGGATCCACCCGGCATGCCCACCAAGGGCGATGCTCTGCCCACCAGGGGGCGATGCTTTGCCCATCCTGGGCGTCGCCATGTTGCGACCAGAGCCACTCTAGTGCCTGAGGCAGAGGCCACAGAGCCATCCCCAGCACCCGGGCCATCTTTGCTCCAATGGAGCCTTGGCTGCGGGAGGGGAAGAGAGAGACAGAGAGGAAGGCGCGGCAGAGGGGTGGAGAAGCAAATGGGCGCTTCTCCTGTGTGCCCTGGCCGGGAATCGAACCCCGGTCCTCCGCACGCTAGGCCGACGCTCTACCGCTGAGCCAACCGGCCAGGGCCAGGGCCGGCTTTTTAATCTTTGTCTCAGTTTCTCCCTCCCGTCCAAGTACTAACCAGGCCCGATCCTGCTTAGCTTCCGAGATCAGATGAGATCGGGCGCGTTCAGGGTGGTATGGCCGTAGACTCAGTTTCTCTTATTTTGCTTTATAGGTTCTTTTCTTTCTGCCTTTCTCATTCATTCATTCATTCAACAAATATTGTCTACCATGTAGCAGGCTCTGTGCTAGACACCAGGACAGATACAGTAATAAATAAGATAGACATGGTCTTTACCTTGATGGAGATTACAGTCTGATGAGGCAGATGGACATCAGGTAGAGTGAATTCAGATTTGGTCACAGGAAAGGCTTAAGGGAGTTAATGACTCTTTTCTGATGCTCAATTTACCCTGCAGTAAATAGGCATGAGAAAATAGCCAGAATTTTAGCATATTTGTGATGTTAGGAAATAAATAAAATAAAATTTATTCCAGGAATGCAAGGAAACAGAAGACCCGGGTTTCTCTGTGACACAAACAAGCCCTCTGGGTAGCGAGAACATGAATTTGGGAGTCAGATGTAGATCTGATTCTGATTTAGCCACTTACATATTAGCTATTTGACTTTAGTCAAGTAGTAACCTGTGGACCTCAGTTTGCTCACCTGCAAAATGGTGATTGTAATCTCTACATTTTAGGCTATTTTGTGAAGATTTAATGAGAGTATAATCCCCAGGTGCTGAAGATAGCTTGGTTAATCCGAGCATCAGCCCTAAATGGGGGTTGCCAGGTGGATCCGGTCGGTCAGGACGTATGTGGGAGTCTGTTTCACTATCTCCTCTCCTCTCACTTAAAAAAAATTAGATTACATTTAAGGGACCAGGCAAGTGCACAATGTATGTCACTTCCTTTAATATTACCTCTCTATTTCACCTTTGAATCCCACAATTACAAAACAAACAATCAAACAAACAAACAAAACAAAAACTCAGTTTCTTACTGGTGGAAAATGAGGTTCTTCAAATGGTATTTACCAAGCATATACCCAGAGAGATGGGTTGTTACTATCCTGGTTACTAAACATGCAATTTATGACAGTCGATCGCTCCCTTCTTCTGTGGTAAGGGAAAGGCAGTAAGAAATGAAATGATAGGAAAAAGACTGAAGTGAGATATAACAAAGGTCTTCCTCATCATGAAGGCTGGAAATGTGCGTGGATGCCAGAGAGAGCTACAGAATCTTCTTTTCTAAGAGTATCTGTTTAGACTGGGCCTACCTTGAGATTGAATCTGCCAACCTTTACACGTCCCATTTACCCTAGAGAATTTTTGTGGGAGGAATTGCTATTCCTCTTCCTTTTCCAAGCCAAGCATACTCTGGGGAGATGAATGCTGCCAGGAAGGCTTATTGCTCACAAGAAAACAAAAAATGGCAGCTGCCATTTCAGGCATTTAATAAGTACACTAAATTGAGAAGCTGCTGATTTGGTTTACCTGATTTCTCCTCCCTCATAAAGAAATCTCTTCAATCAGAGGTTCTTTGAAGCTGAAAAGGAAGGCTGAGCTCCAGCTGCGGAAATTGGCAGAGGCAACAGTCAAAGGAATAAACTAGCTCAGCGGGCAGCACCAGTATGCCTGGATTCCCAACCTTACCCCCACCACTGGGAAATTTCAGGTTGTCTTTGTTGTGCAGAGTTCTTTTCTTTCTTTTTTTTTTTTTTTTAAAGATTTTATTTATTTATTATAGAGAGGGGGGAGAGAGAGAGAGAGAGAAGGGGGGAGGAGCAGAAAGCATCAACTCCCATATGTGCCTTGATCAGGCAAGCCCAGGGTTTTGAACCGACAACCTCAGCATTTCCAGGTTGACACTTTATCCACTGCGCCACCACAGGTCAGGCCCAGAGTTCTTTTCTTTTCTTTTTTTTTTTTTTTTTTATATTTTATTTATTGATTTTTTAGAGAGAGAGGAGTGAGAGAGAGAGACAGAGAGAGAAGGGGGAGGAGCAGGAAGCATCAACTCCCATATGCGCCTTGACCAGGCAAGCCCAAGGTTTCAAACCGGCGACCTCAGTGTTCCAGGTTGACGCTTTATCCCACTGCGCCACCACAGGTCAGGCCCAGAGTTCTTTTCAAAGGGAAGTTTAGTTGTCCTTTTTCCTTCTACCATCATTTTTCTTTCTTCTTTCTTTCTTTGTTTTAGGTTTCCCTTCTCTCTTCTCTTTTGCCTCCTTTTCCTTTTTCTCCTCTTTATCCTCCTCCGTCTCAGTCCTGCTCTGTTTTTCTCCCTTCTCCCAATCTCCACGTTAGCTGTTGGATTTCATCGCTGTTTGGCAGATAAAATGTATTATGCTCACTTTGTTAAAGAGGCCGTTGCCCAGGTGATATTAATGTGTGTTGAGAATCCTTGTAGCATGGGGCTTGGTTTTGGGATTAAGCCTTTCCCACCCATTTTTGATGTGGGTTGGTACAATCCTATCATGCCTCAGAGGGTGACTGTATTGGAGACTTCCCTATTTGGTATATTGGATTAAGAGTTTGGATTTCTACACTATAAAATGGGGACGAAGTGGGAACTTGCTCTCTTGGTTCCTGACATTAGAGGAGAGAGCAGAGCAAAGAGCAGAAGGAGACCACGTGGAGGAGGCCAGGAGAAGCAGCCAAGATGGCGGAGTGTTGAGTGAGAGGCCAGTTTGTGCAGTTTATGCAGGGAGAAGGAAGGAGATGGGGAACTGAGGAGAATAAGGCTGGTGAGCTAGAAACCTTTGATTCTAGGAAACTCGGATAAGTCAGTGGCTTTGTGAGCACTGAATGTGAGTGGGTTTGGGAGCCCAGTGTGTATTTTTACTTGCCCGCCGGGTGCAAGCTAGAATTAAAGATGACAGCCCATCTGCTTTTGACTCCACTGTTTCTTTACCGACTGTCCGAATCCAGTGCGAACCTGCATAGGCCAGAAGGCTGCTGTGATACTGGCCGTGGCTCCTGGCTTTACAATCGCCCACCTCCACTGAGGTTTCTGTTTGAAGAAATTTAGAATTCCTTCTTGATCTAAAGTACTCTCCTGATAACAAAGGCAATGCTCTTTTAGACAGCAGTGTTTCTCCAAATATAGTCAAGTATGTTGAGGGAAGACCTTTCCTGAAGGATTTTCAGAGCCTTTCATGTGCTAATGTAAATTGTAAATGTCTGAGGGGTCATCAGAAATAGGAACCCACAGTTCCCAGACCTCTTTGATCTTTTTTCCCCCCACCAGTCTTAATTCTAGGACATGGTCTTTGGAACTCATTTCAGAAACACATCACATACTAGGCTTTTAGGCTTTTTTTTTTTTTTTTTTTTTAGAGAGAGAGAGAGAGATAGGGAAGGAGAGACAGGAAGGGAGAGAGATGAGAATGTGGCACTTTAGTTGTTTATTGATTGCTTCTCATACATGCCTTGACTGGGGGGGGGGGTGTGTGGCTCTAGCCAAATCAGTGACCCCTTGCTCAAGCAAATGACCTTGGGATCATGGTGATGATTCCATATTCAAGCCGGCGACTCCACGCTCAAACTGGTGAGTCTGCATTGAAGCCAGATGAGCCTATGCTCAAGCTGGTGACCTCGGGATTTTGAATCTGGATCCTCAGCACCCCAGGTCAACACTCTATCCACTGTGACAACACCGGTCAGCCTCATGTGTTAGAATTTAAAAAAATACTTTAACATTATTTGATTTCTACAAATGCCCTATGATAGGACAAGGAAGTCATAACAACCTCACTTTACAGATGAGTAAAGCTGAGGCTCAGAGAAGTTACATGGTTGGCTCATAGTAACATAGCTAGCCAGCAAGTGACAAAGCCAGTCTCATTTATGACTCTAGTCTCTCTGTACTGCCTTGCACTGATTTAAATATAATATATATGTGACATCATAATATAGCATGGAATATATGATATGGAAGGCATGCCTACTATAGTTGGTGAATTATGACATTAATTTTTTCCCTACATACTAAATACCTGTATATATTACACATCTATTATGTGCTTATTATTATTCCAGGTGCTGGGGATAGAGCAGTGACAAAAATAGACAAGAACACAAATTCTTACCTTCATAGAACTTATTCCATTCTAGTGGAGGAGATAGATATTATAAGACAATTGTGTAAACTGTATTTTATTATGTATGTTATATAATCATAAGGGCTAAGAATAAAAAAAAAAGTAGAGAAAAGGATAGGCAGATGTGGGAGTTACAGTATAAGGGTGCAGGGGGTCAAGGAAAGCCATACTGAAAAGGCTACATGTGAAGAAAGACCTGAAGGAGATAAGGGAGTGACCATGCAGAGATTTAGGGGTAGCTGGGGAGGGACTCCAGGGGAGAGAAAAGCAAGTTCAAAGGTCCTGAGGCAGGAGTGAGTCTACCATGAGGCTGAGCCAAGGAGAGGGTGGGATGATAAAAGATGAGGTTAAAGATGGAGAGGGTGGGATCCAGATGCCATATTTCATAAGAACAAAAAGTGATATAAATGCAGATGCTATGTCATGATGTAATAATACCATGAGAGTTTATTATGTTTTTCCATAACAAATTACCCCAAACTATAAATGTTTATCTCACCCAGTTTCTGAGAGTCAGGAACTGGGAGCATCTCAGCTGAGCTGGCTCAGAGCACTCATGAGGTTGCAGTCAGGTTGTCTGCTAGGGCTTCAGTCATCTGAAGGCTTGCCTGAGGCTGGAAGATCTGCCTCCAACCTCACTCTTGAGGCTACTGTCAGAGGACTCAGTTCCTTACCACATTGGCCTCTCCATTGGGGTTTCCTGGTATGGCAACTGGCTTCTCCCAGAATGAGTAATGTGTATGTGAGAAAGAGAGAAGAAAGCCAGTGTCTTCTATAATCTAATCTTGGAAGTTACACAACCTTTACTTCAGTCATATTTTATTGATCACATAGATAAATCCTTGTACTATGTGGGAGGGGACCTTTTCCGTGAATGAAAGGCATTCTGCCTAGTGTAAGGAGAATGATAACAGGGAACAGAACATTTGCTCTATCCCTGGGGCCCACTACTGGGTTTGTCCAGAGACAAAGACATAGCTCTCCTCAGACCTACGTGGGCCCCTTGCCCAACTCCAGCCAGTCTCGGCCTTGGTTGTGCAACCAGAGTCAGCTAGTTTCTCAAGTTGAGCAGCAGATGGCATCGCAGCCTCAGGAGCGAGCCGCTGAGGCTGCTGGCATGAGCAGCAGCCCTATTAGGAACTCAGGCTTGTGCTGGGCATCAGGAGGCTCCTGGGTGGTGAGGGCCTGCCTCCCCAGCTCCCAGCTCAGGGAAGTTTCTGCACTGTGCTTGCAGATTGTGTATTGTTGGGCCAGTATCTCATAGAGCAGAGCCTGGAGACCCAGTTAGGAAACGTGGCAAACACAGGGTCTTTTATATAATCTTTTCTGAGAGAGATGAAAATCAGAGGTTGCTTTTGCCAGAATGACTGTGTTTTCATTGTTGCTTGTCCCTTACTCACGAAGGTCTACACGGACTATATCCTGGTTTGGAGGCTGGCAGGTCCCTGGTGGAAGCCTCCTGAGGTGGCCAGATGGCACCAAAGACAATTTGTGGAATCAGGGGGCTCTGAAAACCAATTAGGGAATACCAAGTGCTCAAAATTAAAAATTAAATACTCTTTTTTTTTCTTTTTACTCAGTGACCCTGATGAGGGGCTATACCCAGAGCTGCCTCCCAGCAACACAGTCAGGGTTCAGTTCCTCAGGTCTTCCACTTGTGCCTCAATCTCCTTCCCTTTCTTTGTATTTCTGATTCCTCCTCTCTGTTCTACTTTTTCTCTCCTTCCTTTTTCCTCTGTCATATCTGTCCAATTATGTCTTTCCCTCTGTGGGTCTCTCTTTCTCTGCCCCAGGGTAAAGAAGAAACCCAGTTACCACACTATGTTGACCAAGTGCTCGTTGGCACTGGGCTGTATGCAACACCATTGTCTGTCTTTAGGGACTCTGATCTTTTCCACTAGGCCTGCCTTCCCATCTTCATTTCCTTCCTCCCTGCTACTGCTACTTTAATTAATTTATTTTTTTTTAGAGAGGAGAGAGAGAGAGAGAGAGAGAGGAGAGAGAGACAGGGGGGAGGAGCTGGAAGCATCAACTCCCATATGTGCCTTGACCAGGCAAGCCCAGGGTTTCGAACCAGTGACCTCAGCATTTCCAGGTCAACACTTTATACACTGCGCCACCACAGGTCAGGCCCCTGCTACTGCTACTTGATGGCT